>NC_080455.1:3707886-4907886 GCF_028018845.1 Melospiza georgiana | reverse complement strand
TTATTATATTATATATATTATCATTACTACTTTTATATTATATCTATTATAATTACTAATCATTACTATTATATTAAATATATTAAATATAATATATTTAATGATAATATATAATATATAATATATAATATATAATATATAATATATAATATATAATATATAATATATAATATATAACATATAATATATTATATATAATATATAACATATAATATATTATATATTATACATTATATATTATATACTATATATTATATATTATATATTATATATTATATATTATATATTATATATTATATATTATATATTATATGTATTTAATAATATATAATGAATATTTAATATAATTATTATAGTATATATCTATTATTATTATTATTATTATTATTATTATTATTATTATTATTATTATTACTATTATTATTATTATTATTATTATTATTATTATTATTATTATTATTATTATTATTATTATTATTATTATTATTATTATTATATTTCCTCTATTTTTATAACCATTTTATTATTATTATTAAACTTTTAAAATTTTAAAACCAAGTGGTTTTTCACACCAGCCTTAGGAACACCTCATGGCAAAGCTGGTACCAAATCCCTGCTCTCTCTGGGGCAAACCGAGGCATCGAGGGTGTGGAGGATTTCTCAAAATGTCACCTCCAAATGTCACCGTCCCCTGGGCTGGCCCCGCGGGCTCTGCCTCGTCCCCCCCTCGCTGCCACCCGTCCTGGGGCTGCTCCAGATCATTTCAGCAGAGTCAGAGCCGGCGCTTTCTGCTCTGCTCCAGAACAATTTGCCCTTTGTGTGGCACAGATCGGGTGGCTGCCGGCGGGGCCGGGCACTGGGGCTGCGCTGGGTGGGTTCGAGCAGCTCCCCTGCCCTGCTCTGAGCTGGGAGGGGTCAATCAGCAGGGCCCCAATTAATAGAATATATATAATATAGTTATTTATAATTAGTTATTTGTAATTTTTGTGCGTGTTTATAATATATATTTATATAATATAGTAATTTATAATTGGTTATTTATAATTTTATACAAATTCATAATATGTATATTTATCATTTTATACATAATCATAATATGTATATTTATATAATAGAGTTATTTTTAATAATATTATTAATATAAGATGTAGTATAGTTATTTATAATTAGTTATGTGTAATTTATATATATAATATATATTTATAATATATATTTATATAATAGAGTTATGTATAATAATATTATTTATATAACATATTTAATATAGTTATTTATAATTAGTTATTTGTATTTTTTGTGCGTGTTTATAATATATATTTATATAATATAGTAATTTATAATTAGTTTTTTATAATTTTAGACATATTTATAATATGTATATTTATATAATAGAGTTATTTTTAATAATATTATTAATATAAGACATAGTATAGTTATTTATAATTGGTTATTTGTAATTTTTATATATATTTACAATATATATTTATATAATAGAGTTATGTATAATAATATTATTTATATAATATATATAATATAGTTGCTTATAATTAGTTATTTGTAATTTTTATATATTACGTATATTTATAGTATATTTATATAATAGAGATATTTATAATATTATTAATATAATATACATAATATAGTTATTTATCATTAGTTATTTACAATTTTATCTATATTACCTATTGATAATATCTATTTATACAATATAGTTAATTATAATAATATTATTAATATATATATTAATATATATAATATATTATTTTATATATAATATAGTTATAATTAGTTATTTGTAATTTTATATATGATATCTCTTCATAATATATATTTTTATAATAGAGATATAATAATATTATTAATGTAATATATAATATAGTTCTTTACAATTAGTTATTTATAAATTTAATAGATATTTATAATGTATATTTATATAATAGAGTTATTTATAATAATATTATTAATATAATATATAATAGAGTTATTTATAATTAGTTATTTAGAAATTCTATATATATTTATAATGTATATTTATATAATTATTTATAATAATATTATTAATATAATATATAATAGAGTTGTTTATAATTAGTTATTTATAATTTTTATATATATATTATGTATATTTATATAATAGAGTTATTTATAATAATATCATTAATATAATAGATTTAATATAGTGCTCATGCCAGGCATGGCTGGAGAGCAGCATCCTCAGCCCTTCCTGGGGAAGGAACCATCACTCATTTCCCTCACTTGGGGCTCGTTAAGGCGCTGCTTCGTTAATTAAACCTCCCAGCTGCCTGTTGCTCGCTCTGTCCCCGTTTCAAGCTGTGACACCCCAAGGGGAGCCGCATTCTGAGCCCTCACTCAGCTGCTGGGGACCCCGGTGTGTGGCTGAGCGCCCGCCCCAGCTCTCCCGCACCTCCTCCTGCCCGTGTCTGTGCCGTGGGTGCTGCCCCGGGGCAGGGAGGGACTCACCGCGATGGCCTGCAGCCTCTCCTGCTGAAGGGTGCTGGCCTCCACGACCCTGCGGAGAGAGCAGAGGGCAGCTGTGAGCGGGGACAGCAGTGGCAGGTCCCTGGGACAGCTGTGACACTGGCGCTGTGGGACACTGACCAAGGCTGAGCCCGTCCTTTGACCATCTGCTTCCTCCTCGCTACCCTGGAGCCAAGCATCCCTCACTGCTCGGCTACTCCAGGCACCTCTTACCCCTGTCCTGCCCAAATCCTGCCCAAATCCTGCCCAAATCCCGCCTTGCCCAGCCCCTGGAGCACTCAGCTCATGCAGACACGTGTCTTGCTGTGGGGCAGATGGAAACTGTGAGCACGGAGGGGATGGAGCAGGGCCCTGATGGAGCTGTGAGGGGCAGGAGCGGGATGATGGAGCTGTGAGGGGCAGGAGCAGAATGATGGAGCTGTGAGGGGCAGGAGCGGGATGATGCTGGAGCTGTGAGGGGCAGGAGCAGAATGATGGAGCTGTGAGGGGCAGAAGCAGGATGATGCTGGGGCTGTGAGGGGCAGGAGCAGAATGATGGAGCTGTGAGGGCCTGGAGCTGTGAGGGGCAGGAGCAGGATGATGAATCTGTGAGGGGCAGGAGCAGGATGATGCTGGATCTGTGAGGGGTTGGAGCAGGATGATGCTGGGGCGGGATGATGCTGGAGCTCTGAGGTGTAGGAGCAGAATGATGGAGCTGTGAGGGGCAGGGGCTGTGAGGGGCTGGGCAGGATGATGAATCTGTGAGGGGCAGGAGCAGGATGATGCTGGATCTGTGAGGGGGTTGGAGCAGGATGGTGCTGGAGCAGGATGATGCTGGGGCTGTGAGGGGTTGGGGCTGTGAGGGGCAGGAGCAGAATGATGGAGCTGTGAGGGGCAGGAGCAGGATGATGCTGGGGCTGTGAGGGGTTGAAGCAGGATGGTGCTGGAGCAGGATGATGCTGGGGCTGTGAGGGGCAGGAGCAGGATGATGCTGGAGCAGGATGGTGCTGGATCTGTGAGGGGTTGGAGCAGGATGATGCTGGAGCAGGATGATGCTGGAGCAGGATGATGCTGGATCTGTGAGGGCCTGGAGCAGGGCCCCTGCTGGCTGCCCCGTGTTCCAATCTGGCTCACGCTTTCCATTCCAATTTCCATCCCCTTTCTTGGCTGCTCACACCTTTCCCCGGCTGTGACCTTTCCGGGCTGTGTACACAGGCACATGTGCACAGGCAGACAGACAGACTGACTGACACACTCGTGTGCACTGACAGGCACACACATGAGCACAGACAGACACACTGACACACACATGTGTACAGACAGACACACAGACACACACACATGAGCACAGACAGACACGCTGACACACTCATGTGCACAGACACAGTGACACACACACATGTGTACAGACAGACACACAGACACACATGCCAGCAGCCTCTGCTCCCCGTGCCACCCGTGGGCACCTCAGCAGCCCGGCCATGCCAGGATCCCTTTACTGCCAGCTCCTCTCTGGCCTGGCACGGCTCTCCCAGGGACCATCAGGGATCACCCCCATCCCCACAGCCCCCTGTGCCCATCCCCACAGCCCCCTGTCCCCATCCCCGCCCTCCTTGTCCCCAGGGTGTGCTGACCCAGCCCAGCCCAGCCCCGGGGCCCCAGGTGCGGGGCAGTGCCCGGTGGGACCGGGATGTGCCCCGGGAGCCGCTGGCTGCCCGCCAGGCTGTGCTAATGAAGCGCTGAGCTGTGGCACTGATTAGGGTGGGAGGCACTGAGGTATTGCCAGCGACGGATCAGCTCTGCTCCCTTCCTAGAGCAAGGGATGGAGAAGTGGGCTCAGGGAGGGAGTTTGACAAAGATGGGGGTGCTGTGCCCCACAAATGACACCCTGGGCTGTGCCCTCATGTGCCACCATGTGTGTGCCCTCACAGGGGCTCCCCACAGGCTGCCCCACCACTCAGACAGGCTCTGCAGGCTCACAGGAGCCTCTGCTCCCTCCTCGAAGGCAGCAATGAGCTGGGAGCTGCTCAGAGGCGCCGTCCTCCCCTCACCCCACACGCTGGGGATCCCTGTGATGCACGAAATCCAGGCCAGGCAAACAAACCCTGGGGAAGGTGTTGCTTTTGTGGTGGTTATTTTTGTGCTGTTTGCAGCGACGCTGGGACTGCTCCACCGGCACTGCTCTCACATCCCTGTGTCCCCTGGGGTGTCCCCTGTGTCCCCTCACCACCCCACACCCCCATCATCATGGTCTTCCTCCTGCTCTGGGTCCCCTCAGCCCAGCCCTTGGCACCCCCACACTCCCAGCCCTGTTTCTCTCCTGGATCTCGCACTATTCCACAGATCCAAACTTTTACAGCATTCCTGAAACATTCTGTTCTGCTTTTTCCTCCCTCCTCCATCCTCTTTTTTTTTTTTTTTTTTTTTTTTATTATTTTCCATTATTTGCTGCAGACTCCACATTGCCAGGTCAGACGCCAGGAAATCTTCCTGGCCCAGGGAGAGACACAAAACAGGCTGGGACAATCTCTCAGAGCCTGCTCAGACCCTGCCCTGGGGGCTCTGATCCATCCTGGGGGGCTGAGCAGGGACGCCCCCCAAGCCCCCCCAAGTCCCTGCTTGCTGGGACAAGGCACTGAGGTGGAGTGAGGGGGTCCCAAGCCCCCCAAAACCCCCACCCTGCCTGCCCTGCCCTGTCTCTGGGGCCCTTGTGACTGATGGAGGCGGTTCCCTGGCGACGGTTCCCTGGCAACGGCGCCATGGCAACGGCGCCATGGCAACGGGAGAGCGCCAGGGGGATGTGGGGGGATGCTCAGGGGGATGTGGGGGGATGCTCGTGGTGGCTGAGGGAGCACAGGGGTTGGGGTGCCCTGCCAAGGCCTGGCACCCTCACGGAGCGCCAGTCAGAGCTGTGGCATCACTGGGGCATCTTTAGGGGTTCTGGTGCTCCTGATCCATCCTGGGCGCCAGCAAGGGTGGGAAGGTGATCCCAGGAGCCACCAGCCCAGACAAGGAGCAGGGAGGAGGAGCAGGGACATGGGGGATGATGGCCTGGGGACTCACAGGAGCAATGCCCAGGCTTGAGGCTGGACCCACACACACACCCGTGCTTTCCCTGGGCTCTCCTGCTCATGGTGGCAGAGAGATCACAGGGATTGGGGTGCCCTCCCCAGGCCTGGCACCCTGACAGAGAGCTGTGGCATCACTGGGGCGGCATCTTTAGGGGTTCTGGTGCTCCTGATCCATCCTGGGTGCCAGCAAGGCTGGGAAGGTGATCCCAGGAGCCACCAAGGTCCTCAGCAGCCACCAGCCCAAAGGAGCAGGGACATGGGGAATGACACCCTGGGAGCACCCAGGAACAATGCCCAGGCCCAAAGCTGGCCTTACACACACGTGTGAGCACACACACCCCCCGTGCTCTCCCTGGGCTCTCCCCGGGCTCTCCAGCTCTTTCCAGCCCTGCTGATGCTGCCGTTTCCCACCATCACAAGGGAAGCCCGTGACCTTTTGTCTCCTCCCCGCCTGACATGAAACAATAATGTTTATTTGCCTTCCTCCGGTTTTTTTTCCCATTAGCTCATCCAAATGTGTGAAGAGCCGCTTGGAGCTGCTCCCCTGCCCTGCCCTCCCTCCCCACCCGAGCTGGGGGAGCCCAGCAGAGCTCCCTGCGTGGAGCAGGCCCGGGCTGTGTGGCAAAGGCAGCAATCGAGGGCTCAGCGCTGATTTCCAGCTCCGTTTCCACGCCAGGAGCGCGGAGCGACGAGGATGCAAAGCTCTGTCACAAAGCCACGAACAGCGGGGCCGGGATCGAACGCCCCCATGGCAGGAGAGGGAGGGGAAAGGAGGGGAAGGGGAGGGGGCTGCAGCCGCCCTGGGGCTGCCATGCATCGACCGTGAAGGCAAATGCATCAGCGACAGCGGGATGGGCAGGGGATGGGCAGGGATGGGCAGGGATGGGCAGGGATGGGCAGAAATGAGCGTGGCCAGCACAGGGTGGGCACCGTGCTCAGGTCCTGCTGCATCCATCCAGCATCCAGGGCATCCCCCCTCATGCCCCACAGTGTCTGCATCACCCCAATGCCCATCGTGCCCCTCCCAGCTGCCTGCACAGCCTCAGCCACCCGGGGAGGGGACAGGGACAGTGACAGGGTGGGGACAGTGACAGGGACAGGGACAGAGGGGGGAGGAGATGGCAGCCCCAGGCTCCCGAAAAAAAAAAAAGCCACGCAGATGCATTAGAGCAAAGCCGAGCTGCCTGATTGATTCTCCGGGCTGAGACGTGGGCTGGGAGTGCCAGGAGAAAATGGATCCCATGAATATTTGATGAACGGAGGCTCGGGGAAGGGAGTTTGATTGGAAAATTACAGATCTTTCAAACAATGGTTCAAGTGCCCTCCAAACACTTGGGGTTTCCAGCTCCTTTCCAGTTAGAGGAGCAAGGAAACTCCCCCCAGGATTCATGAATGGGAGTGGAGCCGGCTGCTCCCCACCCCCAGGGGCAGTGGCAGTGCTGGCACTGGCCAGGATGTGGCACCTGTCCCCTGTCACAGCCATCCCCGTGTTCCCGTGTGCCAGGAGCAGCAGTGCCACGAGCACAGGCACAGATGATGCTCCGAGGAGGCAGCGGGAAGGTGGATCCAGAGCCCAGACACCCAGACAAGGAGCAGGGACACGGGGATGACACCCTGGGGGCTCACAGGGAGCTCAGTGCTCGGTGCCAAGCCCAAGATCTGGGCCCAACCCAAGGAAAAACCTGTCTGGGGCAGGATCCACCCGGCTCCTCTCCCTGCTCCAGGCTCATCCTTGTGCCTGACAGCGGCTCCTGTCTGGGGCCTGGGGGCTGCTTGGCTCAGGATGCACTGAGGAGATGCAGGAATCTGGGCTGTGCACCTCCTGTCCTCCTTTCCTGGGGCACCTCCACTGCTTGAAGCCCATCTGAGCTCCCAGCCCAGCTCCCAGCCCAGCTGCACCCCTGTGAACCCCCATCCCCCTGGGGAAAGGGGCTCTTTCCAGCCAGGAAGCAGCAACACCAACAGCAGCAGCTTCCCAGGAAACCTGCTCCAGTTCCTCCCAGTTCCTCCCAGCAAGCTGAGAGGCCCTGTGAGCTCTGAACCCCGTGATGTGCCAGCCCCAGGCAGGGCTGGGTGCTGTGGTGGGGTGTTGTTGTGGGGTGTTTTTGTGGGGAGCTGTTTTGGGGTGCTGTTATGGGGACATGGCAAGGTGCTGCCCTGCTGTTGTGGGGTGCTGTTGTGGGGTGCTGTTTTGGGGTGCTGTTTTGGGGTTTGTGGCCTCCTCTGCTCCAGCTGGGAATGGTGACAGCGCTGGACACACGGACAGGACAGAGCTGATCCCTTCTGCAGGCAGCAGGGTCTGGCCTGGGTTTTATTTCTCCCTGGATGCCAGCAGAGAGCGAGGGCTTGAGTGCCTTTCCAAAGGACTCATGGCAGAAATCTCAGTTATTTCCCAGGCAGAAATCTCAGTTATTTCCCAAACAGAAATCTCAGTTATTTCTCAGGCAGAAATCTCAGTTATTTCCCAAACAGAAATCTCCCTCTTTCCCCTGCAATTGCCACTTTCCAATCAGGGCAGGCAGGACCAGGAGAGCCCTCATCCTCAAAGCCAAGGGGAGAGCAGCAAAGCAAACCAGCAGAGCAGCCAGATGTGAGTGCAGAATCCGCAGCTGCCCCCGAGCCCTGACAGCAGCGGGAGCAGAGGGCACAGGAGCAGCTCCAGAGGGACCAGCAGAGCCTTTTCCAGACTTGGAAACTTTCTGCCAAAGCTCCCTGGGCACCAGTGGGTGGTGGCAGCCAGGACCCTCCTCCTGTGCCAAGGCAGAGCAGGAGCCAGGGCGCGGTGCCCACCCCAGCAGTGCCCACCCCAGCAGTGCCCACAGAGCCAGGCCAGCACCTTGCCATGTCCCCAGCTGCCCTGGGGCCCTCCTCATCCTCCAGCCCCTCAGCCAGGCTCTGCAGCTCAGTGCCTGGAGGGGCTCTGTTGTTTTCCTTCGTGGCTGTGCCCCCCACCTGGGGTCACTCACGGATTTTCACTCAAAATAAAAGAGACGTTGGCAGGTGCTGGAAGGAGGAACCCTTGGCACGCCTCTGTGGTTGTTTGGGAGGGAGAGTTGGTGCAGAGCAGGGTGAATGTGGAGCCCAGGAGCCCCCAGCACCATCCCCAACAGCTCCTCACCCCCTCCCCAGGGCACGGCACACCCGCGGGCTCTGCCCTTCCCCTGGCTGCTGCCTTTTGGCAAATCACACGCAGGTTTTCCTCCCCAAAGAGGCTCCTTCCTGCAGGACTGTGGCGCCCTGGAGCTGCCCCGAGCCAGGCCCAGCAGCACAGGGATCTCTCTGTGCCTCCCCAGCCCCACAACTCCCACAACACCCCCAGAGCCCACCCTGAGCCCAGCACACCCCTCCCCAGTGCCCCCATGGCTCCCAAGTGCTGCGAGAGGGACCTGTTGAGCCCCCCTTGTGTCACTACCCAGGTGCCCACCAGGGCGAGGAGCACCCCAAAACTGCCCGGAGGAACCCCCAGTGCCAACCCCAGTGGGGTGTTCACCATGCTGGGCACCAGAGCCGCCAGGCCTGGCTGAGACAGGGCCAGCGCTGCTTCCAGCCCCTCGAGCACCCTCCTGGTGTCCCCCAAAGGGGTAAAACCAGCAGGACAACCGGTGGCCACCAGCCCCTAGTGGCCTCTGCCTGCTCCGTCCTTCCCCCACCCTCCCGGCTCCGGCCAGGGCCCCAGCGCAGCACACAAAGGATGAGGCCGGGCTCCCACAGTGTCCGTCTGTCCATCCGCTCCACCAGGATCCCACCCGGCCGCAGCCGCTTCCCCAGGGCAGGGTTTGGGGGCGCAGCGCAGGGAGGGGTCCGCAGCTCTCCCCACCCACTCACCCCACCGCACGCAGCAGCAACAACAACAGGTTCGAAACACAAAAATAAACGCCCTGTCCACCCCCTCGCCCCGATTCCTGCGCCGCTGCCAGCCCCGGTACCCCGAGCACCCTCGGCACCCCCGCACCCCAATCCCGGGGCCTCCTCCGCTGCCGCTGCCCCCCAAAGCGGGAGCGGGACCGGGGAGGGGCCGCACCTGCTGAGCGGCACCGGGGGCGAGGAGGCCCCGGGATGGGGGTGCCGAACCCCAAAACAGAGGGGATGGGAGCCCCCCGTATTGGGGGCCTGAGCTCCAGGATCTGCCGGAATGGGAGCCCCCAGTTTTGGGGTCACAACGCAGGAATGGGGGGGATGCGAGCCCCACCCCCGGTTTTGGGGGTCCCAAACCTCAGCATAGGGGGGTTCAAACCTCCATTACCGGAGTGCTGAATCCCCAAAATCAGGGGGGTGCGAGCCTCCGGTTTTGGGGTGCTGAGTGCCCGGGAGCGGGGGCATATGAGACCCCACGTTGGGGGTGTCGGAGCCCCCGGTAGGACGGGGCAGAGCTTCCCGCAGCCCCGTGCGGGGGTCCCGAGCCCCCCCGGCCCCCTCTGCCCGCTCCCCCCTCCCGGTACTGCGGTCTGAGCCGGCGGGGCCCGGGGGAGCCGCGGCCCGGTACCGGGACCCCGGCTCGGCTCCGGTACTCACTCCATGGTCCCGTGGCGGCTCCGGTGGGCTCGGCGAGCGGCGGAGCGGGGCCGGCGGCCGCCGGCGTGCCGGCGCTCAGGGCCCGGCGGGCGGCGGCATCCCCGGCGGGGCTGCGGGATGCGCAGGGATGTCGGGACCGCGCCGGTGCTCCCGCCTCCCTCCCTCCTTCCCTCCCTCCCTCCCGCACAGCTCCGTCTGCCGGGCGCGCCCCGCCACTGCCGCCGCCCATCGGCCGCGCCAGGCTCGGGTTTTCTGCTCCTGGGGCTCCCAGATGCGTCCCGGCCCCCCCATTCCTCACCCGCAGCTTTTGGGGGTCCCGTAGTGGGTCCTGAGCTGAGTTGGAGGGGCTGCGTTCAGAGCACAGCCCCTGTCAGGGGGTAACCCGCTCTGCTGTGAGTGCAGCCACCCCGTCCTGCCCCACTGCAGGAACTCTTTGCTGCCCCTTTCCCCTGCCCTGTTTCCCAACCCAACGGCCCAACTGCCGCAGGAAGCCCCGAGCCGCCCCGCGTTGGGAAATCCGCCCAATGCTGCCGGGACAGAGCTCTGCTCTGGGCCCCAGAGCGAGCCAGGCTCTGCAGTGAGGGTCAGCACATCCCCCCAGCCCATGCCCCCCATCCCTGCAGCCCTTTTTGCGCTCCAGGTTGATGCAGAACAGAGGGAGGAAACTGCCCCTCTGCCCGCAGCATCATCCCACGGTTATTGGGGTTTTTGAGGGGCTGAGAGAGGGGTGGGAAGGGGGCACAGCGCAGCCCCTGTGTCACCCACAGCACTCCCGGGGACACTGAGAGGTGTCCTGGGGCCCCGCTGCTGCCACCTCCCTGCGGAGAGGGGATTCATGGCAGGAAAAAAGGGAATTAGGGCTGAGAAACTGCTCAGCCCCTCATCTCCCACTCTGGGGAAAGCTGCACGGGAGCCCTGAATTGCACAAAGCAGCAGCACCCCGAGGAGGAAGCGGGAGGGAAACGCCCGCCCCCATCCCAAAGCTCAGCCCCTGGGGGGATTTAAGGCCCCCCCAGCCCCAGCAGCCCCAGCAGTGGTGGCAGTGTCCCCTCTCCGTGCCACCATGGTCACAGCTGGGCTCTTCATCCTCGTCCTGCTCCCAGCTCTGGCTCCGGCAGGTAATGAGAGAATTGGGGTGTCAGGGCTCATCCACGGGGTGGGAGACACCAACCCCTGGTGGCCTCCAACCGCCCCCTGCACCCACTGGGCACATCCCAAGGGTGGGAGACACCAACCCTGGCCTCCAACCGCCCCCTGCACCCACTGGGCACATCCCAAGGGTGGGAGACACCAACCCTGGCCTCCAACCGCCCCCTGCACCCACTGGGCACATCCCAAGGGTGGGAGACACCAACCCTGGCCTCCAACCGCCCCCTGCACCCACCAGGCACCCAGGGCAGCCAGATCATCGGGGGCAAGGCTGCAGCCCCCCATTCCCGGCCCTTCATGGCCTCCATCCAGCTGGACGGCGAGCACGTCTGCGGCGGCTTCCTGGTGTGGCCTCGCTGGGTGATGACAGCCGCCCACTGCTTCGTTCCCAGGTGAGCCTTGGCACGCTGTGCCCCCTTCCAGCCACTCAATCTGCCCCCTTTGAGCCCCCCCCGGCCATCCCCCCGTCCCTTGCGGCCACCAGCGCCCTCTGAGCCCCGCCTTGGCCGCAGGCGCAGCCCCTCGGTGCGGGTGGTGCTGGGAGCCCAGCGGCTGCAGGAGCCCGAGGGGTCCCAGCAGATTTTCAGCGTGCTCGAGTCCATCCCTCACCCGCTGTACACCCCCGGTGCCGCGGACAACGACATCCGCCTGCTCCGGGTGAGTCTGCACCGCCGGGAGATGCGTGTCCCATGGCCCCGGGGCGCCAGGAGGGAGCTGGGGTGTTCACAGCCCCAGGAGGGAGGCTGGTTGTCCATGACCCTGGGGCACCTGGAGGAGGTTGGGTGCCCCATGGCCCCAGGAGGGAGATGGGGTGCCCCACACAGCCCTGGGGCACTGGGAAGAGGTTGGGTGTCCACAGCTCTGGAGCACCAGGAGAGAGGTTGGATGCCCACGACCCCAGGACACAAGGAGGAGGTTGGGTGCCCCATGGCCCTGGGGCTCTGGGAGGAGATGGGATGCCCCACGGCCTCAGGGCACTGGGAGGGAGCTGGGGTTGAGTCCTATTCACTCTCCTAGGGCTGCTGAGAGGATAGCCAGGATGGTTGGGAGTGTAGGGTTTAGTGAGGGTGAGGTTATGTAGAGTAGTGAGAGGAGAGCCTTGGAGTGCTTGTGGGAATCAGAAGTGGAATGGCACTAGTCCTGGTTTTATTGTGATTGCTGAGGTGAGGATCAGGCAGGATGTTGGGTGTAGATATTGGCCCTGGGGCACCAGGAGAGAGATTGGATGCCCATGGCCTCAGGGCTTTGAGAGGGAGATTGGGTGCCCCACAACCCCGGAGCACTGGGAGGGAAGTTGTGTGCCCCATGGCCTTGGGAAACCGGGAGGGAGCTGGGGTTGAGTCCTATTCACCCTCCTAGGGCTGCTGAGAGGATAGCTAGGATGGTTAGGAGTGCAGGGTTTAGTGAGGGTGAGGTTATGTAGAGCGGTGTGATTGGGGGGAGTTTTATGATGGTGGATAGAAGGAGGCCAGTGGTGAGAGGAGAGCCTTGGAGCGCTTGTGGGAATCAGAAGTGGAATGGCACTAGTCCTGCTTTTGTTGTGATTGCTGAGGTGAGGATCAGGCAGGATGTTGGGTGTAGATATCGGCCCCAGAGCACCGGGAGGGAGCTGGGATGTCCACGGCCCTGGGAGGGAGGTTGAGGGCCCCACAGCCCTGGGGCTCTGGGAGGGAGCTGGGTGTCCCACCAGCCAGGAGCATTGGGATGAATGGTGGGTGTGCACAACCCTGGAGCACCGGGAGGAGGTTGGATGCCCCATGGCCCCGGGACACCGAGAGGGAGTTTGGGTGCCCCACGGCCCTGAGGCATCGGGAGAAGATGGGGTGCCCCATGGCCCCGGGGCTCTGAGATGAATGTTGGGTGCCCCATGGCCCTGGGGCACTGGAAGGGAGGTTGGACGTCCATGGCCCCAGGGCACTGGGAGGAGGTTGGGTGCCCCACAGCCCCAAAGCACCGGGAGGGAGCTGGGGTGGCTCACAGCCCTGGAGCTCTGAGAGGGAGGTTGGGTGTCCACAGCCCCAGGGCACCAGGAGGGAGCTGGGATGTCCATGGCCCCGGGAGGGAGGTTGGATGTCACAGCCCCAGGACACCGGGAGGGAGATGGAGTGCCCCATGGCCCCTGGACACCAGGAGAAGGTTGGGTGCCCCACGGCCCCAGGGCTCTGGAATGGAGGTTGGGTGCCCCACGGTCTCAGGGCTCTGGAATGGAGGTTGGGTGCCCCACGGTCTCAGGGCTCTGGAATGGAGGTTGGGTGCCCCATGGTCTCAGGACACCAGGAAGGAGCTGGGGTGCCCCACGAGGGCCGAGCCGACACTAGATGTCAGTGCTTCTCTGGAGAAGCAGGACCGCGCCGTGGGGTGTGGTGGAAGCACTGAGGACACACCGACCATGGCCGGGTCAGGTCTCTCCAGCAGACTGGGACCAGTGCAGAGGGTGACAGGGTGGGGGCCCAGCCTCTGTATGAGGACAGGCAGGGCCGGGGGGTCAGCGGGAGCGGTGAGATGAGGCAGGAGCAGCTGGATGGAGGCTCTGCCCCAGCACCAAAGCCACCACAGCCTCGCTGCCCCCAGCTGAACGGGTCGGCCGCGCTGAACGAGTTCGTGAAGCGGATCCGCCTGCCCTGCCCGCACATCGACCTGAAACCCGGCACTGTCTGCACCGTCATGGGCTGGGGGGACACCTCCAACTTCGGGGAGCAGCCCACGGAGCTGATGGAGACCAACACCACCATCGTCAAGAGGAGCCTGTGCCGGACGCTGTGGAGGGGCAAGGTCTCGGCCAACATGCTGTGCGCGGCCAGCCGCAGCACCAGGCTGCAGGGAGTCTGCTCTGTGAGTGCCCCCCGGCCCCTGCCCCTCACTGACCCCTCTGCGGGACCCCCAGATCCCCCTCACACCCCTCATTCTGCAGGGAGACTCCGGGGGACCCCTGGTGCTCAAGGACAAGGTTCATGGCATCGTGTCCTTCTCCGGGGAGAGGTGTGGGGACCGCAGGTTCCCTGACATCTACACCAAGATCTCCAATTACATCGACTGGGTGCATCACGTTGTGCGACGGTTCCGCTCTCAGGAGGGGGGGCTGAAGCCCTAGGATGGGTGGGAACCCTGGGGGCAGCCGGGCTGGGGGAACAGGGGCTGAGATCTCTCATGGGAGGGGAGAAGAGAGCTGGAATTTCCACATCCTCCAGCTCTGGAGGGGCTGGGAACTGATGCTCAGGGCTCCAGGTCAGGGCAGGATCCCCTTTCTGGGGAGTTGTGTACCCCCTAGGCTACACCAGAACCCCCCCGTACATCCTCCTGCTGTGGCAACATTTACCTTCCTCAATAAACCCTCAGTCCCCATCCCACTGCTCCCTCTCTGTGTGTTTTGATCCCTCTGATTGTCCTGGCTGGGTTTGGATGGAGCAGGGGGATGCAGGAGGGAGGGGGGTGAAGACCCTGCCCCAGAGGAGCCAGGATCTGCATCCAGGAGCCAGGATCTGCATCCAGGAGTCAGGATCTGCATCTGGGAGTCAAGATCTGCATCCAGGAGTCAGGATCCACATCTAGGAGTCAGGATCTGCATCTGGGAGTGCAGACCCTGCCCCAGCCTCAATAAACCCTCAGTCCCCATCCCCTGTCTCCCCTGGTGTTTTGATCTTCCTGACTTGTCCTGGATGTGTGTGAATGGATCAGGGGATTGCAGGAGGGAGGGGAGTGCAGGAGCCAGGATCTGCATCCAGGTGCTGCCACCCCAGAGGAGCCAGGATCTGCACCCAGGAGCCAGGATCCACATCCAGGAACCAGGATCTGCATCCAGGAGCCAGGATCTGCATCTGGGAGTCAGGATCTGCATCCAGGAGCCAGAATCCACATCCAGGAGCCAGGATCTGCACCCAGGAGCCAGGATCTGCACCCAGGAGCCAGGATCTGCACCCAGGAGCCAGGATGTGCACCCAGGAGCCAGGATCCACATCCAGGAGCCAGGATCCACATCCAGGAGCCAGGATCTGCACCCAGGAGCCAGGATCCACATCCAGGAGCCAGGATCTGCACCCAGGAGTTCAGGCCCTCCCCCAGAGGAGCCAGGATCCACATCCAGGTGCTGCCACCCCACAACCATCCCCAGCTGCCTTCCCGCCGGGGTGTGGCTCTCCCGTCCCGTCCCGTCCCGTCTCACCCCATCCCGCCCCATCCTGTTCCATCCCGTCCCTCCCCGCCGCTCGGCGTGACCCCCCAAAGAGGGGGAACCGCAGAGGGGAACCACAGACACCCCCCGAGGGCAGGCGGGCTCGCAGCTGCGCTGGGTCCCGGCGGGAGCCTCGCCCGCCTCCCCCGCCGGTGCCCGCCGTGACCGGAGCCGTGCGCTGAGACACGCGTGGCTCTGCCCGCTGTCTCCGGGGACAGACCCAGCCCCCGTTCCCTGCCCCCCTGGCTGTTTGTTTTTATTTTTTTTAATCTGCAAATTGCTGGCGCAAATTGCCGCGGCTTGCCGCAGGGCCCTGCGCAGGGGGACAGGAGATGCCCGTGGCTTTGGGGACGTCCGGCAGATGATAAATCCCTGCTGGGGATATTCCAAAGAATCCCCCACGTCGCAGTGGGGTGCTGGCAGTGCCAGCGTGGGGCACGGACCCCCTGGAATGCCGGCACAGCGCTGCCAGCCCCAGGGCACCCGCGCTGGCAGCGAGCCTGCTGAGCCGGCGCCTTGTCCCGGCTTGTCCCAGACCACCCAAAAACCGGTGGGAAGGCGGCGCCTGACTCACAGCCGTGTTTTGGAAGCTGAAATCTCCCGCTCATCATCATCATCACCATCACAGGAGCTGCCGTTGCCGCCGCAGCCCGTGCCCGCGGGCTGGGCACGGAGCCAGCGCCAGCTCCGGGCACCGAACCCTGCGGCGGGGCAGCACCGGGGGCAGGAAGCGCCGTGCAGGAGCCCAGGCCACACACCGGGGCCTGTGGGATCATTATTACCATTAAAAAGGTCCTTATTTATCCCTGTGTACGTTAAGCAGTCGCAGGGGGCTCCATTGCCATCCTGCCGGCCAGGGAGAAGGGGAGGGGGCTCATGGCTGGAGCCAGGCTAAGGTGCCTGGAAAGGCACCCAGAAAAGCACCTGGAAAGGCACCTAGAAAGGCACCTAGAAAGGCACCTAGAAAGGCACCTGGAAAAGCACCTGGAAAAGCACCTGGAAAGGGATGGGCAGTGTTTTGAGAACTCCCAAATACCCACCGCCAAAAACAGGGGGATGCTGATGAGCTGGGTGAGCACAGAGGGGACGCAGCAGAACCCCCCCATGCCCACCCTGGGTGTCTGAGATGACTTTTCCAAGCTCAATGGTTCTCTGTGATGGCTCTGGGGGGATCGGCCGGGGGTCAGGGCTGTGCCACACCGCCCCTCAGCACAGGGGATCCGGCTGCAGTTCCTGTGGAGCTCAGCACGCCAAGCCGCAGGCTGCTGCCCGGGAAACATCCCACATCGGGACCCAATTACCGGCAGGAATTGTTTTGTGAAATACCAAACCCTCATGGCACGGCGCGAGATTGGGAACAGATTTATCTGCCGGGCTCTTCCCCGCTCTCCCCTTCCCTCCCACTGCTGGAGCTGGAAAAGCCCAGCGTGGAGCTGGAGCTGATGGGATGCAGCTCCTCAAGGTTGTGGGGGGCTCCCCACATCCCCAAACCCTCGTGTGGATGCATAGCCCCAAGGAGAACAAAGTTTCCTGCAACCCCAGAACCCGCCAACAAAACCAGACACACAGCACTGTTTATTCTGGTTTTTAATTGCAATCCAAATCATAGCACAGCCGTAAAATGCCCCAACAATATGGAATAGGGAATGTGGATGTTCCCAAAGCATCTACCTCGGGGGTCAGAACCCAGTCATACAAAAATAGAAAATAAGGTATTTTTATATATAATATATATATGATATTTATATAAAGTCAAGAGCTTTTTTGGTGTCAGAGCTGAGCTGGTATTTACACAGGTGACAACGGAAGAAATGAGAGAAGGAGTGAAAATAAATACAGGTGTGGGCAGAGCAGGGGGTGCAGGTCCTGGGGGGGGGACAGGGCCAGCTCCCCTTTGTGCCCAAAGCTGTTCTGGCAGGGATTAGGGGGGCTGGGGGCAGCTGCCATGGATGATGGGCGCTAGTAGGGGGACAATTGTGCCCCCCAGGCAGGGCTGCCACTGTCCCAGCCCTCCAGGCACTGGCATCACCTCCAAAGCTGGTGGGAGCCTGGTCTGAACGGGCCTAGGAAAAAAACCTAAACTGAAATCCACTTAAAACCCAAACTGAAATCCATTTGAACACACACGTGCTGAAACTTTAGGAGACAACAACCTAGATATGTTTTTATATATATATATATATATATATATAAAAATATATATCTATCTCTCTCCAATCTGCTGCAGCGTGCACTGCCTTTCCTGCCACTGGCAGCTGGGGCCGAGCCCCTCGGGGAAGGCGAAAGTGCAGATTCCCTCTAGACCTTGAGCTCCTGGCCAGAAACGTCAGCAGAGTACCGAGAATTCATCCAAAAATAAATAGGCCCGGGGCTGCTGGCCAAGGACACGTGGGGGGAGCCCACGGACACCCCTCCGCACTGCCCTGGCAGCAAAGGAGGGCACCAGAGCATCCCTGGGCACCTCGAGCCCCCTTCCCCTGCTCCCTGGCTGGCAGGATGGGAATGGAGCCCCCTGCGACTGCTTAACATACACAGGGATAAATAAGGATCATTTTAAATCTTAATAAATATCAGGTATATGGTTTGTACAATATACACATAATGCCCCTGTCTCCCAGCTCGGCCGAGGGACGATTCACACGTAGTTCTCCTCCACGCTGTCCGTCTCTGCAGAGAACTTGGCAGCAGCTGGAAACAGAGGAAAGCGGTGAGGGGAGTGTTGTTGGGGAAGATGAAACAGGAAAGCCTTATAAATATGATTGTCTGGCAAAAGATTTTGAGAATATAGAAACTATAAGCGAGATGGAAATGAAAGCAAGATTTGGGATCCCTTAGTTACTGAACAACGGGAAAACAATGGTGTGGCTGGCTGAAGATGATATCTTTTTGATGAAAAAATTCCCTCTGCTTGCAGGCAGCTCCAAGGGTCAGAGCAGACCCTACAGTTTGGCAGAAGGGGCCCAAAGAGGAGTTTTTAGGGTTTAAAATGTAACACAGTATGGTAATGTAATGATTCTTATAGGCTGTATGTAAACGCTATAGGATTTGTATCTTGTACTAGATTGGTTAGTGAGAATCAGAATATTCAACACAGAAGAAGATTTATTGTATTCTAACAGGAACTTCACTCTCTTGCCCCTTTTACTCTCTCACCCTCTCATCCTCTCTCCCCCTCTCTCCTCTCAGTCCTGCTCTGAGCTGTGCCTGGCAGCTCCCAGCAGGGCCCTGCACTTGGCCCTTTGCAATAAACCCCAAGTTCCACAACCAGAAGAAGATTTATTGTATTGTAACAGGAACCTCGTCCTGTTTTACTCTCTCTTTACCCTCTTTACCCTTCCTCACTCTCTCATCTCTTTACCATGCTCTTGCCTTCTCTCTCTTTACCCCTCTCTCCTCTCAGGCCTGCTCCGAGCTGTGGCTGCAGCTCCCAGCAAGGCCCTGCACCCAGGCCCTTTGCAATAAACGCCAAATTCCAAGACCAGAAGAAGATTTATTGTATTATAACAGGAACCTCACTCTCTTATCCTCTTTACCACTCTCTTTCCCTCTCTTTCTCTCTCTCGGGCCTGCTCTGAGCTGTGCCTGGCAGCTCCCAGCAGCGCCCTGCACTCGTCCCTTTGCAATAAACCCCAAATTCCACCACCTGGCTGCAGAGATCTCTCCTCTCCATCCCTCCCGACCTCCTCCAGGGTGTGAGGGGTGGGCAGGGGCTGGGGGCCCGTTCTTGCCTCCCCCTGCCCTCCCTGCTCACCTGAGCAGCTGCCGTAGTGGCGCACGCCGATGGAGCGGCCGCGGTGGCAGGTGGCACGCCGCAGGTGGCACGCCGACGGGTAGGTGACGTTGTTGTTGCCACACAGGGCACGGTCCAGGCTGGTGGGCTCGGGGCAGGGCGCTGTCCGGCACATCACGCAGTGGGCACTGCCCGTCTGGTCCACCACGCAGGTGTGTGTGCCAGGGCACACCACGCTGGAGCAGGACTCTGCGGGGAAGCAGTGTTGGAGTGATCCCAGGGATGGCCATGCCCTTCCCACAGCTTTGGGTATCACCTCAGGGTTACCCCATGCCATTCTCACAGCTATTTCACCCCTGAAATATTTCACAGCTATTATATCTCACAGCTACTTCACTCCAGGCAGGCTTTGGGCACCACCCCAGGGTCACCCCATGCCGGCTTTGGGCATCACCCCAAGATCACCCCATGCCCTTCTCAGAGCTTTGGGCATCACCCCAGGGTCACCCCATGCCCTTCTCACAGCTACTTCACCCCTGGCAGGCTTTGGGCATCACCCCATGCCCTTCTCACAGGCTTTGGGCATCACCCCAGGGAAACCCAGTCCCCTCCCTCCTCTTGCTGCCAGGGCACAGAGCAGAGCCACAGAGCCCTGATCTCCCACCAGAGCTGCTCCCAAGGGCAGGGGCTGGCAGGGGCCGGCATCCTGAGCCCCTGGATGACCTCGAGTCCGCAGGCTCAGCCCTGGCCAGAGCTCTGCCAGGCGGGAGGAGCCGAGGCCCAGCTGCAGCAGAGCGGGGCTGAGCCCACGCAGGTGCCTTGGCAGGGAGCAGCAGCCACTGGGGCCAGGCTGGCAGCTGCCGTGCTGGCCCCGGCGAGAGGGAAGGGCAGGGTCACCCTGGAGCAGAGCCAGAGCTGGAACGAGGGCTCACAGGGGTGGAGGGAGCCTGAGCAGCAGCACCAGAGCCCCTGCACAGGGGAGGGTGGAGGTTCACGCACCCCCATCGTCCCTCCACCCTCCTCTCTTTCCCTGATGGATTGGAAGATTTGGCATCTGCAGCTCTCCCAGCTCCCATTTCTTGCCCCACGTTTCCCAGAGCTCGGCAGGCAAAGCCTTCCAGAAAGGAGGGCTGGAAAAATAACCCTAATCCTTCTGACAGCTCTTGGCAGGGCTGGGTGGATCGCTGCACGCTTTACAACAGAGGAAAAAAAAAATAGGGGCTTGACGTTTGTAAATGACATTTTAGGGACTGTTACTGCTCAGCCTGAGGCAAGGCCAAACCCCATTGCACCAACAAGCTGCAGTGTCCCCTCAAGGGACAGTGAGACCCATGTCCTGCAGGGACCTGTATCAGGACAGTGTTGCAGACAACTTTTAGGAAAAATCCTTTCCTTAGGAGGAAGGATTGAAGCTAAGAGGCCTCAGGAACAAAATGTAAACGTTGATTATCTGCTGTGGAATGCAACAGGTGCATCTGGGATTGGTCTCATGTGGTTGTTTCTAATTAATGGCCAATCACAGTCAGCTAGCTTGGACTCTCTGTCCGAGACACAAGCCTTTGCTATTAACGATTTCTTTTTCTATTCTTAGCTTAGCTAGCCTTCTGATGAAACCTATTCTTCTATTCTTTTAGTATAGTTTCAATGTAATATATATCATAAAATAATAAATCAAGCCTCTGAAACATGGAGTCACATCCTCATCTCTTCCCTCAACCTGAGACCCCTGTGAGCACGGTCAGAGGACAGATCCTCCCTCTTTGTCCCACAGGGAATGGGGACAGGACAGGGGCAGGATGGGGATGGGACGCAGAGGGGATAGAGGCACCTACTTTTGCATTTCCCCTGGTACATCACTTCGAGGTCGGGGTGGTCTCTGCACTTGGCTGTCAGCAGGTCACACTCATCCCGGTAGGTGTAGCCGTCGGAGCCGCAGACCTGCAGCTTGCGGGGCAGGCTGGAGCAGTCGGGGGCACAGGCGCACTGGGGCCGCCCGTGCTTCATCTTGCACACCTTGTCGGGGCCGCACACCACGCCCTCGCAGCTCTCTGGGGACAGAGGGCAGCACGGCGTGAGCGGCTGGCACCCGCCGGGGCAGGCACCAGTGTGGCACCGAGTGGGACAGGGCGTCCCCAAAGCCCTGCCCCAGGGTGTGACACCGAGCAGGACAGGGTATCCCCTTTATGGTCCCCAACACCCCTGCCCCACAGTGTGACACTGAGTAGGACAGGGTGTCCCCTTTATGGTCCCCAACACCCCTGCCTCACAGTGTGACACCGAGCAGGACAGGGTGTCCCCTTTGTGGTCCCAACACCCATGCCCCACAGTGTGACACCAAGCAGGACAGGGTGTCCCCTTTATGGTCCCAAACACCCCTGCCCCATAGTGTGACACTGAGCAGGACAGGGCATCCCCCTTGTCATTCCCAACACCCCTGCCTTGCCCCAGAATGTGACACCAAGCAGGACAGGGTGTCCCCCTTGTAGTCCCCAATACCCCTGCCCCAGAATGTGACACCAAGTGGGACAGGGAGTCTCCCTCATGGTCCCCAACACCCCTGCCCCACAGTGTGACACCAAGCAGGACGGGTGTCCCCCTCAAGGTCCCCAACGCCCCTGCCCCACAGTGACACACCACAGGGTGTCCCCTCATGGTCCCCAAACACCCCTGCCCCACAGTGACACACCACAGGGTGTCCCCTCAAGGTCCCCAACGCCCCTGCCCCACAGTGACACACCACAGCGTGTCCCCTCATGGTTCCAAACACCCCTGTCCCACAGTGACACACCACAGGGTGTCCCCCTCATGGTCCCCAACGCCCCTGCCCCACAGTGACACACCACAGGGTGTCCCCCTCATGGTCCCCAAACACCCCTGCCCCACAGTGACACACCACAGGGTGTCCCCCCCGTGGTCCCAAACACCCCTGCCCCACAGTGACACGCCACAGGGTGTCCCCTCATGGTCCCAACGCCCCTGCCCCACAGTGACACGCCACAGGGTGTCCCCCCCGTGGTCCCCAACGCCCCCCGGGTCAGGCCAGCGTGCTGGGCCCAGCTGTCCCAGCAGCATCTGGATGTGCTCAGGCCCGGAGCAGGAGCAGCTCCTTGGCTGCAGCTCTGTGAATCCTCCCGTGCTCGCCCCAGCCGGAGCCCCGGAGCTCAGCACCGCTCACTCCTTCCCATCTATTTATTCTTTGGAAGGAGACGTTTCTTTTTCTTGTGCAATGGAAAAAAAAATCCATCTCTGAAGGCCCTGCAGAAGGAGCCGGGCTCAGGGAGCTGCCGGGGCGATGGGAATGCCGCTGCTCCCTGCACACAATGCCCGGCCCTGTCTCGCTCCCCAACTGCAGCACAAGAGCAGCAGCAGCAGCCAGAGCTGCTCCCCACACAGGCAGATGCTTTGTCCCCCCCAGGTCACCTCCAGGCCAGCGTGGGGGCCAGGCCCAGGGGGTGCTGCCAGTGCCCCAGGGCTGTGCCCACGCTGGCGGGGCTGGCAGCTCCAGCCAGGGGCCCAGGCTGCTGTGCAAGGACAGGCAAAGAGGTCAGCAGCAGGGATTTTCCTTTAGATCCCCCTTTGCCACCTAAAACACTCCCGTCCCTCACCCCAAAAATGCCCCCATAGCTCTCCATAGGACACGGGCACTGCCACCTAAAGCACAGCCTCAAAAACGCCCCCATAGCTCCCCACAGGACACAGGCACTGCCACCTAAAGCACAGCTCCAAAAACGCCCCCATAGCTCCCCATAGGACACGGGCACTGCCACCTAAAGCACAGCCCCAAAAACGCCCCCATAGCTCCCCACAGGACACAGGCACTGCCACCTAAAGCACACATATCCCTCACCCCAAAAATGCCCCCATAGCTCCCCATAGGACACAGGCACTGCCACCTAAAGCACAGCCCCAAAAATGCCCCCATAGCTCCCCACAGGACACAGGCACTACCACCCTAAACACACACATCCCTCACCCCAGAAATGCCCCCAGAGCTCCCAGACACTGCCACCCAAAGCACACCCCCAAAAATGCCCCCATAGCTCCCAGGACACAGGCACCTAAAGCACACATATCTCTCACCCCAAAATGCCCCCATAGCTCCCCATAGGACACGGGCACTGCCACCCTAAAACAAAAACATCCTTCACCCCAAAAACGCCCCCACAGCTCCCAGGAGCTGCCACCTAAAGCACACACATCCCTCACTCCAAAATGCCCCCCATAGCTCCCCACAGGACACAGGCACTGCCACCTAAAGCACACACATCCCTCACCCCAAAAACGCCCCCACAGCTCCCAGGAGCTGCCACCTAAAGCACACACATCCCTCACCCCAAAACACTCCCATAACTCCCAGGCACTGCTGGGACTGAAGGGCAGCACCAAAATGATTCCCAAAATGGGGATTCACCCCAGCAAAAAGGATCCCCACAGCCAGGGCGTGTGCTGGGAGCTCTGGGAGGCACACAGGCGGATTTCACACACATCCCTCACCCCAAAAATGCCCCCACAGCTCCCCATAGGACACAGGCACTGCTGGGACTGCAGGGCAGGACCCAAGGGATTCCCAAAATGAGGATTCACCCCAGCAAAAAGGATCCCCACAGCCAGGGCGTGTGCTGGGAGCTCTGGGAGGCACACAGGCAGATTTCCCTGTGGGACATGGGCCACCTTAGCAGGAGGGGGAGAAAGACAAACAGGAGGATGAGGAGAAGAAAAAGGAAGAAGGAGAAATTCCCTGTGTGCTTGGCCCAGCTGTCCCTGGGGGAAATTCCCTGCTGGGAAACACTTTCCCGTTTTGCTCCCTGATCTTCATAGCTGGGGGCTGTCCCAGGGAAGAGAAGGATGAGACTGGGGGACCCCAGGACAGAACAGGGCATCTCCATGTCCCAATGAGATTTGGGGACACCAGAGCAGAACAGAGCACCTCCACACCCCAAAGCTGCCACAACAAAAAAGACCCTGTCACCCTCCACTGTGAGATGCTGCCAGCAGTGCAGAATCCAATCATCCCGACCATCCCAGCAAGGGACACTTTGGAGCAGTTGGAAAATCCACCCGTGACCCCAGCCCTGCTCTGGGTCCTCCAGGGGGGACACCGTGTCCCCAGCAGCTGGAGCCAGGAATTTCACCTCCCCCCAGAGACCCATTTGAGGGGCCCCCAGGGTCAGGCCAGCACCATCCCCGGCCCGTTTTATCCTGGAGTAACCTCTCCCAGCCTCACAGCTCCTCCGAGCGAGGCCTCTGGAGCCTGGTGAGGAGCAGCACCAGCTCCATCTGGATGGGACAGGCAGGGGCTGCCTGGGGGTGGGGGGGTGTGGTGCACGTGCTGGCCAGGCTCTCCTGTGGTTTCCTCCAAGATCTTGGTGCCAAACGCCAAAAAACCACAAGGAATCACAGCCCACAGCATGGTCAGCCCTCCCTGGGTCCCCCAAACGCCAACAAATCCCTGGAATCACAGTCCCCACCATGGTCTGGGGCCACTGGGTTCCCCCAGATCCCAACAAACCCCAGGAACCGCAGCTCCCACCATGGTCTGTGGCCACTCTCAACCCTCCCTGGGTCCCCCAAACTCCAACAGAGTCCAGGAACCACAGCCCACAGCATGGTCAGCCCTCCCTGGGTCCCCCAAATTCCAATAAACCCCAGGAACCACAGTCCCAACCATGGTCTGGGGCCACTGGGTTCCCCCAGATCCCAAAAAAACACCAGGAACCACAGTCCCAACCATGGTCTGTGGCCACTCTCAGCCCTCCCTGGGTCCCCCAAACACCAAAAAACCCCAGGAACCACAGCCCACAGCATGGTCTGTGGCCACTGGGTACCCCAAACTTCAACAAACCCCTGCAATCACAGTCCCTAGCATGGTCTGTGGCCACTTGGTCCCCCATATTCCAGCAAACTCCAGGAACCTCAGCCCCCAGCATGGTCTGTGGCCACTGGGTCCCCCAAACTTCAACAAACCTCAGGAATCACAGCCCCACCATGGTCTGTGGCCACTCTCAGACCTCCCTTGGTCTCATATTCTAACAAACCCCAGGAACCACAGCCCCCACCATGGTCTGTGGTCACTTTCAGCCCCCCCTGGGTCCCCCAAATCCCCCAAACTCCAACAAACCCAGGAATCATAGCCCCCACTACAGTCTGTGGCCACTCTCAGCCCTCCCTGGGTCTCCCAAAGTCCAACAAACCCAGGAACCACAGCCCCCACCATGATCAGCCCTGCCTGGGTCCCCCAAATTCCAATAAACCCCAGGAACCTCAGCCCCTACCATGGTCTGTGGTCACTTTCAGCCCTCCCTGGGTCCCCCAAATTCCAATAAACCCCAGGAACCTCAGCCCCCACCATGGTCTGTGGTCACTTTCAGCCCTCCCTGGGTCCCCCAAATTCCAATAAACCCCAGGAACCTCAGCCCCCACCATGGTCTGTGGTCACTCTCAGCCCTCCCTGCGTCCCCCAAACCCCTGGCAGAGATAAGTGAGGTGAGTGCAGACTGATGGTTGAGGGCTGCCTGTCCTCAGACACTTTTTCTCCAGCCCAGGGGAGCCCCTGGAGAGGGTCCCAGTGCTCCCAACTCCCTCCAAGCAGGGATGGGGACGGGGCCAGGATCTCGCTCAGCTTTTAGCTGGCACAGTGAGCAGCAGGATGGGCTTGAGGAGCTGCCATTGCAGCAGCGCTGAGCGGTGTGGGGAGCTGGGGGAAGTGGTTTGGTTAAAAACCTTCTTTTTTTTTTTTCTTTTTTTTTTTTCCCCCTTTAAGCAAATAACAACATGACCTTCCCAAGCCCTGCTCCTGCCTCCTGCGGGCAGCAGGTCCTGGAGCTGTTCTCACACAGCCACGCAAGGGCTGGAGGAGCCGCGGCTCCGGCACACGCCAAAACATCTGGCGGGGCTGGAACTCACAGCTGGAGAGTTTCCACTTTGTGGAACTGCCCGTTACATAAAGCCATTTCACACACGCGCTGGGAGGAGCGAGGGGCAGCCGAGGGGAAGGAGAAATGGATCTCTTTTTTTTTTTTTTTTCCCCCTTCAGAGAAAAAAACCTGACCAAGTTTCCTTGTGAGCAGGGGAGGGAGGCCCCAGCACAGAGGGGTTAACTCGGGAACAGTCAGCTCCAGATCCTCTCCCTGCACTTGGCTGCCCGGCCAAGACCTGGGTCATGCATCCCTCTCTCCGCTGGGAGAGCAACTAAAATACACTCAAAAACCAGGGAGCAGCTGAGGGACACGGGCTGTCCCGCCAGCCCTGCTCCACAGCAGCATCCAAGCAGGAGCTGCAGCAGCAGGAGCGTGGGGTCAGCACTCCCTGGGGTCCCTGTGCTGCCCCAGACCACCAAGGAGAGCCCTTCTGGTGAGGGTTCTGTGCTGCTGCATCACCCTCAGCTGCATTATTGCCCCCGGGGCTCCACACATTCCCCACAGCAGCCCCCCGAGCTCGTCACCTTTGCAGGGGTGGCAGGTGACCAGCCCCAGGAAGCCCAGCAGGCTGATCTTGTTGCCTGGGTAGGTGTAGTTGGACCAGGCCACGTCCACGTTGCCGTTGGCGCAGCATTCCTCCCACGTCACGCCCGTCTTGAGGATCATGGTGCACTTGGCCTCCTTGCCCTGCTGCAGCCAGCAGATTCCACCTGTGGAGAGGGCAGAGGGTGAGGGATCCCCTGTGCTGCCAGGACCCCAGAGAAGGGCAGAGGGTGAGGGGTCCCTGTGCTGCCAGGACCCCTGAGAAGGGCACAGGGTGAGGGATCCCTGCAGAGGGTGAGGAATTCCTGATGTGCCAGGACTCCTGAGAAGGGCACAGGGTGAGGGATCCCTGCAGAGGGTGAGGAATTCCTGCTGTGCCAGGACCCCTGAGATGGGCAGAGGGTGAGGGATCCCTGCAGAGGGTGAGGAATTCCTGCTGTGCCAGGACCCCTGAGAAGGGCAGAGAGATCCTGGCTGTGGCTGGAGCAGAGGCACAGGGATTACTCCGATGCCTGAGACAAACTGGGGAATGTAGAGATGCTCAGTGCTGGCACGAGGTCTGTCCCAGAGCAGGCATCTCCAAGGGTCCCTGCCATGGCCACTCAGTGCCCCCATGGCCACCCCAAAGCTGCTGCCAGCCCTGTCCTGCCAACAGAATCCAAATCCAGCACTTGGACCACAGGGATGGACCAGTTACCCCAGCACTCCCCGTGATGGATGCTCTGGGAGATGCCCAGCTTGCCAGCCAGGATCTGGGCTTGTGGCTTGCCTCTGTGCCCAATTCCTGCCTGGCCCCACAGCCAGGGGGTCCCAGACAGAGCGGCACAGGGATTGCCCCAGAGCCTGAGACAAACTGGGGAACCCAGAGACACTCTGTGCTGGCTCCTGTCAGTGGGTGGCTGCTGTGAGGGCTGGGTGGCATCTCCTGGCATGTGCACAGCTGGATGGAACTGTTCCCTGACACAGGAGCCCGACACCCACGGCCTCTGCAAGGAGCATCTGAGCCAGTGGCTGGGGCACAGGGCACTTGCCCCAGCCCTCGGGTCTGGCACTGCTCCCTCTGACTCAAAAGCCTGTTTGTTCCGTGACCCACCAGCGAATCAGTTAGAAAAAAAAAAAAAAAAAAAGAAAGAAAAAAAATTTTCTTTCTTTTTTCTTTTTTTTTTTTTTTTCGTGAGTGATTTCTTTGCAATTTCCGCCTCTGCAAACCAGCCTCTTGTGACGCTTATTTGGGTTCGTGCTCTCATTAGCTGTGCCTGAGGTTTGCTAAACGGCGAGAGATGGAAGGGAGGGAGGGATTGGGGGCAGGGACGGGTCCTGCGCTGCCAGGCGGGAGTCGCTGCCCTCCTCAGCAGGATTCACCCGGCTCCAAAGCGGAGCCCGTCCCTGCCCTAAACCCCTTGTGCCTCTCTTTGCCCCCATTCACACGATTCTGGCGCGGTCACAAGCCCAGCATGGAGCAAAGCCCCGGGGATCAGCGCCCGCACACCTCGGGCAGCTCCAACACGCGGGTTTATCCTGCACGGGTTTATCCACTTGGTTTTCCGAGCTCCATCTCCCGTTACAACACCCGCTCCCCACGGAACATTCAGCACCGTGCGAAGGGAAGGTGGAAACTCCAAATCCGCTGCGGGGACACCGGAGATGGGAAGGGCTGGCAGAGCCCCGCTCCGGTGTCACCGGAACCGGGAGGGTCCAAGCTCCGAACTCCCCACGCCACCACTCCCGGCCCGTCCCACCGGGGACACGCAGCCCGGTAACGGGGATCCCCCGGGACACACACACACACACACACACACCGGCCGCGGGATGTCCCGATCGCCGCCATCCGGGACGCGGCTGCGGCACCGGGCGGGACCCGCCCGACAGAGGGGACACCGGAGCGGCACCGGCGGGCACCCGGCAGCCGCCGCTCCGCCCGGTAAAAAAATAAAAACCCGGGGGAACGGGACATTGGAACCCGGGGGGGGACGGGACATCGGAACCGGGGAGCACGGGACATCGGAACCGGGGGGGACGGGACATCGGAACCGGGGGGGACGGGACATCGGAACCGGGGGGGACGGCACATCGGTGCCCGGGGGGGACGGCACATCGGAACCGGGGGGGACGGCACATCGGAACCGGGGGGGACGGGACATCGGAGCCCGGGGGGGACGGGACATCGGAGCCCGGGGGGGGACAGCACATCGGAGCCCGGGGCTGCCACCCCATAACGGCGTCGCGACCCCGGGCCCGGCCGCCCCCAGCCCGAGCACCTGCCGGCGGCAGCGGCGTTACCGGACGGACGGACAGACGGACGGAGTGCAGCGGGACCCCCGTGTGCCTTACCGTGCGCGGCGGCGGGGCTGCAGAGCGCCAGCAGGCAGAGCGCCAGCCGCAGCGGCATGGCCGGGCCGGGCGGGGACGGGCCGGGACGGGCCGGGGCGCTCCGGTGACCGGTGACCTGTTGCTGTGTGTGTGTGTGTGAGGCGGCGGCGAGACCGAGCGAGCTATAAAGCGGCGGGGCGGCGTGAATCACCGGGCGGGGCGGCGCGGGGGGGGCCGGGGCGGGGGCAGCGGCGGGGGAGTCGGGGGGCAGCGAGGGGGATGAGAGCGGGGGGAGGAGAGATCGGCACTGAGTGGGTGGGTGGGCGTGGGGGTCGTGTCCGTGTGTCGTGTCCGTGTGTCGTGTCCGTGTGTCCCGCCGGCACTGGGATGGCTCGGGGGTGGTTTGGGGGTGCTCTCAGTGGAGCGGAGCAGAGCGGTGTCTGTGCACACCCCGAGGTGTGGGGGACCCCAGAGCGCTCCCCTGCCCGTCCCTGCCCTCCCCTGCCCGACCCCGCGCCTTCCCCACCCATCCTCGCATGAAGCCGGACCTGCCTCCTCCTCCTCCTCCTCCTCCTCCCCGAGCAGCCCCGGCTGGCAGCAGCGGGACGGTGTGGGCTGTCTCATCCACGGCTCCTCTCATCTCTGCTCCCCAAACGCTCCCACAGCTCGCCTGGTACCCAAAATCACTCCCAACACACAGAGGGAAACTGAGGCACCGCCCTGAGCCTTGCCAGGCTAGCAGAGGAAGGAGAATTGTGGGGCCGTACCCCTGTGGCATGCGCTGTCCCTGTCCTCCAGAGATGTCCCCATCACCATGAGGACTGCTCCATCTGGCTCCTGAACCCTTCCCCTGGCTCTCAGGGCCTCCCAGGCTTTGTGGGGCTCCTACAGGACAGGGAAACGGAGCAGAGACCCCAGGGCAAGGCAGAGCAGCTTTGGCTTTGCTCCTTGCTTGGTGCCACCACAAAGACACCACCCACCTGTTGGAAGGTGGGTCAGGATGCACCAGGGACCGTCACCCCGCTCCCGAGGCAGAGCTTTGGGGACACAGCTGGACACAGGGGGCTCTCCAGCCCCCAAGGCCCGTCCAGCTCGCAGGCACGCAGCTGAGGAACGTTTCACCCCGTGCACTGGCCCCAGCTGAGGTCATGTTTTCGGCAGGGCTGAGCTTCAGAGAGGGGCCGCAGGGCCCAGGGGAGCCTGCACCACCCACCCGGCCCTGCAGCAGCCTCCTGGCTCTGAGTGGTGCCAGCACAGCACGAGCAGCTCGGGTTTGGCTCACTTTTGGCGTGGGATGGGGCTGGACACAGCTTTGGTGCTCTGGGGACAGGGGCAGCGTGGGCAATGCACCGACACAGAGCAGTGCCACTGTCCCTGCCACATCTCCGTCCCTCCAGCCAGCAGGCAGGCTCTGAGCGAGGCAGATCTTCGTTTTCTTCTCCACTTACAGCCTCTGAACCCCCAGGAGGGGTTGGCAATGGGAGAGAGGTGGGTTTACCCTGGGTGGCATCGGTGCCACCCGCGGGCACAGGAGCCCTGCAGCACCTCCGGGCACTGTGAGAAGGGACAGTGCTGGGGGGAAGCACAGAGCCAGCAGCTCCTGACCGCCCTGTTCCCGGCCTGCTGCTGGCCCTGGGCTGCTCGTGGCCCTGTCCTGGCTGCCGTGACCCGGGCTGGCTCGGAGCATTGCCCATGTAAGGGCAGAGGGCTGGGGAGCCAAAGCTCCGAGCGGGATGGCCGTGAGCGAGTGGGTGGTGATGCACTCGCTCCCTCACACGCTCCAGGATGCGAGAGCAGCTCGCAGAGGCCAGCCAGGGATTTTCCTCGGCTGCCAGTGGGGTTGCACAACCGCAGGCTCTGCCAGGGAAGGGGTCAGACCTCGCTGCTGCATCTGTAAGGGAGCAGCCAGGATGCTGCTGGAAAGGCAGGAGGAGGCTGGTGGCCAGGAGGGGAGCGGGTCCCAGAGCCAAAGGGTGCTCAGGGTCCTGTTGAGGCTGCCCTGCTGCCAGGAGAACCGTGCTGGGGGCTCTGTCCTGCCTGTGGCTGAAGCAACTTGCCTGTGCTGATCCCATAGTGCTGCTTCTCAAGCAAAGCTGGGAGCAAAATTCTACTCCCAGTCCCACACCCAGGGCGATGCTGTCTCCCTGAAGCCCACGGACACCCCAGGGTGTGAGTGAGCCCCAGCAGCACCCACGGAGTGAGTGGGGTGGGGATCTGGCCTGGGAGCTCTGCAGCACCCAAAGGGAGACAGAGGAACCCCTGGGCCAGGGCTGGGGGTGGCTGAAGCCGCTGGAGAGGGGACAAAGGAGCCCTTTGGAGCACAGTGAATGGTGGCTTCACATCTGACCTTTCCTCTGGGCACTGCTGCCACGCTGGCTCAGGCCGGCAGCAGGATTTCAGCACAAGGTTCACACCCAAACATTCTCCCCCCTCAGTCCCCAGCTGCTGCTGCTGCCGCTGGGCTCCTTTAAGGAGGGAATCTCGCCTCTCTCATCAGTTCAGGCTAATTAAACTCCGCTAAACCAATTAGAGCTGCAATTTGCAACTAGAGGTTCTATTGAGGAGAAGAGCCCAGGGTCAGGGCAGAGGTTTCATAGGTGGATCTGCGGGCAGGTGTTGGCCAGGGCCCTGCCTGTTGCCATTTCCCCGTCAGACAGAGGCGATCCTGGCCCCGTTCCTCCTCTCCTCACCGCACTGGGATGCCTCAGTTTCCCTCCTGCAGGCAGAGATGCTGCCAAACACCACGCTGGGGACAGGGGGGCTCCACAGGGTTACCCATGGGGACAGCACCGAGCCTGGTCACACCCTGGAGAGCGGCCAGGGCCGGGTGTGAGCCCTGACCCGGGGGCGGGATTTTCTCCCGTACGCTCACAGCTCTTCCAGCCCAGCGAATTGACTCAGGGCTTGTTTGGGGAGAGAGTGTCGGGCCGGCACCTTGATGGGCTCACTCCACCCCCAGCGCTGACACCGAGCTGCGCCCCGAGCCCCGCGGCGGCAGCGTCACCGCTCCGTGCCTCAGTTTCCCCATCTGCTGCGGAGAGATAAATGCTCCCTCCGCTTGATCCTGCACTATCTCCCAGGAAGGTTGCAGGGATTAGTTTGCTAATGTTTGCAGGGAGCTTTGAAGATGAAAAGCCGCGAACAAATGCCAAGAAGTGCTGAGCTGGATTCTCCTCGCCGAGTAATCGTTTCATGTTGCTGGGGCACTTCCACGTGTGTGCACGAAGGGAGGCAGGGCAGGAACGCTCAGGGAGGGATGGGAGCCTGGCACACATTCCCAAGACCTGCCCCTCCAGGTCTGATCACCCATCCTGTTTGATTGCTGATCAGATTCTGATCCATACATTCCCAAGACCCGCCCCTCCAGATCTGATCGCCCATTCTGTTTGATTGCCGATCAGATTCTGATCCCTCCTGCTGATGGCCAGAGCCAGACCCCCTCCAGACCCCCTCCCCAGCACGCTGCAGGCTCCCCAGGAAGATCACCCTGGGGGGAGTCACTCCCTCTCCCCTCCTCGGAAATGTCATCTTCTCCAGTGCTGTGGGTGCCCCCAGCGAGAGCCACACCTGCCCAACACCTCTTCTTCCCAAATCTTTGCTCTCAGTGCCAGTCTCAGCTCACTCTCAGCTCTGCCCTGAGCTGATGGGAGATGCTCTGAGCTCTGTCCGTGCTGGGAAATGCCAGTGCTTGGAGGCAGGAGGAGCAAGTGACATGGGAAGGCAGCAACCAGAGCCAGCAAGGTCATTGCATCCCATCCCATGGGTCCCATCCCATCCCATCCCATCCCATCCCATCCCATCCCATCCCATCCCATCCCATCCCATCCCATCCCATCCCATGGATCCCATCCCATCCCATCCCATCCCATCCCATCCCATGGATCCCATCCCATCCCATCCCATCCCATCCCATCCCATCCCATCCCATCCCATCCCATCCCATCCCATCCCATCCCATCCCATCCCATGGATCCCATCCCATCCCATCCCATGGATCCCATCCCATGGGTCCCATCCCATCTCATGGATCCCATCCCATCCCATGGATCTCATCCCATCCCATCCCATGGATCCCATCCCATCCCATGGATCCCATCCCATCCCCTCCCATGGATCCCATCCCATCCCATAGATCCCATCCCATCCCATGGATCCCATCCCATCCCATCCCATCCCATGGATCCCATCCCATGGATCCCATCCCATGGATCCCATCCCATGGGTCCCATCCCATGGGTCCCATCCCATCCCACCCTGCAGAAGCCCCAGCTCATGTCCCTCTCAGCCAGGAGCAGCTCCTGGCTCCACTTCCACCCCTCCTGTCCAATTTCCCACCACCTCAGCCAGCTCCTTACGGGCTGTGATCCTGCTGCCCACATGGCTGAGCCCGGCGGGGTTGGCTTGGCAGTGCCACAGGCTCTGTGTGTGTGTGTGTGTCTGTGTCTGTGTGTGTGTGTCTGTGAGTGTGTGTGTCTGTGTATGTGTCTGTGTGTGTGTGTCTGTGTGTGTGTCTGTGTGTGTTTTTGTGTGTGTCTGTGTGTCTGTGTGTGTTTTTGTGTGTGTGTGTCTGTGTGTGTGTGTCTGTGTGTCTGTGAGTGTTTGTGCGTGTCTGTGTCTGTGTGCCTCTGTGTGTCTGTGTGTGTGTGTCTGTGTGTGTATCTGTGTGTCTCTGTGTGTCTGTGTCTGTGTGTCTGTGTGTGTTTTTGTGTCTGTGTGTCTGAGTGTTTGTGTGTGTCTGTGTGTCTGTGTGCCTCTGTGTGTCTGTGTGTGTGTGTCTGTGTGTGTATCTGTGTGTCTCTGTGTGTCTGTGTGTCTGTGTGTTTTTGTGTGTGTCTGTGTGTCTGTGTGTCTGTGAGTGTCTCTGTGTGTCTGTTTGTGTGTCTGTGAGTGTCTCTGTGTGTCTGTGAGTGTTTGTGAGTGTCTCTGTGTTTGTGTGTTTGTGAGTGTCTCTGTGTGTCTGTGAGTGTCTGTGTGTGTGTTTGTGAGTGTCTCTGTGTATTTGTGAGTGTCTGTGAGTGTCTGTGAGTGTCTGTGTGTGTGTTTGTGTCTCTGTGTGTCTGTGTGTCTGTGAGTGTTTGTGAGTGTCTCTGTGTTTGTGTGTGTCTGTGAGTGTCTGTGTGTGTTTGTTGGTGTTTGTGAGTGTAAACAAGCCGTGACTCAGCGCCGGCGGCCGTGCGGGCTCCCGGCTCCAAGGCTGGGCGAGCCTGCAGGGAAGGGCCGGCAGCCCCGGGAATGTCGGGCAGCCGTGAGGGGCTGAACCGGGTCCAGCCGAGCCAGGAAAACCTCCCGGGTCATTCAACCCTCCTGCTTCCTTGGTGAGGCTGGGGAGAGGCGCTGCTGCAGGAAGCAGCACTGCCTGCTCCGCTGATCTTTGCTCCCGGAGCAAGGTGCTGTTATTGGGGTGGGACGGACAGACAGACAGACGGCCTGGCGGATACTCCCAAACCAACCACACCACGGACCCCATTGGCACTGCAATCCCAGCATCCCAGCCTGCTGGATCCCCGTGCCATGGGCCTCTGAAGGGCAGAGCCACCACAGGTCACATCCTCGCCGGAACCCAACATCTGCCACACAGCCCTTGTCAGCCTCATTGCTTGGCCCGGGCTGGCAGTTGTTAGAAAAGCATGTTTTTCACATTAAAATCTCCCTTGAAGAACAATGGTTTAAACCAAGCATAAAAAAGGAAAGAATCCAAAAAGCAAAAAAAAAAAAAAAAACCAAAAAGAGAGAGAAAGGAAAATTTTTGGTGGAGCCTAAAATCAGCCCCATGGGACCGTGAACTTCCCCTCTGCCTCGGCTGCTCCCAGGGGAAGGTGAACCATTGGGACAGCACAGCTGGGCCAGGGATGGACCACCAAGATGCCAGCAGCCTTTCTGAGGCAGGGAATCAACCATGGAGGGCTGGGACCACCCTCCAGCAGCTTCCCCAGGGGCGCTGAGGATGGGGCTCAGCCTGTGCCGCTGCTCCTGGGTCACCCTGAGCTGCTGGATCCCGGCCAGATGGGATCCAGCCCCACAGCCCCGAGGTGTGAGGCTCCAGGAGATGAGCTGGGGGATGTAAATCTCTCGATCTGTCTGAGCAAATTCAAAGGAGACCGATTCAAATGCGCCGTGACACGACTGGCTCGGGGCGGGCAGACAATCCCCGGCAGTGTCTGCGAGGAATCTCGCAGCTTTCCTTTGAGTGGCCTCCAATTTATTAATTAAAATAGGCAATTATATATATGATGTGGGGTGGAGGGGAGCAGGGAGACCAGCTGCACCAGTTCTTCTCACTTGGCAGGAATTGCTCTGGCTCCAGGAGGTGCTTGTGCTTCCCAGGGCTCAATGGGATGAGCTCGGGGCTGCCCCTGTTCCTCCAGCACCTGGAGAATGTGGGGGGCTTCAGATCCAGCCCCCAATTTCTTTAGAAACACAGGAGGAATCCTTTGGACCCCTGTCACTATAGGATATGAAGTAACTCGATGTGGACACGCAGCTTTTCCAAAGCAAAAAGAAAATTTTTAATTTCTGACTCCAGCATTTATAGATTTTCCAAAAGTGACAGCGGATTGGAGGGTGGCAGTGCCACCTCTCCAATGACACTGGTCAAACCAACAGCCCATCAAATTCCCCCTCCTCCTCCATCAAAGAATGCAAAACAATGAGTTATTTACATAAAGTGTGTGAGAAAGTTCATTACAAGAATGTCAACATCCGAAAGCTTAAAAAAAATTTAAAAAATCAGAGTGACAACACACTGCTCAGCCCAGGTGGGATGGTGGCTCTGAGCTGCTGGAGGAGCCTCCCACCCCTCAAACATTGGGAATTTGCCCCGGGAGATTTTCCCCACACCCCTTTCCCGAGCGGGGTGGCCGATTTGGGAGCGGGCTGTGCCTCAGGATGACTCCATCCCACCTGGGCAGGTGTCACCTCCTCGTCAGCCCTCCCAGCTGAGTTTGCTGCAGTTTTGCCTTTCTGCAGCAACCGTGGGAAAAAATCCCTCACCTGGGTGACTCAAATGTGCTCCTGAGCACACACACAGCTCCCTCAGAGGCAGCAGAGGGAAAGGGGGACAGGGAAATACACCCCAAGCTTGGGATTTTTGTGCCCTTTGTGGGGAGGAATCGTGGCTGGGGCCAAAAGAAGGGGATGGGGCTGTCTCAGCTGCCAGAAAATGGGAATTTCCTCTCTATGATCAGCACGAGCAATGAGGGATGGGCATGATTTTCAGTCCTGACATGGATGCAGACCCCAAAGATGAGTGAGGGGTTTTTGGGGGATCCTCAGCTGCTGGAGGAGGGTGATCCCCTCTCCATGATCAGCACCAGCAATGAGGGATGGGCACAGTTTGCAGGCCTGACACAGAGGGAAACCCCAAGAGATGAGTGAGGGGCTTTGGGGACCCTCAGACCCCAGAAAATGGCAATCTTCTCTCCATGATCAGCACCAGCAATGAGGAATGGGCACAGTTTTTAATCCTGACGTGGAAGGAAACACCAACAGATGAGTGAGGGGATTTTGGGGGACCCTCAGCTGCCAGAAAAGGGTGATCAGCAATGAGGGGTGGGCAGGGGCTGCAGTCCTGACATGGAGGGAAATCCCAAGGGGCTTTGGGGGGACCCTCAGCTGCCAGAAAAGGTTCCCCTCTCCATGATCAGCACCAGCAATGAGGCAGGGGCACAGTTTGCAGTCCTGACATGGATGCAGACCCCAACAGGTGAGTGAGGGGCTTTTGGGGAACTCTCAGCCCCCCGAGAAGGGCAATCCCCTCTCCATGAGCAGCACCAGCAATGAGGACTGGGCAGGGATTGCAGTCCTGACATGGATGCAGACCCCAAAGGGCTTTTGGGGGACCCTCAGCTGCTGGAGAAGGGCAATCCCCTCTCCATGAGCAGCACCAGCAATGAGGGATGGGCAGGGATTGAAGACCCCAACAGATGAGTGAGGGGCTTTTGGGGGACCCTCAACACCCAAAAAATGGCAATTCCCTCTCCACGAGCAGCACCAGCAATGAGGCAGGGGCACGGTTTTTATTCCTGACCCCAACAGATGAGTGAGAGGTTTTTGGGGACCCTCCCCACTGCTGCGCGCCCATTTTCCTCCCCTTATCTCCCTGTGCATCCTCATCCTCTGCCATCTGAGCGCTGCCACGCTCACCTTGCACGGCTCCTGCGTCAGGGAATTCCAGAGGGACAAAGTCAGTGCAGCCGCATCCTTCCCCCCTCCACCATCCCACACCATTTGATCGAGTGCTGACTCGTCCTCCGACGGTGAAACGGGAGGGAAGGAGCTTCCCCAGGGGTGGGAAATGCCCCATCCGGAGCCGCAGGGCTCTGTCTGGCTCTGTCTGGTCCCACCTCCTGAATTACACGAGCAGCAGTTTCCTCATCGCCTGTAAATAAATAAACCTCATCACCCTGTAAATAAATTAATAAATGTGTCCAGCCCCTGTCGCTGCTCTGTTGAGATTTCCAGGGCTCCTGAGCTGCTCCGTAAATCCCTCCCCGGCTGCTCCAAAGCTGGAGAGGCAAAGGCTGGGATGAAGATGCCACCTGCTGGGAGCGGGGCTGGCGAGAAACCCTAAAAATACACAGCCCCGCTGTGCAGAATCCTTAAAATCCCACAGTTCTGTCATTCCAGTCCTGCCCGGCAGCCTCACTATCTCCCCCTCCCCAAAATCTTATAGCTGCAGTGCGTGGATACCCCAAAATCTCCCAAAAAAATCACCCCAAAAAAATCACCCCAAAATCACTCGTATTACGTGGATACCTCGAAATCGCGCCAAAAATCACCCACATAATATGGATACCACAAAATCACCCCAAAAATCACTGATGTCACGTGGATACCCCAAATATCCACAAAATCACCCCCAAAATCTCCCCAAAAATCACCCCAAAATCACCCATATTACGTGGATACCTCAAAATCGCGCCAAAAATCACCCATATAATATGGATACCCCAAAATCATCCCAAAAATCACTGATATCACGTGGATACCCCAAATGTCCACAAAATCACCCCCAAAATCTCCCCAAAAATCACCCCAAAATCACCCATATTACGTGGATACCTCAAAATCGCGCCAAAAATCACCCATATAACGTGGATACCCCAAAATCACCCCAAAAATCACCGATATCACGGAGGATACCCCAAGATCTCCCCAGAATCACCCCAAAAATCATCCACATCACAGGGATACCCCAAAATCTCCCCAAAATCACCGATATCACATGGATACCTCAAAATCTTCCCAAAATCACCCCAAAAATCACCTATATCAAGTGGATACCCCCAAATCACCCCAAAAAATCCCCCATATCAAGTGAATACCCCCAAATCAAGCCATATCACGTAGACACCCCGAAATCTCCCCCCAAAATCACGTGGATACCCCAAAATCACCCCAAAACCCTGGCTTGGCAGTACCACAGAACAGCCCCTGAGCTTTGGGACCCCAGGGATTCCAGTTCCTTTAGGGCTATTGCATCTTGAAGCAGCTCCCGTGATTTTCACCGGGATTTATTTTTCACTCCCCTTTTCCTCTTTTTGGGAGACTCAACCTCTCCCCAGCTCATTTTTTTCCCCTTTTCTTTTAAAAATTAAATTGATATTTTAAAGCTCGGGGTTCCGTGGGGCTGAGAGAGGGATCAGGCCGGGGCGAGGAGGGGGTGCAGGAAGGATTTGGTGGGGGGGGAGCAGGAAGCATTGGGGGGTTCCGGGAATACCGAGGGGTTCCCGGAATCGGGGATCCATCCCGCCACTTCCCTAGCCACGCCCATCTCCTTATATGGGCAAACCACGCCTATTATTTAACATTTAAAAGCCACGTCCTCGTTTAGCCACGCCCCCTCAGCACTTTTTTCCCCTCCGCGTTTCCGCCGCGCGCTGTCCCTTGTCCCCCCTCGGCCGCCGTCGGCGCCGCGGCGCGCGCGGGGGGCGGGGCCGGCGGGTAGGGGAAGATGGCGGAGGCGTCGCCGCAGCCGGGCCGGTTCTTCTGCCATTGCTGCTCGGCCGAGATCGCCCCGCGCCTGCCCGTGAGCGGAGCACCGGGGAGCGCCGCCGGGGAGGGCCGGGAGAGCGGGCAGGGCCGGCTGGCGGCTCCGAGGGGGCGGGCACGTGGGGGGCGAGGCCTGAGGGGCCCAGGGGGGCCTGAGCGGCCGGGGAGGCGGGGGCTGCCCTGAGGGGCTCCGCCCGTGGCTCCGCGGCTCGGGGGCGTTGAGAGGGGCTCGGTAGCGAGGGAACGGGGCTGCGGCGGTGGGAACGGGTCGAGGGGCGGCGGCGGCGCGGCGGGAGCGGCCCTCGGGCCCGGTGAGCCCGATGAGGGAGGCCCGAGGCGGTTCGAGCGCTCCGGGCGCCTCACGGGGAACCGGGCTGGGACGGGAGGCGGTCAGACAACAGCCCCGGTACCGGCTGTGACACCCCCGGCCCGAGCAGCCTGATGCCAGCCGGTACCCGTGAAGCAGCGCGGGGTGTGGGGGTTTTTCGGGGTTTTTCGGGGTTTGGGGTTTCTCCGTGCTCTTTCGAGAGGTTTAATGAACACCATAACAGCCCGGCCGTGGGGGCGGCTGGGGCGCAGGGAGGTGCACGGCAATACGTGGGTAGAAACGCTGTGTAGGCACCTGGGCAGGTGCTTGAATCACGCACCAAAACGCGGTGTGTGAGCGTGGAGCTTGCGCTGGTGTGGGTGGAAAAGGAGTGCGAGGATCTGCTGGATCAGTTGTGCCCCTGCTTGGCTTCCTGAGGTGTTCGGTGTGGTTTGGAGAGTGCTGCTGGTCTCTTTGTCCTGCCCCAAAAGCCATTGCTGGGCGCTGGCACTGAGCTTGAAAAGCCTGTGGGGACAAGCAGAGCTGTCCCTGCCGGGGGTGGCTGCTTTGGGACGTGTTTTTTGTCCTTTTGCCCTCTCCTTTGGGCCAGGGTGGGCCATGCTGGAGCTCCCAGCTGGTGTGGGAGAGTGAGGGCGAACTCACCGAGCTGTGGGGCCAGGAGGTGACACGGGAAATCTGGTTTTTATTTCTGTTCAAACAGCTGGTGCTGGGCTGTGCTCACAGCTGCTTGTGTGCACATCTGGCTGTGCCAGCTCAGGGTTTGGGGGCTCAGATCTGTGAGTTTAGGAGCTGGTTTTGGGCATTTAGGTTTCCTCTCAGGTTTCACTCCCCACCTGCAGGCGCAGTAACCAGCGCTGCCAAAGGAGGGACTCAAACAGCCCGAGAAACAACAAACTTTGACATTTGTGCTGTTCCAGCTGCAGAGGAATGTGCTGATCATAGAGACACACAGACACACTGCAGCTCCCTGGGCAGGGTGCTCAGGCCATGGCCACTCACCCTCGTGCCATGTGTGTCCCTCACCAGTTTGTGCCACAAATGGGGTTTTAATGGGCAGGGGGATTTCATGGGCTACAGCTCCCTGTGCTCACCCAGCAGAGCCTGATCTGATGTCAGTGGTGCAGAGATGGTTGTTCCATCTCAGTCCTGTGTGGGAGAAGGAGCAGCCACCTCTCCCAGGCTCCTCCTGTATCTCCCTGAGCAGACACAGCACGTTCAGGGGGTGCTCCAGGCTGTGCTCATTCCCTTGGGCCTTATCAGGGTTGGCTCTGGGGGCCAGAGGAGCGACCCCAAGGGCTTTATCAGCCTCAGCTCCTTGGGGGAATCCCTCAGTCTGGCTCAGGGCTGTGCCAGTTCCAGCACAGCAGCAAAAGGAAGTGGCAAACATTATTTTTAGAAGCTCTTAAATGCCTTCTGTGCTGAGCCTGGCTGTGCCAGCACAGGGGTTTGGGGTGGTGCGGGGCAAGGGATGGCATTGGCTCTGTGCTGCTTCTTGAAGTGAAGTGAAACAGTTCCATTTCAGGGTGTCCAGAGTCCTGGGCTGGTTGTAGAGGATAAATTCCTCCTCACTTAAAGCCCAGAAATGTGAGGAGGGGCTGCACACTCAGCCTGTGTGTGCTGGCACGCCCAGGGATGGTGACAGCTCTCTGTAGTGAGCTCTGGGTGTGACAGTGTGAGGTCCTGGCTACACAACAACTCAGAGTGTCCCTGTGAGCTGTGACCCTCAGGCTGTGTCAGTGACAGGGACCATTCAGCCTCCCTGAGCACCACCACCTCCCCAAACCCCTGCTGCCATTCCCACGTTGTGTCCTGCTCCTCAAACACGCAGCTGGGCCAAAGTTTGTGGCTTTGTTGTTTCACTTTCACTTCACTGGAGCTGCATCAGCTCTGTCTGTACTGGGGATTCATCAGCATCACCCTCATCGTGCTGAAGCTGAGCTCTGGAAGGGAAATGTTGGGCTTTGGGGTGTCTCTGGCTCTGGGGCTGTTGCATGTGCACCCTCCCACCCTGTCACAGCCTGCAGCTCTGGGCTGCCACCTCCTCCTCTCACCCAGTGTGTGTCTTCTCCTGCAGGACTACATCTGCCCACGGTGTGAGTCTGGTTTCATTGAAGAGCTTCCTGAGGAGCCAAGGTACTGTGCTGCTCCACTGAGCCCACGTTGCTTTGCTCCCTTCCTAGTTCAATGTTTGCTGTAAAATGCACTGTTTTATTGCTTCTGCCCCAGCTTTAGCTCATCTTTCCTCACTTTTGGAATCCAGTGCTTTGTTGGCAGAGTTTGCATCCACAGGCCAATCTGAGCAATGCTGAGGGGTGGAGCAGGAATGGTTTGATTTCAAACAAACATAAAGAAGTGTTAGGGAGGTTTTCTCTGTCCTGTGTGGTGGTTTTGACCTGATCAGAGCAGAGATAACCCCAGAGAGAGGGATCTGGAAATGGTGAGTGCTCCCTTCCCAGTTTAGAGGCAATGTTTGATGTAAAATGCACTGTTTTAGTGCTTCTGCCCCAGCTTTAGCTCATCTTTCCTCACTTTTGGAATCCAGTGCTTTGTTGGCACAGTTTGCATCCACAGGCCAATCTGAGCAATGCTGAGCATCCAATGTCTCTGCTGAGGGGTGGAGCAGGAATGGTTTGATTCCAAACAAACACAAAGAAGTGTTAGGGAGGTTTTCTCTGTCCTGTGTGGTGGCTCTGACCTGATCAGGGCAGAGATAACCCCAGACAGAGGTTTCTATTGCTTCTGCCCCAGCTTTAGCTCAGTTTTTCCTCACTTTTGGATTACAGTGCTTTATTGGCAGAGTTTGCATCCACAGGCCAATCTGAGCAATGCTGAGGGGTGGGACAGGAATGGTTTAATTTCAAACAAATATAAAGAAGTGCTAGGGAGGTTTTCTCTGTCCTGTGTGGTGGCTCTGACCTGATCAGAGCAGAGATAACCCCAGAGAGGTTTCTATTGCTTCTGCCCCAGCTTTAGCTCAGTTTTTCCTCACTTTTGGATTACTGTGCTTTGTTGGCACAATTTGTACCCACAGCCCAATCTGCCATGGCAATACTGAGCATCCAATGTCTCTGCTGAGGGGTGGGACAGGAATGGTTTAATTCCAAACAAACATAAAGAAGTGCTGGGGAGGTTTTCTCTGTCCTGTGTGGTGGCTCTGACCTGATCAGAGCAGAGATAACCCCAGACAGGGATCTGGGAACGGTGAGTGCATGAACACCTCAGTGTAAGCAGTGACTGTGTTGGGAATGAGCAGCAAAACGTTGTGGCTGAGACTTTGGACTCTGCCCTGGAGCAGTGAAGTCCATGTTTCTGTGCTGCTCTGCTGCCACTGGTGGCAGAAGCAGCAGGAATGTTTTAAAATGTTTCACTTTTGTTTGTGAGGCCCCAGCTGTGACTGGCAGTGCAGGGGCCGGGGGCAATGGGTGTTGCTGCCTAATGGTTGTGGTGCATGGCCTGGGGCTTCTGCACTGAGCAGGTGATGGTTGGTTTGATCACCAGCCCTGGAGCCAGAAAATCCATGCTGGCTGATCCTGACTGTTTTGGTGATTCCCTGTGACCTTGGGAGAGTCCCATATTTGCTGAATCTCCGTGGTTTCAGTGCCATGAACTTGGCTCTGAGCAGGAAATGTTCCTGCAGCTCTGAAAGCAGAAGTCTGACAAGAATTAGAGTTTTCCCAACATTCTGAGCTGTTTGGTTGTGTGCTTCTGCAGTAGAGGAGTTTCTTTGATTCAAGATTAGACTTCTGTGTCTCGGGGTCACAGAGATCAGCGTTTGTGCTTTAAGTCTTCCTGGTGCTCTGGAGGATTAGCTGGTGTGTTTGAGATGGATTGTTGGGCAAATCCTCACTTGACATCATGGTTCAGACACTTCTGTGAAGCCTGTGAGCTCTAATAGAGTATGGAGAAGTGGGTGAGGATGTGGGAAAAGGAAAGATTCAGGGAGGGAAAATTGATTGAGGCAATCAGAAAATCAGCAGCTGAGGGAGGACCAGGCTCTGTTGAGCTGCCTCTGCCCTGGGATGGGAGGGGGGGGCAGAAAAGCCTTGGAAGCTGCTGTGAGAAGATTACCAGTGCTCTTCATTCTCCACAGGAATGCTGACAATGAGACCAGCTCCTCCACGTCAGCCCCTGATCAGAGCAGACATCCTTTTGAGGTGAGCAAGTCCTTTCTCTCCTCCACCACCTTCTGCTTTGCTCTTGGATTGAATATTTTTCCAATAGTGCATCGTTTAAACATTTCCCAGCTCATGACAGAACTTGGAAAGGGGGAATTCATATCCTCCACATGCTGCTCCTGCAATCTCCACATCCCATATTTTTGCTGTGTGTGTTCCATGGGACCATCACTCAGCTGATTCCAGTTGTGAGGGGGCTCAGCAGGATTTGGGTGTGTTGCTATGCAGTAGCCTCAGCTTGGAAGCAGCAGTGACACACCGAAGAAAAACCAGGGAAATGTGATTATTTCTGCCTTTGTGTGCAGTTCCAGTGTCTGTTCCTCACTGAGCTGCTGCTGAGGGTGCTGATCCCAGTGTCACCCCAGGCTGTGACATCTGTGTGCCACCTCCTGCTTTTGGGGTCTGTTTGGGAGTGCTTTAGCTGGATGTGACATGGACTCTGCTTAGCAGTTTGTCCTCTAGTGGGAGAATATTCCCTGGTCATTGCCAGGTGTTGCAGAAATGTACTTGCTGTGAGGGGAAACAGAAGAGGACATCAGCCAGTGTGGAAGTGCATCCTATCAGGAATTGCCATTGTGTCAGGAATTGTCCCCTTATGAATCACTTTGATCCAAGCATCCCAGAACTTTTAGGGGCTGTGATTTGGAACTGACCTTCCCCTTTCACTACAAACTATTTACTCCAATCACTCATATTAGAGAAAATATTAGCACACATGTATTTACTCATAGACTTTGGAACTGCTGCTGCAGGTATGTCATGTTCCAGTTAGAAGTGGCCATGAAGAGCAATGTCAGAGTGAGATCAAACAACTTATGGGTGTTTATTGGAATAAGGCTCCCAATATTACCAGTTAGATTGTGCCTGGGCCAGTCTGACCCTCGCTGCTGGGCCAAAGGCAGCAACTGCGGTGTATCACCCCAGAGATACCTTGGCTTGCTGGAGATTGCAGCTGGGCACTGAACAAGTCCAGGCTTGTTAGGAACCCCGTTTACCTCAGGAGGAATAGCTTCAGGCGATGGTGAAGAGAAAAAGGAGAGGATTCTGCTGGAGGGTTTAATGTCCAGAGGTTTATTCCATGGTTACAGAGGTCTGAACGTGAGCAACTGCTCCAACAGAATCCCCCCGCATGGTCTGATGACCTTTTTAAGCTCAGGGACAGGGGGAGGGGACAGGTGAGCACCAACCAGGTGAGAGGGGCAGGGTCTCAGGGGAAGGTGACACCCAGACAGGCCAATGACCCCTGGGCCTGAGGGGCATCCTTTGAACTTGACCAACCACACGACGCCTTGCTGGAATGTTAAGCCTGATTGACAGGACTCACTCAGCATGGGGGCAAGGGGGAAGGGAGAGAGGCATAGGCACACCTGGGGAAGTGACCTGGAAGGCCAAAATGGGACATTACAGCACACCACAACAGGTGTTGGGTCAAGTGTGGCAGACTGCAGGGGCTGGGGTGGAGGTGGCCAGCAGCATCTTTGTCCTGTTCTGAATTTTACTGTCATTCCTGTTGTTACAATCTGTCCTCTGCATTCCCTCCCTCCCTCCAGAACGTGGATCAGCACTTGTTCACCTTGCCCCCGGGCTATGGCCAGTTTGCTTTCGGCTTCTTTGACGACAGCTTTGAGTTTCCCTTCGGGTCCAACGTGCAGCAGGCAGAGGACAACCGGGACTCGGAGAACCGGCGGGAGCGCGAGCACCAGTCCCGGCACCGCTACGGCGCCCGGCAGCCCCGCGCCCGCCTGGCCACGCGCCGGGCCTCGGGCAGGCACGAGGGAGTGCCCACGCTGGAAGGGTGAGGAACATTCTGGAACCTCAGGGGGGATCCTTGGTGTTCCTCACCTTTCCTCCTGGTTTGTTGGAGCGGCATCACAAAGATTTCCAGCGCTGCCGTGGGTGACGTCTGTGTGCCGCCTAAGCGTGTTGGCGGCTCCTGCTTTTGGGGTTTGTTTGGGGTGTTTTAGCTGAGTGGTGACATAGACTGTGCTTAGGAGCTTGTCCTCTAGTGGGAGAATATTCCCTGGTCATTGCCAGGTGTTGCAAAATTGTTGTACTTGAAGAGAACACCAGGCAGTGTGTAAGTGCATCTTGGGAGCCACTTGCCATTGTGTCAGGAATTGTCCCCTTATGAACAAGAAGCTCTTAAAAGAGAGCTCTTAAAAGTTTCAAATATTGAGACTTTATCAGTGGCTGATCACTCCCTAAGCTGCCATTGCAATTTCTGTAGGGTATTTTTGCCATCTGTGTCCCACCTGAGCCTGTTGGGATCTGTTTGGGGTTTTTTAGCTGAGTGGTGACATAGATTGTGCTTAGGAGCTTGTCCTCTAGTGGGAGAATATTCCATGGTCATTGCCAGGTGTTGCAAAATTGTTGTACTTGAAGAGAACAACAGGCACTGTTTGTGTAAGTGCATCTTGGGAGCCACTCACCATCATGTCAGGAATTGTCCCCTTATGAATCAAATATTGAGACTTTATCAGTGGCTGATCATTCCCTAAGCTGCCATTGCAATTGCTGTAGGGTATTTTTGCCATCTGTGTCCCACCTGAGCCTGTTGGGATCTGTTTGGGGTTTTTTAGCTAAGTGGTGACATAGACTGAGCTTAGGAGCTTGTCCTCTAGTGGGAGAATATTCCATGGTCATTGCCAGGTGTTGCAAAATTGTTGTACTTCTGTAAGGGGAAACAGAAGAGAACACCAGACAGTGTGGAAGTGCATCTTGGGAGCCACTCGCCATCATGTCAGGAATTTTCCCCTTATGAATCAAATATTGAAACTTTATCAGTGGCTGATCACTCTCTAAGCTGCCATTGGAATTGCTGTAGGTTATTTTTAATTGCCCCCAACAATGTGACAGCCAGCAAACTTTAATTCTTACACAATCCTGGTTTTCTTACCTTTCAGAATTATCCAGCAGCTGGTCAATGGAATTATTGCACCGACCACAATTCCAAACCTAGGCCTGGGCCCTTGGTGAGTTGGAGGATGTGCTGCTCTCTGTGACAGTGTCTCCTTGGTGCTCCAGGATGAACTCACTTGCTGTCCTTGCTCCTCAGGGGAGTCCTGCACTCAAATCCAATGGACTACGCCTGGGGTGCCAACGGCCTGGATGCGATTATCACACAGGTAAAACTGGGGTTCCCTGCAGCTCCATCCTCCTGTGCAGTGCTGCAGGAGGGGCAGCACCTCTGGGGGTGCAGGGAATGAGGGGCTGGGGGACTGAAATGGGAAAGGATCCGCAGTGGTCACTGCCAGGTGTTGTGAAATTGTTGTACTTGCTGTGAGGGGAAACAGAAAAGAACACCGGACAGTGCTTGTGTAAGTGCATCTAAGTCCAGGTGCCCTGGCTCAGGAAACGAGTGGATTCTGTGTGCTGCTGAGCTCACCTCTCTGTTCTGCCTGCCTGGCTGGTTGTTTTTCCAGTTACTGAATCAGTTTGAAAACACTGGACCGCCGCCAGCGGACAAAGAGAAGATCCAGGCCCTCCCCACCATACAGATCACACAGGAGCACGTAGGTACGTGTCTGCTCCATGGAGTTGTGCACTGGAAGCTCTCTGTAATACTTTCTTGAGACTTAAAATTTGTCTGTTTGTACCTTTGAGGCATAAAACATTTCAAAGCTGAAGGGGCTCTGTTACACTCACACAAAAAAAAGAACAATATAGGTTGGACGGATTTGCTCTGGGGAGGTTTTGAGAAGTTCAGTGTGGACAGAGATGGAAAAGCAGAAGGGAAAGGAAGGATGAGGCATAGCCTGGGCAGTGGGAAGTGGGGTGATGGTGTGAGGACTGCAGAGAACCAAGCATTCATCCTGACAGGAATGGTGTGGGGACTGCAGAGCTCCAAGCTTTCCTCCTGACAGGAATGGTGTGGGGACTGCAGAGCTCCAAGCGTTCCTCCTGACAGGAACAGAGCCATGCTAGGGAAGGGGAGAGGGATGACAAGTCCGGAGTCAGGGGCTTTGCACCTCGTTCTCTCCTCCTTTGCTCAGCTGGGCTTGGCTTTCTGTGTGCCATGCAGATTCCGGGTTGGAGTGCCCTGTGTGCAAGGAAGATTACACAGTCGGGGAGAACGTGCGGCAGTTACCGTGCAATCACCTGTTCCACGACGGCTGCATCGTCCCGTGGCTGGAGCAGGTGAGTGCCTGGGGCCTGCAGCACTGGGGGCTTTGTCTGCTCCTGCTCCCCTCTGTAAATATTTTCCTACCTCCACGATGAGGCCTGAGCACCTGTGGTCAGAGGATGGAGTGTCATCCCAGCCCATTCCTCGAGTGCTGCTCCCCTGTTGTGTTTCTAATCCCGTTTCCCCTATTTCTTGTTTTGTTTTTTTTTTTTTTTTTTTGTCTGCTCCCCAAAGCATGACACGTGTCCCGTCTGCCGGAAAAGTTTAAGTGGACAAAACACTGCCACAAACCCCCCAGGACTCACAGGGATGAACTTCTCGTCATCCTCCTCCTCCTCCTCTTCCTCCAGCTCACCAAGTAATGAAAACTCATCGAACAACTCATGAATCTTAACGCACCCTCTGTCCCCGGGGCCCTTCCACTGTTCCCCTTCCCTCCCTGGGCACCGCGAGCAGCCAAAGGGGCTTCCAGAGCAGAGCGAGGGGAGGGGACGAGGCAGGAGCAGTGCCCCCAGAATTTCCTTTTGATTTCTGAAGACACGGAGCCTCTGGGTCCTTCAGAGATGAGAAGCCTCAAGTTCTGTGATGAAAAAAAGGGGGGAAAAGAGCTCTGTCTGTCAATAAAAACATCCTCTTTGCGTGGACTTTACCCATTGCAGTGCGAGGCTGCTGCGCTCCCCGGCTGGGAACCCCGAGGTGCTGAGCGAGTGGTTGAATCCCGAATGGAAATGTTGTTTGTATGGGTTTGAATTTGAGATCCCTTTCTTTTTATTTCTTTTGCTCCTCCTCCCCCTTGGATACTATCTTTTTTTTCTGCTTTGGAGATTGACGTCTAAAATGGAAGTATAAGGATGCTGCCTCCCCCCCCCGCCCCAGGATCACCAGCTGGGGAGGACCAATAGCTGTCACTGAAACAGGAACTCTCAAGTAGACCCCGGGATCCTTCCCTGTCCCATCTCGAGTCCCTTTTATTTCTCTTTATAACCTCGCCCGCTGATACTCAACACTGAAAGGGGTTTTTATAATCTTAAATTATTACTGTTGTCAATAAATGGACATTTCAGCTCTGCGAGCCATTATGCATGATTTGAGGAAAGCTACAGGGTAAGCTCTGAGGCCACCAAGCTGTCCTGCCTTCGCCAGGGGCAGGCTGGGCCTCTCTGAGCCCTCCTGCGTGCTGGGAGTTGCTGTGGGAGCCACTGCCAGCCTGTGGATCACTGCACAGGTAGCCAAGGATCGCAGCTGGAATCATCCTCGCCTGGTGTTTTCTATTTTTTACACCTTTTTCCCCCCTTACAGTCCTGCCCCCCTCCTCACAGCTGGGGCAGGCTGTTCTGCTGGGCCGACACAGGACTGGGTGTGCAGCAGAACGAGGACCAGCAAATCTCATTGTGACTGAGTAATTACCAGGAAAACAACATTTTGGAGAGAAAAAAAAAAAAATGTATTGCAAAGCTACTTAAAATAGAGCTGATTAAAACAAGGAGAGAGAGAAAAAATATCCAGGTATGTTTGTGACTCAGTTTCTGTGACAGAGCTGGAGCTCGGAGAATGACAAGAATGTCACCAGAGAGGGCAGTGACTCCCTGCCATGTCCCTGCTTCCTGGGCCCTGAGGCATGAGAGGAGAAGCTCTCACCATCATCACTGGGAGCCCCTTCCCCTCACAGGGACTTGAGGTGGTCAGGAGGTTTCCTGGAGGGCTGGGGGTCTCTGATGGTGCCACATTTGGGACTGCTCTGTGCCAGCGGCCAGAGCAGCTAAGGGAGAAGCTGTCCCCATGGGAGAAGTGGGTGGAGGGTTTGGCAGTTTGGGGGTTCCCTGCCTCTCCCTCAGCTTTTGGGGCTGCTGGGGAAGGTGCTTGCTCCTGTAGAGCTTGGGTGTCTCTTCCAAAGCAGCATCACCCCATGGTCTGACTCCCTTCCATGAGCTTCCTGAGAAGAGAGGAACCTCCTTGGGTGTCTCTTCCAAAGCAGCATCACCCCATGGTCTGACTCCCTTCCATGAGCTTCCTGAGAAGAGATGAACCTCCTTGAGGAGAGGGAAGGATGGTTTGGTCTTTCTTGAGCCATTTCAGAGCACAAGAAGTTGGTTTGTTGGAGAAAGTGTCCCCAGCTGTGGGCCAGGGGCTGGCAGGGAGCGACTTGCCCGGACTGTTTTTCTTCCTCAGCTTGGCTGGGCAGTGTGGCGGCGCCTTTCATCTCCCAGGAGGGTTTATCTCAGGACTGGTGTGTCGGGGTTAATGGCTCATCCTCTGCCAGGGGTTGAGCCACAAGCCTGGGCTGCTGAGGTGGGTGGCAGCAAAGAAGGTCCCAGCTGAACCTGCACGTGTCCGTCGGCTGACCCCACACCGAGGAAAGGCTTTGCTGTTTAGTCACCAAAACAAGAAACCTGGAGAATCCTTCCCTCTCCCACTGTTTCAGCTGTGGCAGGGGCATCCTGGCTCCCCCAGGTGTTTGGGGATGGTTTCTCACGTGTGAGCAGCGCCCAGATGGGTTTCAAGTGGGCTGAGCAAAGTCCCGGGTGGGTGCATGGCAGGTGCTGCCCACCTAGCAGGGGCTCACCACAGTCAGCACATGGTTAATACAGAGCTGTTCCCTCTCAGACTCATTTGGAGCTGGTTGGGTCAGAAATGGAACGAGTTTGGTGGTTTTTGCTGGGGCCATTGCTCTGTCTGACGTGACAGTGACCGGGATGCTGGGCCTGGCCTGGTGCAGGGATGTGCCCTGGCCACACGCTGAGGTGCAGGAGCTGTTCCTGGCCATGCTGCCCTCCAGCTGAGGGGCTGCTCCTCACCACTGTCCACTGTCCCAGCTTGTTGGGGATGAGGATGCAGAGCTGGGCTGCAGGACTGGCTGTGGCCAGGGACAGCCCTGGAGCTGTGTCTGCCTGAGGATCTGAGCTGCCTCCTGCTCCCTCCTTTGTGCCACTGAAGCACCGTGGCTGTTCTCCTGCAGGGTGGGCGGGGGTCAGTGAAAAGCTGGATGTGGCAAAGGACCGGCTGGGCTCCCTGCCAGTGGCAGCAGTGACACTGGTGGCTGCAGCCACAACCACACGGGAGCCAATCCCTCCCATGCCAAGCCAAGTTCACCATCAAAGCTCCAAGACCTGCTCCTGTTCCATACCACCAACACAGCTTTAATTGCCATGGAAGCTCGGACACAGACAGCCTGCTGGAACATCCCAGCCCTGCAGAGATGCCATAAGCAGATTCTGGCCCCTGCTCCAGTCGTGTTGCCCACATCAGCCCTGTGCCAGGCTGTCCTGGTTTAGGGCAAATTTGGGAACACTGGGAGAACCACAGCCCTGCACGGCTGAGCCTGGAGCATCTACCTTCCACATCCCTCTGCCGTGCGTTAAAAATAAAGCAATAAATAGCAAAAAATAGATATGTACATAAATAAAATAACTTTTTTTGCTTGTTTTTTTTTTTTTCTTTCTTTCTTCCTACAGGACCGTCTGGAGCTGCCCACGGCGTTCAGCTGACGAGCATGGGGAGGAAGTGTGTGGAGAGGTGCTGCCGGCTTGTCCTGCCCCCTCTCTGTGGCCGGCCCTTGCTGTTGAGCGACAGGAACATGGGGCGGCCGCGGTGCCGCCAGCGCAGCGACGCGTACGTGTTGTAGCCGTTCTCCTCGATGCGCTCCGTGAACTTGCAGTTGGGGCTGAACTCCTTCTGGCAGGAGAGGGAAGGGGGTGAGGAGGGGGTGGCTCTGCTCAGCTGGAGCCCCTCGCACCCCCAAGAGCGAGGCAGGGCAGGACCCTGGCTCCTCCGTGGGTGCAGGTGAAGGAAAGCAGGAGCCTGTGGCGAGCCTGCCCTGAGCCTGTGACTCTGGAGCAGTCCCTGCCAGGAGGCAGCGTCCGACCTACCGAGCCGTAGAGCCTCCCGCGCTTGTTCATGGCCAGGTAGAAGCCGGTGTGCACCGCCCGGATGGCCACGACGCCGACACGAACCGACCGGATCTCGACGATGCCTGCGGGCCAGGGAAGCGCGGCGTGAGCCAGGGAGGGACAGGCGACCTTCCCTGCCCCTGCTGGCTCTGTGGGCACAGTGGCCTCCTTCTAGAGGGAGGGAGTTGCTGCAGCCCAAGCTGGGAGTGGGAGGAGGAACCTCTGATCCAAGCAAGGTTTGATCTTTACTCCTCTCCTCCCCAGGGTCCAGCCACTTCGCAGAAGCGGGAGCGATGCCAAGCACAGCCTCGTGTGTGTCCTGCCCTCCCTGGCAGCTCTGCCCGTTCATCCATCCCCAGCACGGTGCCCCGGGGCCCTGACCCGCCTCCCGCAGGGCCAAGTGGGCATGGGGGTGGCAGCGACAGCACTCATCCTGTTATTGTGGACAAAGGCACACAGCAGAGCTCTGTGGGGCAGGAATAAGCCTGCACAGTGCTGTCCATGGATGCCAAATTTCCTGGTGGAAAGTGAGGACGAGCAGCCCCATTCCCAGCGCTGTGAGCACTGAGGATGAGCCCAGGGGGCGGCCGTGAAGCCACAGCTGGGCTGGCGTGTGTGTGCCCCGACCGCCGAGCTCCGGCTCGGCCGCTAATGGGAAAGGCATGCGGTCAGACCAGCGGCTCTGGCACGGGGAAACACCCAGAGCATCATCGGGGCCTCTGGATTCCTGCACTGCCTCACGCCGGCCGGCCCCGAGCGCCGCTGCCCGCCAGGCACGGAGGGAAGGGGAGAAGGAATGTCCAGCGATGTGGGCAGGGCAGCAGAAAGCGCTGGAGCCGCAGCAGGATCGGCCACTGGGCACCACTGCAGGGCTGGACAGGGTGGGAGGGCACCCTGCAGCCTCTGGGCAAGGGGTTCTCATCAATCTCCTGGCATCGTTGGCATTCCCTGGGCATCACCTGCCTGCGGGAGGCTGGCAGTGGGCAGGGTGGATACAGCACCGGGGCAGCTCCCCCGGGCTTTGCAGCCCTGCTGCCACGGGAAGGACCGACAGGGCACTAACTGAATGTCTGTGAATCCATCCCACTTGATCACTGTGTGAAGCTGCTGCTATTTATAAGGACTTGTGCTTTTCTAAAAATAACCCCCTTCTGTTGCCAGCGCTCTACCGCCCTTTGTTTGCAGGTGCCTGCCCAGTACCTGGCCAGAGCCGGCTCCCAGTGCTCCCAGTCTCACTCAGCCCCAAAGGGGTCTCAGGGAGGATGGGGCAGATGCAGAGCTTGAGGTGGGGGAGTCCTTGAAGATCCCCTGCCACCCCAGAGCTGCCAGTGGGGCTGGTCCAGCAGCTTCTGCGAGGGCTGTGGAGCAGAGCCCAGCCCAGGCGCTCACAGATAAGCAGAGTGAGCCTCGTGTACAGCCCGGAGCTGCTCTGCCTGCCAGCTCCCATGGCCACACCATGGAGGGAACGTGTTGGGGTGCTTTGTGCTGGCACTGTGCCTGCTCGGGACTCCCGACAGCCTCCGACACCGCAGGAGGGTTCCCTGGGCTGGGCTGGGCTGGGCTGCCGTGTCCTGGGGCTGTGCTGGAGCAGGACATGGGCTGGGGGTGCTGCAGCCCTCCTGCCCCAAACCCCAACACCCTGTCAGGACATCTTTTCCAAGGTCCCCCTCCTTGTCCAGCTGCTGTCCTGCCAGCCTGCTGCCCCCATCCGTGTGCCAGGAGCTCAGACCCTGCACCCCGATGGGATACCTGGGCATTTGCAGCCCTGCCACATCCCTGGGGACCCTGTCCCTCTGCCCACCCGGCTGTCTCGAGTCCCAAGCTGCTCTGACAGGGATGTTCTGCTGTCCCACATCGGACAGATGCCCCATTCTGGGACCAGCATCACCGCAAAGCTTCCTGCATCCCCCCTCCTCCTCCTCCTCAGCCTTCATCCCCCGCAGTGTGTTAATGGGGGAACCATCAGATCCTCCAGCCCATGGGGAATGCAGGGCAGGGGGACACCGTGAACCGGCAGGACAAGATGGGACAAAGGACCCCCGAGAGACCCCCTGGAACCCCCCAGCCGCTGGTAGAGCACCGCCGGGTGCCCGGGTAGTGCCCGCCGGTGCCCGCGCCCCTCTTACGGCTCCTACAGGGCAGTGACGGGGGCAGCCGGTGCCGGTGGCGCTCCCGGAGCGCCGGGGGACAGCGGGGACAGCGGGGACCCGCCGCTCTGGCGCTCCCGGAGGAGCGGGCACTGAGATTTCCCCAGAGGGAAGAGCCGCGGGCTCTCCCCGGGCAGGGCATGGAGGGTCCCGTCACCGACCCGAGGCGGCTCCGCCGCAGCCCCAACACCGGCGGGATCGCGCCGTGGGCGGGGGGCGGCCCCAGATCCCGGCTCTCCCCCGTTCCCGTTCCCGTTCCCGGTCCCGTCCGCACTCACTGCCCGGCCGCTCCCTCCAGCGCGTTCCCTCCACGCCGCCGCCGCCGTCGATGCGCAGGAAGAAGCGGGTGGCGGAGAAAAGCCGCCGCCAGCGCACGTCGCCCTCCAGGTGCCCGTAGCTGCGGGGCGGCCGCCGGCCGGTCCCGGTGGCACTGCCCGCTCCCGGTCCCGGCCCCGCCAGCACGGCGAGAGCCCCGGCCAGGCAGGCGGCGATGGCGGCGGGGCCCCCGCGCCTCATGGCAGCGGGCGGCGGGCGACAGGCGGGCGACGGGCCATGGGCCATGGCCACGGCGGCGACCGGCGACCGGCCCCGACGGCGCGAGCGGCCGGGATGGGCGGCCGGGGCGGGGCGGTGGCGGCGAATGGGCGGGGCGGGGACCGGGGCGGTGCCTCCCATTCATAAATCGGCGCCCCGACGGCTGTCCCGGGTCACTTACTGCCCGCCGTCACTCGCCCACCACCGCGGGGACAGCACGGTCCGGTATCCGCCGTCTGCCGCGATGGGCGGGCTCGGGACGAGAGCCGCGGGGAGAGGCGGAGGGCGCGGGGCTGCTGTGGCTCAGCCCCTGCTGAGGGTGGCGTCCATCCGTAGCCCCACCTGAGATGCGCCGAGCTCGGGCCGGAGAGGCGCGGGTCAGCCGGGCTCCACCGTCTTCCCCGGCTCCGCCACCTCCGGGAGCCTCCGCCGCGTCCCGGGCTCCGCGCTCCTCCCGTCCCACCCCGTCGGGGCCGCCGCGGCCGCCAGGGGGCGCAGAGCGCGGCCGCGCTGCACCATGGGAGTTGTAGTCCTGCGCGGCGGGACTCGCGCTCCCGGCGTGCCCCGCGGCGGCGCGGCGCATGCGCGGGGGCGCGCGGCGCGCGTGGCCCGGGGATGTCGCTGCTGAGGCTGCGGGCGGTGCTGAGGGGCCCGGGCGGGCTGAGGGGGCCCGGTGAGCGGGAACGGGCACCGGGGGGACACCGGGGCTCCGAGGAGCATGGGGGGACCGGCGGGGACACCAGGAGAGCGGGACACGGGCGGAGTGTGCGGACGGAGCTGGGCCGGGACGCCCCACGGTGCTGAGCGTTCTGTGGGATACGCCTGGAACATGGGGGGCGCTTTTTGAGTCGTGAGCACCCCAGGGGTAGAGTGGAGGCTGTGGAAGTGCTGGGATGTTGTTGCTCTTTCGGGAGCTCTGGGTCGTGTCCCAGGTATGGGATAGCACCCACATGCTCCGGGGGTCTCGGGGTGCTGCCACCCCATTGACAGCGCTGGGGTTTGTGGTGTCCCTGGGGTCGTGTTCCTTCTGAGCCTCTGGTTCCTGAGGGTGAGGGGTGGCCCTGTCACTCCTGTGCTGCTGCTGGAGCAGCTGAGCTGAGGAACATCCCTCACTCACCCTGTCCATGCTGGGCCCATGAGGCAGAGTGGGGGACATTGAGTGTTTGAGGGTGTGGAGCTTTCTCTGACCCCCCACACCTCTGCGTTCCTCATGGCAGGGATTCCATGGAGAATCTTCAGGAGCTACTCCTCTGCCAGCACCAAGGAGAAGGCGAACAGAAATGTCCCCTGTGAGAGGACAGAGCTGCTGGAAGGTGAGTGCTGGGAGAGATGCAGTGAGCAGACAGCAGGCAGAGCAGCCTGGGCTGTTGCTTTTTCCCTGGCAGTGACACTGCTGGGTTCCAGGGGTGCTGGGGTGGGTTCCTGGGATGCAGGGGTGGGTTCCTAGGATGGGGTTCTGGGATGGGGTGGGTTCCTGGGATGCTGGAATGGGTTCCTGGGATGCTGGGGTGGGTTCAGGGATGCTGGGGTGGGTTCAGAGATGCTGGGATGGGTTCCAGGGATGCTGGGGTGGGTTCTTGGGATGCTGGGGTGGGTTCAGGGGTGCTGGGATGAGTTCCAGGGATGCTGGGGTGGGTTCAGGGATGCTGGGATGGGTTCCAGGGATGCTGGAGTGGGTTCCAGGGATGCTGGGATGGGTTCCAGGGATGCTGGGGTGGGTTCCTGGGATGCAGGGGTGGGTTCCTAGGATGGGGTTCTGGGATGGGGTGGGTTCCTGGCATGCTGGAATGAGTTCCAGGGATCCTGGGGTGCATTCCAGGGGTGCTGAGGTGGGTTCCTGGTGTGCAGGTAGATCTTAGAGAGACAGAGGTTGGTGTCTCTGTTTTGGAGCCAAGAAGAGATGAAGTTCTTGTGTGAACCCTTTTTTTTGAGCACGATGCTGGTGCTTCCAGGGTGAGGACAGGACAGAGATTTTTGCTGTGCCCTGTCTCACATCACCTCTCTGTTTCCCACTAGTGCTGAAGGCTCGAGCCAAGCAGCTGCAGGGCAGTAGCGTCCCAGAGGTGACAGTCAGCAAAGTGGAAGTGGCTGCACTGGACAATGACAAGTTCCAGGAGGCTGTGGTCCCTGGCCCCAAGGAGAAGCAGCCCATTCCCAGGGCACAGGGTGATGGCCTGGCTCAGTCCAGCACCTGGGCCAAAAAGCTGCAGAAGGAGATGTACAGCCAGCAGCCAAAGATGAAGCAGGAGTTGGGCAGTGCTGCCTCCCAGCTGGCTCTGGAGGCCAAGGGAGAGGCCACACCCAAAACAAAAACCACAAAGAGCCCAAAGGTCCCAAAGACAAAAGCAGCCCCTGCCTGGACCCAGAGCTCTGGCAGCCCCCACAACAAGCCCAGGGTGGTGGAGGTGAAGGGAGCTGCGGAGCTGAAGAGGCCTCAGAAGATGCCAAAGGACACGAGCAACCAGCAGGTGCTGCAGCAGACCATCCAGGCCAACCTGGAGTGCTTCCTGTTCCTGCAGCAGGCAGAGGAGGCTGAGAGGTACCTCCTGCTGTGCCACAGCTCCCCCGTGAAGAGGAAGGTGATGGATGTGGGTGCCTTCAACATCGTCATGCGCATCTGGGCCAGGAAGGTACCAAAGCCTGCTGCTCCGGGTGGGAGAGGGGCTGGCTCGTGAGGAGCAGCCTCCAGCTGCTTTGATCTGTGCTGGTCACTGCAGCAAGTGTCCAAGCAGGGCTGCTGGCAAGGGGGACTGAGCTGGCGTGAGGCCACAGATCCCTGTGAGGTGGCTTTGAGAGAGAGGAGTGGGGAAAGGGTAGGTTAGATCTGACTAAATCTGAAAAGTAGAGGGGCGTGGAGCTGTGATTTTGGGGGTGTTTGTGTCGGTGTGCTCAGCCTCCTTTCCCACTGGCTACAGTGTCCACAGCCCCTTTCCTTTCTCAGTGACTGCATGGCCTCCTTTCCTTTCTCCATGTCCACAGCCTCCTTCCTTTCTCAATGTCCACAGCCCCTTTCCCTTCTCAGTGACTGCATGGCCTCCTTTCCTTTCTCAGTGTGCACAGCCTCTTCCCAATGTCCACAGCCTCCTTCCCTTAGTGTCCACAGCCCCTTTCCCTTCTCAGTGTCCACAGCCTCCTTTCCTTTCTCCACATCCACAGCCTCTTTCCTTTCTCAGTGTGCACAACCCCCTTCTCAGTGTCCACAGCCCCTTTCCCTTCTCACTCCTTCCTTTCTCAGTGACCCCAGCCTCCTTTCTTTTCTCAATGTCCACGGCCCCCTTCCCTTCTTGGTGTGCACAGCCTTCTCCCCTTCTCGCTCCTTCCCTTCTCAGTGACTTCCCTTCCCTTCCCTTCCCTTCCCTTCCCTTCCCTTCCCTTCCCTTCCCTTCCCTTCCCTTCCCTTCCCTTCCCTTCCCTTCCCTTCCCTTCCCTTCCCTTCCCTTCCCTTCCCTTCCCTTCCCAAACCTTCCCAAACCTTCCCAAACCTTCCCAAACCTTCCCAAACCTTCCCTTCCCAGTGACCCCAGCCCCCTTTTCCTTCTCAGTGACCCCATTTTCCTTCCCCTCTCTCCTGCAGGGCTCTTTGAACCGCCTGGAGCGATTGTTTTCCATCCTGGAGGCTGCAGGTCTCCAGCCCAACCTGGACTCCTATGCCACGGCCCTGGAGTGTGCAGGAAGGACCCAGTCACCTGCCAAAGCTGTCCTGAGGTAACACCTGCCTCAGGAGCTCCACATGCTGGCACATGCACTGGGTTGGGGTCAGGAAGAGCTGTCCCCTCTGTGTGCCCACCTGGATGCTCTGAGCCACTTCCCATGGCCGGATTTTGGGGTGGGTGGAGCACATTCCCTGCCACCCCCACTGCTGGGGAGTTTGTGTGAGGTTGTGCAGGGAGAGGAGATGTGGAAGGTGAGAACAGGCACTGTTCCCCCCAGAGCTGGGCTGGGAGAGGCCCTCTCCAGTCAGGGATTCCTTGGTTCCACAGCCATCCCAGGCACCTCACTTCTGCTCCCTCAGTTTGCTGCCTAGTGGGAATGGCTTGGCTCCTTGCTTTATTTTATGGCTCCTCTGTTTGTTTTTATGGCCCTTCTGTGGGGTTTGCCCATTTTGGTGGGCTCAGTCACACAGCTGGTTCCTGCAGAGCTCTCCAGAGGAGCTTGGTCAGGAGATTCAGGTAGATTTTATAGAGAATAATGGACAGGAAAGTGTCAGTGCTAAGGATAGCAAGGTAGGATGGTAGATTTCATGGACAGGAAAGTGTCAGTGCTAAAGAGAGCAGCTCAAAGAGCCCTGGAAGATCCCACAGGCTGGGCCTAGGGGCAGTGCCTGAGGCTGGAGGCACAGCCAGCTCCTCTCAGAGGATGGAGAAAGCTTCTGATGCAGTCGTGTGAACCTCAGGGATGTATCACTGCTCTCTGTCCTCTGGCTGCTGACACACTCTAGATGCCTTCAGGGAATATCTCCAGTCAGCTGCCTCTGAGGGGGCTGTGCTGGATGTGTGGAGCCGTGGCAGGGCAGCACAGGCTGTGGGGCTGCCTGTGGGCAGCTGCAGAGGCCTCCCTGCCCAGGAAGCTCTGCAGCAGTGCAGGCTGAGGGATGGACACCTGATCCCTGTAACCTGAGGCTGCTGGTGACCTTGTGGGACAGACAGGCTGTGCTGAGGCAGCTCCTCTACAACATGCTCAGGCCCCTGGGGAAGATCCAGCCTGTCCTGTCTGCCCCTCCTCAGATACCTGCAGCAGCTGAACAGCAGTGGCTTCCATGTGGATGAGCTCTTCCAAAAGTGCCTGTTTGAGGAAGATGAGAAGGAGAAGGTGCTGTTTGCCATCAGGACTGTCCAGCCCAACTACCAGCTGCCTCCTCCACCCAGCCCCAAGATCAGCAAGTCTTCTCTGCTCCAGGACTTCTATTCCAGAGTAAGCCACAGTGCTCAGGGAGGTGTTGAAGGTGGGAGGTGTTGAAGGTGTTCTTAGGTACAGCCCAGGGGAGGGCTAGAAAGAAAAAACCTTTTAACCTGATCTGTGCCCAATAACCCACAGGAAACATTGAATGGATGACATTACTAATATTAATAACTAAGAGGAACAGCAAAGCAGAGGGTTTGCAGGGGGCTGGAGATGGCCTCCATGCATGGGAGGGGGTGCTTGCAGAGGTGCATAACACAAGGAGCAGAGCAGCCTCTGGGATTTGGGTGTGAGAGACCTCTGGGCCCAGAGATCCCAGCGAGGTGCTTTCAACCCAGAATTGTATCACCATTGTTCCTCTTGCAGGGAAGCTGGGAGAATGAGCATGGCTTCTCCTCCCAGTTTTGGCACTGACTGCCTCTCTCCCATGGCAGGAGACGATGGGGGCGTACCCCAAGCTGGATTTCTCCGTGCAGGAGCTGCAGGAGCGCTTCCAGCAGCAGCTGCACATGGAGCTGAAGAACACTGTGACCATCGAGTCCGTGGAGGCAGCCAAGCCCCTGACCCCACAGGCCATCAAAGCGGTAAAGTTTGGGTTTGGGACAGCCCTCAGGAGCTGTGGGTGAGAGCTGAGGCTCCATGAGGTAGAGAGCAGGCTGCTCATGCTGACCAGCTCTCTTCCTTCCTTTTCCTGCAGCGTGAGCTGCTGGGCACGCTGCGCTCGCAGTGGCGCGATGCCATCCTGCAGGCCCTGCACAACTCCAAGCGCAGCATGGCCAGGCCCAAGAGGATGTCCAAGTACAACGTCCTCTACCCCTACCTGTGTCTGCTGCCAGATGAGGAGTATGTGGACATCATGCTGCAGGTAGGAGCCTGCCCTACCCTCCCAGGAGTGGGGCTGGACTGTCAGCATGGGGGTGTCACAGAGCACTAATGTCCCACTTGAGCAGAATTGGGATTTCCTGAGAGGTTTATGAGGTTATTTACTTCAGGCTGTCTGCTCCTTTTGCAGAGCAGCCAGAGAAATCCATGCTCTGTCCTGGTTGTTTTTCTTTCCTCGCCATCTGTTCAGTATCATGGAAATCAGCATCTTTCTGTGCTCCCTGCACAGCACCTTTAACTCCTGCTCTTTGTGCTGTATCTCTCTGTTCCTCCTTCCTAAGACCCTTTTTGCCTTCCCCTTTCCCAGATCCTCAATGACCTGTCTCCACAAGGTGAGTCCCTGGCAGTGCTGGCCAGGGAGCTGGGCTCCAAGGTCTATGACAGGTACATCATCCAGAGGAAGCTGCACAGTGGCCAGCTGGAGAAGGTGCAGCAGATCTATGAGAGCTACATCCAGCTGCTGGCAAAGGACAGCCAGGTAGGAGCCCTTGGGGCCAGGAGTCCATGCAGGAAAGCTCTGGGCTTTGCAGAGCAGGAGAGGACAAGAGGGGAGAAGGGGCCAAGCCTGCTGCTCTGGGTAGGTGAGCAGATTGTTCTCAGAGCTGGGTGCTCGTAGGGGCAGGCAGGGCTGCAGTCTGGGCAGGATGATGTGGGGACAGGGTGTCAGCACTGGGCTGTGGTGCAGTGCCACTGTTCCCATTCTCACTGTTGGGCTCAGCCCACCCTTGTGACAGTGTTCACAGGGGTCTTAGGATGTGGGAAGAGATGAGGATCTGACTCCATGTTTCATAAGGTTTGATTTATTATTTTATGATATATATTATATTAAAACTATACTAAAAGAATAGAAGAAAAGGTTTCATCAGAAGGCTAGCTAAGAATAGAAAGGAATGATAACAAAGGTTTGTGGCTCAGACTCTCTGTCTGAGCCAGCTGACTGTGATTGGCCATTAATTAGAAACAACCACATGAGCCAATCACAGATCCACCTGCTGCGTTCCACAGCAGCAGATAATCAATGTTTGCATTTTGTTCCTGAGGCCTCCCAGCTTCTCAGGAGAAATAATCCTAAGGAAAGGATTTTTCATAAAATGTGTCTGTGACACAGCCTCCTCAGCCCTCCTTCCCCAAACACCTCTATCAGGAAGGACCTTTGGGGACACAAAGATAGGAGATTCCTTCTCAGGGCCATATCTCAGGTAGATTGATCCACTCCAGCTGACTGTATTTTCTCCCAGCCTAAGCAGTACTTGCCACGGGAATACTGGGAGAAGCTGGTGGCAGAAGCAGGCTTTGGGCCTTCCCTCAACCTGAAGTCCTGCACGTGGCCCTGTGTGCTCCTCATGCGCCTGGGCATGCACATGCTGGAGCTCCTGGTGAAGGCTGTGAAGGTGCCCAGGAACATCCTCAATCGTCGCCTGGAGTCCAAGCCTATCCCCGTCCTCTACCACGTCTACTCCTTCTACAGTAACTGGCAGGTGAGCCTCATCCTGGGGGCTCCTGTGCAGGGCCCCCCTTTCTCAAAATCAGACCCTTGCAAGGCTCTTTTGTGTCTTTGCTGCCATTCCTGCTCAGGGATGCTTTAGGAGCCCTTGATTCTTCATTCTCAGAAGGAGGTGAGGCTTTCTGTTCCAGAGTGGATGTAGATTGTTATTGGGATTAGGCTGATAAGAAGGAAGTTTTGACTGTGTTTGTAATTGTGTTCTTGAGGTTGTTGGATAGAAGTGGAAATAGGATGGAGGTGGAGAGGGTTACTAGGGTTAAGAGTATGAATGTGTTTAGGACTGGTGAGAGGTTCATTACTTTCACTTGGCCTTGCACCAAGATGAGTGGCTCCTAAGACCACTGGATTACTATTGTCCTTTGAAAGTAAGGAGACTGAGGTTTTATACTCAGATAGCAGAGTTAGCAGTTCTTGCTGATTTTACCTCTCCTCAGCAGGTGAGAAGGGTTTAACCTTACTTGGCATGATCCTTGTGGGATGTCTGACTGACCACAGGCTCTCCCACACTCCAGCCCTAACCCTCTGCTGCTGATCCTCCTCTCCAGGTCGGGCTGATAAGGCCCCATCCCATCTTCTCCCAGCTCGTGTCGAACGCTGCAGAGACCACGCTGACCTTCAACTCCTCTGCCATGCCCATGCTGTGCCCCCCTGTGCCCTGGACCTCCCCCACTTTTGGTGCCTTTGTCCTCAGTGACACCAAACTGATGCGTTTCATGGATGACACCACCCACCACCAGCTGCTGCTGGAGCAGTGTCCCCTGGTGAACCTGCACCCCGTGCTGGATGCCCTCAACCAGCTGGGCAACTGTGCCTGGAAGATCAACCAGCCAGTGCTGGATATCATCATCTCCATCTTCAATGACAAAGGGGATGAGAAGCTGGACATCCCACCACCCCTCTCTGAGGCTCCCAAGCCTCCCACTCCTCCTGGCAATTCCTCCACCTGGAGCAAATCCTTCAAGCACGAGGTGTTCCTGTGCAAGAAGAAGGCTGCAGAGATGCACAGCCTGCGCATGGATGCTCTCTACAAGCTCTCCATTGCCAACTATGTCAGGGACAAGGTGTTCTGGTTCCCTCACAACATGGATTTCCGTGGCAGGACTTACCCATGCCCACCCTATTTCAACCACCTGGGGAACGATGTCACCAGGGCCATCCTGCTGTTTGCAGAGGGGAGGCCACTGGGCCCCAAGGGACTTGACTGGCTGAAGATCCACCTCATCAACCTGACAGGGCTGAAGAAGAAGAATGCCTTGCAGGAGAGGCTGGAGTATGCCAATGAAATCATGGAGGACATCCTGGACTCGGCTGACCACCCGCTCACGGTACGTGAAGTAAAATAAAATGGAAATCAGAATGGATTTTGTAACAAAAACATTAGGAAAGATGTTTGAGAGGTAAAAAGGGAGAAGGCAAATAACCTAAATTCCTAAATAACCTGTTCCTGTCTGAAAACATGATGGGAAGTGGAGGCATGGTGGGGAGGTGCTGTGCCCAGTGTACCCCAGGTGCTCAGGGGCTCCTGCTTGTGATTTGAGGTGCACAGGAGCATTGCCTGCTCCCACCAGCCTGGCCTTTCTCATTCCCAGGGCAGGAAGTGGTGGATGGACACAGATGAGCCCTGGCAAGCCTTGGCATGCTGTATGGAAATCGCCAAAGCCTCGAGGTCCCCAGACCCTGCAGCCTACATCTCTCACTTCCCAGTTCACCAGGTAGGAGCCTGGCAGATCCTCCTTCCCAGTTCACCAGGTAGGAGCCTGGCAGATCCTCACAGCCTGTGTGAGGCTCAGCAGGGCAGGGAAGGAGCATCCAGGTCTCCAGCTCTGCGATCCCTGCTCCACGTGGCTGGGTTTTCTTAGGAATAGAAATGCAGTGTGGGGCATTTTGGCATGAGAACTCTGGTGATTTGCTGCTGCCTGCAGCCATCCATGAGCTGGAACATCTGAGGGCTGCCTCACTTCCCTTGGCTCGAGCAGAGCCCAGCTGGGAGCTTGCTGGCAGCTGCTGCAGGGTGAGAGCCAGGCCAGTGTCACCTTCTGCAGGCACAGGATCAGGACTGGAAGTTGGCCCAGCAGGGCAACACCTGGCTGGCTGGAATGCTCAGAGCTGTGCTTTGGAGGCCTTTCTCCACTCCTGCTCTGTGCCTGAAGCCAAGCAGCTCTGCAAGAGCCAATATGTTAGGTCTGGAACTCTGAGGAAGGGCACAGGGACAGAGGTGATTGTCCCCCACCTTCAGTGGCCTGTCACAATGTGCCCTGTGCCTGCTCAGGTGCTCCCTGAAGGCACCTGTCCCCCCTGGCTGCACAGCTTTGAGGCTGATAGTGGCCATAGGTGAGGGGTGGCTGCTCCTTTTTCTTTTGAGGAGATCAGGTGGCCATGACTGAGTGAGGAGGGCAGCAATTTTTCTGCCTGGAATATACATGAGACAGTCAGGTCTGATATTTTGATGACAACAAAAGGTCAGGAGAGCAGCTGGGGGCGTGTGGAGGGTGCAGTTTATGAAATATCATCAGCAAGGACTTCTGGAAGGTGCCAGAGTCTCGTTCAGCCTGAGTCATCAGTGCTCAATTAACAGAGCCATCAGGTCCTGGTGCTGCCTTTCCACACTGCAGGGAGTGGGGAGAGAAAGGGGGCCCTGCTTGAGGAACCTGACAGTCCTGGGGTGTCTGGGAGATCCTGAGCACAGGGGGACAGGAACAGCAGCACATCTGTGAGAAACGTCATTGCCAGTGCAGTCTGGGGAGAACCAAGATGTTCCTGCACCATCCTTCAGGTCCTGTCTGTCCCACCTGGGCTGCTCTTGGTTCCAGCAGGGCTGCAAGGGCAGCTGCTGTGGCAGACATTCACTGTGCCTCTGGTGCAGCTTTGGGAAATCTGGATGGGAGCTGGTTTCTGTTTTCAGAGCCAGCTGGGGCTTCCTGGGGGATCTCTGCCTTTTCCTGCCTCTGATCCCACTGCTGAGGTTGTTTTGACTGCTGCCTCTTGGGGCTGCTTTTAGCATCCCAGATATATTCGGTGTTTTCCCAATTTTCTGGTTTTCAGTGTTTCCACAGAGCTCTGATGTCTTTGGAAACCCACAGAGGTTGAGATGTGAGGTTTCTGATTTTAAACCTCCCAGGTCACAGCAGCTGGGGATGGACCCAGGCAGGAAACCTGTCCAGAAGGCAAATGGTCACTGCTGGGAGATGGTCACTGCTCTGAAGAGTGGGGAGGGGAAATAAAAACCACCTGAGGCCGGGGTGGCTGTGCATGGGGAGGGGGCAGATGAGCAGGGCTCTGTCCATGCATTAACCCCTTGTTTCCTGGTGCTCTCCCTGCAGGATGGCTCCTGCAATGGGCTGCAGCACTATGCAGCGCTCGGCCGGGACCTCAGCGGCGCTGCCTCCGTCAACCTGGTGCCCTGTGGGCTCCCTCAGGATGTCTACAGTGCAGTGGCCCAGCAGGTGAGGCTCTGTGGGGACACACAGGGTCCTTTTGGACCTGCCTCCTCCTCTTGGTGTGCACAGGGTGTCATCTCCCAAGGAGAAATGTGGGGGGATGAGTGTGCAGAGAGCTGGGGAGGCATGAGTGGATCTGACTGGAAATCTGTCCTCGTGGAGAAATCCCCTCTGTGTTCTGCTGTCCTCACTAGTCCTGAATGAAGCCTGGGAGAACTAGGCTGAAGAGGTGGAAGAGAGCAAGGGATGCTCCTCATCTCTTGGTTACAGCTGGCTGGCCCATGGGTTGTGAGATTTTTCTTCCTTGAGCTGAGTTGGAAGGAGTGGGTAGAGATTCAGCCTTGGTCCTGCTACAAAGTCTTTGGTTTCTTTGCAAGATGTGATGTGAAATTTGCCACTGGGAGAGTGCTGAGAGGCTCATCCAGGTGGCATTGGACCCTGCATCTCCCATTGGGTCTCAGCAGGTTTTCTCTAGAGAGCAGGAAGAGTTCACGGGGGTGCAGAATTTGCTCAGTTATCATTGGGGGGCAGAGGCAGGAGAACCAAAGCTCTGAGCCACAGTCAAGCTGTGTCCTTGTCCCAGCTGGCACCAAGGGACAGTGCTGAGGCTGCAGGGAACGCTCTGCAGGCACTGTTATCCATGCTGGATCCCTTCAGCAGGTGCCTTCTCTTATCCAGGGTGGTGAAAATGGGCTGAAGGGATCCTGATGGGAGCTTGAGCCAGGCAGTGCCCAGCTGGGAGGGTCTCACCAGCCACAGAGGGTGCTCCAGCCAGCGTGGCTCATGCCAGCCCTGACTCAGAGGCACTCTGAGCCAGGTGGAGGAGTTTCAGAAGTTCCAAAGCAGCAGGGAAGGCTCTGCAGGCACTGTTATCCATGCTGGATCCCTTCAGGAGCTGCTTTCTGTTATGCAGAGTGGGGAAAATGAGCTGCAGGGATCCTGAGGGCAGGCAGTGCCCAGCTGGGAGGGTCCTACAGGCCTGCAGCCAGTGTGGCTCATGCCAGCCCTGACTAGAGGCACTCTGCTCAGGTGGAGGAGTTTCAGAAGAAGTTCCAAGGCAGCAGGGAGGGATCCTGATGGGAGCTTGAGCCAGGCAGTGCCCAGCTGAGAAGGTCCCCAAGCACAGAAGGGGCTCCAGCCAGTGTGGCTCATGCCAGCCCTGACTAGAGGCACTCTGCTCAGGTGGAGGAGTTTCAGAAGAAGTTCTGAAGCAGCAGGGAAGGCTCTGCAGGCACTGGATTCCTTCAGCTGGTGCCTTCTGTTATCCAGGGTGGGGAAAATGGGCTGCAGGGATCCTGATGGCAGCTTGAGCCAGGCGGTGCCCAGCTGGGAGGCTCCTACAGGCCTGCAGCCAGCGTGGCTCATGCCAGCCCTGACTAGAGGCACTCTCTCAGGTGGAGGAGTTTCGGAAGAAGGATGCTGAGAGGGGTTTGAAGATTGCCCAGGTGCTGCAGGGCTTCATCAGCCGCAAGGTGGTGAAGCAGACGGTGATGACGGTCGTGTACGGGGTCACGCGCTACGGCGGCCGCCTGCAGATCGAGAAACGCCTCAAGGAGATCGATGAGTTCCCCGAGGTACCATTGCTGTGTGTCCCCCCTCCCTGGGTCCTGGCACTTTCCTCTTTTTGGCTGTCCCTTTGTATGACCCGTGGCTCCCTGCTCTGTGCCAGGAGTATTTGTGGGAAGCATCTCATTATCTGGTGAAGCAGGTGTTCAACAGCATCAAGGAGATGTTCTCAGCGACTCGAGATATCCAGGTAGGGAGCCTGTTGCCCTTTGTTTCCACTTTTTCTCCTTCCCTGGTCCATTTATGCATAGACAAGGGGATGCTCCATGGGGAGAGATGGTTCTCCTGGCTCCTGGCCCAGAGAGGATCCTCCTGCCCCAGCCCAGAGGTGTGGGATTGTGCCAAACCCCCCAGTAAGCCCTGGGGAGTTCTGTGGCAGGAGTGAGGGTGGCCTGTGCTGGGAGGGGATGGGGTCTCCCAGCTCCACACTAACTCAGCTCCTTCCTCTCCTTTTCTGAAGAACTGGCTGACAGAGAGTGCCAAGCTCATCGCCCAGTCAGGCCGGACAGTGGAGTGGGTCACACCTCTGGGGCTGCCCATCATCCAGCCCTACTATCGCTCCAGGTCCACTGTGGTGAGTGTCCAGGGGCAGGACTGATGGCCCCCACCCTCCCTGTGCCATGGTGGGAGCAGGGAGAGGACAACCTGGGCTCCAGTGGCAGGTTTCATGGTCCCCATCCTCCCTGTGCCATGGTGGGAGCAGGGAGAGGACAACCTGGGCTCCAGTGGCAGGTTTCATGGTCCCCATCCTCCCTGTGCCATGGTGGGAGCAGGGAAAACACAGCCTGGGCTAAGGCCTGGCAGGTTGGCATCACTGGTGGGTGAGCCTGCAGAGCAGGTAGGATCCCCGAGTGCAGGCACATCCTCCAGCCTCATGGCTGCCTGCAGAGCCTGGAGTGTGTGGGTGAGCTGCTGAGGAAGCTCTGTGGCTCCATCCCACTCAGGCAGCTGGGGCACGGGCCGTTCCCCGCTCCGAGAGCCTCCTCAGGGCTCCTGTGACTCAGTCTCAGTGCTGGCACCTCCCACGTGCTGCTGTGCTGACTCACAGCCCCCCCAGCCCAGCTCCTTCCTGGGCCAATTCACCCTGAGAGGGTGAAGGGGTTCAGATGCCTGCCAGAAGCCTCAGGAGGGGAGCTGGGCAAAGTGTCACTGGGCAGTGGCACTGCTGTGGAGCTGGGACACTCTGGAGAGGCACAGGAGGGGGGCAGTGCCCAGCCCAGCAGGGTGACACTGGTGCCCTCTCTCCCCACAGCTGAATTGTGGCATGCAGCGCTTGAGTGTGAAAACCCCCAACAGCAGCCAGTAAGTACAAAGCCATGGCCTGCACCAGCCTGTGCTCTGGGGATAAAGCTTTCCTATCAGGGAAGCTCTCAAAGAGTGCCAGAGCTCCTGTTGTGGCTCCTGAGCTGCAGAAGGACAGAGCAGCAGGGCTTGGGGCTCTTCAGGGCAGCCCCCTCACCCCCAGGCTGGGTGTCACCATCTCTGTGCCACTGCTGTCATCTCTGGCCCTGAAATGCCCCAGCTCCTCTGTGCCCTGCTTTGTCCTGCAGGAAACCTGACACTGTGAAGCAGAAGAATGCCTTTCCCCCCAACTTCATCCACTCTCTGGACTCCACACACATGATGCTCACAGCACTGCACTGCCTCAGGTAGGGAGTGGGCAGCTGGGCTCTCACCTGGCTCAGAACTCTTCTGGAAGAAAATTTTTGGGGCAAAGCATCACATGGGACTGAGGAACCCCTGGTGGGTGGGAATTTGGGGCTCCTGGCAGAGAAGGAAAGGAGGCAGCAGGACAGGGAGATCTTGGAACTGGGAACTCCCTCTGAAAAGCTGCTGTGCAGGGAGTCTCCCTCTTGTGTGGGGATGCTCCTGTCCCAGCCAGAGGTTCTACATGGGGTGGGTCCATCACAGAGGGGTCTCAGCTCTGCTTCATGGCTCCTCTGCCATGGACTCTCCTGGGAGAGAATTTTTGGGGCAAAACATCACATGGGACTGAGGAACCCCTGGTGGGTGGGAATTTGGGGCTCCTGGCAGAGAAGGAAAGGAGGCAGCAGGACAAGGACAGGGAGATCCTGGGATTGGGAACTCCCTCTGAAAAGCTGCTGTGCAGGGGGGTCCCCCTCTTGATTGGGGTCACACAGAGGGGTCCCAGCTCTGCCTCATGGCTCCTCTGCCCCCTCCCAGGAAGGGCCTGACCTTCGTCTCAGTCCACGACTGCTACTGGACTCACGCGCTCACCGTGGATGTCATGAACCAGGTAAAAGTGTCCTCCTGGCTCCCTTGGGAGCAAATCTTGCTGATCTGTGCTCTGTGCCCACGCCAGGCCTCGCCTCCCCTGGGCTTTGCTCCATAGGCTGATTGATTCACCCTGAGGTGAGGTGAGCCTGGGATGTTTGCTGGCGGTCACAGCTGATTTCATGGTACCCGTTCTCCTCCCACTCTGCAGGGAGTGTGTGGGAGAATCTGTGGAAACAGGGAATAAACAGCCCAGAATCCACAGATTCTGGCAGCCAGTGCCCCTGCCCTGCCCTGGGTCCTTCCCAAGGCCTTTTGTGCTAATGAGGGTCGACCTGTGCTTCACACCTCCCCAGGCTGATTCCCTTCACCCTTGTCTGGCAGCTCCCCCTTCCCGCTCCTGCTGCTCTCCCTGCCCCTCACCTCTGACCTGTCACTGGGAGGAGAGAAAACACCTGCTAAGCTGCTCCTCCCTGTTGTCTCCCTGGGTCAGGTCTGTCGGCAGCAGTTTGTGGCTCTGCACAGCGAGAAGATTCTGCAGGATCTGTCTGAGTTCATGCTGGAGAAGTACTGCAGGTATTCCTGACCTGTTGGGTTTTCCCTTCCACCTCACAGGGGTCATGTCCAGGTGCTCACAGATTGTGTCACCTGCCTGGGTGGGGAAGCTGTCCTTCCTTCTTGCTTGACACCCAAATCACCTTCAACAGCTGTGTAAAACCCAAGGGTTCTTCACTCTCTTGCTGCAGAACCAGGGGAGGGTTTGGCAGCCTTAAAGCCTGGCCTGGGCTGCTAGGGCTGAGCTCCTGCTCTCACTCTGGGGTGCCTGGTCTGTTTTGGAAGAGCTGAATGCAATTGTCAGAGGCTGCATTAGGGAGTAGAGGAGGGTGTGCCTGGTTCCAGATAACCTGTGTTTATTTGCTTCCTTCTAGTTCATCCAGCTCCAGCACAGAGCCCATAGCCCACTGGCAGAAGAGACTGAAGGAGCAGCTGTCAAATGTCCCCAGCACAGGTAGGAGCATGGGGCAGGAACATGCACAGCTCAGGAGCATTTTGGAAACAAGGGGAATGAGATGGAGTGGCCCCCAAAACCACCAAAAGGCAAAAAGGCAGAGCTGTCTCCTTGGATCAGGTTTCCTCTCCTGCAGTGCCATGGGGCAGAGCAGTCCAGCATGTCCACATTCCCCTGTAGCATTCCTGTCAGAGCTCCCTGCCATCCTCCCTGCGTCCCTGGGATTTCCCCCAGGCTGACCCAGCTCTTCCCATCCTGCTCTTGTTCTGCTCCCATCTGTTTCCAACCCTGAGCATTTGCTCAGAGATGGGAGCGAGGGCCTGGGCATGGTAATTGCCAGGATCTAGATGATATACATGCAATGGGATTAAGGCAATTAGTTTAACTCCTTCTAATCCCTCAGCCCTGTGTCTGCCAGGCCATCTGGCTCTGCCTGACCTCTCTCTGGAGTGGCTCCATGGGCAGCACAGTGCAGGGGCAGGGATCCTTCATACATTGAACCCACTTCCCTCCCTTTGTCCATCCCCACATCACTCTCTGCCCTCTCCTTTGCTCCCCTCAGGTGAATTCAACCTGAAGCAAGTGATGGATTCCACATATTTCTTCAGCTGAGCCTGGCAGCCCACAGGGCCCTGGGATAGCTCTGGACCTGCAGCCATGGTGGGCACTGGCCTGCAATGCTCTTGTGTCCCACATCTCACAGGGAAGAAGCTGCAGCCTCCAGCCCTGCCTCACTCTGAGGAGCTGGGGCAAACTGGAAGGGGACAGGGGCTCTGCACTGTTTGCTGTCACTGCTGTCCCAGCACAGGGACAGGGCACCAAGCTCTGCAGAGGGCTGCAGCTCTGGGCTGGGGGCAAGAGCCAGGGTGGCTCCCCTCAGCTTCACCCCAGTGCTGTGAGCATGGCCTGGTGCCTGTCCTGGGGTGCTGTCCCTCTTCTTCCCTCTCCATCAGCAGGGTTTCAAATTTGGCAGGGCAGGCAGCTCTTGGCCACAGGGCAGGTGCTGCTCTGTGCTCTGCTCCAGCTCTGGGCACTGTCCTCACTCTCATAGCACAGCTCTGCTCTTCACTCTCTTTTGCAGGGATGAGTTTTGCTGCTGCTCATGGGCTCAGGCAGGGAAAATCACTAACTTGGGGGTCAACGTGTACAATATTGTAAATAAAATGGTTTTTTGAAATATAAGATGGGACCTGTGTCCTCTGAAATCTTTGCCAGGGGCACAGGGAGGTGGGATTGCTGCCTCCCAGTCTGGCCGTGTTCTGCTGACTGGCTGGGCACAGGGTGTCACATTCTGAAAATGCTTTTGTAGCAGAAACATGGAATTGTGCCAGTGCAGCTACAGCGGGAACTGGGCTCTCACAGGGACCAACTGCAGCTTTTCCAGGCAGGACCCTCCCTTTCTCACTGGACTGTGGCTTCCCAGACCTCCTCTCCACCAGGCTGGTGCTGGAGATGTTTGCACCTTGCAGCTGGAGCTGTGCCCCATAACCACAGGCTCACAATCAGCCTGCACCCAGCTTCTTCCAGGCTGCTGCTGGAGCTGGCAGAGCCTTTTCACCTTGTGGCTTTCCTGGCAAAGTCACACGTCTCCAAAGGACAAAGCTGCATCCCACAGCCTGAGCTGGGGCTGTGCCCAATGTTCCGGCTCCTGGGGCGGGCACGAGGAGCAGGAGGCGCGGCGGGGAGGGACGGTGGCGAAGAAGCAGAGCCGGAGTCGTGCGTAGCTCTGTCAGCTGCTGACGTTTATTGCACAGGATGGGCTGGATGGGAAAGTGGACGCTTGGAGTGGGGCCTTGTCCCTGCGGCGGCTCGGCCGCAGGGTGCCGGGGCTGGCACGGGCCCCGCGCTCGCGGTACATTCAATGTGGAAGGCTCCAGAGTGCGAGGCAGCGAGGCACACGTGCACACACACACCTGCACGCACACCCACACACGCACACAACACACGCACAGGCACCTGGAACGCTCGGCAGGTGCTGCCCCAGCCCCAGGGCTCGGGCTCCAGCGCCTGCCTCCGTCCTAACGCTGCCTATGGGGACACGGGGCCGTGCTCACCCCCAGCCCCGGAGTGGGGGACAGTGTGTTCGTGGGTGCTCAAAAGCCTCAGGGCGACCATCCCTCAGACCCTTCCCAACTTACCTCCAGTCCTGGACCATCGCCCCTCGCCTTGGGTCTGTGAGAGGGGCGCAGGGACACGCGCGGCGCCGGGGCTGTGCCGCCAGCCCCAGGGAGGTGTCCTGCGGGTCACACACAGGGATGTGTTCAGGTCATAGATATCATACACAGAGTTGGTCATGGCGAGAATGCAGCTGTGGCTTCTATGGGCAGCCGGGGAGGCCAAGGGGGCAGCGGGACTTCGGGCAACAGGGTCAGACTTTGGTCGGAGACGACACACCCGGGGGGCTCAGCCCGGTGACCCCGCGGTGGGGAGAGGGCCCGGCGGCCCCAGGCCCACCCTCGGCAGCTGCCCCGCTCTGCAGCGGGCGGCAGGAGGGACCGGGGAGCGGGGCTGGCGCCGGGGCGGGGGGCGGCAGCCGGCGGTGCGGCCGTGGCCCTCACCCGGCGGCGCAGGGCGAGCTGAGCTGGGGGGGCTCCCCGCCGCCGCCCCTCCGGCGCGGAGGTCACAAGTTGGAAGACAGCCTGGACTTGGCCGGGTCCGTGTCGGGCGTGCTGGACGCCGAATCCTTGCGGGCCGCCGCCGAGTCCTGCGGCAGGGCGGGCGGCGCTGTCAGCCCCGAGCCCGTGGGCGCCGGGTGGGCCGGGGCCCCCCGTGAGGGCGCCTGGGCCCGCAGCCCGGCCGGAGGGCCCGGGCCCGGCGAGGCGGCGGCCGGGCCGCCTCCGATGGAGGTGCTGGACTCGCGGGCGGACGCCGGGGGGCTCTGGGTGCTGCCGGCCGCCAGCCCGTGGGGCAGCGAGGGCTGCGAGGCCGAGAGGGGCCGCGAATCCTGGCTGAGGCTGCTGGTGTGCAGCGCCTGTGTGCTCTTGTGGGCGGCCAGGCGCTGCGGCGAGCCGGGCGCCGGCTGCTGGCTGAGGGACAGCTGCGAGCCCAGCGGCCCGGGGGCACCTCCGTAGGCGAACGTCCGGCTGGCCAGCGGGCTTTGGGACGGAGGGCTGGCCGCGGCCGCGGCGAAGGCGCTGGTGGAGGCGGGCAGGGCCGTGGGCTGCGCCGGGTCCTGCGAGGGCGAGGGGTTGGCGTGGGGCACGGGGGGCTGCGGCTGCGGCGGGGGGCTCTGCTGCAGCAGCACGGGGGACACGGCGAAGGGGCTGGGCACGGCCTGGGCGTACTGCAAGCGGCGCATCATGCGGGGCGAGCCCAGCGCCATGGAGCCCACCAGCGGGCTGGCCATCTGCGGGCAGAAGCTCATGGCCACGGCTTGCTGGAGGGTGGCGATGGCAGAGGTGACCTGGGGCTGCACGGGGCTGTACATGGCCGTGTGCTGCTGCAGCTCCGCCTGCTGCACCATCTCCCGGTCGTACTTGACGATCTCCTGGATGATCTCGTTCTCCTGGTTGTTGAAGACACCTGAGTTGAGGTCGTGCTGCACTTTGTGGAGCAGGATCGAGTTCTTCTTCCCTACAGAGGGAGAGGAAGCACCGTGAGACCCTGTAGTGGGGCTATGCTGGGTTCCCATGGGGACCACAGCTTTCCTCTATGCCAAGACACGCCTCTTCCCCCCAGGTCCCCCTGTGTCGTACCGATGCGGTCGAGACGGTCGATGGCCACAGTCTCGAAGGCCCGTCTCATCATGGGGTACTCCTCCAGCACCTCGTTGAAGTTGTCCACGGAGAGCGAGTAGAGGCGGCAGTAGGTGTCGGCACGGACGCTGGCCGTGCGCCGGCCGCGGGTCAGCAAGCAGATCTCTGGGGGAAAAAACACCAGGGCCAAGGTCAGAACTCCGCCATCGAGGAGAAAACAGGGCAGGGTGTGAGAACTACCATACACTGGGTGTACAGCAGAGGCGTCCCTGTGACTCACACACCCAGGCTCAGTCCTGCCAGTGCTCACCCCCAAAGTAGGAGCCGTCGGAGAGCTTCATCTCCTTGTTGCCCTTGGTGAGGATGCTGACCACCCCGTGCTGGATGAAGTACATCTTCTTGCCGATGGTGCCCTCTCGGATGATGTAGTCGCCCGGCTGGAACACCTCAAACTTCAGCTTGGTCAGCATGGCCGTGACAAAGTTGGGGTCGGCGTTGGCAAACAGCGGCATGGAGGCCACCAGCTTGCGGCAGTTGAAGTTCACGATTTCCTGTGGGGAAATGGGTGAGCCCAGGAAGCTGGGACGTGTTTCCCCAGGGATATACTCCCCACCCCAGTCTCATGGACACCCTGGCATGCAGATTGTGCATGGACGTGCTCCCACACAGAGTTGCAGAAAGACACGTTTGACCCCAAGCATGTGCATGGCTGGTGGGACCCTCAGCAAGGAGCAGGGAATCCCTTCCCTTGGCAAGGGGATGTAATCCCCATCCTCCTCCCAGCTCCCCTGCCCTCACCTCACGCAGGGGCTCGTTGAGCTCCCCCAGGATGCTATCCTCATCAAACATCTTGCCCTGGTAGCGATGCTCGTAGTAGTCGTGGATCTTCTGGCGGAAATCAGCGGGCAGCTTGTGGAAGGACATGTACTGCTCCACCTGCTTGTACTGTGGGGAGAGCTGCTGTCAGCTGGGACATCCCCATCCACGGGGCTAGTCCCACTCCTGCTCCTGTTCCTGACTGGCAACCTGTCACAGACATCTTTTATGAAAAATCCTTTCCTTAGGACTTTTCCTTCTGAGAAGCTGGGAGGCCTCAGGAACAAAATGTAAACATTGATTATCTGCTGCTGTGAAATGCAACAGGTGCATCTGTGATTGGTCTCATGTGGTTGCTCTTAATTTATGCCCAATCACAGTCAGCTGGCTTGGACAGAGTCTGAGCCACAAGCCTTTGTTATCATTCCTTCTTTTTCTATTCTTAGCTAGCCTTCTGATGAAATCCTTTCTTCTATTCTTTTAGAATAGTTTTAATATATTTTCTTAATATATATGATATATATGACATATATTATATATATAATATATAATATATAATATATAATATATAATATATATAATATATAATATATAATATATAATATATAATATATAATATATAATATATAATATATAATATATAATATATGATATAATATATTATATATAATATATTATATATTATACATATCTTAATATATTTTCTTCTATATGTTTTCTTTTAGTATAGTTTTAATATAACGTATACCATAAAATAATAAATCAAGCCTTTTGAATATATTATATTACCTTACATTACATTATATTACATTACATTACATTATATTATATTATATTATATTATATTATATTATATTATATTATATTATATTATATTATATTATATTATATTATATTATATTATATTATATTATATTATATTATATTATATTTTTTTCTTCTATATATTTTCTTTTAGTATAGTTTTAATATAATATATATCATACAATAACAAATCAAGCCTTTTGACTATATATTATATTTTCTTATATATATATTAATATATTTTCTTCTACATATTTTCTTTCAGTATAGTTTTAATATAATATATATCATACAATAATAAATCAAGCCTTTTGACTATATATTATATTTTCTTATATATATTAATATATTTTCTTCTATATATTTTCTTTTAGTATAGTTTTAATATAATATATATCATACAATAAGAAATCAAGCCTTTTGACTATATATTTTCTTATATATATTAATATATTTTCTTCTATATCTTTTCTTTCTTAATATAATATATATCATACAATAATAAATCAAGCCTTCTGATTAGAGTCAGATCCCCATCTCTTCCCTCATCCCAAGACCCCTGTGAACACGATCACAGGAACCCTCACCCCACACGGGGTGTCTCTTCCTGTCCCCTCTCCCTGCCCAAGAGGGGACAAAGCTGTGGCCCCCACCCAGCCCAGCCCTACCTTCTCCTGGTACTGGCGCCGGGAGGAGTCCAGCGACTGGATGAGGGCGGTGGCGTGGCCGATGAACATGGCGTAGCAGGTGGCCCCCACGATCATGCTCAGCATGGTCAGCCAGATGTCTGTCATGCTCTCGGGCGCCTGCTTCCCGTAGCCGATGCACAGCATGTGGCTCATGGACTTGAAGAGGGCGAAGGAGTACAGCTCGCTCCAGGAGTCGTTCTGCAGCGACAGGGACAATGTCAGCCATGCATGGGTGTGTGTGAGCATTGCTGAAAGGCCTTGGCTCCATCGACAGCCCCGGGTTGTCTCCCAGCGATAGGGATTTGTTGAAAAGCAAAGTTTTCAAACTTCCCAAACTCCCCCGGCGAGGTAGGCAGGGAAGGAAAAGGGTGAGACAGGCAGGGGAGGAAGAGGAGGAAGCCAGGCAGAACAAAGCAGAGATGGAAATTTGATGAAACAGGATGAGACAGACGGGGGAAAAGGGCCATTTGCAGGAGGCTGCAGGGCTGAGAGGCAGCAATTAGAAACAGGAGCCATTATTTATTAATAGCAGCTTTGTGGCTAATGAGCAGGAGAAGGCGGCAGGGGACGGGGCCAAGAGCCCCATGTCAGCAAATTCCTCCCACCCTGCTCCAGGTCCTGTGAGACCTCACCAGGGTGACACCAGCACCTGGGGCCGAGTGCTCTGTGCTCCTCTGCCCTGGCCCATGGGGGATGGCATCTCCTGGGGATGGAGGATGGAGGATGTGGGGATGGATGGGAGCCCTGGGGAGCAGGCAGGAGCACAGTGTGGGGCGCGTGGAACTCACCACCATCCCGTTGATGGACACCCAGCAGTTCTGGGGGAAATCCTGCAGCATGGGCACCAGGAACTGGAGGCAGCCGTCCCAGTGGCACAGCAGCAGCATCATCCCAATGAGGTTGATGATCCTCATCACGGCACTGGCCAGGTCGTACGTCATGTGGAAGATCTGTGGGTGGGTGGCACGGCAGGAGCTGAGCCTGGGGACTGTCCCCCAGCGCCCAGCCCTGCTCAGGGCACCGACCTGCATGGCCTCAGCTGGCAGAGGCTCCTGTGGCTGGCCTGGCTCTGGATTCAAGGTGGTGGCTGAGCTCCACCTGCCTATTTATAGCCGGCGAGTGCCGCCGCGCTGCCGCCCGGACAGCGCTAATGGCAGCGAGCCTTGACGAGGATCAGGGACACACAAACACCCTGGGCACTGAGGAGGGAGCAGGGCAGCTCCCAGGGCATGGCCAGAGCCACGCAGCAAAGCTGAGTCTCCCCTCAAAGCAGGGAGGACCCTCAAAGATGGAAACCCCACAGGGCTGGGGGTCCTGCTGTCCTCCCCGAGCTCCTGGTGGGGTAGGGAGGCAAAGGGGCAGGAGGTGCTGAGGTGGGCAGGGACACGGGGTCCTACAGGGATGGTGTGCCAGTGATGCTGGTACCCATGGTGGGTGCTGTATCACAGCTCAGGGATGCCCCAGACCCTCCAGCGTGGGTCACAGCCACCCACCAGCCCCACAGGTCCTCTGCACCCTGCCAGCTCGTCAGGGAACCCAGCTCCCCCTCTCTGCAGCCACACAGGGGCTCCTGGAGCAGGCCCTCACCTCCTCCCACTGGTGGATGTAGCGGATGAGGCGCGAGAGGCGCAGCAGCCGCAGCAGGCTCAGGATCTTGGTGAATCTGACGATGCGCAGGGCGCGGGCTGTCTTATAGACCTCCGAGTCTATGCCCTTCTCCACAATGAGGAAAACGTAGTCCACGGGGATGGAGGAGACAAAATCCACCACGAACCAGGTCTTGAGGTACTTCTTCTTGATCTTCTCGGGGTCCAGGATGATTTCGGTGTTGTCCTCAATGACAATCCCAGTGCGGAAGTTCAGCACCAGGTCCATCAGGAAGAAGGTGTCAGAGACCACGTTGAACACGATCCAGGGGGCCGTGGTCTCCTCCTTGAAGAAGGTGATGCCCACGGGGATGATGATCAGGTTGCCCACCATGAAGAGCAGCATCGTGAAGTCCCAGTAAAATCTGGGGAGCGAGAAGATGTTTGGGGGAATGTCACCACAGTCCCCTCCGTGCCAAGGGGGCCATGCCCTGCCCTAAGGGACCCGTGCCACCGGGCTACTGTCACTATAATGCCACCTCAGCCACAGGAACCCCCTCCTCTCCCCAGAGACCTCATCCTGCTGCTCCAAACTGCCCCCAGGGTGATCTGGCAGCCAGCAGAGCCCCTGACTGAGGCAGAGGATGGGACTGAAGGCTCCTGCTGGTCTGATTTGGCCCATGACAGCAGATCCCGAGGGAGGGGACAATGATGGCACCACGCACCAGAGGGGGACACGCTCCAGGGGCATCCCACGGGCTGGGGGACCCCCAAACCACCGGGGTGGAGTCAGAATCCGAGAGTCTTGGGAGCAGCTCCCTCTTTCTGCGCTCACAAAGTGGGGACCCAAGGACAGGGCACAGGACAGGGGACAGGACAGAGGACAGGACAGGGGACAGCCGGGGCCACCTCACCCCGGTGCCACCGGACTGGGTCACGGTTCGGGGGTGCCGGGTGGGCTGTGCCCGCAGCGCGGGGGCGGTGCAGGAGCGGCCGCGGCTCCGGTGCAGCGGAGCACGTACGGCTGCAGCGGCGGCAGCCCCGGGCAGACGCGCGGGCGGAGCGGGGACGAGCGGCCGCTCCCACCCCCAGGCTGCGCTGCCCCTCTCCCCCTTTTCCTCACCCCATCCTTCTCCTCCTTTTTCTCCTCTCCCTGCCACCCGTGACCTTTGTGAGCATCTGCAAGGTCACAGCGGCTCTGGCGCGGCAGGACGAGGCGAGGCCGCCTCGGGCCGAGGGGGCAGGACTGGGGGGATGCTCTCGGTGCCACGGACACGGACACGGGACCCTCCTCACCCACACACCCTGCTCAGCCCAGCCGGGAGCGCGGGAGGATGGGCGGGGGTGCCACGGCCACGCTGTGCCCTGCGGGATGGGGAGGATGAGGAGGATCAAGAGGAGACCCCCACGCACACGGGAGGGGGCGGTGGGGCAGATCCTCACGCCCTCCCACCCCCCCCACACTGCGCAGACTAGCGCAGGACCAGAAGGAGCCGAGCATCCCAGCTCCTGACCTTTCTCCAATGACACCTTCCTCATGTGAGGCATCGCCGTGGCAACCGTGAGTGATGTCACTGCTGCAAAACGATGACTTCACACCAGGGCGGTCCCCAGGGTCCCCCCGGCAGAGGAGCCGTGTGCCCCCCTGCACCCCCACACCGAGCTCGGGCTGCCAGCTGCACCCCTGGGCTCCCACAGCCTGCCAGCGATGCTGAAATCAGCATCTGTGGGGCTGGATGTGCCCCTGAACCCCCCGAGAGCTCCCTCTCAGGCTGACCCTGCTGCGCTGCGTGGCTCCCACAGGGGCATTAGCCATGCAAAGCTGCGAAGAACTGAGATTAAATAACCACGCCAGCTGGGCAAAACTCCCCTCTGGCTCCAATCCCTGTGCAATCTGGCTGAGCCAGGGCAGAACTGGGCCTGCAGAGAAAGATAAACTGCTCCTGGTCCCCCCCTTGCACACAGCTGACCCTGTGTGATCGCCCTGGGGTGCAGCGTGCCATGCCAGATCTTGCTTCCTTGCAAGGTTCATGTGCACAGAAAAAAAGATCCAATCCAGGCTGCTAAAAATATCTGCAAACAAATTAATCAGGATCCTCGACACCCCTCCCTCGCTTCTGACCCAGTTGTGTGACAGTGATGATGACAGGAGATGCCCAAAGCCCCTGCAAGAGGCAGCTGCCACCTCCCTGCTCCATCACCCGCCCAAGGCCTGGCTCCGTGGTGCTGCTCTGAGGTGCTGGGCAAGATAAGAGTCAGGTCCAAGCACTAGAGGGGAAAATGCATGCCAGGGTGGTCCCTGTTAACTCCACTGGCAGCACTCAGAGCTCCAGGGATGATCCAAACTCTCCTGTTGGTGCTGATCCCATGGGACAGAGGTTGGACAGAGCTCCTTCAGACCCCCTGAGCCCTTTGGGGCCCAGATGCCAACCAGGTGGGCAGCAGCAGCACGGGATCAGTGAAGGATTGTGCGGGATTGAGGCAGGAGCAGCACTTTGCAAACTGGCACTAAATACATTCTAAAAATGAGATTGCTGTGAGAAGTGGGCTGTGGGGCCAGTGGCAGAACTTTGCCCAAACTGACGAGCAGTGGTGGCCAACACAAAAATCCCAGTACAGTTATAAGGAATGAGTGCTGCCCTCTCCCCTGGAAAAGCCTTTTACCCTGGGGAATGGGGTATAAAAGCTTTGCCAGCTGCTCAAGGACCCAAACCTTCACCATGGCCAGGTCGGTCACAGCCTGTCCTCCCCTTGAGGTGGCTGACGCTGCAGAGGGAGGGGCCCAACAGCCTCACCACGGGGAATGGGAGCACCAGAGCTGCCACACACACCAGGAGCAAGAACGGCTCTGAGCCACGTCCCTGTGCTCAGGAGCCCCCGTGGTGGCACATCCAGGCAGAGGGAAGCATTTAAACCTGGGTGAGGAAGGCTCCAGCCAAGCAACGCCAGGGACGTGCTCTGGATGCATCTTTGCCCCTGATTCACAGCAGAAAATCCTCATTTCACAACAGAAAAATCACCATTAGGGAGAACCTCCTGCTCAGCTCCAACCCCAATCCCTGCCCAGCCTCGTGGAGTAACCCCTGAGCAGTCCCTTGGTGGTCACAGGGTGATGGGCACTGCCACCACCACCAAACCTCCACCACCTCCCAAAGCAATGCCCCAAAAGAAGCAAAAAAACACCCCAGAAAGAAGCAGAAAGCCCAAAAGAAGCAATGAAGGAGCTGGCATGGCTTGGCTGCTCCTCCAGCAGTGGCAAAGTGGGTGACAAACATTGCCCAGCACCCAAAAGGAGGTGGCCCTGCTCCAGCACACACTCACAAGGTCTCTTTGATCAGATCTGCAGCTCAGCATCTCACCAGCCGCCCTGATTGCTTCCTCATCATTCAATATTTATGTAAATAGCAACTTTGGTTCCTGGAGCAAACCTGCCCTGAATTGTGCGTGAACGACGGCAGCACTAGGGCCGTGAGGAGCCAGGATTGCTGAACAACCCTGATTACGAAATGATGTCACAGATGGGGAATGATTTTCTCTAAAGATGGGAAATGCAGGGCAAACACGGCCAGGTCACGCTCCATTATCATCAGTGGATAAATGCCTTTTTTTTTTTTTTTTTTGATTACTTTGAGGCAGGGCAGCATGGCAGGGATGCACTGGTGTCCCCAAGGGGGCACAGCCTGGCTTCCTGAGCCCAGCCTGGCGTGGGCTGATCCTGTTCCTGTGCACGGTTGTGGAGCTGGAGGATGCCATGGCTCTGCCTGCAGCTCCTCCCCACTGGGCAGGGAACTCTCCTACGCCACTTCCAGCATCAAAACACAGGCAGCCACTCTGCCCCAATGGCTTTCCAGTCCTCCTGGCTCCAGGAGGATGAAGCCCGTGCAGGGCAGGACAGGCAGGGTGACTCGCCAAGGTCACCCCAGCACCCACCTGCCTGCTGCAAGCACCGGCCCGGGCGGTGATGCTGCTGCTCTCTGGGGAATCCTCTGAGGCCTCCAGCCCACTGCAGGCCCACCAGAGGGAGATCCCCACTCCTGGCAGCTCTGTGGGCTCTGCCACGGCTCTGCCAGCTCAGAGAAACGGGGCAGGCTCTGCCCCAGTGCAGGAACGGGGGTCACCCCACTCCCAGCCTCCCCCAGCACCTCACAGCTGCTGAGGGTGAGGAGGGGAGAGAGGAAGGGTGAAGTTCTCCTGCTCAGCAGCCCCCAGGATCGCCCTGGCACTGCCACCTCTGCTCTGTCACGGCAGGGACAGTGGAGATCCCTCTGCCACAGTGGCCAGGCAGTGTGAGCAATCTCACCCCAAACCTGCAGCAGAGCCCAGTGCCCAGCCTGTGACATGAGGAGGGGGCTCCCCTGGGTTCCCTTCCAGGGTGGAAGGGCTCAGACCCACCCCAGTGCAGGAAGCCAGCCCTGAGAGGTGCCCAAAGGCCTCCAAGCGCTCCTCTGGAAGATGCCAGAGCAGCCCAGGAGCAGCACAAGGGGGTGAAAGCAGGAGGGGAAGTGAAGGTGCTGCTCCCTGCCCTGAGCCCGTGGCCACCTCACCTGCCTCAGGGAACCCCAGGGGGACCCATCAGTGCCACAGAACCTGAGATCTGTGCGGGTTCCCCACTCAGGCACCCAGCAAACCCTCCCTGAGCCCCCCCAACCTCTCATCAGCACAGCAGCACAACGATGTGGGGCTGAGCCTCTCCAGCCCACGGCCAAAGGCTCCTCCAGCCCTTTTGGGGTCTCTGGAGCAGGGTGCTCCCAGTGCTGGCTCAGCAGCGATGCCAGCTCGGGGTGCCCATCCCTGCAGGATGCCGTGCTGCCTGCCCCAGCCAGCGCAGCCATCCCTGCCGGTGCCTTTCACACGACTCGGGAAGCGTTTGCCACTCCGGAGCTCGCCAGGGAAGGAGATGGAGCTGCAGAGCCTTCCTCCCCGGTTTGGCATTCCCCGCCCGGCAGCCAGGCTGCATTTGGGGGCTCGGGTCCTCCCAGGAGCCCCAGAATCCCCCTCAAAGCGGCGGAACCCCAGGGACAGCACCAGGCCTCGTCGGGGGAGCCTTCCCACCGCTCTGCGAAGCGCAGGGATGGGGACACCGAACCCCAGCGAGCTCCGGGGACACAACCAAGGCCCGCCGGGGCTCGGCAGGGCCGAGCCGGGCCGAACCCGCCCGGGAAGGACAAGGGGACGAGGGGATGCCCTTGCTCGGGCTGCCGGCATCGCTGGGGCCGGGGGTGCCCGGCTCGTCCCCTCCCGCACCCGCCGCGCCTCAAGGTGCCCCCGGCCCCGCAGGATGCGGCCGAAGCCCGCGGGTCCCCCCGCACCTGAAATCGCTGTAGGGGTGGATGATCCAGGCCCCCGCCGACTTGACGCGCTCCTGCTCCCTCTCCACCGCCTTCTGCGAGCCGAACATCCGCAGCGAGAACTTGTTGACGCCGGGCTGGAGCATGGCCCCGAACTGCCGCTGCATGAAGCTGGCCTGGCTCCCGCGCACCTCCTCGGCCGCATCCTCGCTCGCTCCCTCCTCGGCCGCCTTGGCCCCGCCGGGGGACGCCGCTCCGCCGCCGCCGCCGCCGCCTCCGCCGCAGGAGAACGAGACCTTGGGCTCGCGGGGCGGCTCCGGGCCGGGGCTCCGCGGCGCTTCCCCGCGCCGGCACTCGCCGTTCGGGGACCCCTTCCCGCCGCGGGCCCGCGCCCGCCCCGCCGCTCCGCCGCGCTTGGCCCCATCGGCCGCCGCCTCCTCCTCGGCCGCCGCCGCCGCCTCCCCGCCCGCCGCGCCGCGGCCCGCCCGCATCCTCCCGCCGCTGCCGCCGCCACCGAGGCCACCGGCGGCCGAGTGGCGCCCGCCGGCGCGGCGGGGGCGGGCCGGGGCGGGCCGGGGGCGGGCGGCGGGGCCGGGCTGGGCTGGGCTGGGGGCCGGGCGGCTCCGCAGCTCCCCCCGCCGGCACGGCGCTCAGCGGTGGGATCGGTTACCGGGAGCGGACGCCGGGATGGGACATCCACCTCCAGCCCCGACGGCCCCGCAGCTCCCCCCGCCGGCCTTCGGGAGGTGGGATCGGTTACCGGCACCGAGCACCGGGATAGAACAGCCACCGCCCGTCCGACGGCTCCGCAGCCTCCCCCGCCGGTGCGATCGGTTACCGGGAACGGACATCGGGATGGGACATCCAGCTCCCGTCCGACGGCCCCGCAGCCTCCCGCCCCGGTGGGATCGGTTACCGGGAGCGATCACCGGGATGGGTTATCCACCTCCCGCCCCGGTGGGATCGGTTACCGGGAGAGGACACCGGCACGGCACATCCACCTCCCGCCCCGACGGCACAGCACTTCTTAACACTTTCTGTAAATAACTTATTGTTTGACATTTGTCACAGACATCTTTTTATGAAAAATCCTCTCCTTAGGATTTTTTCCTCCTGAGAAGCTGAGAGGCCTCAGGAACAAAATGTAAACAGTGATTATCTGCTGCTGTGGAATGCAACAGGTGCATCTGGGATTGGTCTCATGTTAGTTGTTTGTAATTAACGGTCAATCACAGCCCAGCTGGTCAGACTCTCTGTCCGAGCCACAAGCATTTGTTATCATTCTTTGCTATTCTATTCTTAGCCAGCCTTCTGATGAAATCCTTTCTTCTATTCTTTTAGTATAGTTTTAATGTAATATATATCATAAAATAATAAACCAAGCCTTCTGAAACACGGAGTCAACATTCTCATCTCTTCCCTCATCCTCAGACCCCTGTGAACACCGTCACACCCAAAGGTTTCACACTTTGCTCTCTCCAACCATAAAGGGCAGGAAAAAACCAAATAAACCTAGAAAACCTACTTATCAGATAAGTGTGAGACAGGAACAGCAGGGCCTGGGAGGGCTCCTCGAGGCTGGGGCTGATCCTTGGCCCCACAGAGCTGTGTCCCATACAGTAGAGTGGTTGTTTTACTCTACACATAGAGCAGTTGTTTTATGATGATATTTTAGTCTCTGCCAATAGTTCAGTTCAGAACAGACTGCCATGGAAATGTCATTTAAGCCCAGCAGTGTCCTCCTCACCAAAAGCTGTAACATGAACGTAAATTACTGGAACTCTTAAAAGTCCTGAGTGAATGCAATGGTGTGGATTTGGGAATGGGTGCATCCTAATATTTGCAATATTTGCAATGTTGTTCTCAATCTCTCAACTGATGCTCTAAAATCCTCAACTTAGATTATAATAATTGCTGCCGTGAAACCCAGGCTCTGCAGAGCAGGGAGCATTGTCCCTCCTCTTCCTCCCCCTCCTGAAGGTTTTACAGCCACGAAGCTTCATCTCCTCAGCAATTAAAGAACAGCCAGAACTGGCCCCAAACCCAGACACAGCACCGTGCTCTGCAGCCAGAGGGTCAGACAGAGACCAGAGTCCAGAGGTGGAAAAAAGAGAGAGGAATCATCTTTATTTGTGAAGTGTTAACAGATGGAACAGCTCAATGCTAACCAGCAGTAAAGGTGTTAGACTCCCCTGAGCCCCCGTCTGCTCACAGCCCCCAAATCACAACGGCTCAAGCACAAAGCACAAAGCTGTTAAACCTTAAAATCACCCCCAGCCCCAGCTCAGCCTGCCCCTCCCCACTGCACAGACACCAACAACCCATGGAATAAGTTACAGCAATCATTTGTCCAGCAATCATTTATCCAGCAATCACTTATCCAGCATCCAGCCCCTGGCTGCACTGTAACCAAGAGCAGCTTGGCAGGAGCTGACAGGGATCCCTGGCCAGGGAAAAGGTGCAGCCTTGCTCCTGGTGATGCACTGGGAAAGACACAAAACCCCTTCCTGAACCCTCTCAGGGCATCTCCCCACAGCCACCAAAGCAGCTCCTCCCTCATTCCCATAAGCAGGTGGGACACAGCTGCATTCCCACCCCCCTTCCCCATCACTCTGTACCAACATGAAATAACCTAGGACAGAGACAGTCAAGAGATCTAGACTACCAGGAACAAAGGGTTTTACATTTTACAGGTAGAAAAAAAAACCCTCCCACGACTCTTAAAAAAAAAAAAAAAAAAAAAGTGTATTTTATATTTCTACAACTTAAAAGTTTCCTTAGAAAGTGAAGTAACTGAATCTCAGGGACGCACTAGAATATTCCATGGTGCTATTTTACCAAAAAAAAAAAAAAATTAAAAGAAAATAAAATTGTCCAGATGAGTTCTTCATCTACGCATCACCTGGCAGGAGAGAAAGGAAAGCCAGTTAGATAAAGTGGAGTGGGGTGGCAGAGCTGGGCCAGGAGGGGCTCTGGCTCCTCCCAGGAGCCTCAGCAGGGTCAGACCAGCAGCTCCTGCCCCAGGCACCCACCTGGGCCTCTCTCAGTTGGCGTTCCTCTGGCGGACGTTCTTGTCCTTGTGGTTTGTGGCATTGCTCTTCCTGGGGAGGGAGAAGGGATGTGAGGAAAGGGAGAGCACAGAGTCCCCCCAGCAGCACCCCTGACCCATAAAATGCCCAAGCAGATGGGGAAAATCAGACCCCAGAGCAGGGTCAGACACTGGTGCCACCCCAGGGATGTGTGGGGACATCAAATGAACCATGGGGGGACATCTGCCCACACTGAGGATCATCCCACACTGTCACAGACATCTTTTATGGAAAATCTTTTAAGATTTTTTTCTTCCTGAGAAGCTGAGAGGCTTCAGGAACAAAATGTAAACATGGATTATCTGCTGCTGTGGTATGCAACAAGTCAATCTTTGATTAGCCCATGTTGGGTGTTGGTAATTAATGGCCAATCACAGTCAGCTGGCTCAGACAGAAAGCCTGAGCCACAAACCTCTGTTATCATTCTTTCCTTTTCTATTCTTAGCTAACCTTCAGATGAAACCTTTTCTTCTATTCTTTTAGTATAGTTTTAATGTAATATATATCATAAAATAATAAATCAGCCTTCTGAAACATGGAGTCAACATTCTCATCTCTTCCCTCATCCTCAGACCCCTGTGAACACCACCACACCACACCACACCAGCTTTTATCTTTACATATTTAGCTTTTATCATTGCATAAAGCTTTTATCTTCAGAGCAGATTCCCTGGCTGGGTGAGATGTACCAGTACAAATCTGGCTAAACAGGAACAGGCAAAGGTACTCACAGTGGTGCAGAGCCTCCATCATCATCTTCACATTCAGGACAGCACAGAAAAAAAAAAACAAAATATAAATAGTCAGGGGAAGAGGACATTCAAAGTGACCTCTGCCTGCCCTTAAAGCAGTGGGAAGTGAACTCCAGGCAGCCATTCTCACCATTCAAACCTGGGATCAGCTGCCCTGTGCTCACCCCCAGGACCTGTGATGGCTCCCAGAGCCCAGCACACTCCCAGCAGGTACAGGGGAAGCCAAACAGGATGTTTCAGGACGAGGATTTAAGCAGCAGCAGCAGCAGCAGGAAGCCCTCCCTCCCTCCCCACAACGCTGTGCTACCAAAACAAACACTGCACACCACGTTCTGAGCAGCACAGCTAAGGAAACACCTCTAACAAGCCCTGCAGTCTTTCACCAGCTCCCTGAGGTCTCCTTTGGCTCCTCCATCACCTTTTCTCCAACCCTGGGCACTGGAGCTGCCCATGGCTGGCGAGGGGACAGGGAGGGACACATCTGGAACTGCCTTTACTTACCAGGAGAGGTGGCACCCAGCAGCACAGAAAGGAAGAGTGGACAGGTAACACCAGCAAGGAGATCACCCTAAGACAGGTCAGACTGTCCCCATCCCAGGCCAGATTGTCCCCACCCCATCCCAGCAAGGTCCAGCTCACACAAAGTTCTGGGGGGGAATGTGTTATAGGAGCCTTCTTGAGCTAAATCTAATTAAAGTTCTCAGAGGTCTGTAACACAGCCAAGATAGCTCAGCTGCCTGTGGAGGCACAAAAATCACCAGGATGGCTGCTGTGGCAGTGTTGGGAACAAAAAGGTTTAATAAAAACTAAAAAAGGAGGTCCTTGCTCCTGGTAAAACACCTCACAAAAACCATTAGTTTATTTGTTCACCTCTATTTCTAGTAAACTGCCCAAGCAGGACTTTTTGATGTCTGTCCAATTGGCCACCCTTAAGATTGAGGTGAAGTTCCCCAGGTCTATGAGGTGGCTTTTTTTTCACCTAAATGAGGAGAGAAACTTCTGGACTTCTTTCCTTTTTGAGGGGAAAAAAAATAGTTTTGTGACTCCATCAACAGGAATCACATTCCCTATAGGAACTGGCTCAGACAGGTCTCACTGTCACCCCTCAGGAGGGCAAAGCTACAGAGATTTTGGGGCAGAAAAAAACCCACTTTATACCAGGGAAGTGGGGGCAAAGCCAGAGAGATTTGGGGGCAGAAAAAACCACTTTGTGGGGGCAAAGCTACAGAGATTTTAGGGCAGAAAAAACCACTTTATACCAGGGCAGTGTAAAGCCAGGTGTGGTTACCAAAGGGGTGTGATGCTCTCTTCTCATCTATGAGCATTTGGGAACTTGAGCTCCTCTTGCCAAGGAGCATCAGGACATTTCAGGACATTTATCTGTCTGTCAAAGCATCTCCTACAGCTCTGATCACAGTGTGCTTTTGCTGGGAGATGCAGACACAACATCTTTAGGACATCAGGGGTGTCAGAGAGCAAAACAGCTGCTTGTGGAGCCGCCTCTGGTGGAATTCCAAGCCCTGCAGTCAGGGCAGGGATGTGACATTTTTCCCCTGTGCTGCTCCTGCAGGGGTCCAGGGGCTCTGCAGGGTCCCGGGCAGGAAGGATGCAGAGAATTCACACCGCATTGTTAACAGCATCAGATAAAGGAGCTGACACAATGCAGATCCTCAGCGATAAGGAAAGGGAGGAGCTGCTGCTTCCAGAACAGATTAAAGATAGCACCGGGTCTTTGAGATCCAGGATGTGCTGGATCTGATGACCCAAAACATCCTGAACTGAACACAAGTTTTACAGTCACAGACACAGCTCTCAGCACCACAAAAGCCCTGGTAACTTATTTACAAACCACCTCGTGCAGGGTGGGAGCTGCCAAAGCAAACCCAGCCCTGCAGACACTCGAGGAGAGGAACTGGAGAGACCAAGGGTCAGGCTGACCTGCTCAGAACCCTCTCCTGCTCCAGACACACTGCACACAAACAGTGGCTGAAGCACAGATTGGCTCCTCAAATGCCCTCAAACCACCCCTGCTCTGAGAGAGGGACCTCAGAACCCCCCAAAAGCTGCAAACCACTGATCTTCCCACACTATTGCATTGTGATGTCAGGGTTTACCTCAGAACCTTGGGTCCCACCCCTGATAATTCCCTCCCAGGTGTGTCAGTCCCCTCTCCTTTGCCCTCCCAGCACTGTCTGTCAGTCCTGGAATTCCAGAAGGGATTGGCAGATTCAAAGGATGCCCTCTACCCCTGGGTATGCTGCCCAGAAAAAGGTACCTGGACTACCTGTAACTCGTTGTTTCTACTGTCTCATATTGTCCTAATCCAAATTGTCCATATTATTATTATTCTAACAATATTACTATAGTGTATAACTTATATAAATTATAAAAAAATGTATATACACTATATATACAGCATATAAATTGTCCGAATTATTATTACTCTAACTATATTACTACTTTTATAGTGTATAAATTAGAAAAAAATATATACACTATATATAATATATAAATTGTCCAAATTATTATGACTCTAATTATATTACTATTTTATAGTGTATAAATTATAATATATATACACTCTATATAGTATATAAATTGTCCAAATTATTATCACTCATATTATAATTTATACACTATAAAATAGTAATATAATTAATCTACACTCTATATAGTATATAAATTGTCCAAATTATTATCACTCTAATTATATTACTATTTTTATAGTGTATAAATTATAAAAAAATTATATACACTATATATAGTATATAAATGGTCCAAATTATTATCACTCTAATTCTATTACTATTTTTATAGTGTATAAATTATAAAAAATATAAAATATATATCCAGATTATATACAGTATATAAATTGTTCAAATTATTATCACTCTAATTATATTACTATTTTTATAGTGTATAAATTATAAAAAAATATCTACACTATATATAGTATATAAATGGTCAAAATTATTATTACTCTAATAATATTAATATTTTTAGCGTGTATAAATGATAAAAAATATACATTATATATAGTATATAAGTTGTCCAAATTATTACTCTTATACTATTTTTATAGTATATAATTTATATAAATTTTATATATAGACATATATTAAAATATCGATAAAAATTTATATATGAAAAATTTAAATTTTATAGATAAATATATAATTTCAATATATTTTATAGATACGTAACATATAACTTTTAAATATTTTATAGGTATGCCACATATAATTTTTAATGTATTTTATAGGTATGCCACGTATAATTTTTAATGTATTTTATAGATATGCCACGTATAATTTTTATATATTCTATAGATATGCAGCGTATAGTTTTTATATATTCTATAGATATGCAGCGTATAATTTTTATATATTCTATAGATATGTAGCGTATAGTTTTTATATATTCTATAGATATGTAGCGTATAGTTTTTATATATTCTATAGATATGTAGCGTATAATTTTTATATATTCTATAGATATGCAACATATAATTTTTAATATATTTTATAGGCATATAAATATATAATTTTAAAATATATTTTCATAGGTATATAAATTCTGTATATAAATATAAAAATAAATATAAAAAATACAAAAATAAATACAAAAATAAATACAAAAATAAATACAAAAATAAATACAAAAATAAATACAAAAATAAATACAAAAATAAATACAAAAATAAATACAAAAATAAATACAAAAATAAATACAAAAATAAATACAAAAATAAATACAAAAATAAATACAAAAATAAATACAAAAATAAATACAAAAATAAATACAAAAATAAATACAAAAATAAATACAAAAATAAATACAAAAATAAATACAAAAATAAATACAAAAATAAATACAAAAATAAATACAAAAATAAATACAAAAATAAATACAAAAATAAATACAAAAATAAATACAAAAATAAATAAAACTTTTTATATGTTAAAACCCAAGTGCCCAGCCATTTCTCACCAACCCCATCTCCCTCTTACCGTCAGGAACCTCATCTGGCTTCCTCCTCTTCTCGTAGATGAAGATGATGGTGACCAGGACCAGCACCTCGGCCACGATGCCCAGGAAGGGCCAGAGGGCGGCCAGGCGGCTGCGCACGCGCAGGTTCACGGTGGCATCGCCCGTGCCCAGCGGGTTGGTGGCGTTGCAGAAATAATCCCCCGTGTCCTGCTCGATGTCCAGCTTCAGGATCCTCAGCTCCGTCTTGTTGCCGCTGGACTTGATGATGTACCTGCCAGAGGCGTTCTCCAGGCGCTGCAGGGAGGAGGAATGGGGGGGAAAACGGGGGTTTGTAGGGTTGGGTGTTCACAAAAACTGAAATTAATACTCTGGGTGTTGTGTTAGAAAGTTATGCTGTGTTGTGAAAAATGGTTGGTTCTTCACAGAGATTAAAATGAATATTATATGTGCTATGTTAGAAATTCGGCTCTTCGCAAATATATTATATGTGTTATATTAGAAAGTTATACAATGTGAGAAAAGTGTATTTATATGATTGGCTCTTCACAAATATTCAAATTAATATCATACGTGCTATGTTAGAAAGTTATGCTGTGTTGTGAAAAATGGTTGGCTCTTCAGAAAGATTAAAATGAATATTATATGTGCTATGTTAGAAATTCGGCTCTTCACAATTATTAATATTATATGTGTTACATTAGAAACTTATGCAATTAGAAAAATGTGCATTTATATGATTGGCTCTTCACAGAGATTATAATGAATATTATATGTGCTATGTCTTCACAAATATTAATGTTATATGTGTTATATTAGAAAGTTATGCATTGTGTGAGAAGTGTATTTATATGATTGGATGTTCAAAAATATTTAAATTAATACTGTACGTGCTATGTTAGAAAGTTATGCTGTGAAAAATTATTGGCTCAATTTAAGCTGTGTGAAAAATGTGCATTTTATGATTGGCTCTTCACAAATATTAAAATGAATACTATACATATTACATTATAAAGTTATGCTGTGTGGAAAACGGGTACTATAGGATTGGGTCTCTAAAATATTCAAATTAATATCATATGTGTTTTATTAGAAAGTTACGCTGTATTGTGAAAAATGTGTATTTTATGACTGGCTTTTCATAAATATTAATATTATATGTGTTATATTAGGCAGTTATTCAATGTGAAAAATGTGTATTTATATGATTGGCTCTTTGCAAATATTAAAATGAATATTATATGTGTTATGTTAGACAGTTATGCTGTATTAATTTTCTTAAGTAGCGTGTGTCCTTTTTCATGCTTATTTTGCCCAGAAAATGTCTGTAACTCTTTGTTCTTATTGTCTTGCATTGTCCTAATCGCAATTGTCCAAATTATTATTACTCTAATTATATTACTATTTTTATAACCATTTTATTACTATCAAACTTTCAGTGAATTACCTGGGCGGGACCAATTGGACAGCCCCAGGTCTGAGGTGTCTTTGTACCAAATCTGGAGAGAAATTTCTGGGCTTTTGGCCTTTTCAAGCATTCAAATAATAATTTAGTCACTCCACCAACAGGGAGAACATCAGGGCAGTGCTGAGAAAATCCCCTTTTTCTGGGGAGCACTGAAATTTGGAATAATTCTGGTGCCTCAAGGGCTGGGCAGGAGGGGAGATGGAGAAAATAACAGCGCTTACCCCGTGCCCACTTTTGTGCCAGGACCAGGTGGTGACAGCAGGGAAAGAGGGATTCTTGCAGGTCAGCACCCCTGTGTCCCCCTCATTGCCATGCTCTGACTTCTTGTATGCTGTCACCTGGGGGGGAACTAGGAAAAAAATGAAAAAAAAAATTAAAATTTGGACATCTCATTATAGAAATCACGTATTTGTGCTTGCTGCAGCTCACTTCAACAGAATCAGCTACACCAAAAACCTCCGTCAGGTTGATCCTCTGACTAGTTTGGCATTTTTTTAAAGGAGGGAAGTGCTTCAAATTGCTTCAAGAATGGCTCAAACAGATTTGTGCAGGTTTTATCCCTCTATCCATTATTCCTATGGGAACATAACCACAGAAAGGTGGTTTAATGCCAGATCTCAGGGCTGGGAGCAGCTTTCTCAAGCTGAAAAGACAATTTCTGCTTTAAAATCACCTTTCAAAGCAGAAATTCAGTTCCAAATATTTGTTCCAAATGCACCTTGTTGACCTTTCAAAGGCTTGTGAATGGATGGTGCTGTCAGATATATTTTAATTATAAAGCTAGAAAGCTCTACCAGGACAGGGGATCTTGACCATTATGGAGCAGCATGATGTAAAAATCTTCCCAGGGAGTCTTTGGGTCTGTTAGAAATGGGAATTTCAGTATAAAAGTAATGTATCTGACAGCACACATAATGAGAGCCCAATTTGTCAGAATTTGTTTGATTGTTTGCATCATGAAATACATGAATATGCAACAAGCTATTGCTTTTTAAAGCGTTTTTTAAAACACTTTTTAATTGGTGTTTTGTAAAGGCCTGGTTGCAAATAACTTGTACAATAATTAGTTCTGAAATATAAGCTTTTTTATTTAGTCATCAACCTCCAGCAAAGTGCTCAGGAGGTCACAGCTTCCCCTCAGAGCCCAGGAGCAAAGAGATGAAATTACCAGAAATATTCAGTTGTCCTCTGGTCTGTGGGTTGCCTTCAAAGATGCACTCGTAGATGCCAGAGTGCTCCTCCACCGTCCCCTCAAATCTGCCAAAAAACAGGACTCAGGTAAGTAAAATTTAACTTATCCAGAGATTCTGAGCTCCACACTGAGGGAATCACACACCAAACAGCATCAGCCTCCTCCATAGCAAATTAAATCACTATAGGACACAAAAAAACCATGAGCACACACTGCGGCTCTCAAAGAGAAGAAAAAGGAAGTTTATTTTCTGATTTTAACATTTATAGTTTTTTAAAAGTGACAGTGCCACCTCTCCAATGACACGGGACAAACCAACAGTCCATCAGATTTCTCCTCCATGAAAGAATGCAAAATAAGAAGTTATTTACAGAAAGTGTGTGAGAAAGCTTGTTACAAGAATGTAAACATCAGAAGGCTTAGAAAATCCTTAAAAAATCAGGGTGACACCCCCAGGGCACTGGCACAGGTGTGAGGTGTCCCCATGTCACTGCAGGACATGAGACAACACACAGCTGATCTCAAGGTGAAGAAAATTGAAATTTATTTTCTGACTTCAACATTTACAGTTTTCATTACATTGGAGGGTGACAGTGCCACCTCTCCAATGACCCTGGACAAACCAACAGTCCATCAAATTTCTCCTCCTCCATAAAAGAATGCAAAACAATGAGTTATTTACAGAAAGTGTGTGAGAAAGTTTGCCACGAGAATGTAAACATCAGAAGGCTTAGACAATCTTAAAAAAAAAAAAAAACAGAAAAAAAAATATCCCCCATTCCAGCAGAATATTTATTGTGCACCTACAGCAAGCCAAGCCTCCTCACACACTGAGGGTGGCAGAAGAGGGTTTCATATTCACCACGTCTGACAAGTTCTGATCACTGTTCCAGCTCAGTGAAACACATGGCAAAGATCACCCAGGCCGTGCTGCTTTGGATTGATCCCCTCAGAGAAAAAACCTCACATTCTCCTTCCTGTAAAGCTGCTGCAATGAGATTTAGTGGATTATGCAGCCCTGCAACAAACATCCCATTCTGCTGCTCAGTAATACCCACTCGAGGGAAGGGGCCCACGCTTTGTCCCATGTCTGCACTGGGACAACGAGCTGTTTGTTCACTCTGCCCTGCACGGCTCTCCCCACTTCCAAAAACCACTCAGCTGAGGAATTGAGGTCACACGAGGGAGGCTGGGTTATAAATACTTTAATCCTTGTTCAGCTCCCTGTTGCTATGGGGAGACAGGCACGTCTGCAGTGCCACACAAAGGGATGTGAGGCCTGCACAGCTGCTGGGTCACTGCCAGCCAGCCCTGAGTGTAATCAGAAAGGAAAGCTCACTGCACTGCCACAATAAGGCTGATATTCCTGCGCCCAGCTCCTCCTGGGACTCTGGGAAGGGAAGGCCCACTTAGAAACAACATATCTCACCCTGATTTTTTAAGATTTTCTAAGCCTTTTGATGTTGACATTCTTGCGACAAACTTTCCGTAAATAACTCGTTGTTTTGCATTATTTATAGAGGAGGAGAAATTTGATGGACTGTTGGTTTGACCAGTGTCATTGGAGAGGTGGCACTGTCACTTTTAAAAAATTATAAATGTTAAAGTCAGAAAATAAACTTTGATTTTCTTCACCTTGAGAGCAGCAGTGTGTCGTTTCATGTCCTACAGTAACATAGGGACACCTCACACCTGTGCCAGTGCCCTGGGGGTGCCACCCTGATTTTTTTAGATTTTCTAAGCCTTCTGATGTTTACATTCTTGTAACAAACCTTCTCACACACTTTCTGTAAATAAGTTATTATTATTTTATGGAGGAGAAATCTGATGGACAGTTGGTTTGTCCAGTGTCATTGGAGAGGTGGCACTGTCACCCTGCAATCCACTGGCACATTTAGAAATCCATAAATGTTAAAGTCAGAAAATAAACTTCCCTTTTTTTCACCTTGAAAACAGCAGCGTGTGCTGTTTTGTTTTGTGTCCTACAGTGACAAACATGCACTGGAGCTTCTCACCCCACACACAAGGAGTGAGCAGCTGCTGGCCTGCCCCCTTCAAAGCTCTGGAACACCCAACAGCCAGAGCCCAGCTGAACACCTGCTTAAAACCAGGAAATCTCCTTCTAAGAGGATATTTGTGGCACTAAAAGTGCCCCTTTCTCCTCCTTTTCGCTGCCCACAAAGAAAGGAGAGTGCTGGGCCTCACCACAACTCTGTCAGCCCCACCCCTGCAAGAACTCAGCCCTGGTTCCAGCTGAGGCAAACACCAGCTGCTTTCTGGGATAAAAAAACCTGATTTTTTTTTTTTTTTTTTTTTTGTGCCCAGGTTCTGACCTTGCCCTGACACTCACGTGTAGCTGGTGGAAGCACCAGGCTCGTTGTCCTCCTTCAGGGTCTTCTCCTTGTGAATCCACTTGTGGCCAGTGATGGTGTGTTGTGGTTCAGACATGTTACACCACAGGGTCACCTTGCCATCACCCACGATGAAATTACCAGAGATATCTGGACCTGCATTGATAAAAAATTGGATTTTTAAGTTAACTCGGGGTACAACAGAGCTGACGTGGTGCCCCAAGAACCTGCAATGCAAACCCCACAGAGCTCCTTGTCTCTATTCCCAGCTCCCACTTACCTTCAACACAGCTCCCTACCAGACCTGGCCAGCACCAGGGTGTCCCCAAAGGCAGTGCCCAGCCTTGGGATGGCCCTGCAGCTGCTGCACACCAGGAGCTGCTATGTCCTGCATCGCTGCAACCTCTGCTGTGTCCTGCATCACTGGGTGCGGCCCCAGTGCTCAATAAGCAATGGAAAAGGTCACTCTGAAGGGCAGAGCACGGCTCTGCTGCTGCTGGGAGCCACCACAGAGCTCGGGTGGCAACACCTCCCAGCACCTGAGCAGCTCCAGACACCTGCAGGGAGCACAGAGGGCAGCCAGGAGCCTCTGAGGTGACACAGGATGGTGGGGCAGCCCCAAAGGGTTTGGGGAGAATGGCTCCAGGGAGAGCACAGAGCCACGGCTGCCAAAGGTCCTGGGCCTCCTCCATGAGCCAGGCAGCAGTAAATTATGCAAGCTAAGATGACTCAGGCATTTCTGCTTGCAGGAGGATGTCCGAGAAGGCAGCTGCCATCAGCAGCACCACTGCACAGCCCCGGTGCCACTACAGCCCCTGCCAGGACATTTTGCGTTTTCTCCTATCCAAACTCCACTGCAAGAAGGGTTCTGCTGGAGCTCTGCACTCCATTCCTGCTGAAAATGCAGCTCTCCTAACTGCAGCACTCACAGGGAGACCTCAGAAGGATTTTATCCTCCTCCCAAGTTTCTAGCTCTGGAAGCAGCAACACTCTGTGAGTGGGATCCTGTCACAGACATCTTTTTATGTAAAATCCTTTCCTTAGGATTTTTTCCTCCTGAGAAGCTGAGAGGCCTCAGGAACAAAATGTAAACAATGGTTATCTGCTGCTGTGGAATGCAGCAGGTGCATCTGTGATTGGTCTCGTGGTTGTTTCTAATTAATGGCCAATCATAGTTTGGCTGTCTCGGACTTTGTGTCCGAAGCCACAAGCCTTTGTGTCCGAAGCCACAAGCCTTTGTTATCATTCTTTCTTATTCTATTCTTAGCTAGCCTTCTGATGAAATCCTTCCTTCTATTCTTTTAGTAGTTTGAATATAATATACACCATAAAATAATAAATCAAGCCTTCTGAAACACGGATTCACATCCTCATCTCTTCCCTCATCCTGTGAGCACAGGAACCCAGCCACATCCACAGGACAAGCAACACCACCAACACTCAGGTGTCACACAGACACGGCCATTTCAAAAACGGTTGCATGTCTCAGACCTCAAAAAGCAAGATTTGTGGGGTTTTTTTTCCCCCACCAAGAGTCTGGGTTCACCATAACACGGAAGCGAGCTGAAAGCGGGGCTGCTGCAAGGAGAAGGAGCTGGATGAGCTGCAAGGAAGGGCTGCTGGTCAGTGGTGGTTGGGGAAGAGTCGACCACAGAATGAAGGTTTAATTCTGCAGCCAGGCGCTCAGGGAAGCAGCAACTTCCAGGTTCTTTGGCTCCGGAAAAGGCGCGGGATGGCCGGAGGGCGAAATTTTATCAATCGGGGAGAAGCCACAACCCTTTTTGAGCAGCAGGGTCAAGTCACAGGTAGTGGTGGTGGTGGTGGTTTTGGGGGGACACATCAACACAGGGTGGGAGCCTCTGACTTCTACAGCCGGGGTGGGAGGGTGGGGAGAGCTTTCAGGACACGGGTGAGCACGGGGGTGAGCACGGCGGGAGGACTCGAGACACCGGTGTCCGAGCAAAGTGCCAAGGCCTCGGCGTGTGGCCACTCACGTTCGATGACAAAAACGTTCGCCTGGGAACGGATCCACTTGACTTTGGGGCTCTTCGACAAGTGGTTGCGGTCGGGGTCGTTGCTGGCCCGGCACTCGTACATGCCCGAGTCGTCGGCCGTGAGGTTGGCGATGGAGATGGTGCTGGTGGAGTGCAGGTTGTAGGTGGCGTTGATTTTGACACGGTCCTGCCGTGCGCCATCCCAGAGCTGGGCATGGGTCTCATTGGGGTCGTTGCCCTCAAACCACCACTGGATCTCGGGGATGGGATTGCCAATCGCCTCGCAGTACAGCTCCACGCTGTCCTGAGCCAGTCTCTTTTGAGACAGCGGTGACTTTATAAAGCCAGCTATGAGTTGGAGAGGTATTAGTGCAAAGTGTTAGTGCAAAGCAAGAACTCACCTTCCAGCAGCAAAAAACAACACTCGGTGGCTGAGGAGAGGCTGCAGGGTGTCTGCACGTCAGCGTGCTCATCCCTCCCTCCCCTCCACACTCTGAGCCCTGCCTGGCTCGCTGGCATTCTGCATCTCCACTGCAAAACCAGCACTCAGTGAGTGCCACCATCCAAACTGCAAAACCAGCACTCGGTGGGTGCCACCATCCAAACTGCAAAACCAGCACTGAGTGCCACTATCCAAACCAGCACTCAGTGAGTGCCACCATCCAAACAGTAAAACCAGCACTCCACATGTGCCACCATCCAAACAGCAAAACCAGCACTCAGTGAGTGCCACCATCCAAACCAGCATCCAGTGAGTGCCACCATCCAAACTGCAAAACCAGCACTCCACGTGTGCCACCATCCAAACAGAAAAACTAGCACTCAGTGAGTGCCCCTATCCAAACCAGCACCCAGTGAGTGCCACCATCCAAACTGCAAAACCAGCTCTCAGTGAGTGCCCCTATCCAAACCAGCACTCAGTGGGTGCCACCATCCAAACTGGATGCCCCACCTGCTGTGAGACACAGCCCAAGGCCCCTAAGCATAATAAAAAACACTCAATTTGTGTTTCAATGGCTTATGCAGCCCCCACACTCCCCAGCCTGTGCTGCACAGGTCACATCACCATGGAAGGCTGGGGACAGCAGGACCCTGAGCCCGCTCAGAGCCAGTTTAATTAAGACAACAGCAATGAGAAAAGAGCTTCCCTGTGGCCTCAGGAGGAACGTGTCTGTTCCCCCTCAGTGCACAGCCCCGGGCTGCCTGACTGTAATTGGGAGCTGGCCGGGGTCCAGACCCCCCCTTGCTGAGCCATGGCACAGCCACACGTACCAGCCACAGCCACACGGACCAGCCCACACCCTCCTTCCATCCCTCAGCCCCCAAAATGCCCAGCAGGAACCTCTGAGCACAACCCCGAGCTCAGAACTTTTTTTGGGAGAGGCGAAAATCCTCACAGACCGCAAGATGCCACGAGGCAGGTGAGGAAACGCGTAAATTTGTTGTCATACAAACAGAGAAATCTGATTTTTCATCTCAGGCGAGACCAGCCTGCAGAGCTGAACGGGCAAACAGCAGACCAGAGGCACAGGCAGCAGCTGCAGGCTGGAATTTGGGTGTTTTTCATTCTGCCCTTGCTGGAATCAGCCAGTCCAAAGGTCGGTCCCTATTGGAATTAAATACCTGCCAAACAACCCTGGGGCTCCAGGGCAGCAGCCCCAGCCCCAGGAGCCCTTCCAGGGGTGGGCAGGAAGGGAGGCTCAGCAGCTCCACTTGGGGAAAATGCATCAGGCACAAGCAGAGCTCACTACGTGACCCAGCCCCAGCCAGGTTTCAGATGGAATTGAGATTGAGACACATCCTTCCTGTACTAACAGGCACCCCAAGAACCTTCCAGGAATTAATTTGCTCAGTTAAAAGCGCTTTGTGATTACACACAACCCTCCATGGACATACAGGCAAAGAGGAACTGGGCTTAGGAGAAGTTTTTTTGGTGGGTTTTTAAAGCCTGAAGATGTTTCAACAGGAAATCCTAAGAGGAAGAAATCAGTGTCACAAACCCAAGTTCACTCAAACTCAATAAGCCACAAGTTAGCCCATAAGCTAAGCTTGACTCCTAAAGAAATTAATTCCATATTTTCTTAAGGAAAAAGTAGCTTTTCCTACTAAAGCTATGAAAGTTTTGAAGACTAAGCAAGGCTGAAAGAGAAAGGATCCCTAATTGTGGGGTGACTAAGGCACTCTTAGGAGAAGGCAGACGTGAATTTTAACTGAGTAGGAGGTTCAGGGGTACCCATAGATGTTATGGGATGGGGATATCAGCTGGGTTACACTCCCAGAACCATGTCAGAAAGGGTTTTTCCACAACACAGGGAAGGCAGACACCAATTTATCCAAACAGGAGATTCAGGGGTACCCATAAATGTTATGGGATGGGGCCACCAGCTGGCTTCCACTCCCACAACCACACCAGAAGGGTTTTTTCCACACCACAGCCCTGTGATCAAACACTCCCAAGGGTGCCAACAAGCCCTGGAAGTGCCCCCAGCACTTTGTGTGAGCCCCGTCTGCTCCGAGCGCAGCCCGAATTAAAGCGGGAGCTGGTAAAGATCAAGGGGTTTTACAGCCACAAGGTGATTACTGCACGCTGACAAAATAAGCCCTGCAAGGTTATTTGCTGCCAGTTAGAGGGTGCCTCGTGCAGTTCAAACAGGTTAAAAGGCTCCAGCAAGCAGCAGCAAGCAGCACTCGCATTCCCATGGGATTAATGCCCTCCCTGGGCTCTCTGGGCTGGGGAAAACGTCTGTAGAGCACAAGAGAGAGGAGAACGAGTAGCACAAAACCACTGGGATCGATCAGAGCTGCTGCCACATTTTCCAGAGGGTACAGGCTGCAAGTGGGGCAGTTCAAACAGGTTGGAAAGCTCCAGCAAGCAGCACCACTCACATTGCCATGGGATTAATGCCCTCCCCGTCCCAGGAAATCCCAACCATGGGCTGGGGAAAGTGAATATAGAGCCCAAAACACAGGAGAATGACCAGCACAAAGCCGCTGGGATCGATCAGGGCTGCTGCCACATTTCCCAGAGGCTGAGAGGTTGCAGGTTAAAAGGCTCCAGGCAAGCAGCACTCACATTCCCATGGGATTAATGCCCTCCCTGGGCTCTCTGGGCTGGGGAAAACGCCTGTGGAGCACAAAACACAGGAGAATGACCAGCACAAAGCCGCTGGGATCGATCAGAGCTGCTGCCACGTTTCCCAGAGGGTACAGGCTGCAGATGGGGCTCAGCTCCCAAAGCCCACACGATCCCCATAGATCTGAGCCCGGATGCCTCGCCGGGCACAGCGCGGTATCCGAGCCAGCAGGACAGCAGGGGAGGCAGGCAGAGAGCAGATAACATTCTCCAGAGTCACCTTCAGACTAAAAACAACCTCTCCCCCCGCAGAGGGAGGAGTGCCCGGGGTGTTCACAGCAGCGGGACGTGCTCAGGGTGGCAGAGCCCCGCTGGGTCCACGCTCCTGCCTGGCCTGAGCTTTGTTTTTCGCTTTGGGAAGGGGGTAATTGAGGATCTAACCCTCTTTTTTTTTTTTTTTTTTGCCATTTTAAACAGGTATAAAAGCTGCCCTTAAGCTTTGCACAGCCAGGTCAAAGTCAGGGTTCCTCCCACTGAGGGAGGGCACAGAGTCCAGGCACAAACTGACCCGTGGTCCGTGGGGTGAGCTGCTACCCAGTCTGCTCCATAAAACCAAACCTAAACGTTGCTCAGAGGCCAAACCCCACTCTGCTCCATAAAGTCAAATCTAAATATTGCTCAGAGGCCAAAGCCCATTTTCCAGCTCCTAATCTCCATAAAGCCAAGCCTAAACATTGCTCAGAGGCCAAACCCCACTCTCCAGCCCCCAATCTGCTTCATAAAGCCAAACCTAAATATTGCTCAGAGGCAAAACCCCACTCTCCAGCCCCAAATCTGCTCTATAAAGTCAAACCTAAGCCTATTCAGAGGCCAAACCCCATCCTCTAAACCCCACTGTGCTCCCTGGAGGCACCAGCACGGCTCCACACCAAGCCCAGGCATGGCCAGGCAGGACATGGGCATTACACAACCCAAGGGCCAGCTCGGTTTTTCCAGGGTTTTTCCCACCCAGGGCAGGAATTGCCTCCTCTCCATCCCACTGGTGCCAGTCCCAGGCTGGAGAAACCCTCAGGAAACCCTCGGAGGCACAAAAGGAGCGGGGATGTGGCCAAGCTGGGTAGCTCCAGGTGATAAATGTGAGGTTCAGAAGGAGAATTAAAATGCAATTCTGTAAAAAGAAACTATTAGAGCACACTCTTTCCACGATCCACCCACTCCTCCAGTCTCAAGTTTCGGTTCTACTGGGCTGAATTAAGTGCGAATAGGCTAAAAATTGTTAAAGAATTCAAAACGCCGAGCAGCCAGGACCGGCGACCGAACCGGGGCAGGGGGAGAGCCCGGCCCGGTTCGCCGTGAGCTCCTCCCGAACCTGCGGGGGTGAAAGGGGGAATCCGGGGGGAAGAGCTCTCGGTGCCCACCGGGGCTGCGGCACCACCGGACCCGCTCAGCCCTGCGGGAAGAGCTCTCGGTGCCCACCGGGGGTACGGAGCCACCGGACCCGGGCAGAGCTCTCGGTGCCCACCGGGGGAAGAGCTCTCGGTGCCCACCGGGGGTACGGAGTCACCGGACCCGGGCAGAGCTCTCGGTGCCCACCGGGAGCTGCAGAGCCGCCGCCCCGCACCGGACCCGCCCCGCGGATTATCCTGAGTATCTTTAAGGTTTTTTTTAAAGCCCGGGGGAGTCGTTGCTGCTCCTCAGCCGCGGAAACCGGAGAAGCGGCTGCGGGGAGTAAACTCTTGGCTTTTCCTAAGGAGAAAACAACCCAGCGCGGTCCCGGTCGCCGCTCCGGTTTAAGAGATCACCGGGCACGCGGAGCATCCTCCGCTCGAGCTCCGGGACTGCCCGATGGCAGCACCGAGCCCAGCCCGGCCCGGCCATTCCCGGATAACCCCAGGGCGCCTCCGTTCCCGCGGCCCCGCCCGCCGCGGACGTGCCCCGCCGCAGGCGCCCGCGCCGCCGCTCCTCCCCCCATTCCCGCCGCTCCCGGAGCCGGCCCGGAGCCCACCCGCGGGGCCGCGATCCCGGCCAAGGCCCCTCGGAGCCCCCGCGGGACTCCCCTCGGTCCAACCCCCTCCGCCACCCCGGTCCGCCCGAACGGATCCCCCCCAGCCCGGAGCCATCCCGGCTCGCCCCGGTCCGGTCCGTACTTGTCCCCGCGGCGCCGGCGGCCATCGAGCACAAGACGAGCAGCGCCAGCAGCGCGCGCGTTCCCGCCGCGCCCGCCGCCATCTCCGCACGCGCCCCCGCCGCGCCGCGCGCGCGCTATAACCGCGACCGGGGGCACCGGGGGAGGCGGGGCCACGCCGAGCACCGCCCCCTCGCCCCCTCCTTTCAGCCAATCGCACGGCGCTGCGCCGCTCAAACCCCGCCCACTCCGCGCGGCGCGGCCAATCAGAGAGGAGATCGAACCGAGCGCCTTCTCATCCCTCCTGGCCCCGCGGGCAGAGCCGGTTCGGGCCGGTCCCGCCCGGCCACGCCCACTTACCGGGACAGCCAATGGGAACGCGCATGGGGGCGGGGCTGTGGGTCCCGGGGGTGCCCCCGGTGGGTCCGGGAGCGCGGGGGGACGGACGGGGGGGAGGCGAGCAGGTCCGCACGTGTCCGTGCCTGCCGAGCCGGGGCACGCACGCACCGGGGGCAGCACCGGGACGCGCCCGCCCGCCAGGCCATGTGGCTCCGCGTGGGCAGAGTCACGGGGGAGCCAGCGGGTCCCCGGTGTGAAAGATGCATGTATTTTGATTGGCTTTTCGTGAATTTTAAAAAAGAATATTATATGTGTTGTGTTAGAAAGTGATGCTGTGTTAATTCTCTTAAGTAGTGCGGTAAATACAGTTTTAGGCTATAACAAAATGTTAAAATAGGAACGGTGCTATGTAAGATACTTTTCTTTAAAGAAAGGACTCGCAGTGAGGTAGCAGCCACAGGACACCTCAATCTTTCAAAGAATTTATTGCTCCATTATCAGAAGAAACGAACTTCTTCCCACCTCGAAGGCGCTGATGGGATTCAGATGAAGAAGTCGATGATGACCAGACAGAATCCTGTGTTTGAATGGAATTTATGAATCGTGTATGAGGTGTATGACTATGCAACAGGCTGTTGTTTTAAGGGGTTAATCCTTTGTTAATGGGTGTCCTTTTTCAGGCTTATTTTGCCCAGAAAAAGGTACCCGGACGCCTGTAACTCTTTGTCTCTATTGTCTCATATTATCCTAATCCAAATCGTCCAAATTATTATCACTCCAGTTGCATTACTATTTTTATAACCATTTTATTACTGTTAAACTTTTAAATTTTCAAAAACAAGTGATTGGGCGTTTTTCACCCCGGTGGTTCCCGGCGGTTCCCGGGGGCACAGCGGGACGCGTGGGAAGGGAAGCGGGCGGCGCTTCCTCAGCGCGGGGAGTCCGGCACGGACAATGGGACAATGGGACAGTGGGACAATGGGACGATGGGACGATGGCTGCTGCGGGGACACCGCTACCGGGACAGAGCAGATCCACCCGGCCCTGTCCCACAGCCCCCTCCGGTTCTCGGCACAGCCCCGCTGCCCCCCGAGCTCGGCCGGACCCTCAGAGTTCCTCAGGTTTAGTCCTGTGGCTGCTATCTCGCTGCGAGTCCTTTCTTTAAAAAAGTATAACCTAAAACAGGACAAGAACAGCCGTAAACAGAGGATTAACCCTTAAAAACAACAGCCTGTTGCGTATTCATGCGCATCATACATGATGCATAAATTCCATTCAAACACAGGATTCTGTCTGGGCATCATCAACCTCTTCCTCCAAATCCTAACAGCACCTTCGAGGCGGGAAGAAGTTCATTTCTCCTGATAATGGGGCAATAAATTCTCTTTCTCTGAAAGATTCGGGTGTCCTGTGGCTGCTATCTCAGTGCGAGTCCTTTCTATAGCATAGTTTCTATTTTAACATTTTGTTATAACCCAAAACTATATTTACCACACTACTTAAGAGCATTAATACAGCATCACTTTCTAACACAACACATATAATATTCATTTTAATACTTGCGAAAAGCCAAGCATAAAATAGGCATTTTTCACAGTTTTTAAGCCGTTGCAGAGCACTGGGATAAATCAGCCCGAGGGGCTGAGCAGGCAAAAACCAACAGGGCAGCTGGGCAAAGAGGCCTCTGCAGGACAGCAGATTTGCCTCCACCTCTTCTCCATCCCAGGGGTGAATTCTTGACTGAGTCAGCCGTGGGTTCTGGGCAGGGGGGCAGGAAAAGCCAAAACAATGGGGCCACAGGCGCCAGCCCCCACCAGGGGCTCTGCCAGCTCCTTCCTCCCAGAGCGTTTCTTCCTCACGTCCTGTCCATCCTCATCTGCTGGCCAGGCTCCCCCTGCACTGGGGGGATTTGCAGAAATTTGGGGGGTTTGGTACCCCCAAATGAATCTGGGCAGCATGAGCATCAAACACTGGGGGGATTTGCAGAAATTTGGGGGGTTTGGTGCCCATGGCACCCATGATCTGGGCAGCATGAGCATCAAACACTGGGGGGATTTGCAGAAATTTGGGGGGTATGGTACCCCCAAATGAATCTGGGCAGCATGAGCATCAAACACTGGGGGGATTTGCAGAAATTTGGGGGTTTGGTGCCCATGGCACCCATGATCTGGGCAGCCTCTAGCACCCTGCACTGGGGGGATTTGCAGAAATTTGGGGGGGTTGGTACCCCCAAATGAATCTGGGCAGCATGAGCATCAAACACTGGGGGGATTTGCAGAAATTTGGGGGGTTTGGTGCCCATGGCACCCATGATCTGGGCAGCATGAGCACCCAGCACTGGGGGGATTTGCAGAAATTGGGGGGGTTTGGTGCCCATGGCACCCATGATCTGGACAGCATGAGCACCCAGCACTGGGGGGATTTGCAGAAATTTGGGGGTTTGGTACCCCCAAATGAATCTGGGCAGCATGAGCATCAAACACTGGGGGGATTTGCAGAAATTTGGGGGATTTGGTACCCATGATCTGGGTAGGGAACTGGCCACCACAAAGAGCCAGCACAGGGCACGGCCACGCAGATTTGGGGTGCACACAGCAGCCCCCCAGGAAAGGAAGGAGAGGCTGGCTGTGAGCAAGCAGCCAGGGCTGCTGCTGCTCCGTGCTGGGTGACCTTGGAAGCCGTTTGCCAGGCCTGAATAAAGCGACAATAATCCTATTCACCTTTTAGCCTCATTTCCTAAGGCAATAAAGCACATGCCCTCGCCGCGTGCACTCGCAGGTGTCACTCAAGCCCTGATCCCGTTTGCACGACTCCAGCCCCGGGAAGTTTTGCTCATTACCCCTCTGATGAGCTTTGTGCAGCAGGGGCAGGAGCCCCAGGCAGGCTCTTTGCCAGGGCCTGGCCCTGCCCTGGCTCTGAGGCTGCTCAGCACAGTCTGGGCAGCTCCCTGCAGCCTCCTGAGCTCACATGTCCCAGCCAGTTCCAGTCTGTGGGCTCAGGGCACACCCAAATGGGATCAGAGCAGCCCTGGGCACCCGTGGGGCGCCCTCAGGTACCACAGAGCACAGCCAGGCACTGCCCAGGCAGGTCTGCTGCCTGCAGAGGAGACAGGAGGCAAACACCTTCTGCAGGGGTGGCCCAGGCACAGACTGAGTGCTGGCCAAAGCCCCAGGGCAGAGGCACTGATGTAGCCCAGGAAGGGCAGAGATGTTCAGGCAACCCTGCCCAGACCCTCCTGCCCACTCTGCAAGGTGGAAAGAGGGTTATTGTGAGACCCACAGCTGCCCACTGCTCCATGCCAGCCCATGTCCGACACAAATCCCTTGTAGCCTGCACAGAACCTCACTCGTGCATCACAACCTTTCCCTGGAAGAACTTTATTAAATAGTGTCCAAAAAAAAAAAAAAAAAAACAAACACCAGAAGCAGAAAAACTCAGCATGACCCCATCCCTCCCAGCGAGTTAAAAACCAAAACACCACAAACTGATCATCCCCACATGGTCAGTGCTGGTGGCTGCTGGACAAATCCTCCCTGGTGCCCCTCTCCCTGTGAACACAGCTCCAGCATCAGGGCAGGGAAGGCAAAAGGGTCCTGTGGGACAGCCCAGATGGCTGCAGGGTGAACCCTAAAAGGTGTTGAAAGCCAAGACAGCACTCACATGTTGTTCTCCCACCAAAGCAACCACTCACCACCCCCACAAGTGCCCCAAACTGCTCCTACCCCGTGGGGCTGAAGAGAAGCTGAACAGACCCAAATGAGGGGCAGCCAACACCAGGCCTGGTTGTCACTCCTCAGCCAGGCAAAGCCACCAGCACCTCAATTTCTGTGGCTTTGTGAACACCCCAACACAGCTTCCCCCTCCCTGGAAGTTTGTAAATAAGGGGTTTTATCTTTTCCTACAAAGACAGCCATGGGATTTCCTTTGCAACAGCAGAACAGTCTCCCTGCGAGGTAGAGAGTTAATTTCAGGGCTGACAGATCCTAAATTCAAACCAGTTTGTCCTAGTTGAGGTAAAATTCAGTAGTTTATAGGAAGTTTTGCAATGCCAGAGGGCCATCAAGATTCCTCATTGCCGGAGTCATCCTCATCACCGTAACAGCTCTCTGCTTCCTCCTCCAGCTCATCATCCTCATAATAGTCATCATAAAAGAGGTCTGAGCCCTCATCTGGGGCTGGAGTCTTGGTCTTCACACAGTACTCAGCCAGCGTGGTGGGGACCTTCACTCCATCCCGCTCAGCATCCACCTTGGTGCCCAGCACCTGCTTCCTGCAGGGTGAGAAATGGGGGGTGAGAACAGAGCTGTGCACCCCAGCCCTCCAGAGCCCCTGTCCCACAGGATCCCAGCGCTGGGGAGGAGGAAAGCCTTGTAAATATGATTGCCTGGCAAAAGATTTTGAGAATATGGAAACTATAAGGGAGACTGAAATGAAAGCAAGCTTTGAGATCCCTCAGTTACTGAACAACTGGAAAACAATAGAGTGGCTGACTGAAGGTAATCCCCTTTTGATGGAACAACACCCTCTGCTTGCAGACAGGCCCAAGGGTCAGAGCAGACCCTACAGCTTGGCAGAATGGGCCCAAAGAGGAGTTTTTAGGGTTTAAAATATAACACAGTGTGGTAATGTAGTGATTCTTATAGGCAGTATGCAAATGCTATAGGATTTGTATATTGTACTAGATTGGTTAGTGAGGATCAGAATATTCAACACAGAAGATGATTTATTGTATTGGAACGGGAACCTCCCTCTCTTACCCCTTTTACTCTCTCACCCTCTCATCCTCTCTCCCCCTCTCAGTCCTGCTCTGAGCTGTGGCTGCAGCTCCCAGCAGGGCCCTGCACCCAGGCCCTTTGCAATAAACCTCAAATTCCACGACCAGAAGAAGATTTATTGTATTGTAACAGGAACCTCGTCCTGTTTTACTCTCTCTTTACCCTCTTTACCACGCTCCTGCCTTCTCTCTCTCTACCCCTCTCTCCTCTCGGGCCTGCTCTGAGCTGTGGCTGCAGCTCCCAGCAGGGCCCTGCACCCAGGCCCTTTGCAATAAACCCCAAATTCCATGCCCTGGCTGCAGAGATCTCTCGTCTCCATCCATCCTGACCATCCTACCCCTGACACTCCCACATCCCAGCACAGCCAGGGCTGCCAGGGCTGGGCTCAGCACACACCTGATGATGTCTGTGTACTCCCGGTCCTTCCCTTTGCTCTCCTTCCACTTGCGGTACATCACCGAGGCGTCCACGTTGGCCGGGGAAAACGTGTTGGGCTCATTCAGCAGCGAGATCACACTCAGCAGAATGGTTCTGGTGTGGATAAACATGAGCAGGTCAGGGCTGAGGAGACTCAGCAGCACCCCAGCAGTGCCAGCAGCCCAAAACCTTGTGCTGTGCACAGCAAGAGAGGTCCCAGCAAAGGGGAGCAGGCTGGGCACGGACTCTTGGGCTCATACACTCAGTACATCCCTCTGGGTGTCCAGGGTTGCCAAGGGGGGCTCAGAGACCCTGGCATGCAGCCCAGAGCACCTGGAGATTTGATTTTGACCCCTGGAGCAAGTTGCCAGCTTTGTATGAGGACCTGAAAGTCACACAGGTTTGAATAGTGTAATAACAAAATAATCACAGGGTGAAAAGGTAGATTTTAGGATTTTTGGTATGGGGGTTATGGGGACAAGATGGAGGAACTTGGGTGTGTCCATCCTTTCTCCTTCTTCTTCTTCTGGTTCTCCATTTTCTGCTGTGATGTTGGCACTTTGGGATTGGTTTAGAGTAGAAGTGCACTGTCTAACATAGGTGATAGGTATTGGGAATTAAGTGTAAATATGTTATATGCAGTTTGTAGTATAAAAAGACAACACAGAGAGCGCCTGTGGCTGCCCTGCTGAGCAGACCTCAGCTGGGCAGAAAGAAAATATTATAGATAAGAATTAATAAACAACTTCAAGACTGAAAAGTGAAGAGTCCAGACTCGTTCTTCAGGCACAGGCTGAAGCAAAGACATCCTGCACATCTTGAGGCAGCAATTATCAAACAGCAACCCGAGAATACACAAGCACTGGCTGTTCTTCAGCCAATCCAACAGCCTGAGAGCCTTCTCTAGCCCCCTGGCACCTCCTGTCCCCAGCCTCCCACCCTGCCATCCCTCACCGCACGTTCTGGGTGGGGTTCCAGCGCTCCGAGGGCAGCTCTCCACTCTGAGGGTCATCCACAGGGGGGTGCAGGATGGAGATGCAGACATCACCTGTCTGAAAGCACCAGAGAGACAGAATCCTCAGGAGCTGCTGCCCCAAGGATCTCCTCACTCGCTCTTCCCTTTGGCTGAAGCCAGGTGAGGCGACTGTCACACACATGTTTTATGGAAAATCCTTTCCTTAGGATTTTTTCCTCCTGAGAAGCTGAGAGGCCTCAGGAACAAAATGTAAACAATGATTATCTGCTGCTGTGGAATGCAACAGGTGCATCTGTAATTGGTCTATGTTGGTTATTTCTAATTAATGGCCAATCACAGCCCAGCTGTCCAGACTGTCTGGGTCAGTCACAAGCCTTTGTTATCATTCCTTCTTTTTCTATTCTTAGATAGGATTTAATCAGAAAGCTTTCTTCTATTCTTTTAGTATAGTTTTATATAATACATATCATAAAATAATAAATCAAACCTTCTGAAACATGAAGCCAACATTCTCATCTCTTCCCTCATCCCAAGACCCCTGTGAACCTCACCACAGGTGACCCCAGCCGTCCCTTCAGTCCCATAGGAGGGACACAAAAGTGGACAGGCACCCCATGACTGCCAGCTCTGTCCAGGCCAGGCTGCCCAATGCACATTGCTGGCCCTGCAGCCACTCTTGGCACAGGCACAATGTCCCCAAGCGTGGGAGCCAGCAGGCCTGCAAAGCCTGGCTGACCTGGACGCTGCTCTGGGACAGCAAAATGCTGTCGTGAGCTCATTAGCGATGTTCCCTGTGCCAGGCACCGAGTGCCCAGTGCCAAAGGCTGGCATTTGCACCCAGTGCCATCACAACAGAGGCACACGTGTCCACTGGCTGTCCAAGAGCCTCCTGGCTGTCCCAGGGGACCTACCTCGTAGATATTGGGGTGCCACATCTTGGTGAGGAACCTGAAGGCAGGAGGAGAGTAGGGGTAGTCGATGGGGAAGCGGAGACGAGCCTGCGAGGGAGCAACAAGGAGATGTGAAAACTTGTGAGAAATAAGGGATGGAAACCACAGAGGGAACAACGAGGAGATGTGAAAACTTGTGAGAAATAAGGGATGAAAACCACAGAGGGAACAAGGAGGAGATGTGAAAACTTGTGAGATGTAAGGGATGGAAACCACAGAGGGAACAACAAGGAGATGTGAACACTTGTGAGAAATAAGGGATGGAAATCAGAGAGGGAACAATAAGGAGATGGGAACACCAGCTTGTGAGAAGGAAGGGATGGAAACCACAGAGCCTCTGATAGCTCTGGTAAAAAGGAATCTCTGCCAAGCCCAGCTGGGCACCTGCTGGGACAGAGCCTCTGCACCAGTGTAGAGTGTTTAAAGTGTTAAAATACAGCCCTGGGGGCAGCCTCTCACCACACAGAGTGTTGAGCAAAGGGGCTGTGACCAACAGCAGCTCCTTGCCCCCCATCCTGCCCACACCCCCTGTCCAGCAGGGCCCTCTGGTGCTCTCCAATGCAGAGGAACCAGGGGGAGCTGGTGGTGCTGGCACCCAGCACAAACCCCACAGCAGCACAGAGAGCCATGCAGAAAGGCTGGGGCACCCCCAGAGCTGCTGCCAGGGCCAGACCATGGCTGTGCCACTGGTTGTTTACCCTCCAGAGCCCACAGGAAGGAAGCATCAGGTGTTTGGTGCTCTGATGAACGCACCAAACCTAAAAATAGCCTGTCACTGCTGAGAAGAGACCCAGTCCAAACTGGCCGCAACGCGCAGCTTGGGGGCTAAAAATAAAATCACATGAAGCTCAGGCTGCAGCCCAGGGCTCCAGCAGGGACACTCAGCCAGCACCAGCTCCTCCCACAGCTGCCAAACCCACAGGGCTGAGTTTGGGCAGAGAGGGGCTCCCTGTCCATCTCTGAGTGAAGCCTGAGGGGGCACAGGGACCTAGAGCAACGTCCCCCAGTCCTCAGAGGATTGCCCCAACCCACCAGCACCAGGAATCCAAAAAAAATGTGGGCAGCTTCTCCCTGTGTGGCTGCACAAATTCCCAGGGACTGATTCAGCTTTCAGCTGTTTCCAGGCCCTGGGAGCAAACTTGCAGATCAAGACTCAACACGACAACTCCCTGAACGCTTCTTGCTCCCTCAGTTCATCCAAAAGAAAATCCAGACAGTGGATTCTCTTGTACATGAACTGAGAAAAATCCATGGCACAGGACAGGGGGTGGGAAAAGGAGAAAGTGCAGTGGGGGCTGTGTTGTGTGTGTGTGTGTGGAGTGCAGGGCAGTGACACACAGCCCCGTGCTGGGCTCTGGCCAAACAGCTGAACATGGCAGAATAATCCCCTTTGTTGTGTCAGAGGGGATCAGAACAAAACCAGCCGAGGCAAAGCGATGCCAAAGGGGGCTTGGACAGCAACAACCCCACCCTGTGTGTACAAACAGGCTGGGCAATGCTCTGCCCCTCTGCTCTCCTCTTAGGGCACAGCCTCGCCAGCACTGTGCTGAGTTTGGAAGCTCTCAAGCACAAAACAGGAGCATGAGTGGCTGAAAGGGTGAGAGTTCACAGGGTTTCATGCTAAAATGCTGTGGGGAAAAAAATCCCTGCACTCCAGTGAAGAGACGAAACCCGGCTCTGGAGCGTCAGGAAAACAAACACAGCTAACCCTGGGTGAGTCACCCTGTGCATCCCCACCCTGACAGCAACAGGATGAAAACACAAGGGCTCCACGGAGGAGGGAGCATGAGAAAGAGGAAGAAAACAGCTAGCCCAGGTTGCACAATACCTGGGAAGAGCACACACACATCCTGCCGAGGGGGGGCTGCGCAGTCAGACCAACAAACATCTTTTTCCACCCCAAACCAAGCCACGACACTCTCTCACTAACCCAGCCCCCTGCTCCCACCCTGGGCTGTCTCTGGGGGGACTCGGGGGTCCTTTATCTCTTCCCTGGTCTGGTGGCAATGCCTCAGATCCCCTCCAGGAGAGGGAACCCCAGTGACTGCTGTCCACCCTCAGACCAGGAGGGCAGGGGGGTGGTTGAGCCCCCCATAAGGGGACCCTCGGTAGAAGGAGCCATCTCCCTGCCAGGACCACCTTGAAGCCCCAGCGACCCCCAGGTGCCCAGTGAAAGACCCCACTCACCCCTAAGCCTGGGAGCAGCTCTGTCACGACCCCCACACCCACTCGGGACACCCACATCCCCCTCACAGGGTCTCACCCCTTTCCAAAACTGAGAAACTCCTTCCCATACCACGCTACCACGCAGCACATCCCCCGACACCCCCGCCGCTCACCTTGAAGTATCCGCCCTCGTAGTGCGTGTCCGGGGGTCCGAAGATGGCCACGTCCCAGGTGTACAGGTCCCCCTCGTCCACCAGCCCGACGCGGAACCCCTCCACGGGCTCCTCCTGCAGCCCCTTGAGCTCCAGCAGCAGCGCCTTCTGCGAGCTGGGCACGGCGGGCCGCGCCATGCCGCTCTACCGGGGCTCTCGGCGGCGCCACCGGGGCCACGCGGGGCACGGCGGGGGCTGGAGCGCCGGGAGGGGCGTGGCCTCAGAGGGAAACGCCCCTAGGGTGTAGCTGGCCAATCGGAGCGCGGGGTGGGGCAGGTGGGCGGGACAGGTGGTGGGCGGGGCGGCTCCGCCGGTGCCCCTGAGGGCGCTCCCGGTGGCACCGAGCGAACCCAGCGATGAGGGGGCGCCCCGGGGCTCCCGGTAGCACCGGCCCACCGAGCGTATTCAGGGATGGGCGAACGCCCTGGGACTCTCCCGGTGTCACCGGCCCACCGAGCGAATCTAGCGATGGGCAGGGCGGCTCCGCCGGTGCCCCCGGTGACGCTCCCGGTGTCACCGGCTCACCGAGCGAACCCAACAATGGGCAGGGAGGCTCCCCCGGTGCTCCTGGTGGCGCTCCCCGTGTCACCGGCTCACTGAGCGAACCCAACAATGGGCAGGGCGGCTCCCCCGGTGGTCCCGGTGGCGCTCCCGGTGTCACCGGCTCACCGAGTGAACCCAATAATGGGCAGGGTAGTTCCGCCGGTGCCCCCAGTGACGTTCCCGGTGTCACCGGCTCGCCGAACGAACCCAACAATAGGCAGGGCAGCTCCCCCGGTGCTCCTGGTGGCGCTCCCGGTGTCACCGGCTCACCGAGTGAACCCAATAATGGGCAGGGCAGCTCCCCCGGTGGCACCGGCCCACCGAGCAAATCCAGCAATGGGTGGGGCGGCTCCCCCGGTGCTCCCGGTGGCACCGGCCCACCGAGCAAACCCAGCGATGGGCGGGCGCTCCCCAGCACACAGAGCCCCGGCCAGCCTGCGGGTGTCACCCCTGTGCGACAATCCACAGCAGCAGAGGCTGCTCAGCTTCAGGAATCCCCGGCTCGCAGCCGGCTTTGTGTCACATCCCGTCAGCTGTGCCCGCTGCCAGCCGCAGCCTCACCCAGTCCTGCCCGCGGGGAGCGGAACATCCGCCCCAACACAACATCCCGAGCCCGCGGGGATCCTCCCACCGGCTCTGCCACAATCCTGCACCTGCTGCCGACACCACCCCCAGGGCTCTGGGCACTTCTGCTGCTCATTGTGGCACTTGGTGCTGCCAGGAGGTAAGAAAGTGGCCACTAAAAAATAATAAAAAAAGCTTTAATGTCTTACAGCAAACCAGGAATTGAACAGTATAAATAACGATCAGACAAGTTTAAATAAATAACCCCCGGCCCGACACGCAGCTGGTCCTGGAGGAAGGGGATGTGTCTCACATCCCAAACCACCTCAGCCCTCCCCAGCTGCCCCTGTGCAGCCACAGCCCAGCCCCACACTTTGTTCCTTCTGGGTCACTTCACTGCCCAAAGCAGCTCCACGGGTCACAGCCTCCACATGAGTCCTGGATAATCCCTGAGAGGGATCTCCCAGCTGGGACACGGAGCTGCTGGGCACCATCAGAGCAGGCAGGGAGTGTGAAACTGGGAATCTCTTGCTGGGCTCTCCAGCCAGCTCCCCGTGCTCACCGTCCAGCTCGGAGAGAAGCCCCAGCCAGCGCTGCTCCCACCCTCCATCACTCCACAGGCTTCACCTTGGCTATGAACAGCGCCGTGGCTTTGCTCAGGAACTCCTCCCTGCTCATGGAGGAGCCCATCTTCCTCTCCTGCAGCGCCTGGTCCATGGCCAGCGCCAGCCTGTCGGGGCCCAGCCTGGAGCCCGCCTCCAGGTAGCGGCCGGGCCGCGGGCCGTGCCCGGCTCCCAGCGCGTCCTCCAGCGCCCGCAGCACCGCCTGGCACAGCCGGCTGTCCGCCGAGTCCCCGGCGCCCAGCACGGCGAACAGCGCGTCCGCTTTGGCCGCGAACTCCAGCAGCACGCAGCAGGTGAGGACGCCGTAGCGGAACACGTCGAACGGGACGGCCTCGTGGTCGCGGCACCGGACGCGGCGCAGCAGCTCGGCCGCCGCCTCGGCCGGGGCCGCCCCGCGCTGGCAGATCCGCCTCAGCAGCTCGCTGTAGAGCCGCCCGTCCACGCCCGCCGACCGCCGCCGCCCTCCGCAGCCCAGCACCTCGTAGGCCGCGCCGGTGTTGCTGTCGAAGGCCGTCCTGTCGCGACATGGCACACACACACACAGAGGCGGCCTCGCCCCCCGTCCCCGCCGCCCCCCGCCGCCGCCGCTCGCCGCACCTGTGCGAGTGATGAGCCAGGCACACGTACCACAGCGCCCGGGCCAGGCGCTGCGGCGGCCCCGGGGGTTCCGCCGCCGCCTCCGCCAGTACCAGCCGCTCGAAGTACTCAGCAAGGAAGGACACGGGCTCGGCGGGCCGCGCCTCCAGCACCTTGAGCAGCGCCTCCCGCACCATGGCCGTGACGCCGGCTCGCAGCAGGAACTCCGCCGCGCTGCCCTCCGCCGGCCCGCCGCCCCCCGGCGCTGCCCGCCCCGGTTCCGGCAGCCCGCTACCCCCCGCCGGTACCGGGGCGGCGGCCGCTCGCCGCTTCTCGTACGCCGCCATCTTGGACCGCGCTTCCGCCCGGGCCGGAAGTTTTGATGCCGCCATCTTACAGGCTGGCAGCCAATGGTGGGCAGGAAGGCTGCGAGGGAACGCCGCCATTGGGCGAGGCCGCTGCCGCCATCTTGAGTGTGGGCAGAGGGTCTGCGTTATCAACGCGGCTGGCGCCGCGGCCGCCATGTTTGCTGCGGGCAGGCCGGGGTGCCCTGGGGCCGTGGGACAGGGCCCAAAGGACACTGTGAAAAATGCATGTGTTTTATGATTGGCTTTTCTCAAATATTACAATGAATATTATATGTGTTCTTGTAGAAAGTAATGCTGTATTAATTCTCTTAAGTATTGTGTTAAATATAGTTTTAGGTTATAAAAATTGTTAAAATAGAAACGATGCTATGTGGGATACTTTTTTTAAGAAAAGGACTTGCAGCGAGATAGCAGCCACAGGACACCTAAATCTTTCAGAGAAAAAGAATTTATTGCTTTCTTATCAGAAGAAACGAACTTCTTCCCACCTCGAAGGCGCTGTTGGGATTCGGAGGAAGAAGTTGACACTGACCAGACAGAATCCTGTGTTTGAATGGAATTTATGCATCATGTATGAAGTGTATGAATATGCAACAGGCTATTGCTTTTAAGGGTTAATCCTTTGTTAACTGTGTCCTTTTTCGGGCTCGTGCTGCCCAGAAAAAAGATACCTGGACCATCCATAACTCTTTGTATTTGTTGTCTCATATTGTCTTAATCCAAACTGTCCAAATTATTATCACTCCAATTGTATCACTATTTTTATAACCATTTTATTCCTATTAAAATTTTACAAACAAGTGATTGGGCGTTTTTCACAGACACTTTGCTGAGGGGCCCGAACAGAAACAAGCCCTTTATTGGAGCACCGGTGCTGGGCCCACGCTCCCCCGGGACCTCCATGCTCCCGCCCGTGTGCCGGTACCGGGAGCTCCACGCACCCGGTGATCGGTGCCAGCCCGCGGGGATCCAGTCCTGTGTCACCTGTGCTCATTGTCCTTTCAAACTTTGCCTCCCGCGGCAGCTGCTCCCCTCCTGCTCCTTCAGCGACAACCGGGGATAGCAGGGACACCCTGGAGGGCCAGGGCTGCCACCCGGCTGTCCCTGTCCCGGGACAGCGGCTACCGGGATCGGAACCGCTTCCACAGGCGTCGGGACACGGCAGCGGTGGCGATGAGCCCCAAGAGTGATCCCGCTGTGCCCATGGCGATGGCAGGGCTGGAGCTGAAGGAATCTGCAAAGACACGGTGGGGTTATTGCATGGAAATGCCGAGGGGTGAGCGAGTCACAGAATAATTCACTGAATAATTCACTGAATAATGCACAGAATTCATAGAATAATTCACAGAATAATTCTCAGAATAATTTACATAATTCATAGAATAATTCACAGAATTCATAGAATAATTCACAGAATAATGCACAGAATTCATAGAATAATTCTCAGAATAATTCACAGAATAATTCTCAGAATAATTCACAGAATTCATAGAATAATTCACAGAATTCACTGAATAATTCACTGAATAATTCACAGAATTCATAGAATAATTCACAGAATAATGCACAGAATTCATAGAATAATTCTCAGAATAATTCACAGAATAATTCTCAGAATAATTCACAGAATTCATAGAATAATTCACAGAATTCATAGAATAATTCACAGAATAATGCACAGAATTCATAGAATAATTCTCAGAATAATTCACAGAATAATTCTCAGAATAATTCACAGAATTCATAGAATAATTCACAGAATTCATAGAATAATTCACTGAATAATTCACTGAATTCATAGACTAATTCACAGAATAATTCACAGAATCACTGGGTTGGAATACACCTTCAAGACCCAGTCCAACCCATGCCCCAACACCTCAATTAAACCACGGCACTCCAAGCCCCAAAACAAAGTGCAGCACAAGGTGTGGGGTTTTCTGGTAACTTAATTTCTTGAGGTCTTGGGAAGGTCTGGAGAAGCCTCCTGGACATCCCCCCAACCGTGGCACGGACACGAGGGGCTGCAGCCCACCCCAGCGATAAGCACAGGGGTCCGCAGACCAGCAGCACTCACCATCCACCACCATCACCTCCAGGCTGGCCACCTGTGCGCGGTGGTGGCCCCGCAGGACGCACTGGTAGTGCCCCTGGTGCCAGGGCTCGGCGCTGTCCAGCCGCAGGGCGGAGCTGCTGCCCGCAGACTCCTCCCGGTACTGCCCGAGGGCTGCGGGGGTCCGCAGCCAGCGCACCGTGGCGTTCCCGGTGCACCGAGCGTGGCACTCGATGCGCAGAGCCCTGCCACGCGTCCCGGTGGGTGGCAGCGACCGCATCTGCAGGCTGCAGGCTGGCATTGTCCCCACAGGTGGCTCTGTCGCCGCAGGGAGGGTGCTGGTGGCCACATGTGCCCTGTGGGTGCTTGCCGTGGGGTCCTGGGGCACTGAGGGCTCCGTGGAGGGGGCATTGGTGACAGCAGCCAGATCCTGAGTGGTGCCAGCACTGGGGTCCCGTGTTGTGGTGGGGTCACCTGTGGGGACACCTGGCCCTGGAGGGAGGGCTGTGGTGGCCACGGTGGCTGTGCTGGGGCTCCCCGTGGAGGTGGCCACGGCTGGTGTCACCACAGCTGCAAACACAGCGAGCCTTGGTCACAGGGGAGCTCAGCTCGCTGCAGCCCCGAGGTCCTCCAGCCCCAGAGCAAAGGGGCAGTGCCAGGAGGGACGGGGATGGGAAATTCAGGAACGGTGCAGCTGCTTGGCAGAGCTATTTTGAGGAGCGCAGGGCACCGGGGGACATGCAGGTTGTGGTCCCCAGCCCCTCCTGGCACTCACCCTCAGCCCTTGCCACCAGAGATGCCACCCTGCTGAAGGTCTCCTGCCCGACGCGCAGCGTCACCTCGCACCTGAACTCCACCCCTTCTGCCACCTCTGTGCCCTTCACCGGCAGGCTGGAAACGATGCTACACAGCTCCTCCTCATCAGGATCCTCGCAGTCAGGGTCTGTAAGGTTCTCCAGCACGTGGTGGCCCCGGTACCAGGTGAGGGCCAGCCCAGTGGGGGGGTACACCTGCGTGGCCGTGCAGGTCAGGGTGGCAGGGTGCCCTGGGCGCAGGGTGTGGGGAGATGCCTCCAGGCTCAGCGTGTCTGGGAGGGCTGAAAAGGAGTCAGAGCAGGGTCAGGGGTGATTTTTAGCTCAGGAGGAAAAGGGCTGCCCTGGGGATGCAGGATTGTGCTGGGAGGAGGCAGTGAGGGATGGGCTGGGGAGTTGTGACAGCGTTCACAGGGGTCTGAGGATGAGGGAAGAGATGAGGATCTGACTCCATGTTTCAGAAGGCTTGATTTACTATTTTATGATATATATTATATTAAAACTATACCAAAAGAATAGGAGAAAGGATTTAATCAGAAGGCTAGCTAAGAATAGAATAGCAAAGAATGATAACAAAGGTTTGTGGCTTGGCTCTCTCTGAGCTCTGATTGGCCATTAATTACAAACATCCAAAATGGGCTAATCACAGATGCACCTGTTGCATTCCACAGCAGCAGATAATCAACGTTTACATTTTGTTCCTGAGACCTCTCTCAGCTTCTCAGGAGGAAGAAAATTTCTAAAGAAAAGAATTTCCATAAAAGATGTCTGCGACAGGCAGTGCTTACCATAAACCTTCAGCGTGACACTTTCCTTGTAGTCCTTCCCATGGCATCTGCCCTCGCAGAACGTCGTGCCCTCCATGGCCACCGTGGCGTGCTGGATGTGCAGGATGCTGTGGGTGGAGAAGGAGGAGATGGTGCCCAGGGCTGTGTCCAGCCCCCTCCACTCCACCTTGCCCCCTGCACATGCCAGGGAGCAGTTCAGCTCTGTCGAGCCCCCAAAGGGCACCACGGGCTCCCGAGGTGTCACCACCATCCTGTCAGCAGGGCCACCTGGGCAGGAGGAGAGTGCAGGGTCAGGGGACAGCCACCAGCGCTGGGACAGCCGCGGTTTGGGGACAGGGAGCTCCTGAGGCTGTGGGGTGAAGCGAGGAGAGCAGCTCGGGGGTTTAGGGTGGCTCTCGGCCCCATGGCACTCACCGCTGCAGCCCCACAGCGAGCCGAGGAGGAGGAGGAGGAGGACAGGAGCCGGCTCCATCACCCACAGGGCAGCAGCAGCGCTGGTTTTCCCTTCTTTCATTCCTTCCCCTCTTTCCAGCTGCTGGCCGGGGCTGTCTCCTTCTGGCCGCCGGCTCCAACCTCAGCCCTTCTTAAGCCCCGTAGGAACCGCCCCCAGGAGCAGCGGCCCCAGGATCTCCACAACTTCCCGCCCGAGGGGTATTTCCAGAGGGAGATTTCTGATTTTCTTCCAAGTGCAGCTTTTGCACAACACCCAGCCGAGGGCCAAGCCGGCAGCCCCTCCAAACCCAGGAAAGTCCCTGTCCTGAAGGGTCCCTGTGAAACTGCAGGGCCCTCATCACCCCAGCAGGGAGCCCTGCCAGGCACTTTTAACACCCCAGGATGTGGCTCAGATCCAGCTCTATCCCTGTTTTTTTACAGGGATCACTCCCTCAGAGGCTCTGGCAAACCAAACTTCCCCTGACCCCAAGAGCTGCTAGGGCATTGTGGAAAGGGCCCTGCCAGCCCCTGTCCCAAAAGCAGAGCCAGGATCTGTGGTCAGATCTGTGCTGAGCTGATTATTCCTGTTATTCCTAAAAAAATGGCATTTTCAGGGATGGAATCAGGTGTTCCTGTGAGGCTTTGTACAGATGGAGAAAGTGTCACCACAGAGAAGGTGTTGAGCATCTGCATTATCCAGCATCTGTCCTGAATCTGGCATCACTGGATCTGTCCCTGCTGGGTCTGGCACCACTCCCTCATTCCTGCCCAGCTCCCCATGGAGGAGTGATGGCCAGCCCTGTTGGGGAGCTGATTATTCCTGTTATTCCTCAAAAATGGCATTTTCAGGGATGGAATCAGGTGTTCCTGTGAGGGTTGATCTTGTTCAGATGGAGAAAGCGTCACCACAGAGAAGGTGTTGAACACCTGCATCATCCAGCATCTCTCATGGGTCCCTGCTGGGGTCTGGCATCACTCCCTCGTTCCTGCCCAGCTCCCCATGCAGGGATGAGCCCTGTTCTGCCCCATTCCCACCCTGCCAAAGCTGGGAAAGGTCCCAAAGGGCTGAGGGAGGGACGTGCCCATCTCTGCACCCAGTGCCACCACAGGACTTGGACATTTTGGGACATTTCCCAGCTGGGAACTGCTCTGAGAGGCAGCTCCATGCACTGGGCGTGCCATGCATCATTTTAGAAGGTCATGCCATTAATTCTCTCGAGGGTGCAGGAGGCCTCAGGGCAAGGAAAGTGCTCTGTAAACACTTCCCACCAAATGTGCTCACTCAGCCGAAGCAGGTGATTAATGGAGCTGGGCTTTTTGTTCCTTCCATCCTGTGTTAACAGAGCCACATCCCGGATTTTCCAGCAGCCTCCAGAGCCCCCCTGGCCAACCCTGGGACAAACCATGGCCAGGGCTGCTCCCACACTGCCAGGATCTTCCCAGAAATTTGTTTGGGAACCTTGGGGACACACACAAAAGTGGTGCCAGGGTTTCACTTGCCTCTCCCACAACCCTGATTGTGGCAGTGATGCGATGAGAAAAATCCCTGAATCAATTCTGAATGAGAGCTGAGCATTTAGGGAAGCACCTCATCTTAAAAAGAAGCTTTTTCAGACTTTCCTGGACCTTAAGAAATTAGTAGTTACAAGAACCTTGTGCTGCACCTTCTCTGTTTTGGGGCTTGGAGTGCCACAGAGGGGACAACACAGTGGAAAATGGAGTCAAAACCTGAAAATCCTCCAGTTCCAAGGGCTCAGCCACAGAACCAGGGGACTGGTCCAGCTCAGAATGACGTGGCAGAGCTCCCAGAGCAGCTCTTGCTCACTCTGAGTGGTGAACCCACCATAACCCCTGCTCCACCTCCTGCTTGGTGGAATTCAGACCTTCCCCACAGGAACAGCACCAGGTTGCGTGCACAGGGCACAAGGAGCAAGATTACACACCGGGAGCGTTTTGCAACCCACAGGAAGCCTTTGAAGGAGCGAAGGCAATGCTGCTTTTCCAGACTCGGGGGCCTGAACACCTTTCCTGGAGGCAGATTGTGCTTCCTCCCTCAGGGGCAGGCAAAACTTTGTGCAGAGATGCTGCTCAGGAAACAAAACAGCTCAGTGTGGAGACACAGAGCAGCAAGGGACCAGTGCTGGCTGCAGCACAGGATACCCCCAGAGCCCCTCGGGTTGGGGTCTGTCACCAGAAGGGACAAAGCTTTGCCCCAAGAGCCACCACACCAGTGCAGGATGTTGTTGAAGGTCAACACCTGCCCTCTGTTCTCCAGCCACCACACGTGAGACGAGTCACAGGTTTTCTCTCAATTAAAGATGGAAACAATAAAACAAAAGCTAATTCAGTCTGGAGGAAATGCATACAGAAGCACCAGGCTGCGTAATGGCTCATTTTTCCAGGATACCATCCATCAAGCACCAAGAGCTGGCTTGGAAGTGTTTATATATTTTTTTGGATTATATTAGTCACTTAGGACCATCCTCAGCCGCCACAAAGAGTGTTTAAATGAGTCAGATAAGATCTAAATTAGGCCTGGCTGAAAAATTAAGACAATAGGAGTTGAGATGACTAAAACCAGGCCAGGAGGAGGCTGCAGTGGGGCAGGGACTGCTTCCCATCCTGGGCTGGGGCACGGACTGGTAACCCTCACCCAGCTCTCCCAAATCTATCCCACACCTTAATTCTCAAGGGGAATTTAAATTCTGGGCAGAGGCTGCCTGGTACCACAGGTGATGGAGAGGAATAAGGACAGAGACCTTTGACACAACAGGAAAGCAGCAGTTTAATAAATAATCCATCAGAGGGAGAGATTAGCCAGTTCCAAACACAACCTGAACCAAAATAAATACATTTCATCATTAGCTTAAAAAAAAAAAAAAAAAAAAAAGAGAGACAAACACACGTGATGGTGAACAGTGAGAGAGCAGAGGTGGGGCCAAGTGCCCACGTTTTAAAGATACCACAGCTGTCAACAGCCTTTGGAGTGCAGAAAAAGAATAAAAACAGGGAAGTAAAAAGTTCCTACTTTGCAAAATTAATGGCAGAAGAGAAAGCAATGGTGTAACTCAGGTTTTTAATGCAACGAGATCAGCTGAAACTCACTCGACCTGCCAGGGCTGCCGACAGGCAAATTGAGATGATTTTTGCCTCGTGTTTGGGCATTGCTGTTACCATCCCAGATTTTGAAGTCCCTTGCAGACAAATCCTGGGAATCCCAACATTAAACAGCCAGGCTCAGGCACTGCACAGCAGATCAAGCAGATTTTAAGAAAAAAAAGACTCCTTTTTAAAAAGTTGCTTTTTCATAGAAAGTAACGAGAATTGGCAAAAACCAGCTGAATGCTCCACGCAGCCTTTCCAGCCTCCACGTGGGATGCTGCAGAAGCACCAGCCCTTCAGAACAAGCTGTTCTTCATCTGGCTCTGGTGACTTCAGCTCCAGCACTGCCTGGCCCAGCTCCTGCTCTGTCCCGTGGAGGCAGAGCAGGAGGGAAGGGGAGGCACCGGGCTAAGGCCCCACCAAACCAGGTGAGAGGAACCCCAAGAGGGTAAAAGGGGGATCCCTGCTTGCTCCCTGCACCTCAGAGCCCCTGCTGCCAGCTCTGCACACCAGCACAAGCCACTTTTCTGACGGGGATGGCACCTGTGAGGTCCTGCTGCTGCCTGGTGCTGTGCCCCCCTCCATCCACCCACTGCCATATCCCCACCCCAGCTGCACCAGTGCCATCACTGGTGACCAGTGGCACCAAAACACTCCAGGCCCACCATGTCAGCATCACCAGAAGCTCAGGGGTGAGGGACATGAGCTGGGAAAGAACATTCTGGACAGTTCTGGGGTCTGAGGGGAAGGAGAGGCTGAGAGGCCACAGGCAGCAGCAGTGGTGAGAGGGAATGAGATCAGAAACACATTGGTTTCAATAAACTATAAGGGAGAGGATTTTTAAAAATATATCTCTATATACTTTATATCATATAAATTATGCTCATCTTTTTTGTAACGTGTCGCTGTATCGTACCCGTGAAGCTCTGAGGTAACAATTCTATTTTTACTTCATCTGTGTGTGAGGGAAAATCCTACTTCAGCTCACTTTATCCCATATAAATCATCAGATTGCCAGGACTTGGGAAAAGTCCCGTCTAAAAAAGGCATTTTTGTGAGGAACAGAGGTGGGGGAACTGCTGCCTGGAGGTGCAAGTGACAGGATTTCCTTCAGGATAAAAGCTTGCCATGCACACACAGTATACTGACCATCCCACTCTTGTTTGGGAATTGGGAGTGTCACCACAAGGAGCTTGTGGAAAGGGAAAAATGGAGTCATGGCAGGTCAAGGAAGTTTCTGCTGGCTCTGCTCCTCCCCAGACCTGCAGCCAGATCCATCTCAGCATCCCTCAGTGTCCCAGCTGCTCCCAGCTCTGAGCACAGCAGCTGCCACCAGGCCAGATCAATGCAGAACAAACTGTCAATTCTTTCATTTAAATACCCACCTCTGATGAAATGGCATTTGCAGTCACTGCTGTGCCAGTCACTGCCTCCCTTTTGGCTGCTCTCCCCTGGGGAACCTTCCCCAAACCCACAGAGAGGAGACCCCAGGCAGAGAACAGCCAAGGCAAGACTGGTTTGGCTGCTGCACCCTCAAATCCTTTAACAAAAGATTCCTGAAGTGTCCTTGGTTTGGTCCTTACTTCCCAGAACTGCTCAATGCCACCACTTCTTATTTACTCAAATCAGAACAATTGTTTCCTGCCCTCTGCCACATTTCTATAAACAACCACACGTTCCCTGTTTGCCTCAGCTCCTTTCAGCACCTCCTGCTCTTTCTGAGCACAGCTGAGCCTGCAGCAGAGGCTGCACTTCCACTGTTCCACCAACAAAAGCCTCCACAGCAGGCTCAGAAATGCCACGTGGAATCCAAACCAACACAACCTTCACCATCAGGATCAATCAGGTTGAGAACAAACCAGCTCTGGACGCTCTTTGGGGTTAGCATCAGATGGAAGGAGCCCAGAGGCAAACCAGCATGCTTCACACAATGCTCAAGGCAAACAGACATTTCTGTGACCTTTCTCCCAGGAAACCACTCGTCTCCAAAGTGCTCAGCACAGCCAAGCTGTTTCTCCAACCTGCCAGAGAATTGTATCTCCTAAACAACCCTCACAGCTCCAGGAAAAGATTTCTGAAAATAAATTCTTCTACCTACTGCCAGTGGAGGCAACAGGCAAATGCCACCTCAGAGTGACAAGAAAAAAGAAAACCAAACAAACCACAGCCATTGTGGCCATGCAAGTGTTTGTAATTCGTGGAGTTGCCCTTCTCAGCTGCAACTTCTTCATTTTTCTCCTCTTCATCAGAACATGAAGTCAGCAGATTTAGATTCTTTTGGTCTAAGTCTCACTTGGGGCAGAGAGGAAGCTCAGAGCTGCACCCCCTGTGCCTCACACACCCCCTGTCCCCTCAGGGTGCCACCACAGCAACAGCATGGAGCAAATGCCAGATTTGATTCCAGGGGCAGCTCCCACCAAGGCAGAGGGTTTGGCAGGGCACACAGGGCTCACTCACAAGGGCAGGTTTGCCTTCCAGAACAATCCCTCCAGTGGAGCAGCTCCCTATCTCCCCTCTCCATCAGCACCAGGTGATACAATTCCATTTTTTTGCACCAGCTGGGTGTATTTGGCTCAGAGGGACACCTCATCCCTCCTCAGTAGCTGTTAGTGGCACAGTCTGTGACCTTGGATCCCTCTCCCCTTCCCTGAACTCCTGCTCAGTCCATCCTCGATGCGGAGTCGAGCCTGGGGCAGCTCCCCTGTCCCACCTCACACACTGCTGTCCTCCAGGAGGGGCTCCTTGCCATCTGACCCCCCAGCTGGCGGGCTGTGGGGGTGAGCCTGAGCCCCTGCACTGTGCTTCTTGTGGCTGCCTGACCTCAGGGCCAGGTTGTGTTCGGGAATGAACAGAGCCACCAGCAGCGACAGCAGCACGGAGCACGCCCCGAACAGGAAGGGTGGCCCAGGGATGATGCTGCTCTGGAGAGAGACAGAGAGACAGGAATGATTCAAGCACGAGGGCAAACCCAGCCCAGAAAACAGAGCGAGAAGCTGAGCAGGTACCTCATCCGTAGGGTTGGCCATGTTGGGTTTGGAGGCCTTGCCCAACGTTTCCACCTCGGCCATTTCGTTCAGCTCCACATGGAAGAGATAGAAGACAAAGCCATAGAGTGCTGGCCCCAGGCCATTGCACAGACCCCGAATTCCAGTGATCATCCCCTGCACCACACCTGGGGACAGAGGGAAAACAGGGGAAATGCCTCCAGCTCTCCAAAGAAAGCCAGTTTCTTGTTTAATTCAAGTGAGTTTCCCTTGTTTTATTCCAGGATGCGTATTTAGAAACAAGACCAAGCACTTGGATCTGGGCTGATGTGCAGGGGAGGGGTTTGCAGATGAGCAGCTTCACTCAGTGCCAGGTTCTAGAAAAATCAGTAATGCAGGGCTTGCTGCTTTGCAGGCTGAAATAAGCATGGGCACATCAAGCAATAATTTCCAATGAGCTAGAATTTAATTGAGGACTCAGATGTACTGTGAGGCAGGCAAAATGCAGCAGCCTCCTCTGGGTGTGTGGTGTTGCCCTTCTGAGGCATTTTCATGACTTGGGAGTTCCCCAGTAAAGCACCAGCCGTGGTCAAAGATAAGAATGTGAATATTGCTGTGAGCACAGCTGGCACAGATGTTCCTGCCAACCCCTCCCCTCCTTGTGCCAGCTCCATCAGATGTGTGTCACTGTCATATTTTCCCAAAAAAACTCTTTGCCCAGGATTGGCTCCTGGGAAGCTGAGAAGCTTCAGAGAAAAATGAAAATAATAATTATCTGATTTGCTTCTCCTGTCTTTTGCTGCTTTGGAATGTGGTTTGGACATTGTTAGATTTGCTTCATGTGAATTGTTTTGACTTAATGACCAATCATGGTCAGGACTCTGTCAGGACTCTGTCAGGAGTCACAGGTTTTCATTAGTACCTTTTTTAGCCTTCTGTCTGTATCCTTGCTCTATTCTTAAGTAGAGTTTTAATTTAGTATTCTTAATATAATATATTAAGAATATAATATATAATAAAATATTATATTTTAGAAATTATTTTAATATTATTTATATGTTCAATATTTTCATTTATATTATTTATCTATTTTCTAGATTTTATATATAATAAAATATTTAACAGGATATATTATATTCTAATATATTATTCTAATATAGTATTATATTAGAATATATATTAATATTATATTATAATATATTATATTCTTTATAGATCATAAAATAATAAATCAGCCTCCTAAGAACATGGAGTCAGATTCCTCATTCCTCCCTTTGACAGGGTCTCAGAAAATATTTAGCCTTCTGTCTGTATCCTTTCTCTATCCTTTAGTATAGTTTTAGTTTAGTATTCTTAATATATTATATTTTTAATAGAATATATTCTATTCTAATATATTATTACATTATTATATAATTATATTATTCTAATATATTGTTATAGTATAATACATTATATTCTGATATGTTATTATATTCTTATATTAATATTATAATATTATATATTGTTTTATATTAGAATATTATATATATTATTATTATTATTAGAATATTATACATTATTTTATGATCTATAAAGAATATAATACATCAGAACATAATAAATATTCTAACATATAATATTCTTTATAGATCATAAAATAATAAATCAGCCTCCTAAGAACATGGAGTCAGATTCCTCATTCCTCCCTTCGCCAGGGCCTCAGAAAATCCCCCAGATGTGTCCCCAGGCACTCACCCTGCTGGTCAGGGTCTGTGCTCCTCGACACCATGGCACTGATGGCTGGGAAGGTGATGCTGGACATGGCAGCCACAGCTCCTGCTGCCCACATCATCCTGGGGAGGAAGAGGCAGCTGTGAGGAGCAGCCCTGAGCCCTCACCCTGTGCTGCTGCAGGGTGGGAGAGGCCACAGAGGGACAGAAATGTGGGCAAACCCTCACCAAGGCTGTGATCCAAAGCCATACCAGGCAAGCTGCAGGATCTGGAAGCCCAGGCCCAGCAGGATGGTGTTTTTATTCCCTATGGAGCGCATGAGAATTCCCAACACCACTGTCTGCAAAGAAAAACAGGAGTTTTCAAGGCAGGGGCAAAGAAAGAGGGCAGGAACCTGAGGGATCCTTATGGGATCCCTCCCAATTTTACATCTTTGTTTCAAAAGTCTGTGTTGCCAGAGGAATTCTGACAACTCTCAACTCAGAAATTTTGGACTGCTCAAGCTAACACAGAAATTGCTTCTCACCTGAGCCAGTATAGAGAGAATTCCAACGACACCAATAAAGGCTGCTACAGTCTCTGAGGAAAAACCAATGACCTGTGAAAACATCAAAGAGGGATTTTCAGGCAGATTTGGAACAAGAGCCCCTCTATCAATGTCACTGATGTTTACTGAACTTCCTTCTCAGGGGCCTGCACATTATTAACTGGTCTGACATAGGAATCAAATAGAAGATTTTCCTCTGGCTGAAAAATGGTTTTAAATCACTGCCTGAAGGTGGCACAGCCAGGATGGCCAGGCAGGCACCAGCAAGGAGCCAAGCCAGGCTTGCCCCAGGCAATGCCCAGAGCAGTCAGCACTCACACATTCCTCAGGAGAGCTGGAACAAATCACTATTTCTTACAATTTCACTATTTCTTACAATTATTGGCCAAGAAAAGCCACCTTGGGACAGGTGGCACAACTCTGATTGTATTTATAGAGCTCTGATTGTATTTATTTCCTGCAGCCAGAGCTTTGAGAGACTGACCTGTCTCAGGTAGAGGAAGAAGCTGGAGTACTGGCCGGCCTCAGGAAGGTAGGAGAGAAAAACTGTGATGCAGATGAGCAGCACTGTGGAGTCCTGACCCACCTTCCTCAAGGACTGCAGGGAAAGGGGTGGGGAACAAGAAACAACGTTTTAAAATTTGACTTTATATCAGTGAAAAATCTCCAGGTACAAAACCAGCAAAACCTTAAAAATCAGCAGGACTAAAGCAAAGATTAAGCATTACCAGCACATAGGAAAAGAGAAGTGTTAGATTTTCTACAAATTTTCTACAAATCCATTTCCCACACAGCAGCAGGCTGTGAGCAGCACTGTGGAGTCCTGACCCACCTTCCGCAAGGACTGCAGGGAAAGGGGAGGGAAACAAGAAAAAACGTTTTAAAATTTGAGTTTATATCACTGAAAAAACAGGTACAAAGACAGCCAAATCAAGGACTTAACACCTTAAAATCGACAGGATTAAAGCAAAAATTAAGCATTGCCAGCATATAGGAAAAGAGCAATGTTGGATTTTATACAAATTTTCAAAAAAAATTCTACAAATTTTCTACAAATCCATTTCCCACACAGCAGCAGGCTTTGAGCAGCACTGTGGAGTCCTGACTTACCTTCCTCAAGGACTGCAGGGAAAGGGGTGGGAAACATTTTTAAAAAATGTTTTTAAGTGTTTAAAATGTTTAAATGTTTTAAAATGTTTTGACTTTATATCAGTGAAACATCTCCATATATATAAAATATTTGTATTTTATATATAATATAATTTTATATTACATATAAAATAGAAAGCCAAACCAAGGGCTTAACACCTTAAAAATCAACAGGATTAAAGCAAAAATGAAGCATTACCAGCACACAGGAAAACAGCAGTGCTGGATTTTCTAGAAATTTTGGACAAATGCATTTCCCACACGGCAGCAGGCTCACTCACAGCGAATGGGTCAGCTTGTTCCCAGGAGATTGGGGCTCCCCAAGAGACAGGACGCATCTCCTCAGGCAGGGACTCGGGCACAGCCAGCAGGATGAAGCCAATATCCAGCAGAGCCACCCCTGAAGCCAGCACAACCACCAAGGTGTCACCGTAGGCTTGGGACAGGTACGCGCCGATGGCCGGGCTGGTGACCAGGCTGGCAGCAAACGTGGCTGACACCTGGAAAAATAAAAATTCCCTACAGCTTCTTCTTCCTACAGCACATTTCCTCCTCCTCAGTGAGCCAGGGAAATCTTTTTGGCATCTTTGATGGAAAACCCATTTCCTAGAGCCCATTTCCTAGAGCCCATTTCCTCCTCCCCAATAACCCAAGGAACTCCTTCTGGTATCTTTGATAAATAAGAATTCACAGCTGACAGATTCTCTTGGTGCAGCTGGGCTAAATTCTAGCAAAAAGGGAATCAAAGGTGTCCTAGGAATGCCTGGATGGTGCTGTAAAGCTAAATTGAGGGCAGGATCATAGCAAGCATCACAGGCTGCCCTTCCCTGGTGTGGAAAAGGGAAGGGCCAGGCTGGTTCAGACACAGCCAGCACTAAGAGTGGGCAGGTATCAGTCTCCCCCTCAGAGCTAAACCACAAACATAAGGACAAGGAATCTGTATGATCAGTCAATAATCTCCCACCCTAATTTTATATCTCTCCTACCTTCAAAGCCCCAGATATTTCTGTCAAGAGCCAGGCCAGTGACTCAGCTCCTTACCAGGCCGTACGCCGTGCTGCGCTCATGCTCCTGCGTGATATCAGCAACGTAGGCAAAAATCACGGAGAAGGTGACAGCAAACACTCCAGACATGGAAATGACAGCAAAGTACCACCTGCAAGAGCCCGAGGCACAGTCAGAGAGCAGCCACACCATGGCCCACAGCTGCTGAAGCTGAGCCTCTGCTTTGTTTTGCCTCCAGTCCATCCTGTTCCAGTGCACCAGAACATGGAGTCTTGTCTGGAGACCCCTGAAGTTTTATCATTTATTTTCCCTAAATAATGCTCAGTGTATTATTTCCCAGAAACAATGCACTGAGTGAGGAACAAGCACAGAGGACAGAACAACCCTTAATTCCCAATTAAACCCTCCAGAAGCAGACAAATCAGTCTCTAGGCTGAGCATCCTCCTCCATTCTTGAGATGGATGAGATTCTTCCATCTCACCCTGAAAGGAGCAGCTGCAAACCCTCATCCCTCAGCCCCTCCTCAGACCCCTGGGGCTGCACTGAGGGGGAACTCACCAGGGGCTGATCTTCATCAGGGGAATTGGTGCACACGTGAAGAAGACGGTGAGGAGGAGGAAGGATTTCCTGCCCCAGACATCAGAGAGAGCACCAATCAGTGGGGCACTTAGGAAAGAGAGCAGACCCTGGGATGGACACACAGACAGACCAGAGGACAGAGAAACCCCTCAGTGAGAGCTTCCAACAACATCAGGAGGAAACAACCCATTCCTGATTGCTCCAACGCTGTTACAACAACAGAGCAGTTTAATAAAATCCCCAAAACCAAATCCTGAGCACTCCTGCTCCCTCAGAGCTCTGCTCTGGGCACCCAGGCAGCCCTGCCAGGACCTGGAGAGCTGCTGGCACAGCTCCAGCATGGCAACAGCTGCTGCAGCTCTGGGGAAAGCTTTCCCTTGTGTGTGGAGTATGTGGAGACAGGACAATGAGAAGACAGGGCCATTAAGCACAAATAAAATTATTCAAAGCCTTGCCACGTCTCCCAAGCCTGCAGGGCAGAGCCTTTCAGTGCTGGGGCTGTTTTCCAAGATCCTGTTGGCAGAGACAGTCAAGAATTGTCTGTGCTGCCTAATTCCTCAGTCAGAATTCAGGAATATTCCCTGTTCACAGGGAATATTCACTCAGGAATATTACAGGGAATATTCACTCAGGAATACTGCCTGTTCACAACTGTTGCCTGCAATGCTGCTCTAGTGCAAGAAACTCCCCAGTCCCACAGCACATCCCAGCCTGGAGGTCACTGAGGCCACTTGGTTTTAATTTCTATCACCAATAAATTTAGAAATCACTGATTTTCACTCTGTTATGCTCCAGAGGATGGGCATAGTGCTGATCTCATGCTGGTGAGATTAATTCCAGCTGAAACACTCATTCTGTTGTAACTCCACATTGTCACTGCTGCTTGGTAAAATCAGCTGTCCCATATCTGTGTCCTCCCTTTTGCATCAGGTTTGCCAGAACCCTCCCAAAGTGGCCAAATATTGGCTGGCATCAGCAAATTATATAAATAAATAATGGCTTGTTCTTCTTGCAGATTTAAAGGAAATCCTGGAAGGAATATTCCTCACCTTGACTCCATGAATCAGACCATTCATCAGGAATGTGTGCTGAGGAAAAGTCTGGTGTAAGACCTGCAAAGGAAAACAAACAAAAAGCAAATGAAAAAGTCAGAGCTAGCAACTTCTGCAGAATTTCTGCGAGCCAGAGGACTGGAAGGGCAAAATCCAGGGAAAAGGGGAAATATCCTGCCAACAATGCCTCTATGTGAGGAGCCTTTCCCAGTATGGGAAATCACTGCCTTTAAATGCCTTTAACCATAAAAATAAATGCCTTTAACACTTTGCAGGTGTATAAATCACTCCAGCATGCTCAGAAAGCCTTTCCCCATCACCTGAACTCCCTCTGGTTTTATTTTATGTCACCATATCCCTTCTCTGTGTATCCCTTTGTGCTGTTTGCTTGATTTTATATTAAAATATAAATAATATTTCTATTTTAATATAAATGTAATATTAACATAAATATAATATTGGATATAATATTCGTATTTTAAAATTCTATTTATAAATATATTTTCTATAAATATATAATAGATATTTTTAATAAAATTTATGTTAATAAATATAATTTTAAATATATTTTACCACAGAATCACAGAAATTCAAGGCTGGAAGAGACCTGTAAGATCATCAAGTCCAACCCATGTTCTAACACTTCAACTAGATCATGGCAGCAAGTGCCACTATTATATTATAATATATATTATAATATATATTATAATATTATATATATATCTATTATATTATAATTCTATTAAAAATATATATGAATTATATAAATTATATAAAAAGATAAATTAAATAAATAAAATAAAATTTATATGAAATTATAAATTATATATATAATATATATAATAAATATAAACAATATTCTAATATATAATATATTTATATTTTTATATATAATATATATAGACATTTCTATATAAATATATATTTAACATAAATATACATATGTATTATATATTAAAAATTATATATTATATAATATATAATATACATTATATTATATATTTATATATTAAAATAGATATTTATTTATTTATATTTTATATTTAAATATAGATTTATAGACTAATGTATCTAAATGTATTTTTTGCATAACCAAACCCTCCTTTTCCACAGTTGCCCAGTGAAAGGTGGTGCTAAAACCTTAATTCTCAGGAGAGCTGCCATGGGCACACACTCACCGTGAGCATTGGCGTGGTCAGCAGCCCCCAGGCAAAGAACTCCAGGAAAATCACCACCACTGCATGGTACACACTGGGCTCCCCAATCCCCTGGCGCTGTAAAAACACAGGAAAATAAAAAATAAAAAATGAAAACCTTTCAGCAGCCTCAGAGAGGGCTCACACAGCTGGGGGTGTGGTGGTGATTTCAGGGCTTTCAGAATGAGGGAAGAGATGAGAAGCTTGACTCCATGTTTCTGAAGGTTTATTTATTATTTTATTATATGTATCATATTAAAACTATACTAAAAGAATAGAAGAAAGGATTTCATCCTTGAAAGGAATGGAATGACAATAAAATCTTGTGACTGCTCAGAGAGCCCAAGCCAGCTGACTGTGATTGGCCATTAATTAGAAACAACCACATGAGGCCAATCCCAGATGCACCTGTTGCATTCCACAGCAGCAGATAATCAATGTTTACATTTCATTTTTAAAGCCCCTCAGCTTCTCAGAAGGAAAAACTTTAAAGAAGTGATTTTTAATAAAATATATCTGTGACAGGGGGATCCCGGACACGAGCGGAGGCAGCGAGAGACGCTGCTCTGAAATGATTTTTTCCGTTCACAGCCAGCCCAGGGCGCTTCAATCCACCCTGGCCGGTCGGTGCGGGGTTCCCTGCCCGGTGCCGCTCCGGTTTTGCCGCCCAGGAAGCGGCGCAGACCGGCAGGTGCAGCGCCCATCACGGCATCCTCAGCATCCGCCGCAGCAGCGGGGCCGCTTTGAGGAGCGCGGCCCACCGGGGCCAGCCCGCACCGAGTACCGGGTACCGGCACCGCTCCGGTGCCCGCCATCCCCCCGCCATCCCCCGCAGCCCCGCGCTCACGCCGGCCCCGTCCCGGATCACGATCTTCTTGGCCAGCAGGACGCTGCGGTTGAGCCGCTTCTTCTTCTTCTTCTCGCCGGTCATGGCGCCGCCGGGCCGCTGCCGCTCACCGGCCGCCGCGGCTGCCCCATCCTCCCCGTGGCGGGCCGGGCCGAACCGGAGCGGGCCGCGCTGCGCAGAGGCCGAGCCCGGGCCCGGCACCAGCACCGGACCGGGACCGGCACCGGGCGGGGAGCGCCGGGCCCGGCGCTGAGGGCGGCCGTGCGGAGCGGAGGGGGCGGCTCCGCCCGCTGGCCCCGCCCCCCAACCGGGAACAGCCACTTCCGCCGCGCCGCTCCTCGCGTCTCATTGGCTGCTCCGTAGCTTCGTCGTCGGCCATTTTGGTCTGTGATTGGCTGAACTGGTAAAGGGGGCGGGGATTTCTCGGTGGTTTGGGCGGGGCCGTGACGTCACGGTCCGGCGGTGGCACCGGGAACGGGCGGTGGCACCGGCTGCGACCCAGGGCCCCGGGGAGCCTTGAGGGGCGGCTGCTGCTCCGCCACGGGCACCGCACCCGGCTGGGGCAGGCCGGGGCAACAAGGACACGCGGCCGCCCCGGGGCTGGCGGCACCGGCAGGGCCGCGTCTGTCCCGGCGCGGCTCTCCCGGTACCGAGCTGCTGGCTCTGAACTCAGCTCCGGCATCCCGGCGTGGTGACAGCCAACCACCTTCCCAGGACGATCCCGTCTCATGGATCCCATCCCATCCCATCCCATGGAACAAATCCCATGGATCCCATCCGATTCCATCCCCAAAAATCCCATGGATCCCATTCCATCCCGTTCCATCCTGTCCCATCCCATCCCATGGATCCCATGGATCCCATGGATCCCATCCCATCCCATCCCATCCCATCCCATCCCATCCCATCCCATCCCATGGATCCCATGGATCCCATCCCATCCCATCCCGTCCCATGGATCCCATCCCATCCCATCCCATCCCATCCCATCCCATTCATCCCATCCCATCCCATCCCATCCCATCCCATCCCATCCCATCCCATCCCATCCCATCCCATCCCATCCCATCCCATCCCATCCCATCCCATCCCATCCCATCCCATTCATCCCATCCCATCCCATCCCGTCCCATCCCATCCCATCCCATCCCATCCCATTGATCCCATCCCATCCCATCCCATGGATCCCATCCCAAAGAAAGGACTCACACCAGACAGCAGCCACAGGACACCTAAATCTTTCAGAGAAAAAGAATTTATTGCCCCATTATCAGGAGAAATGAACTTCTTCCCACCTCGAAGCCGCTGTTAGGATTATGAGGAAGAAGGTGATGATGACCAGACAGAATCCAGTATTTGAATGGAATTTATGTATCATGTATGAAGTGTATGAATAAGCAACAGGTTATTGCTTTTAAGGGTTAATCCTTTGTTAACTGTGTCCTTTTTCGGGCTTGTGCCGCCCAGAAAAAGTTACCTGGACTGTGCATAACTCTTTGTTTCTATTGTCTCATATTGTCCTAATCCAAACTGTCCAAATCATTATTACTCTAATTGCATTACTGTTTTTAGAACCATTTTATTAGTATTAAACTTTTAAAATTAAAAAAAAAAACACAAACAAACAAGTGATTGGGCGTTTTTCACAAAAACAAAACCAAGGGGAGCGATCAGAGAGCAGGGAAGCGCTTCCCAACATGGCAACGGCAGATGTAATTCTATTACCTTGATTTATTGATCGCACTTAGAGCAATTACTGGCTCTCACCCCGGCACCTGCCGGGGAGCAGGAGACAGCGAGGATGAGAGGAGACAAAGGCGGCTGTGCCGTCCGGGGCACGGAGAGGCTCCGGTGTTGTTTGTGCCGGCCCCCGGGGAGGCTCCGGTGCTGTTTGTGCCGCTTACCGCGAGGGCTGGGGGGTGTTGGACCAAAAAGCGACCCGAGAAAGCTGAAAACAAGCGCTGAAAGGAGGCTGAGATGCTGCGAGGATGCAGCCCTAACATTAAAACCACTTTGGGGATGGAGGGGATGCAGGGCTGGGGAAAAGTGAGGGAGTTCCAGCACTCCAGTCCTCTGAGCCGCTCGGAAAACGCCGCAGTCCCGGGGCAGGAGCAAGGGCGAACCGCTCGATTGAGGTCAGAAAATCCCTTTAAGGGTTTTATGGGATTTTTCTCCCCCCCTCCCCGCTTGCTGCAGTTACAAGCCGAATAAAAAAAACAAGAAAATGTTTGTGCTGTTCGCTGCCTGAGCCCTCCAGACAGATATAAACAAAAGAGTCAGATCTGGCTGCGGATGAGATCACAGCGAGAGAGACACACACAAGTAGGGCAGCCCGCTTGTGCATCGAAGCCTGGCCGAGCCCTCCCCCGCCTCCTGCCCGGCCAGCCCTGGGCATGCAGAGGTGGAAAGAGCAGAAAATGGCCCCGTTGTGGGCGAGGGCAGCACCGGCCCAGCTAACGCACACCGAGAGCGGCCACAGCCCGCTGGCTCCGGGAGGGGCTCCCGGTCACCCTCCGCTGCCTCATCCCCCATCCCCTCGCTCCCAACGCTTGTGGCAAAGCTGGAAACGCTCAGGGTCAGTCCCACGGTTCGGAGCAGGATGGAGGGCACAGCGTGGGCAGCTCCGGCCCCACGGGCCGTGTCCGCGGGGGCGACCCGGCGTGGATGCTGCTGCGTGCGGGGGATGCTCCGCTGTGTGCGGGGGATGCGGGGCAGGACGGGGATGCTCCGCTGTGCGCGGGGATGCGGGGCAGGACGGGGATGCTCCGCTGTGTGCGGGGGATGCTCCGCCGCTGGGCGGGGATGCGGGGCGGGCCGGGGATGCTCTGGAGGCCTCGGGGGGGGTCAGGGGCGGAGGATGCGGGGCCGGGCGGGCGGCGGAGCAGCGCTCTCACCATGACATCAGCGCGGCGCGGCCCCGGGGGAGCGGGCGGGGGGTGGGAGCCGGCGCGGCGGCGGCGGCGGCGGCGGCGGCAGCGGAGCGGAGCGCGGCCCCGGGCATGCTCCCGGAGCCCAAGTATGATCGCTTCCGCGACGAGCCGCTGACCGCCCCCATGCCGTCGCCGGCCCCCGCGCCGTGCCCCGCGGCGGGCGAGGAGCCCGAGCACGGCACCACCTTCTGCGCGCTGCTGCCGCGGATGCCGCAGTGGAAGTTCCCCGGCTCCAGCGGCTTCCTCGGCCGCGGCCCCGCCGGTGCCTCCCGGGACGCCCCCGCCGCGGCGGCGGAGCCTCCCTCGGGGCTGGCCGCCGTGCTGGGCGCCTGCGAGCCGCTCTGCGCCGCGCCCTGCGCGCTACCGGGCGGCGAGAGGGCGCGGGGAGCGGCGGGGCGGGCGCGGGGCGCGGCGGCGGCACCGGCACCGGCACCGGCGGGGGCCCGGCCCGGCGGGGATGAGTGGAGCCGCAAGGGCAGCTTCATCCGCAAACCGGCGCAGGGCTGGCTGCACCCCGACGAGAGGGTGCTGGGGCCCGGCGTCTCCTACATTGTCCGGGTAAGTCCCGCCGGTGGCGCGGGAGGGCGCGGAGAGCCCCGGGCCCGGGCGTGTGCGGGGCTCGGGGGATCCGGTTCGTCCAGCTGAGCCCTCGCTCGGGTCCCCCGGCACGGCTGGACCGGGGCAGCCCCTCAGGTGCATCACAGCCGTGATGGGGCCGGGCCCCGGGGGCTTGCTGGGCCCTGGAGCCCACGCTGGGACTCCAGCGTGTCCATCCCCTACCAGGCATCACAAGCTGGAGCACACAGATGAGATTTTGGGGTGTTAGCACAGGGTTTGGGAGTGTGATGGGGCATTCTGGGGTAGGGATTGAAAGCTGCTGTGCGATGCCTGGAGCTGCTGTGGAAGATATCCCTGACACCCTCTCCTGTCCCTTTCCTGCCCTGCTGTGCTGCTCTCCCCCCCTCAGTACATGGGGTGCATTGAGGTGCTGCGCTCCATGAGGTCCCTGGACTTCAACACGCGGACACAGGTCACCAGGTAGGGCCCTGCAGTCCCACTGTCCCACATCCCAGTGCCACCCCAAGCCCCTGGTGGCCCTGGATGTTCCCTGGTGTCTCTGGGTGCTCCTCGGTGGCCCTGGATGCTCCTCAGTGTCTCTGGGTGCTCCATCATCCCAGGGCCCTGTGCAGAAAGGGGAGCACAGGCCTGGAAGAGCTGTGCCCTGCACCAGGGACACAGAGGAAGGGCACTGCTGCAGATCAATGGGTGGAAAGAGAAGAAGGGAGGTGGCCCCAGCCGGGATTACGTACCGGGGCCGGGGCCGTGACGTGGGGCAGCGCTGCGGGGACGCTGCAGTGCCCGGGGATGTGGGGCCAGCAGACCCCACAGGGCAATGTGGGGTGGGAAAACAGCTGGGATGTGGAGCAGAGAGCAGGCCAGGCTCTGTCCATTGCAGGGAAGCCATCAACAGACTGTACGAGGCAGTGCCGGGTGTGAAGGGCATCTGGAAGAAGAAGGTGAGTTTCCATTTATCCTGTCCGTCCCTGGGACAAGCCAAGGCTGTGGGGCAGGGAACCAGGGGTGTCTGCTCAGTTTGTGGGCCTGGCCCTGGTGGTTTCATTGCCCCCAGCACCCTCTCCCCTGTCAGGCTCCCAACAAAGCCCTGTTCTCCATCCTGGGCAAGAGCAACCTGCACTTCGCCGGCATGAGCATCGCTGTCAACATCTCCGTGGATGGGCTGAACCTCATGATCCCCACCACGCGCCAGGTGAGCGCTCCTGGGCATCCTGGGCACACATTCCTGCTGCCTGCCAGCCTGGGAGCCGGCAGCCCCTTTGCTGATCCCTCCCTGGGCCGTGTTCTCCATGCAGATCATCGCCAACCACCACATGCAGTCCATCTCCTTCGCCTCCGGCGGGGACATGGTGAGTGACACACACACAGGGTGGTGGGGACAGGTTCTGCCAGCTGAGCTGAGCACAGAGCGGCCTGGCCTGGCTCAGGACGTGGGGCTGGGGCTGAGAGCAGCAGGACATGAGTGCTGGTGTCCCCTCTGTCTGCAGGATACCACGGATTACGTCGCCTACGTGGCCAAGGACCCCATCAACCAGAGAGGTGACACGGCCTGGGGGCTCTGGGGGAGGGATGGAGGCTGGAGGAGGAAATCTGTGACCGTGTTCAGGGCTCTGAGGACGAGGGAAGAGATGGCAATGTTGACTCCACGTTTCAGAAGGCTTGATTTACTATTTTATGATATATATTACATTAAAACTATACTAAAAGAATAGAAGAAAGGATTTCATCAGAAGGCTAGCAAGGAATAGAAAGGAATGGAATGATAATGAAATCTTGTGACTGACCAGAGAGTCTGAGACAGCTGAATTATGGAAAAGGGAAAAGGAATGTTCCTCACATCAATTGTGGTGGTGTTCACAGGGGTCCCAGGATGAGGGAAGAGATGAGGATCTGACTCCATGTTTCAGAAGGCTTGATTTATTATTTTATGATATATATTCTATTAAAACTATACTAAAAGAATAGACTAAAGGATTTCATCAGAATGCTAGCTAAGAATAGAAAAGGACAGAAGAAGAATCATAACAAAGGCTTGTGGCTCAGACTCTCTGTGATTGGCCATTAATTAGAAACAACCAATCACAGATGCACCTGTTGCACTCCACAGCAGCAGATAATCAATGTTTACATTTTGTTCCTGAGGCCTCCCAGCTTCTCAGGAGGAAAAAGCCCTAAGGAAAGGATTTTCCTTAAAAGGTCTCTGTGACAGAGATCCCCCGTGGGCTCAGGGTGGGGGAAACACTCAAACCATCCGTGTGTCTGTGTGTCTGCGTGTCTGTCTGTCTGTCCCCAGCCTGCCACATCCTGGAGTGCTGCGAGGGGCTGGCACAGAGCGTCATCAGCACGGTGGGCCAGGCCTTCGAGCTGCGCTTCAAGCAGTACCTGCACAGCCCCCCCAAGGTGGTGGCACCCCCAGAGAGGTGGGGACCCTGATGCTGCACCCCCCTGTCCCGGGCATGTCCCCCCTGCCTGGGGGTGGCTCTGGGATGCCCTGTCCCTGCAGGGTCACCCTGTCCGCAGCTCACCCATCCCTGCTGCAGGGCGCTGGCTGCAGAGGAGTCAGCCTGGGGCGAGGATGAGGAGGGGGCGGCAGAGCACGATTACTACAACAGCATCCCGGGGAAGGAGCCGCCTCCAGGGGGCCTGGTGGACTCCCGGCTCCGCCACATCCGCGCTCAACCCTGCAGCTCCATCCCCTGCAGCCAGGTGAGCCCCTCAGAGCCTCTGCTGGCCTTGCCCTGGGCGTGCAGAGCCCCCCAATGCTCTTCTGCCTCCTTCCCTAGGGTGGGTCAGCAGCCAGACGAGACCCGAGCAGCCACCTGGGGCCACCCTGGGACGTGGAGAGCCAGGGTGGGTACTGAGCCCTGAGCCGGGGGGGGGTCCCTGTGCCTCTGGGCAGCTCTGGCCAGCAGTGATGGGGTGATGGTTGTCCTCGCAGGCCAGCCCTGCGATGGGTACCTGCAGGCTGACAGCCACGCCCTGGGGCCGCGGGAATACGAGGAGCACATGTACGTGAACACGCAGAGCCTGGACACCTGGGAGCCCGAGCTGGTGGCTCATGGGGCAGCAGAGGAGAGCCCCAAAAAGGATCTGTTTGACATGAGTAAGCCATTGCTCGCTGGGGGAACGGTGCTGGGTCACCCAAAACAGCTCCAGAGGTGCTGAGCTCACCGCAGCGCTCTGTGGGCTGGGGTCTGTGTGCCCTGGGTGTGACACCCCACAACCCCTGCATCCCACAGGGCCCTTCGAGGACGCCCTGAAGCTCCACGAGTGCATTGCAGGGGGTGCCAGCAGCCCCCCCATGGAGGACCAGTGGCCGAGCCCCCCCACAAGGAAAGCCCCCATCGCCCCCACGGAGGAGCAGCTGCGGAAGGAGCCCTGGTACCACGGGAGGATGAGCAGGAGGGATGCCGAGAGGCTGCTGCAGATGGACGGGGATTTCCTGGTGCGGGACAGCCTCACCAACCCCGGGCAGTACGTGCTGACAGGAATGCACAGCGGGCAGCCCAAGCACCTCCTGCTGGTGGATCCCGAGGGAGTGGTGAGGGCTGAGGGCAGGGGATGGGGTGGGCGGTGGGGATGCAGCTATGGGCAGGGATGGGGTGTTGGAAGTGGGTGCTTGTCGCTATAGGGCACAAAACAACGCACACACCACTTCCCTTTTCTTCTCAACGCGAAGAAAATTGAAGTTTGTTTTCTGACTCCAGCTGTGACGGCGTTCACTGGAGTCTTGTGTTGAGGGAAGAGACGAGGATCTGACTCCATGTTTCAGAAGGCTTGGTTTATTATTTTATGATATATGTTACATTAAAACTATACTAAAAGAATAGAAGAAAAGGTTCTCCTCAGAAGGCTAGCTAAGAATAGAATAGCAAAGAATGATAACAAAGGTTTGTGGCTCAGACAGAGAGCCCGAGCCAGCTGGGCTGATTGGCCATTAATTACAAACATCCAACATGAGACCAATCACAGATGCACCTGTTGCATTCCACAGCAGCAGATAATCAATGTTTACATTTTGTTCCTGAGGCCTCTCAGCTTCTCAGGAGGAAAAAATCCTAAGGAGATGATTTTTCATAAAAAGTTGTCTATGACAAATGCCAAACAAGTTATTTACAGAAAGTGTGCGAGGAGGTTTGCTACAAGAAAGTAAACATCAGAAGGCTTAGAAAATCTTAAAAAATCAGGGTGACACCCCCCAGGGCACTGGCACAGGTGTGAGGTGTCCCCATGTCACCATAGGACATGAAACAACACACAGCTGCTCTCAAGGTGAAGAAAAAGTTGGAATCATGTTTTATAATTCCAATATTTATAGTTTTCCAAAAGTGATTTATAGTTTTCCAAAAGTGGATTGGAGGGTGACAGTGCCACCTCTGCAATGACACTGGACAAACCAACAGTCCATCAGATTTCTCTTCCTCTATAAATAACGCAAAACAATGAGTTATTTACGGAAAGCGCGTGAGGAAGTTTGCCGTGAGAATGCAAACATCAGAAAATCTTAAAAAAATCAGGGTGAGAGGCAGCTGTGCTGAGCTGAGGACTGCTGTGCCCTGCTGCAGGTGAGGACCAAGGACGTGCTGTTCGAGAGCATCAGCCACCTCATCAGCCACCACCGGCAGAACGAGCAGCCCATCGTGGCCGCCGAGAGCGAGCTGCACCTGCGCCAGGTCGTGCAGAGGAAGCAGTGACACCACGGGGGTATGTGAGCCCCTGATCTGCTCCCCCGGCTCTGGACTCGCCCCAGGGCAAACCTGGGGTCTCTTCGTGCTCCCCCTCTCCAGTTGTGCCTGGATTTTGAGGTTTGGGGTCAGGCTCCCCGTTTTCCTCCCCAGTGAGGCTGGGTGGTGCCTGAGCCTGCAGGTTCTCCCTTGGGTGCTGCCTGCCTCCATCACCTGCACGGGGTGCCCTGCCCAGCTGGACACACGGAGGTTTAATTCCACACCTACAGGTGAAAAACACTCTTGGGGTGGGAACTGCTCAGCGGCCTCAGCAGGAGGGACAGAGCCTGAAGCCACCTCAGGCAGGGCTGTCCCCACTTGCCCCAGCACTGCAGTGGGGCTGGTGGATGTTGCTGCAGCCCCTGGCTTGGCTCTGCCTGTGGGGCCAGGCACAACCATCTCTTGGACGCTGCTGTTGGATGTTCCTGTTGGGGACGTCCCTTTACAGCTGGATTCTCCCCGGAGTGGCTGCCACAGGATGATGCTCCATGTGTGCCCAAGCCCCTGCAGCCAGGCCAGGGCCAGGATGGAGCTCACGAGGGCTCACGAGGTGTCCCATGGCCAGCTCAGGGTTTTTGCCAGGTTTTTGTGCCATCACAACCCCCTTTTACCCGCCCTGTGTCTGGTGCTGGGCATGGGTTTGTGCTTTGGAATACATTTCTAATTGAACCTGGAGATGAGCAAGGAACACAGGTGGTTCATGCTGGGGACAGGTCTCCATCACCACCAGCTCCTGCCTGGTCTCACCTTGGCCAACCCATCCTGTCCAGTCACACTTATCCCTGTCCCTACGGGTCACCCAGTGTCCCCCATGGGTCACCCAGTGTCCCCCTGGCTCCAGAGTGGCCTTTGGCACCCAGGGCTGGCCCTGCACAGCCTCTCCTCCTCTCACCTGGCACTGGCTCTCCCAACCTGCCTCCACCTGGAGCAGCCACCCCTGGGGTGGCTCTGAGTGGCACAAACCCAGCTGTGACCCACTGTGGGTGACAGCAGAGCCAGAGCTGTGGGTGGGTCTGGCTGTGTCTCCTGTGTCACAGACAATTGGGGGGTCCAGCACCAATCCTGGCTCTGCTCTGCGTCCCCAGCACCCATCCTGGGGAGCAGGGTCACCCCAGCACCCTCAGCCCCTCGCTGGGGATGGCCCCTGCCAGATCTGGCCAGTGCCAGCCGAGCCAATGAATAAAATGAGCCCCTAAATAAAGCCCAGTAATGAATGTGTAATTTTCCATTGATAGCTGGATTCCGCGGGGACGACGCGGCGCTTCCATCTCGGCTGCTATTTTCTGTCGAGGAGTGATGTGTCTGCAGAGATAATTGCACTGTTCCCTCAATAGAGGCAGGGAAAGGCAGTGAGGGCCCCCGACTTTCTTATTTCACAGCTGGAGAACCAACCGAGCTCCTGCGGTTCACCTGCTGGCGGTGCCTCGCCCTGCAGCAGGGGGATGCTGCCCTGGAGGGATGGAGGGCTGGTGGGGAGCTTGTTTCAAGGGTTAAACCACTTTGGTTGAGGTTGATTTGTGGTGCCGATGGGTGCAGGGGGCTCTGTGCCTCAACCCAGAGCTGGGCTGGAGGGCTGCTGCTTCTTCGTCCCCTATGAAGGGAAGGCTGAGGTGTTTTGGGAAGGTTTGGAAGGCACAGAAGAGCAGCTGCAGAGAACGCGGCCTCCTTGGAAATCTCCCTGACCAACCCATCCCCTGCACCTCTCTCAAATGTCTCAGACCACAGACACACCCAGTTCGATTTTTCAGGGCACAAACCCTCTCCCACAGCAGCTCTCCCTCCTCCTTCCCAGCTTCCAGCAGGTGGTAGCACACTGCCAGCTCCACCAGCGATGTCCCCAGCCCTGCCGGCGTCCCCAGCCCTGCCGGTGCTCAGCTCGGAGCCCCCCGTTCCCCTTCCGTGCCCCGCGGGCACCGGCAGAGCTGGCCCGGCCCCGGCGCTCTTTGTTATCTCAGGGGAACTCAACCATTCGTGCTCCGTGTTTACCCGCAGTTTCGCAGGGTGGAGGAAAAGCAAACATCGGCCTTTTGTTCGCCAGCTTCCCCTTCCGTGAGCCTCCTCCTCCTCCTCCCCCGGGTTCCATCTGCCCTCTGCTCCCTGCGGAACCCCAGGGTGATGTCCCCATCGCCACTGCTGTCCCTGGGACACCCCAGCCCTCGGGCGCCCCTTTTTACCAGCTCCGAGCGCGGATGCAGAGGGAGCCGAGGCCGCGCAGCCCCCGCGGAAGGCGCTGGCCACACCGGGCTGTTCTTCCTTCCACCGCCAGCCCTGCACTGCTCGGGGATGATGATGGAGCTTCCTGACGGCACCCACAGGGCAGCAGCCGGGACCCTTCAGTGGCACTGTCCCTGTCCCCAAGGCTGTAAATCCCCGGGGAACGGGCCGTGCCCGATCCTCGGTTGAATCTCCCGACCCCCGCGGCTCCGGGGCTCGCTGTGATGCTCCGTGAACCCTCCCGATGTTTTGTCCCGGTGTCCCCAGCCCCGACCGCATCCCTGGGTTGTGTGACACGGGGGAGTTGGACATGTGGCACTGTCCCATCTCCCGCAGCTCCTCCAGGGCAATATTAAACCACTCGATGAGGCAACAGCTCAGCCCCGAGATGCTGCTGGCTTCATTCAGTGCTCGGAGATCAAGAGGTGGGAGTGGAGAGAGGCAGCACCCAGAGGGGGCACCGGGAGGGGCGGAGCGGGGCTGCTGCCGTCCCGATCCCACTCCTGGCCCCATCCCAAACCCGACACTCCCGTGGTAACGCGGCCGGGTGTCCGGGGCTCGGGTTCCTGCATCTCCCGAGCATCAGCACCCGGGGGCTCACGGCGCCAGTCTCGGAGCCGTTCGGTCCCGGTCCCGGTTCCGGTCCGGCTCGGTCGGGGTCCCGGTCTCTGTCCCGCTAGGTCGGGGTCCCAGTTCCGGTCCCGTTCGGTCCTGGTCCCGCTCGATCCGGGTCCCGGTCCCGGTCCCGTTCCCGTTTCCAGCCCTGGTTGCGGTCCCGGTCCCGGTGCCGCTCGGTCGGGGTCCCAGTCCCGGTCCCGGTTGCCCGGTCCCGGTCCCGTTTCCAGCCCCGCTCGGGCAGAAATGAGGGGGCGCCGCACTCGGAGGATTACGGCGCGGACGGGAGCGGAGCCGCCGCCACCGCCGCCGCCGTATAAAAGCACGTCCGCTCCCGCCCCGCCCGGGCTGCGGCGGCGGCGGCTCCGCTCCAGGTGCGGCGGCTCCTGGCAACGTCCCGCTGGCGGCGGCGCCTCTCGGTCGGTCCGTCCTTCCGTCGGTCCCGGCGTCGCGTCGCGTCTGCCCCGTCCCATCGCATCCCCGTCCCCCGGGTCCCCGCTCCCCGCGGCCGCTTCCTTCGCGCTCCTCCCCGGGCTGGCGCGTCCCCCGGTCCCTCCGGTGCTTGTCCCGTCCCACCCGCCCGCCCGGTCCGCGTCTCTCGGTGCCGCCGGTCGCTCCCGGTGCTTCCGGCTTCGTCCTGCCTCCGCCGGTGCCCGGCCCCCGGTGACAGCGGTGCCCCTCGGGTCTCTTCCAGCCCCGCATCTCGCAGCAACATGTGGCTGCTGGAGCGGCTGCGCGGGGTGGCGGAGAACGGCGGCTCCCGGGGCGCGGGGACGGACGAGTCCTCGCGGGGATCCCGCTACAGCAACGTCCTCACCCCCGACAAGATCCCCGACTTCTTCATCCCGCCCAAGCTGAGCGCGGCTCCCGCCGAGGCCGAGGGCTCCGAGGCGCCCGCGGGGGCCGCTCTGGGCGCCTCGGTGTCGGAGCAGGACCTGGCCAAGCGCAAAGCCCCGCGCAGCCCCCGCCCGTCCGGCCGCTCCCGGTCCCGCACCCGCGGGCGGCACATCATCCAGATCGAGACCGCCGAGGACTGGACCGAGGGCGGCACCAACGTGGACCCGCAGGCACAGACGGCCATGTCGCTGCCCTACGTGCCCAAGGCTCAGACCTCGTACGGCTTCGCCACGCTGATGGAGAGCCCGCACACCCGGCGCAAGGAGTCCCTGTTCCACAGCGAGCACAGCAGCCTGTGCCCCTCGCCCGTCACCTCGCCCGGCGCCCAGCGCAAAGCCAAGCTCAACGGCGACAGCGGCCGCCGGACACCGGCGGATCTCGGCGCCGCCCTGATGCACCCGGGCCGGTATTTCAGCGGCGGAGAGAGCGACACGTGCTCCTCGGCCGAGTCCTCACCCTTCGGCTCGCCGCTGCTGTCGCGCTCCGTGTCCCTGCTGAAGCTCTTCAGCCAGGAGAGCCAGTCCAAGGTGATCAAGCTGAAGCACTCGGTGGCCCGCAACAGCTCGCTGAGCACCGACGACAGCTCCGCCGACACCAGCCCCAGCGCCCAGCGCCGCGCCCGGAGCGCCCCGGCCGGGACGCAGCAGCCGCCGACGGCCGTGCTGCCCCTGGAGCTGCCCGCGGGCCGGGACCGGGACCGGGAGCACAGCCTGCGGCTGAGCCGGGGCGGGAGCCTCCGCCTGGCCGCTGAGTACGACCCCTCCAATGCCCGGCTGCGAGTGCGCCTCGTGTCCGCCGAGGACCTCTACGATGCCCTGGTCGACCTGCGCAGCATCAACTGCTGCGTCTCGCTGTGCCTCAACCCCGGCAAGCTGCAGAAGCAGCGCAGCACCATCGTCAAGAACAGCCGCAACCCCGTCTTCAACGAGGACTTCTTCTTCGATGGGCTGGGCCCCGGGCACGCCAGGAAGATGTCCCTGAAGCTCAAGGTGGTCAACAAGGGCAGCAGCCTTAAGCGGGACACGCTGCTGGGGGAGAAGGAGCTGCCGCTCACCGCCCTGCTCTCCTGCCTGTAGGTACCTGCTGCCAGCCCCGAGGGAGCCCTCCCGCCTGTGGGGCCGGCGCTGTCCCCCAGCCCCGCTGCAGGAGGGTTTGGAAGGGCCCCCTGAGGAGGGCCGGGGTCGTGGCAGAGTGTGGGGGTCCCCAGGAATGGTGCAGAGTGTGGGGGTCCCCAGGAATGGGGCTCTGCCAACTCCAGCCGGCAGCCACAGCCTCTCTGCCCCTGCTCCCTCCCTGCTCCTGCCCCGGGTGCAGCAGAAAACGGGGAGCCTCCAGCCCATTCCCCACCGCCAGGGAGGATGGAAGCACCTGTTGGAGCCTTCCCTCCCTGTGGTCTCCAGCTGCCACCAAGCAGGTTGGAGGTGGGTGAATCTCTGCAGCACACTTAGGGCCACCTCTGAAAGCCCCAGCACCTGTAGTTTGGTGACAGCTTCAATTTAAAAGACAAGTTTCTGCTCTTGGAAACTGCAAAGAAAATACTGCAGAGGTGACCTGAGAGTGGTCAGCCTGGGGGATGAGTCAGGGTTGTGGCTTTTGAGCCTTTCCTGGGCTCGGCCCAGCCCTGTGAGGCTGCAAGGTTGGCTTGGTCTGAGCCCTGCAGCCTCCTGGGCTGCCCTCCCTGCCCACCCCAGCACTGTCCCCACTGCTGACCCCACTGGAAAACTGCTCATGGAGCTTGGGGGGGTTTGTTTTGCCCAAATCCAGGAGGCTGCCTGTGCCTTTCCCACAGGAGGGAGATGCCAGGGGCTGGCACCCCTGCCCTGGGCACAGGCAGTGTCCCAGCAGATGTACCTGCTGACAAAAGCTGAGGTGACAGGAGCGGCCCCACCTGAGTGCAGGTGAGGCTCCAAAACCCTCCATCCCCCCTTGTCTATGAAAGGATCTTCCAAGTGGCAGCAGAGACGTGTCCTGTGGGACCACCAAGCCCCTGTGCCCAGCAGGATCTGACATCCCAAAGCACTGGCCTGGCTTTCAGCTTCCCTCTGGAGCTCGGTGCTGCCGACCCTCCCCATGGCACCGTGTCACCCTGCAGAGTGCCTGGGGACACTGAGGGCGGGGAGGGCCCAGCCGGGGCATTCCTGCGGGCGGATCAAACACTCTGCGTCGTTGTTCGGTGTGGTGTCAGCCTTTGTGTCGGGCTCTGCATGTTTCTGTGCGGGGAGCAGGACACACACACACACACACACGTGTGTCCCCTCTGTGTTAACAGTCCGTGTTCCTTCCTTGTCCTTTTGCAGCAGATGGCAGATCTCAGTGTTGACTATTTATACCCGAGGCTGATCTTTTTCGCAGCAGTTTTATTTTGTCTGTAAATACGTTCCAGGTAACAGAGGCAGAGCCGTTGTTTGCACGGCGGGGCGGGGTGGGGGGGATCCAGGGTGACCGTGGCTGTTTGCTGAGCTTGTGGCTGAAAAGGAGCAGGACACGAGGAGCTGACACGTCCATCCTTCACGGGGAGTTTCCCACTTGAGGTTTCCCTGCACCCCAGCACCAGGGATGGTTCCCCAGCCCCAAAATGCCCTGGGAGGAGGGCTCTGGGGACAGGGAGAGGGGTCACAAACAGGCTCTGGGGTGACCATTGTGCCCCTGAGGAGCTCTGGGGCAGGAAGGGGACCCTACCCAGCTGGCAGCCCCCACACACCTCACCCTGTGCTCCCTGGGGGTGCTGGGGGTACCCTGGAGCTGCTGGGATGGAGGGAAAGGCCGCAGGAAGAGGAGGAGTGGGAGCTGGGATGAAGGCTGTGGTGCTCTGAGAGGTGTGAGGGCTGACATCCCCTCAGAAGAACCGTGTGCCTTTGGTTTTGGGGAGGAGGATGCTGAGAGCAGGAGCCCAGGCTGACCCCAAAGGGAGACCCAAGGGGTTGGGGACCCTCGTCCTGCCCCAGCCCAGCCTGTGCCAGGGCTGGATTTGGGTGTGTGACCATGCATGGAGCCCTGGGATTCACTGCTCTGAGCTGGGCTGGTGGTGTGGCAGCCAGGGCTGTTGCTTGGATGAGTCTCTCTCTGCTGCTGGAGCTGTTTTCTGTTGTCCCTGCTTTGATATTTCTGTGGCTGGATTTAACGATGTATTTTTTTGGAGTGAAAAAAACCCCCATATATTATTACCTGAATGGAATGTTTGTTTACAGATGATTTCCTCTTTTTAGTGCAATAAAGTCATTTCTAAAACAGACGCAGGTGTGGCCCTGGCTCCTGCTTTCCCCAAAGATATTTCCTGGCATTATTCTTCATGGCTCCCTGTGTGCTCCCCTTTCCAAGCAGCTTTCCAGGGGCTCAAGGAGCTTCTGAAACCCTTCCCCATGGGGTGAGGGGAGATGGGGAAAGGTGCTGCTCCTGCTTGAGGTTGGACTCAGGGCTGTGCTGAACCACGGCATTGCCAGCTCACAGCCAGGGCTGTGACACTCTGTGGGTGTCCTTCCTCCTCCTCCTGACCCCTGCAGCCCTCCTCAGCGCTGGAGATGAAGAAAATGGTGATGGTTTTGTTCTTGCCACTCCCCCTGCCCAGCTGACAGCATTCAGGTTGCTTTCTTTTCTCCCCCACCTGCCACTTCCAAATCTGTTCCTAGCCAGATGCTGCTGAAGAAAAAGAGGAGTGTTTGCCTGTTACCTAAATACCATTTTTCTAATTTCCACAATTCTGATAATTTGTCATTTTTTTGGTAGCTACAGAGGCTGGGTGGGAACAGATCTGTTCTCTCACCTCTGGCCCCCACAGGGTTGCTGAAAGCAGCTTGGTGGGTGCTAATAATTTAAGTCATGCTTTTTCTAGAGGTCCAAACCTGCAGCAGTAACAAAAACGAGGCTGATTAAGTTAGTCTGAACCAGAGTGGATGGGGTCAGCCTGAGCACACGAAAATCCCTGGAAAGTGTCCAACACTTGAAGCAGCCAGAGGGGTGGAGAGAGGGGCATCTTGTGGGGGAAGATTTCACTCTGAATTTGTAATTGAGACACCGTGGGAAGGAAATGTGCGTGCCTCGGTGGACCTGGGAGGGCTTGGTCATGCTGAGAGCTGCGAGGAAGAGGATGAGGAATCCTGTGAGGAAGAGTCTGACACATCCCCACTGCACAACGCAGCCGCTGGGGTCGGGTGGGTGCCCAGGTAAAGAGCAGCCAGGTGAAATTCAAGCTCTGCACACCAAGTGATGTCTGAGCCCTGGGAGATTTCCCCTGCACAGGGGTCCTGAGGAATGCGTGACCCAATGTGTGCGGGGAAACTGAGGCAGAGCTGGATGAGGAGGAGCCCTGATCTCCCGAGAGAGGCACTGAGCCTCACCTGGCTGAGAGGCACACACAGGCCACGGCTATTTTTAGCCCTGTGTTCCCTCAGCGCCGAGGACTCAACTTCTGAGAAAATTGCCTGGAGCTCATTTAGCCGTGGCGTGATGGCTGGCGAGCGAGCGAGCGAGCGAGCGAGGGAGGGCAAATTAGGGGTTCAGTTTCATCCAGGGTGTTCTGCAGGGCCGAGGCTGCCAGGAGGGCTCTGCAGCGAGGAGATCAGCGAGATTGTCACTGCTGGGGACACCCTGGCCCTGCTGGGGACACCCTGGTCCCGCTGGGGACACCCTGGGGCTCCCAATGCCGAGGTGTGCGGGGATCAGTTTTGGCTGAGCCGTTTTGCCCTCTCCTCTGGGGGTTTTTTGGGTGCTGTCGAGGCTGGGGGAGCCTGGCGTGCTCCAGCCCAGCCCTTTCCCTCCCCCAACCCCCGACTCCGCTGCCGATTTCCCGTTTCGGTCAGAAAAGCATCTTCCCGTTGCTTGGCAACGCTCGGCCGGTGGCGGGGGGGGGGCTCCGGGCGGGGATGGGGGTGGCCCTGAGGTCGGAGCCAGCTCGGTACCGGTGGTGACTTCGCCACACGGTTCTGGACGCCGGGACCGGGGCGGGGAGGGCGCGGGGAAGCGGCGGGAGCGGTGCGGGTGCAGGGATGGAGCATCGGCCTCCCCCCGGCTGCAGCGCTTTATTGAGAGCATTTGTCTTCCATGGCAGCGTGTCTGCCTGAGAGGGGAGAGCAGAGACTCCCACTGTTACTGGGAGGAAAACAGAACTTAATCGAATCTCGCAGTCTCTTCAGTGGAGAGTGACGCTTCTGAGTTACCCCCGGCACCAAGCAGCCTGTGCTGCTCCTCCAGGGGACACAGAAACCTCCCCAGAGCCCACCGGGGGCTGAGATGCCCTCCAGGTCCTTGTGAGCCCCGAGGCTCTTGGCTCTGTGCTGAAATGCAGCTTGGTGGCAGCAGCTGCCCCAGCAATGCTCCCTCTGCGCTGCTTTTCCATCTGCACTTTGCTCTCCTGCCTTGAGGCTGCCAATCCAACAGGGATCTGGGCTCAGATCGTGAGAGGAGCTCCCGAGCTGGGAGGAAAAAGATGAGGCATCCTCTGAGGAAGAGGGTGACACATCCCCACTGCACAACGCAGCCCCTGGGGTCAGGGGTGCCCAGGTAAAGAGCAGCCAGGTGAAACCCCAGCTCATGCTCCCTCTATTCTGCTTTTCCACCTGCACTTTGCTCTCCTGCTTTGAGGCTGCCAATCCAACAGGGATCTGGGCCCAGACTGTGCCTTCATAACCAGGAAAAGGCAACCAGAGGATGGGAAATGGCAATTTGGTCTCCCCCTCATCGTTAATTCCAGCCCCTGGATCCAGCTTTGAATTGGGGATGGGGTAGGGTGGGTGTACAGAACACGAGGAGCTGCAGTGGGAGAGTGCAGGGATGGATGAGGGTGAGAGCAGCAGGGTGGAGGATCTTTGCAAGAATCCGTGTATTTAGTGGAATACAACAGATCTTCCCTGCCTCTCCTCACCCTCTCTGGTGACCTGCTCCTCGCTAGCTGCCTGGTGGACTCTGAAATTCTGCCTTTAAAATATTTGCAAAATTGCCAAAGCACCAAGAAAGCCTAGGTGGGAGGGAGAAAAAACAGCATAAATAACCGGACAGGAGGATTTGTTAAACACCAGCAGCTGCTGGCAAACACTTCAATATCAGTGCAGCCGGGTGCTGATCCAGGTGGCTTTGGGGGCCAGGGGCTGGTGCCAGCCCAGGAGGGCTGTGGGGCACAGAGGGGCTGTGACCGTGTTCACAGGGGTTTTCAGATTGGGGAAGAGATGAGGATCTGACTCTGTGTTTCAGAAGGCTTGATTTATTATTTTATGATAGATATTACATTAAAACTATACTAAAAGAATAGAAGAAAGGATTTCATCCAAAGGCCTGCTAAGAATAGAAAGGAATGATAACAAAGGAGAGTCCAAGCCAGCTGACTGTGATTGGCCATTAATTAGAAACAAACATGGGACAATCCCAGATGCACCTGTTGCATTCCACAGCAGCAGATAATCATTGTTTACATTTTGTTCCTGAGGCCTCTCAGCTTCTCAGGAGGACAAATCCTAAGGAAAGGATTTTCCATAAAGGATGTCTGTGACAGAGGTCCTGCTGAGGTGGGAGGCACCTGGCTGGACACAGCAGGGCAGGGCTGGGAGATGCTCCAGGTGCAGAATCTCCTCTCTGTGCTTCCCACCCAGATCTCACCTCTGGGGTAAGGGGACATGTCCATCTGCATATCCCCAGAGATTTGGGGGTGTGTTAACCCTGCTCCCCGTGCTGTGGCCGTTCAGGGGAGTGGGCTGTGGTGGGAGGGGGCTCCAGCCTGGCCTGGCACCGCTCCTGCCTGGCAGAAGCACTGTGTCCATGCAGTGATAACCGGGCTGGCATTGCCATGGCAATGAGATAACAACAGCGGCTGCCAGGCGGGAGCAGAGAGGGCAGGGATCTCCAGCAACACTCACCCATGCCTCACACTGGGATCCAGCTCAGGCCTGTCCTCTGTGTCTTGGTTTGGAAAGACAGGAGTCTGCTAAGGAAGGCAGGAGCCTCCCCTGAAATGGAGAATGTAAACCCTCCCCGCCCCTCTGAATTGTTGTAAATTTTAAATTAAGGGGCTCTCAGGCAAAAATATGGGAGCAGGAAATAACAGTTCTTTAATAGGGAAGAAAAAAAAAATAAAAGGATAAAATAAACAATGCAGTACACTAGAACAACACTGACAGAGTCAGAACACAACCTGGCACCCTGTGGCTCAGGGTGTTGGCAGCAGTCCCGTTGGAATTGTGGCTCAGACCTCCTGCAGTGTCAGGGGTGGTTCTGCTGGAGCAGGGATCCTGGAGAAAGGTGTATTCTTCCTCTGAAGATCCAGCGGAAGAAGAGACAGCTGCTGTTCCTCTGGGAAATCCAGTGGAGAAGCTGTGCTGGTGTTCCAGAATCTCCAGATTATATCCTGGTAGGAATGCTTGGCTGGTGTTCCAGAATCTCCAGATTATATCCAGGTAGGAATGCTTGGCTCCTCCCTCTGGGCTCACATCTCCCAATGGGATGCTGTAGTTCTTATCAGCCATGCAGTGACATTCAATAGCTGTTATCAGCAGATGTCCCCTCCGGAGGGAGGAGTGATTGTGGTCACTCAAAAAGAGAGAGATAAGGCAAACTGCCCACCTGACAAAAGATAATCTGCCATACAGATGGTAATAGAAAACATCTTGCAATGCAGTCTGGACCACTGTGACATCCCTGTCCCACCTCTGCATGGCCTGGACAGCACTGAGCACATCTTTGCTGAGGTGAAGCCCTTGGCACCCTTCACACCCAGAGGTTGCACTGAGAAATCCATAAAAACACAGATTTAAACTCTCCAAGCTGTCCATTGCCAGGTTATAATTAATCCCCGTTTGCGTTTCCGTGTCCAATTTCCCTCTCACGGCTCCTGACCCAGACCAATTGTGGCAGGAGGTTTCTGTAGTTGCTAATTGCTAATCTTATCAAGGTGAGAACACTGCAATCAGCCAAAGGTGATCTGCTGCTGGGCCAGCGTTTGCCTCACCTGTGCCAGGGCAGGATGCACAATGCCTGCAGCGCTTGCCAGGGCTGTTCCTTGCCCATCCTGGGCAGGATGGGATCCTCCAGGTGCCCTCACCTTTCCCAGCCCCACATCATAATGAAAAATCCCTAAACAGCCCCAGAGCCTCTGAGGGGGCTCAGACAAACAAGGCACAAACCCTGGGGAGATCCTGCTCCGCGCCGTTTGGGAGCCGAGGCGCTTTTTTGCGGGCAATCTGTTCCCTCCCACTGCCGCTGGCTCCCTGCCCGCCCCACTCCCGGCAGAGGCGGCCGTGGAGAGAGCGGCTCTGGCCACCAGGACAATTCCATGGATGTCCCCAAGTGTCACAGGGCCAGGCTGGGCTGAAGGGGCACAGCTGGCAGAGCCCGGGAGCAGAGAGCAGCCAGGTGTTCCCCAGGTGTTCCCCCAGGTGAACAACGCCAATCACTTGTTTTTAAAATAGTAATAAAATAGTAATAATAGTAATAAAATTTTAATAGTAATAAAATGGTCAGATATAATATGTAGAGATATATAAAGCATATATATAAAATATATTAAATATGTATACATGTATATAAATTTATATGTGTCTATTATTATATATTATGTTATATTATATTATATTATATTATATTATATTATTTATTATTATATATTATTATATATTATATATTATATAATGTATTATATATTATATATTATATATTATATATTATATATCAAATATATCAAATATACCAAACATAGTTAGAGTAATAATGATTTCGACAATTTTCATTAGGACAATATGAGACAATAAAAACAAAGAGTTGCAGACAATCCAGGTACATTTTTCTGGGCAAAATAAGCTCGAAAAAGGACACAGTTAACAGAGGATTAACCCTTAAGAACAACAGCCTGTTGCATATTCGTACAGCTCATATATGATGCATATTAAAAATGCCAATCAGTTGTTTTTAAAATTTAAAAAATTTAATAGTAATAAAATGGTTAGAAAAATAGCAATACAATTAGAGTAATATTTTTTTGGACAATTTGAATTAGGACAATATGAGACAATAAAAACAAAGAGTTACAGACAGTCCAGCTGCCTTTTTCTGGAAAAAATAAACCCAAAAAGGGACACAGTTAACAGAGGATTAGCCCTTAAAAGCAATAACCTCTTGCATAGTCATACAGCTCATACATGATGCATAAATTCCATTCAAACACAGGATTCTGTCTGGTCAGTGTCAGCTTCTTCCTTGAATCCTGACAGCACCTTCCAGGTGGGAAGAAGTTCATTTCTTCTGATAATGGAGCAATAAATTCCCTTTCTCCTAATGATTCAGGTGTCCTGTGGCTGCAAGTCCTTTCTTTAAAAAGATACAACCTAGAAGTACATTTACCACACCACTTAAGGGAATCAACACAGCATCACTTAGTAACACAACACACACAACATTCATTTGAATATTTGCAAAAAGCCAACCACGAAATATTTTTCACACCCCGCATCAGGCAGGTGACTTTCAGATTGGGGCTCCCAGGTTTGTATGGACGCATCACGGGTTTTGGGGGGCAGGAGGGGGCTCGGACAGCCCAGGCGAGCATCGCAGCGCGGGTGGCACCGTCAGGGGGTGGCAGGGGTGGTGGCAGGGTCCCAACCCTCGCCGTGTCCCTGGCGTGGTGTGGCACGGGCGCCTCCCGATGCCTCTGCTCTCTCTCCGCCGCCCCCAGCCGTCTGTCGCTGCTGACACTCGCCGACAGGAATAAACTCCAACACCTACCATATGCTTTGCCACTTCTGCTGCCCGCGCTCACTTGTTGCTATCTATTTTTTCCAGAGCTGGGGCAGCCTCTGCGTGGGGCGGCGCTGCCAGCAGTGGGGAGATGAGCTGAGATGGGGTGCTGGTGTTTATGGCACAGGGGAGGGCAGGGGGTCTGTCTCTGGTGGGCTCAACCCTGCTCTGGGGGCAACTCCTGCTCCCCAGCACTTCCCACATGGGCACCGGCTCTGGTCCTGTCCTACCCCAGCTGCTCTGGCAGTGGGTTTGGGGCTGGTGGAACCACTGGGTCCTTCCTCAGCTGCTCTGGCAGTGGATTTGGGGCTGGTGGAACCACTGGGTCCTTCCTCAGCTGCTCTGGCAGTGGATTTGGGGCTGGTGGAACCACTGGGTCCTTCCTCAGCTGCTCTGGCAGTGGATTTGGTGCTGGTGGAACCACTGGGTCCTTCCTCAGCTGCTCTGGCAGTGGATTTGGTGCTGGTGGAATCAGCTGTGGCAGTGGATTTGGGGCTGGTCGAGCTGTTTTGTCCTGCCCTGGCCCAGTTGCTGTGGCAGTGGATTTGGTGCTGGTGGAGCCAGCTCTGGCCTTGTCCTGCTGTGGCAGTGGATTTGCTGCTGGTGGAACTGTCTGGTCCTTCCCCAGCTATTGTGGCAGTGGATTTGGTGCTGATGGAACCAGCTGGTCCTGCCCCAGCTGCTCTGGCAGTAAATTTGGTGCTGGTGGAATCAGCTGTGACAGTGGGTTTGGTGCTGGAGGAGCCACCTGGTCCTGGCCCAGCTGCTGTCTCGGTGGATTTGGTGTTGATGGGATCAGCTGGTCCTGCCCTGCCCCAGCTGCTGTGCCAGTGGATTTGGTGCTGGTGGAGGCACTTGATCCTTCCTCAGCTGATCTGGCAGTGGATTTGATGCTGGTGGAATGAGCTGGTCCTGCCCCAGCTGCTATGGTGATGGATTTGGTGCTGGTGGAACCACCTGGTCCTGTCCTGTTGTGCCAGTGGATTTGTTGCTGCTGGAGCTGCTCCCTGCCCTGCTCCAACTGCTGTGCCAGTGGATTTGTTGCTGCTGGAGCTGCTCCCTGCCCTGCCCTGGGCCCAGCACTCTGGTGGTGTGACCCTCCCACATCACCCATGCCATGCTGTGCCCAGGCACTGCCCACTGGGTGCTGTCACAGCTCACTGGGCACTGACAATGCTCCTGCTGGGGCACTGCCCCGAGCTCACATCCTGGCCTCCATCCAGCCCACTCATCCCAGCCAGGAGCAGTGCTGTATTGCACTAAATCGTTTATTAATTATTGTTTTGCACTGGGTGATTGGAGATTTGCACTGGGTAGATTTTATATTGCACTGAACAGTTTATGTTACATCTCATGGTTTGTTCTTCCCTGGCCAGGGGCAGGACTGGTTTGTTATTCCCTGGCCAGGAGCAGGACTGGTTTGTTATTCCCTGGCCAGGGGCAGGACACCAAAGGCTGTCCCCTGAGCTGGCACAGGGACAAGAACCAGCAGGATCGTTCTGGGTTCTGGGTTCTGGGTGTGGGATCTGCATCCTCAGGGCTGTCCCCAAGGAAAACCACAGGGAAGGGCACAGTGAGCATCACTCAGTGCAGGGATGGGCACAGCCTCCCCTGGCACGATGGAGATTCAATCTCAGCGTCTCCTCCCCACCGTGAGCTGCTCCGTGTGTTTACCACTCGCACAGCCAGGAAAATTCATCTCCTTTGGGGAGCGAATGCATCTCGGCTCATCCTCCAGGTGCCAGAGCTGCTGATGACGCTGTAAACGATGTAAAATCTTCACAGTTGAGCCTGTCCTGCCCCCTGGCACTGTCACAGCTCCCCGGGACAGGCAGGGATGTGCATGAGCCCCGGGGCATCCCGCATCCCTTTAATTGCACCACGCCGCTTTGATTCCTGGCTTTAATTGCAGCCTAGCGAGGCCCGGGCAGCAGGAGAGGAAAACATCAAGCTTCAAGGGAAACAAATCGGGAGAGGAAAAGAACATTTACTGGTGACTAATAGGTCTGTGGCTCGGTTGTGTGTGTTTGCCTGCCACAGCGCGGGACGGTGCCAGGAGCAGAGGGGATTTCTTCCTTCTTGGCAAGCCCAGCTGAGCGGTGCAGGGCGAGCAAAGAGGATTTTTCTGGGCCCATGCCGTTTCTGGGATATTTTTAACGCCCGTTGCACAAAAGCTGAAACACATCTTGAGCTAAACAGAGAAGATTTTGGCTGTTTTCAAGGCAGGGTTTGGGCTAAACAATCCTGTGGTGGCAGATGGGGACGTTCACACGCTGCGCTGGTCACAGCAGAGGAGATGGAGGCTGGTGAGAGGAAAGGAGGAGAGTTCATGGTGCTGGCACCCGGAGCAGCCACCACCCTCCCCAAAGTGCCACCACCCTCCCCAAATGCCACCACTCTCCGAGTGCCACCAACCTCCCTGAGTGCCACCACCCTCACTGAGTGCCACTGCCATAACCAAGTGCCACCACCCTCCCCAAATGCCACCACCCTTCCCATGTGTCACCTCCCTCCCTGAGTGCCACCACCCTCACCGAGTGCCACCACCCTTACCAAATGCCACCACCCTCCAAATGCCACCACCCTCCCCAAATGTCACCACCCTCCACAAATGTCACCACCCTCCCTGAGTGCCACCACTCTCCAAGTGCCACCACCCTCCACAAATGCCACCACCCTCCCCAAGTGCCACTACCCTCCAAGTGCCACCACCCTCACCAAATGCCACCATCCTCATCAAATGCCACCACCCTCCAAGTGCCACCACTCTCCCCAAGTGCTACCACCTTCACTGAGTGTCACCACCCTCCAAGTGCCACCACCCTTACCAAATGCCACCACCCTCCAAGTGCCACCATCCTCCAAGTATCACCACCCTCTAAGTGCCACCACCCTCCCCGAGTGCCACCACCCTCCAAGTGCCACCACCTCACCAAATGCCACCACCCTCACCAAATGCCACCATCCTCATCAAATGCCACCACCCTCCGAGTACCACCACCCTCACCAAATGCCACCACCCTCCAAGTGCCACCACTCTCCCCAAGTGCCACCACCCTCCAAGTGCCACCACCCTCCCTAAATGCCATCACCCTCCAAGTGCCACCACCCTCTAAGTGCCATCACCCTCCCCAAGTGCCACCACCCTCTCTGAGTGCCACCACTTTGTGTGAGGATGGCACAGGACAGACAGATCCTGGTGCTGGCATCCCTGAGCTCGAGCCCATTTCCCTGGCAGGGCTCTGGGCACTCTGCCTGGCACTCCCTGGGTTTTCCTTGTGCAGCAACCCAGTGTCCCCAAGAGCTGCTCGGGGGTGGCTGAGGTCCCTTTGTGGCTTTGCTGTGCTGGGGAAGATGAAACAGGAAAGCTTTATAAATATGATTGCCTGGCAGAAGATTTTGAGAATATGGAAACTATGAGTGAGACTGAAATAAAAGCAAGGTCTGAGATACTTTAATTACTGAACGACTGGAAAACAATGGTGTGGTAAATCTGTTTTTGATGGAACAATACCCTCTGCTTGCAGACAGGTCCAAGGGTCAGAGCAGACCCTACAGCCTGGCAGAAGGGGCCCAAAGAGGAGTTTTTAGGGTTTAAAATGTAACACACCATGGTAATGTAATGATTCATATAAGCTGTATGGAAATGCTATAGGATTTGTATTTGTACTAGTGAAAATTAATGTTCCTACAGTGAGGGGTGGCAGGGCCAACCCCACAGAATGGGACATGGGGATGAGGATGTCAGCACGGCTCTGTGGTGTTCCCCACGCCCACCTTGGCCCCACAGACATTTGTGTGGCTCCAGCACGGCTGCCTGGGCTGTTCCCCCACAGCAGACAGAGCTGGGATCTCGTTAGTGAGCTCCTGGACTTTGAGCATGTTGGAAAACAGCGCTGGCTAATAAGAGAAAAAGAATGACAGCAAATAAGCCCAGCCACGGGAACATGCCCTTTTCATCCAGCATTTTTTATTCCCCCACGTTCTCCCCCCCTTCCCTTCTTCGCCAGTGGATTGAAGCCACTGTAATAAAATTATTAAATATAAAAAATAATAAAAAAAAAAATAGGATGTAGCCCCCACCTCGATGCGGCAACCATGGAAACTGGATCAAGGGGACACCTGTACATTTCCATTCCGGGCTCCTGCCTGCTGAATATACAGAGGAGCACTAATTAAAACCCCAGTGAGGATGGCAGGTGGAGGGAAGGAGGCAGCCCTGGCAGGGGGGCTCTGTGCTGCAGGGATGGGCCCTGCCAGGTGCCCAGCGAGCCTCAAACACCACCTGATGTTTCCAGCTCCTTCCAGCTCTGGGATGTGGAGCAGGTGCTGGCTGCCCCCCAAAATCTGTGCTAAAAAATTCACCCCAGCCCTGATGCACCCCTGAGTACTGAGAGGCCTTGGGGACCCCATTTCAGCCATGGGGATGATGCTCAGCAGGGCAGGGCAGAGCTGATCCTGTGTGATTTTATAATTTTTAACCATTTCAGCAGGAGGAGGAAGCTGCCCTGATGTGGCACGTGAGCAGCCAGAAGGAAAAAGGCTGTGTTGAACCTGCGGGGTTTATTTTTACCGACAGCAAATGGCAGCGCCTGGAACATTCCCCTCTTTGGAGAGTTAATTTTTACTGAGGCTCAGTTTTAGTCATTGTTGTCTAAATCTGACTCCTCCACACTTATCCCACGGAAAGGCTCCCGCAGCTCAGCCCTCAGGGTTTCAGTGCCCCCAGGGCTGGTGCCCGGTGCCAGCTCCTGCCAGCCCACGGCAGGGATGGATGGATGGGGAAAGATTTTCCTTCCAGCAGAGCAGCATCAGGCCATCCCCTTCCTGCTGGGGGTGAGCAGAGCCCTGAAACCCTCTGATTGCCACGGGAGGGTCTCAAATCACACCCCAAATGTCCTTCCCCACTCTGATTGCCCAGGAGGGTCTCAAATCACTCCCCAAGTGTCCTTCCCCACTCTGATTGTCCAGGCAAGATCTCAAATCAGTCCCCAAATGTCCTTCCCCCATGATTGTCCAGGGAAGGTCTCAAATCACTCCCCAAATGTCCTTCCCCGCTCTGATTGCCCAGGAGGGTCTCAAATCACCCCCCCAAATGTCCTTCCCCCTCTGATTGCCACGGGAGGGTCTAAAATCACTCCCCAAATGTCCTTCCCCCCTCTGACTGCCATGGGACTGTCTCAAATCCCTTCCCAAGTGTCCTTCCCCCCTCTGATTGCCCAGGGACCATCTCAAATCAGTCCCCAAGTGTCCTTTCCCCCTGTGATTGCCATGGGAGGGTCTCAAATCACCCCCCAAATGTCATTCCCCACTCTGATTGCCCATGGACTGTCTCGAATCACCCCCCAAATGTCCTTCCCCACTCTGACTGCCCAGGAGGGTCTAAAATCCCTCCCCAAATGTCCTTCCCCCCATGATTGCCCAGGAAGGTCTCAAATCACTCCCCAAATGTCCTTCCCCCTATGATTGCCCATGGACTGTCTCAAATCCCTCCCCAAGTGTCCTTTCCCCCATGATTGCACAGGAGGGTCTCAAATCATTCCCCAAATGTCCTTCCCCACTCTGATTGTCCAGGGAAGATCTCAAATCACTCCCTGAGTGTCTTTCCCGGCTGGAGCCCGCAGCAGGGCTGGTTCCTGCTGTGTGCCCATCACTGGCTGGGTCTCACGATGGACCGAGGGCTCTCTGGTCACTCTGCCGGGCTGTTTTTTTCAGCAGGCTGCTCATTTTCTCTGCCTGATCTGTGGAGATGACAGAGTGCTGAGAAGGTGACAATCCTCCTCCTCCTCCTCAGCTCTGCCCCACTCAGGACATCCCGGTCTGGCACGGAACAGCCCGGGCACGGCGCCTGGGCTGCTCTGGCTGCACAAACACCGAGGCACGGTGCCAACCAGACCAGCAGCTCCCCGTGGGTAAAGCACCGTGCCGTGGGTCTCCGAGGAAGGGGCTCCCCTCGGGCACAGAGCTCGGGCGCGCAGCTCAACTTTGGGGAGAAGCAAATCCCCGGTTTCCATGGGAACAGCAGGAGGAAAGTTTCTGGGTGGGATTGTGCCAGCCAGGCGAGGCAGCGGGACCCCGGGGCAGCCATCCCCCCCTCTGGTGGCATCCCAGCTGCCCGTGCCCCCAGAGGTGCCCCCTGAGATGAGGAGGGCACCGGGACTCCTTGCCTCCCCCTCGGAGCGGTGTCAGATGTGAGCTGACATTTAGCTCTCGGCTCAGATAACTCTAATCTGCTTTTCTCCTCCTCACGCTCTCCCTGGAGGCAAAAAAAAACCACTGCTGGGAGAGCAGAGGGGGGGACTCTGGAACCTTGGCACAAAGGGGTCTGGATGGTCCAGAGGATCCAGAGGTGTCCCAGCATCACCACGGCCTCCTCAGCCATGCCCTCCCATCAGGACACGAATTCCAGGGGTTGCAGCTCCTTGGGGACATCCCTAAAGCTGCAAGGACAGAGGTACAGCAGCACCCTGGGCATGGCAAAAAGCTCCTAAATACAGGTGGCTGTGTCCCCTGCCAGAGGCTGCAGCTTCTTGGGGACATCTCAAGGAATGCCAGGGGCTGCAGTTCTTTGGGGACATCCCTAAAACTGCAAGGACAGAGGTACAGCAGCACCCTGGGCATGGCAAAAAGCCCCTAAATACAGGTGGCTGTGTGCCCTGCCAGAGGCTGCAGATCCTTGGGGACATCCCAAAGGTGCCAGGATAGAGGTACAGCAGCACCCTGGGCACACAAAAAGTCCCCAAACCCTGGTGGCTGGGTCCCCTGTCAGGGCCTGCAGTTCTCTGGGGACATCCCTAAAGCTGCAAGGACAGAGGTACAGCAGCACCCTGGGCATGGCAAAAAGCTCCTAAATCCAGGTGGCTGTGTCCCATGCCAGGGATGCAGCTCCTTGGGGACATCCCAAGGAATGCCAGGGCCTGCAGCTCCTTGGGGACATCCCAAAGGTGCAAGGACAGAGGCACAGCAGCAAAAAGCCCCTAAATCCAAGTGGCTGTGTCCCCTGCCACACCACAGCACCCATCACCGCCTGCAGAGCCACCCTGGCCTGTGTCTCTCTCTCTCTCTTTCCTGGTGTCTCAGCTCCAATTAGCGAGGCCCCCATTAATTTTTTCCACTTAGCAGCTCCCGTCAGTGTCGAGCCGGCAGCGGGAGGGAGCCGGGGTGGAGGGGAGAGAGGCAGGGAGCTGGGATCAGCCCAGTAATGAGGCACACAGGGGGCTGAGCCTGGCTGGGGAGGGGTCCCTGAAGAGCAAAACCATCTCAGCATCACCCCTGGGCTGTCAAATCTCATAGCTCGAGGCACAGACCAGGTTTGGTGGGGATTTGAGGCATCTTTGGAGGCTCCTGCAGCTGCAGGCAGGGGCTGATCCCCAAAACCCCCAGAGCAAGGGTTAACCCTCAGCACTTGGCCTCTGCCCAGGCCAGCACCGCCCTCCCCCTGCCCACCCCCTCCCCGAGACCCCCGAGACCCCCCCTGGCCGCTGGAGATTGCCTGGAGCAGGGTTAATGATGCATCCACATGGAGCTGACCTTTCCACCTTCCCACCTTCCCAGCTTCACCTGCAACTCCCGTTTCCCTGCCATTATCTGCATGGATGCCTGTGGATTCCATTTCCATATTCATGGCGTTTTAATGACCCTGTAATATCTTTCTGCAATTAAACGTGGAATCTTAAATGTGGAGTCTTAAACGTGGAATCTTAAATGTGGAGTCTTAAATGTGGAGACTTAAATGTGGAGTCTTAAATGTGGAGTCTTTCTATTTTTTTTTTAATTTTTTTCCTCCTTCTGCAGATTAGCATCTGCAAAGGATCATTTGTGGCATTTGAGCAGAGGAAGGGAAGCCTGTTCAGGGGGGGGAGATGGGGTTAATTAAACTTCAGAGCACAGCAGGCTCCGCTGCCAAATATCCTTCTTGCAGTGGGACTGAGGGTGAGGAGGGAGCAGCTCTGGGCAGCTCCTGGGGGTGTTGGATTGCCTTTAAATCGTGCAAGCACACTCCAGGCACACGTGTGCATGCACAGAGCTCCAAATCTGCATCGAGAAGCTCTCTGGTGTCACCCCAGTGCAGCGGGGGCAGCCAGGCTGTCATCAGAGCCCTGGCGAGGCCATTAGAGCTCCTATCGCTCCATCTCCATCCCCGGGGCTAATGGACATCTGTGCCGCTGCACCACCCCCTCCCCGGCACCCTAATTGGGTTTCAGCCCCGAGAGATGGATGGGGACGGGCTCAGAGTGGAGCAGGGAGGAGCAGGAGGGGGCAGAGGCAGCTCTGAGAGCCCCCTCACCCTCCATCCACCTCCTGCCCTTCTTCTCCACCACCCCAAACCCGGTTTGAAGCATCTCCCACGGCCTTGCAGGATGATTGGAGCGGTGTCCAGGGGCTCTCAGCTCCTCCCTGATGGGACTTGGTGACCACAGGCAGCCCCAGCACGCTCAGTGCCTCCCACACCAGCTCCCCGCTGGTTCTTTTGAAGCTGCAGCTGTGAACAATATGCTGTGTGAGGCCCGTGTTTGGCACATTGAATAAAGATGGGGACGAGAAATGCCTTCTCCTGTGGCTGTCTGATGTGAAGGGCAGCACTGAATTCATTAGGAGGGCTGGCAGAGGCCAGGCAGGCAGGGCAGCACAGAGGCTGGTGGCCTCTGAAGGTGCCACCCTGTGCAGTGACACACCATGTGCTGGCCATGCCAAAGCAGCTGTGTGTGCTGGGGGTGGAAAGGAGGGAATTGTTTCTGTTCCTGGGGTTGGAAAGGAGGGAATCATCCCCATTCCAGGTGCTGGAAAGGAGAGAATCATCCCTGTTCCAGGGGCTGGAAAGATGGGCATCATCCCCATTCCAGGGGTTGGAAAAGAGAGCATCAATCCCCTTTCATGGGGCTGGAAAGGAGAGCATCATCCCTGTTGCTGGGGTTGGAAAGGTGAGCACCATCCCTGTTCCAGGGTTTGGAAAAGAGGGAATCATCCTGTTCCTGGGGCTGGAAAGGAGGGAATCATTCCCATTCCAGGGGTTGGAAATATGGGTATCATCCCTGTTTCTGGGGGTGGAAAGGAGGGAATCATTTCCATTCCAGGGGTTGGAAATATGGGTATCATCCTTGTTCCTGGGGTTGGAAAGGAGGGAATCATCCCTGTTCCAGAGGTTGGAAAGGAGGGAATCATCCCCATTCCAGGGGCTGGAAAGGAAGGAATCATCCCTGTTCCTGGGGGTGGAAAGGAGGGAATCATCCCTGTTCCAGAGGTTGGAAAGGAGGGAATCATTCCCATTCCAGGGATTGGAAATATGGGTATCATCCCTGTTCCTGGGGATGGAAAGGAGGGAATCATCCCCATTCCAGGGGTTGGAAAGGAGAGAATCATCCCTGTTCCTGGAGCTGAAAAGGAGAGCATCATCCCCACTCCTGGGGCTGGAAAAAGTCATTGCCCCCATTCCAGAGTCTGGAAAGAAAGGAATCAACCCTGTTCCTGGGGATGGAAAGAAAGAAATCATCCCTGTTCCTGGGGATGGAAAGGAAGGAATCATCCCTGTTCCTGGGGCTGGAAAGGAGGGAATTATCCCCATTCCAGGGGTTGGAAAGGAGAGCATCATCCCTGTTCCTGAGGTTGGAAAAAGGCATTACCCCCATTCCAGGGACTGGAAAGGAGGGCATCAATCATCCCCGTTCCAGGTGCCACCCAACCCTTCCAAACCCTGCTGCTCCAGGATTGCAGCTGTGGTGGGCACGGTGCCTGCACAATCCCACCTTTACCCACACCACAACACTCCCACCCCTCCTGGGTGATCCAGGGCTGTGTGTCAGGACCCAGGGGTGCAGGATTTGGGGCTGGATGCAGCTCCATGTCAGGCAGAAGGTGCAGGATTTGGGGCTGGATGCAGCTCCATGTCAGACAGAAGGTGCAGGATTTGGGGCTGGATGCAGCTCCATGTCAGGCAGAAGGTGCAGGATTTGGGGCTGGATGCAGCTCCATGTCAGACAGAAGGTGCAGGATTTGGGGCTGGATGCAGCTCCATGTCAGGCAGAAGGTGCAGGATTTGGGGCTGGATTCAGCTCCAGGCTGCTCCCTCCTGGTCCTGCCGCCACCTCCCGCTGCTCCAGAAGGATGCAGCATTTTATCATCATCACCCCGTGAGGCTGACAGGCACCAGAATTAACGAGTTCCTCATCAGCACTCCCTCATTTAGCTCCCTCCCTCGGGGTTACACCCCCAGCAAGCACAGAGGGAATGGGGAGGGCGTTGTTTGCAGGGCTGAGAGTGCAGGACACAGGTGAACAAACACACCTGTGTGCCCAGCCAAGGCCTGGAGGGGTTTAAGGTGCCCATCCAGGTGAGGGAAGGGTTCCTGGGATGCCCTGAGCCATGGGGACATGGAGAAACTGCCCTGGCAGAGGGGCATGGGGACCTGGGCATGGCTGGCCTCCACACACCCCTCATCAGGGCTATTAATTATTTCCTCTCATCTGCTATTAATTACTGACACCAGCAAAACCACAGCACATCTGCCAAATGCAGGAGCTTCACCACCTCCAGGATTGACCCCATGGAAGCCAAGGAGCTGTGGGGCAGCAGCAGGACAGGGGGACACTGCCACCAGCAGCCTTTGTGTTGTGTCCCTCAGCAGCAGAGGCTTCGTGTGGCTGTGCTGTCCCCTGGGTGTCCCTCTGGCTGTCACCACACAGCAGAGCACGGAGGGAAAAGACATTCCTGTCCTCTCTATGCTGGCTTTTTTGGAATGGTGACATCCTGAAAAGGATTGGCCATCCCAAGGGGGGGTTTATTTGGCAGCAGAAAAGCTGTGAAACTGCAAGGCCTCCTTGAACTGCTGTCAAAACACATTTTCCTACCTGTGCCCTGCGGTGCCAGCTGGGATTTCAGCACATGGGGTGGCAGCCTGGGCATTGTCTGACCTGCAGGATTCATCCAGAGTGTGCCAGCCCAAGCCTGCAGTGTGGATATCACACCCATTTTTGTGAGCCCTGCAGAGATTGTGATATGAAGCATTTTGATTGTAAATAAATTACATTTGCGCATTGTGATGATTTGAATGGGAAGAGGAAGGGAGGGAGGAGAACAGGATGAGAAAGGAACTCTGTAGCCATGATGCTCACCTTGACCCAGCCATCCCGGGCTCAGAGAACCTGGAAAAGAGCCCTGGAAGCTGCGTTGGGCAGTGACAGGCACGGTGGATCCTGAAACACCAGCTCAGAAGTGTGAACACTCCTCGGAAAGCCTGCACGGGTGTGGGGTTTGGAGTAGCAGAGCTCCATCTAGCATTGGTGAGAACTGATGCTTCACCAAAGCCTTAATTCACAGCTGCTTTGTTGAGCCTTGGAGCTGTTCTGTCTGTCTGTCTGTCTGTCAGCAGCCTCAGACCACCAGAAACACTGAGGTTTTTAGAGTTTTTTAGAGTCTGAGCTTGTCTGTGCCCTCCCACCCTGCAGGACACAGCTCCACTGTGAAAAACGCCCAATCACTTGTTTTTAAAATTGTAAAAGTTTAATAGTAATAAAATGGTTATAAAAATAGTAATACAATTAGAGTAATAATAATTTGGACAATTTGGATTAGGACAATATGAGACAATAGAGACAAAGAGTTATGGACTGTCCAGGTACCTTTTTCTGGGCAAAATAAGCCCGAAAAAGGACACACATTAACAGATGATTAACCTTTAAAAGCAATAGCCTGTTGCATATTCATACACTTCAAACATGGTGCATAAATTTCATTTAAACACAGAATTCTGCCTGGTCAGTGTCAACTTCTTCCTCTTAATCATAACAGCGTCATCCTGCCCAAGCAAGGTGGGAAGAAGTTCATTTCTTCTGATAATGGGGCAATAAATTCTCTTTCTCTGAAAGATTCAGGTGTCCTGTGGCTGCCATCTCCATGAGAGTCCTTTCTTTAGAAAAAAAAAGTATCCTACACAGCACAGTTTCTATTTTAACATTTTGTTATAACCTAAAAGTAGACTTACCACACTACTTAAAAGAATTAATACAGCATCACTTTCTAACACAACACATATAATATTCATTTTAATATTTGTGAAAAGCAAATCGTAAAATACACATTTTTCACTCCCATTTCCCAGGCAGAATCAGTCCTTTAGCAGTACTGACACCTCCTAGCAACACTGCTTTTTAACCCATGTAAACTTTTAAAATCTACAATCTGTTGTGGCTGAGCTGCATAAAAAAAAAAAAAAAAAAAAAAAAAAAAAAAAAAAAAAAAAAAAAAAAAAAGAATTTGCCCTTTGTCTCAGGGCTGCAAAGCTTTTCCAAGAAGGAGAATTGCTTACCAGGCAGGGCACAGGTGGAGGAGAAAAAGGAGGGCAGGATTTAGGGCTAAATCAACCTCAGATTCAGCCAAAGCCACTTCACCCATGTGGGATTTGTTGTCTCTGTCCACAGAGCAGCAATTGTCCGAGAGCTGCTGTGGGAGTGTCCTGACAAATCACTGCCAAACACCTGCAGAGCCTGAACCACCTGGAATTCCACTGCCCTTCAGGCTTTTTGAAAATCTCAGAATACCGAATGTCAGGCGCTAAAAATCTCTGATTTAGGATGATGCCTTCAGCAGCAGGGGTGGGTGATGTGCTGCTTTCAGAGCCTGGGGGGCTGCAGGATGTGTTACCTGGTCATTCTGAGGACAAAAATCGATGTCCTGGGCAATGGAGGTGTCTCCTGCCAGGTGCTTCACTGCTCCCTCAGGGAATTGCAGCTGCTCGAGGAGACTCAGCCTGGAGCTGTCAGTGCAAGCACTAAATGGAGAAGCAGAAACAGGGATTACAACGAGTGGGGATCTCCCCAAATCTTAACCCAAAACCCCAAGCCTTGAGCCAAACCTCAAGCCTCAACCCGTCTGTTTTTCAAACCCTCAGCCTCTCTGTTTTTGTGGTGACAGAACACCCAGATTTTGAGAGCAAGGAGAAATCAGCAGTTTTTGTGAAGCTGGAGACGAGGTTACTCTTTTTTATTGAACAAACAGCATCTGCAAACTGTCAGTCCTTTGAGAAGAGCCAGACAGCTCCAAGCAAGGCAACAAAGGGCTGCTGAAGTGCTTTGGTTCTCAGCTCGAGGGCCACCACCACTTGAGAAGCACTTGATAACACTTTGCTTCCCGAGCTCAGGAGCGTGAGCAAAAACCCAGCATGGAGCCAGCTGCCAGGGTGGAGAGAAAAATCCAGCCTGGAGAGAAAAATCCAGGCTGGAGAGGCTGCTCCAGAGCCTGAGGCTGCTGTGGGCACAGCCAGAGGCAGATCTGGGCACAGGCATTGGCACGAGCTGGGTGATGCCCCACGGGACCCATCAAAAGGTGACAAATGTCCCTGTAAACCAAGTCACTGCACACCCCGAGGATTTTTCATAAAATATGTTTTTTATATATTTTATGAATAATCCTTTTGCCGGGTTTTTTACCTCCTGAAAAGCTGAGAGGCCTCAGGAACAAAATATAAACAATAATTGTCTTCTGCTGCTGCGGAATGCAACAGGTGCATCTGTGATTGGTCTCATGTGGTTGTTTCTACTTGATGTCCAATCACAGGTCCAGCTGTGTTGGGACTCTGGTCAGTCACGAGATTTTATTATCATTCCTTTCTCTCTTTCTTTAGTATAGTTGTAGTATATATCATTTTCTTTTAATATATCATAGAATAATAAATCAGCCTTCTGAAACATGGAGTCAAGATTCTCATCTCTTTCCTTGTCCTGGAGACCCTCAAACAGCACCACAGGGCTCAGCCAGGAGTCCCTGAGGGGCTGTGGGAATGGAGGGGAGCTCCATTCACTTCAGGAATTCCTGGAGATGTGTTCCTTCCCTTTGCTGTGTGAAAAATGCATATTTATACTATTAACTTTTCACAAATATTAAAATTAATATTATATGTGTTGTGTTAGAAAGTTGTGCTGTATTAATTTTCTTAAGTAGTGTGGTAAATGTAGTTTTAGGTTCTAACATAATGTTAAAATAGAAACTATGCTGTGTAGCATACTTTTTTTAAAGAAAGGACTCGCAGTGAGATAGCAGCCACAGGACACCTGAATCTTTCAGAGAAAGAGAATTTATTGCCCCATTATCAGGAGAAACGAACTTCTTCCCACGTCAAAGGCTGTTAAGATTCAGAGGAAGACGTTGACGATGACCAGACAGAATCCTGTGTTTGAATGGAATTTATGCATCGTGTATGAAGTGTATGAATATACAACAGGCTGTTGTTTTTAAGGGTTAATCCTCTCTTAACTGTGTCCTTTTTCAGGCTTATTTTGCCCAGAAAAAGGTACCTGGACAGTCCATAACTCTTTGTCTCTATTGTCTCATATTGTCCTAATCCAAACTGTCCAAATTATTATTACTCTATTTGTATTACTATTTTTATGACCATTTTATTATCTATTAAACTTTTAAAATTTTAAAAACAAGTGACTGGCGTTTTTCACAGGAGTGATCGGTGAGGATCCCTCAGAGTGTTTCCTAGAGGTACAAACTTCGTTATACCGTAAGGCCGGGGGTTGTGAACTCGGTTTTCCTTTGACCTATGCGGTCCCCGCTGTGTCCCTGGGCCCTCGAACCGCCTGTGGGAGCCGGCCCAGGGGAGCGGGACCGGCCCCGCGGGGCCTCACAGCCGCGGTCCCGGCAGCGACCACACGGCCCGGCCGGTACTCAGGGAGCATTGCTGGGGGCACCGGCAGCGTGCAGCCTCCACTCCCTTCCCTCCGTGCCGCTCCGCAGGGACAGACAAGAAAAAACAAGGAGAGACAAAACCAGAGCCCAACCAAACCTGCACCGAGCCCGGCCCGGCGCCGACTGCGGGCCCCGAACCGGAGCCCCTCAGACCGCCCCTGCCCTGGCCCCGCCCCCCGCGGTCCCAGCCAATCAGCGGCCGCCGCCGCATCCGGGGCCCGCGCCCCCTGCCGCTCGCGCTCGGCCATGGCGGAGGTGAGCGCGGAGCCGCCGCTGGGGTCGCGCCGGGCCCGGGGCCGCTCCCGGCCGGGCGGGCGGGAACACCGGGAGCGCCGAGCCGCGCCCGCCCGGGGCCGCCGTCCTGCGGCAGCCAGCGCGGTGATGGGCCGGTGTGGGCTACCGGGGCGGGGGCCCTTGGGCCGGGGGACGCTGAGGCCCTGGGCGGCAGCGGGCCGAGGGGCGGGGGCGGCGGGGCCGGGCACGGGAAGAGGCTCCTGGGCGGGAACGGGCGGCGCCGGCGCGGGGACCCCGCGGCCTGAGGGCGGTGCAGAGGGGCGTGAGGGGCCGGGGGCTGCGGGAAAGGCCCCGGGGGCAGAGCGGAGCGGGAGCACCGGGGCTGCGGCCCGGCAGGACCCGGTTTGGGGTGGCTGGAGCCGGGCTCGGGGGTGCGGAGCTGATGGAGGGGGCTCTGAGGTGAGAGGCGGCCTGAGCAGCGAGGTCGGGATGCTGGGAATGGCAGAGGGTGGGGATGGTGTGAGGAAATGTTGGTTTGGGTGGCCGGGTTGGTTCTCACCACCTTGCCCAGGGGCCAGAAGGCAAAGAGGGACCAGGTGGGGACTCCCCATTGCCTCCACCGTGGCCATGTTGTGTTTGCCTTGGTGTCTTGTGCTGAAATGATTTTGCTCTATTGCTCTTTGAGCTGGTGATGCCCATCGAGCTGTGCCATGTCCCTCAAACATCCTTGACCTGTTGGGATGGTTGTTGTGACACATGCACGCTTCATTTCTGTGGCGTGACCCTCGTGGTGGCCACAACACGGAACAAGGCTTCCAAGGGGAAGACTTTGAGGTACTCTGTGAGTACATCTTGTCCCAGGGCAGGGCTTCTCTTCCAGGATATTTCAGCATTCTGCAGGAGGGCTTCTCTTCCAGGATATTTCAGTGTTCTACATGACAATGGTCTGTTTGCCCACCCACCATGCTTTGGCCTTTGGTGGAACACCAAGCTTGTTGCATTCTTCACTTGTGCCAAAGTGTTGTTTGGGCACGTTTTTGGGTTCAAGTGGTGCCTCAGCACCCTGCCCAGCTCACAGAGCTCAGGGGACATCCAGGAGCTGTCATTGTCTCTTGGGTGAGGTTTGGTACAGGTGTGGTGGGGCCCTGATCTTCTTGGCAGTGCACAAGGTGGGTTGTGTGTGGTGTCATCTGTTCATTCTTTGGTTTTTCAGAGGCAGAACTTGCAGGACAAATCTGTTTCCATCCCTGGCTACATCTGGGGTTTGTGGAAATGGCCCCATGGCCAAGGAGTGTGTACAAAACAGGAAGGTTTCTCACTGAATCTGAAATATTCAGATTTAGACTGGCTCAGGAAACTATGTTAGTTATTGAAGGGTGGCACTGGAAAGGGGAATTTTGGTTTTTCCTCACTTTTTTGCAAGAGTGATTTCAGTCTGGAAGGTTTTTCTCAAGGTAGGCACCATTGGCCTCACACTGGGAAACAGCTTTGTCAGGGCTAAAGCTCAGGCTCTGCCTCTGTGTGTCCTAAATGATGGCTGAGCTTCATTCCATGTGCTCAAAGCCTTGAGTCCACACCTCAGGAAGGAGGGCAGGAGTCACCCAGAAATACAAACATGAGAGTGAGTAGTTACAACCTCAGTGTAACCTCTGAGAGGAAAGTTACTCCTGTGCCCGAGCAGCAGAAGCTGGCAGGAGGAAAGCAGTGCTGGGGATGGGAAAGTGAAATTAAAGGAATTTAATCTCCTTTTTTCCCCCACCAAGATTCAATGTCCCATGGGCACAGGAGCAAATTTCCATGATCACAGTGCAGTGGGAGAATAACTGGAGAATAACCCATGGAATCTCTCACCAGCAGCAAGAGCAGTGACACTGTGGTCTAGAGCTGTTCTCTGTGTTTCTGGTGCATGCCAGGCTCTTGCATTTCAAACATTTCAAACCCAAACATCACACAGGAGGCAGAAGTGTTGGGCTGCACCTACCTCACCTTCAGACCAAGAGTAACTCCACTTCCCATGGCATTGCTAATCAGGGCAATCAGAAATATCAGCTGCATTTTTAACCCAAGCCTTCCTTTCTCTTCTATTCCTCTGGCTCTTGTTTCTTCTGGATTTTGAGTAATCTGAGGGATTTTTCTGTTCCATGTGTGTTCAGCTTTGGGCATGGAATGGGCAATCAAAATATTCTGTCATCAGTTGCATTTTTAAGCCAGGCCTGCCTTTCTCTTCTATTCCTTTGGCTCTTGTTTCTGTGATCTTATGGATTTGTGAGTGATCTGAGGGATTGTTGTGTTCCATGTGTGTTCAGATTTAGCCATGGAATGGGCTGTTTTCTTTGTCTGTCACTTGTTTCTTGTTCCCTCAGCCCAGCAGAGCAGTGCTGGTTATTCCATGGTGATTCCATTGCTCTGGTGCTCTGTTACTGCTTTGGAGCATTAATTCTTGATTATTTATGGAATTGTCACTCTGCTGTAGTGGCCAAACCTCCTCCTTTCAGCACCTGGTTATTAACAGGAGATCTCATTGTTCCTGAGGTATTTCTGAGACCTTTTCAAGCCAGCCCATCCATACCAACAGCTCCAATCTTTGTTTTCAGAATCTTCATTGACCCCCAGGCAAGGAGGTGCCATTGATCATTGCCTGAACAAATCTGAGTTCTGCAGGTTCTCCAGGACCTGGAGGGAGTCAGGGCACACCACACCCCTTCCAAGGAACCGTGTTTGTTTGCTTGGAAGGATTTATCCAAGAGGGTTTTGTGCTTGGTCACATTCCAGCAAAGCCCAACAAAGGCACATTGACACTTTCCTGACTTACAGAGACATTTCCTGGTATGACCATCCTCAAAATGGAGCCTGTCCCCTTCTCCTTTCATCATCCCATAATTTCTCCCTTCTCTTTTTGTGGGCATGGCTGCAGGGCTCTGTTTGGGGGGATTCACTTGGGGCATGGTGGACTGGAGGCATCTTCTTGGTTATTATGGAATTTCCAGTCTGTGTGTTGGTGTCTGAAGGGACTCACTGAGAACTCACAGTCTGTGCTGGCTTTTTGTGGTGAATACTTTGCTTTGTTGTTAGAGGATAGATTTTAATGTGAAGTTTAATTTTAAATTGTGAGAGGCTCCTGTGGAAGGCTGTGAATGCCCTGGTTCCAGCTGAAGAAGTGAGGAGTGCTGGTGCCCAGCTGAGCTTGTTGATGGCTGAGTATCCCACAGAGATGTCACTGGGGACTGGGGGACTGACTCTGGGATTTTCTTCTGCACTCAGGTGCTGTCACTCACCCCAAAGCTTTGCTTGTTCACCTGTTTGCTCCCTGCTAGGCTGAACTTGATCAGCAGCACTTCCAGGCACAGCAGATGTTCTGTCTGGGTTGTTTTCCTCAGCCCCTGCTGCTGCCTGAACTTGTGACCTGGCACCAGATGCCACCTGCAGGTGCCTGTGCTGGGGTTGTGCCTCTCCCACCTCACCTGTGCCACTTCTGGTGCCACCAGGCTCCTTCTCTACTGTCTCTTTGCTGCTGGGTGCAGTGAAGCATCAGGGAGATGTGGCTGGCTGCTCCCTGAAGGGTCAGTCCCTAAAATTGCTGTGCTCAGACACAGTGTGTGTGTTTAAAATGACAGCTGAGGGTACAGGTCCTTAGTTTAAGTGAAGTTGTAAACCACAAAGCTGTGAGATCTCAAACTGGTGTGGGGGTAAGAAGTGAGCAGAGTGTTTCTGGTCCTTCCAGGCTCCTTCTCTGCTGTCTCTTTGCTCCTGGGTGCAGTGAGGCATCAGGGAGAAGCCAGGGTGTTGTGCTGGCTGCTCTCTGAAGGGTCAGTCCCTAAAAATGCTGTGCTCAGGCACAGTGTGTGTGTTTAGAATAACAGCTGAGGGTCTAGATCCTCCTTTTAAGTGAAGATCTGAGATCTCAAACTGGTGTGGGGGTAAGAAGTGAGCAGAGTGCTCCTGGTCCTTCCAGGCTCCTTCTCTCTGCTGTCTGTTTGCTGCTGGGTGCAGTGAGGCATCAGGGAGATGTGGCTGGCTGCTCCCTGAAGGGTCAGTCCCTAAAAATGCTGTCAGACACAGTGTGTGTGTTTAAAATGACAGCTGAGGGTCTAGATCCTCCTTTTCAGTGAAGTTGTAAACCACAAAGGTCTGAGATCTCAAACTGGTTGGGGGGATAAGAAGTGAACAGAGTATTCCTGATCCTTCCAGACTTCTCTGCCTGCTCTGCTGTTTCTTTGCTCCTGGGTGCAGTGGAACATCAGGGAGAAGCCAGGATGTTGTGGCTCCCTGAAGGATCAGTCCCTAAAAATGCTCAGGCACAGTGTGTGTGTTTAAAACAACAGCTAAGGCTTCAGGTCCTTTATTTAATTGAAGATATAAACCACAAAGGTCTGAGATCTCAAACTGGTGGGGGGGATAAGAAATGAACAGAGTGCTGGAGGTAAAATAGATGGAATGGAAACACATGGATTGAGAGAAGGTGGAGAGAGGAGGCCAGGAAAAACTGCTCAGTACCTGCTGAGCTCTTTTGAGCAACAGTTTCTGCCACTGCCCTCTGGGGCTTCTGGTAACTTTTGTTTTGAACTTAAATTGAATTTGCTGGTGGGGTGAGGCGTGTGGAAAGGTGGTGTGTTTTAAGGAGAGCTGTCTCAACCATGTTTTTCTCTTCTCCTGAAGGCCTCTGTTGGCCGGCAGAGCCCCAGGGTGGTTCCATACCCAGCCCGTGGTCTGTGTCCTGGAGAGCCCTCCCTTCAGAGCGCTGCAGGTACCTCCAGCCCCACCTCCCTCTGCCTCCTGCTCTGCTTTCCTGAGGAAACAAAGTTTCTGTGATAATTTCCCTTCTCCTTGCAACATCTCCCCAGCCTGTTGGTTGATTCCCATGCCGTTTGACAGAGGAAGAAAGTGTTAAAGATGCCAAAGATCCTACAGGTGTCCATTTGGCCATTCTTCTTTTTGACTAAGGGGTGATTACCCTTTCCCCCCCAAGTTTTCCTCACTTTTATTCATGTATCCCAAGACCCCTTCCCAGATTTCACAGGATTTATCCTCAGGTGTGGTCATGGCAGGTATGGCAGAAAAGCATCTCATGGGGCTGCAAGGACAGAGAAGGGAGAAAGGGAAATCCATGAAAGTAGGGGATAAAAAGGAATATTTGGCCATTCTTGAGTAAGGAGTGATGCCAAAGCTCCTACAGGTGTCCATTTGGCCACTCTTCTTCTTAACTAAGGGGTGATTACCTTTCCCCCCCATTTTTCCTCCCTTTTATTGATGTATCCCAAGACCCCTTCCCAGATTTCACAGGATTTATCCTCAAATGTCATGGCAGGTAAGACCCTGGCCAAGGTGCAATGGCACTGGCAGCAATCCCAGAAAAGCATCTCATGGGGCTGCAAGGAGGGAGAAGGGAGAGAGGGAACTCCATGAAAGTAGGAGAAAAAAAGGAATATTTGGCCATTCTTGAGTAAGGGGTGATGCCAAAGCTCCTACAGGTGTCCATTTGGCCATTTTAAATTAAGGGGTGATTACCCTAAAAATGCCCCCAGGTGAAGGAGAGGCTGCAATGTGTGCACACATATTGTGAGAATCCAGTGAGGACTGACACACAAATACTCAGAAAAGCTTCAAATTCAGCTTCCAGTCAGTTGTGGGACTCAAATGTGCACAGAACCTTTGTGCTGATGAAGTGAGTGCTGCCAGTTGTGATCTCTGTTCTGCCTAATCTCTTCCTCTGGCTTATCATGGCTGCACACACACAAGGAAGGGATCATCCCTGGCTTTGTTGTTGCATCTCAAGATGTGTTCCAAGTGTCCAACTCCTTCTGATCCCTGCAGTTGTGTCAATGGGCTCAGCTGATCATCGACTGAACCTGGCAGAGATCCTTTCCCAGAACTATGGTGTGAGGGAAGAAAGGGAGGAAGATGATGCTCAGGAGAAGCAGAAATCTTTAGAGGAGCTGGAGAAGAGTTTCAGTGCCTCTCAGGTAAAGGCAGCAGGGGAGGGGAAGGGGAATTACCTGGAGGATTTGGTTGTTTGCTGTGTGAAGCTGTGGGTGGTCCCAGGGAGACCTGAGTGGAACACAAACTGTTCTTGGTGACAGGGAGTGTCTCTTCAAGCCAGGTACAGGGGGTTTGCTGCTCCCCTTCCTCTGCTTAAATACCCTTGTGCTGTCTGGCATTTGTTTGAAATCTAGAATAAAAGATAAAGATATTTTAAAAAATGCTTTGGAGTGAAATGTGACCATGTTCACAGGGGTCTTATGTTGAAGGAAGAGATGAGGATCTGACTCTGTGTTTCAGAAGGCTTGATTTATTATTTTATGATATATATTACATTAAAACTGTACTAAAAGAATGGAAGAAAAGGTTCTTATCAGAAGGCTAGCTAAACTAAGAATAGAAAGGAATGATAACAAAGGTTTGTGGCTTGGACAGAGAGTCTGAGCCAGCTGTGCTGATTGGCCATTAATTACAAACATCCACATGAGACCAATCACAGATCCACCTGTTGCATTAACAGCATATAATCAACGTTTACATTTTGTTCCTGAGGCCTTTCAGCTTCTCAGGAGGAAAAAAAATCCTAAGGAAAGGATTTTTCATAAAAATATATCTGTTACAGTGAAAGTTCCTGGCTTTTCCATACCTTTGAGAGGCACAGGTTACAGTGGGTCCCAGCAGTGTCACCTGAGACTGCTCCGAGCCCCCAGAGGAGCTGAGCTGCCCTGTCTGTGTCCCAGCTGCTGTGCTGCCCTTGTGGTTGTTCTCTTCCTGATGCAGCTTTGTCCTCCTCTTGCTCAGAGCAGTGAAATGCCATTTGAGGAGCTGCTTGCACTGTATGGCTATGAGGCATCAGATCCCATCTCGGAGCAGGACAGTGAGAGCAATGACATCACTCCCAACCTCCCTGACATGACTCTGGATAAGGTGAGAGCAGCTCTCTGCCTGGTGGCTGCACATGGGGTTGAGGTTCCCCCCCATTTCAGAGGGCTTGGAAGGGGCCTGCCATGTTCTGGGGAACACCAGGTGCAGCAATAAGAGTGTGAAGTGTTTAGAGAAGAAGGGACAAAGGATATCTGTTTCAAAATGTAGAAACTGTATGGAGCTTTGGTTACAAGTATTTGTACATTGATGGGGGTGTGTCAAGAGCCAGGGAAAGTTTGTATCCTCTTGTTCTAGCTCAAGTCTATAGAAAGTGGGGTTTTTTGGAGAGGGTTGGGTTTTTTTTTCTTTCTTCCTCCAGGATTTTTGAGTTGTTTGCTATGAGTGCAGCTCTACAGAAGGGGATGCTTGCTCATACTGTCTGCCTTCCATAGGAAGCCACTGATGACACTTGTTAAAGTGCTTCTAGGGAAAATAGTCTGGGTGTGGTGGGAGTGTGAGAGAGAATCTGTCTTTGGACAAGCTGTGGGAGGGTGAAGAGCTCTGTGGATGTGACCAATGCTGGCCAGAAAATGCTTTTACTCTAGTCCTCACTCCCTCTCTTATATATTTTTTTTTTGAATTTAAAAATATTTTTCACTTTCTTGTTGTTAAAAGGAACAAATAGCGAAGGATTTGCTTTCAGGGGAAGAAGAGGAGGAGACACAATCCTCAGCTGATGATCTGACTCCATCCGTCACGTCCCACGATGCTTCGGACTTATTCCCAAACCAGCCTGGCTGTATGTGTCACTAGTTCCTAAGTAGCTGCTGTTCACTTTTACATATGATGTGCAGGGGAGGGTGAGAATGCTTCTCTTAATTTTGTCAGTCTCCTGACATCAGATTTTCCACTTTTCCTCCTAGGGACTGTCTGCATGGCAGAGGCGTTACTGGGCTTTGGGTAGGACAGGACAGAGCGTTGATGAGCAGTGGGATGAGGGGAGAATTTGCTCAGAATACTCAGAGAGAGAGTGGGAATTGTTTTGCTGCCTGCTGTAATTGCAGTCTGAAAGATCAGTACCTCATCTGACACCTCTACAAGTGAATAAATTCAGTAGTAGTAATGGAGTGATGTGTTGTGGCAGTTCCTAAATGTTGGAATATGTGGGAAGCCAAAGCACGTGGCAGGGACTCTGCATGAAGTGATGTTATTTCTTCTGCTGTCTTGCAATAATAAGGAGTCTGAGCTTCCCCAAGTTGGCCATCCATGTGGCAAATGTCCAAATTCTTTTACCTAAAGTGAGAAAATTAAAATATAGGTAAGTTGTCATTGTAGACCATGCTGAAAGGGACTTGAGGACAGAAAATGAAGGGAAGGAGAGGGAATAGAATAAAAAGGAATAGAATAAAAAAAATCCTAACTACAGATCTTTTCCTTTCCCACAAAGCAAACAACTTCCTTGCTGATGAAGACAAAGAGCCATGTTCATCACCATGTGCTTCCTCCATGGCTGAGGACTCAGAGGTGGATTCCATCCCATCCAATGAGTGTAAGAAGGTAAATGACCTGAGTGTATTGGGAAGGGGGACTCTTGAATTGGAAAAATGCATGACACCAAAGCACTGTGTTATTTCCCCAATTGGCTTGCATTTTGTGGGGGACAGTGGCAGATGTGGGTAACAAGAGGGGTTTTTAATACAATCTTGAAATTATCTTCTGATAAGGGAAGTCTGTTGTGCCTTGGTAAATTAAATCTGCAACACTATAAAGGTGAAATGCTGTGCAGTATTCCCAGCAGGATTTACTGAGGGGGAACCACCTTTCTAAAGAGAGGAGCAGGTTTCCAAATTCATCTTGGCTGTGAAGGTTGCAGGAGAACCTCTGCATTGCTTTATTTCCACCCTTAGCTGCTTGCCATAGATCCTTTCCATTAAAACTATGTAAATGCTGAAGGTCCCCACAGTATTATCTGGTTGATAATAAATCTTCTTAGTTACCCTATAAAATAGTCAGGGTTCACCAGAAACAACAGTGACAGAGGGGGCTACCAGTAAATAAATCAGCCTTGTAGTGGTGTAGCCCCTAAATCATGAAGTACAGCCTGCATGGAGCATTTCCCATTTCCATTTTCTCACCTCTCTCTTGTGGGATTTCAGGAGATCATGGTTGGACCTCAGTACCAGGCCACTGTTCCCATCCTCCGTTTGAACAGGCACAGGCAGAAAGGTAAGGCAGCCTCTTCTTTGTGCCTGGGCTGGGCTAGGGCTGCTGGCAGGGGGTTCTGATGGGCTCTGGATCTCCAGTCCTTGCTCTGGATCTCCAGGCTGGGCAGCTTTCAGTGCTCACATTCAGATTTACTGGCTGAGTTAATAGGGATGGGAGCACAGGGACAGAATTAGTGAACCTCACTGAGATCTGGGTTGGTGTGACAGGTTTGCAGGAGGGGGTCTCAGCTGTTGCCAAAGAGAAGGAACACTCATCTGGGGATGCTCTGATTTATTCTGACATCTTCCTTAAGTAGTGAGCACCTCCAGTGCTCCCTGGAGATGATCTGTTTCTGATTTTGGGATGTCTGCAGAGCAGACAGAGGTGCCTTGATTTGCAGATTGTGTCCAATAATGAGTGCAGTATGAGTGCCAGCTTGTTGAGCTTCTGGACAAGAAAGCTAAAACAGTTTTTATTTGCCAGGATTAATTAATCAAAACAGCAATCTTTGAGAATATGATAACAAAAACTTTTGTCAGCCAACCTTTCTGAAACAATGGAAGCAGGCTGAGCCTGTGCCAAAGGCCCTAAAAGAGATATAAAGAGCTTATCTGCCTCCAAAATCAGGAGGGAACAGGCAGTGCCTTGAGAGATGTTTGTCATCTCTGGTGCCAAACTGGAGCAACCAAGCAAAGATTTCCTCCCTCCTCTGTCTTCCCCATGCATGCCCGTGCAGACCACTTCTCAAAAAGCAGCAGAATTCTCTGTTTGATTATCTTATTTCAGTGCTTTTTCTGTTAGCCTATGAGAATGAAGATCAGCTGCTTTGGGACCCAAACATCCTCCCTGAGAGGGAGGTGGAAGAGTTCCTGTACCGAGCTGTGAAGCGCCAGTGGGACGAGCTGGCTGGCAGCAGCCTGCCTGAGGGAGAGGTGGTCAAAGACAACGAGCAGGTGAGCCCAGGGCTTCCTGCAGCCCACACAGACCCAGCAGGTGCTGGCCCAACAGTGTCTTGTTCCCTACAGAGGGCAGAATAAGGTCAAACTCCAGTGATCCTAAGTGAGGGTGTGAAATACGGGTCCCCTCTACCCAAATCTCGTAACCTTTTTGAGATTTATTTCACACCCAAGATAGCTCAGCTACTTTAGAAGGCATAAAATCAGCAGGATGGCTTCTGTGGTAATGTTGGAAACAAAAAGGTTGTAATAAAAGCCAAAATAGCAAAGCTCTTTACAGAGAAAAACCAAGTCAGGGCAAGAGGTTCTTGCTGCTGGTAAAACTCCTCACAAAAGCCATTAGTTTCTTTGTTCTCTTCTTTTTCTAGTAAGTTAGGTGGGACATTTTGGCTTCTGTCCAGTTGAAGTGAAGTCCCCCAAGTCCTATAAGATGTCTTTCCACCTAATTGAGGAGAAAAACTTCTGAGCTTTTTTCCTTTTTAAGGGGACAGTTTTGTCACTCCATCAACAAGGGGCACATTCCTGTAAGGGTGTGTGCCCAGCTGTGCTCTGGGGAGATTGGTTACTCTCCCATTGGGTGGACTGGGAAAGTCAGCAGATCAACCATTTCAGAGCAGCTGTGTTTACTTCAAGCTAGCCAGGTTAGATTCTGGTGGGATTGCATCTGTTGAGTGCCAGGGTTTGTTACCCAATGCCTTAAAAAGTGGGGTAATCTCTGCTGATGGTCAAGGTGGGGTTAGCAGCAAGGTGGCTCCTGGGAAATGGAAATTTTACAAGACAAATGTGAGTCATGAGCGGGCTGGTTTGTGGTGTGTTGCTCAGGTAGGTGCTGGGAGTGATTTCCTTCTGTTCCCCAGGCTTTGTATGAGCTGGTGAAATGCAACTTCAATGCAGAAGAGGCACTGAGGAGGTTACGGTTCAACGTGAAGGTTATCAGAGGTAAGGACCCCCTTTTTTGGGTTCATCATGGCACCTAAAACTCCTTCTAGATTCTGCACATCTCCCCCAACTCTTTGTTTCCATCTCCCCCAACTCTTTGTTTCCATCTCCCCCAACTCTTTGTTTCCATCTCCCCCAACTCTTTGTTTCTATCTCCCCCAACTCTTTGTTTCCATCTCCCCCAACTCTTTGTTTCCATCTCCCCCAACTCTTTGTTTCCATCTCCCCCAACTCTTTGTTTCCATCTCCCCCAACTCTTTGTTTCCATCTCCCCCAACTCTTTGTTTCCATCTCCCCCAACTCTTTGTTTCCATCTCCCCCAACTCTTTGTTTCCATCTCCCCCAACTCTTTCTTTCTTTCCATCTCCCCCAACTCTTTCTTTCTTTCCATCTCCCCCAACTCTTTCTTTCTTTGCATCTCCCCCAACTCTTTCTTTCTGTTGCAGATGAGCTTTGTGCCTGGAGCGAGGAAGAATGTAGAAATTTTGAGCATGGCTTTAGGGTCCATGGGAAAAACTTTCACCTTATCCAAGCCAACAAGGTAAGGCTGCTCCCCCCAGGTGAGGAGCAGGGGAAGGAGGAAGGTGCTTGGGCACCACAGGTGTGTTTTGGGCCTGGGCTGACACAGGGAGTTCAGGATGGCCGAGTTCCAATCCCAGGCTTTGTGTTGACTCATGCCAGCAGGTGATGGGCTGTTCACTGCCCTGCTCTGCCTTATTTTCCAGGTGGGAGAAGTCACAAACACCACTGACCTGCATGAGTGATGTCAGTTAATTACTGATTAGCCCTTTCTGGAGTCTCAAAAGTTCTTTCCAAACTCTCAGCCCTTGCAGTACTTCTGTGAATGAGTGAGTTGAGCATGTGGATGTTTCGTAAAGTCCCCTGGGGTCCTCTAGAATGGCAGATGCTGTTGTAGGGAGAGCTGGGCCCCGGGACATGCTGCTGTGCTGGGAGTTGGCAGAACCAGAGAGTCCAGTTCTACCACTGGTTAATTGTAGGCATGTTGACGCTGGCCAGTGCCAATGGATGCAGGTTTGCTCTCTCTCTGCTAAGTGTGCTGCTGCTGGAAGCACAGGAAAGTCCTGCACGAGTGTGTGTGGCCCACAGGGGTCTGTGCCAGCAGCTGTGTGCTGTGGGGAGTTCCTTTCTCTTGGCCACCTCGGAAACCTCAGTACGTGCTTCTGTTCTGCAGCAATGTGTCCATAGCAATGTAAATCACTGTAATGCACTTCTAACTTTCTGTGCTGGTTAAATGGGAATTTAGCTCCTTGCTCCAGGAGATGCAGAGGATGAGGGTGGGCTGTCCTGACTGGGGGTGTTTCTCCTCAGGTCCGCACGCGGTCGGTGGGCGAGTGCGTGGAGTATTATTACATGTGGAAAAAATCAGAACGTTATGACTACTTCACTCAGCAGACTCGTCTAGGAAGGAAGAAGTACGTCCTCCACCCTGGAGCCACGTGCGTGGAATATTCTCACACTAAAATTAGTAATGTTAACCTCCCCATGAAGATTCCTGCTGCAAAGCACCTCCGCTTAACAGACTGCGCTTTCTTCTCCAGAAGGTTTCTGGGGTGGGAGGATGGAGGGATGCACGGGGAGTTCTCAGAGCACAAACACTCACTTGGTGTGGGGAGGGAAGATAAAAGAACTCTGGACTTTCTCGTCCTTTTCTGTGTGTCAAAAGTAGTTTTGTTCCAAGCACATCCACAAAAGGCTGGGGACAGGGATTCAGAGCTGACTTTGAAAGAACTCTGCTTGATGAGGTTTTGGGAAGGGAGCTTTTTAAATTCCAAAAATGCATTTATTTCTGGTGGTTTGGAACCTGAATTAATTTCCCTTTGAGGCAAATTCTTCCCTTTGAAATGTATGCTAATTACCGAAAGTACTTTTCAAAATACACCTTTTCAAAAAAGTTGAAACGGAAATCTCTTAATAGGTCAAAATGAAATATTGAAGCTGAATCAATTAAAAATATCAGATGAAGGCTTAGAATTTTTTCTTTTAAATTCTGATGCAACACAGGAAAATACCTGAAACCTTAAATCTTCCCAGGGTGGAAAAGCATATTTCTCATCACTTGCTCTTTGCTGGCACACTGAGGACCCACCGCAGTCATTGCATGAAACTGGGTGTTCCCACCCAAACTGGGTGTTTGTTCATGGATTTATTTCCCTTTGGAACAGGCTGAAGCTCACAGAATTGGGGGCAAAGCTCTTTAGGAAGCTGGAGAGTTCATTTTGGTTTATCATGGGCTGGTCTTGGCCATGCTGTTACCTGAGATCACCTCCTCAGGGCTCTGAGAGCAGGGAGGGATGGACATTCATTCCAGCGATGTCTCTACAGTGCCATTGCTTTATTTGTTGATGGGTTTTAGTCCCAGTCACCTTTCTCCTGCCTGCTCAGCACCTGGTGGCAAGGCTCTCTCTGTTTCCCCACAGGGATTTCACTGACAATGACCTGGATGGGGTTGAAGTGGAAAACACAAATCGTTCTCGGAGCTCCCCACCAATTCCCTCTGCAGCTGGCTGCCTGGATGCTCACTTTGGGCAGGATCAGATTGCAATTGAGAGCACAGGTAATTCCTTTTTGTCTGTCTGCTATGGGGTTTTGGTGTCAGCAGGAGTCTTGTTTGTCTCTGCACTTGACCAGGGGTGACTGTAAAAACAGTTCTGGGCTAGGAGGGGTGGCCTAGATCATTCCCCAAACAAAAGGATCACCTGAATGAGCTGCTTCCAAAGCTCTGACACAGACAGCTCCTCCAGAGGCTGGGTTAAGGCCCCAGAAGTGAGGTGCAAGCTGCTTTCACACAGAGCTGGCTGTGAGAAGATCTCCAGGGAGCCCCACATGGGTTCATTCCCTCACTGTCCTCCTGCAGATGAAAGCTTTGTGTTGGCAGCTCCCAGGGGTTGTTGGCACGAGGGGATAGGATTTAGGGTTTGGCTTATCTTGCAGTGTGTCTGTGAGGTTTCCTTTAATTTCCATAGAAACACTGATGGCCTCCCATCTGCTGTGGGCACCTTGCCTTCCCTCGGTGGGGGCTGACGGGGGAATCTTGGTTGCTGTAACAAAGAAACACTTGTGCCACCTAACAAATACCATCTTGGGCGTTGTGGACTCACTTTGAATTTGACTTTTTTTGTTCTTCTCTCCGTCCCCACCTGAGCAGAGCCCCTGAGCGTGGAGAGCACAGCCTGCAGCCTGGGCAGCATCAGTGAGTCAGGGCAGGGCTATGAATGCAGCACCCCCTCGGAGACAAACTGCTCCTTTGACCCCTCGGAGGAGACACCCTCAGGGGCTGTCCCTGTGCCCTGCCCACGTCGCTCTGTCACCCCCTCCGAGCCTGAGCTCTTCGCTTTGCCACCCGCGGCACCAGGACTGGCAGAGAAGCAGGAAACGTTGCAGAACTCTGGTGAGACAATAACCATGGACTTCACTCTCCCTGCAGACATTAATGAGGAGTTGCCTTTAATTGCTGGAGATGTGGATTTGGACAGAGACCCTGAGGCAGTGGTGGCCCCTGCTCAAGTGTCCTTATCGGTCACAGATTTCGGTCTCATCGGCATTGGAGATGTAAATACTTTCCTGACTGCTCATCAGGCTTGCCCAGCACCTGTGGCTCACTCAGAGCCTCTGTCACAGTGAAAGTCTCCAGTCACAAATTTGTCACAGACCCAGCAAGGACTTTGACCTGACTGAGTGAAATTCTGGAACTTCCACTGTCCTGTAGGGACAGCTTGGAGCTGTCGGTCGGAATCCGTCTTTCCATCCTCCTTGATCCAAGGCTACAGTGAAACCAAACACCTTTCTGCTCCAGTGTATCCTGACACAGTTGTGCAAAGTGGTGGCTGGCTTTCCTGAGTGGGGAGGTCCCTCACCCCCCTCCTGTGCTGGCCATGTGTCACCCTGGGTGATGCCAGTCTGCTCAGACAGTCCCTGCCTCGGGATGGGGACGTGTCCCTTGGCCCCAGAGGGACAGTCTGAGGTGCTTTGAGAAGAGAGATGTGTCACCATCATGGTGAGGGTGCAGGCTGGGGGTCTGAGAGCTTGGGAGGGCTGCAGGGCAGTTTCCTGCAGAGATGGGCACGGTGATGCCAAGGGAGGCTGATCCCTCCTCCATGGGCAGCGTGCTGCAGAAGGAGCCACTCACCCTGTCCTCCTCCCAGCAGCCATGGACAGGACAGACACACAGCTGCTGATGGATGGAAACACTGCTGTGAGCAGTGAGTAAGGGGGTCATGCTGCTGACAAGTGCTTTGGATATGCTGGAGGGGGGAAAATAATCTAGGACATCTCCCATCACCTGTGCACAGCCCCTGGGACCACAGCAGGCTCGGGGAAGGGGTGGCCTGGCTGGCAGTGTCACCTTGAGTCCTGCCTGGGACACTATCCCAGGCTTTAGAGAGAGGATTGGGACAAGCTGGGCCTTAAGGACCATGACAGCAGCTGGGCTCTCATGCCAGGAGCTCTGGCAGCAGCCACGTGTTCTGACTCTCCACCAGCTGCAAGTGGGACATGGCCTGGCCCAGCCCTTGGGCAGAAATGTCAGGTTTTGGAAGGGGGTGGCAGCAGCCACGTGTTCTGACTCTCCACCTGGTGGGACATGGCCTGGCCCAGCCCTTGGGCAGAAATGTCAGGTTTTGGAAGGAGATGCTGTGTGTGCAGCAGCATCGTGTGCACTCGAGTCCTTCTCACCTCCCTGTGCAGTGCTGGGCCAGGGAGAATTTCTGTGGGGAGGAACAGGAGGTTCTGGACTCAGAGTGCTGCTGGCCAAGAGCTGCTGCTGCTGCTGCTGGCAGGGGATGACCTGATCTTGTCTGGACTGAAGTGCCAGAGGGTAGAATGCAGGTGAAAACATCTGTAACTTCCCAGTTTGTTCCAGCAGTTTGTCAGCAGAGGGAGGAGGTTGCTCAGCTCCCAGGGTGTCTGGGATGTGGGTGTTAGCACAGTCCCACAGCATCCCTGTGCCACAAAACAGGCTGTGCTGAGAGGAAGGTGTGTCTTCTCTGCCATGGAAGGTGCCAGGTGCTGTGCAGAGCCCCAGCAGCCTGTCCTTGGCTGTGCTGGAGTCCAAAGCTGCTTCAGTTCCCAGGTGTGTTGCAGGTGTGGGGTTGGCCATGGCTCAGTTGTTCCCATTCCCCTTTTCCCATGCAGGGAATTCTCTGTGCTCTGCAGCTGGGAAGGGGCTTGGGTTGAGGGTTTTGGTGAATTTGGGGCTGTGATTTCAGTACATTTGGCAGGTACCTAAACCCAGGAGGCTGCACCTTCCTTTACCTAGCTCTGGGAAGTCGTGCCCAGCCCTGCAGCAGGAGCAGGAAGACAGCATCAATGGGATGTCAGGATTGGAGCTTGTCTCACCTCCTAAGGCCCAGATGTGGTCTGTGTGCTTTGCCAGGGGTTTGCTTTGGTGCCCAGCTCTGTGCTGAGCCCCAGGCATGGCCAGAGGTGCTGAGCAGGGGCCTCCCCCTGTCCTCTGCTGGGAGCAGAGAGCAAACACGAGTGCCTGCTCCACAGTGGAACTGCCCAGGCTGTGATTCCCCTTTCCTGGGGGTGAGAGGAGGCTCCGTGGCTGGAGGGAGAAGAGGAGGCAGGGTGAGAGCTCAGGCAGCCCTCCCAGGGAGGGCCAGGCCTTGGCATCTCCTCCATAGGCTGAGAACATTCTTACTTTTCCTGAAACCATTTTTTCTTTTGGTTTATTTCAAGCCCTAGTGAAAGGAGAGGGGAGCTGGCTGAGGCAGAAATCTCTCGATGTCCTTCAGTGTTGTTTACAGATTTGCATGGGGTCTTTCAACATGAGTGCAGCGCTTTTTCCACATAACTTTGAGAGGGGTGAGAAAGGCTGGGACAGGGAGGGGGTTTGGTTCTGGTTGGTTTTTTTTTTTTTTTTTTGGTTGGGGTTTTCTTTTTTCCTTCTTACAAAGCACATTCACTTTGAGCCGCTCCCAATGCTGGACTCTTTTCTCCCTTGCCCCCCAGCCCTACACTGTGAAGTGACACTGCCTTGAAGACCCCTCACCATTATTTATTTAATTAAAAACCTAATTTGAAAGTGAGTCAGAAGTCTGTCTTCTTTTTAGAGGCCAAGATGCAGCAGTCCAGCGTACAATGATGGCAAAACAAGAACAGAGGTCCCTGCCTCTGCTGTCTGATCCTCTCCTGCCCTCCACAAGCGCTCTCCTCCAGGCAGGGCAGGATTCCCTGTGCCAGGGGTGCCATCCCAGCCTGGGAGGAGGCCCAAAGTTTTCCCTCCCTGTGCTGGAGCTGGAGGGAGCTGTTTGTTCCTCTCACAGGTCCCCCAAATGCCGGTGGCCAGGTCTGAGTTGTTGAAATGCAGGGGTGCCTCCAAACTTCAACCACAACAAGCTCCTAGAGGCAAGTGGAGTGTTCCTGCTGCAACTGCGTTGTGTTTTCCCACCTCAGTCCCTCTGTTCCATCACAGACTCCTTAAATTCTCTTCTCTTGCTTCTGCCTGTCCTGAGGCTGCCCTGAGGGCTCCAGCTCTGCCCAGATACGAGGCAGACTAAGAGGTGGGTACGAGGGTGGGCACAGCCCAGGGCAGGAGGGACAGGAGCGGGTTCCTCCCTTCTTTAAGGCCCCGATGAGCAGCGGGAACCGCGGGTTGGAGTTCGGCTGGGACCGCGATCCCTCCTTGGCATCCTTGGACACCAAACGCTGGTTTCAGCCCTGTGTGACCCGAGGCGGTGAGAGCAGCAGGACCGGATCTCCAGGACACTAAAGACCCCGGGACAGGATTCCGCAGTTCCGCAGGGTCCGGGCTGGATTCCGCAGCTCCGGGGCCGGGTTCGGGCTGGATTCCGAAGTCCTCCGGGATCCGGGGCAGATCCGGGCCGGTTCCGCCGCCCCCGGGATCCGGGGCAGATCCGGGCCGGTTCCCCCGGGCCCGGCTGCAGCGGCGGCTCTCGGACAGCAGAGGGCGACACCGCGCCACGCCCGGGCCCGCCCGCGCCCCCCGGGACCCGCCCGGAGCCACCGGAGCCGCCCGGGCCCCGCGGCACCCCCGGGACCCGCCCGGTCCCGCTCCGCTGTCGCATCTGTGTCCCCACGGGGCCTTTAATCTTCACATCCTCGACACAGCCTGGGCATCCCCCCAGCTCTCCTTCCTCGGGGCTCTCAGTTTGCTTGGGGTCTGCAGGCAGCGTGTGTGGGGCAAATCCTGCCCCAGCCGTGTGCCAGGAACCCCGCGGCACTTCAGGGCAGGGGAAAGCTGTGACAGAGCCGCTCCGTGGTTCTGTTCCCTCTCCTGGAACTCGAGAGTATTCCCAGCTCTCTCGGCTTCCCACAAACAGCCTTGACATTCCGCGCAGGCCGCTCAGCCGCGCTTCAATCACCCGCATTATCAGCCATGGGTGGTTTCTGTGTTATTTGTTTCCTTCCCGACATCCGGCCTGGAGCAAACAGCCGGGATGCGACAGTCCCTGCTCCCAGCGGGGAATTGCTGCGCTCCAGCCCTTGCTCCTGTCCCCATTCTGGGTTTCAGCACGTCCCCAAACCCACCGGGAAGCACCGGGAGCCCCCAGGACGTCGGAGGCTCAGAAAATACAGCCAAATATCTCAGCGGCTGAATCAGCTCGCCCTGTGTGCTCACCCCGGTGTGTGCTGCATCCACAGGCTCCTGGACATCCCTGCTTCCCCTCAGGAACCCATCTCGGACCGAGCCAAGCCGCTTTGTCCAAGACTGTCCCGTCTGTACAAACCCCCGCCAGCGCACCCAGCGCATTTCAGGGGCAGAATTTTCCTTTTTGCCCCTTTTTTTCTCCTCGGGACATAGCCCCGAGGCGGGTGGGACTCGAGCGGCTCCCGAAGCGGCCTCGCTCGCTTTCTTCTCCCCCTTCCCCTCGGTAGGGAGCCGGGCCAGGCGGGGTGGGCACCGGGGGGCTCCGGAGGGCCGAACACCGGAACGGGGCCGGAGGAAACGGCGGGGAGCGAGCGGGGTTTGGCTCCAGAGGGGTCCCGGCCCCACCGAGCCCCACACCTGCCCCGGGCCCGCCGCTGCCGCCCCGCCCCGGCCCTGGGCGGGGGCACCGGGCCCCGCCCCGCCCCGCCCCGCCCGGACTTTACCTCCCGGCCGGGCCCGCGCCGTTCCGGGCCATGTGAGGCGCGGGGCCGGGCCGCGGGGCCGCAGCGGCTGCGGGATGGAGCGCAGGAAGGTCTTCGTGGCGCTCGACGTGCTGTGCCTGGCGGTCGGTGAGGGCTCCGTGCCGCTGCTCTGCCCGCCGCGAGCGGCTCCGGAGCGGCTCCGGTGGGGCTGGGCTGGGGCCGGGTCCGCCGGAGGTACCGCGGCTCCGCGATCCCGCCGCGCTCTGCCCGGTGTCCGCCACCTGCCCGGCGGGGTCCGGTGCTCCGGGCCTCCACCGGGACCCACCGGCGGCGCTGGCGCCTCCCGCCCTACCCCAAGCGGGACCCTCCCGGTTCTCGGGGCCGTTCCCTTTTCCGGGAACGGTCCCAAGGGAGGGTGGGAGCCCGGTGTGTCGCTGTCGGGACGATCCCTCGGCTCGGGCGGCACCGGGACGGCTCCGCCGCCGCCCTGGCCGCCTGCCCGCCGCCGAGCGCGGCGCTCCGCGGGGCCGGTGGGTTCGGAGCGCCCCTTTAGGACCCCCCTGCTCCTTCCAGTGCCGGTAAATGTTTCTAAAAGTGCCGTGCAAGGAAGTAACGAATTAAGACGGACTAAAAATAAAGGCCCGGCTCGGGATCGCGGCTGGAGCTTCCCCGGCTGCGGGGCGGCGGCACAGGCCGGCTCCCGGTTTCCCCTCCCGTGGGCCGGCCGGTGCTTTATATTTTTAGGGGAGCTTTTTTTGGGAGGATGAAATTATCCGGGAGGAAAATTGGTGTCTAATTTGAGCTGAAAATGGACGTCTGAGGTGTGCGGGGAGGGAGGAGAGACTGGGGCCGGTTCCGTGCCCCCGGCGGGGGTGGCGGGGCAGCCCCCGGTGCTTCATCCCCCGCGGTCGCTCCCGTTCGCTCGGTGGGAGCGGGCACGGGCGGGGACAAAGGTGCGGGCTCCCGGGAGACGGAGGAACAAGGGGAGGCGGAAACCACCGGGAAAGGCGGAACTGGGAGAGGAGCCCGGCCTAAGGTGGCCTCCGGGGAGGGGGGGGGGCGCTTCCCTGGGGAGCGTCCTGGGCTCGTCCTTGGCTGTGCCTGAGCAGGGATGGAGCAGGGGCTGGCGCGACTGATATGCCGCACAGAGACCCCAAAACCCCTCTGGGTCTGGGGGTAGTTCCGTCCTGGCTGAGCTCACAGCTGCCCCAGCGTGCTGTGTGGAAAATCCTCCTTGTCCAGGCTGACCCAGCCAGCACAGCCTCTCTGCAGAGCCCGCAGGAGCTGGGGGAGAGGAGAGGCTGGCAGGAGGATGAGGGGAGCAAGCCAAGTGCAGTGAAGTCCTGTTGTGCCTGAGTTGGGTCATGTTCAGCATCTCCCAGTGCCACCTCTCCTGGAGCTGCTGTGGGACCATCTGGGGGCCCTTCCCTGCCGTAAAACACGTTTACAAGACGCCTGTGCTCGTTAATTTTATCAGCTCTGTCTCCCCAGGCTGGGCAGTGTGAGGAGAGGGCACGGGCTCGGTTCTTGTCCCTGCTGTGCCTGGGGAGGAGCGGGGCAGCCCTGGAGGCTCCGTGGGTGCCCGTTTGTGGCTGTCCCCTGTGGTATCTGGGTGCTGCAGGCATCTGGGAGCTCTGATAGGGCCCTATCGCTCTCAGGGCAGTGCGCTGGTGGGTTCAGGTCCTGCTGCCCTGGGTACAGGTGGCTCAGGAATTAATTCTTTGGGGGGATCCCTCCCTGGCATCGAGGAGCAGAGACTTAGGGGTGAGAGATGCGTGCTGGCTGCTGTCCCCAGCCCTCACCTCTGTGTGCCTTGCAGCGTCTCTGCCCTTCATCATCCTCACTCTGGTGAACTCCCCCTACAAGCGAGGCTTCTACTGCAACGATGACTCCATCCGCTACCCCTACAAGGCTGACACCATCACCCACGGCCTCATGGCCGGGGTCACCATCAGCTGCACCGTCATCATCGTAAGGAGCTGCCACCCCTTCCCTCCAGGACAGGGTCAGGTTGTGTCTGGGGGCTCAGCAGAGCCACCTCCAGAGCTCTGGATGGGGCAGCAACACCCTCAGCTGAGCCCTGCTCTGCTTTGGAGGTGGGAGAGGCGCATCCCATGGGATGGAGAGAGGGTCTGTGGGCTCCTGTGCAGGTGGGTGCCAGGGTGGATGCTCTGCCACAAACCCAAAGCATCCTGCACCCCTGGGGAGCTGCTCAATAGCCCCCAGCCCTCACCTCTGCACCCCTGGGAGCTGCTCATTGCGACCGTGTTCACAGGGGTCTCAGGTTGAGGGAAGAGATGAGGATCTGACTTTATGGTTTAGAAGGTTTGATTTAGTATTTTATGATATATATTACATTAAAACTGTACTAAAAGAAGAAAGGATTTCATCAGAAGGCTGGCTAAGAATAGAAAAAGAAAGAAGAATCATAACAAAGGCTTGTGGCTCAGACTCTGTCCAAGCCAGCTGACTCTGATTGGCCATTAATTAGAAACGTCCAACATGGGCTAATCAAAGATCCATCTGTTGCATTCCACAGCAGCAGATAATCAATGTTTACATTTTGTTCTTGAGGCTTCTCAGGAGGAAAAATCCTAAGGAAAGGATTTTTCATTAAAGATGTCTGTGACAGCTCACAGCCCCCAGCCCTCACCTCTCCCCCTGCTCTCTGCAGATCTCATCAGGGGAGGCATACCTGGTCTACACCGAGCGTCTCTACTCCAAATCAGAGTACAACAATTACCTGGCTGCCCTCTACAAGGTGGTTGGCACCTTTCTCTTCGGGGGAGCCATCAGCCAGTCCCTGACTGACCTGGCCAAGTACATGATCGGCCGTCTGAGGCCAAACTTCCTGGCTGTGTGCAACCCTGACTGGTCCAAGGTGAACTGCTCCATCTATGTGCAGCTGGAGAACGTGTGCCAGGGGGAGAGCAGGAATGTCACCGAGTCCAGGTGAGCCAGGGTGACACAGGATGGCTCTCTGCCACCTGCTCACAGTGGCAGCCCCAGGGCAGGAGTCTTGTGGGGACCAGCTGGGGGCTCGCGTGTGGTGGGGTTCACAGGATGAGGGAAGAGACGAGAATGTTGACTCCATGTTTCAGAAGGCTTGATTTTTATTTTATTTATTTTATTGTTTTATTTTGATTTTGATTATTTTATTATATATATGATATTAAAACTATATTATATATAATTTAATATATACATATTATATATGTATATATTCATATAATATATATATTATATATTATATATTATATATTATATATTATAGATATATATGTATATATTATATATACATATATGATAATATATATTAATAATATATAATATGTATTATAATAATATGTATATTATTATAATATATAATATTATATATTATTATAATATATAATATATAATGTATAATATTATTATATAGTATAGTTATATATATGTATATTAATAATATATAATTGAAATATTATATACATATATAATAATATGTGTAATATATACTATATAATATACATTATATTATATTAAAACTATACTAAAAGAATAGAAGGAAGGATTTCATCAGAAGGCTAGCTAAGAATAGAATAGGAATTAATAACAAAGGCTTGTGACTGATTGAGACAGTCTGGACAGCTGGGCTGTGATTGGCCATTAATTAGAAACAACCACATGAGCCAATCACAGAGGCACCTGTTGCATTCCACAGCAGCAGATAATCAATGTTTATCTTTTGTTCCTGAGGCCTCTGGGCTTCTCAGGAGAAAAAATCCTAAGGAAAGGACTTTTCAGTAAATATCATGGCTACACTCACTCATGGCCTGAGCCATCTCTTTTTGCCCCACAGATTGTCCTTCTACTCGGGACACTCCTCCTTTGGGATGTACTGCATGATGTTCCTGGCGGTGAGTGCTGTGCCACGGAGCCCCCACATCTCCCACGCCCCAAATCCCCCATCCCTGGGTGGCTGCTGACCCTGCCCTGGCTGAATCCTCCCTTCTCTGCCCCGCAGCTCTATGTGCAGGCCCGCCTGGTGGGGAAATGGGCCCGGCTGCTTCGTCCCACCATCCAGTTCCTCCTCATCGCCTTCGCCATCTACGTGGGCTACACGCGGGTGTCCGACTACAAACACCACTGGAGCGACGTGCTGGTGGGGCTGCTGCAGGGGGCTCTCATTGCCGTCCTCACCGTGAGTGTCCCTCTGCAGCCTCCTGTCCCTCCTGCCTCTGGGAGCCCCTCAGGAACCCCGGCTGGGGACACTCTCTGTGCCCTGAGGGTGCTGAGAGCAGCCAGGCTGCTCAGAGGAGACACCAGGAGAGGATAAAAGGGCTGACTCTTAGCAGGGGTTAATCCAAGGTTTTATTTGGAGCTCCCACACCTCAGGGGGCTCCTGCTGAGAGCCTCCAGAGAGGTGCCAAGGTTGCATTTAAAGGGAGGTGGAAATCTAAAGTAGATAACATTTACTGACCAGTAAGAAAAATTAAGGTATGGATAATGGGAAATGGACATTTAGGTCAGTGTATGGGGTAACACCTGGGGGGCTGACCCCTGGCCTCTGGGTAATCATTTGATGTCCTGGAGGAAAGTTCTAGATGGAGAGGATGGGATGCTGAGTGATTGACACAGAGCCAGGGTGGGATTTGGGGGTGATCTCGGCAAAGGGAAGGGATCACACAGGTAGAGGGAGGGGGTACATTTGGGAAAAATATGGGGATACAAACCCAAAACTATTACAAAGGATAAAAACCCACTACAACGAGCTCATAAGCTCCTGCCTGGCCCGACCAAGTGTCCCCAAACCATTTTTTTTTTTCAGGTTCACTACGTCTCTGACTTCTTCAAGCAGCGTCCGCCCCGGCAGTGCGAGGAGAAGGACCCGGAGCGCAAACCCAGCCTGCCCCTGACCCTGACTGACCCTGAGCACAATCACTACAGCTACAGGGGAGCCCCGTGAGCCAGCCCTGCCCCTTGCCGTGCTCCTGGCTCTGGGCACAGCTGGCTCTGGGCACAGCTGGCTCTGGGCACAGCTGGCTCTGCCTTCACCACTGGCCCCACGGCTCCGGTGCCTCTGGCTGTCACTGGCCACGGGTGGGACAGCCCTGCCTGCTCCCACGTGCCCATGGTGCTGCCAGCACCCTGCCCATGGGGAGGGGATGTCCCCCCCCTCTGTGCACCTGAGTCACACCCCAAGGCTGCTGTCCCAGCCCTCTGTGAGGAGGGAGGGAGGGGAGGGTGGCACGTGGGGATTTTGGATTTATTGGGCTGGCGGAGCACAACAGCAAACTCCTGGGGTGGGAAGGCTGAGCTTGCCTGGGCCCAGCGTGTGTTGTCCCTGTCAAATGATCCAGCCATAGACAAGTACAAATCCTCACAGGCACAGGGGGAGCAGGAGGGCTAGCTGTAGTGTTTTGGAGAGGATTAAAGCAATCCAGAGCTCTTCTCTGCTCCATTGATTACCTTTAAGAGCAGCCCTGCCTGCCAGCAGCTGCTGAGAGCAGAGGGTGCCTGGGCAGGCTCTTCTCTGGCTGTGCCCAATTCTGCAGTGCTGGGAGCCAGAGCTGTTTGCCCCCTGCCTGCTTCACGCCTGGCTTGGGCAAGGAGCTGCTGCTCCAGCCTTTGTCCCTCCTGCAGCTTCAGCTGATGCTTTAGGGTGTGTGGCGGGGCTAGGGGAGACATTTTCTGTGGTAAAGGAAAATAAAAATGGGGATGTGGAGCTGTCCAAATGTCCTGGGAAAGCGGGGGCAATGGGTACAGAGCAGTCCCATCACTGACATGTGGCACTGCAGTGCTGTGGGTCTCTTTTTAAAGTACATGCATTTTCATTATGATGTTGTTTTTAAATTAGATCATCCTTAAAGAATGTCTGTGTCAGGCCTGTTGTCTTTTTTTTTTCATGGATGCTCCTGGCCTTGGGGTGGATGGGTTTAAGTGTTTGGGGTTTTTATTTCCTACAGAAAGGTGTCTGAAGCCCCTCAGATGTAGGTGGGTGTGATGGTGTTCACAGGGGTTCTTGGATGAACCAGCCAGATCCATCCTGGTGCTGTGTCTCTGCTTCAGCTTGTGCAACTGAAGAACGAGTCTGGACTCTTCACTTTTTGGTCTTGAGGTTGTTTATTAATTCTTATCTATAAAATTTTCTTTCTGCCCAGCCAAGATCTGCTCAGCAGGGCAGCCACAGGCGCTCTCTGTGTTGTCCTTTTATACCACAAACTATGTATTACATATTTACCCTTAATTCCCAATATCTATCACCTATGTTAGACAGTGCACTTCTACTCCAAACCAATCCCAAAGTGCCAACATCACTGCAGAAAATGGAGAACAAGAAGGAGAAAGGGTAGACATGCCCAGATTCCTCCATCTTGTCCCCATGACCCCCATACCAAAAATCCTAAAATCTAGTAACTTCTGTTACTTTCAGGTCCTCGTGCGGAGTTGGCAGCTTGCTCCAGGGGTCAAAATCAAATCCCTGGGTGCTCTGGGCTGTGTGCCAGGGTCTCTGAGCCCCCCAGCAGGGTTCTGGGCACCCAGAGGGATGCACTGAGTCCTGACAGTGCTGCCCTGATCCAGGAGCCTCCTGCACTTCCCAGCCCTGGCGAGGGAGGAGGGAAGGGAAAGCAGGGAGAGGCTCTTGGAAAAAGTGACGCTGTGTGTGCCTGCAGCTCCTTGGCTGGGGGAGGCAGGGAGGGATTTGGGAGCTTGGAGCAGCTGCCCTGTGTCCCTCTGCTGCCCAGGGGCTGGGGCAGGTGACAGCAGGGCCAGGCTGAGGGGTCCTGGGGGCACAGGGAAGGAATGAGGGACAGAGAGGCAGCACCTGGAAGCCTGAGGGTGCCCCCAGTCCCTTTGGGGCGGGATGGGCAGTGCCAGGGTCAGCTCTTGCCCATGCTGAGTGCAGCTCCTGTGTCCTGCTGGGATCAGAGGGAGCCCCGGGCTGGCTGTGTGCTGTTGCTGTGCTTGTGCAGTGTGGGTGACTCCAGTCTAGACAAGCCCTGATCAAAAACAACCTCCCTGCGTGCGGGGAACTCCCTTTCCCTGACGCTGCTTCTCTGTTTTCCTCCAGAGCTTTCTTCCCACCACCACCACCACCACCACTTCCCAGGGTCCTTCCCCCATCCCAGCCCTCCAGGCTGGTTCTTTAATGTCTGTTGGTGTGAAATAAAGCTGGAGGAAGTGCCAGGGTTTGCAAACAAAGCCCTGCAGAGGCTCAGCAGCTCCTGGAGGCACAACCCAGGTTTGGGGAGCTGCCTGCTTGATTTTCCTTTGGTTTATTACGGTGCCCAGCAACTGCCCCAGTTCCTGGCACTGCCTTGACAGCTCCCGTGCCCAGCCAGGAGCGTGCCTGCTCCCTTCCCTGCAGATCTGATTGCGCCCCGTGGATGCAGCTCTGGAAAAACCAGCCAGGCCACAATGCTGCAGCGTGCGGTGCTCCCAGGGGCAGGGCTGGCTCTGCATCCCCGGCTGGCAGCTGTGCCCTGCTCGGGGATGGGCTGGGACCTGACCAAACCCGTGGCATGCCAAGCCACATGTGAGAGCTGCAGGAGCTCCCAAACCCTGTCCAGGCACGGCTGCCTGCTCCAGGTGTGTGTGGTGGTGTTCACAGGGATGGGAGAAGCGATGAGGATCTGGCTCCACGTTTCAGAAGGCTTGTTTATTGTTTTATGATATGTATTACATTCAAACTATACTAAAAGAATAGAAGAAAGGATTTCATCAGAAGGCTAGCAAGGAATAGGAAGGAATGGAATGATAGTAAAAACTTGTGGCTGACCAGAGAGTCCAAGACAGCCGAACTATGGAAAGGGGAAAAGGAATGTTCCTCACTCAGGGTCACCACTTGTAGCGGTGCTCACAGGGGTCCCAGGATGAGGGAAGAGATGAGGATGTGACTCTGTGTTTCAGAAGGCTTGATTTATTATTTTATGATATATATTACATTAAAACTATACTAAAAGAATAGAAGAAAGGATTTAATCAGAAGGCTGGCTGAGAATAGAAAAGGAAAGAAGAAGAATCATAACCAAGGCTTGTGGCTCGGACTCTCTGTGATTGGCCATTAATCAGAAACAATCACATCACACCAATCACAGACCCACCTGTTGCATTCCACAGCAGCAGATAATCATTGTTTACATTTTGTTCCTGAGGCCTCTCAGCTTCTCAGGAGGAAAAATCCTAAGGAAAGGATTTTCCATAGAAGATGCCTGCTGCAGGTGTGCTCCCTGGCCTGTCTCTGCAGGGACAGGGGTGCGGGCAAGGAGCCTGTGCTGGCTGCTCAGCCCCAGAGCTCCTGGGGAAGGCAGAGCAGGTCTCTTGTGTGCTGGGAAATTTGGGATCCATCCTAGACCTGCTCAGTGCTGCTGCAGCTTCCTTCCCTTCCCTGCAGGGTCTGAGCTCCTGGAGAGGCTGGGTTGGGCTCCTGAGGAGCTGAGGGGAAGGGAAGCAGAGTCCAGGGCTGGGATGAGCCCTGCGCGCCTCTTTCCTGCTTCAAGGCTCCAGTTTGTCCAGTTTGACCCTCGCTGGATGGCTCAGAGCTGTCGGGAGCTCCGTCCATCCTGTTTGGCGAGTCCCAGGAAGCCCCTCCGGTGTTCGGGGTGAGCCCTGGGCAATGTGCTGAGCGTCCACCCTGCTCGGGGGGTGACTCAGGAGCTGGGGATGCAGCCGGGAAGGAATCCCTGATTCTGCCGCGGGCTGGAGGCACGGCAGGGACCCGATGAGAGCCGTCCCTGTTCCCCGGCAGCGTCAGCAGCTCCACACGCACACCCAGCGCTCTGCCAGCGCGCCTCCCTTCCAAAATAAGCCGCTCCTGGCAGCGCACAGCCGGGATCTGGCTCGCAGCCCTGCTCTGGAGGGGGCCCGGAGCTGCCTCCCCCAACCTGCGCCTCCTGGCTGCTTCCCACCGTGCCACGCAGCATCCTCAGCATCCTCCCTCCCTCCCTTCTCCCTGGCACACGAGTTCCTCCTCGCTTTTTTGGCTCCTTCCCGCGGCTGAGGGAGGCGGGCGAAGGGGCTGAGCCGCTCAGTGCCTGCAGCAGCCTCCAGGAGCGGGCAGCGGCGCTGCCAGGAAGGATGTTACTCATGCCCCAAACATCCCCCAAACATCCCCCAAACATCCCCCAGACATCCCTGCCCTGGCCGGCGGCCACACCAGCCTGAGGTTGCCCCGGCTCGGGGATGTGCTGGGGGGCAGCGATGCCATCGCGGCCTCGGGTGGGATCGCGCAGCCCCTTTTATCCCCCCCGGGATGTGGGGGGCACCGGGCCAGGACATGCGGAGGTGGCAGCGCTGGCCCGTGGGGGTTTGGGGGGCTCGGAGCGATGGGGACACCAGGGATGGAAGAACCCGGGCTGGGGTCTCGGAGCGGTCACCGGCCAGGAGCGGGCACGGTCCCGTCCCGCCGGGGCGGCAGGGGGCAGCAGGAGCCCGGCGGAGCGGCGAGCGGAGCCCCGGTGACCCGGGCGGAGGAACCCCCGGTACCCCCGGTAGAAGAAGCCCCCGGTGCCCCGGTGCCGGAGGAGGCCCCGGTGGCCGGGCCGGAGGAGGCCCCGGTCCCGGCAGAAGAAGCCCCCGGTGCCATAGGAGCTCCGGTGCTCCGGCTGGAGGAGCCCCTGGTGCCCCGGGTGGAGGAACCCTCGATGCCTCTGCCGGAGAAACCCCCGGTGTCCCGGTTCCCCGGCAGAAGGAGCCCCCGGTGCCCCGGTACCGGAGGAGCCCCCGGTGCCCCGGTTCCCCGGCAGAAGGAGCTCCCGGTTCCCCGGTACCGGAGGAGCCCCCGGTGCCGCCCGCGCTGCCGGGACACTGCCCGGAGCCAGCTGCTCCTCCAGCCTCTCTTCCTCTCCTCCTCCTCCTCCTCTTCCTCCTCCCCCTCTCCTTCAATCGCCGTTTCCGCCCAACTGCGCCGGTCCCGCGGATTCCTTTGATCTCGCTGAGGGAAGAAGGGAGCGATGGAAGAAATGAAATGAAATGAAATGAAATGTGCGCAGGAGGAGGAAAGGGGAGAGGAAAGCACTCTCGGGGGAGGCTGCTCAATGCCGCCTCCTTCTCACCAGAGCAAGAAAGAACCGTGCCCGGCCCGTGCCTGGCCCGGGTCACCTGTGGGGATGCCCCTGGGCAGGGCAAGGCTTGGGTTGGCACCGCTGGCATGCGGGGAGCTGGCAGGCGAGCCCGGGGAAGCAGCCAGAGGCTACGAGCAGCAGTTTTGTTGTGTTCCCTTTGCCAGGGGCGCTCGGAGCTGCCAGGGACGCCTCGCTTGGCAGCCGAGCCCCGGCCCTGCGGGTGCCTGGCTCGTCCCTCCGGCCCTGAGGCAGCTCCGAGGGGTGAGGGGAGGCTCTGAGTCCCTTAATGATGCGCTTTTATCATGGTGTTTCTACGGAACCGGGCTGCCGATGGCTCCGGTGATGGCGGGGATTGCCCCGGTGCCACCGGGAGCTGCTGCCCTTGCTGGGAGCCGGGTGGTGCCAAAGCTGGGCACACACCCTGCTCAGGGCCAGGTCGTGCCAAATCTGAGCCTCTCCCCATCCCTGTGCCCATGCCTGGATGCACAGCCCTGCTGATGGATGGCACTGCCAGGGATGGGATGGGATGCAGTGAGGACAGTGACAGGATTTTCCTCATCAGTGCTGCAATGGTGTTTCCCCACTCCTGGGGATGGCCTAGCCTGTCCCAATCCCATATCCTGAGTGCCACAGGAGTGCCAAAGCTGGGCACACACAATGCTGGGAGCCGGGTGGTGCCAAAGCTGGGTACACACCATGCTGGGAGCCAGGTGGTGCCAAAGCTGGCACACACTGTGCTCAGGGCCAGGTCCTGCCAAATCTGAGCCTCTCCCCACCCCTGTGCCCATGCCTGGATGCACAGCCCTGCTGATGGATGGCACTGCCAGGGATAGGATGGGATGGGATGGGATGGGATGGGATGGGATGGAGGAGCTGCTGGTGAGGACAGTGACAGGATTTTCCTCATCAGTGCTAGAATGGTGTGTCCCCACTCCTGCCAACATCGGGACAGCCCAGCCTGTCCCCAATCCCATATCCTGAGTGCCACAGGAGTGCCAAAGCTGGGCACACACAATGCTGGGAGCCGGGTGGTGCCAAAGCTGGCACACACTGTGCTCAGGGCCAGGTCCTGCCAAATCTGAGCCTCTCCCTGTCCTCTGTGCCCGTGCTGGGATGCACAGCCCTGCTGATGGTGCAATAGGATGCAGGAGCTGCTGGTGAGGACAGTGACAGGATTTTCCTCATCAGTGCTAGAATGGTGTGTCCCCACTCCTGCCAACATCGGGACAGCCCAGCCTGTCCCAATCCCATATCCTGAGTGCCACAGGTGTGCCAAAGCTGGGCACACATCCTGCTAGGAGCCGGGTGGTGCCAAAGCTGGGTGCACACCTTGGTCAGGGCCAGGTTGTGCCAAAGCTGAGCCTCTCCCCACCCCTGTGCCCGTGCTGGGATGCACAGCCCTGCTGATGGTGCAATAGGATGGAGGAGCTGCTGGTGAGGAAGTGACAGGATTTTCCTCATCAGTGCTAGAATGGTGTTTCCCCACTCCTGGGGATGGCCTAGCCTGTCCCTAATCCCATATCCTGAGTGCCACAGGAGTGCCAAAGCTGGGCACACATCCTGCTAGGAGCCGGGTGGTGCCAAAGCTGGGTACACACCTTGGTGGGAGCCAGGTGGTGCCAAAACTGAGCCTCTCCCCACCCCTGTGCCCGTGCCTGGATGCACAGCCCTGCTGATGGTGCAATGGGATGGAGGAGCTGCTGGTGAGGACAGTGACAGGATTTTCCTCATCAGTGCTGCAATGGTGTGTCCCCACCCCTGCCAACATCGGGACAGCCCAGCCCGTCCCTAATCCCATATCCTGAGTGCCTGAGGCCTCCCCAGCTGCTGCAGGGGCTGAAGCTGGAGCAGAGAGATCAGCAGGATCCTGCCAGGGCCCTTGCTGGGGTCCCTGCTCTCTTCTGCCTTGGTCTCTCCACTCAGCCAGGCCCTGGCGTGTCTCTCAGCCCCATGCTGTAATGCTGTAATGCTCTCTCTCCTCTTTATTTTCACAGCAGGGCAGGGGGGATAGGATTCCCAGGCTGGGAGAGAGGTTTAGAGCAGAGATGGTGCCTCAGTCCAGCTCTAAACTGCCTTTTTTTTTTTTTTTAATTTATTTTTTCTATTTTAATATTTTGCCTTAACATGACCTTGGCCAAATTATTTCCCCTCTGCTTGAGATTTATGGGCCTCTTCCAGAAACGATCTGTTCTGTCTACCAAAATAGACATCTTGGTGCTGTTATTACATTTTAAAATATAATAAGGCTTGGGAGAGTGCTCTTCTGCTGCTGCTGCTCTCCCCAGAGCACAAACCCCACTGGCTGCAGGTGTGGGGCAGTGAGAACGGGGGGCAACATCAGATCCAGAGTGGGGCAGAAAATCCTCAGAAAATCCTGGGGCTGCCAGGGAACAGATGGGGCAAACTGGGGCAAAATGGGCAAACGAGCAAAATGGGCAAAATGGGGCCAAACGAGCTGGGATTCCTTGAGGGCAGTCCCTGACTCGGTAAAGGCAGCAGGACCTGGAGGAAGCTGGAAAATCCAGCGCAGCCCATCGCACCCAGCGCTGCTTGGGGCAGGCTCGGGGCGGCCCTTGCACGGTGCTGCTCTGTCTCCGAGGGTTTGCCGAGGTTGTGATTGTTGATTGTTGTTGTTTTTTCTCTTCCAGGGGGCTGGAGGCGAGTTCCTGTCTCTGAGGAGGGGGCTCTGCTGGTCTGTGCTGTGAGGGGATGGAGCTGCGGGGAGCAGGAAAGCGCTGCCGGCCTCCTCCTGGATTGAGGTTAAACACGGGGAGAGGCTCCTCGCAGCTGCTGCTGCTCCGATGTTTTATTTCCTGCTCGGTGTGAGCCCGGATTGACCCGCAGCAGCAGCAGAGAATGTCCCGAGCAAGCACCGACCGCCCTGAAAGGAGTCAAAGCAGCAGAAAATCCATGAGGAAACCCAGAGTGGGTTGGGGAGCCCTGGGAGGAGGTGACAGCGCTGGGATGGGGACACGAGCGTCCCTTTCCCGTTCCGGGTGTGTGCCCATCGCAAGGAGCACGGGGGTGTCAGAGCCCAGGAACTGCCCTGGCCCTGAGCCTTGCCCAGAGCTCTGCCGGGCACAGGGACGCTGCCGCTCGCTCCCGCCATCACCCGGTGCAGGGAATTCCCGGTGCGGCGGGCGGGACCGGCGGCCCGGGCAGGGCTGCGTGGGTGCCGTCGGGTTCCTTTATTTTCTTAATTAATAAAAAACAACAAAGAGGCGGCGTGGGGGGTGGAAGGACACGGAACGAGACATGAGGATTTCTTGTGTTTACTACCGAAAAGCTGCCCGGGACGGCGGGAACTGCGGCTCCGGTGCAACCTCCCGGTTCCGTTTAGCGGGCAAAGCCGCGGCGCGGAGTGCGGGGCTGGAGGGTCCGTGCAGTGCCGGGGATCCCGCGTGGGGCGGCGGGAGCGGCCCGACCCCGATCCCGATCCCTTCTGGTTCCCCTCCGGTCCCGCAAGGGTTAAACCGCGGCTCCGCCCCCTCGTTCTCCGCTCGGCCTCCCTTGATTGACACTCGCGCGCCGGCCGGGTTTGTGCTGACCAATAGGAAGACAGCTCGGCGCGCCCCACGTGGGGACGGCCGCGCTGGGCGCGCTCCCATTGGCTGGCGGCGGGGGCGCCTGCCCGCACGGGCCAGGCCCCACGTGGAGCTGGCGCTCGCGCCCGTTCATTGATCGCGCTCCGCAGAGCGGCGGCCGCGCGGGCGGGGCGGGGCGGGGCGGGGCGGGGCGGGGCGGGGGCTCGGCCCGGCTCGGCTGCGCTCGGCTGGACTCGGCTCTGCCCGGCCCGCCTCGGCTCGGTTCGGCTCTGCTCGGCTGGACTCGGCCCGGCCCGGCCCGCCCCGCCTCAGGGGTGCGCGCCTGGGGCCGGGGCCGGGTCTGGGACCCTCAGCGCGGTGAGTCCCGTCCTGTCCCGTGCTGTCCCGGTTCGGCTCAGTTCGGCTCGGCTCGGTGTCCGCCGGCCGCGGTCCGGCCGCGCTCGGGGCTGGGTGTGCGGCCGGGCCGGTGCCGCCCCGCGGCCGTACCTGCGGCGGGCGGCGCGGGGCCATTGTCTGCGCGGCGCGGGGGGCCGGGGCTGGGCGGCTCCGCCGAGCCCGGGGGGAGCCCCGGGGCCCTCGGTGCCCGCGGGAACGGGGAGGGGGCTGCGGGCGGGCGGTGACCCGCGGTTCTTCTGCAGGGCCTGATCCGGAGCTGGGAGCGGTGTCCCGGGCCTGTCCCGCGCCTGCGGCGGGGCCCGCGCGGCCGGAGGGTGCCGGGCCTGTCCGGTGCCGAGGATGTTCCCGCAGAACAGGCCCCCGGTGAGCCCCGTTCCCTCTCAGCTGTGCCGGCACAGCCCTGCGCCCCCGAGCCCGGTGATGCTCGGTGCTGACCCGCAGCCCGGTGCCGGTACCGGGGGTGATGCTCAGAGCGGTGCCGGTACCGCGGGTCATGCTCGGAGCGGTGCCGGTACCGCGGGTCATGCTCGGTGCCAGTCCCGGTAGCACGGGTGATGCTCGGAGCGGTGCCGGTACCGCCGGTGATGCTCGGTGCTGACCCACAGCCCAGTGCCGGTACCGGGGGTGATGCTCGGTGCCAGTGCCGGTACCGCGGGTCATGCTCGGTGCCAGTGCCGGTACCGCCAGAGTCATGCTCGGTACCGCGGGTGATGCTCGGAGCGGTGCCGGTACCGCCGGAGTCATGCTCGGTACCACGGGTGATGCTCGGAGCGGTGCCGGGGCTCTTCCCCAGGCCGGTCGGGGTTTGTGGGGTGCCCGTAGTGGGATTCACCGGGCTGTGATGGATGGTGGGACGGGCATGGGCAGGCACGGAGCTCAGTGTGTGGTGGCCGCCAGCTCCGTGCCATGCCCGGTGCCACCCGTGGTCATTAATCCCTTCTGGCTCCGTGTCACACCAGTGCTGGTGAAGCCCTTGGTGCCTGGTTGGGAGCAGTTTCCTCTCCAGCAACTCCCTGTGCACCCTCCTGCATGTGGGATGTGCCCTGGCGTGCAGGGATGCCCTGGGGATGTGCCAGCCTTGCTGGGCAGCAGCAGGAGGTGACCCTGGAGGTGCCATCTCTGTCCAGGCCCATCTCCAGGCACCCTCTGCTGCCTCAGGAGCCGCTGTTGCTGCCAGTGCCATCCCCAGCACCCCCCAGTCCCTCAAGCTGACTTACCCAGAGACCTTGGATCGCATCAAGGAGGAATTCCAGTTCCTGCAGAACCAATACCACAGGTGAGAGGCTGCCAGGGCTCACCTGTGTGAGCTGGGCACTTCAGCCAGCAGCAGGCTCCTCCTGGCACTGGGCAGCACCATCCAGGGTGGACTGGTCCCTGCAGAGCATGGCTGTGCCAAGCATCACCTTGGTAGCTTGAAATGAGAGGGGGAAACTCAACCTTTGCCTGCCAAAAGCTCCAAAAGGAGGTGCTGGCTTCCAGTAGCCAGCTCCTGGGCTGAGCCAGAGCCATCTCTGAGACCTGGAGTCCCTCTGATCCGTGAGGTCTCTGCCCAGGATCACCTCCCCATTCCCTTTTCCCTTTTCCCTCTGATCCCTGAGGCTGTCCAGGATCACCTCCCCTTCCCCACACTGTGCAGGTTTAAATGCAGCTGAGCTTTGCAGCTCGCTCCATTTGGGAAGCAGATGCTGGGGAGGGGGTGAGCAGTCCGTGCAAATTGCTCCCTGATGCCCAGATCCCTTTGGTGTCCACCTCCTCTTCATCAGCCCCTTCCTGCCCTCTTTCAGGTGGTTTTTCTTGCCTTGTGCTGGGATTTGGGATTGGGGCTGAGAGGAGGCTGAAGCACTGAGAGGGCTCCTGCTCTGTCCATCCTCTCACTTGGGAGGACCAAGGGGGGGGGATTTGCTCCTTCTCCCTCTCTCTCTCCTCTTTATTTTCACAGCTTGAAGTTAGAATGTGAAAAGCTGGCAACAGAAAAAACAGAAATCCAGCGTCATTATGTCATGGTTAGTGAGCTCCACCTGAAAGGAGAAGGGTGGTGTGGGATCTCCTCTGAACCATCAAAGGCCGTGCAGGGATGCTTTGCCTTCCCTTTGCTTTTGGGTTGTGTGGCCAGGCCCTGAGATTTGGTTTTGTGGCTGTTCCTGTCTGGTTTTCCCCCCAAAAAGATCCGTGGTGTTGGAGCAGTTCTGCCTCAGCTTGTGGTGGCAAATCTGCTCCTTGGGTGGGTTGTCCCAATTTCTGGAGGTGTCCTGGGGGGTCTGTGTCCATCCTGTGGGTGCAGCTGAGTGCCAGAGCCACCTGTGCTGTGCCACAGACCCCTCTGCTGTGTAAGGGCCACCTCTGGTGTGCCACAGACCCCTCTGCTGTGTAAGAGCCACCTCTGCTGTGCCACAGACCCCTTTGCTGTGCCACAGACCCCCTCTGCCATACCAGGGCCACCTCTGGTGTGCCACAGACCCCTCTGCTCCTGGGAAAGGATCTAGGGACCCTGCTGTCCCCATGGCCTGGCCACACCACGCCTGTTTGTGGCCAGGCTGAGCTGCTGTGCCAGCAGCACAGAGGATTTTCTGCTCTGGGAGCTCCCCTGGTCTCCAGAGCTGAGCTGGTGCTGCTTTCTCTCCCTCACAGTACTACGAGATGTCTTATGGCCTCAACATCGAGATGCACAAACAGGTGAGTGTGCCTGGGTTTGGAGCTCTCTCCACCTCCTTTTTCCCAGCTCCCCAGCCCCATTTTGCCACCTGGGCTCTTCAGGGCTGTCCCCACAGTGAAGCTGCTCCCTGCTGCAGCCCAGGGAGCTCAGTGTTTGTGGGGGACGTGTCCTCATCCCTGTGCCCTGGCCTTGGCTGCTTCCTTAGGTCCCCACACAGCTCTGTGCTCTGGTTTTGGGTTCAGAGTGGCCCTGCCTGGGTTGTGGTGCCTCCTTAGGTCCCCACACAGCTCTGTGCTCTGGTTTTGGGCTCAGAGTGGCCCTGCCTGGGCTGTGGTGCCTCCTTAGGTCCCCACACAGCTCTGTGCTCTGGTTTTGGGTTCAGGGTGCCCTGCCTGCAGTGTGGTGCTGTTGTTGTGTCAGGCAGGGAGGGGTGGTGGAGGATTTGTGTTTGCATGGCTGCTCACACCGATTGTGAGTGTTGTGAAGGAGATATTGGTTTATTCCTCAGGACAAGGGAGACTGCAGGGTCAGAACAGGCTGAGGGGCTCTGCATTAACACCTTTCCAAGTGTCTGCTGCCCACTGGCCCAGGGGCCAGGACTGAGGAGCATTCTGAGGAGAAAGGAGGGTTTGTTTTGGGGCTGGGTGCAGGGTGGGCTCTCCAGGGGCTCCGCGCTGCGCATCCTCCCTCGCTGCTTCCCCTCCCTCCCTCCCTTCCTCCCCTGAGCCGAGCTCCGGGTCACACCAGCTGCTCTGAGACAGAAGGTTTCTCCTCATCTATTTTTAAAGAGGCTGCGGAGGAGCCTGGCGAGGAGGCGCCGCCGCCTTCCTGCCCGCCCCGCGCCCGCCGACGCCAACTGTTGCACGGGAGGGCAGAGCTGGCCCTGTCCCCATGCCAGGGCGGGATGTCAGCCGCCCCTGCCAGCTCTGTGCCCGCTGAGAGGGTGTCCTGCCCCTCTGGGATGCCCTCCTTACCCTGGCATCCCTGCTGGTGCTGCTTTTGTGAGGGCAGTTCTGGGGTCGGTTCTGTCCCTGGGACAGTTCTGGGGTCATTTCTGTCTCTGGGACAGTTCTGGGGGTCTCTGGGACAGTTCTGGGGTCGGTTCTGTCCCTGGGACAGTTCTGGGGTTGGTTCTGTCTCTGGGACAGTTCTGGGGTCGGTTCTGTCCCTGGGACAGTTCTGGGGTTGGTTCTGTCTCTGGGACAGTTCTGGGGGTCCCTGGGACAATTCTGGGGTTGGTTCTGTCTCTGGGACAGTTCTGGGGGTCTCTGGGACAGTTCTGGGGGTAATTTCTGTCCCTGGGACAGTTCTGGGGTTGGTTCTGTCTCTGGGACAGTTCTGGGGTCAGTTCTGTCCCTGGCACAGTTCTGGGGCTGGTTCTGTCTCTGGGACAGTTCTGGGGTCGGTTCTGTCTCTGGGACAGTTCTGGGGTCGGTTCTGTCCCTGGGACAGTTCTGGGGTCGGTTCTCTCCCTCAGACCCTTCAGCTTTGGTCTCCTACGGAGGCTGATAAGGGGGTCTGGGTTCAACCCCCACCTCTCAGCCCTGTGCTGGCTCCGTGGTGTTTCCATCGTGGGTCTTGGGGCAGCCTGCCCAGGCTCTGCCCAGCCCTGCAGAGCTGCGAGCTGCTCTCTCCTCTGGCTGCTGCTCCCTCCCCGCGCTCTCGGGCTGTGTTTGCTGCCAGCCCCAGGTGCCGCTGGCCGCCGGCCAGGGAGCTGTCGGCACTTTTAACAAGGGCCCTGAGTCTGCTCTGACAGCCAGCGGCCATTGTGTGAGAGCAGAACGGGCTCAGCGCTGCCCTGGGGGGGATCGGCTCTGTCCCTCCTCCCCTTGCCCCAAACCCTGCCCTGCTCACGGCCACAGGCGGGTCCTGCCTGCCCCAGAGCCCCCATGGCCACGGGCTGAGGCCATGCTGTGGTTTGGCCTCTGTCCTTGCTGTGCTCAGTGTCCCCAGGTGCTCATCGGCAAGAGCCAAGTGTGGGGTTTTGCTCTGCTTTGTTCTGGGGGAAATGGGGCTGAGACCTCCTTGGGAAATGGGGCTGAGGTGTGGGGTTTGCTCTGGGTTTGTATGGAGGGAAATGGGGCTGAGGTGTGGGGTTTTTCTGGGGGGAAATGGGTCTGGGGGCTGGCTGTGCTGTGCTCTGTCCTTGCTATGCTCAGTGTCCCCAGGTGCTCATCACCAAGGGCCAAGATGTGGGGTTTTCTCTGGATTTTTTGGGGAGGAAATGGGTCTTGGGACTGGCTGTCCTTGCTGTGTCCCGTGTCCACAGGTGCTCATCACCAAAGCCAGGATTTGGGGTTTTGTTCTGGGTTTGTTTGGGGGGAAATGGGGCTGAGGCTCCATTGGGAAATGGGACTTTGGTGTGGGGTTTTGTTATGGGTTTTTTGGGGCTGAGGTTTGGGGATTTGGTCTGGGTTCTTTTGGGGGGAAATGGGGCTGGGGGCTGGCTTTGTCCTTGTTGTGCCCTGTGTCCCCAGGGGCTCATCACCGAGAGCCAAGGTTTGGGGTTTTCTCTGGTTTTGTTTGGGTGGAAATGGGGCTGAGGTGTGGGGTTTTTTGGGGGGAAAATGGGGCTGGGGGCTGGCTGTGCTGTACCTCTGTCCTTGCTGTGTACCCTGTCCCCAGGTGCTCATCACCAAGGACCAAGATGTGGGGTTTTCTCTGGATTTTTTTTGGGGGAAATGGGGCTTGGGACTGGCTGTCCTTGCTGTGCCCCATGTCCCCAGGTGCTCATCACCCAGGGCCAAGATGTGGGGTTTTGTTCTGGGTTTGTTTGGGGGGAAATGGGGCTGAGGCTCCATTGGGAAATGGGGCTTTGGTGTGGGGTTTTGTTATGGGTTTTTTGGGGCTGAGGTTTGGGGATTTGGTCTGGGTTCTTTTGGGGGGAAATGGGGCTGGGGGCTGGCTGTGCTGTGCCTCTGTCCTTGCTGTGCCCCCTGTCCCCAGCTGCTCATCACCAAGGGCCAAATGTGGGGGTTTGCTCTGGGTTTTTTTTGGGGGGGGAAATGGGGCTGAGGTGTGGGGTTTGCTCTGGGTTTGTATGGAGGGAAATGGGGCTGAGGTGTGGGGTTTACTCTGGGTTTGTATGGAGGGAAATGGGGCTGAGGTGTGGGGTTTACTCTGGGTTTGTATGGGTGGAAATGGGGCTGAGGTGTGGGGTTTTTTGGGGGGGAAATGGGGCTGGGGGCTGGCTGTGCTGTGCTCTGTCCTTGCTATGCTCAGTGTCCCCAGGTGCTCATCACCAAGGACCAAGATGTGGGGTTTTCTCTGGATTTTTTTGGGGGGAAATGGGGCTTGGGACTGGCTGTCCTTGCTGTGCCCCATGTCCCCAGGTGCTCATCACCAAAGCCAGGATTTGGGGTTTTCTCTGGGGGAAATGGGGCTGGGGTCTGGCAGTGCTGCTGCAGCTCTGCAAGCCGCCCCAGCCTTGGCAGGAGAGGATCAAAACAAGAAGGAGCGGGAGACGTTAATTTATATTTTTTTTATTATTGTTGCTTTGTTTTTGGCGTGGAAAGGGGCCTGTATCTCTCTCTAAAAGCACCTCCCCGAATGTGCCTGGCCTTGGACTCGCTCACCGAGAGCCGGAGGGGAGGCGACGCCGGTGCTGGTGGCTGGGGGGGGGCTGCAAACAGCGCGATCGTTTTTCATGCTGAGAGCGTTAAAGTGCCAGTAAATTGCACATTAACGAGTGCGAGTGAATTGGAGGCAGCTCTCCCCAAGGAGCTGCTGCCCATCAGTGCATTAGGGAAGAGAATCCATCACTGCCGGCCCCGGGAGACAGCTAAATCCTTCCCAGAACTGCCGGCTGCCAAATCTCCTCGCTCCCCCCCTCCTCCTCCTCCTCTTCCTTTCTTTTCTTTCTCTTTTTTTTTTCCTCCCCTCCTCAGAAGGGGAAGTGAGGGCAGGTGCCAGATTTGTTTCTGTGCTTTGGGGCTGGCGGGAGCAGAGCAGCTGCTCTGGAGGGCAGCAGGGAGTGACCCTGGGTGCGTGTGCCCACCCCGGCCGTGCCCCCTCACCCTGGCACTCACCTGGGCATGGCAGATGTGCTCAAGGTCCTGGCAGGGAAATCCAGGGGTCAGTTCTGTCCCTGAGGTGTGCCCAAAGTCCTGGCAGGGAAATCCAGGGGTCAGTTCTGTCCCTGAGGTGTGCCCAAAGTCCTGGCAGGGAAATCCAGGGGTCAGTTCTGTCTCTAGGGTGTGGGAGATGTGCTCACAGGGAAATCCAGGGGTCAGTTCTGTCACTGAGGTGTGCCCAAAGTCCTGGCAGGGAAATCCAGGGTCAGTTCTGTCTCTAGGGTGTGGGAGATGTGCTCACAGGGAAATCCAGGGGTCAGTTCTGTTCCTGGCAGGGGGTGCCATGGGAACATGGGGCTCTGGAAGGTGGCAGGGGATGCCACATAGGAACATAGGGCTCTGTCAGCTGGCAGGACGGTGCCATGGTGCCCCTAGAAGCTGGCAGAGGGATGCCACAGGAACATGGCACAGCACAGCACGACTCTGCTCTCCCTCCACACGCTCGGAGCTCTTGATTGCCGGCGGCACTCGAGTGCTGCAGGAAAACAGCAGCTGGAAGGAAGGAGAGCAGCTCTGCAGGGCTTCCTCCGGGCTGGGAGGGCGGCAAGGGGCGGGTGTGGTGCCACGGGAGGGCAGGGGGAGCCTGCTGGGCTGGGGGCTTGCTCAGGGCTGGCCTCGGTGCCATGGGCCTGGGGGGCTTTGTGTCCCTGCCAGGGAGGAGCTGGAGCCACCCCAGAGCTCTCAGGGTGGGGATGGAGTGTGCTGGGGTTGAAGGAGGTGTTGTGAACAGGAATTGTCACTCAGTTCTGTCCCTGTGTGTGCCCAAGGTCCTGGCAGGGAAATCCAGGGCTCACTTCTGTCCCTGTGTGTGCCCAAGGTCCTGGCAGGGAAATCCAGGGCTCACTTCTGTCCCTGTGTGTGCCCAAGGTCCTCACAGGGAAATCCAGGGCTCACTTCTGTCCCTGTGTGTGCCCAAGGTCCTGGCAGGGACATCCAGGGCTCAGTTCTGTCCCTGTGTGTGCCCAAGGTCCTCACAGGGAAATCCAGGGCTCACTTCTGTCCCTGTGTGTGCCCAAGGGCCTGGCAGGGACATCCAGGGCTCAGTTCTGTCCCTGTGTGTGCCCAAGGTCCTGGCAGGGAAATCCAGGGCTCAGTTCTGTCCCTGTGTGTGCCCAAGGTCCTGGCAGGGACATCCAGGGCTCAGTTCTGTCCCTGTGTGTGCCCAAGGTCCTTGCAGGGACATCCAGGGCTCAGTTCTGTCTCTAGGGCAATGGAGCAGCCCTTGGGCTGGGTGTCAGCACCCTGAGGTTGCCCTCACCCCCACAATGAGGGGGCTCTGCTGGCAGCACGGGGGTCCCTCGGGGTGGCCCTGATGGGCTCTCTGTGTCTCTCTGCTCCCCTGGCAGACGGAGATCGCCAAGCGGCTCAACGTGATCTGCGCCCAGCTCATCCCGTTCCTGTCTCAGGAGGTGGGTGAGCCCTGGGGCCCAGCCGGGTGTGCAGAGCTCCTGTGGGGCCCAGGGGAAGGGAGCAGGCTGGCCCAGGCTGCCCCAGCCCCCGTTGTGTCCCCACAGCACCAGCAGCAGGTGGTGCAGGCTGTGGAGCGAGCGAAGCAGGTGACTATGACCGACCTGAACGCGGCCATCGGGGTACGTGAACCCTCTGCCCGCCTTCCAGGGCCACCCTGGCATGCTGGCACCTCCCGGGCTCCTGCCATCCCTGCCCCTGGTGCAGCTGAATGAGAGGAGGAGAAAGGCAAACCATGGTGGTTTGGGGTGCAGATTTGGGGTGAGGGTGGTGGCTGGGGTTGTGTCACTGTGTCCTGACACCCTGGGTGGATGGGGGCACCACCATCCCCACTCAATATTCCCTGGAGACTGCAGCAGGTCCCACATCCAGCCCAGGGTGGGATGCATGGGGTGGCCCCCAGGACATTATTGGGGACACCCTGAGTGCATGCCCTGCTCCCCCACACCCAGACCCCATTACTGACTGTGCCAGGGCTGCCTCCTGCCCCTCACTTGCCCAGCAGCTGTGCTGGCACAGCCCTTTGACTCTACCCTCCCCTCTCCTCCCCAGCACCAGCTGCAGACCCAGCACCTCTCCCACCACGCTCCCCCCATCCCGCTGACCCCACACCCCTCTGGGATGCAGCCTGCTGGCCTGGCTGGCATCAGCAGTGCCTCGGGGCTGCTGGCACTCTCGGGGGCACTGGGGGCCCAGGCCCAGCTCCTCGCCAAGGATGACAGAGGAGTCCATGACACAGAGCCCAGGGGTGAGTGTGGGGCAGTGTCCTGGTTTGAAAAGTGAGTTTTTTGGCAGTTTGGTGGTCAAACCAATTAATGCTGAGATTTGAATGTTGCCACCTGGTGTGGACATGGATACCATGGCAGGGAGACAGAGTTTGGGGTGGCTGAGGGGATCTGAGTGAACCTGGGAACAGATGGTGCTGACTTGGGGCTCCCTCTGCTCCCTGTGCCCTTCTTCCCTGGGCACTTCCCTGGGCTGGGGGTACCTGGCCATGCCTCAGGGCTGCCAGCTGGGCTGGAGGGGCAGGGGGCTTGGGTGGGAACATCCTCCAGTGAGCAGCACCCTCGTGGGAGGGGGTGAGGTGGGCTGGTGGGGTAGGGTCTGGGACCACCCTGCTGCTGTTGTGCTGCTCTGGCCCTGCTCTGAACACCCCAGCAGCCATGGGTGAAGTGGGTGGCATTCCTGGGGGGCTCTTGGTGGTGACACAGTGTTCTCCTTTCCCTCCTCCTCCTCCTCCTCCTCCTGCTGCTCCTCTGTGTTGCCACAGCGTCAGACCGAGACCCCGGCCCCGTAAGTGCATTTCTCTTCTCTTGCACCATTCTGTGGTGGCACCAGCTGTGCCCAGGACACAGGGCTGTGCTGGGGCACTCCACGCTCCTGGAGGCAGCCCTGCCAGTGCCAGGAGCTGGGCAGAGCATCCCAGCCACTGGCACTGTCCTCACCCAGAGCTCCCTGGCGCTGTCGAACGGGGAGCGCGCGCGAGCCATCGCCGAGTACCTGAGCAGCAGCAGCAAGAAGAGGAAAGTGGAGGAGAAGGATTTTGTTACAGATTATGTGAGCCCAGGGCTGGGGGGCTTGGGGTGACCCCATCCTGCCCTGTGGGGTGAGGAATGGAGCTGCCTGGCAGGCAGGAGTGGGGTGGCTGCAGCTGCTCTGGCTCCAGCTGTGCTCTCTGCATTTCAGGGCAGCGATGCTGACAAAAGTGAGGACAACCTGGTGGTGGATGAGGTGAGTGTGCTGGGACACTGGGAGGGGTCTGGGGTCAGTGTGCTGGGACACTGGGAAGGGTCTGGGGTCAGTGTCCTGGGGCCCTGGGAGGGGTCTGGGGTCAGTTTGGGCTGTCCATCCCCGAGGGTGGCACTTACAAGCTGCTCCAGGCAGAGGTGGCATCACAGGGAGGTGCCAGTGGCAGCAGTGAGCCCCAGGATCCAGGCTGGCAGCCTGGCCCTTGCTTGAGCCACCATAATCTGGTACATCCCTGCTCTCCAGCCTGCTCTGCTCCCTGCTGATTTCCCTCCCTCCCCAGGACCCCTCCTCCCCGCACAGCGTGCACTCCTACTCGTCCCGGGAGAACGGGGTGGAGAAGGCCCCGCTGGGCAGGAAGGAGGCCGTGCCCCTCAGCCCCACCTCCATGGCCTCCTCCAGCAGCACGTCCCCATCTCGGAGCAAGGATGCACCCACGGTATGTGTGACCCACTTGGGGCTGTGCTTGTGTCCTTGCTGGGCTCAGTCACAGAGTGGCCATGGGTCCCCCCACCTCCAAACCCATGGGTCCCCCCACCTCCAAACCCATGGGTCCCCCCACCTCCAAACCCATGGGTCCCACCACCTCCAAACCCATGGGTCCCCCCACCTCCAAACCCATGGGTCCCCCCACCTCCAAACCCATGGGTCCCACCACCTCCAAACCCATGGGTCCCCCCACCACCAAACCCATGTGGCAAAGTGCTGGAGCGGGAGGAAGATCCCACAGACCCTTCAGCACTGCCTGGGCTTGGCTGTCATTGAGAGGGACTCCCTGGCAGGGACGTGGTGCAGATGCCACCTCCCCATTCTGTTCCTGGCAGGTGGAGAAGGCAGGAACCCCCAGCCTGAAGTCCAGCACGCCAACCTCTCAGGGTGACACCCTGCCAGGCTCCAGCAGTGCCCAGTTTCGCCCCACGGCTGCCAAAGTCCCCGTGGACCCTCTGGGTGAGCTTGGCCCCACTGAGGCCTGGGTGGGTGTCCAAGCTCTGTCTGCAGGACCCCATCCCTTCACTCTGCCTCTCCCCCAGCAGCCCTGGGCCTGAGGAATCCTCTGGGAGTGCAGAGCCCCTACTCTGCTGCCTTTGGCTTGGCCCACCCTGCTGTCAACGGGGACGTGGCCGGGAGCGGCGCCTACGCCAGCCTGCACCTCATGTCCCCGCAGCTCAACGGCGCCGCGGCCGCCGGGGGCTACGGGCGCTCGCCCCTGGTGAGTGAGCCCGTCCCCGAGGGGCTGTGGGGGCACAGAGTGACAGCCACCCTCACCCCACTGTCCCCTGCAGGTGGGCTACGACCCGCACCCCCACATGCGCGTCCCGGGGCTGGTGGCCGGAATGCAAGTGGGGAGCTCGGGCAAGCCGTAAGTGGGGATGGGATGGAGGGGATGGGCTGGGGGAGGAGGGGATGTGGTGGCTTCTGGGGGTGAATTTGGGCTCTGTGGACAAGCTGGGGGCAGCAGGGAGCAGAGCCTGGGGGAAAGCTGGGCTGTGGTTGTTGTGTGCCCAGCTGGCATCGCTGGGTGTGTTCTGCTCATGGCTCTGACTCCAAACTGTGCTGCCTGGGTTGGACCTGTGTGGCACCAGCCCCTGTCCATGCAGGATTCTGCTCTGCTCCTCACTGCTCTGCTTCTCACTGCTCTGCTCCCTTCCAGTGCTTTCTCCTTCCATGTCCTGACTCCAAACCGTGCGGTTTGTTGGTGCCATGTGCCCGTGGTGCCTGTTGGACCTGCGTGGCACCAGCCCCTGTCCGTGCAGGATTCTGCTCTGGTTCTTGTTGCTCTGCTTCTCACTGCTCTGCTTCTCACTGCTCTGCTCCCTTCCAGTGCTTTCTCCTTCCATGCCCTCTGCCTCCAGACCATGCTGCCTGTGTTAGACCTGCATGGCACCTGCCCACGCAGGATCCTGCTCTGTTCCTCACTGCTCTGCTCCCTTGCAGTGCCTACTCCTTCCACGTCAGTGCAGACGGGCAGATGCAGCCGGTGCCTTTCCCCCCCGACGCCCTGCTGGGCTCCGGCATCCCCCGGCACGCGCGGCAGCTGCACACGCTGAGCCACGGCGAGGTGGTCTGTGCTGTCACCATCAGCAACTCCACCAGACACGTCTACACCGGGGGCAAGGGCTGCGTCAAGGTCTGGGACGTGGGGCAGCCGGGCACCAAGACGGCCGTGGCTCAGCTCGACTGCCTGGTGAGGAGGAGGAGGAGGAGGAGGATGAGCAGCAATGCCTTTGGGCTGGGGCTGGCAAGGGGAATGTGCCCCTGCTGCAGTGCAGGGCACAGAGGGGCCTTTCCCAGCTGCAGGGGGAGAAGGAGAAGTGTCTCCTGGCAGGCCCTGTGTGCTCACCATGTGCTCCTTGCCTTGCCCTGCTGCCCGTGCCCCCCGTGCAGAACCGTGACAACTACATCCGCTCCTGCAAGCTGCTCCCCGACGGGCGCAGCCTGATCGTGGGGGGGGAGGCCAGCACCCTGTCCATCTGGGACCTGGCAGCCCCCACGCCCCGCATCAAGGCTGAGCTCACCTCCTCTGCCCCCGCCTGCTACGCCCTGGCCATCAGCCCTGACGCCAAAGTCTGCTTCTCCTGCTGCAGCGACGGCAACATCGTGGTGTGGGACCTGCAGAACCAGACCCTGGTCAGGTGAGTTTGGGCCAGGGGCTGCAGGGCAGCACTGCTGGGGACTCCTCTGGCCCAGGACAATTCCCTCATTGTCCCCTGCAGCATGTCCCTGCCTGTCCCTGTGTGTGAGCCTGGCCGTGGCACAGTGCCTGTCCTTGCACTCCTCACTGCTGCCCTGCCCTCGCTCCGTGCTGCAGGTGCTGCCTGTCCTGCCAGCTGTGCCCTCTCCCTCTCCATCCCCCTCTTTCCCAGGCAGTTTCAAGGCCACACAGACGGTGCCAGCTGCATTGACATCTCCAACGATGGCACCAAGCTGTGGACAGGGGGGCTGGACAACACCGTGCGCTGCTGGGACCTGCGGGAGGGCCGGCAGCTGCAGCAGCACGACTTCAGCTCCCAGGTAGGGCTGGAGGCCTCTGGAGCACCCTGGGCCAGCTGGCACCTGCTGCTGGGCCACCCTGTGAGCCTGTGTGTCCCCTCAGATCTTCTCCCTGGGCTACTGCCCCATGGGAGAGTGGCTGGCCGTGGGCATGGAGAGCAGCAACGTGGAGATCCTGCACGTCACCAAACCCGACAAGTACCAGCTGCACCTCCACGAGAGCTGTGTCCTCTCTCTCAAATTCGCCTCCTGTGGTAGGCAAACCTCTCCTGGCTTCCCCCTTGCTCTGCAGCTTCATAGATGCCACCTCTACTTCTGTCTGTGTGTCACAGGGCTCGTTGCACTGGGGACAAGCCAGTGGTAGCCAGCCCTGTCCTGGTGGTGATGGTCAGAGAAGGGGTGTCCGTCCATCCCTTTTGGAACAGTGATGGCAGCCAGAGCCAAACTCCTCTCTGTGTTTCCTTGGCTGCCTCTCTGTTTGTTGGATCTGCTGCTGGCTCTGGTGAGGTGACACGAGGCTGTTTTGTCCCTGCACAGGGAAGTGGTTTGTGAGCACGGGCAAGGACAACCTGCTCAACGCCTGGAGGACGCCCTACGGCGCCAGCATCTTCCAGGTGAGGGCTGGGGGCTCCTGGGCTGAGGCTGCCCAGCACAACCCAGCTCTAATTATGTGCCAGCCCCATAAAGCCACCCCTGCAGCCTCCCCAAGGAATGGCAGGGTTGGGACCTTGCTCTGAGGCTGCTGTTTGTGCTTCCCCCTGTTCTCTGCAGTCCAAGGAAACCTCCTCAGTCCTCAGCTGTGACATCTCCACGGACGACCAGTTCATCGTGACGGGCTCAGGGGACAAGAAAGCCACAGTTTATGAGATCATTTACTGAGCCCCAGAGGTGCCAACTGCAGGACAGGCAGCTGTCCATGGGGATGGACAGGTGGACTCTACCTGCCCTGCTGCTGACTTCCCAAAGAACGTGCAGCCATGGCTGTGGCATCCCAGCTGGAGGAGAGAGGAGAGGGGTGGAGGTGGCCCTGGCACCGTGGCCAGGCATGGTGCAGGCTGCTGCTCGGGGTGGATTTCCTGGGGACTTTCTCCTTGTTTTGTTCTTTGTGGGTTTCTTTCTAAATCTAGACTGTGGGAGTTGGAGATGAGGGGGGGGAGGTCTGGCATTGTTAGGGAGTTTTGTTTGGGTGCTTTTTTTTTTTATTTTTGGTTTTTAAACTTTTTGTTGTGGGGTTTTTATTTGTTTAAGGCTCTGGGCTTGCCAGGGTGGATGGGCTCTGGGTTTCCTTCCCTCTGTGCCTCCCAGGGTGTATTTAATAATAAAAACAAACCAAAAAAAAAAAAAAAAAAAAAAAAGGCAGCTGTGCCCTGTCCTGGGCAGTACCCTCGATGCTATGTGTGGGTGGGATGGAGCCAGGTGGGAAGGGGTGACACCACAGCAGGAACTTTGTCCCTTTTGGTCACAACTTGCTGATCCTTTGCTGTGCTGAGAAGGGTCTGAGGGGGCTCCTCAGTGGGCAGAGCCCATCCCTGGCCCTGCTGGAGCAGCACTGTGGGCACAGCGTGGTGCTGGCTCTGCCGTGCCCCAGTAGAACAGCCTGGGGCTCTGTGGGTGCGGGGGAGAGGCGAGGCCAGCCCTGGAGGAAGTGGTTTGTGAAGGAAATGAGATGTGAGCACTCAGCGCCTGCCTTATCGGTCTGGCCGCCTGCCAGCACTGCCGTGGGCGAGCCGGGCTGCTCCCAGGAGCCCGGGGCTGCCCAGGGCTGCGGTGTGCCAGCTGCTCTGGGCTCCTGCCCCAGCCACAGCTCACCACAGGCACCACAGAGCGCTGCAGGCCAGCAGCCACACCTCTGCCATGCTGGGAGTGGCCTCTCCTGTGCTGCTGGCCAAAATCAGCCCCCCAGGACACCCTTCAGAGCCCAGCCCTTGGCACAGCTGGCAGCACTGGCTGGCAAAGGTCCCTGCTCAGAACGAGCCCAGCCCTTCTTTTGTTCATTTTTATTAGTAAGGGATTGAAAACATAGTTAAATACATTTCTTTACTGATAATTTACAGCTGTTAGTGCAGCAGAAAGTGGGTGCTGTTAAGTCAGTAGCAGTAACCCAGGAGACACAGGCTCTCAGGCTTTGGCCAGCTCCCTGTAGGACAGACAGACAGAACCCAGGCTGTCCAGTCCAGCCCTTGCCCAGCCTCAGAGGATGCCAGGCTGCACCCAGCCCTCAGCTCCTGCAGGAACCAGGGCAGGAGATGGGGCTGGAGCCTTGGTTGGGTGCAGAAAGCAGTTGAGGAGGAGGGAAAGTAGAGCTGCAGGAGGGCAGGTCCAGCACTGGAGGCCTCTGTGAGCCATGGTGGCTTTGGGCAAGGTGTGTCCCCATTGCTGATGGTGACAGCAGTCAGTAAACCACCTCATACACTGTGGCCTTCTTGTCACCAGAGCCCGTCACGATGAATTTGTCGTTGACAGAGATGTCACAGCTCAGGACTGATGAAGACTCCTTAGACTGAGTGAGAGGGCAGGAGGTGAGAGCAGGGCTGCTGCCTGGAGCCACCACAATGCCCCTGCAAAGATTCTTGAGCCCACCTGGAAGATGCTGGCTCCATAGGGCGCCCTCCAGGCGTTGAGCAGGTTGTCCTTCCCCGTGCTCACAAACCACTTCCCTGGGACACGAGACAGAGTGGGTGTCAGCAGCTGGGACACCATTCAGGGGCTGAACCACAGGGATAAATCTGAGGCTATCCACAGCCCAGGCAGAAAAAAGGGCCCTTGCCTACCACAGGAGGCGAATTTGAGAGAGAGGACACAGCTCTCGTGGAGGTGCAGCTGGTACTTGTCGGGTTTGGTGACGTGCAGGATCTCCACGTTGCTGCTCTCCATGCCCACGGCCAGCCACTCTCCCATGGGGCAGTAGCCCAGGGAGAAGATCTGAGGGGACACACAGGCTCACAGGGTGCCCAGCAGCAGGTGCCAGCTGGCCCAGGGTGCTCCAGAGGGCTCCAGCCCTACCTGGGAGCTGAAGTCGTGCTGCTGCAGCTGCCGGCCCTCCCGCAGGTCCCAGCAGCGCACGGTGTTGTCCAGCCCCCCTGTCCACAGCTTGGTGCCATCGTTGGAGATGTCAATGCAGCTGGCACCGTCTGTGTGGCCTTGAAACTGCCTGGGAAAGAGGGGGATGGAGAGGGAGAGGGCACAGCTGGCAGGGCAGGCAGCACCTGCAGCACGGAGCGAGGGCAGGGCAGCAGTGAGGAGTGCAAGGACAGGCACTGTGCCACGGCCAGGCTCACACACAGGGACAGGCAGGGACATGCTGCAGGGGACAATGAGGGAATTGTCCTGGGCCGAGGAGTCCCCAGCAGTGCTGTCCTGCAGCCCCTGGCCCAAACTCACCTGACCAGGGTCTGGTTCTGCAGGTCCCACACCACGATGTTGCCGTCGCTGCAGCAGGAGAAGCAGACTTTGGCGTCGGGGCTGATGGCCAGGGCGTAGCAGGCGGGGGCAGAGGAGGTGAGCTCAGCCTTGATGCGGGGCGTGGGGGCTGCCAGGTCCCAGATGGACAGGGTGCTGGCCTCCCCCCCCACGATCAGGCTGCGCCCGTCGGGGAGCAGCTTGCAGGAGCGGATGTAGTTGTCACGGTTCTGCACAGGGGGCACGGGCAGCAGGGCAAGGCAAGGAGCACATGGTGAGCACACAGGGCCTGCCAGGAGACACTTCTCCTTCTCCCCCTGCAGCTGGGAAAGGCCCCTCTGTGCCCTGCACTGCAGCAGGGGCACATTCCCCTTGCCAGCCCCAGCCCAAAGGCATTGCTGCTCATCCTCCTCCTCCTCCTCCTCCTCACCAGGCAGTCGAGCTGAGCCACGGCCGTCTTGGTGCCCGGCTGCCCCACGTCCCAGACCTTGACGCAGCCCTTGCCCCCGGTGTAGACGTGTCTGGTGGAGTTGCTGATGGTGACAGCACAGACCACCTCGCCGTGGCTCAGCGTGTGCAGCTGCCGCGCGTGCCGGGGGATGCTGGAGCCCAGCAGGGCGTCGGGGGGGAAAGGCACCGGCTGCATCTGCCCGTCTGCACTGACGTGGAAGGAGTAGGCACTGCAAGGGAGGAGAGCAGTGAGGAACAGAGCAGGATCCTGCGTGGGCAGGTGCCATGCAGGTCTAACACAGGCAGCATGGTCTGGAGGCTGAGGGCATGGAAGGAGAAGGCACTGGAAGGGAGCAGAGCAGTGAGAAACAGATTAGTGAGGAACAGAGCAGTGAGAAATAAAACAGGATCGTGCATGGGCAGGTGCCACACAGGTCTAACACAGGCAGGATGGTCTGGAGGCAGAGGGCATGGAAGGAGAAGGTACTAGATGGGAGCAGAGCAGTGAGAAGCAGAGCAAAGGGAAGCAGAGCAGAATCCTGTGTAGACAGGGGCTGGTGCCATGTGGTTCCAACAGGCACCATGGGCACGTGGCACAAACAGCAGCATGTTTTGGAGTCAGAGGGCATGGAAGGAGAAGGCATTGGAAGGGAGCAGAGCAGGATCCTGCATGAACAGGTGCCACACAGGTCCAAAAGAGGCAGCACAGTCTGGAGGCAGAGGACATGGAAGGAGAAGGCACTGGAAGAAAGCAGAATGGTGAGAAACAGCAGAATCCTGAGTGGGCAGGTGCCATGCAGGTCCAACACAGGCAGCACAGTTTGGGGGCATAGCCATGAGCAGATGCCAGCTGGGCACACAACAACCACAGCCCAGCTTTCCTCCAGGCTCTGCTCCCTGCTGCCCCCAGCTTGTCCACAGAGCCCAAATTCACCCCCAGAAGCCACCACATCCCCTCCTCCCCCAGCACAGCCCCCATCCAGCCCAGTTTGGAGTCAGAGCCATGGAAGGAGAAGGCACTAGAAGGGAGCAGAAGAGAGGCCTGAACAAGCCCTGTGTGATGCCAAGGGCAGGAGGTGACCTCTCTGTTAGCCACACTCAAGGCAAGGTGGAATGTGCCCAAGGCAATGTGGAAGGTGCCAAAGCCAAAAGGTGGAGAGTGCCCAAGCCAAAAGGTGGAAGGTGCCCATTATGCCCTGGCTAATTAAAGGTTTAATTACCCAGCTCCAGCTGCCAGGAATGAAATGGCAGAGCTGGATTCAGGATTGGAGAGCAGGTCCCCCTCAGGTGAGCCCTTGGGAGGGAGATGCTCCCAGCTCCCACCTCAGCCCCTTGTCCCCACCCTCCCTGCAGCCACTTACGCTTTCCCTCCAGGGACGGTGGGGAGTGAAGAGGAGAGGGTGGAGGCCCTCAGGTGAGGGTGAGACTCAAATGCCACCTGCACAAAACAAAGGGCACATGAGGAGCAGAGCACAGGACACCAAAGCTGTGCTCTGGCCTTTCCCTGCACACCCTGGGACCAGCCTGGCTCTGTGCAAGCCTCCTCCTCACACAGAGTGACAAAGACCAAAATGTGTTCCCACAAACACCAGTGGAAGGAGCAGAGACTTCTCTCAAGATTCCACCAGCCCCACATCCCACTAACATGTGCAAGGGAGCCTTTCCTATGGCTGCAAGCCCAGATGGTGCCCAGGGCACGGGCAGCAGAGCCAGCACACCCAGACCCCTCCTCAGTGACTCACCAGGGGTGAGCGGCCGTGGAGCAGCGTGCTGCTGGCCTGGGGCACTGCCAGCTGGGTGCCCATGCAGGGGCTGGGGCTGGCGTGGGGCACCATGGCCAGGGAGGACGTGAAGGGGCTGGAGGAGCTCAGGGGGCTGCAGAGAGCTGCACGAGGAGAGAGCCACGGCTTGGCCCTGGTGGCACCCAGGGGAGAGGGGGGGACACCTGGTGACTGCACAGACACCCCCTCCGACCCCACAGGCAAGCCCTGGAGCAGCCAGCTTGTGCAGCCCCACCAAAATGACAACTGAGCAGAGAAAAAGAGATTAAACCCCTGCTGTACCCCAACCACCATACGAGCCCAGCAGGTGTGTGGAAATGGCAGAGGGGCTCCTCTTGGCCATGGTTCATAGCTCTGATCTTGTGGAGCAAAATGGCCCTGCCAGCTCTGCTGGTGGCAGACAGGGCCTGAATCCTCCATCCCATCCCACCAGAGCAGAGCAGAGCAGAGCAGGCCCTGTGCTGTCCTGGACACTCAGTGACCCCCCTGGACACACTGAAACGCCCAGTGCTGTCCTGGACACTCAGTGACACTCCTGGACACTCAGTGACACACCTTGTGCTCTCCTGGACACTCAGTGACCCCCCTGGACACACTGAAACCCCCAATGCTGTCCTGGACACTCAGTGACACTCCTGGACACTCAGTGACACACCTTGTGCTCTCCTGGACACTCAGTGACCCCCCTGGACACACTGAAACCCCCAGTGCTGTCCTGGACACTCAGTGACACTCCTGGACACTCAGTGACACCCCCATGCTACCCCTGACATTCAGTGACAACCCCTGTGCTCTCTTGGACACTGACACCTCTGGACACCCAGTGACCCCCCCCATGCCGTCCCTGTCACTCAGTGACCCCCCTGGACACTCAGTGACCCCCCTGGACACCCAGTGACCCCCCCATGCTGTCCCTGTCACTCAGTGACCCCCCTGGACACTCAGTGACCCCCCTGTCACTCAGTGACCCCCCCATGCTGTCCCTGTCACTCAGTGACCCCCCTGGACACTCAGTGACCCCCCTGTCACTCAGTGACCCCCCCATGCTGTCCCTGTCACTCAGTGACCCCCCTGTCACCCAGTGACCCCCCCTGCTGTCCCTGTCACTCACTGGCGCTGTCGGTGCCCGGTGCCCTGCCCGGGGGTGGCCGGAGCACGGTGGCCGAGCTGGGTCCGGGCCCTGGCGTGAGGGAGCCACGGGCTGGTGAGGAAGAGGAGGGCTTGGAGGTGGCAGCGCTGGCCACTGAGCGGGTCTGTGCAGCAGAGGGAAGAAGAGCAGCTTCAGCTGTGGGAGCAGAGCCTGGGCCAGGATCTTGCACACCTTGGAGGGGAGAAGGAGCTCCTGGATGGAGCTGGACAAGGATTGGCCATCCAGGTCCCCTCTCCTTTGCCCCTCACGTGTCCCTGCTCTCCCCACAGCTGCAAATGCCCCATCCAAGCTTTGAATCACCCCAAACTGCCCCAACCCTGCACTGGGCACATCTGCTGCCCCCTCAAGCAAATTTCCCCTGGCACCAAGAGGATGCCTGGCATGAACTGGCCTCTCCAATCCCCACAGCTATTTCATTCCTTGCCTTTTTTTTTTTTTCTTTTTTTTTTTCTTTTTTTTTTTTTTTTCCCTGCCTGCCTCTCCTATTTCTTCTGCTTTTTTTTCTGTCTGGGGATTTTGTCGACACCAGCAAAGGAGAGGGAAAAAAAAAAAAAAATTAATAACAGAGAAAAGCTCCGTGCTGTGCTGGCAGATTGCTCAGGGCGCTTTGTCTGCTCTAATCCGATTGTGCTGGGGAGCTGCTGCTCGCTGCTGCCCACAGCCCCCAGCTGGCTCCTGACCCCAGATGGGGGGACAGATCACTCGGTCCCTGCGGTGGCTGGGAGGCCAAGGAGTGGCAGAAACATCATCCCTCCCTCCCCCTTGCCACATGCTGATGTTTCAATCTGAGCGCTGGACTGGTGCTTGGCAAGGAAAAAGGGAAAAAAAAAAAAAAAAAAAAAACCAAAAAACCACAGAAGCAGCAAAAAAAAAAAAAAAAAAAAAAAAAAAAAAAAGGAGGAAAAATCAATTGCTGTGAGCAGCTCTGGGGAATCCTGCAGGCAGATGGGTGGAGAGCACTGCAGAGCTGTGCTGTGCCCAGCAGTGCTCGCCCTGCCCCGAGGGCACGGATCTGTCCGCAATGGGCACAAACCCAGCATTCCTATCCGGCTGTTTTTGGCATTCCAGACTGGCCAGAATGAGAAATTCCCACCCCAGCCCCGGGGCTGCTCACCGGGCTCTGCTCCCGGTGCTCCCCGCTGGAACCCCCGACGGACGCGGGGCTCGGGGGGCGGCTCCGGGGGCTGCCGGGCTCCGAGGGCGGCTCCTGGGGGGAGAACAGCGCTGTGGGAAGCAGGAACACCCCCGGGTAGGAGGGCAGGGTCCCTGGGGAGCCACCACCACCCCATCAGTGCCCTCGGTCTGATGAGGAGCATCCGCGCTGCGTTCTGCTCCCCTGGATGAGAAACGGCCTCGGTTTTGCTCTTTGGATAAAATGAGAGGTGACAGCAGCTTCAGAGGACACTGGTGGCCAGGGATGCTTTCACAAGGAGGGATGGGGATCAGCACACACGAGGAGCTGAGACAGGGCTGCCATTTCAGAGGCAAGGCCACCCCTCAGCTCTTGCACTGCCGTTCAACCAGGTCTGTGACATTTTATCAGCACAATGAGCAGATTTCATAAGCCTCATTTGCTGCAGAAATTCCTCCTGATCTTCCTTTCAGGGCTTGCATTTCCTTAGGAAGTGGCACAAAAAGACCTCATATCTTTCTCTCCCCTCTGTCTTCTGAAAAGGGAATAAGCACATCCCCAAAAACATCTTTTCTACCAAGAACAGTGGTGGTGGCTGGGATCAAGATCAAGGTGTGCCTCAGTCAGGAAAGGCTGTACCAGAAGCAGAATGTGGCAGTTCCATGGCAGAAGACTGGAATTCAGTGAGGTGAGTTAAAGCTGAGGCTGCTCAAGGGCCAGGCAGGGCAGGAAGGGGCTCAAGGCCTGGGGCTGGCAGTGCCAGGGTGTGCCATGAGGCTCCTGCCACCTCCACCCACAGGAGCTGCCAGCAGTGAGCCCAGCTCCATGGAGCTCTCATCCCAGCTTATCAGCCTCCCCATATGGGATGCTGCAGCAAAGGGGCTGACGGGGGACTGTGAAGCAGAGCCAAGCCTGTGGCTGGCAAAGCTGAGCCCTGGCTGGCACAGCCCTCCCAGAGCAGTGGGAGTGGAATCAGTCTTGGCTGGCACAACGCACTGGAGCAGGGCTGGCACGTGTTCTGGCTGGCCACAACGAGCTGCAGCCTAAAGAACCCCAAAGCTGGGCAACCAGAGCCCTAAACCCAATCCCTGCAGCTAGAGGAGGATGCCTTGGCAGGCTCTAAGGACTCACCTCATCCACCACCAGGTTGTCATCACTCTTGTCCCCATCGCTGTCCTGTGAGGAGGGAGAAACCCAGGAGGGCTCAGTCAGCACAGGGAGATGCTGGAGCAGGCTCTGTGTTCTGCCCCAGAGTGACCCATTTTCTCCTGTACATCACTCCCAGGACCCATTTTCTCCTGTACATCCCTCCCTGGACCAACACCAGCCAGTTCTGCTGGCAGTGACCCAGCCCAGGGCTGAGGGGCCTCCCTGGGGCTCCCCGTTTGCTTTGTTCTTGCTCCCAGCACAGCAGCCCTGAGCAGCAGGGTGGGCACAGGGCTGCCCAGCCCCCTCCCCAGCCCTTGGGGCACTCACAGAATGCCCAGGCAGCTCCTTCTCCTCCCTCTTCCTCTTCAGCCCTGTGCGCTCCTCGTCGGGCAGGCTCTCGGCAGGGGAAGATGAAACGCTCTGAGGGAGAGGGTAAAAAGGTGAGAGAGCCACTGTGAGGGCAGGCAGCCACCCCTCAGCTCTCAGTGGGGCCAGACCCTGCTCCACTACCACCTCCATCCTGTAAAAGCATCCCCCAGGCTGCTGGGAAGGAGCCCAGAACCCCAAGCTGAGTGAGGGAGACCCAGCCCTGCAGAGACAACAAGCAGAAAATTCCCACTGGAGCTGTGTTGGCTTCACCTCAACCCTGCCAGGAGGTTTTGGAAGCAGAATGGGGCTGAGCAGGAAGAAGAGCCCTCCCCCAGGTGCTGCTGGCAGCTGCAGGGGTGTCACACGTGCCCTGGCATCCCCACACTGGTGACAATGCAGCCAGAGGTGACAGAGATGCCCCATGGCAGGGCTCCCTGCAGCTGACTGCTCCTGGGTGTGCCTGGGCACTGATGGCATCACAAACGCCTCCTCTCCTTCCTCCTCTCCTTCAGATCGATGCCTGCAATTCCCCAGCAGAGATCATTAACCCTTCCTTCCCCTGCCTGGAGCATGGATTGTGCAGAGCTGCTGTGGAGCTTGGGAAGGGACTCTCAGAATCACAGCTCTGGGACTGGGGGGATCCTAAAAGGATCCTCCTAAAAGGGAGGGGGCAGCCAAGGACTGCAGAGGGGCTGAGAGCTCTGAGCCCTGCTCAGAATGATTCCTAAACTGGAAACTCCTTGAAAAGGACAGAGCTGGTTATTTTGGGAGCAGCCCTTGATCTTTAGCTCCTTGCATCAGCAAAGACTGAATTGAGGTGGCCCAGAAGCTGCAGTTACAAAACCCTGATGCAAACACAGCCCACCCAGGCCAGCAAAGCTCACCCAGCAGCCCCATCCCTTCCCAGGAGCCAGTGGCCAGCTTGGAGCACACTGGAGATGCCACCAGGGCCAGCTGAGGCCACTGGCCTGCCACAACTTACCCTGCTTGGGGTCAGCTCTGGATGCAGGCAGCAGCAGGGAGAACATCCCAGGTCCATGTCAGAGCAGAGGGGAGGACAGGGAGAGGTTGTTAATGCCAAGCCTGTGCCACTCATACCCAGGCAGGAAGGACAGAGGGGCACAGCAGGGCAAATCAGGAAACAACAGGACAGATGTTTAGAAAACAAATAAACAAAAAAAAAATCACAACTGATTTCCCAATTTGCCCACCTGAAATGTGGATTTTGTGCTGTCTGAAGGGAGGTCAGCACTTTGGTGCTCCTCAGGGAAGCAGGGGAATCTCTACCCACCCACCTCCTTCCAAGAGCTCTGAAATCCCTTCCCCAGACATGAAAACAGATCCAAAGGCCCCAGGAGGGGAGAGCTGGCCAGCTGAGATCCCCTGAATCACACCCATCCCATTTCCTTAGGAAGCCATGCCTAAAAGCCCTGCTTGGAAACTCTCTGAGGCTCTTTGGACATGAACAGCAAAGCAAGTCCACTTCCCTGAGCCCAGGGAAGGAGTGCCAGGCATTTACTGCAAATCCAAGCCCAGGGAACACATTTACTGCAAACCCAGGCACAGGGCTGTGGGCTGGCCTTCAGCAACCTTCCCTGGCTGATTTTTGCTCCTAAAGATCCACCAGCATTTAGAGAGAATGAGTCCAGGTCTCTGCTGGCAAGGAGAGGCAGGCAGGGATGGGAAGCTGAGGGATTCCTGTAGGCACTGCTCCAAGGCCATGGTCTGGAGTGGGACCAGATGCCTGCCATCAACCCTGTGCACCCCTGGCTCAGCTTGACTCACACCAGCTCTATGGCAGAGCACTGAGGATTAACCCCAGACAGATGGAGCATTTCAGTCTTTTCCTTTTTTTTTTTTTTTTTAATAAGGAATGGCCCTCACCACAGCCAGACACCCAGGCTGAGAGAAGTTCTGGCTGCCTGGGCTCTGAGGGTTAAGCAGGCTCAGCACAGCACAGCCTGCTTTTATTCTCTCTCTCTCTCTCTCTCTGGACTTTGTTTTCCTCCTTTGTGGAAGCCATCCTTAAAGAAACACGGGCAGGATTTGAGCTGCAGACAGCTGTGTGCAGAGGGAGGGGGGGCAGAGCTGCCACCAACAGCTTCCTGCTGCTCTTTTCACCACCTTGAAATCCTGCAGGCCAAGCCAGACCATGAGAACCTGCAGCAAACCCCACCCATGCCTGGCTTTGCTGCTGCTCTGGGGTCCTGACCCAAGTGCATTTCAGTCAGCACCTTCCCCAGGGGAGTGTGCAGGGAAATGTGCAGGGAAATATCACTCCTGCTAAATCTGGCTGCCTGTTCCCAGCCCACAGAGCCTCTCTCCTTGTCCCAGCCTCCTCTCAGCACAACCACTGTGCTCTGAAAAGCTGATTTGAGTTCAGAGCAGCTCCTCCTTTGTGCAACAGGCCAGGAGGAGAGCTGGGCACAGTTACTCATTTGGCCCAGGCCTGCCAGTAGCATTCAGAGCACTGATTTAATGATGATTAAATATTGATGATGTTTGGAAGGCACTCGCTGATCCTGACAGGAGGAGGCACCCATCTGGACTAGGAATTAGTGTAATTTACAGGGCACAGCACACCCAATGAGGCTCTGCTCTCTGAATTCCTTGCCCCAGGCTTGTGGCTGTCACAGTTTCTACCAAGGGCTTGCAACAGAATTTTCCTTAAAAGTCTCATCTTTAAGTATCAGATCTTGGTGTAAAAAGAGAGGATTTCTTTGTGGTGGGGATCTCATGCACTGGAAATACCCAGGGGATCAGGGAGAGCTGTGTGTGGGCACAAACACTTGCCCAGGGCTGCACACACAGCATCACTGCAGAGCAGCCACAAACACAGCCAGCCTCCTGGGGCTGCAGGCATTCCATTCCCTGAATTTGCCATCCCCGGGGGGGATGCAGCAGCCAGGAGCCTCGGCAAAGAGGCAAAACAGCATCCCAGCCTTTCAAGGGTTAACCCAGCTGTGCTTCTTCCCCTTACCTCTGCTCTCCCCATGCTGGGCCACTCTGTGCTCCTTGGCCAGCTGAACCTGAGCCATCAGCGCCCCGGAGAGGGCCAGGAGCCCCGAGCTGGCCGTGCTCAGGCTGGGGGGCTGCGTGCTGGAGGGGCGGGGGACCAGCGGGAGGGGGGCTGCGTGCTGGGAGAGCTGCTGGAGCTGCTGCTGCTGAAAGAGAAAGAGCAAACGCTCCTGGATGTGGATGTGGAGGAGGCAGCCACGGCCCGGCCCTCCCCTCCCCTCCCTGCAGGGTGCAAAGCTCATGGGGTGAGACAGGGATGGGAATGGGGAGGGGGCAGCAGAGCTCTGGGGGCTGCTCAGGCTGGGTCAGAGCCCTGCCCCTTCCCCCGGGGCTGTCTGGGCTCTGCAGGCTCAGCACAGCCTCTTTTATTCTCCCTCTGGACTTTTGTTTTGCTCCCGTTCCCCTTCCACCCTTGAGTCTCTCCCTGCAGAACGACCCCAGGCCATGGCTGTGCCACAGGGCACCCAACACCTTCAGGACACTGTGGATAATCCCTTCTCCTCAGTGGGTGTATTAAAATAGTAAAAACCCTCAAAACAGTAAAAAATGGCTGTTTCAAAATAGTAAAAACCCTTAAAAAGTAAAAACGGGTGTACTAAAATAGTGAAAACCCTTAAATAATAAAAAATGGGTGTGTCAAAATAGTAAAAACCCTTAAATAGTAAAAAATGGGTGTGTCAAAATAGTAAAACCCCTAAAATAGTAAATAATGGGTGTGTCACCTAGTAAAAACCCTTAAATAGTAAAAAATGGGTGTATCAAAATAGTGAAAACCCCTAAATAGTAAAAAATGGGCGTATTAAAATAGTAAAAATCCTTAAATAGTAAAAAATGGGTGTGTCAAATAGTAAAAACCCTTAAACAATAAAAAATGGGTGTGTCAAATAGTAAAAATCCTTAAATAGTAAATAATGGGTGTGTCAAAATAGTAAAAGCCCTTAAATAGTAAAAAATGGGTGTGTCAAAATAGTGAAAACCCTTAAACAATAAAAAATGGGTGTGTCAAATAGTAAAAATCCTTAAATAGTAAATAATGGGTGTGTCAAAATAGTAAAAGCCCTTAAATAGTAAAAAATGGGTGTGTCAAAATAGTAAAACCCCTTAAAAAGTAAAAATGGGTGTACTAAAATAGTGAAAACCCTTAAATATTAAAAAATGGGTGTGTCAAAATAGTAAAACCCCTAAAATAGTAAATAATGAGTGTGTCACCTAGTAAAAACCCTTAAATAGTAAAAAATGGGTGTGTCAAAATAGTAAAACCCCTAAAATAGTAAATAATGGGTGTGTCACCTAGTAAAAACCCTTAAATAGTAAAAAATAAGTGTACTAAAATAGTAAAAACCCTTAAATAGTAAAAAATGGGCGTGTCAAATAGTAAAAACCCTTAAATAATAAAAAGTTGGTGCATCAAAATAATAAAAACCATTAAATGGTACAAATGGGTGTATCAAAATAGTATAAACCCTTAAAAAGTAAAAAACGGAAAACGGGTGTATCAAAATAGTAAAAACCCTTAAATAGTAAATAATGGGTGTATCAAACTAGTAAAAAAATGGGTGCATTAAAAGAGTAAAAATTTCCCCCATCACTGCAAGTCCCAAAGCCCAGGCAGGGAGGAGTTTTTGCCCCCAGGCAGGGCAGGCAGTGCAACTCACCCCGACGATGCTGTTGAGCTCGCCCATGGTCACCTGCTTGGCCCGTTCCACTGCCTGCAGGACCTGCTGCTGGTGCTGGGCAGAAGAAGAGCACAGCGTGGTCACACCCTGCTCCTGCCCCAGGGAGCTCCACACTGCCCCACCCTCCCCTGCACAGCCCCTTCTCCCTCCCCTCCAGCCCAGGCTTGAAGTTTTCCTCCCCAAAACCTCCCGTGGTTCAGGCAGGAGTTGGGTCTGGCTTCTTGGGAAGGGGCAAATCAATCTGCTGAATCCTCCTTACCTCCTGTGTCAGGAAGGGAATGATCTGGGCACAAATGGCACTCAGCCTCTTGACGATCTCTGCCTGAAGGAGGACAGCAGGAATCAGCAGCTATCACCATGGATGGAGGGCTCTGATCCCCATCCTGTCCCCCCCTCCTGCAAACACAAGCTCTGCAGAGGATGAAACTCTCCCCCACCCAGGGAAATTCTCCTGCTGCCTCTGCATCCCTGTGGGATTTCCCAAACTGCTGCCAGGCACAGGGGAGGGAGCCCAGGCCTCAATCCCTGCGTGGCCCCAGGCCAAGGCAAGCTCCAAGCTGTCAGTCCCTGCAGCCCAGCTGCCTTTGCTCAGCCCAAACCCATCCTGGCTTTGCGGGCAGGGACAGAGGGGAGCCGAGCCACAGGAGCTGGCAGGGAGCCCTCCCTGTGCCTTCCCTTCCCAAACATCCAGCTCCAAGCCAGGCAGAGCAAGCAGGATGCAGAGCTGCACAGATTCAGCCCTCTTGGAACGGCACCAGTAAATCCCTCACGGCTCTCTGGTTGTGCCTGCCCTGGTCTGGAGCAGGACTCCACTCCCAGCCTCACCAAACCCTGGGGCAGCTCCCTCTGCTCCTTCAGAGGCACAAAACACCCCCAGAGCTGCCCCTGCCCACGGGGGAATGCAGAAAACCCGGTGCATCCTCCGAGGAGAGGCTCTGTGGTCGCAGACAAACCCACAGCAGGGCAAGCAGCACTTCTGAGGAAAGGGGCTGTGACTTCCAGCCCGGCCTCTCCAAGAGAAAACCCCCACATTTCCTGGGGAGAAACTGTAAATGCAGCCCGAGGCTGGCTGCTCTGAAGGGTTTTATCAGCTCAGGTTTCTGACAATCCCCGCCGGTGCTTGCAGAGGTCAAAGCAGGCTGGGAGCCAAGGGAGAACAAAGGGAACATTTCCCTGCCGTGCCCCAGAGCCAGCAGCACCCTGTGCTCACTCGCAGCTCCCACTGTGCCCACAGATCCTGAGAGCCCCTCCTGCCCAGGCTCCCCCTCCTCAACCCCTTGGCCACCACCTCTCATGGGCAGAACCCCCATCCCCACCCTGGCTTTGGCCACCCCTGGCTCAAATTCCCACTGGATTTTGGGGTGTGTAAGGGTGGCAGGAATGTGGTCCCCAGCAGGCTCCCTGCTAACAAAAGGAGCAAACTCGGAGGGGCTGAGCCAGCTGGAGGGATATGGCAGTTGACTTGCCACTTTGTCAGGCATTGGTCCAAACTAATTTCCCTGGCAGAGAGCCCATGATGACTAGATTGATAAATCTGAAGAGGGAAAGCAAATTAAGGCTGGAACAAAAGGGGAACCAGGGAAGGGTGAAAACACTCCTCTGGCTTTGGGAAAGGAAAAGGGGATTAAGGAAAAAAAAAAAAAAAAAAAAAAAAAGAAAAGAAAGACAATCCATTTGCCTCTGGGCTCTAGCTCCTGCTGTTTCCTCCACGTCCCTCCTTCAAGTGGGGCCCCAGGGAAGCACTGCAGGGAGGCACCAGGGCTCACAGCAGGGCTCTGAGTGCTTCTCTTTGGGACGGGGAACTCAATAACACATCCTGACAACTGCTGCATCCCTCTGCAAGGCAGCCCCTGTGTCACTCAGAGCCATTAGAGCTACAGGGCTCAAGGGAGATCATTTTCCAACAAAGTCTCCAAGCTCAGCCTCTAGCCACCCTCCCTCCCAGCCCCCCTGCACTTACCTGCTTGTGCATTTCAATGTTGAGGCCGTAGGACATCTCGTAGTACTGAGAGGAAAAGCAAAAAGCACAGCACAGCCTGGTTAGGAGCTGTCCAGAGCAGCTGGCCCAGGACCAGCCCGGGGTTTGGCTGCCTGCAGCCCTGAGGAATGGCTGGGACACTGTGCCAGGAGCCTGGGATAAGGCAGGGAGCAGGCACAGGCTGTTTATTTACACCTGCAATTTGTGTAAGCCAGGGGAAACCAGTTCTGCTGCCCCCCCAGATCCTCTCCTGGCTCTTGGAATCTGTTCCAGGATTCACTCACCATGACTCTGACCCCAATCCCCACACCTGGGCAGAAAAGGACACCAGAGGATCTGCTGTCCTCCAGCAAAACCTGTTCCAAAGGCAGGAAAGCACTTCTGGAAATCCCTGTGAGCCTCAGGGATGTGGGGAGGGATCCCAGCTGAGGGGTGAGAGGAACATGCCCTGCAATATCAACACCCAGCCTCACAGGCAGGGCTGTGCTCACCCCTGGGATATTCTTTGCCCAAATTCACATCTTTTTGCCTCTTGGATGGTGCCACTTGGGTCCCCCCTTTCCCCAGAGGGGCCAGTAAGGTCAGGTGATGAAGGAGAAGGAGCTGCTGTGCTGTCCCCCCATCCTCTTCCTCCCAGCAGCTCCTGGCAGGCTCTGAGTGATGGTCAGTCTGTCTGGGGCCTTTTAACCCTTCATTGGCAAGTGCTCCTTCCCCTTCCACCCAAACCACGAGCTCTGGAACATCAGTTCTTAAATATCCACCCCTTGGGAGAAAGAGAGGGAAGAGCTGGGAGCTCTCTTACAAGGCCAGATAGAGGAAGGTTAAAAAAAAAAAAAAAAAAAAAAAAGAGAAACAAAACCTATGGCAGGATTCCCGGGCTCAAGCAGCACTGAGCACCAAGAGAAATGGTGATTAACTCCTTCCTGCCCCACATCTCCCCAGCCTCAAGGTGAGCACTGGGCAGGGCTGAGAGGAGCCCCAGCAGCCAGATGTGTGTGAGGGCAGCAGAAGTGGGGACAGCCCTTCAGGGGACACGGCAGGGGGACAGCTCACCATGACATAATGCCTCTGCATCTCTGTCTTCTCGCTCACCAGCTTCTCACACTCCAGCTTCAGGCTGCAAAGAGGAGCCAGGGCTTCCATTCATGGACCTGCAGCAGCTCCTGCCCCATGCCTGGGGCAAGCCCAGCACATCTCCTGCCTGTCCCTGCGTGCTGCAGGGGTGTCACACACCCACCCTGCCCGGGGCACCTGCAGGGCTGTCACACACCTGTAGCACCCACCCAGAGCTCTGTGCCCTCCTGCCCCTACACCCAGAGGAAATTTGGCTGATCATCCCCTTGGGACCCCCACTCAAGACTGGGCTTCCCCAGCTCTCACTTTCACGCTGTCCCCCAGCCCAAACCCCTCTCTCACCTTGCTCCTTCTGCACAGACGAGGCTCTGTCCCCACCATCCACCCCTCCAGAGCCTGCTCCCAAATCTGATCCTTTTAGGACTCAAGGTTGGGTGCCACCAGCAGAGCAGCAGCTCTGGGGAGCGCCTGGCCCCAAAGCTGCTCCTGTGACAACTCTGATGGCTTCACTCCGTCCTTAAAGAGCAGATTATGGCCCTGAAGGAGCTCTCCACCTCCTTCTTCCCCCGTTATCCCACCGCACTCAGCCCAGCCCATCCCGGTCCCACCGGCCCTGGTCCCACCTGTGGTACTGCGCCTGCAGGAACTGAAACTCCTCCTTGATTCGCTCGCAGATTTCCAGCACCGAGAACTTGAAGGGCTGCCCGGGCTGTAGAGGAGAGACAGCCCGGCTGTGGAGGCTGCGGCTCGGCCCCGCGGCCCGGCCCGGCCCCGCCGCCCCCGCGGCACTTACCGGGTGCCGTCCCTGAGGGAACATCCTGAGGGCTCCCGGCCCCGCCGCTCCCGGGGCGCTGCTGCCGCTGCCGCTCCCCCGGGGCTGCCGGGGCTCGGCGGGGAGCCGGGGTTTGGCCGAGCGGCGCTCCCGGGGTCTCGTTCCGGGGCCGGGGCGGGGCTGAGGCGGCCCCGGTGCGGGGGGGGAGCGGCCGCTCGGCCCCGCGCGCCCCGGCCGCCCGCGCCCGCTTAAGGAGGCGCGTTCCCGCGGGGCTCGGGACACCGGAGCTCCCGCGCCCGCCGAGGCGCCGAGCGACCGCGGCAATGCTGGAGATCGAGGGGAGCTCGGGGAAGGCGCCGGCTCTGGAGATGCCGCTGCTGGTCCCGAACGGAGCCGCTCGGGAGGTGCCCGCCTGCACTGCCGCCCCAGGCCGGGGCTCACCGGGCGCTGCCCCCGGACCCGCCACGCTCGTGTCCCCCAACGCGGTGCGGAGCTTCCCCCGTCCCCAGAGCAGCTCGGTCCCCGGGGAGTGACGCCGGGCGCTGCCACCGCCCCCGACGCTGCGAGCGGAGGTGGCACCGGCCACCGGCGGGGCAGCGCCCGGAGGCGGACATCACAAACAAGTGCAGCCGGACAGTGCCTGCCGGGCCGGGGACCGCAGGACAGCGGGCTCCGGTGTACAGTGGGGCCGGGGTCCCTAGGGACCAGCCCTCAATGTGCCCGGGGCAGCCCCACCGGGAGGAGCGGGCACGGCGGGGCTGCCCCATCCCGTCCCCTCCGCCCGCTCCACCTTAACCGGCCCGCAGCCCGCAGCGGCGGCGCTCGCACCGGCCATTGGCTGCCGCTGCGGGAGCGCCAGCCAATAGCCCTGCGCGGTTCCCACATGGGCTCGTGACGCAAGAAAGCATATCCACCAATGAGAAGCGAGCGGGCGGCCAGAGCCCCCAAAGAGGCGCCGCGGGGCACGCTGGGAGTTGTAGTCAGCCCTTGGCTACGCCCTCACGGCGGCGGCGCCCCGGGCCGGTCCGTGCGGTCCCTGCCGCCGCCGCGGGCCCGGGGAGCGGCTCGGACCGGCTCTGCTGCGGGGGCCCGGCCCAGCACTGAGAGCAGGCGGGGCTCCGACCGCGGGCGGCGCTGGCAGGCGGACTGCGCGGCCCACGAGGCCTTGCGGCTGCCGCCAGCTGCCACTCAAAGTAACGTGGGGCGGCTGAGGCGGGCGGACGCGGAGCCGCCGGGTTCGGGCTCCGCGGGGCTGCTCCGCCCCGGGAACCCACCGAGAGCCCCTTCCCGGTCCCCAGAGACCCCTCCGGCCGCGGCTGCCGTGAAGTGACCGCGCTCGGGGTCGGTAAAAGCGAGTGAGGAGCAACCTTTAAATATTGCAGGACCCAGCTGTACCTGGGCGCTGCGCGAGGTTAAATATTTAATGCCTCACATTTCAGCCTGATATTTTATTCATTGTGTTATTTACGTGCTGCATGGTGGCAGGGACAAGGTGCTGGGCACTGGAGGCTCTCCTTGTTTTTGCCCTCATGGCATCCATCCATCCATCCATCCATCCATCCATCCATCCATCCATCCATCCATCCATCCATCCATCCATCCATCCATCCATCCATCCATCCATCCATCCATCCATCCATCCATCCATCCCAGCCGTTTTTCCCCTTTACCTTTCCCTGGCCACAGGTGTTCACTGACTCAGTGATGGACACCAACTTAAAACCCTCCAAAACTCTCCTTTCTATTCAGTCACATAGATATTTTCTGTATTTACATCATATATCTGCATATTTTAATCCAAATGTAAAGTTTTAAAGGTGTCCCCTCTCCCTCTGTTGCCTTATTGGGAGAGTTGGGGTTTTTTTTTTAAAGTGTATTTTCAAAGGCTGGAAACATTTCAGATCGTGTTTCAAGGGGAAGGATAGACTGGAGGGAGATGTTTTGCAGCGTTTTTCAAAACTCCTTTCTGAAAATCGCCAGTTTTCCTTGGGCAATCTCTGTGCTCCTGCCTCGGGAGAGTGACACAGGTAAAGCTGGTGGAGTGACGGGTGTCACACGCGTCCTGATCAGCCTCCAGCAGAGATTGACACGAGCCCTGGAGCAGCACAGCCTGTAACCCAGAGATTAATTTGTGTTTGGATGGCAGAAAACAGCGGCGCTTAACCCTTGGCACGCCCAGCAGCGAGAGGAGATGGTCCTGCTGCTGTCCCGGGTGTGGGGAATGTGAAAAACGCCCGGGAAATTTAAAAAATTTGAAAAGTTTAATAGTAATAAAATTGTTATTAAAATAGTAATACAGTTAAAGTAATAATAATGTGGACATTTTGGATTAGGACAATATGAGATAATAAAATTTAAGAGTTATGGATGTCCAGGTACCTTTTTCTGGGCAGCACAAGCCCGAAAAAGGACACAGTTAACAGAGGATTAACCCTTAAAAGGAATAACCTGTTGCATATTCATACAGCTCATACATGATGCATAAATTCCATTCAAACACAGGATTCTGTCTGGTCATCGCCGACTTCTTCCTCTGAATCCTAACAGCGCCTTCCAGGTGGGAAGAAGTTCATTTCTCCTGATAATGGGGCAATAAATTCTTTTTCTCTGAACGATTTCAGTGTCCTGTGGCTGCTATTTCCCTGCAAGTATCCTCCATAGCACCGTTTCTATTTTAACATTTTTTTAATAACCCAAAACTATATTTACCACACTACTTAAGAGAATTAATACATCATCACTTTTTAACACAACACAACATAATATCCATTTGAATATTCGCAAAAAGCCAATCATAAAGCACACATTTTTTCACAGGGACCGTGCTGGGCAGTGGGCACAGCCCAGAGATTGCTGTCACCACTGCAGGATGCTCAGCCACAGCTTGGGACTGGTGGTGGCAGAGCCTGGAAGAGCCCCAAGGGATGAAAGTGTTTGAAATCCATGCTGGGATCGAGAGGGAAATGCTCTGAACAGCAGCAGAGGAATCAAACCAGCACAGGGACACCCAGGAGCTCCATCTGAGGCTGGATCCCAGCAGGAGAAGCTGCTGCTGCTGGGGTTTCCTCAGGGATTTTGTGTTTCAGCTCTCCCTGAGTGCCAGCCTGGCACAGGGCAGCTGTGGGTGCTCCAGGGCAGAGCCCACCTCGCTCTGCAGAGACGCCAGGGGTGGCTGTGGCTCACAAACCATCCCATCCTCAGCTTGCCTGCTTGAATGAGCTCAGCACGGAGCGGTTCCTGGCACCCTCAGCCCGTGTGAATCTCCCAGGGCAGCTGGCACAGGCAGGGACCTCATCCTGGCTGGAGTCAGTCCTGGAATGAGCATGAGATGGGAAGGGGAGCTGAGGAAAGGATCTGGCAGCAAAGCAGCGAGATCTGAGCCAAAGCTGTGCTGGAAATTAATATTCTGCAGTTTCCTGAGCTCCCCTTCCAGGACCAAACTGCAGCTCCTCATCCCCGAATCCTCAGTGTCCATCCTCCAAAGCCACATATTTCTGAGCCCTTGGGGACAAGTGTGCCCTCCAGGTGTCCCTGGGTTCCAAACCAGCCAGATCTAAACCAAAGTGTACTGGAAATTAAGATTCCCCAGTTCTCCTGAGCTCCTTTTCCAGGACCAAACTGCAGCTCCTCATCCCCAAAATCCCAGTGTCCACTCTCCAAAGCCACATGTCCCTGAGCCCTTGGGGACAGGTGTCCCCTCCAGGTGTCCCTGGGTTCCAAACCAGTGAGATTTAAGACAAAGCTGCACTGGAAACCAAAATTCCCCAGTTTCCTGAGCTCCACCTCCAGGACCAAACTCGAGCTCCTTATCCCTAAAATCCCAGTGCTGGTGTCCAGCTGGTGGCTTCTCCAAAGCCACACACACATCTGTCCCTGACCCCTGGGGACAGATGTCCCCTTCAAGTGTCCCTGGGTTCAACACCAGTGAGATCTAAGCCAAAGCTGCACTTCCAGGACCAAACTGCAGCTCCTCATCCCCAAAATCCCAATGTCCACTCTCCAAAGCCACATGTCCCTGACCTCTGGGGACAGGTGTCCCCTCCAGGTGTCCCCTCCAGGTGTCCCCGGTTCCAGGGCCGCAGAGGAGCAGTGGGAGCCCTCAGAGCAGCCCAGCTCTGCTCTCTGCCTTCGATCTGATCCCTGTGCTGGCTGCTGTTTGCACTTACCAGCTCTGAGTGGTTTTTAATTATTGATGCCTCCTTTAGCTTTTATCTGGCGCTGCTGCTGCAGCCGGGAAGGGCTCGGCATTCCTGCATTAGCAGCAGCTGGGAAGGGAGCCCTGCTCCTCCTGCATTCCCTTGCCCTTGTTTCAGGCAGGGCTGAAAATGAGGAGGGTGGGAGGCACAGATTCTCCCTCCGGGGCTTCTGCCCTGCAGGAAGGACCCAAAAAAGGTGAAATCCAGTGAAAAATTCCCAGCTGCTCCCTGCATGGGGGAAGGAGGCTGGGTTTGAGCCTCCAGTGCCAGGCAGGTGGAAGGGAGGATGTCACAGATGTATTTTATGAAAAATCCTTTCATTAGGATCTTTCCTCTGAGAAGTTTCAGCTTCTCCACGTTTTGCTGCTTTGGAATGTGATTTGGAGAATTGTTTAACCAGCATGTGAAATTGTTTTTACTTGATGACCAATGACAGCCACCTGTGTCGAGGCTGTGAGCAGTCACAAGATTTTATAATAATTCTTTTCTTTTTAAGTCTTCTAATGAAGTATTTTCTTCTATTCTTTAGAGTAGTTTTAGTGTACCATTTTAATATAATATAATAAATATAATATAATAAATATAATATAATAGTATAGTATAGTATATAATAGTATATAATAGTATATAATAGAATAGTATATAATAGTATATAATAGAATAGTATATAATAGTATATATATATATAACCCCAACTTTATTAATTTACAACTATATGTATATAATAGTATATAATAGAATAGTATATAATAGTATATATATATATATATATAACACCAACTTTATTAACTTACAACTATATGTAAAAAGAAACACACACAGAACTCACAATGAAAACCTTCTAAAACATTCCTCCTCCCCCCCCACCAAATTTCTAACACATCACAGTAAGACAAAACCTTGGATTCTCAATTCAGTTACCACCCCTCAGATAACCAACTCTCCGTCCATCACCACCCTCCAGATAATCAATTCTCAGTTCATCAAGAAGAGAGGAGTCTCTCTTGTACTATAGGCTCCTAAAAAAATCACTTTTCTCTCTCTGTAACCCTCCTCACCTCAGTGCTGGGTGCTCCAGGACTCCCCCAGCACCCGATTCCTCCCCAGAGGAAGGAAATCTTCCCACTCCAAGTGGCCTAAGAGATAGCAGAGGGGAAGATGTTATCGGGGTGGAGCAGGCTCTGAAGCCAGAGGACAGCTCTAATTATCGAGAGCCAATTCCATTACAGCAATCTCAGCCCCAGGGCACCGCGGGCCGGATTTTCCAGAGGGGCCTGAGAGCCACAGAAGCAGTTTATCCTCAGTGCCCAGAGGAAAAATGAATTATGCACAGCAGAGCAGACCTGTGGCAGCCCCAGGGACCTTCCACATGTGTTACCAGAGCGCCTCGGGGGCACTTTGCTCCTTGCTTTTCTTCTGGAGAATCCCCGCTCCCTTTTCACCACCCACCACTTTTCACCTTGAGCTCCTTGGTTCTGGCTTTGCCCGAGCATCCTCCTGGCCCTGGTTCCTGCAGATTGAAGATGTGGCGCTGCCCTCACCTCTGCAGGGGTGTCCCAGAGCCACAAAGGCCACAGGAGCTGCCCCTAGAAGAGAAGGCAGAGGCAGAGCTGTGAATGTGAACCCTGCTCCCAGAGGAACCTCCAGGGATGGAGAGCAGCACATCCAACAGGGAAGGAATAATCTGGGATTTGCTGCACCTCCAGACACCTCCCACACCAGGAAAACTCAGTTCTCCCCTGCTGATTCTGAAGGGACAGGAGGCACAGGGAAGTGTTTTAAAGGCAACAAGAAAGCAACAGCAAGTCATGGTTTTAACCATATTTTAACAGCAAGTCTGTTTTAACCAGCCACAGGGACAGACCCATTCCACCAGCCCCTAGAAGGCAGAGCTGTGAATGTTAACCCTGCTCATCCTGGTTCCCAGAGAAACCTCCAGGGAGGGAAAGCAGCACATCCAACAGGGAAGGAATAATCTGGGATTTGCTAGCACCAGCAGACACCTCCCACACCAGGAAAACTCAGTTCTCCCCAGCTGATTCTGAAGGGACAGGTGACACAGGGAAGTATTTTAAAGTCATCCCAAAGGCAATAAGAAAGCAGCAAGTCATGGTTTTAACCAGCCACAGGGACTGCCCCATTCCATCAGCCCCTACAAGAGAAGGCAGAACTGTGAATGTTAACCCCAAACCCAGAGAATCCTCCAGGGAGGGAGAGCAGCACATCCAAGAGGAAAGGAATAATCTGGGATTTCCTAGCACCTCCAGACACCTCCCACACCAGGAAAAGTCAGTTGTCCCCAGCTGCTTCCCCCGTATGAAAGGACAGGAGACACAGGGAAGTATTTTAAAGCCATCCCAAAGGCAACAAGAAAGCAGCAGCAAGTCACTGTTTTAACCAACCTTCTTATTTCTTTATTTGAAAGGCACAGCTTGTACGTCCTTGATACAGCATTTTCAGTTCCTCTTATTATAGGTCAAGTGATTAAACACAAAAAGCAAAACAAGATCTTTCTAAAGAACTATATACAAACACCAGATTATTATTTATTTTATTTTTTTTTCTTTTTTTACCATTTTTGTTTTTTAAGAAGACACGCTAGCGCACGGAGATAAGAACAGAGAAAGCTGCTGTATCCTCTACACAGGGCAGGGGCACAGGGAGGGGGAGGCTGGGGAAGGCTCTTGGTCTGCCTGCCCCCTCTGCCCAGCCCACCTGGACCCCCCTCCAGCCCAGGGTGAAGCCCCTGGTTGAGAACAGGTACATGCAGAACAGCAAGGCTGTTATTAGGCCTGGTATTAGTGCAGGAGGGACGTGGGGGACACGAGACCAAGAGCACCTGGGGGAGGAAGAGGAGGAGGATGTTCTGGGCCAGGGATCCTAGCAGGGAGTTGTGCAGAACCGTTAGGATCAAGGGGCAATCTTTAAATACCGAGAGGGGGAGCAGCAGGTGGAGGGATGGGGCCACATGGCACCGAGGGACAGCCAGGGGGCAAAAGTGGCCCCAGAGCAGGCAGAGTCTGCTCTGTGAGGAGGAGGAGGAGGAGGGCCAGGGAAGGCAGGCTGGGCACAGGGACAGCACGATTGGCCACACGGGTAACGCTATGGCGCTTTGCATCGCTGTGCAGCAGCCGGGGGCGGCGCTGGGGACAGCCCCAGGCGCTGCCACCCGCCCTCGGGGACGGGCCTTGGCCAGCTGCCACCCAGCGCGGGTCACCACGGCCCTGCTGCACAGCGAGCAGAGAGAGATACTGCATTTTGCACTAACCCGCCCCTCCCTCCCTCCCACCCTCCCTCCCTCCCCCAGCCCAGCCCCTTCCCCCGGCCCCACCGGCGCTCTCTAATCCGATTTCTCGCCGTCATCATCTTGGTGGGCGTCCCCATCGTGGCCGTTCTTGTCCTCCTTGGAGAGGTGAGCCTGAGAGCCCAGGGCTGACAGCGACAGGAGCCCGGTGCCAGCGCTGACAGCGGGCAGAGAGGGAGGCTGGAGCCCCACGGGCAGCGGGGTCAGGGGCAGAGCGAGGGCTTGGAGCTGGGACAGCTGGTGAGCCTGGAGCTGCTGCTGTAGGGAACCATGGACAGACACACAGACACAACGGGGCTTTGTCATTCTGAGTGCACTTGGTTAAAACAGGGGTTTAAACAAACTTGAAGCTCTTTTCCCACCCAACCCTGAGGTGCTGCTGCTGTAGGGAATCATGGACAGACACACAGACATGACAGGGGTATTGTCATTCTGAGTGCACTTGGTTAAAGTAGGGGTTTAAATAAGCTTGAAGCTCTTTTCCCACCCAACCTGAGGTTCTCAGTCCTGCTGCTGTGACAGCCTCAAGGGCAGGCTCAACACTGTGTCCCCAGCAGGACACACAGCCCCTACCCCACAGGACATCTGGCCCCAGGCTCTGGCACGTCCCAAGGCTGCAGATAAAGCCCTCAGCCACAACTCTGACCAAGAGCAGATGGTGTTTTCATGCTGAGTGCCTGCTCTGCTCCTGCTCAAAACCAAAGCTCCTCTGCTGGGGCAGAGCAGGGATCCCTGCACACACCATCAGGCTGCCACCAGCCCTGTGCCAGCCCAGCCTTGCAGCCTCAGCACCAGAGCAGGGTGCCCTGATGTCCCCAGGTGAAGAATTCACATCCCAGAGGCCAGAATTCCCTCCCAGCCCAACCCAACCCTCACGTACACGGATGATGGAGTTCAGTTCTGGTGCTGTGACCTGCTTAGCTCGTTCAATGGCTCCCAAGACTTGCTGCTGATGCTGCCAAGGAAAAAAAAAACAGAAGAATTTGGGGTCACTTGGAGTGCTACAGGGAAGCAGAACAGGGATCAAGTCCACACAGTCAGGCTGGTTACACCTGCACACACCCAGACAAGGAAACACCTTTGTCTCATCCTCTTCCTCACCACAGGGTCAAACAGGTTCCCTCTTATCCCCACCCTTGTCCTGCTCTCCACACACCCACAGATCCTTGGCCAGAAAGCTCCAGGGTGGGCAATGCCTCATCCTGCCACCCTTCACCTACACAAAACAAGCCCTAAAAATCAGAATCCCTTGTGAAACTCCTTGAGACACATCCTGGAGACCAACTTCAGCAGCAGCTGGATGTTCCAAATACAGGCAGAAAAAAAATGGATGGATCATATAATTCAAAATAAATAAAGGAGAACTGTACTTGCTCCTTGAAAAGCATGAGGTCTCTGAAACACCAGGACTGCCCACTGCACTTCAGCAAGGGGATTTTTCTTTTCATTTTGGCAGCAGGACAGGGTTAAGGATTGCATTAAGATGCACAAGATTTAGCTGGGGCTTAGTTATTAGGCAACCCTGATCTGATCAGCAAGAGACTTTGTCTGTCCTAAGAACAGGTGGGTGGGAAAAGCAGAACCTGTGCCCCAAGCCCAGCACTGAGCCCAGGCAAGAACCCTCCAACCCCCAAAGGGCCAGGAGAGCTGCTCAGGGCTCAGCCTCCGTGGGGAGACAGAAAATGCAGCTCTGGAAGTGCTTAATCCTCCCCTGCCTCAGACACAGACTCCCAAGCACCCCCTCCCCCAATTAATTTCTCAGGGGAGTGGGAGGAGCCCATCAGCTGCATTAATTAATGAGGCAGAGGAACCAGATCTCAAAGAGGATGAGAGGAGGTATCCTCCATATGGAGGTATTTTTTTTAAGTGTCCTTCTCCCACAATTACCACCCAAAGCTGCCACTGCTGACGTGGCTGATGGAGAGGGCAGGAGCAGCTTGGTCCCACAAAAGGGAACTGGAGTTCTGGATACTGAGAATTTTACACTTTCTGTGCTGACAGACTCTGACCCCACTGCATTTGACCTGAGAGTGTGGAGAAACCTTCCAAAATTGATTGATAACACTGAGATTATGGGTGTGTAGTTTGATTTGAAGTGTGGAATATCACAGGGTAGAAAACTTAAGAGTTTAGAGTTTTAGAATATAAAACTCTAGAATAAAAATACAACTTTAGAATATAAAACTTCAGAATATATATAGAGCAAGACAGAAGTTTTAGGGTGGATTAAGAGAGCACCACACAGTGCTCCAGGAGCCAACACTGCCCTGAAGGGCTGGGCTGAGGGCAAGCAAGGGTTTGCCAGCCCAGGGGTGCCTGTGCTGCAGGGCTGTGACACTGCAGAGGGACAGCAGCCTCCATGCCAACACACCCCCCCAAACTGGGGACTCACCTCTTGTGAAAGGTAGGGCAGAACCTGTGCACAAATCCCATTTAGCCTCTTGACAATTTCAGCCTAAAAGGGGGGAGAAATAGAAAGGAAAAGTGAGAGAGGTCAGGATTGAGCAGGCACAGCATCAGCTGCCTCACCTTCCCTCCTCCTCTGTGACAAAACCCACCCTCCTGGCAGCACCCTGGTGCCATGGGGATCCCCTTGCCCCCCTGAGGCTTCTCCCTGCATGGTTAAATGAAGGGATGCTGCTGACTGCAAAGAGCAAGGTTTCATTATTCCTCTTCCTCTTCAGGTCCCCAACATTTATTTAATAAATTGGGAGCAACCAGAGAGCAGAGTTCCTGCAGAGCCAGGTGGGGATGTGCTGAATTACATCTGCCATGTGGACAGACAGACACACTCATGGCTGTTCAGCCTCCTCAGGACCCTCACAGCAGCACTGGCACCTTCTGGGCTGTTAAATGTTTTTTTCTCTAAATAGTGAAGCTTTCAGTTCTTTACAAATCACTTTCTAAAGGACTCAAAACAGAGCCAAAGGCTATAGGTACACACCAAAACCAGCTGAGGGGACCCCAAGAGCAGCACAGGGAAGAGATCAGGCTGGGAGATGTTTGTGGGAGGATTTGTGGCTCAGATTCTTCTCCAAGATCCAGGTTTTCCCAGGGAAGCCAGTCTCATGGGCTTAGCAACAAGGGCAATGGGATCAGAAGCACCAAGTGCCTTTGTGAGGAACAGAACTGTGCTAAGAGGCTTAAACTGAGCCAGGACTTTGTGGCTGGAGCTGAAGCCAGATAGAGACAGGCTCAGAGGAGGGCTCATGTTGTTAACACCACAGGTAATTAGTCACTGGGGATAATTAACAACTTAACCACCACTGAGGGTAATCAGCAAACTTATCCATCCAGGCTGCCACAGAGTCTCCAAGCTGAAGCTCCAGACCCTTCCTGGTGCTCAAATACCTGTTCAGGTTCTGGGGAGAACCACAGGGTGCCCAGAGCCCAGGATGGGATCCCATTGTGATCCTGAGATGTGGGGGGCCCTGCATCTCAAAGGAAGCTCTGACATTCTACAGGCTGATGGCATTTCTAGCTCCTGAAAGGCAGCTGAAGTGACAGAGGGAAGCTCAGAGCAGACAGCCCACCTTCCCCAGGAATTGCAGCACTTGGAGATGCTTTTACCCCCCCTACCTGTTTGTGCATTTCAATATTCAGCCCGTAGGACATCTCATAGTACTGCAGAGCAGGAGAGAAGAGAACAAAATGAATTTTAAGTGCTGGGAACCACCACTGAATCCCTGGCAGGGTTTTCTACAAAGGGGAGCAGAGGCAAGCCCCAGGAAACAAAGGCAAGCACAGAGACCCCCTCCAGGTGCTCCCTGCCCACCCTGCTCCAGACTGGAGTTTTGCCCCACAGGATTCCCCTCACAGACACTTTTCCACAGTCTGCACCGAGGTGAGAGTGAGTGATGCTGCATCAAACCTGGAAAAAGGCTCAGGGCTCCAAACTCCCCTAAGCACAGCCAGGAGAGAGAGAGAGGCAGCCTGGCTCTGCGAGCTCTGCCTGGCCAAGGTCCTAAAGCCCACATGACTCCTTCAGCAGCAAATGGGAGAGATCACAACTGGACTTCAGCTAGCAAGTAACACATCCAGCTGCACACAGCTCCAGCTGTTTAGGAAGGAGTTATGTGGAAACCTCCCCCCTCCACACACAAAAACAATCCACCCAGAAAACCCCTGCACAGCAGCAACAGGCAGCTACAGACAATCTATTGCCACAAGCAGCTAATTCCTGACCCCTGGAAGAAGCTGTTAGCAAGCTGATGTTTTGAGAGTTTAGAAACCTCCTCCTGCAGCCTGCCATCCTGATTCTTGCAAAGGGAAAAAAGGAACAATCCACATCTGTGCTCATGTAGCAGAAGATCACCGGCACCCTAGTACGGGCGACGGGGCCCGGCTCGGTATCAGGATGATCTCAGCCTGCTGCGGGCTCTCGAGGCTTCTTTGCATTCTGAAGACCGAGCAGGAAGCAGGAGCCCGTCCCCCAAGCTGCCAATTGTGACTTTATTCAAAAAAAAAAAAAACCAGAGCAGCTGTGGCAGCTTTGCACATTCACAAGAGCCCTCCCCGTGCTGGGGAGCGGCAGCAGGAGCTGCTGTGCCTGCAGAGCCTCCAGCACTGCACCACGAGCAGCAGCCCTTCCCTCTGCTGCTGACAGCAACCTGAATCAATTCTGGCGACTGCCAGCATTAAGGGGGAAAAAAAAAATAAAAGTAAATTTTAAAAAATGTATCTTGGCCACTGCTGGAGATGAGGGTTTCCGTGCAGACTGCACAGGAAGCAATTGTTTACCAGTGAGAACGGGGCAGGCATCCCCATGAGCACACCAGGAAAGCTGTGAGCTCTTCTCCTTGTCCCCAGCCCCAAGCACACCTTGCTCCCCACAGCCTCAGAGTCTGGCCACAACAGCAGAGAAGGGGCCAGCTAGCTTCCCTTATTTCTGCTTTTTTAAGTCTTAACTCTGCTCTGAAGAGCTGCTCTATTAATTTCAACATCTTATCTCTTCTTTCCAGGGCAGGTGCAGCAGCTGGCAAGCAGGAACCAGCTCATCTTCATGGACAGTACTGCAGCCTCCTACCATTAACTCCATGACAGGAAAGGAAGAGACCACAGCCCTGCCTGGCTGTGCCACAAGGGCTCCTGAGGCATTACCTGGCAGGCAAAACCCTCACCCTGCTCACCAGAATGTAGCTGCTTGCTTGGAAAGCCACAGCCAAGCCTGCTGCCCACACGTGGCACCATTCCTCATGCCTGGGACGCACGTGCCAGCACTCAGCACCACGGCTCAGCAAGGCTGTGGGGTCACCACAAGGTGCACAGGGCACAGAAGTTGATTTCTGCTTCGAACTCACAGCTGGCTTGTGGGGTGTTCCAGTTTCACGACTTCTCAGAGTATTGTTTTATCTCCCACCAGGTGTTTTATCCCCAAACACCTGCACTGGCCATGACCTTCCCAGAGTACTGCTTTGTCTCCCACTGGCCACGACCTCCCCAGAGTCCCCAAACTCCTGCACACCAGCACCTTGCATCACCTCCTCAGGTGTGTAAGAGCTGTCACTTCCTTTGAGCCAAGCACCCACCAAGCAATCCATCAAAAAAACTCCCTCCCACCGTGCATTTCAACAACCCCCTGCATGCAGCCAACACAAAACAACCCCATTTTCAGAAAAGAGCCAATTCCAGCCCTGCTGAGAGCCCTGGAGCTCTGGCACAACCCAGGCACAGGCACCTGCTGGTGTTGCCACCCACACACTCTGCTCTGGGCTGCTCCTTACCATGACGTAGTGACGCTGCATCTCCGATTTCTCGCTGGCTAGTTTGTCACATTCCAACTTCAAGCTGAAAAGCCAGAAAACAGTAAGGAAAAAACCACAAACAGGAGGTGAGAGAGTTGATCTCCACAGAGCAGCTGCTTCCTGCACGGCCTCATCCCGGCCAGGCTGGATTCTTGGATATCATTATCTGGATTTTTCAAGGGGCGGCCAGAGCAGAGCCCAGACAGGCTGCGGTGACCACACAGAGCCTTGCTCCCACTTTCTCAGCACACACTCAGGAAAAGGACACAAGGCTATCCCCCAGCAGAGCACTGACCTCCCTGCAGGCAAATCCATTCCACAGGAAGCTGGGGAGAAGCAGAGCTGGCTGCCCAGGGAGGGGTTTGCCTTTCCTCAACAGCTCGCTGGCAGCTGGGGACAGATTCTGGCACAGAACCTGTCTGCAGCACTCAAGAGATGTTCCAATACAACATCAAAACCAAAGCCAGACCCACTTCTGGATGGATGGGGGTGGAAGGGGAGGGGGGGGAGGCCCAAGTGCAGCACATCCCTCCAGAAGCAAGGATTTTTTTTCCTCTCTCCTAGATCCTTCACACCCTTCAGAGAAAGTGCCGCTGCTCCCAGTGTTTTATGAGACTCCAACTCACCAGCCGAGCAACTGCAGCCAGCATGTGCTGTGGTTTTATGTTTCAAACAAGAAACAGCTTCACCTACACAAAACCTGCTCCTTCTTGAGCAGATTAAGTCCAAGGGGGTGGAGCAGCACGGGGGGAAAGCTTCCCTTTCAGCAGGAACCCCTTCTCCCCTGCTGGCACTGCCAAGGCACAGAGACACAAGGAAATGGCCACTTCCCAGCAGTTTTTCTGCCTGCTCCTGCCAAAATGACACCACCACAAACTCACAGGCAGAGCCCGGGCTGGGGGACATTGCAGCCACATGGCACCAATGCACACACCAAAATCAGCACCAGGCTGTGGCAGAGGGCATCACCCAGATAATTTAAACCAAAGGGCTTCGTGTTTATGTCAGACACACACACAGGCAAAGCAACAGATTGTCTCAAGCCAGCTTTTGGGTCAGCAGCACTATTTCCACACACATTCACAGAAAAGTAGATGCTTTTGGATTCTAAGTGCTCCCTGCAGCATTTGCAGTCCAGGAATGGCAGCCAGAGAGAAAAACTGAGGAAAACTCCCAGCAAGAGGCAGGAGGCCTGGCGAGTGTCTGTGCAGTCCTGGCTGAGCAGCACTTGGAGGAAAGACCTTGGCTGGGGAAGGGAATGGGCGTTCTCCTCGCCGGGCTCCCATGTGGACACCACCAACGCCAAAGCTGTCCCAAGCTACACCACCGGCTCCCCTTCCCCAAATCCTCACCCGGTCCCGGGAGCGAAGCAACGAGCGGAAGAACCGGAGCGGTTCCCGTGCACCGGGACGGCCCCGTGGGCAGCACGTACCTGTGGTACTGGGCCTGCAGCAGCTGGAACTCGTCCTTGATGCGGTCGCACGAGTCGGAGGTCGTGAACTTCAGCTGCTGAGGCAGGTGAGAGGAGCCCTTGAACAACAGGAGACAGCGCTGGGGCCGGAGCCGGCGCCCGCCGGGCCCCGAGCCCGCCCCGCTCTCGCCGCCCCGGGGCCCGAGCCCCCGCCGGGGGGCAGCGCCCGTGCCCGGGACGCGCCCAAGGTCACCCGCGGGGCCCCTTCCCCGCCTGCCGCCGCCCCTCGGCACCGGCGGCGGGAGGCGCTCGATCCCCCGGAGCCCGCGGGGCCGAGGGAGGCCGGGCAGCCCCCGGGCAGCCCCCGCGGCCCCGCCGGCGCCCGGCCCCGCCCCGCGGCCGCTCCGGCCCCGGGCCGCGCCGTACCGAGTGCCGGCTTTGTGGAAACATCATGTCAGGTTGCGGCTCGGTCCCCTCACGGAGCGGCCCGCTGCCGCCTGCCGCCCCCGCCGCGGCTCCCCGCGCCGCCGCCGCCTTTGTCCGCGCCGGGTCCGGCCGCCCCGGCCCCGCGGCCGCCCCGCCCCGGCCGCGCCGCTCGCCCCGCGCCGCTCCCGCCGCCGGCGCCTATTGTCTAATGGCGGCTGCGGCTCCGGCTCCGTCCTGCGGCTGCTCGGCACCACCTGCCGCCGCCGCCGCCTCCCCGGCCCGGGCGGGCCCACGGCCGCGCCCGCCCCCGCCGGTCCCCGCCCCCGCCAAGCTGCGCCGCCGGCCGCGAGCACCGGGCTGGGCCCCGCTCCGTGCCCCGCTCCGTGCCCCCACTGTGGCGGGGCATGGGGATGCGGCCCCGTGGTCGGCACGGGCCTTGCCCCGCTGGGCTTTGCTCCCCTCAGCCTCCGGTGCGCGGCCCGCCGGGTATCCCTGCCCGAGCCTCCCGACCCCTCCGGTATCCCTGCCCGAGCTCCCGGCCCTTCCGAGCCCAGGATCCGCTGGGTGTCCCTGCCCGAGCCCCCGGTCCCTCCGGTGTCCCTGCCCGAGCCCCTCAGAGCCCAGGGCTCGCCTGGCCTGAGGCGCATCCGGAGCCCCGGAGCGGCCCTTGCCGGGCACTGAGCTCCTCGCCCTTCCCCAAGCAGAACAGGCATTTTTTAACCCAGAGTTTCGTTTTGCTTTATTTCAGCGTTGCCCTTGGCTAAGCGTGAGGGAAGGCAAAGGAGAAAGGTAATTCGCCTACAAGTGGCCTCCAGAGAAAGCTCTGATCTCCAAACAATACGATATTCTGCTCTGGATGCAAACTTTGGTCCTGAACCTGCTGCCTTGAGCAGACCCTGCAGTTCGTGTCCTGTGGGATCGATTGCATCCCCTCAGAGAGCAGTGAGGTGGGGAATTCAGCCACAGACTTTATTTCTGGAAGGATTTTGTTGCCATGGGGCCAGTTGCAAAGCCACAGTCACAAATGTGCCCGTGCTGGGGTAAGATCAGGTCCTTGGAAGCCATTCGGGCAGGAGCACGGTTGGTACGTGTGAGCACACAGGGAGCTTTCATAAATTTTGGATGTTGTTCCATGTCTATCTTTAAAAATCAGTACATTTTCTGATTAAAAATAAAACCCTACACGTCATGACTCCAGCAATGTGGGCTGGCCTGTTGTGGTATTTATTTTTAAAAAGAACAATATAGCAGCTGAGTTATTGTGACACCTCCTGCATATTGTGCAGTAGCTTTTTCACTTCAACATCTCCATATTAGTGGAAACTGTGACAGCTTCATGCCAAGGATTATTAATAGTGCAGGCAGGCTTTGTGTCCCTGCAGAATAAGGGTTGGAAAACAGGGCAGACAGTCTTCCCCCAGTGGGGTTGGCATGCTGGTCCCCCTTTTTACATGGAGAGAAACTGAGTCACCCAAGCTTGGGCTCTGCATTTCTGCAGAGAAATGCAATTTATAGTCAGGTCCCTGTTGTCCCCTTCCCCTGGTCCTGGAGCAGCACAGGCACCCTGCCCTACCCTTGCAACAGCTTGCAGTCACTCCCTTCCAAGTGGGAAATGAAATGCTCCTTTATTGGCATTGCTGTTGGCTACAAAATGTTCCATTTTATCTTTTTTTTTTTTTTTTTCCCTCCCCTCCCCTCCTCTCTCCTTACATTCTTCCAGGAAACACTCTAATTTATGGTATAATCTTGGCAAATCCCAATCCAGGGGAACACAAACTTGCTTGTGCCTGGTAAATGACTTTTTAATGGGCTTGTTTCCAGCTGGGCAATGCACCTGCATGTGAAGAAGAGGGGATTTGAGCCTGGCCCGGGCTGAGTCAGGGGCTGGATGTGGTCTGGGCACAGAGGAGGTGGCCCCAAACACAGCCTGGTGAGCAGTGGGGGGTTCCCACAGCCCACCTCAGACCTGGCTTGAGAAATGAAGGTTATTCCAGCACAGGAAAGGGAGTTCTGTGTAGGAACTCTCCAATGAACCAACATTTGTCTGCAAAGCTGTTTAAAGGCAATGTGGGGAAACCCCTCACTCTTTCAACATTTTGGCCAGGAATAAAGACAAGCTGGACTCTTGCTACAACCAGGGCATGCAGGTGGGTTTGCAGAAATCCACAGGGGACAGAAAGGGCAGGAACATTTTGCATTTCTAGTGGAGCAAGAAGCTGTCCCAGTCCCTGGCCCCGCTGGAACAATTCATACAGGGATGTCCTAATGAAACCAGAGAAACTTCCTATTAGTTCCTAAAAGGAGCAGTCTAACAAAGCTGCCAAAAATAAATCTGTGTAATGAAGAGCCTTTGTAAATTATTCAGATATTATATCCCACTCCAGCACTGGTTCAAGGAGAGAGGTTGTACAGACATTTTCTGCTCTGAAGCTCTGGACACAAGGTGAAAGCCATGCTGTCATTATTATGAAAATGTAGGCTCTTAGATCCTGCTTTTACCCTGAGAATACTCTCTCTTTTACCTGGAATTAAAGAGGAAGAAATAAAAAAAAAAGGCACAGCAGCAATTCGGGCACTGAGACAAGGAAGGTTTTTTTGCCTTTCTCCACATCCTCAGGGTGTCTGTTGAGGGCCATCACCTCAAGCTGACCACACACAGGACCCTGCAGGGTGTGGGGTGGCTCAGCCAGCAACTCCTTTGCTTCTCATTTTGCTTTGAATGCTGTGCCCTCCTTCCAGTAGAAACAGGGCTGAGACCCACCAAACTCATTAAACTCCAGCTGCCCTGGATCCCCCACCTGCCAAAAACCCCCAATCCCTCCCTGAGCTGCAATCCCCCACTGTTTCCCTGTATTCAGACATTGGTGAGGCATTTCATAAGGGCCAGTGCTGGCATTTTGTAGATTTTTAGCCACAGCCAGCCCATGCCACACAGCAGGGCTGGTTCCTGATTTTTTTTTTTTTTTTTTGGTTTTGCCCAGCCCTGCCAGGTCTGTGCCACCTGGGATGGGATGGGCAGGCCAGGCACTGGACCTTGGCCCCCTGCCACATCCAGGCCACACTGTCCCTCATCATCCCTCCTATCACAGGGATTATTGGCTTTTGATATTAAACTTTCTCTAGATAGCATCACATAATCAGCCAGACACCCGGCAAGGGCTGGGCAGGCCTGGCAGTGATTTACACACAACTTGCCTCTCAAACCCCTCTTTCACATAAGGGGCTGTTTTCCTTCTCTCCCTCACCACTTCCCAACTCTCCCGTTGATGTTAGGAGCTGTGCAGATCTCCCTGCTGCAGAAAAAGGCTGGAATGAGCAGTGGGACTGCACAGAATGAGCAGTGGGGTTCCCAGGGAGCCAGAAGAGGCACAAACATGGCACTGGCAGGGCACAAATGCCACCAGCAGTGCTGTCCCTTGTCCCCATCACCATCCAGCCCCAGCTGCTCCATCCCCTGGCACACCCAGGTGCCCTGATGGGACACAGCAGAATCTCAGTGCCCACATGGGCTGCTAGCAGGCAGGACATTTCTTCTGCTCTGTATGCCCACGGTTCCATGCTCATTTCCTGCTGAAATTGTCTTGCTGCTTGCTCTGAGAGGCAGAAATGAACAGCAGCCCAAATTCCTCGCCTACACCGAGAAGAAAAATGAGAAATTGTCTCTGGATGTGCATAAGGTCCTAGCCAGGAATGGCCTGTAGGCAGCAAGGGCATTTCTCCAAGAGCAGCCTTGGTCCAGGCAGGCTTTTTACAGCTGGTAAAACATTCCTACCCTCTTTGATCCCGTTTTATCAGTGACTTGGAATAATCGGGCTCCATTCCTCATGGTGGCTGCCCCCCACCCCTCCCTTCTGCTGTGGCCTGTGTTTTTGCTGCACACTGATTAGGGGTAATTATCATCCCTTTTACCAGCCAAAGTGCAAGGAACAGTTCACACTCCTTGCAGGAAGCAGGAAAGGGATTTTGCAGCTGAGCCGTGATTAGGAAGCACATGGCAGGGATGCCTGAACCTGCTTGCTCCCTGGGTGGTGTCCCTGAGGCATTTGGTGGGAGATAAGCAGCAAATTTGGAGCTGTGAGACATTCAGGAGGTGCAGGGGAATCCGCTGACCCTTTGGTCGTGAGAAGCTTCCCAGTTTGCAGAAGCAGCAGTGTGTGAAATCTGGATGTGAAACCCAAACTGAGCCTGGAGGGAGCGACTCCAGCGCTGGAATGGGCACAGGAGCAGCTTCCTGAGCAGCCCCAGCTGTGCTGTGGGCATGGCCAGATTCAGGGCTCTCCCCTCCCTCCTCTGCCTCCCTGGCTGGACGAAGGGAGGAGCCAAATACCAATTTTAGGGTCAAAAGGATCAGCCAGGCTCTCCTCCTGCTCCTGTGCGGGATCAGTGTTCATCTGCTGCACTGGAGCTGCAGCAAATGCAATTTGCAGCATTTTCTGAGGTTTGCACAGGGAGGACAGATTGCTACACCTTTTGCAGAAGCAGTGTGTGAATCCCTCTGCATGTGAAACCCAAACTGAGCCTGGAGGGAGCGACTCCAGCGCTGGAATGGGCACAGGAGCAGCTTCCTGAGCAGCCCCAGCTGTGCTGTGGGCATGGCCAGATTCAGGGCTCTCCCCTCCCTCCTCTGCCTCCCTGGCTGGACGAAGGGAGGAGCCAAATACCAATTTTAGGGTCAAAAGGATCAGCCAGGCTCTCCTCCGGCCCTTCTGCAGGGTCAGTGTTCATCTGCTACACTGGAGCTGCAGCAAATGCAGATTTGCAGCATTTTCTGAGATTTGCAGGGAGGACACATTGCTGCACCCTTAAGAGTCTTTCTGTTCTGTGCACTCCTCCAGGTAGGGAGAACATTTCTTCCTGACCTCAATTTATGACAAACACTGAAGCATGAGGCTGGATTGATTGCACAAGGAGATTGTGTCTTAGTAACTTGTGTGAATGCTGCAGCAGCTATGCTAATTCATCATTCCTTTATTTATGAAATCTCTGTGCAGGTTGAGTGCAATTAAATGATGTGTTTTGGGATGGTAGGGGATGAAAGGATCACAGAAAATGTAGGTTTGTTATCCTAGTTTACTGTGCACTGAGCCCACCTACAACACCATGACAAACCAGATGTGAAACATAAGGTTTAAAAAAAACTAATGCAGCAATTGCTGTCACGGGCTGCATTTGTCAGTGCTGTTTGATCTCAGTGCCTTTCCTCCTCTGTTCAGAGAGCTCCAATCTCGTGGCATCTTCCTGTGACAGGCAATTGAAGAACTTGTAAAAATTAATTTTGGGGGAGGATGAAACATTTGCCACGTGCTCTGCAGCTGGGTCCCTGGTCCCCATCAGGCCAGACACATTCCTGCTTTGAATATCACAAGAGAAGGAGGCTCTGCAAGCACTCTGGGCAACCTGTGCTGTGTCAGCAGCACAGAAAAGTTCTTCCTCATGTTCAAGGTGGAACTTGTGCATCAGCTTCTGCTCATTGTCCTGTTGCTCAGCAGCTGAGCAGAAATTGCTCCATCCCCTGGCAGTTCCCTTCAGATATTTATGGGAATTGGTAAAATTGGTAAAATCCCCGCTTGGTCCTCTCCAGGCTGAGCTGTGTGGCAGCAGCTCTTTGGCCACAGAGACAAACAGATAAATTTCCCAGGTATTATTTTGGGAAAGTCTGTGAGCAGATCAGAGAAAAAAAATTAGAAGCAATTCTTAAATTGTTGTACCTGGTATTGTGAACAGGTGGAATGGGTTATGGAGATTTGTTTATCAAAGGGTGGTTTCCTAATTAACTAATGGTGATGGTGTTTTAAATTCTTCCTCATGTTCAAGGTAGAACTTGCTGTGCATCAGCTTCTGCTCATTGTCCTATTGCTGAGCAGAAACTGCTCCATCCTCTGGCAGTTCCCTTCAGATATTTATGGGAAAATTGGTAAAATTGGTAAAATCCCCTCCTGGTCTTCTCCAGGCTGAGCACAACCAGCTCCCTCAGCCTAGCAGTGTGGCAGCAGCCACGAGTTTCAAAAAGTTTCTCTCTTTGGCCCCAGAGAGAAACAGATAAATTTCCCAGGTATTATTTTGGGAAAGTCTGTGAGCAGATCAGAGAAAAAAAATTAGAAACAACTCTTAAATTGTTGTAGCTGGTATTGTGAACAGGTGGAATGGGTTATGGAGATTTGTTTATCAAAGGGTGGTTTCCTAATTAACTAATGGTGATGGTGTTTTAATTAAAGGACCAATCAAGCACACCTGTATCATAACTGTCTCTAAAAGAACAATGGGTTTTTAAATAAGGATTATTATTGATCAGCCCTCTGTGAATCATGGAGTTGATGCTAATTATCACCAGGGGACATTGCCATGGTATGGCAGGGTCACCTCCCTGACCTGCTGGCAATGCCAACTCAAAACCAGGGAAGAAATGGGGCCAAAATGGAGAAAAGGGATGGGATTGGGATGTGTCTGAATCTCCACAGGATGTTCCTCTCTGCAAACAAATGGGGGAGACCTCTGGGCTCAGCTTTAGCTGCTCCAAATGTGGGCCATGGGAACAGCTGCTCTGGAAGTGGCCTGGCACGTTCAGGATCAGCTTTCTGCAGGAACAGGGACGTGGAGCCCAGGGAACTGCACAGCACGCTGGTGACAGAGCTGAGGGAAATCTCAAATCTCCTGGGAAGCCTCTGAGCACCAAAACTTTTCCATTAGGGCAGAAAGGGAGGGAGTGGATGGGCTGTTGTTGCTTGCAGACTGGCAGTTCTGGCATTCTTAAATCACACTTTGATCAGGACTCATCAAAACTCAACATCTGTGGACCCAAACTTCCCATCAGCAGGAGCCAAGCGGGTGCTCCAGAGGCTGGATGCAAATTTTATTTCTCCTTTTCTTTTGGCAAACTGTGGAAATTTCCTCAGGATCTGCTGGCCTTTAGATCTTCATCCTGCTTAAGAGAAGGCAACCAAAACAAACTTTGAACACACAGAGCAGCCCAGCAATCCCAGCTTGGGGCTCTTTAGCAGCCCCAGAGTGTCACCTGTGTCACCCTCAGTCGCCTTTAGGACTGTCCAGGAGTTCCAAAGGGCAACAGGAGACAGGGAGCAGCCACTGTAGTTGGGATCCTGGGTGTCTGCTGAGTAATTTCCAGCTGCCAAAGCAAAATAAACATGAGGCCTTTGCCAGAGGTGTGTGATGAGGGAGGAACAGTTCTCCTGGCTGTTCCCTGGGAGGGGAATAAGAGAATGGAACAAAGGGAGGTCAGTATTGCTGCTGTTAAAAGCCAAACTATGAAAAAAAAGTTAGAAATTTATTTTAACTGAGGCAAATAACTAATTGGAATAGCACAGGGTTAAGGGAGAATTTAAGTGGAAAATAGAACCTGCTGTTTGTGAGTATCTTGTGTTTCTGTCTCAGGCAAACTGCTAAAAGGTAAGGACTGGCAAACCACTGCATGATCCTGGCTGGTAAAAAGGAAGGCAGGTGTGGAACAGCTCCGTGGTGCTTTTTTGGACCTTCAAAAGATTGTTTAGATATAGACCTCAGGGTAAGAGGTATGCGAGAGAGGGGAGTGTGTGTGTGTGGAGAGTCCAGGTGAAGCTGCTCTGCTTGGGGCATGGTCTCACAGGGCACGGGGGATGCTCTGACAGGTGAGGCTGCCCTGGAGCGCAAGAACCAACCAAGGCTGTGCCATGAGGGGATGCATCAGGCTGGAGGAGCTGCTACAGGTCAGCCAGGTAGGAAGCAATGAGGAGACCCGTGATGAAGGCAGCCCTGGGACGCTGTGTGGAGAGCTCGGGAGGGGCACCGAGAGCTCTGCCGGGACACGGCCGGAGCCGGGAGCACAGGGTCGGCCCGTGAGGCCTCAGCCTCTCGCTGCTCGGCCCTGAGGGCTGGGCTGGGCCGGCGGGGTCTGCGGGCTGAGCCGCACCCGTCCCTCACAGCTCGGGCCCGGCCCGCTCCGGGCACCGCGGCAGCCCCGGGCCCGCCCTGTGCCGTCATCCCAGCGGCCTCCAAGGCCCCACCCGCCGGCGTGGCCCAACCGCGGCCCCGTAGCGGGCGAGGGGAGACGGCGGCTCCGCGCTGGGCCCGGCCGCGCCCGGTCACGGGAGGCTCCGCTCCCATCCCGGCCCGCCCCGCCATGGGCGCCCGGTCCGCCACCTTCCCACAATGCCCGGCGGCCCCGCCCCGCTCCAGGAACGCGCGTCCGTGCGCCCCCCTCCCCCGCGACCGGCCAACCAAACCCTGCGCTCCCATTGGCTGCGGTGCCGCGTCCCTCCCGTCCGGGCCCGCCCCGTTGCTCGCCGCGCTCTCCCATTGGCCCCGGCCGCTGTCAGTCAGCGCTTGTTTTCGGCGGCAGCGGGTTGGGTTGCGCCGGCTCGTCGGTGTCTCGGCGGAGCCGTGCGGAGGGAGCGGCGGCGCAGCCGGGCGAGAGCGGCGCGGGGGCGGCGGCGGCGGCGGCGCTGGCGCTGGGCCCGGCCGCAGCACTCGGGGCCGGGGCGAGGCCGGGCCGGGCCGGCGCCGCGCAGGGCGGGAGGGTGGGGAGGGAAGGGGGCGCGGGACGCGGGACCGGGCCGGGCCGGGCGCTGCCGGCCGTGCGGAGAACGGTGGTCGGTGCCGGGGGGGTGGGGGGGTGGGCGGGGGCGTCCCGGCCGCGGCGCGACCATGACTCTGGAGTCCATGATGGCCTGTTGCCTGAGCGACGAGGTGAAGGAGTCGAAGCGCATCAACGCCGAGATCGAGAAGCAGCTGCGGAGGGACAAGCGCGACGCTCGCCGCGAGCTGAAGCTGCTGCTGCTGGGTGAGTGAGGGAGCGAGTCCGTGCGGAGCGCGGCGCCGGTCCCGCCTCAGCGGCTGCCGCGGGGCCCGGCCCGGGGCTCGGCAGGTCCGGGTGGCCGGGCCGGGCGGGGAGCGGGTGTGGCGGGGAAGCGGCGGGAGCCATCCCCGCCTCAAGCCCGGCGCTCGGGGCCGCTCCCGAGCCGTGCGGGGCGGCCGCCTCATTGGCTGCCCTTTGTTTGATTTTGTGATGCGTTCGCTGTCAAAATGGGTTTTGACACGAGCAGGAACTAAGCGGCTGGAATTCCTGGTGCTGAGGGCGGGCACGCACGAATTTGTGAATTTGTCTCGGGGAGAGGTTTCTCAGCAGTGCGCTGGGCTCGGGTGGCGTGTGGGAATCCGCTGGTGGATTTGGTGTAATTGTAATTTGGTGCTTTTCAGGATGTGTGGAAAAACGGGCCTGCAGCTCCTAAAGGCAGAGTTTCCCCTGGGGCAAGGGCCGGGCAGGGCGGTGTGGAGGTTCTGTCAGGGACAGACATTCCCCTGTTAGTGGGAATGCACAGTGAGGAGATGCCCGTGGTGTTCGGAGGTGCAGATCACCTGTGCAGCCCTGAGAATCTAGGTCTGAGGCTGGAAACAGGAGTTTCATCTGTGCCGTGCTCAGATGAGTTTCCAGGGATGGGTAATCTGCTGCAAACTGAGGCTTGCAGGCGTGAGTTTGGTGTTCGTGCCTAGGTAGCCCCAAAATTTGAGCTGAAGTTTCAGTTTTCGTGCGTGCCGTGATTTAGCGTTGCTTGTGTGTCGGATATATCCTGCTTTGTGTCATGAATATTGTATTATCTTGAGACGAAATCTGAAGCGGATCTGATGGATCTGTTGACAAGCCATTAAGGTCCAGCTGAGGAAGGAGGCTGACCCTTGTGGAAAAAAAAAAAAAAAAAAATACTTTGCAGAAGTGGGGGGAGACTCTGTGTGCCCAGCCCCTTGGAGGGCTCCAGTACCAACACTGATACCTGGTGATAAATGTCAAATAAACCCCAGGGCTTTCCTTTTCACCCCAAACCCTTCACAATTAATGTATTGCTATTTGTGTGAAAGGTAAAATTGAGGGCTTTTTCTGCTCTTTGGAGATGCTGTGGCAGTTTCTGTAAGGCTTCTTGTCCCTCACTCTCATGCTTCCCTAAAAGCAGTCCCACAGAAGCAGCTGTGTCAAAATAGGTTGTCGCTATAGGATGGATCTGGGTTAAGAAGATCCCACTGGATCTAAATATTTCACTTTAGAAAGAATTCAAATTGCTCAAGAATCCTTTCTGCTTTTCTAAAAGATACAGATTCTGCATCAGATTAAAAAAAAACAAAAAACATGTAGAAGGTGGTTATTAATGGATAAGCAACATTTTAGGTATAGACAATTTTTGCAGGATGCTTTTCACTGGTCACAGCGCATTGCCCACCTTCAGCTGGCCCAGGTAACTTGTGTTCTCTCTCCCTGTGTTCTCTGTTTTATGCAGTTCTTATATTTACAAATATTAATGATTGGCTCAATGAGAGGGCTTTCCCAAAACCTCCAAAATTTTGAGTGTGTGGAGGGAGTTTCCACCTTGTAGAAACTGTTACGTTTTTCTTGTCACTACATCTGGTGACAGTTACTTTGTTGAAGCCTAAAACAGGAAATTAAGGTGAAGAATAACAGTGCTAATCAATGATGAACCTGTTAATAAGAAATTCAAGGTGTTGGACGTTGACATCTGGTACAAAGTAGGAATTTGTCTTTTTACTGGGTGGGGAGGATGTTTTGTACAAAAATTATTTGTGATTAAGCATGGGATATTGTTGACTGAGCAATGTATTTACTGGGGGATCATGAGGAAGTTGCTGTAAACTCTGCTGCTTTCATATATTGGAAGAAGAAGTGATGAATTCAGCTTATCCCCTGTCATATTAAAAAGGATTTTGTGCCCTGAGAGTTGTAAATCTTGCCCACCAGAGCTTGTCACCTGCTGGTGTAGTGCTGTGCCTCAGGGAGAGCAAAAGGCAACTTTCAAAAAACCCAAAACCAAACCAAAAACCCACCATCAATGAGCAAAACCAACCCCCAAAACCAAAAAAGGGCAGTGATGGAGTGACAGGAAGAATTTGTGTTTGAACCCATAAGTCCTGAGGCAAGCAAAGGTCTGGTGTTGAGGTTTCTTTTATATTTTCATTGTTGAAATGCTTTGAAGCACCACCTTTTTTTTTTTTTTTTTTTCCTCTCAGTTTTGGTCACTGTGGTAAAAGACAAGGAAGTATTTCTCACCACAGTGACAGAAACCACAAAAGATCTGAGTTTCCAGTTTTTCCCCCACTTGGGGTTCACCTTTGTGTTCAAGATGGAGATAGTTTGCTGCAATTTGGTAGTGTCTATAATATTAATTTCTGACTGCTGAGGTGATTTCTGTCAGTTCTTGCTGTTCATTTCAACATAGTTGGGTGCTTGTTGCTTTTTATCTGGGCATTTTTTATTTGTTTGCCTTTTAACCTAGCAAGATAAAATGAGTAACTGAGTATCTACATGGGAGTATTAATTGTGTATTGGGATGAATGAGATCCTGTCTGAATCCATCTCTTCCTTAGTGTGAGGAGGATCTGGTGGTGCCTTTAGGGCTCTGCCAACATTTTAACTCCAGGTCAAAAGGATTTGTATCACTCACACGATATATTTTGACTTTTTGATCTGTGTAGTCAGGTGAGCTGGGCCACTGTGTTAGAGAGGTGTGGGTATTTTATCAATATCCTGCATAATGATAACAAATTTTAGAAGATGGAGCAGAAGCAGTCCACAGAAATGTAGTGGTGTCCATTTAGGCTGCTGAAATGGTAGTGGTGTCCATTTAGGCTGCTGAAACGTGGCGTTGAGCTGATCCCAAGTGAGACCTGGCCTGGCTGTCCCCTCACGGGGCGGTGTCGCCAGGGGTTGAATTGTGAATTCAGCAATCCTCTCTGACTGCCTGTCCACCCTCTGATGGCGTTTTCCCCTCCTGCTCACCCTGTTAGAAAGCTCCTCCTGTCCTTTGGTATCATCTGGTGGCCTTCACATGCCGAGTGACACTCCTGCGCGGGGCCATAAATGTAGGAGTGGAAAGGACCTGCCCGAGTGACGGTGCAGGAAGCGCTGCCCTGCGCGGCGTCCTGCCCTCCCATCTGCTCCCAGGCCGGCAGTAAAACCTGCAAGAGGAGGAGGAGAAGGAAGCAGTGGCCTCGCAGAGCAGCCTGCAGCCCGTGGGGACCCAGGCACGGCACCGACAGCTGGAGCAGTGGCCTACTCTGCTCTCCCTGCCAGACGCCATTTTTAACTCTCTCCCCTCCACAGCAATCCTGCCACAGGGAGCAGAAATTTGGGCTGCAAGGGCTACACATGTGCTGCCTGCCTTCTTCAGAGTTTCTTCAGCTCACTTCTCTTTTGGAGTTGATTTATTTTGTTCCTGTTGCGTTCGCTTCTTCCCTTCCCGCGTAGAAAACGTTTTGTGCCAGTTTAGAACGAAACAAAATTTGCTGCTTGCTGGGCTCCTCCTGACCATTCACTGCTGGGTTTGTAGCACTTTTCCTGCCTTGAGAGTGTGTCCAGGCCCTTCCTGGCTGTTGTAGCATCTTGCTGGAGTATCTGGGAATAGGTCAGGTGTGACGGGCAAGGGCCCCTTGACGCAGGACGTGTGGGAGTGGCTGTAATGTGAGATTTGGAATAAGTACCAGAGCTACTTTTGAAGGCTGCTGCAAAGGACAAGGTGTCTTCCTTCCAGGCTGCCTTTTAAGTGACAAAAAGAGGGTTGTGTGCTTGGGTGTAGTGATAAGAGCTTTTATCTGTGGTGGATTTTGCTGCTGGTGGCTCTTAATTCCCTTTTTTGCATCCTGTAGGCACTGGGGAGAGTGGGAAGAGCACGTTCATTAAGCAAATGCGTATAATTCATGGCTCAGGCTACTCTGAAGAGGACAAAAAAGGCTTCACCAAGCTGGTGTACCAAAACATCTTCACTGCCATGCAGTCTATGATAAGAGCCATGGAAACCCTGAAGATTCTGTACAAATATGAACAGAACAAGGTAAGTTGGTCAGTTTTTGGACAAATCTTTAGTCAGTGAGGATTTTGAGTTTTTGTTTCTTTGTGTTTTTCTGCATTGCAACCTCAACATCCCTGAACTCTTTTCTATAAACTTTTTATGGCATTTTCTTGATACCCAACTCCTTTTACTCGGTTGTGTTAAGGGACAGAAGAATTTTGCATGGTTGGTGCATGATGTGCCTAGTGAGTTGTGGGATAGGAAGGGATAGGAGAGGTGTTATTTTTACTCATTTCAAGGATTCAGAGTTATTAAATATGTTTCTTTTCATGTGCTCCTTTTTTTATTGCAACTTGACGCTGGCAAAATCCATGCTGGACCCAAAAGACACAGACCTGTGCTGGTGGTTACCCCTGTTTCTGCAATGCTTCTGTTTTTCTGATAGCTACTGACCAAGGCTACAAACCTTTCTTGAAGAATTTTGGTCTCAACCACAGAAACATGCTGATTTTAGGACCAGGAATTAATTTTAGACAGATCTGATCTAAATTATTTTCTCTTTTTGAGGGGGAGGACAGTGAGAGTGAGGGCATGCCAGGAAAATAGATTTTTTTTAGCATATTTTGCTTTTTTTAATCCTTAGTATCCTTAATATTTTGAAGTTGTGTTTTATCTGACCTATCACAGAATGTCTTGGAGCTTTGAATTTTGAATATTTAATTTTGAGTAATTATTTGTAGGGATTAGATGGTGCCTCTTTCCTGTCTGTGGTGAGAACAGGCTGAGTGTGAGAAATCTTTCCCTGTGCTTTATGTGAGGCATGGTGGAGGGGTTCTGATAAATAAAATCTGCCAGATTTTGCTTGCTGTAACCTGTGCAGAACCTCACTTTCTTTTTTATTTATTGGGGGCATTGGAAAAAGCCCCTAGGTATGAATAATCACCTCACAAACACCACAAGCTATGGTTGTTACTTTGCTTAGCCATTGTAGGGTTTTTATACCCCCCAGTTTTGGGGTTTATTTTAAATTTTTCTCTCTTTTCTTCTTCTTTTCAATCTCCAGGCCAATGCAGTGCTGATCAGAGAAGTGGATGTAGAAAAGGTCATGACATTTGAGCAGCCATATGTAAGTGCAATTAAAACATTGTGGAATGACCCTGGAATACAAGAGTGTTATGACAGGAGAAGAGAATATCAACTTTCTGACTCAGCTAAATAGTAAGTACACAATCACTGGCATGCTTGTGGTGGGAGTGATGCTCCAACAAATTTATTTATTTATTTATGAAAGTCCAGAGTTTATTTCCTTATTATTTGCTGCTTTTCCTGGGAGTCTGAGGTGTTCATGCATCTGCTTCAGGATGTACCTGAGGCCAGAATCTCCACATTATTCCATCTGTATTGATCCTGGCTCTTGGGCAGCAGGAGAGCTGCTCCTTCTCATCAAGTTTGCCATGTGTAACTCAGATTTTATTAATTACAAATCCATTAAGTTTGGCAATGTGCAGAGGGTGTTTCTACATTTATAAGTAGAAAACCTCAGATGAGACTTGATCCTGAAACATAAAGCATCTAAACTTCCTCTGTTGTAAAGATTGTGTTCCCCACTCCTATACAGAGTGGATAAAGATGTTTGTAGTGGATCTGGCTGGTGAATTACTGTTCCCCAAAAATATTTTCTAATTACTTTCCACATCATATTTAAAATAATTCAGACAACTTCTGCCTTTCTCATTACTCTACAGAAAGACTTCACGTAGCAATTTGTCCATCTGTATCTTTATATGCTGCAACCTAAGGTAGTTTTTTTTTCCTTTTTCCTTTGTTATTTTTTTTCCACTGTCCTGTTTGCAGCTATCTCAGCGATGTGGATCGTATTGCCACCCCAGGATATCTACCAACTCAGCAAGATGTGCTACGGGTTAGAGTCCCTACAACCGGGATCATAGAGTACCCCTTTGACCTAGAGAACATTATCTTCAGGTACTGAGGTGTCCTCGTCTTACAGCTCAGCAGGGAGATGGTTTCAGGAAGGATAAATTGGGGCTTGCTTCAAGTGTGGGTGTGTGGTGCTCTGATTGGGGTGGTCTGATGTTGTGGAAACTCAGAAAACTCAAAAAATTTACAACTCAACCTGCTTTTGAATCAGTGACACTTCACAACCCAGGGAGCCATCTTGGTGTCCTTCCTGGGAAGGATTGCACTGTTGAAATTGTGATTTTTGAGGCAACTCAGCAAGATGTGCCACAGGTTAGAGTCCCTACAACTGGGATCATAGAGTACCCCTTTGACCTAGAGAACATTATCTTCAGGTACTGGAGGTGTCTTCATTTTACAGCTCAGCAGGGACATGGTTTCAGGAAGGATAACTTTGGGCTTGTTTCAGTGGATATGTGATGGGTGCTGCTCTGATTGGGGTGGTCTGATGTTTTGGAAACTCAGAAAACTCAAAAAATTTACAACTCAACCTACTTTTGAATCAGTGACACTTCCAAACCCAGGGAACCATCTTGGTGTCCTTCCTGGGAAAGATTGCACTGCTGAAATTGTGATTTTTGAGGCAACTCAGCAAGATGTGCCACAGGTTAGAGTCCCTACAACCAGGATTATAGAATATCCCTTTGACCTAGAGAATATTATCTTCAGGTACTGGAGGTGTCTTCATTTTACAGCTCAGCAGGGACATTGTTTCAGGAAGGATAACTTTGGGCTTGTTTCAGTGGATATGTGATGGGTGCTGCTCTAATTGGGGTGGTCTGATGTTGTGGAAACTCAGAAAACTCAAAATTCACAACTCAAAATTCAGAACTCAACTTGCTTTTGAATCAGTGACACTTCCAAACCCAGGGAACCATCTTGGTGTCCTTCCTGGGAAGGATTGCTCTGCTGAAATTGTGATTTGTGAGGCAGCTGAGGGATGTGTTGAAGGCTGAAGCCACCAAGGGCTGGCACTTTTTGTGCAGAAATTCTTCTTTGTACACAGCACCTGCTTTGAGAGCTGATTTTCTGTGCCCACCTTGTGCTCTCAGGGTGGCACCAAAAGTTGCTGCAGCAAGAGGATCTTTGCAAGCTTAAACCAGAAACTGAGCCTGGCATGACCAGGCTGAACCCAGCAATATTCCTGTGTTTCTCTCTGCCCTTCCCCACCACACTGTGGCATTGCCAGAGAGGAATAAAGGAACCTGCATCCCCTCTCTTAAACCATTTAGTTACAGAAATGCAGAATTCTCCTCTCCCTGTTCTGTTTTGCTGAGTAGAAAAACAGCAAAAAAAAAAAAAAAAAACAAAAAAAACAAACAACTGGGAGTAGGTGTAGGATTTTCTCAAAGGTGAACCACGTGTGGCACTTCAGGTGAGTGCCAGAATAACTTTAGTGTACAGGTGAGACTTGAAATTGAGAGGCTGAAGTGCTTGACTGTTAAACAGCACATTCCAATAAAAGTGTAACAACTAAAGAAAGATTTGGGTGGGGGAGAAGCTTTGAGGCAAGCAGGTGCTTTAATTAAAAATAAAAATAGTTTGCTCACGTGACAGAGCACAGCTTTGAAGGACTTGTCTTTTCAGACTCAGGGCTGCTGCTGCTGAGCAAACCAGAGCAGAATGCAACAAAAATGGTGAAGGGTGAATTTGGCATCACTCACCTGTGGCCATTCTTTCAGTTTGCTGTATTTCTGGACCATATTTTGTAAATTTGATGGTTTTGTAAATTTGAAACAGGCAGATGCTGTCACACCCCTGTGCCAGTTAACAGGAATGGTAAAAAACCAAATGAATTCTCATTGTTTGCTGCTCCTTTGCTACCTCTGTGATATTCTTATTTACTTCTCTTCTTTAGAATGGTGGATGTTGGAGGTCAGAGATCAGAACGAAGGAAGTGGATCCATTGCTTTGAAAATGTGACTTCCATCATGTTTTTAGTAGCACTTAGTGAATATGACCAAGTTCTGGTGGAATCTGATAATGAGGTGAGCCAAAGAGTGGGAACTCTGCAGAAGGAAGAAAGGGAAAGAGGGAGGAATTTCTTTGTATTTCCTCAAAGGCTGGTACCCAGCTGCTTGGTGCCAAGTTGGATTAGCTGCTCTTATTGGTTTTGGCCTTCAGTTCTTGTTGCAAAGGGAACATGAGCCTCCACAGGTCATGATGTCCCTGAGGATGGAAAAAGCAGAGGGCATTCAAATCATCTGGACTTGTCAAGTGAAAAATGAAATTATCTGCAGTTTCCAAGTCCCCTGTGCCATGCACTGTGCTCCCAAATCACCCCTTTCCCTCCTGCACTGAGTTACTTCAGGCTTTGCTGTCCTGGGAGCTGCTGTCTGCACTCTTTGAAGGTGCAAATCTGAATTTTAGCACTTGCTAATAGATCAAAACCATGCTGTTAGATAAAAATAGTTGCTCTTTTTCTAGTAGACAAAATATGCTCACAAGGTACCATTGGACAGTGCTCTCACATGATTGTTAAAGCATAAAATGACTTTTAAATCTTTTGATGTGAAAAGCTTGGCAAATAAATGAACCTCGAGTCCCTCAGATTTTGCATTTCCTTTCCATTTACTGATCCAGCTTGAACCAGAATCTACCTGGGGCCAAAATATTTTGTGTATAATGTTTGAGATGCTGAATTCCTTCAGCAAAAAAGGGATTTTAGTGCTCCTCTGTGCAAACAGGGTTTTGTTTTTCTGCTTTCAGAACCGGATGGAAGAGAGTAAAGCTCTCTTTCGAACCATTATAACTTATCCATGGTTCCAAAACTCTTCTGTTATCCTCTTTCTCAACAAGAAAGATTTGTTGGAAGACAAGATCCTGTATTCCCACCTTGTTGACTATTTCCCAGAGTTTGATGGTGAGTGGATTTTAAGAGGGAACACTTGGTGGGGTGGAGGTGATTTGGTTAAAATTTATTTATTTTTTAAAGAACACTCAGAAGTGGAAAAAGCATTAATTGGAGAAAAAATGCCTACAGCAATAAGAAAACATCACAAAAATTATCTTAATTGTGCATAGAGAAGTGGAATCTGGTAAGATGATGAAATAATGAGCCTCTCCTAAATGAAGAATTATCCCCTCCAATGTGCACAATGGAAGTCTAACTTCTACATAAAACCAGTTTCATACCTATGACAATTTCCTGATATTCTGGATCTTTTAACCCTCTAGTTAAGAGGTGATTTCAGTCTTTGTTTTGAGAAACCAACTGGTCAAGTTGTTTAAATGATGGTGCTAAAACCAAAATCTTCTGCAGCTTGAAATTCTTATTAGCTTATTAGCAGAAATCCATCTGCTGTTGTGGGGAAATAATATCTATGTGAAACAGAGAATTTCCCATCTGAAACAAAACTCCTTAGCCAAAATATTATTCCAGGCTCTTCAGCTGAGTGCATTTAAAGCTGGTTGGTAACACATCTGTACAGGGCTGAAAATAAAATCAAAGTGGTGGAGGATAAATCAGGCAATACTCTTCTTGCCATGCTCTAATTCTGCAATTATTTGCTTAAAAAATATGAAGTAAAGGAAGAATTACCATCTTGCAAACAGCTTTTACTATTTAGAGGACCAGTGGAATTGTGTTGGTGTGTCCTCCCACATCTGGAGTTCCTGCTTGGAGCTCAAGTTTTTTCCAGCAGGTTGGGAATGGGTGAAGAGCTGCTTCCCAAACAGGGGATGGAGTTTGTTGGGTTCCAAACTTCAGATGGAGCTTTAACAGCTGGAGACACATCCCAGCTTCCAGGGCTGTCCTGTGCTTCCATTTTACCCTGCAAGCAGCTCCTTCAAGGATGCAGCATGGCCTGTCAGTGGGAGCTTGCCCATCAGATTTCCTCTCAAGAGATGGTATTTGCCATACAACAACAGCAGTGAAAGAAATTGTACTAGGTGATTATTTTCTGGGGACTTGTCAGCAATGTGAATTAAAAGCTGGCCAAAATCTGCATTTTTAGCTCCTGTGAGGTGACCATCTGGATCAGACTGACTGTGTTTTGACTGGCAGTAACTCTTATTTCCAAAATTCACACTTGTGTTATTCAGACTGTGAGATCCACCTGTATAATAGGAAGAAATGTAGACCCCATTTCCATGGGAGAGCATTTAGGGGTGTCTGTCCAATATCTGCCACTGTTTCCCAGTGGATGCTCCCACCCTGGGCCTGAATTCCAAAGCAGGGTCTGAACTGACCCATCAAAACTGCAAAATGCCCAGGGATTTGGTTAAACACCTGAAAACCATAAGGCACTTCACCTCCTGGAGCTTTGATCCCATAAATAATCTTAATTTCACCTTTAAAGCTCTGTAACCCTTAGGACAAAATTGCTGCTGGATGTGGGGGAGTGAAGGCATTCACTGGTGTCTCTGTTTGCTGCAGGCCCACAGAGGGATGCCCAGGCAGCCCGTGAGTTCATCCTCAAGATGTTTGTGGATTTAAATCCCGACAGTGATAAAATCATCTATTCCCATTTCACATGTGCCACAGACACAGAGAACATCCGTTTCGTCTTTGCAGCTGTCAAGGACACCATCCTACAGCTCAACCTGAAGGAATACAACCTGGTTTGACCTGCTCTGCTCTTGCCCCTTGAGAGGCTTCTTTGTGAAGAAAAGACAAAAAAAAAAAAAAAAACAAAAAACAAAACAAAAAAAAAAAGAAATTTTAAATATGACAGGATAAAAAAAAAAAGTTTTAATTTTTGATGATGTAATGATTGCAAATTGTCTGATCTGTGGAGTGGCAAGTGCTCGGTGTAACCCTGGAGTCTCATGTCTCTGTCCACAGAGTAGTTGATTTCATATTTTTAACAAATTGCTTTTATGTCACAGTTAACGGGGATATGCCTCATTTCTTCAGCACCTTGCTTACTTCTTAATTTTTGCCAAGCAGCTAAGGCAGCCTCATCTTGATCTTTCCTTTGTTGCTAAGCCACTTTTATTTTTTTTTTTCATTTTATTTTTTCCCCCCTTTCATTCCCGTGGTAAATGTAGAGAAAAACAAAAAATCCCCAACACTTTCCAGCTGAGATTGTGAATTCACTGGACTGTGGGAGTGCAGAATGCTACTGGTCCCTTTGCCTTGTGCTATAGGGTGCCTCTGGTGTAATTAATTTGCTAATCCTGCTTCCTTCCCTTCCTATTTTCCCTTTCCTTCCCCAGGACACGCTCCATGGTTCACTGTGATGAAATGTTGGGGAGGAGCAATTGCTCTCCAACTATTGTGCAAAAAAAAAAGAAAAAGGCAAAACAAACAAACAAAAAAAAAAGCCATCACTTTTCCATTCTTTATATGTTCTGAGTAATTTTTTGTTATCAATTATAAAAGGTATGGAGACTGTGATTTTTTCTTTTTTTAAATTATTGATGTTCTATACATAGTTTGCTATGTGTTGCTGTATTTTGTTCATGGACTACAAATGATGGAAGCTCTTGGAGCAATAGCTGCTGAGCCTGGGGAAGTGCCTGACTGTAATTGTTCTTTTTTTTATTTCATTTTTATTTCACCTTTATTTCATTTTTTTATTTTTTTTTCCCCACACACACACACACAAACACATCCCACCCACACCACAAGCACGTGGCCATGTGTGCACAAGGCTCAGTCTGCAGAGAGGAACTGTTTTTGTTGGGAAGAGTTTTTGACATCAATGAGCAAACTTCTCTATGCAGCAGTTACCAAAAGCACACTGAGTGATTGTGGCATTCCAACATCAGACTTTGCCTGCATTGAAAACCTTAATCTTGTGCCATCCTCTAGGTCTTTTCTTGCTGCCTAATAGCAATCAAGCCTTGTTTTAATTGCATTTTGTGCCAGTGTGTGAATGACTTTGTAAGAATTCCTCAGCCTTGCAGAGTTGGAGAGGACCAGAGCTGGAGGGTGAGAGGCTCTGCCAGGATTGTTCCTTTTGGAGCTTGAGGATGGCTCTTGGGGAGGGAGTTCTGTCCCTCCTGTTGATGCATTCCCCTCTTTGGAGGATTTGCACCCATCCTTGCTGCAGGGTGGTAGCAGTGGTTAATGAATTAATTAATTAATTGTTAGCAGTGGCTGCTGCAGAATGCAGAGAGCCCTGCCCTGGCTGCACTTGGTGCAGCAGGAGAGGAGGAGAGAGGCAGCAGCACCAGTTTGAAGGCAGAACAGATGAAGTTATGAATTCTCAGTGCCACCTGAATCTCCACTGAGCAGGAGGAGAAGCCTTTGCACATAGGAGAGCTTTAAAAAGCTTTTTTTTGCAGGAGCTGAGGCAAATCAAGGTGCTGAAAGGACAGGACAGAGGCAGCAGCACCAGTTTGAAGGCAGAGTGGATGAAATTGTGGATTCTCAATGCCACTGAATCTCCACTGAGCAGGAGGGAGAAGCCTTTGCACATAGGAGAGTTTGGTTTTGCAGGAGCTGAGGCAAATCAAGGTGCTGAAAGGACAGCACAGAGGCAGCAGCACCAGCTGGAAAGCAGAATAGATGAAATTGTGGATTCTCAATGCCACTGAATCTCCACTGAGCAGGAGGAGAGTTGGATTTTGCAGGAGCTGAGGCAAATCAAGGTGCTGCTGCCAGCCTGGAGGAAGAAGTGCATTGGCAAGGCAGGGAGAGAGAGAGGGAAGCAGGAGGTGAGACCCACTGGGTGTGTGTCAGTCACTGATGCTCCTGTTTCAATTCCAACAAGAAGAATTGGGTCCAAATTCTCTGGATCAACCAGATTGCCCCCTCGAAGGCTGCCAGTAGAAAAAAAAAAAAGCCAAAACGAGCTGCACTGTTGGAGGGGGCTGTTGATATTTTGTCTCTTTTGTAGACAGAGCACTACATCAGTGTTTTGCACAACGTTGTAAGAGTAAATCTAACTGTCTGAGATGCTTAAGATGCTTTGATCTAGAACACTAAATCATGGAGGGACATGATTTTGAATCATTCTGTTGCTAGTTCCCTCATTTTCCAGAAGCCTCTGTGTGCTCAGAGTGCTACAGAGCAAAGCAAGCTCTGCTCCAGGTGATTCCAGAGCTCGAGGTGGAACAGTAGCCATGGGACCAACAGCAGAAGAGCCAGTCTGAGGGAAACATAGCATCTCTTTAGACTAGCCATGCTCTGGACTGCATTTAATCCTTGGGAGGAATGAGGAGGGATTCCCATGTGTCAGACAGCTTTGCATCAATTTTACTGCTTTTTTTTTTTTTTTTTTTTTTTTTTTGGTTTTTTTTTGTTTTCATCTTTATGCCAAAATGATCCAGTTTGTAGAAATTGTCTTATAAAGAGGAATTTATAATCATCTTAATGTATTCTATGTGCTGTTCCTCTGAAGCAGACAGCAGAACCAACCTCTTCTGCTTCTGTGATCCTTTTGTAAATGGTTCACACTACAGCTGTTGCCAGCAATGAGCCTGGCACTGAGATACACAGGTTCTTGGAAAATAACTTCCCAGAAGTTTCTCTTTTCCAAGGTGAATGATGGTGGTACTTCCACTTGAATCAGAAACTTTTTTTTTTTTTTTTTTTTTGTCTGGTTTTGTACCTTCCCCTTTCTTTAAGAGCTGCTGCCCTGGCACAGGAGGAGGGATCTTGGCATCTGTCTCTTGCAGAGTGACTCTGCATGGTGGGAAGCTGTGTGCACAAGGATTTGGGAAATGTGAAATGTGCTGCACCTTGTGGGGCACCTCCTGCTTGTGTTGGCCTGAGGAGTGGCTCAGGGCAGGGAGGGGAGGGGAGGGCTGAGCTTTGCTCAGTGGCTCTTGTTGAGTTGTGAAACCTCCTCCTGGACTGGGGTAGGAATGGGTCAGAGCTGTACCTGTCACCTGGAGTTGTCTGTGGCTGTTATCATGTGTGAGAAGATTGCAGTGTTATCAGCACGTGCTTTCCTTAGTGAGCAGCTGCTCGTGTGCCTCCAGCTTGGCCAGTGCAGTGTTCCTGCACAGCTGGCTCCTGTCTCTGTTGGCTGGCAAATGCAAAAGTGCCAAACCTTAAAAACCAAATTTGCCTGTATCAACCTTTCTGAAAGCGAGGCCTGTCAGAGCTCTCTGCAGGCTGAGAGTGACTTTCAGAAGGAAGGTAAAAATTGGGTTGTTGTAGGGAATCCAGAGCCTGAGGAGTTGGGTCTCCTTGCCAACCTCTGCTCCTTGTGCACTTTTAACCTTTGTTCTGTCGAAGAAACCAACATACTTGGAACTAGTTTGAAACTTGAAGCCAGTGAGCAGAGGAGCATCCCTTTTCCTTCACCATCCCATGTGGATTTGGCTACCTGGTGAGCAAAAGCCCCTTCCAGCTGCAGCGTGTCAGCTCCTGCCCTTCCTCCCTCCCTTCTCCTCCACTTGGATTCTTTGGTCTCTTGTTGTTGCTTCCTAGCAATGTTGGCCTTGCGTTCAACTATGGTTTTTCTTCATGTGTTTTATTGGTTTAAAAAAAAAAAAAAAAAAAGACAAAAAATACTTAAAAAAAACAAACAAACAGAAAAAAAAAAAAAAAAAGACCAAAAAAAAAAAAAAAAAAGTACTTCCAGAGTGTGCTGACCATTGTATTGTCCTGTACAGAGCCCAGGTCGTTAGAGTCCAGCAGAGATAAAGTGTGTTATGCAGCACCCAGTTTTTTAAGAGTATGGTTTGTGCCAATGCCCCTTCTTTTAGTAGTGCCAGAGACTCTTTACAAGTGCCAATGTGGTGGAAATTATTTGGTTATACTTGTATATTATAGGATCCTGATTTAAGACAATTTAAACATTATCCTATTTAAAAAGAATACTATATAAAATGCTGTTTTTAAACCTTGTCATTTGCAATGCATGTATTGTTGTGCGTGTTGGGGGGCGGGGAGGGAAGAGGGTAGGGGAAAGGAGTTTCTGAATAAGATGCCCAGTGTCAGGATCTATTCAGACTCCAAACTGTCTCATTCCAGTCCAGGAGTGGGATTGTTTCTTGGAATGATCCCACTCTGACTGCTGGGCAACTCACGCTTATTACAGAAATATCTGATGGAAATTGATTTTCATATCTTTCTCCTGAAATAAACTCTCTGTTTGAAATTGGAATAAATTTTGTTCCTAAAAGCCGTGTGGTGGTTGTGTGTGTGTTTCTTCTCTCCTCTTCCTCCCTGGTACCCTGTGGGATCTGCAGCTCTGCCTCCTGTCAGAAAATCAGGATTCTCAGGCATAGAAACAAAGCATGTTTTGGTAAATAAAAGATATAATAGCCCATAATTACATATAATGCATTTTACCATTAACTCTGAAATGTGAGCAGGGTCTGGTTGGGGGTTTAAGGCACAGGGATGCAATGGTGGCATCTTGGTTTGAAGTTTTCCAGGATTTTGGAGCAGGATTGCTGAGGGTTGGTGTTTGCTGCTGCCTCTTGCAGTGCTGTCAGCCCCTTGCAGGCACAATTCCAAGCAGGAAATCTTGCTGCCAACAGCAGGAATGTTGGTGGGACCAGAACTGCTTCCAGTCTTGTCTGTTAGAAACAGAAATATAAAACATGGCTTAAAATCGTCCCTGACTGTGAAAACTAAAACTTCCACAGAGAGATTTCCTGAGATGGAGTTTATAGAGCTTAATTCCTTTTCTCTGGGCTCATTCTCCAGGAATGCTGCACTAAATCAGCTGGGAGTGGGTAGAGATGGCCAATTTCCTCTCTGTAAAGGTTTCCTGTGTTTTCAGGAAGCTGCAGCTGAGGATGTTCTGCTCCCTCCAAGGTCACTTAGCCCAGGTGAAGCTGCAGCTCCTGAGACGTTTTGTTGGCTCCCACCAGGAAGGGAACAATGGTGTGGTGGCCAGAGCACTGGCAAGGGTTTAAATTGTCATTTTTCTAGCTTTTTGGGTGAGTTTTTGTTGCTTTTCTGAGAGGCTCTGTCCCGTCAGCAGCTGGGGAGCAGCGTCAGTGTTTGTGTCCTCAGTCATGTGTTGTGTTCTCTGCAAAGAGCCAAATCTGCTCTGTTTAAATAAACCAAAGCAACAAGTTGAGGGGGAAAAAAAATGAAGTTTTAACACCCAGTATTTCCAGCTGGGGGAAAATCCTGGGTGTCAAAGGGCTTTTGCAGCCTCAGGTGTGAGTGGGGCCGTTCCTGGAGCAGCCCAGGGAAGGAGGCAGCTGAGGGAACAGCAGGCTCACACTTGCTGCTTTCCCAAGGACCACTCCAGCCCTGGGGCCTTGTGAAGGGTGACCTGAACAGACCCTGGACAGAGCTAAAGAATAAAACACAAAAAATAAAAATAGGGATTTATTCAGAGGCCACAATGGATCCACCTTGGGCAGCACAACCCAAAATGGCCACAAAATGGACAACACATCACAGGATCTCTCACTTTGATCAGTTCTGCTCCATTTGCATATTGGAGTTCATTGTCCCATTCCAGCTTTACCCCGTGCAGTCCCATCCTTGTTTTTCTCTCTCCAGCCCACGTTGTTTGTGCTCTTGGGGCTGAGATTTGGATCATTTGTCCTTGGTGCCCAGCTGGAGCAGGAATTGTTTTGTCTCCCTGCTCTGAGCTCACCATCCCCTCATGTGAACCCAGACCCACACACTAAAGCAGCACAGAATGTGAAAAATAGAAAAACTCAAACCTGAGGTATCACCAAAGGCTGAGAGTGGCAGGTGAGGACCCTCCTGCTCTCCCTCTTGGCTAATGGAGCAAAATTGCCATGAATGTGTTTGTAACATGGAACTGATGATAGTGGGAAGAAATCCTTCCCTGGGAGGGTTGGGAGGAGCTGGAATAGAATTCAGAATTCCCAGAGCAGCTGTGGCTGCCCCTGGATCCCTGGCAGTGCCCAAGGCCAGGCTGGACAGGGCTGGGAGCAGAATAGGAAGAGAAATAGAAATAAGGATAGAATAGAATCTGAAAACTATAAAAAACCAAAACCTGAGGCACCAGCCCAAGCTGGAAAAAGCTTCCCCAGCAGCACAGAGAGCTCCTCCTCACCTCCAGCTCTGCAGTCAGGCTGAAGCTCTCAGCTCCTCCCGTGCCCATCCTGCAGGGAGAGGTCTGGGAACATGGGAGGCTGTGTCCTGAGGCTCCTCCAGTGCCTGGATAATTCCTTTGGCCTCCAGCCTGCCCCAGAGGGAGGGACTCAGCCGAGAAAGCTGCCAGGGCTGGGCTGTGGGCCAGGGGAGTGTCCTGAGAAGGTGAGCTGGCCCAGGGACTGCTGCAGATCACTTCAAACCTGGCCACTGGATGTCCCTGCCCTACCAGAGCAGCTCCTTGGGGTTGTGCTCATGGGCAAAGCATGAAGGAAATAAATTTGTTTTTTATTTTTCATATTAAAAAAATCCCATGTGCAAGAAAAAGGGAAAAGAAGAGAGAATTTGGGATTGTCCTTGGACAACCATCATCCTCCTCTTTCCTTTGAGCTTTCCTTCTGGGGAAGAGAGGGAAACATCTGTCCAGCATAAGAGTAAAATGCCACGTGGAATTTATAAAGCAGGAATATAAAGCCTCCCTCCTGCGCCCCAGGTTTGTCCCCTGTGTTTTCCTGGTCCCACGCAGGGCTCAGGAGCAGCCTGGCCTGTGCAATGGCAGCTGCTGGTGGAACATTTCTGTCAAGAGTTTCTTGAGCCCTGGGCTCAGCCCGGGCTTATCCCACCCCAAGCTGTTTCCTGTGTGCTCTCCCAGTGACACCAGTTTGGTATAATTGTCCTGGAGCTGCTTTATCTCCTGCCATGCAGCCTGACCAGGAAGTCCAGCCTAGTTTAATTTTTGTACCATTCTCCACCACTGTGGCTGGAGAACTCATGGCTTTAGAAGAGTTTTTGTGGCTGAAATGTGTGACAAAACCTCCACATTTGGGCTGTGTGGAGCTTCTGGGTAAGCCCAGCTGCTGAGCTGGGTGAGGATGTGGCTGCTCAGGGACCTCAGCTCTGCCCAGGGCTGTTCCCTGTCCTGAAGCTGCTCCTGGAGCTGCTCCTCCTTCATCTCAGGGGAGCATCTGTAGCTCCTGGCCATGGAAAGAAATGATGGAGCTCCCCAAGGACAGGTCCCTCCTGCTCTGCTGGTTCCATCCTCCCTCCCAGTGAGTCAGGAATTTGGGCTCCAGCTGCCCAAGAGGTGACACAGGAGGAGCACTGGGAATAGAATAGAATAGAATAGAATAGAATAGAATAGAATAGAATAGAATAGAATAGAATAGAATAGAATAGAATAGAATAGAATAGAATAGAATAGAATTAGAAATGAAATAGCATAAGAATAGAATTAGAATAGAATGGAATGGAATTTAATGGAATAGAATAAGTTCTTCTGGGCGGGATTTGGCAGGCTCAGAAAAAGAAGAAATCTCAATATCAGGTTTGCAACCCTTGATTCAGAGCAGGTTAAATGATGTAAAGAACCCTGGGGGTTGAATAGAGTAGAATAGAAATAGAAATAGAAATAGAAATAGAAATAAATAGGATAGGATAGGATAGGATAGAATAGAATAGAATAGAATAGAATAGAATAGAATAGAATAGAATAGAATAGAATAGAATAGAATAGAATTAGAATTAGAATAGATTCTTCTGGGCAGGATTTGGCAGCCTCAGGAAAAAGAAATCTCTTCTCAATATCATCTTTGCAACCCTTGATTCAGAGCAGATTAAATGATGTAAAGAACCCTGGGGGTTGAATAGAGTAGAATAGAAATAGAAATAGAAATAGAAATAGAAATAGAAATAGAAATAGAAATAGAAATAGAAATAGAAATAGAAATAGAAATGAATAGGATAGGATAGAATAGGATAGAATAGAAATAGAAATAGAATGGAATAGAATGGAATAGAATAGAATAGAATAGAATAGAATAGAATAGAATAGAATAGAATAGAATAGAATAGAATAGAATAGAATAGAATAGAATAGAATAGAATAGAATAGAATAGAAATAGAATAGATTCTTCTGGGCAGGATTTGGCAGGCTCAGAAAAAGAAGAAATCTCAATATCAGCTTTGCAACCCTTGATTCAGAGCAGATTAAATGGTGTAAAGAACCCTGGGGATAAGAGGAGCCTTTCCTCAGCTCAGCCATGAATTTGTTTCCAAACTGGAGGAGGTGAATTTTGTTGGATCAGTTTGGAAGTTGTTTAGAGACAGGACCCTGAAGAACAAACCCTGTTGCCAACCCAAAGAGGGCACTCTGGGCATGGAAAACTCAGCAGAAATGTGCTCGAGGTGCTTTCCTTGTGCAACACCACCCACAGCAAAAACCACACTGATAACTCTGCTCAGCTGCAGCTTTTCTTGGTCAGGTGAGTGACCTGGGGACTTTTAGACATTTTGAATTATAAGGTTTGGAAAATATTTGGAGTCTTCACATCTTTGTCCTTGTGTTTTGTGTCCAGTGCTGCCACAGATGTTGGAATGGCCTCTGACAAGTCACCTTTGGGCAGAGGTGAGCACAAGGAAAGGCAAACACTCCCCAGAAATGTTTCTGTAAATGAAATCCCAAACATCTAACGGAAGTGTTTGAGCTCCTCTCGCTTGGTCTCTTTCCAAATTCTCCAGATTAATTTCCTCAGGTTGCAATATGTTTAAGCTCTATTGTAGAAAAGGCAGGGTTTATATATTTTTGTCTTAAAAACCACAACCAGAAATAAAATATTTCCTGACTTGTCAGGCCGTGGCGGGGCTGTGAGGTTCCTCTCTTTGCTGCCAGCATCACTAAAAAGATGACTCAGGGTGCCACAATGAGCACTGCGAGTGCCAGAGGTGCCCTGGGGGGAAGGAAGGTGCTGATTTGGCAGCCAGAGGTGGGATGGGGTAGAATTGAGAGGGGGGAGAGGATGGGAGAGACAAAATCCCACCCAAGGACCAGCTTGGAGATCCCTGGAGGGAGTGAAGAGAGTCCGATCTGAAATCCAGACTGGAGCTCTGTTCTGGAGGTTTAGAGGGCAGAAAATGGAGAAATGGAGGTCGCTGGTTTGGGGTAGAGATCTCCAGTTTGGGATTCAGCTCTTGGAGCTGTGGCTTTCTCCTGAGCTGCTCAGCACTGGAGCCAGGGCCCCAGAGAAATCCAAACAGCACCGGGAAAATGCTTGGAAATGCTGATGAGATTTATTGGTTTTATGTGTTCTCCCAACACTGGGGCTGCAGAGGAGGGGAGAAAGGAGGCAGCAGGATTCAGAAGTTGGGAGAGCAGCCGTGAAGCACTGGGGAGTGTCCTTGGAGCCCAAAATGGGGCAGAGGACACCCAGACATGCCACAAATGGCAGAAATTGCAGGCTGCTCTCTGCATCCCTCTGATCTCCTCATGCAGGGCTTGGAACCCCCCAGACACCCCCTGAGCTGCTGGCACCTCTCTGGGGCTGTGCTGCTGCTCCTCTCCACAGCTGGAGCCACCAAGGGCACAGCAGGGCAGGAGCCCAGGGCACAAACCCAGCCCAGGCAGCTCCTCTGTGCCAGCCCCAGCACGGGCAGAGCTCGCAGAGAAACCCCTGCCACATCCACCAGGAGCAGGGCAGATGTTCCCAGGGAGAAAGGGAATAAAAGCTGGTGAGGATGGGGCTCTGCAGGGTGAGCTCTGCAGCATCACAAGGATTTCATGACACTGTGGACCCAGGGCAGGTAAGGAGCAATGTGGGTGTAGAAGCCAGGCCAGTTGTTGTGCCTGTAGGAGAAGATGCCAAAGGCTTTGTTGTTGCAGACCAGAGGATCCCCAGCATCACCCTGTGAAGAGGAGGAGAGAGATAAATCAGGGCTGGGTGGTGGAGCTGCAGGGAAGGAGGGAGGGAGGGAGGGAGGCTGCAAATTCAGGGCAGGATTTGCCCAGCAGAGCCGGGACTGCAGTGGGTGAGGATAACAGAATCCCAAAATCCCAGAATCACTGAGAATCAGAATCCCAGAGTCCCACAATCACTGAGAATCAGAATCTCAGAATCACAGAATCCCAGAATCACTGAGAATCAGAATCCCAGATTCCCACAATCACTGAGAATCAGAATCTCAGAATCACAGAATCCCAGAGGATCAGAATCCCAGAATCACTGAGAATCAGAATCCCAGAATCCCAGAATTCCAGAATAATGAGGTTGGAAAAGACCTCTAAGATCATCAACTAACACCTCAACCCGACTATAGCACCAAGTGCCATGTCCACTCTTTTTCTAAACACATCCAGAGATGATGATTCCACCACCTCCTTGGGAAGAGCATCCCAGTGCTTGATTATTCTTTTGGTGAAAAATTTCTTCCTAATATCCAATATCCACTGTGTCCTCTGGTTCTGTCAGTGCTGCCTGGTGGAAGAGACCCAACCCCACCTGTCCCAACCTCCCTTCAGGAAGGTGTAGAGAGCAATAAGGTGACCTCTAAGAGAGCAATAAGGTGACCTCTAAGAGAGCAATAAGGTCACCTCTGAGCCTCCTTTTCTCCAGGCAACTCTGCTCCCACAAGGGGCTGGTGGTCGCAGCTTTGTTTGGGAGCAATAAACCTCCATTTCTGCCTTTCTGCTGGCTCCAGACACAAAAGTCCCTCAGACCAACACTGAGGCTCAGGGTGAATCATGGCTGGGACTCCCAGCTCCTCCTGTGCCATGGGAGAGCACAAGGATCCACACGGATCCTGTTGTCAGCGCCTTGCCCCAGCTCAAGCCTCCCCTCCCTGAGCACACTGACCTTTCCAGGTACCTTGGAGGACGAGCTCTGCCCACAAATGAGGTTGTCAGCAAGGCCTGGGTAGTGGTTGAGGCAGTCCCTCGGCCTGGTGATGGTGACAGTGGCCGTCCTGTACCCCCAGCCAGCCAGGCTGCACTCGGTGCCGCCCCGAATTTTGGATTTCTCCAAGGAAATGGGCCTGACGTGGCCATTGCTGCTGGCGTTGCCATTCAGCTGGGTGAGGGCACAAAAAAAAAAAAAAAAAAAACAGAGATAAAAAGAGAAAAAAGAGAAGAGAAAACACAGAGATGAGTGTTTGCCCTGTGATCCACCATGCCCTGGTGCCCCAGGGCTGCAGCTCAGGGTGCTCATGGTTACCTTCAGCAGGAGGATGTCCTTGCCCTCCTTGGGGCTGGTAAAGCCTGGGTAGCTGTGGTACTCCTTCACCTGGAAGGTTTGCCAGCTTCCCTCTCTCCTCTGCAGGCTTTGGGCTCCCAGGATGACACTCAGAGGTTTGTGCCTGGTGACATCGAGCACAGGGGTGTCACCAGCCTGTCCCTGTCCCACCTGGGGACACTGAGGTTCATCCCCCAGGGCATGGCCAGGACAGCCCAATTGCACAATGCAGTGTAAATAGATATTCCCCATGCACAAAATATATTATATCATTATGTAAATATATATATCTATATATATAATATAAATATATGTATTTATATATTATATTATAAATATATATTTATATAACAATAATATATGATATATATAATACATAATACATAATATATAATATATATTATATATTATATAATATATAATAGGTATTATATATTATATATTATATATTATATATTATATATTATATATTATATATTATATATTATATATAAAATAAAATATATAAAAATAAATTAGATAAAATATAAAAGATATAATATATAAAACATAAAATAACATAAAATAAAAATAACATAATAGAATAGAATATATTTATATTCTTTAAAAATGATATATATAATATATAAATATATTATATATATCATTTTTAAAGAAGAATTGGTGGAACCAAGGAGCTCTACCAATGAATGTGCCCAGCCAAGAGGCAGAGCAAGGGCTCCTTTATCTCCTTAATCTCTCCTTTTTCTCCTTTATTTCTGCTTTATCTCCTTTATCCCTCCTTTATCTCCTTTATCTCAGTGCCCAGACCTCAAGCTGGCCACATTTGTTCCAATACTCTCCTTATTCTGGGCTCCACAGGTCCCATGGAAGTTCAAGGATTTCTAAATCAGGATATTTCTTTCTAAACCATTTATCATTTATTTCTAAATAAGAATATTTATTTCTAAATCATTTATCATTTATTTCTAAATCAGGATATTTATTTCTAAATCAGCCCTGGGCTATGTGGGAGCCACACCTGGAAAAATCCTCCTGTCCATCCATACCCCAGCCAGAGGGGTGGAAAAGGGCTGGGCAAGGAACTGGAATATTTTTAGGAACAGAGGAATGGATTTCATAGGGAATAATTCTGCCAGCAGAGATTTTGATGGCAGGAAGGACAAAGCCTGACAGCGAGGGGAGAAACCACCCTGAGCTTCCATTGCTGCCAGCTGGGGGAAACAAAACGAGTCATGGCGGGGGAAAAATCAGGGAAAATACCTGAGGGTGGGCTGGGAGAGAAATGGGGCTCAGGGCTGGGGATGGAAATGGGGCTCAGGGCTGTCCCAGGGGGGTCCCCAGGAAAATGGGGCTCAGGGCTGTCCCCAGGGAAATGGGGCTCAGGGCTGTCCCCAAGGCTGTCCCCAGAGAAATAGGACTCAGAGTTGTCCCCAGGGCTGTCCCCAAGCTCTCCCCAGGGCTGGGAGGGAGATGGGGCTCAGGTCTGTCCCCAAACTGTTCCCAAGATGTCCCCAAGCCTGTCCCCAGGCAAATGGGGCTCAGAGCTGTCCCCAGGGCTGTCCCCAGGGCTGGGAGGGAGATGGGGCTCAGGGCAGTCCCTATCCCCAATCTGTCCCCAGGGTTTTCCTGCCATCCCAGACGTTCCCAGCTGTTGGCTGAGCTGCCTCCAGCTGTGACCCCTCCCCAGAGGAGCAGAGCCCTCAGTGCAGGACTCACTGGAGGCACTGAGCCGCTGTCATCACCCAGGCTGGAGCCACCAGGAAGCCCCCACAGCTCTGGTTGTCCTTGCCCTGCAGAAGGGCCACGTAGGGAGCAGGCTGTGTCCTGGCTTCTCCTCTCTCCCTCCACCTCCAGGGGTAACCTGCAACGGATGGGGATGGGAATGAGGATTTTGGAGGGCACAGAGATGAGATTTATCCATCCCCAACCCACTCTGACACCAGCAAGGGGGATTATTTACAGACACGAACGAGACAGAGCTGCTGTGGAACGTGCCTTGAGCTGTTTTATTTCCCAGCATCAGTCTCATTACATGGTTATGACAATGGAAAGATGCTAGCAGCTCACAATCTAGGCAGCAGGCCAGAAAACTTAATGTTACAACTCACTTTATAAGCTTCTTGACCAATCACACAAAGCAAAAGCACATTGACAGTATTTATATCTGTAGAGTATATATTCTATATTGACAGTGGTTCTATCCAATCACTATAAGCACAGGCACCTTTGGTTAAACAATGCTTGCTTATTTCAAATACAATACTTACTTGTAAGCCTTCAAACACAACGCACAGAGCTCCATTATTAATCTTTAACCTTCCTAATTTCTCACTAGATAAACTTTTCTGTAGCTTAGAGAGTTATTCTAGACAAGCGTTAATACACAGACCATTGTTCTATTCATCCTTGCTTTTCTACAGTTTAAACAGTTTCTCTGCTGAACCTATCTCATGGCTGCTGCTTAGCTCTAATGCAGCTCTGCTGTATCTGAAGCCCGCCTTTTGCAGCTTTCCACAAAACCCTCTGATTTTATAAATTCCCACCCCACTCTACTTACTGCTGCTGGCTGGGGAGCACATCACCAGCACGAGGGGCAGCAGGAGGCTCTGCAGGTGCTCCATCCCAGCCTGCTGTGGGTCCCTTCGGGCTTCTGGGGTCTCACCCCGCTCCCAGCAGGGTTTTATAGCCCGACACCAGACTCCAGGAAACCACAGGAGGCAGACTCATCTGAAGAATCTCTCCACAAGTTGCATGTCTCAGCAGTGCGAGAGGGGAATTCAGTCAGTTCTGGCTTTGGGCACCAGCCCACCTCCATCATGGGCTGATCTGAGGGATCTGACGTCCTTCTAGAGCCAGTTTTAGAACGTTGTGTTTGTTCTGGAAGCTGTGGGCAATGCACCCACCCTCACCTCTTCGACTTCCAGTGAGCTCTTCCTTTGCAGCTTCTCTTCTTGGAAAGCCTCTTGATTTTTATCAGGAGCCCCACATGAGCATGATTTATTTCACCTGATGCATCACTTCCATCCGTTCTAATGATGCCTTGTGAAACCAGACAGAGTTAATTAATTCATTTATTTATTAGGAGGCCTCAGTGGATCCACATTGGGCAGCACAAGGGCCCAGCCAGGGCTGAGCCCGAGATGAACCAAAACAGTCACAAAATGAACCCAAGATGGACCAAAATGGTCACAAAATGAACCCAAGATGAACCAAAATGGTCACAAAAATGGACAACAGATCATGGGGTCTCACATTTCTATAAATTCTGCTCCATTTGCATCTTGCAGTTAATTGTCCAATTACAGCCCCAGCCCATGCAGGGCTGCACCCAAGATAAAACCCAAAAAGTCACAGAAATGGACAACAGGTCATGGTGTCTCTCACTTTTATAAGTTCTGCTCCATTTTTATATTGGAGTTAATTGTCCAGTTCCAGCTCCAGCCCACGCAGTCCCATCCTTCTTGTTTTTCTCTGTTGTTTGTGCTCTTGGGGCTGAGATTTGGATCATTTGTCCTTGGTGCCCAGCTGGAGCAGGAATTGTTTTGTCTCCCTGCTCTGAGCTCACCATCCCCTCATGTGAACCCAGACCCACACACAAACTAAAATACATTTTAGTGTGTACCTGATTTACCGTCTGTAAATAAAATACACACCAAAGCAGCACAGAACCTGAGAAATACAAAAACTCAAACCTGAGGCATCACTAAAGGCTGTGAATGGCAGGTGAGGACCCTCCTGCTATCCCTCACTCTTGGCTAATGGAGGAAAATTGGCATGAATGTGTTTGTAACATGGTTCTGATGACACTGGGAAAAAATCCTTCCCTGGGATGGAATTCAGAATTCCCAGAGCAGCTGTGGCTGCCCCTGGATCCCTGGCAGTGCCCAAGGCCAGGCTGGATGGGCTTGGAGCAGCCTGGGATGGTGAAAGTGTGCAGGGATGGAATGAGATGATCCCTAAGGTCCCTTCCAGCCCAAATTCTGGGATTTTCCAGAAAAATCCAACCTTGAGCATCCCCAGCTCACCTGTGACGAAGCAGGGCTGATGTTTCCTCGCTGCCCTCACTGCCAGTAAATCAGTTTCCCCCTCAGCCTCCTGTGCCAAGTGGGCAAACCCCAGTTTGTATTTACAAGCTGCCATTCTCGTGCAAAGCCTGCAGCAGCTGGAGCTTCAAGGAAAACCCTGAGACGTGACAGAGATTCATGCAGCACAGATAAGCAGCTGCAGCCTGTTCACTTGCAGATTTGTGAGCCGATAGCAGCTCTGAGCAGCAGCCCAAACATGGACCCTTCTGCTGGAGGCACAGCTGACTCAGTTTCCCTCCATCCCAGGCAAGAATCTGGAGGATTCGTGAGCAGAAATCCGAACTGGGCTGTGGGAACCTCCTCCTGAACAGTGGGAAAGGCCCTGAGAGCAGGGCAGGCACCCTTTCCCCTGCACTGCAGAATGGTTTTGTATATTTAAAATTCCCCGCTGGTTTTTCCCACCACAAACCAACCCACAAAGTCTCCCCCCTGACATCACAGAACATCCTCACCCCTGCCAGGGACATCTGCACTCACTCATTCATCAGAGCTAATTAAGGGAACGCTAATTGTGGAATTTTTTTTTTTTTTTTTTTAGGGTATGTAGTAATAATCAAATGAGCATTGTTGTTATTAAGGTTAAATTGTTGTTGTAAGTTTGAATATTTTAATGGCAAAATTGATGAGATTGTTGTTTGTGGTAAGGAATAGTTAAGGTAATGTTGGCAATGAGAGTATTGGTTATAAAGTTAAATTTTTTTGTGAAAAATTCTAATTGTGGAACTTTTTATTTTTTAGGGCATGTAGTACAATTGAACAAGGTTAAATTGTTGTTGTAAAGTTTGAATATTTTGATGGTAAAATTGATGAGATTATTGTTTGTGGTTAGGATTTTTTAAGGGAATGAGGGTATTCGTTATAGCATTTTTTGGGTGAAAAATCCTGTTTGCTGAACTTTTTTTTGGGTATGTAGTAATAATTGAATGAATATTGTTGTTATTAAGGTTAAATTGTCGTTGTAAGTTTGAATATTTTAATGGTAAAATTGATGAGATTGTTGTTTGTGGTTAGGAATTGCTGAGGTAATGTTGGCAATGAGAGTATTAGTTATAGCATTTTTTTTGGTGAAAAATTCTAATTGTGGAACTTTTTTTAGGCTATGTAGTAATAATTGAATCAGTATTATTGTTATTAAGGTAAAATTGTTCTTGTAAAGTTTGAATATTTTAATGGTATAATGTTGGCAATGAGAGTATTAGTTATAGCATTTTTTTTTCTGAAAAATTCTAATTCGTGGAACTGTTTTTTTAGGGTATGTAGTAATAATCAAATGAGTATTGTTGTTATTAAGGTTAAATTGTTGTTGTAAGTTTGAATATTTTAATGGTAAAATTGATGAGATTGTTGTTTGTGGTTAGGAATTGCTAAGGTAATATAGGCAATGAGAGTATTAGTTATAGCATTTTTTTTTGTGAAAAATTCTAATTGTGGAACATTTTTGGGTATGTAATAATGATTGAATGAGTATTATTGTTATTAAGGTTAAATTGTTGTTGTAAAGTTTGAATATTTTAATAGTAAAATTTGTGAGATTGTGATTAGGAACTGTTAAGCTAATGTTGGCAATGAGAGTATTAGTTATAGTATATTTCTTTTGGTGAAAAATATTGGAAGAGAAGTGTGATTGGAATACATATTTTAAAATATGATTCAGTGTGTTGTCGAATTGCATTTTATAACTTTAGTAATATATTGAATAAAGATTGGTGATTAATTTTAGGGTAAAACAACTTCATTTAATCTCTGTCTCCATCACCTCCCCCTGGGAACTCTTGGCTCTCTGTGCACTCAAGAGAAACCACCAGAAAGGAGCTGGAAAGAAGGAGATGGGAGGAAATTCAGACTGCAATGTCTGAAAACAGCCCTTGAGCATCCTCTGAGGGGAGAACTCATCTTTGGGCATCACCCAAAGCTGCAGGGAGAGGTTTGGGTTACCAGGGGATAAGGATGTGCCCAGCGCCAGCCAGGTCTGGTCCCTGCAGGGAGGAGAGGAGGATGTGGCTTTGGGGTCAGGCACTTCTGTGAACCCAGGTCCTTCAAAACCCTTTCAGTTCAAGCCTTTCTGTGCTTCTACCCCCAGGAAAGGGGATGGATTGTGTCTGCAAAGCCTGGGAGCAGGGGATGTGTGACAGCTGGGATTTGGGCCGTGCCTCCTCTCTGGGATCCTAAAGCCCTGACCTGGTGGTTTAACAGCCACTGCCCACACCCAAGGGCTCAGGACACAGAAAATCCAGCTCCCTGCAGCCAGTGGAGCCTCTTGCAGCTCAGAGAGACCAGCCTGCTGTGCCCTGTCAGGACCAGGACATTCCTCTGGCTGCCCTGGGTGATTAGAGACCCAGGCAAGGGGCTCAGAGACCCTGACATGGGGTCAAAACCACCTGTGCCTTCCATTTTTGCCCATGGAAAAAATTACCGGCTTTGTGTGAAGAGTTACAAGCCGCAAAAGTTTGAGTAGAATCATGGTTAATTTGTCACAGGGTGAAAAAGCAGAATTTTAGGGATTTAGATTGAGGGTTCAAGAGGCAAGATGGAGGAATCTGGGTGTGTCCTGTCCTTCTTCTCCTTCTTCTTGTCCTCCATCTTCTGCTGGGATGGTGACACTTCTGAATTGGTTTAGAGTGGAGGCAGACTGTCTAACATAGGTGATAGGTATTGGAGAATTATTGTAAATGAAGTACACATAGTTTTTAGTATAAAAAGTTAACACCACCCCAAGGACAGGCACTGTGTCTCAACCCAACCTGCTGGACAGATCTCAGCAGGCTGGAGAAAGAATGGAATAAATAAGAGAAAATAAACAACTTTGAGAAGCAGAACCGAGGAATCTCAACTTCTTCTTTTGTCACAGGGCTGGGGAAAAAAGACTTTTAATACCTCAGGGGTCATCTCAACCACAGAAAACCCAAGAGTGCCCTGTGACCTTTCTGTGCAGCTGCTCTGTGCCCTGGGGTGCTGAGAGGGAGCAGAGATGGAACCCTCAGAGCCCTGGGCACTGCTGGTGCCCACAGCCCTGCTGCCCATGCTCCCAGGAGGGTGGCACCACACTGGAGTTGGTGAAGGGATCTGTGCCCATCATCCTGCCCATTTCTACCTGGGCAGTTTTACTCCTCATCAGTAATTGCAGCTTCTTCAAGTCAGGTCCCATAAGTTCTTGCAGGTCTGTTACTCAACCAAGATAGCTCAGCTACTTTTAGGGGCATAAAGTCAGCAGGATGGCTGCTGTGGCAGTGTTGGGAACAAAAAGGTTTAATAAAAGGCAAAATAACAAACAGAGGAAAACTGAGCTAGGTGCAAGAGGTTCTTGCTCCTGGTAAAACACCTCACAAAAGTGATTAGTTTTAGTTTCTTTGTTCTCTTCTTTTTCTAGTAAATTGCCCAAGCAGGATTTTTTGGCTTCTGCCTAATTAGCTATCCTTAAATTTGAAGTGAAATTCCCCAGGCCTATGAGGTTTTTTCACCTAATGGAAGAGAGAAACTTCCGGGCTTCTTTCCTTTTTGAGGGAACAAAAGATACTTTTGTCACTCCATCAATAGGAGGCACATTCCCATACTCATCACCCCAAGAAGGACAAATCCAGCTCTTATTTCTGATTCTGCCACAGATTGAGGATGCAGAGCTGTGATTTCTGCACCTCTCAGGTGCAGCAGCCAGAGCCTCCCTCCTGTTAAATGTAATTTAAAGATCTAAACATTAAACATGTGATTTAAACATTTAAACATTAATCATGCGATTTAAACACTTCTCTCTGTGGCAAGGCCACAAAAAACACACAACACACGCTGGGAGGGGCAGCTTTGAGTTTACTCGAAGTGCAAGCAGGGTTCAAGCAGGAACAGGGTTATCTCTGAAGGAAGTGGGGTTTCTTGTGGCACAGCCTCTTTTTGTGCCATCTGGGGCCATCTCTGCTCCTGCCAGGGGGGACAGACAGGCAGACAGGGACAGACAGCAGCCCCAGAACCCAGTGAAGGTGCCCTGAGCAAGTAATTTGGGTTCCTGAGGAGACAGCAGGGAGTTGAGCCTTCAGCAGGGGCAGGAAGGAAGATTTGCAGTGTCCCGGGCACAGCAGAGCTGGAGAAATGCTCCCACTGACTGCCATTACTTATTCATGACTTTCCTGATCCAGGGCAGGTAGTTGGAGATGCGGGCGTAGACCCCGGGTGGGGAATCATGGCCAAAGGAAACAATTCCTTGTGCCACCTTATTGCACACCAGGGGCCCACCAGAATCTCCCTGGGGAGAGATAAAGTTCATTTTAGAGACAACAGATATTTTTTTTTTCTTGCCTGTGGTAACAGATTTGCTCCCTCCCTGCCCTGGGGCTCCATTCCTGCCCCATTTCCCAACTGGGCTGAGCTCTACCCCTGTGGCTGGTGCCAGGACATCCAGAGAGGCAAACCCTGTGCTCAAACACTTGTCACCTGCCCTGGGAGCTGCCCCAGCTCCCAGAACATCCCCTGTGCCCTCTCCTACCTGGCTGGAATCCCTCAGCTGGTGGAAGCTGCCAGCACAGATCATGCCAGAATTCAGGTTTGGGTAGAAGAGGCTGCATTTCCTGCGGCTGTAGATGGACACCTGGGTCTCAAAGAGCTTGCTGGTGGGCCTGTCCTCGTCGATCAGACCCCAGCCTGCAATCATGCACTTGGTGCCCGTGGGGAGGTCACTGCCAGTCCTGGGCAGAGGGATGGGCTGCACGTATTCATTGAGAGTGACCCTTGATGTCAGCTAGAAGGGGTTCAGAGAGGGCTGTGAGCGGGATATTTGCTCTGCAGAGGCAGGCAGGGTCTAGCAGGCTCTGCCAGCTGCTGTGAGAGCCACACGAGGCTCCAACCCCTGCCCATGGCTCCTTCCCAGATCCCTCCCAACCTCCAGCACCTGGGGCAGGAGCAGCTTTGGGGAACGAGCCCCCAAACAGGACAAGCTCTACCCAGCCCCTGGTGTCCCCCAGCCCCTCTGCACCCTCAGAACTCCTTGCCTGCAGCAGCATGATGTCGTTTGCATTGGTGATGGGGTTGTACTCAGGGTGCTCGTAGTACTTGAGCACTCCTCGGACCTGCTGGGATTTTTCTGGTTCAAAGATGTTGTGAGCCCCCAGGATGACTGTGGTGTTCCTGGCCATGGCAGAAGGGGGAGGAAAGGGGAAATCAGGCTGGGGAAAGGGGAAATCAGGCTGGTAGTCACTCACTCCCTCCCTCATTTGATATAACTCATTTTACAGGCAGGTGCAGAGAGGGACCTGCTCCAAAATCACTCCAGGGAAAGAACTCCCACTCTAGGGGAGAAAAAAAGGGATAAAACCCCTGTATCAATACTCACCCCAGGCAGTGTGCAGCTGACATCACCCAGTCAGGGGCCACCAGGAAGCCCCCACAGAACCCCTGCTCTACTATCTTCAGGTATGCCATGTAGGGGTGCGAGTGGGGCCGTGCCTCGTGGCCCCCCACAATCTCACCCCGTAGAGAACCTGCAAAAAAACCCAGCCTAATATGAGCCAGGGGCTTCTGAAACCCCCCCAAAGCAGCCCCAAAGCACAGCCCTGACTCACTGGCATTGGCCCAGGGGCAGCAGAGCAGCAGAAACAGGGCTGGCACTGTCCAAAGCTGGCACATCTTTTCCCACTTGGGTGCAATCCTGAGTTTGCCCCTAGCCAGGAGCTGCTTTTATAGCCTGCAGGCAGCTGTGCCCAGCAGCCAGGAAACCATGTGCAAAGGGCTGATTGGGTTAATCAGGGCATCTCTGGCCTGGCCAGCTCAGTGCCCACGTCCCCCTGACTGGCACTGATGGGTGATATAGCCCAGGGTGGAAATGCCAGGGCAGATAGAACCTGGCACAGCACAGTCACAGCCTCAGGGGGTGCTGGAAGCAAGATTAGAAGTGATTTTGAGGTGTGATTTCATAATTCTCCCACACTTTCTCTTTAATGTTTTCTTGCCCTGAGGAAATGTAAGGTTCTAGAAAAAAGCCACTTTAAAAAATCATCAGAAAAACTTGGCCATTTAAAGTTGTGAATGTGCTCCTGAGGAGACAATCCTGAAATTTGGTCTTTCATATCCTTGTTTTCCTTTGAGAAATGCTCTGCAGAGCCTCTTTTCTTACAGAGATTCACCATCACCCATTTAAATGAAAGGGCAAACAGCTCAGCTGGTTTTGAGCGCTGTGAAAAGTCAAATCTGCAGAGTTTGGGTCAGCCCAGATCAGAGGGGCTCTCTTGGCTCTTCTTGGCTCCTCTGGGGGCAGAAGACCGGGGACTGGGATGTGGGAAATGCTCTGTGCATTTAGTAGAAGAGACCAAAGCGGGGAAGTGCAACCACTCAACTGCCAGGAGTGCTCAGTCATTTTTAAACCAAATCTACTCCACCCTTCCTGGAGCACAAAAACACCTGCAAGTGGATGCCATGGGCTGTGCTGGGGCCATGCAGCCTGACACTGAGCTCTCCACAGAGCTGAACCCATGGTTTGGTATTTTAAATCTTAATATCTGAAAGCACGAGCTTTAATCAGGACTGTGCAGCAGCACAGCAGGAAAACCTCAAGAGGAATCATCGATGTTTTATCTTGTGTTTGTAATTTGCTCTTTTTGCCCGGCAGTTACTTGTGGCTGCCCCACAATCTGTGGGTGGAAACCTTCCTGGGAGCAGCAGCCCCAGGACAGGAGGGACAGGCCATGGGCACAGGGAGCTGAGCTGCTCTCCTGCTCCTCTCTGAGTGCAGACAAGCTCCTCTCTCTGAGGCCAAGGTGTTTTGGCTTTCCTGTTGACTTCTGGAGGGTGCCAGGGATGCTGAGGTGCCTCATCCATCAATACCTGCTTTAGGCACGGAGCTGGAGAGGTCCAGAGGGCTTCAGGTGTCCCCTGTGTGTCCCCTGACCCTTCCCAGCCCAGCACAAGGAGCCACCAGGCAGTTTCAGACAGTTTCTGGCAGTGTCAAGCAGTTTCAGGCAGATTCTGGCTCTGATCTGAAGGGAAAATACGAGAAATGTCGCAGGAGGGGGTGTCCATCCTCTGCCCCACTTGGCTTCAAAGAAAGAACATCTGAACTGGGATGTCAGCAGGGGAGAAAGGCCAAGATCCAGCTCAGGCTGTGGCTGCAGAGAGCAATGGGGATGAGACAGAGCAGGAATTCTTCTTCACGTGGGGGCTCAGACCCCATTAATCCTCAGTCATGAGCTGGGGTCTCCTTGCATTGGATGTGTTTGTGGAAAGGGCATTTTTTAGGAAGATTTTTCCTTGTTTTGCTGGTCCAGAGAAGCAGAACACCAAGGGTGAGGGGGTCAAGCTCTCCCAGCAGCTCACCTGCCTCGGGCAATAGAGTTTGTCTGCCCCAGTCCCATCCTCTCCACAGATCTCTCAGGAATCCCTGAGACTCAAACATTGCCAGCTCTTGGAGAAGCTACTTAGAGCCCCAGGAACATTGCACTGTTGGACAATACCCTTTTCCTGACCCAGACCCAGAGACCCAGAACTTTCTATCCAGTCCTAAAACTCAACAAATCCATTTCCTTAAACCAAACCCTAAAAACTCCCTACAAATCCACTTCCCACATTCCACCAGCTCTGTCCTGAACAGACCCATGAGCTGGAGGTTCCCCCTGAGGAAAAAGCAAAGCTCACAGGGGTGATGTGCCGGGGTCTCACTGACCCTTTGGATTCCAGATTTGGGGACAATTTGGGGGTGATCTCCTGGTGCTGAACGTGCAGCCCTGCACTCGTGGCTCGGCCTTCCTGCTGATTTCCTCCCCTTCAATCTGGGGTCATCTGCTGACCTTATCAGCGTGACTTTCTTTCCACTCTGCTGATAGGAAAGGCCAAAGCCTCAGCTGAAAGGGTGAGGGTGGAGGATGGAGCCCTCAGCTTTTGATGAGAACCACTCTTGCTTGCACGTGGCTTTCTGCAGGAGCCACCTTTGCATTTTCCTGTTGTCTGAGCTGCCATCCAGGCTGGGATCAGTCCATGGGCTCCCTGGACAGCTCCCTGCTCTTTCCTCTCATCTTGGTGACATTTCCATGGCTCCCTGGCAGTCTGGAGTGAGAGCCCAAGGACTCTGAGACCCTGAGTTAAAGGGTGCTCTGCTTTTCTTTCATCTCTGCCACTCTGCAGCTGATTTGGGTGGGGTCCACCCTGCACAGAAATGTGGTTGATGGTGTAACTTCCCCTTTTTTACTTTGGTAGGTAGAAGCTTCACTTATTTTGCACGAGGAGCTGTCCCCACTACCTGCACCGTGCTGGGCCTCAGATGAGGAGCTGGAGAGCATTGCTGAACCTCCCTAGGGCAGCAAGAGCCTCCCACAAGCCATGGCAGGTGAGTGCAAAGGCAAATTCACATCCACAGCTGGGAACAGCACGTTCCAAGGCTCTTCTATTGAGTTTTGCAAATATAAGGAATTAGGCCAATGCTGGAAATGAACATTTCAGCCATGCTCTGGTTCCTTGGTTCTCCTCTCAGCACCTTGTGCCCCCTCAAAGGTGGGAAGCAGCAGCTTTTTGCCTCCTTCCCTGCCTGTGGGAGGATCCTCACCCATCCCTACCAGGTGTTTGGTGAGTTGAAGGTGTAGTTGCAGTGTCAGGGCACGTGCTCAGCTTGGAGCAGCTGGATTGCTTTGGAGTGGAGGCACCCCACAGGTGCCAGAAGCTGCACAGACAGGATGGATGTGCCTGAATGTGCTCTGAGAGAGTGGCAGGAGCTGGGCCCATGGAGTGACAGCATGGATCGTCCTCCTGAAGAGGGAAGAGGGATGATCTGAGCACAGGGCAGTTGAGGAACAGGCAGTGGCTCTCCGCCAGGCTCTGCAAGCAAAGCACTTTGTGTCTCGAGCTGTCTGGGTGCTCTTACCAGCACTGGGATCTGTTCAGGCTCCCAGACCCCACCCATCTAGGCGTTGTCCCTGTTTGACACAGCTTGCTCCAACCCTGGCACGTTTCTTCACCCATGTCACACCTTCACAACCACAGCAAAGCTCAGAATAACCAGACCCTTACCAAGAAATGATGACAGTTGTTAGAAGAGATGTCAATAGTGGCAGTCACAACAGGAAATTTTATTAAACAACAGGAAGCCCATGCTCATGGGTGGACTTACAAAACACCTCACCCTCCTCTCCCCTTGCTCTTTCAGTGCTGCAGTGCTGGCAGACAGGGCTCTGACTCTCCCCTCTGCTGAGCAGGGCTGGCTGCAGCCCTCCAACAGAGGATCTGCTCTGCCCCAAGCCTCACCTGACCCTTCCTGCATCGAGCACCCGCTGAGTGCAGACCCAGGCTCAGAAGATGGCTCCTCCAGTGCTGGGCTGGCTGGTGAATCGCTCCCTCCTCCTTCCCCTGGACTCTGCTCACCTGCTCACCTCCAAAGCCTCCTGCCTGCAGCTGGCTGCCACCGGGAACATCAACATCATCCTGCAGCACTACAACTTCTCGGGCAAGCTCAGCAAGCGCCACTCCGCCGACGAGGGCATGGGGCCTCTGCGCACGGCCTTCGCCGTCATCAGCTGCCTCATCATCGTGGAGAACCTGCTGGTGCTGCTGGCCGTGCTGCGCTGCCTGCGGGGCCGCCGCTGGGTCTACTCCTGCATCGCCAGCATCACCCTCAGCGACCTCCTGGCGGGCATCGCCTACCTCTGCAACCTCTGCCTGTCGGGCAGCAAGACCTTCCAGCTGTCCCCTCAGCTCTGGTTCCTCAGGGAGGGCATCCTCTTCGTGGCCTTGGCGGCCTCCACCTTCAGCCTGCTGGTGACGGCGGTGGAGCGCTACGGCGCCATGGTGAGGCCCATCGCGGAGAGCGAGGCCAGCAAGACGCTGCGGCTGCGCGGCCTCATCGCGGCCTGCTGGCTGCTGGCCTTCGCCATCGGCCTGCTGCCCATGCTGGGGTGGAACTGCCTTTGTGATTTCCAGGCCTGCTCCGTGCTCCTGCCGCTCTACTCCAAGAATTATATCCTGTTCTCCGTGGTGATGTTCAGCGTGATCCTCCTGGGGATCATCGGGCTCTACATCTCCATCTTCCTGCTGGTGCAGGCCAGCTCCAGGCAAAGCTGCTCGCGGAATGGCCGCCGGCGCTCGCTGCGCTTGCTGAAGACGGTGCTGATGATCCTGGGGGCTTTCATCGTGTGCTGGAGCCCTCTCTTTGTGCTGCTGCTCTTGGATGTGTTCTGTGACACCGGGGCCTGCAACCACCTGCGCAGCCTGGACTGGACCCTGGCTCTGGCACTGCTCAACTCAGGGGTCAACCCCGTCATTTACTCGCTACGCAGCGTGGAGGTTCGCCGGGCCGTGGGCAGCCTGCTGAGCTGCTGCTGTGTCAGGGCTGGGCTCTGCAGGCCTGGCAGCTGCGTGACCATCTCGGACATCAACTCTGGTTCCTCCACGGAGAGCTCCCTGCGCTGCCGGGACAGCTTCCGAGGCCCCACGGCCAAGAGCGCTCAGCCCAGGGCGCCTCTGTCCAGCAACTCCAGCATGATGAGCAATCTGCCCAGCCTGTGAGGGGAAAAGAGGTGCCAGACAGCCCCCAGGAGCTCATGGGGCTGCTCCTGGCCTGGCAGGGCTGTAGCAAGGCTGAGCAGTTGTGAACTGCACCATCAGACTGATGCAGCACAGGGACAGGAATTGCTCCTTGAATTGAGTGAAAGACACAGGGACATTTTGGGATGGATGCTGTGCTGGGACAGCTGCAGTGCTCAGGTTCTCTGTGTGAGCTTTGGGTGTGCAGAGGTGCTGTAGCTGCACACCTGAGGATGTTTTGCCCCATAGGGTGGATTTTCCCAACCGGGTGGCCCTTCCAAGACTTTGGAATCCTTTTGGATCTTCTGTGATGGGCACAGCTGGCGGGAAGGAATGCAAACTTGATGTCCTGCCCAACCTGAGGATGGCAGAGAGCTGCAGCCACAGCCCAGACTCTCCCCAGGGTGCAGACTGGGCACTGAGCCAGGACAAATGCTGTGACGGAGCTGCAGTGACAGGGCTGGCACTGGCATGGACACAAGGAGGGACTGGGGAGCCTGGTGCCATCCTGGGCCTGAAGACACAGCCAGTTTGTGCCTCAGATCCCTGCTCTTCTGTTCTCCCATGTGGGGAATAACCAGAGCAGCACCCAAATGCCTCCTCTCACAGTGCCAGAAGGACACAGAAGCACTGGGGACTCACAGTGCTGGCCCAGCCCCTCTGCAGGAGCTGAGAGTGCAGCTCATTTGTTTTGCATAATAAATCAGGGTGATCAGAAAGCCTTGGGGTGATTTGCTTTGATTTTTTTCCTCTGGAGGCCAGGTACTGCCGGGGGATGTTTTTGTAGTCTGGGGACAGCTGGAGCTGCCCTCCTGTTCTTGGGACAGGGGGATTGCCCTGCTCAGGAGGCAACAGGTCCTGTTCACCCCATCGTATCCTGTCCTGTCCCATTCATCCCATCCCGCTCCATCCTGTTCATCCCATCCCATGGATCCAATCCCATCCCATCCCATCCCATCCCATCCCATCCCATCCCATCCCATCCCATCCCATCCCATCCCATCCCATCCCATCCCATGGATCCCATCCCATCCCATCCCATCCCATCCCATCCCATCCCATCCCATCCCATCCCATCCCATCCCATCCCATCCCATCCCATCCCATCCCATCCCATGGATCCCATCCCATCCTATAGATCCTGCCCCATCCCATTAATCCCATCCCATGGATCCCATCTAATGGATCCCATTCCATCCCATCCCATGGATCACATCCCATCCCATGGATCCCATTTCATCCCATTATCCCATCCCATCCGCTGGGGGGCGCTCGGGAGCTCCAGGCCGGGATGAGGGCGCCCCCTGCAGGCCAAGCCGTGGCGGCACCGCGGCCCGCACGGAGCTACCGCGACTACAACTCCCAGCGCCCCTCGCGGCGGCGAACGAACTACGGGTCCCGGTGCGCGGCGCGGGGCGCGCCGTGCGTGCCGAGCAGGCCGCAGTGCGGGCCGGGGCCGCGGCGATGCTGGAGGAGGCGGGCGAGGTGCTGGAGTCGGTGCTCAAGGCCTCATGCCTCCCGATCAGCGTCCTGCTCTTCGTGCCCGCCGTGCTCCTGCTGCTGGGGCCGCCGCCTGCCGCCGAGGCCGCGCACGAGTTCACGGTCTACCGCATGCAGCAGTATGAGCTGGGCGGGCAGCCCTACGGTGAGGAACGGCTCGGCCCGGCCGGGCCCGGTGCTGCCGGCAGCGGCTCCCTCAGGGCTGGTGGGGCCGTGGGAAGGGAGCCGCGAGCCCGGGGAGAACCCAGGGTAGGGCGGCCAGGCCTAGGGGAGGGCTCGGGGGGTTTGGGAGGCGACAGCGGCCGGGCCCAGGCGCGGAGAGGCCGCGGGAGGGCCCCGGGTCCGGCCGGGTCTCAGTGCCCAGAGGGCCCCGGGTCCGGCCGGGTCTCAGTGCCCAGAGGGCCCCGCTGGCCGGGTCTCACTGCCCGGGCTCGGTACGAGCGGGAGAGGGGCTGGAGCTCCATGGAGGTGACCCAGAGGTAGCCAAGGAGCCCCGGTCTGTGGGCTCTGTGTTCTGGGCTCCTGCATTGTGGTAAACTCGGGTGTGAGCTCAGCTTTCTCCTTTTGCCTTTGAGTCTTTTATTGACAGGTTAGTTCCTCTTTGCTCTTCATCCTCCTCATCCTCAGCTCTGTGTTGCTCCAGTGGCTCCATTTCAGAGCCAGTCCCCCCCCGTGTTACAGCTGACCTTTACTTCCTCCTTTCTCCCACTTGCAGCCTGCTGGTTGTGCAACACCTTTCTCTGGGTCAGAGACACGCCCTGTGCTGGAGTCCTTGAGGTGCTGCAGCCCTCAGCCTCCTCCCCTGTGTGCCCACAAACCCAGAACCAAAGGTTGTTTCTGGATCATCTGTAAAGATTTTATTCCAGGCCAGGGCACGTGTTCTGTTTGTGAATGACTCTTCCTGTAGATTTAACAATTAACAGCCTCACTTTTAATGTGTGCTGTCCATGAGACACCACCTCTCATTCTTTCAGACCTTAGTAAGCTCAAATATACGAGATATGAATTGCAGCTGTGCCTGTGTACTTCTTAAACACTTCATGCTTCTGCTGGCTTCTAAATAAATGAAATTAATTCTGGGTTCTTCCATCACAGTTTCTCAGAAGGTGTCCACACCTTGAGGGTTCTGACAGCCTCAGGAGCTCCAGGGCAGGCCCTGCATGGGGGTAGGACTCTCTTTGCTCAGGTGCTGGGAGCTGTTTGCTGACAGCCTTAGCAGGGATCTGATTCAGCTGCCTTTCACTTTGCTTGCCTGAATGTCCCCTCTACCCAAGTGCTCACAATTTTGTGACCTCTTGAAAAGCCAGGTGTTATTTTTTTAAGATGCTTCCAGTTTACTTTTTCTGCTGTTTCTTTTCCTGGAGCCTTTTAGCGTGGTGGGCTGTTTCCTTTGTTCCTTCCTGCTGCTGTTCCTGTTCCCTGTGTGTTCTGAGATGTCTTTCAGGATAAAAGCTGCATTTCAGAGCAGTCTAAATTGGAAGGGACCCACAAGAAATCCAGCTCTCAAAGGGAGTTACCCACAGAGGGATCAAACCCATAACCTTGGTGTTACTAGCACCATGCTCTGACCAACTGAGCTCATTTGTTGTTCCAGATTCTTGTATTTTTGTTTCCAAAAATACCAAGTAACAGGTTGCTGCTCAGCCTCCTCTTGCAGAGGGAAGAGTTTTTTGTCAGCATCACTCATGGAGCAATTTAAGAACAAGCTTGGACTTCCTCTGATACTGATAGAATGAGAATTCTTTGGTTTGGAAATGAGTGATTTACATTTACACACAGCTCTCTGTAGAGAAACTACAGAAAATGAACCTGTCAGGAGAATACTGTTGTGTCTGCCCTGTTTAGATGTCAGAGAGAGCAGAACTTCAGGTGCACATCATTCCTGTGGGAATGGTGGAGGGATTATCCTCATTTTGAATTGTTTTTCTCTGGTTGGAGTGGTGGTGCTGTTAATATTTGTTTGTTTAGTGTCAGAGCTCTGTGGGGAGAATTCACATTGTGCCTGGCCTGTTTCTGGGTGTGTGGCCCTCACTGATAATGTGCAGGGGAAATGCAGATTTTTCTTGTTTAGGTGTTTCTGTGACCAAACTAATGTTAGAGTTAAGCTAAACCAGGTTTAAATGTAGTTCTTAGCAATGCTGCTGTCTGTCCCAGAACAATGAGCTCTCCAGTGGAGGTGCCAGAATTATAGAAGAATAAATTGACTTATAAATTATAGGGTGGGTTTGACCCTCTCTAATTTCACAAGATGTCCTTTTGGCCCTCCCTTGGGGAATGCAGCAGCTTCTGGCAAGCTTGCTGTGCTCCCAGGGGATTGCATTTCCAGTGGGGGATTTGATCTGCTGCAACTGAGAGCAGGAGAGGGCGAGCCCTGAGGAGCAGCCTGCTCTTCCAGAACCTTCTTTGGGGTTACCTGGGGCACTCTGGTGTCCTCAGGGTGACAGGGGCCAGGCTGGTGTCCTCAGGGTGACATGGGGCAGGCTGTTATCCCTTCATCAGGGGCTTCTGCAGCTCAATCCTCCAGCTGGGGGAGGCTCTGGAGAGGCCAGGCTGTGTCCAGGTGTGTTGATTATCAAGTGCAGGTGAGCAGACAGGTAAGCTGAGTGTTGTGTTGAGGATTTAGCCTGGAAGGTGAAGCTCTGGGGTGTGGAACAAGGGGCCAGGCAGGATTTAGGCTGGAAAGTGAAGCTGTGGGTTGTGGAACAAGGAGGGTCTGGCAGGATTTAGACTGGAAGGTGAAGCTGTGGGGTGTGGAACAAGGGGCCAGGCAGGATTTAGGCTGGAAAATGAAGCTGTGGGGTGTGGAACAAGGGGAGTCTGGCAGGATTTAGACTGAGAATTGCAGCTGTAGGACATGGAGCAAGAGGTCTGGCAAGATTTAGACTGGAAGGTGAGGCTGTGGGGTGTGGAACAAGGAGGGTCTGGCAGGATTTAGACTAGAAGGTAAAGTTATGGGGTATGGAAGAAGGGGGATCTGGCAGGATTTAAACTGGAAAGTGAAGCTGTGGGGTGTGGAACAAGGGGTCTGGCAGCATTTAGGTTGGAAGGTGAAGTTGTAGGGTGTGGAACAAGGGTTCTGTCAGAGTATAGAACTGGAAGGTGAAGGTGTGGGGTGTGGAACAAGGGATCTGGAAAGATTTAGACTGAAAGGTGAGGCTGTGGTGTGCAACAAAGGGGGTCTGGCAGGACTTGGGCTGGAAGGTGAAGCTCTGGGGTGTGGAACAAGGAGGGTTTGGTAGGATTTAGACTGGAAAGTTGCAGCTGTGGGACATGGAGCAAGAGGTCTGGTTGGATTTAGACTGGAAGGTGAGGCTGTGGGGTGTGGAACAAGGGGTCTGGCAGGATTTAGGCTGGAAGGTGAAGCTGTGGGGTGTGGAACAAGGAGGGTCTGGCAGGATTTAGACTGGAAGGTGAAGCTGTGGGGTGTGGAACAAGGAGGGTCTGGCAGGCTGTGGCTGCACAGGAAAACCCACAGACACCTCTGCCCCATCTCTGACAAGGACAAGGAGGCGAACTCATCTTTCTGCAGCTTCTGGCCTCTCTGCAGCCCACCAGGCTGCCCCCAGGAGTGTTGTGAGCAGGAGGCAGGCTGGATCAAGGGGGTTGGGATGCAGTTCCTTATGTGCCCTCCTGCTTTCCCTGCTGGCAGGCACCAGGAGCGCCGTGCTCAACACGGAGGCGCGCACCGTGGAGGCGGACGTGCTGAGCCGCCGCTGCGTCATGATGAGGCTGGTGGACTTTTCCTACGAGCAGTACCAGAAGGCTCTGCGCCAGTCAGCTGGGGCTGTGGTCATCATCCTGCCAAAATCCATCTCCTCTGTCCCCCAGGATGTGGTGAGGGTAAGCAAAAAAGTTTTCTTTCCCTTTCTTTCCCTTCCCCATGGGAGGTGTGTTGAAGGGAAGCTTGGTTGCTGCAGGGTTGGAAGATTGTGTTCTAATTTTAAAACTTCTCTCTCTCTGCTTTGGTTGTTGATTTTTTTCTTGACACCTCTCTGTGGTGGTGTTTGCAGGGGTCCCAGGATGAGGGAAGAGATGAGAATGTTGACTCCATGTTTCAGAAGGCTGATCTATTATTTTATGATATATAGTATATTAAAAGAAAATGATATATTGGAACTCTACGAAAAGAATAGAAGAAAGGATTTCGTCAGAAGGCATGAAAGGAATAGAAATGAATGATAATAAAATCTGTGACTGACCAGGGAGTCTGAGACAGCAGGAAAAGGGAAAAGCAATGTTCCTCACTCAGGGTCACCAATTGTGGTGGTGTTCACAGGGGTCCCAGGATGAGGGAAGAGATGAGAACCTTGACTCCATGTTTCAGAAGGCTTGATTTATTATTTTATTATATATATTATATCAAAACTATACTAACAGAATAGAAGAAAGGATTTCATCAGAAGCCTAGCAAGGAATAGAAAATAATGAAATAATAATAAAATCTTGTGACTGACCAGATAGTCTGAGACAGCTGGACTGTGACTGGCCATTAATTAAAAACAACCACATGAGACCAATCAAAGATGCACCTGTTGCCCTCCACAGCAGCAGATAATCATTGTTTACATTTCATTTCTGAGGCTTCTCAGGAGAAAAAATCTTAACAAAAATATCTTTCATAAAATATCACAGGGACACCTCTTGTGTTTAGCAGATGTTAAGTTTGTGTCTCCCTTAAATCTTCAGCAATTCATGGAGATAGAGCCAGAAATGCTTGCTATGGAAACCATTGTGCCAGTCTACTTTGCAGTGGAGGATGAGGAGCTGCTGTCTATCTATGAACAAACACGAGCTGCTTCTGCATCACAGGGTTCTGCCTCAGCTGCAGAAGGTGAGTTCTAGCAAGGAGAAACAAGTTTTGAGGAAGACAGGGCTGTTCCCACCCCTGGGAGGAGTCTGCACCATGAACCAGTGTTCTGTCACCTTTGTGTTTATTCTGTCTTTGTCAAAGTGTTTAGAGATTCAGTGGAAGAAAAGCACAGTATAAGAAAGCAATACTTGACTATATTTGGATATGCAGTTGCAGGAAGTTCTCAGTTTCACCCTGTTTCAAGTAAGGTAGAAATCAAAACTAGGTTAAATCAACATAAATGTTAAGTTATGATGGTGTGTTGGTAGAAGCTGAAACTTATTGTCTGACCACAAGTCAGTTTGATACTTCCATGTAAATAATATGACTGTCTTTATTTATCTGCTGTTTATGACTAATTTTAGCACTACTGGGGAAAAGTTTTTGACCAGCCAAAAAACTGGGATTTTAGTACAGACTGAAAAAGCACCAAGATTCTGTGTCATTGCATAAACACCAGTGACAACTGAGAGGCCTTCAATGGTTTAAAGCTGTTCTCTCCAAAGCTCAGTTAGCAGGGGAAAGGAAGGGATGAAACATCCCCAGGTGTACATTGTGGGGTTTTTTTTGGTGTTTTTGTTTCAGTTCTGCTGCACACAGCAACTGCCAATGGCTTCCAGATGGTGACCAGTGGGGCTCAAAGCAAAGCTATCAATGACTGGCTCATCCCCAGTGTGGAGGTGAGTTGTGGATGGATGAGGTGACTTCTTTTATTGGGATTTTATCAGGGGAGTCTCAGCCAGGTATCTGAAGTCCTCACAGCTGAGGCCACAGCAGACTCAGCAGGAATGTAGAAGTCAGTCTGTCCTTGTACAGACACACAGGAGGTGATGGGGACTGACCATTCTCTCTTTCCTCTGCAGGGAAGGCTGACAGGGCTGGGTGGAGAAGACCTGCCCACTGTTGTGATAGTTGCCCACTATGATTCCTTTGGAGTGGCTCCAGTGAGTATTTTTTCCCTGGAACTCTCTGTTTCTGTCCTTTTCCCCTCTGCCTTAAGGCTGTGGGGCAGTTTCTGTGTCTTTCCTTGGCCTTAAGGCTGTGGGGCAGTTTCTGTGTCTTTCCTTGGCCTTAAGGCTGTGGGGCAGTTTCTGTGTCTTTCCTTGGCCTTAAGGCTGTGGGGCAGTTACAAGTGGAGCCCAGTGCTGTCCTGCAGCTGTTCTGATGGCTGAGAGCCAGTGCAGCTTTGTCACCTTGTGTCTGTCCCACCTCACCCTGCAGTGGCTGTCCCACGGGGCTGACTCCAATGGCAGTGGGATCTCAGTGCTGCTGGAACTGGCCAGGCTGTTCTCTCGGCTCTACACCTACAGGAGGACCCATGCTGGGTGAGAAACTGCTCTGTTTGGGGTTTCATCTATGTAGCTGACACGTGGAGGGGATGATGTGGGGAGCAGATTCCATCCTCAAGCACTGGGAGCTCCCCAGTTTTAATTTCTCCTGAGTATGTGCCATGTGGGAAGTAGGGATGGCCAGTTTCCTTTGTGGTTGTGATTTCACCACACCTCCAAGTGCAGGAATTCCTGAGTGCAATTCCAGTTCCTGAGTGCAGGAATTCTTGGAGTGCAGCATGCTAACCTTTTTCTTCTTTGATGGGCAGGTATAACTTGCTGTTCTTTGCATCTGGAGGTGGCAAGTTTAATTATCAAGGAACTAAGAGGTGGCTGGAGGATAATTTGGACCACACTGGTGAGTAAGGGGCTGGTTCTGTTGAAAGTTTATAATTAATCAGCTCTCCTGTGAGAATCCTTGCGTTTTTAGGGAGGTGGAAATCCCAGCACAAGATGTAGCAATAAAAATTTGGATTTTTCTGTTCCAGATTCCAGCCTGCTGCAGGACAATGTAGCATTTGTGCTCTGCCTTGACACCCTGGGCAGAGGCAATAGCCTTCATCTTCATGTCTCAAAGCCTCCCAAGGAGGGCACCTTGCAGCATGCATTTCTGAGAGAACTGGAGATGGTAAGGAAAAATTCCTGGGAATTTGGGACTTACTATACAGCTCTCCATGAGAGGAAGGAAGATATGAAGAAAGGTGTTATTAAATAATTCATGTATTAAATAATTCATGTATTGTTTAGCATCACTTGATTTGAGGTGCAGACAGATCCTCATGCCACAGTCCCAAGTGAAGCAGATCTACAAATGCTACCCTGTACAGATATTAAAACAGCTCTTTTTGACCTGAAAATAATAATAATAATAATAATAATAATAATAATAATAATAATAATAATAATAATAATAATAATAATAATAATAATAATAATAGTAGTAGTAATAATAGTAATAATAGTAATAATAATAATCCAGCTTTAATAATAACAACAATAACAACAAACCAGCTTTAATAATATCACTAACTGCACCTTATGTTGTGGAGCACACAGAAGTGAGTGTAGGCAGGCAGGCCAGTGCAGGGTGGGACTCTGCAATAGTTCATGTGTTATTTGGGATTACACAATTTGAGGTGCAGACAGATCCTCATGCCACAGTTTCAAATGAAGCAGACTAGATCTGCAAATGCTACCCTGTACAGACATTAAAACAGCTCCTTTTGACCTGAAAATAATAATAAACCAGCTTTAATAATATCAATAACTGCACCTTATTCTGGAGCACACAGAGGTGGATGTAGGCAGGCAGGGCAGTGCAGGGTGGGACTCTGCAATAATTCATGTATTATTTAGAATCACTTGATTTGAGGTACAGACAGATCCTCATGCCACAGTCCCAAGTGAAGCAGATCTACAAATGCTACCCTGTACAGACATTAAAACAGCTCTTTTTGACATGAAAATAATAATAATAATAATAATAATAATAATAATAATAATAATAATAATAATAATAATAATAATAATAATAATAATAATAATAATAATAACAACTAATCAGCTTTAATAATATCAATAACTGCACCTTATGTTGTGGAGCACACAGGAGTGGGTGTAGGCAGGCAGGGCAAAGCAGGGTGGGACTCTGCAATAATTCATGTATTATTTAGCATCACTTGAAGTGCATACAAATCCTCATGCCACAGTCCCAAGTGAAGCAGACTAGATCTGCAGATTTTACCCTGTGCAGACATTAAAACAGCTCTTTTGGACCTAAAAATCCAGCTTTAATAATATCAATAACTGTTCCTTATGTTCTGGAGCACACAGAAGTGGGTGTAGGCAGACGGGGCAGTGCAGGGTGGGACTCTGCAATAATTCATGTATTATTTAGCATCACTTGAAGTGCAGACAAATCCTCATGCCACAGTCTGTACAGACATTAAAACAGCTCTTTTTGCCCTGAAAATCCATCTTTAATAATATCAATAACTGCACCTTATGTTCTGGAGCACACAGAAGCGAGTGTAGGCAGACAGGACAGTGCAGGGTGGGACTCTGCAGTGGGGCAGCACCCCTGAATGTGATTTCACCACACCCTGAATGGTTTCCCTTTGTCCTCAGGTTGTTGCCAACCAGTTCCCAGAGGTGAAGTTCTCCATGGTGCACAAGAAGATCAACCTGGCAGAGGACATGCTGGCGTGGGAGCACGAGCGCTTCGCCATCCGGCGCCTGCCCGCGTTCACCATCTCCCACCTGGAGAGCCACAGGGACAGCCTGCGCAACAGCATCATGGACAGGAGGTGAGGGGCTCCAAATCCAGCCAAAATCCAGCCCAAAAACCTGGCCTCACAACTGTTTGTGCTGTTCTGGTGGTCAGGGTGTAGCTGGAAAATGGTGGAGTTGGGCTCTGGGTTCAGGCTCTCCCACCTGGAGAGCCACAGGGACAGCCTGCGCAACAGCATCATGGACAGGAGGTGAGGGGCTCCAAATCCAGCCAAAATCCAGTCCAAAAACCTGGCCTCACAACTGTTTGTGCTGTTCTGGTGGTCAGGGTGTAGCTGGAAAATGGTGGAGTTGGGCTCTGGGTGCAGGCTCTCCCACCTGGAGAGCCACAGGGACAGCCTGCGCAACAGCATCATGGACAGGAGGTGAGGGGCTCCAAATCCAGCCCAAAAACCTGGCCTCACAACTGTTTGTGCTGTTCTGGTGGTCAGGGTGTAGCTGGGAAATGGTGGAGTTGGGCTCTGGGTTCAGGCTCTCCCACCTGGAGAGCCACAGGGACAGCCTGCGCAACAGCATCATGGACAGGAGGTGAGGGGCTCCAAATCCAGCCAAAATCCAGTCCAAAAACCTGGCCTCACAACTGTTTGTGCTGTTCTGGTGGTCAGGGTGTAGCTGGAAAATGGTGGAGTTGGGCTCTGGGTTCAGGCTCAGTGAAAAGTGGGTGTTTGTGGAAGAAGCTGGTGCCATTGGCAGGTTCATGATTCCCTCTTCTGCTTTAGGACACGAATAGACACTAAAGCACTGACCAGGAATACTCAGATCATTGCTGAGGCTTTGACAAGGGTCATCTACAATCTAACAGAAAAGGTAAGAGGTGCTCACTGTGGCAGTGCTGGCCAGACTTGTCCTGCCCAGGCAAGCTCAACAACAACCTGGGTTATTTCTTTTTTCCATTTTCCCTTGCAGGGAGCACCTGCAGATATGCAGATCTTCACAGATCAGATGGTAAGCACAGTGCATTATTTTTATAACCTAGATTCTGGGAGAAAGCTCTGATGTGTGATTGACTCCCTTTCTCTGGTGGTATTTTTTTGCAGGAAATCCAGCAGGAGCAGCTGGAATCAGTGATGGACTGGCTGAGCAGCCAGCCCAGGGCTGCCCAGCTGATTGATAAGGACAGCACCTTCCTCAACACCTTAGAATATTACATGGGACGTTACCTGAAGGATGTCAAGCAGCACCATGTGAAGGCAGACAAACGGTGAGAAAAGACATGAAAAACCAGCCAGGACATGCAAACTGGCTTCCCCCTGGACAGAATTTTGTCTCTGAGCTGCAGCTTTCCTGGTTTCTTGACATGCAGCTTTGGTCTTTTCTGCTCTCCTGTCAGTTTTGGTTCATGCTTGGTGTTCTCCCAGAGAAAGCTGCTTGTGATTCTTCACAGCACAGGAACAAGGCACAGCAGCTCCCTCTGTCTGAAAAGCTTGGTTTTAAACTGTTTTGGTTCCACTATTCCCACTCTGAGAGCTGGAGAAGGTTAATTTTTGGTTAATTACAAAAAGGCAGCTTCCATCCTGCTGAACCTGCTCAGGCTGAAGCTGTTTTGGTGAACAGAGGGAGGAATCTTTCATGTTCAGCCTCTTTGGAGACAGCTGAACACCAGCATGAGTTCTGAATTGTGTCCTGGGGCTTCTGAGAGCAGGAAAACAAAGTCCTGATAACTAAAACCAGCTCAAAACTAGTGTGGGGGGTGGTCATGCTTGCCTGGTTGGGTGAACTTGGGAACAGCTCTGAGCTGTCCTGACTGCAGGGTCAAGAAATGCAGCAAAATCTGAAAAATTTCTCCTTTGCACAGGGACCCTGAGTTTGTTTTCTATGACCAGCTGAAGCAGGTGATGAATGCATACAGGTATGGAATTCCTTTGGGCAGGCTGTGCTGTTGTCTCAGCCCCTGGCAGGAACTGCTGCAGCAATTTCATGTTCCCTTTTCCTTATTCCAGGGTCAAGCCAGCAATCTTTGACCTGCTCCTGGCTGTCTGTATTGCAGCCTACCTTGGTGTTGCCTATGTTGCAGTGCAGGTAAGAGACACTGATGGATTATTTTCCTTCTAAAACAAGTTAGATCCAGAAATTCACACAGTGCCAGCACTAAAGCTGGAATAATAATGTCACTTACCTGTGCTGTAGGCAATCTCTTGCCATTCTAATGCAAACCTGGTTTTTAGAGCTGTTTCTTGTACTCAAGGACATGCATAACTCACTTGTTAACCTATTTTGGCTCCAAACTGAAAATTTACAACAAATTTTACCTTGGTAATTTAAAGATTTGTAGCTTGTACTATTAGGAAATATCTGAACTTGGGATACAGCTTAGAAATGCATCTTCAGAGTTCTGCTTTCTTTTTTCAATGAAACCAGAAATAATACAGCCAAATTAAATGTAATTTTTGTGTCAGTGTTAACCAAGACAGTGTGAGCAAGGCTTTGTTCCTGCCTGGGTTCATGAAAGGAAAGCTTTTTAGGTCACTCTCAATTTTGATCACTTTGTGTGTCTATTATTTGTTTAGGGAAACCACAAGCATTTAAAACATACTTTGATTTCTATTAGCAATCTTTGTTAGTTCTGTTATTTGAATTTGAAATTATTTGAAGCCTGGGTCTTATTACATCTGTCAAATATCAAATCAAAATACAATCAACCCCAGCAAAATCAAAAGAGGAATTAAGTAAATTTCTAAGTCACTGGGGAAAGAGAGGATCCAGTTAAAGAATTGTGACTTTCTGGAATCTCTGTTTGCCTGGTTCATTTTTACCTTCCTGGATCTGCTGGCAGCAGTGTTTCTATAGAGACCAGGAACCTGCATGTGTTGAAGTCTCCTCGCCTTCAGAAGGAACAGAATTGCATTAAAAATAAAAATTTCAAAAATCTTTAACACATCTTCACAATGAGGTGGTACAGACCTGCACAAACACTTCTGTAAGCCATCATTTTCTGTATAACTTGGCTTCCTTGTCATAATTCCTCATCCATCAAGTCCCACTCCATCTCCAGGATGAGTGGTTGATGCAAACAAGGCACTGCATTTACTGCTATTGTTTTAAGCCTTCTGCCAAGCTGTGTGTTCAGAACTGTCATGGTGACTTTTTTTCCCTTCTGTTTGCAGCACTTTGGTCTCCTTTACAAGTTGATACAGAGATTATCCCTTAAAACCAAGCAGCAGTGAAGCACCAAGTCCCCCACCCAGCAGCACTGAGCCATCGGTGAGCCCATTGGGAACCTTCTGCCTTCCACTGAGCCCTGCTGCTCCTTTCCCTTTGTCTCCTCTTTGCTACTGTACAGAGGGGAGGAAGGCATAAAGAAAATGAAATTTTAACTCCTGTGCACCTCTGAAGTGCTTTTCTTCACCTTCTTCCCCTGACTTGCACCATGTCTGGTTTTTCCTTTGCATTTTGGTGAGGGAGAGGCTGAGAGACTTCAGCAATTCCTGCAGTTTTGATTTTTGAGCAGCTTCTCTTGAGTGTCACCCAAAGTCCAGCACCTTCATGGACACTGTCACACAGCCAACCTGGAAACTGAAACTACAGCATCTCTGCCCAGCAAACAAGGACTTGGAGCAGTTTTTAAAAAGAAAAAAAAAAACAAAAAGTGCACATGCAAATTAAAGAGAATGCAATTAGCATGTTTCCTTATGGCACCTCTTCCTTGAGTTCACTGCCTGGCTTCAGGGAGTTGTGCTGAGCAAGCAGTGTCTGCAGCAAGCACCTTCTTGCATTTTATTCAAACTCTGCCCCTTTTAGGGGGATCTTGAGTGTTTTTACAGGATGAGGGAAGATTTAAGATGGGTTTCTGGCGTCAGGGTTCTGCCAGGAACAGGTTCTGTCCTGTCTCTCTTGCAGGATGCATTTTGCTGCGTATATGATTTCTCTGGAGGTTTTTGCTCCTTGAACAGTTCACAGCTGTCACCACTCTGTGCTAAACTCTTGCTTGATTTTTGAGGGGTGTTCCCTTCTCCAGCTGCTGCAGGATCATGTTCTGTGCTGCTCCATGTACTTACACAAGCTGGTTTTGTTGATAACAAGAGAAGAGCAGCTCAGACATGGAAATTTTATTGAAATATTACAAGCCCTAAGCTAGTTGTAGATCTAGAAGATAACCCTGAGCACTGTCCTGCCACCCAGCAAGTTTTGAGTCCTTTTCTGTAACCTCTTCCGTGTACCTGAGGTCTCTTCACATGCCACAGTGACAATTTTTTATAAATTTAAGCTACTACTTGTAATTAAAGCAGCATATCTTAGGCTGAAAAGCTATTTTTGAATTGAGGTGGACCTTTTTTCTTTGGAATGCAAGGAAAATTCCAGCTGTGGATTCCTGTCTGCTGGTTAGAAAAGGGATTGTTGTGGCCAGTCACTGTCCTTTGGATGGGCACCAAAGCCATGATTTCCATCCTCCTTTGTTTATTTTAATCTCCTTCTTGGAGTATTCTTATCCCATGATTTGTCTTTTTTGCTACTTTAAATATGTAGCAATTTGTTCTTTAAAGGATCTTGTGTTTTCCAGGAAAGGCTGCTGGTGTCAGTGGCTCACCATGGTGCCAGCATGGTGCCAAGCACTCCAGAACCATCAGCCACCCAGGGAAATCTGCCTTTTCCTCATCTTCTGAGTGCTCATTTGAAATGTGTCTCTCTGCCTTTTCCTCATCTTCTGAGTGCTCATCTGAAATGTGTCTCTCTGCATGCCTGAGGTGCTCGTGGCACTCCTCTGCCAAATGAATTTATAATGACTTCAGAAGTTGCTGGAGTGGCTGCAAGGCAAGCCTTGATTGTTTTCCACTGGTTTTTTATGCTCTGCCCATAGAGACTGCATCTGCTGTGCCCTGGGGAGCTGCAGGCCCTGGGCTGGGTGGGTTTAGAGCACACATGGTGCAGTCAAGAACTCTGTAGGCTCTGAATATTTAAGAGTAGTTTGAGTCCTCCAGCTGCAGCATCAGTTTCTGGTGTGTTACACTGAAGGAGGTGCTGTTCCCTCCAGTCTAGCAGATTATTTCACTAGTCTCAATGCTTACTTTGCTGAGAAAAATAGAAAATTAATATCAGCAATGCTGCTGCAGCTTGAGTTGATGTGTGTAAAATTTGGCAGTAATGGGCACGAGTGAACAGAACAGACCTGGAGCTTGTTCCTTGCTGTGGAAGCTGCCAGCCTTCAGTCTTCCAGGTGAGAAACTCAAAGTTCACAGTGAAAAACTTCCACCCAGTGTGTTTAGCACAAAGAAGACACTTTTAGCTCTGTGTGGTGTCAGCAGTGAACTGTTAACACTCCTGATGCAGTGCCAGAAGCCAGTGGAAACAACCTAAAAAAAAAATAATGAGGAGAGTTCATAAACCTGAGGGGCAGTTGGGATGGTTCATTGCTCTCTCCCACACAATATTAGTTTGTCCTGCAATCCTTTTCTATCTCTCTCCCTGGCTGCCATAAAAAGTAGTTTTTACAACAGATCAAAGAGTTTTTGCTTTTGATCAAAGTACATGTGCACTGAAACATAAATGCTCAAATCTGAGATAGTCAAATCCCAACTTCCTTATAGCTGGAGCAGAGTGCCCATCCTGGGATTGAGTTTAAATCCCAATTTCCTCATGGCTGGAGCAGAGTGCCCATCCTGGGATTGAGTTTAAATCCCAATTTCCTCATGGCTGGAGCAGAGTGCCCATCCTGGGATTGAGTTTAAATCCCAATTTCCTCATGGCTGGAGCAGAGTGCCCATCCTGGGATTGAGTTTAAATCCCAATTTCCTCATGGCTGGAGCAGTGTGCCCATCCTGGAATTAAATTTAGTTCCCACATTTTTGTTTCCTTGGTAAGTCAAGAGAGAAGCTTGCAAGGAGCCCCTGGAGCTGATCTGCACTGCAGCATAACTGATCAATTCAGTCACCAACACAAAGGCAGAAATCCAACAGGTGTTGTGATAAAATAAAAGTTCTCCACAACATTGCAGAAGAGCTCTGTGTAGCTGATTCTTGTTGCCCTTATTTTTACATATCCTTTTTTGTTGAGGAGTTTGCCTGGCCTGTAAGGCAGAGCATGGAAAGGATTTTATCCACATCCACACACAAGTGGCTGGCAGTTGATACTCCTAGCCAGAAATCCATTTTCTTTGCTATTTATCTGACTTCACCTGTTGTCCTGCTGCTGTCAGAGTCTGCAGCTCACAAAAAAATTGGTTTTCCAGCAGGTTTTAACTGAAGCTGTTAATTCCTTTTGTCCACTTCCACCTGCATGGGCACTATTGGGAATTGTTTGGGAGTAATTTGGATTATTGTAGTTCATCTCCCACATGAGAGGGGTTGGTTTATTGTTGGGAGAGAAGTAATGCTGTGCAATATGAACTCCACTCCTCTACTCAGTGCAGAGAAAATCCTGAAGCCAGAATGGAATTAGGTCTCACTATCTGTGGCTGGAAGTCACCACAATCTATTCAGACATTCAAAACCACAGCTATACCCAAAATTGGGTTTTGAGGGTGTTTTGTTTGTTTTAAATCTCATGCTCTTACATTGTTCATGGCCCAAGCTCAAATCCCAGGCTGCTCCTTAAACCCCATGTTTAAGCTGGATTTTACATTTTATTTGGTCTTGACTCACCAATCTGAAATGCTGGGGCTGCTCCTGGATGTCTCAGAAAATTGGGCAGAATTTTTGAGTGTAGACTCCTGCTTGCTCACTTTAATCTGTTTAGTTTCTATTTGTAGTTACTGCATAGCAACTCCAAGGTTATATTCTGGAATATTTGCAGCTCAGGAAAATGATTTGATTTATCTAGCAATGTTAACTCAATTATTTATCTCTTGTGTGCCCTGAAGAACAAATGTATATTGAGGTGAATATTTAAAAGCTAATAGAAAATTCAATGCAGTTGATTTACATATTTTAGGACTGTAAATGTAATAATATTTAAGTATTTTAACTTTGGGGTTTTTTTTTTTATTTGTTTGTCCCTTTTTCCCTTGGAAAATAAACCAAGTGAATAGGATTGATGGATAGATTTGTCAGAGAACTATTTGCTCACAAAAAATGGAATCTCCTTGCATTATTTGGAGGAATAGACACCTCTACAAAATGGGAGAAAATCTATGTATTTAAAAGCTTCATCCTGTCTAGTCAAAATAGTATGACAGAAAACATTTACACACTCCAAGCATGATTCCAGCACCTTGAGGTGAGCAAATTCCTGTTTATTCTGAAGGTTTGTGCTCATGTGAAGCAATTAAAGATTCTATGCAAAACAGCTTTGGTACTGTGAAAAACTGGTTACCTCAGCAGGCAGCACTGTGTGCTCATGGAGATTGTTGTGCCTCTGTCCTTACCCAATGCCTGTTTGAACACTGAACTATTTATTCCAATTATAATCAGCATTGCAAGAGATCTGTTCCCTGAGTTTGTCCGAGGTGTGGAGTGGCAGAAGAGGAGAGCTGGATGTGCACTCACCCTGGTGCTGAGTTCAGCATCAGAACCCTGAGGGATTCTCCTTGGGAAACCCAGAACCAGCAGCATGTGGGGCTGTGTGGTGTCCCCACAGTGACACAGGCAGCCTTTTGTCACTGTTTAATAAGAAATGACACAATCATCAGAAAGCTGAGTGGCCTAAAATGTGTTGTCTTTACTTTGAACCACTTCTTTTATATGCTGATCAATACAGCTGGACCTGATTGGTCATTTAATCCATACATTTCACCTGATTGGAAATCAGAAATCCTCAAAATACGTTTGAGGAATGGCTGAGGGAGCTGGGGGTGCTCAGCCTGGAGAAAGGGAGACTCAGGGGTGCCCTCATCATTCTCACAGCTCCTGAAAGGTGCCTGTGCTCAGCTGGGGCTGGGCTCTGTCTGCAGGAACTGACAGAACCAGAGCACACAGCCTCAAGCTGCACCAAGGGAAATACAGGTTGGATATTAGGAAAAGGTTTTTTACAGAAAGGATGATAAAGTTCTGCAATGGCTGCCTGGGCAGGTGGTGCAGTCCCCATCCCTGGGTGTGTTTAACAAGGCCTGGATGTGGCACTGGGTGCCAGGGTTCAGCTGAGGGGTTGGGGCTGGATTGGATTTGATCTTGGAGGTCTCTCCCAACCCAGTGATTCTGGGATTGGCTAATTAACAAGACACCCTTCTCTGCAGGTTGCTGTTGGATTTCCCTTTTAGGAGAGTGCTCTGTGGTGGTTTTTCCTCATGGTGTGTTCCCAAACACTCCTGCTCTACAGCAGCACTCAGGCAGCAGTCTACTCCAGGTCATGGGAAGGGCACACTAGAATATGAATCATTCAAAGGAACTGCTAATTAGGAGGCCTGTTAAATAGAGGGGAAGTTAAAGAATATCCCTTTCCCTGTGGCAGAGAAAAATGACAAACTACAGAAAGAGTGGAGAGAGGATATTTTATGCTCAAGCCCTAAATGGATCCCACTCTGCAATCAGCTGCAGCAAGCACAGCCTCCCTCAGCAAGGCTTTTCCAGACCTTACAACAGCTTGCGTCTTCCATCTATTTTTGGTTTTTCTCTTGCCCTGGTTTCCATAGTATCTGAATGCTTCATGCTCTTAAATATATCTGACACTTCCAGCACCTTGCTGAAGTAGGAGGTACAAAGGGCTTTGCTCTTTGGAGCTGCTGGAGCTGGAATAGCCTGGGGATGTGTGGAAGATGTGGGGTGGAGTCCTGAGTGCAAAATGTGCTTTTCTAGAGGCTGGGTTTGTCATAGCAGGAGAAAAGAAATCCTCATAAAACTTCTGAAAAAAAATATGTGAAGGGCTCAGTGGTGTAGTGCTGGGAGCAGGGGTGGAGATGATGTGGTGATTGCCACATTCTCCTCTAATCCTCTCTGCTTTATTCAGATGCCACATTTATTTCTCTCAGGTTATGGGAACATGAGGGCAACAAGGTTGTGTCCTGAAGCCAGGTTGTTAATGTTGTGAGCTTATTCCTGTGGAATATTTTTAATAGAATATATAATAATATATTTCAATATATTTATAATAATATAATATAATATAATATAATATAATATAATATAATATAATATTATATTATATTATATTATATTATATTATATTATATTATATTATATTATATTATATTATATTATATTATATTATTATATTAATCTAATATTAATATATTAATCTAATCTAATATAATATAATATAATATAATAATATCTTAATACAGTGTAATGGGGAGTAATGGGAAGATAGAGAATTTACCAAAAAGAAAGAGATGAGTGAGAAGCAGAGGATGTAGGGATGACCCCAAGATTCTAGGAATGCTCACTCCTTTTATTTTTAAGGAATACCCAGATGACAGCATGTGACAGAAATTACCATCTCTGTGATCCAGGAGTGTTTGGGGAGCAGGGGGAGAAGCCAGATGAAATCAGCAGAGCTCAATATCTTTGCTGATTAAAACCAGGTCCAAACTGAACTCAATCAGCTTAATTGAGTGTTGCAGGATTGTAGAGCTGAGGGAATTTCCATTATTTGGGAAAGGACAGCTCTGTGCCATTCTTTCCTGACCAACTTCCTTTCAAGCATTGGAATAAACTGCACACAACCCAAACTTCTTCCACAAGGTGGTGTGTTTTTATTTGTTTATTTGGGTTTTGTTTTGTTTTTGAAATCAATCCTCACAGAACAGCTGCTTTTAATATCTGCACAAAGATATCTGGAATCTGTGATGGTCACTTTCAGTTCACCCACTGTGACAACTCAGGTCAAAAAAATCCTCAAACCTCAAAACTGAGTTAATTTTTGGGTTCTTGCAAAGTTAAAATGTTAAAACTCCCTAACTCTGGTAAAACAGATATTCAGTGAAAGCTAAACAGCAAGGTCTTGGTGGACAAGAGAGGATAAAAGCTGATGGCAAGTTAAATCCTTTTACACAGGATATTTTTCTCTTAGGCTGGCAGCCTGGCTGCAGAATCTTTTACACCAGACAAGAAGCAATCATATTAGAGGAATAACTTTTATCTCCCCAAGATACTGTCTTATTGCTTGGATATTTCCTGCCAGGACTGTCTTACCTACTCCTTTGGCTTTTCTGCTTGGTAAGGAAAGGCAGATTGTTTTAAAGGACCTTTTTTTTCCCCTCCCTCTTTTTTTTTTTTTTTTTTTTTTTTTTTTTTTCCTGGGCTGTGGTGAGGATTTTCTGCCTTAAATGGTGTCTCCTAGGTGATGTGGAAATTCAGAGCTCCAGCTCGTATTTTCTATTTTCTCCATCCCTCACTGCATTTAGGAGCTGGAAGGACTAGGCAGGGGCTCCTAAGGAAAAATGCACCTGGCTGCTCCTGCACCCTTTGTTTGAGCCCTTGAGACTGGACCTCTTCACCTTTCTTCTTAAGCTGCCCCATCTAAATGCAAATATTCATATTCCATAAGAAATTGAATCCAAATTCATATTCCAGGCAAGTCTAGATGTGTGTAAGGAAAATATTTTGGGTGTTTTTCACTAGCACACATCTCTGCAAAAGAGAAATTTGTTGGGTACACAACATGGTTTTCTTCTAACAGTTCTTTTTTTGAAGGAGCATCTCAGGTTTGGGCAGAATCTGTTCCCTCACCCCCTGGGAATTGTGCATCTGAACTCTGTTGTGTTCTTCCAAGCATTCTTGTATAGACTGCATGACAGATGCAACATGTTTCTTCTCCCTCTGCACAGGTGACCTCTCATTTCCCTTTTTCTCTGTTTTGGTGCTAAGATTCCTTTTCTCTTCCCCTTAATCTTGTTACTCTGGTATATAATTCACTGTCTGGCTCTGCAAACCCCAGGTGCTGATTGACAGCTGTTCTGTTTTTCATTTACCAGCAGCATTTTCGTGTCTGTTGTTCTTTACTGCAGTCAGGGTGGTTTTAGTATGTCCATTCATGGACTCCAAAAGAGACTGGATTTATCTTTCCTTCTAAACAGACATTTTCTACCCGAGGCACTGAGTCCCTTGAGCTGTAACAAAAGCCTAGAGCAGCTTGTGCTGCAGCAGCTGATGAGAAAAAGCAAGCTAGGCATGCAAAGGTGCCTGAAAACTTGACTTGCTTAGGTGTGATTCATCCAAGGTGAGGATTGCTGCTGTTGCCATAAAGCTTTCTTGTTTTAAACATTGCCTTCTCTGCTTGCAGCTGTTAAAAAAGAGAACAGCTTGACTTGCCATAGGCTTCCCAGCTGATGCATCTGTGCCTTCCAAAGAGATGGCAGAACCCTGGCAGCCTCTGCAGGATATGTCAACAGAAAGTTTGACCAGTGTGGGGGGGTTTAGGGTGAATTTTAGGGGTGATAACACCGTCAAACACAAGACAGCCCTCCAACCTTGCAGCATCCCTGGGTTGCAAGGTTGTAGGATTGGGATCCCTCTTTTTCCTAACCCGCCTTTTCCTGCTGTAAGTATCTCCTGGTGAAGGGGCCTTGGTAAAATCACACCTGAGAGATCTGGGTAGGGTTTGAGGTTCTGGCATACGGGGAGAGGATAGGATGAAGGATGGGATTTGGGAAGCAGGCTGGAGAATGCTGAGTTGGGCTGCAGAGGAGCACAGAGCTGTGGCTGCCCTGGTTATGTTGTGCTGTGTAGTAGGGTCACCTCTCCACTCTCTGCTGCCCTCCCTGAGCAGGATCCAGGGCAGGAGAAAAGGGAAAGGCAGAAAGCTCTCAGCAGAGACTACACAAGGGGAAGCAAGGCCAGGCTGTGCCTGCACCAGGTCCTTTCACAGGCACAGCCTGGCATTGCTCAGAGGAGCCGAGCACCTGACTCTGCCACAGCTCTCTCCGCAAACAACCCAGCCAAACCCCCTCCCTCCTCCCAGCGTTCATCCTCAGGGACACTGGGGCAGCATGACAGGCTGAAATGTGTGCTGTGACGACAAAAGCCGTGCACGCTGCTGCGGAGGGAATGCTCTGTAGGAGATGCAGGCAGCGTGTGGCTGTGGGCGGCGGAGCGGGGCTGGGCTGCGTCCCTGCGGCTCCCGATGGAGCCTCGGCTGTGCCTCAGCGTCAGCCTGGCGTGACAGAGGTGGGGCACAGAGGTGACACAGCCCCGAGGCCACCTGAGCACTGACATCCCCTCAGTGCCTCACAGCATCTGGCAGAGCTGGCGGAAAGCGGTGGGAGAGCGATGCAGAGCCTCCCTCACACCATGAGGGAGAGCCGGTCCCCTCAGCAATAATGGCTGCTCCAACATGGATACACAACCTGACCATCTGGCACGGTCTGACACAGAACCGGGCTGGGGATCCTCCACCCCAGTAAGGAGGGAGCTGAGCCGCTCGGAAGAAAGGGGACTTTCCCTAGAAAGGCAGGGACAGACAGACAGACAGAGAAGCCTGACTGGGGTTGTAGAGCTGGGGCCGTGTGTGGCTTCCCCTTCCAGCTCAGCCCCCTCCAGCCCCCGTGCTCGCTGCTGGGTCACGGCTGCGTTACAAAATTTTCAGCTTTAAATAATCTCTTCGCCTCCAGACCCTTGTGCTGAGGCACCAAGAAAATGGGCCGCATGCTAATTTCTGACACGGATGTGGAGCGGCTCTGCCTTCCTGGGTGCTCTGAGCTCTCCCTTGCTCCCAGGGCCCTCAGCGCTCCTGGGCCCTAAAAACACAACGGGGACGGGCATCGCAGCGATCACTGCCGCCTTGTTGCCCTCACCACCCTCTTGTCCCAGCCGGTCTGGAGTGACCCTCCCGGGTCGCTCCCGGGGGTCTCCGGTGCCGTCCCCGCTGCCCCCCGTTCGTGAGGGGCCGCGGCGGCGCGGGGCCCGGCAGGGGGCGCTGTGGCGCAGCTCTTTGTGGCGCCGCGGCGGCGGCGCTGGCGGCGGGGCCGTTCCCGCCGCGCTGCCTCCCCCGCCCGCCCGCCCGCCCGCCCGCAGCCGCGCCGGGCGCGGGGCATGGCCAGACTCACCGAGGGCGAGGCGAGGAGGCAGCCGCCGCCGCTCCCGCCAGCGCCGCAGCCGCCCCCGCCGCCGCCGCCGCGCCGAGCCTCCCCCATGAGCAGCAGCGGCGGCGCGGAGCCCCCGGCGCAGCCCGACAGCATGAAGGACCTGGATGCCATCAAGCTCTTCGTGGGGCAGATCCCGCGCAACCTGGAGGAGAAGGACCTCAAGCCGCTCTTCGAGCAGTTCGGCAAGATCTACGAGCTCACCGTGCTCAAGGACCGCTACACCGGCATGCACAAGGGTGAGCGCGGCGCGGCGCGCACAAAGGGGCGGCGGGCCCCGGGTCGCTCCACGCGTGACCCACCGCGGTGTGCTGCTCTCCCACAGCCCCGCGTCCCTCAGCGGGGACTGGCAGCCCCGATCCGCTACCCGGGAACGCGTCCGCATCCCCAGCGCCCACGGGCGGGGTCTCCATCCCCGCGGCGGAGCCCCTCGGCCCCTCCGGCAGCCCCGGGCCTGTGGCCCCGTGTGGGGTGCGGTGACAAAGGCGGCGATGGGCAGCGCGGGCCGGGCCGAGGCTGCCGCGGAGCGCGGGGGCCGCAGCGGGACCGACCCTCGCTGGGCCACCCCCGAGGGGGCTCACACCGAGCCCGGGCACGGCTTCGGCGCTGCGGTTCTAAAATCCGTGCAACAAAGAATATTGGCCGCGAACGTGCTGCTGTCAGTGGCGTGTGGGGTAGGTGAGGGGCCTTGGTGATGGCACACGGGGAGATGAGGGGTCTCCCTTCGCTGAAGGGGGATCTTTAATGGGTGCTGAAAAGTTTGAGGAGGCTCCTTTAGCCTCGCTTATTGTTGTGTTTTTATGCTGAAGAGGTGCCGCGTTCGGCGTGGCGGCTCCCTTCAGTGGAGCGGCTCTACCCCACCCCAGCAGGTGTTTGGGATCTTGTGACCAGCGCGGCTCCAGCCAGGAAAGGAACTCACGGAGTTGTTTGCTGGAGGATGCCGGGGGTGATGGCAGCATCGCTCCCTGGCGCAGGTAGAACAACCTGCAGGGAGCCGACAGTGAGTGCCTTGAGAGCTGTCGGTGCTCAGCATGGGCTGCTGTGCCCTAAAATGATCTGTGGTGGGGCCATGTGTTGGTGCATGCTGGAGGGAGTGTGCAGCGCTTAAGTCGTGATGCTTCAGATTTAGGAGGAAGGGTAGGAAAAATCCAGTGCCTTGGCAACATGAACCATTCTAGACTGAACAGAAAGGGAAGAGGACAAGAAAAAAACAAGTGTATTTTCAAACAAAAGGCCAAATCTAACTCTCCAGCACAAAAGGAAAGCACTTTCTCATTGAAGCCCGTGGGGGCTGGGCTGGCATGAATTTAGCTGAAGAAGTGTGTCTGGTTGTGAGTGAAAAACGAGGATGCCATGTGCTTGTGTGCAAGGAACTGCATCCAAACCTGCTGCCAGGGGATGGTGAGTTGCAAGGTTTCAAACCCAGCAAGGAAGAGAATGGGCCCAAGGCAAGAGACAATTGCACATTTCATTCCAGTTGACATCTTAAATATAGACTGTGTGGTCTGAGGTCAGCTTCCAAGCAGGAGACAAATTCTAGGGATCTGCTTAGGTATGGAAATTAGAGGGGGCAGCAGTGGTATTCGCCAGATGTGTGTGATATTAACTTGCTGTTAAAAGCAGGATTTCTGCAGCAAAATAAATACATCCTTTTGGTTCTAACATTTTATTTGAGTGAATGTGGGTGTTGTTGGTCAGGGGTTCTGTCCAGAAGAGGCTGTTGAGGTGTGAGGTTCTCTCGTGGTTGTTGTGGGGTTATTTCCACATCTCTCCAGTTCCCTGTGCCCCTCCCTGTCCTGTTTTGTACCAAGTGAGAGGCTGGGATTCCTTTCCTGGTGCCATGAGTTTGCATGCAGATCCTCAGCCTGTTTTGGAACAGCCTCTCCAGAGAAGTCATCCCTTGACAAGGAAGTGTGTGGGGGTTTATCGTGCAGCCAGGGAACGGATCCACGATCCAGCCCACCCTGGTGCCTGCTCACTCTCATTTACCAGCTCTGGCTGCAGTGCTCCATGCTCATCCTGGTGAGGAGCTGCTGCTGGCATCTGCAGGCCTGCAAGGTGCCAGGCCTGACCCAGGAGCTGCAGTGTCACAGCACTGTCACAGCCCCCCAAACTGGGGACACTTTGGCTGCACTGAACACAAGCCACCTTTCTGGGGCAGTTCTAACAGCAGACTCAGTTTTCTCTCCCCACCTTCCTGATCTGCAGTGAGATCCAATTGACAGCTCACATGCAGCTTCCATCTGCTTTTTTTTCCCTTTTTCTCCCCAAAGGGGAGGAAGCAGTTGTGTGAGAAGCCAGCACTGCTGGTGAAGCCCAGCATGCCCTCTTGTATTCCCTTGCAGGAATATGGAGCTGAGCAGCCACCTCTGCCTCCAGGGAGGAAGAAAGGGTGGAAAAGGCCTGCCAGGGGCTGGAGGATGTGACTTGGGCTGCAGCTCCTCTGTGGGTGCTGAGAATGGATTAATTTGGTGGAGACAGAGGAGAATCTTAGAGATTTAAAAATATGAGCCCTGCTATTTTCATGGTTTTGTCAGTACCTGGCTAGTCATGTCTCAGCAACCTGGCTACTGGTAGCTGATACTGTTCCAGCCTAATATTATTCATGAGGCAGTTTTTCTATTTATGTTAATCACAGATCCATTTGCATGTTAATGGCAGTGTTTGTCTCAAAGCTAATATTTTCATGGGAAGGGAGGGGAGGTGTTTGAACAGGCTTTTGGAATGGGTCAGGGGAGGCTGAGTGGGCAGAATCAAGTGGAAATTTTTTGGCCTTGTGTTCCAGGATTAGGCAGAAGGCACTTCCTTCACAAGTGTCAACTGGATGGGTTTCCTAGGAGTGCTCATGGTGGGGAAAGTGGAGCCATTAAGGAGTGTGAGGTGCCAGAATGAATTGCAGGGGAATATTCAGCAGGGGCAGGAGCAGCCCTCTCCCAGTGTGTGGACAGATAGGTGCCTTTTCCAGAGGGATACAGAAGGATACAACACCACCCTCAGCCCAAGTTGCCTCCCTGGCAGCCCAGTTTTGACTCAGCTTCTGCAGCCTTGTAGATTAGCTCCCCACTGACTCCTCACTTCCCCTGCTGGAGTGTTTAATGTGATTTCTGATGCTAAGCAGAATCTCGAGATCCCTCCCTCCTGCACACCAGCAGCCTTTTCTTGCTCAAGGCTTTAGACTGCTGATGTGTGGAGTAATATTTAGGATCTGAAGGGACTGTAAATTCCAGAGTCAATGTGTAGTTTGTAGGGAGGATCAGGCACTGAATATGTATTTTATTTTTATGCAGTCTCTTTCAAGTGAAACTAGGCTGGGTTCTGCCTTCAGGGAGCTGGAAACCCTCTTGGAGCCCATGGAAGGAGGGTGGTACCACCAACACTGGTTTCCTGATAGATTTGAAGGCCAGGTCACCAAAGCCTCAAACAGCAGGTGGAATTGGGTATCTGTGTTTGAGGCTTTGGTGACCAGGCCTTCAAATCTGTTAGAAACAGATTAGAGAGGTTATAGAGTCTGGTCTCTCTGGTTGGACAACACTGGTGGGACATAGAGGGATTTTTGGCAGAATGATGGTGGCCTGGCTTTGCAGACAGACCTGGCTTTGCAGACAGGCCTGGCTTTGCAGGCAGTGCTCTGGGTGCTGTCCTGCATCCCCCCTGTGACACAGAGGGATTTTTGGCAGAATGATGGTGATGTGGCTTTGCAGACAGACCTGGCTTTGCAGGCAGTGCTCTGGGTGCTGTCCTGCATCCCTGTGACATGGAGGGATTTTTGGCAGAATGATGGTGATGTGGCTTTGCAGACAGACCTGGCTTTGCAGACAGTGCTCTGGGTGCTGTCCTGCATCCCTGTGCTGGGAATGGGTCATTGGCACTGCCTGGAACCTTCCAGGCTGACACTTCTGAACACCCTGAGCACTTTCTAACACCACATCCTCTGTCTCAGCAGGCACAGCTGACTTGGTGTGAGAAGTGCCCAAAGGGGCCTGAGCCTGTCTGAGCTGGCTGTTAAATAAAGCAGGGAATGTGGAAGTGAGAAAGCCCAGTGAGAGTGACAGGCCCTCTGCACCTCTGCACATCTCTTCAGATCCTTGGGTGGCTCTGTCCAACTCAAAGTTTTAGGAGCCCAAAGAACCCATGGAGGACAGGGTGAGCAGAATCCTGTCCCTGCATCCCAGGAGTAGCTGCACAAGAGATAATGGCTCTTCAGGAAGGAAGTTTATTTTCCCCAAATATTTATTTGCACAATTAGAGCGCAGTGTTTCTGCCACACCTTTTCCTCTATTTCTGACCAGGGCTTTGCAAAGAGAATGGAATTGATAATCTCCAAAACACCTGGTTGTGGAAGGCAGTAATCATATTTTCCAACATCTTTATCTCCCTACTTTCCAGAGCCACTACAGCTTCCCAGGTTGCTGCAGTTGGGGAAGTAGGAATGAGAGGAATGTCCTCAAGGCTTAGAGACAAGGAGAGCAGTGGACCAGGCTGTCCTGCACCTGCAGCCCCAGTCCAGACAGGACTTTAGAGGCTGCCTGAGTGCTGCTCCATGCTTGGGTGAGGAGAAGGAGCACAAGTGGCTTCTGCTGAGCAAATCCCCACACCCTTGGAAAGCAGAGCAGCATTGGGGATTGCATTTGGGTTGGAGTTGGAATGAGGCATCTTCAGGCCCCACAGTTACAGGGTGTTTCTCTGGAAGCTGCTGCCTCTTGGTACCTGAGCTGCTAAAAGGTGAGCAATGTTTCTGCCTTTGATGTAGGGAAGGATCAGAGGGCTCTAGGGAGGGGATTCAGGGCACTTTTTCATTGCTGCTGGTGGACCCAGGTGTTGCTGGCCTTTCCAAACCCCTGATCTGGCACATAACAGTTCCCTGTGTGAGGAGTGTCTCTCCTTTATCCCACTAAATGATGTGCCTTTGTCCAATTCTCATTTTCAGCTTGTCCTCCCATGGACTGGGGTTTTTGGGGGGGCTTTCCCTCAGTTTTGCCATTGCTGAGCACAGGAATATGGCAATCAAGGATGGGGTTTGCATGCTTCATGTGGACATAACTGTGCTTCTGTCCTGAGTTTTCTGAGGTTGATGGCTGGTGCTCCTGAGGCAAGAATAGTGCCTTCACTGCACGTGGGCATAGTACCAATGCATTGAAGCTTTTAGTGGAATAAATTGCTTATTCCCAAGTGCTGACTTGGGAGTTTTGTGAGCTAAACCTGGCCCAAATTATCTTATAATTCTGAGTCTTGTATGACTTGCAAAGTAGCAGCCTGGAGCAGCAGGTGGAATTGGGTATCTGTGTTTGAGGCTTTGGTGACCAGGCCTTCAAATCTGTCAGAAATAGATTATAGAGTTTGGTCTCTCTGGTTAAAGAGCTGCTTTTGGGGTTTGATGTCAGGGCAGTTTATGGTGAGAGTGAAAGCTGAAGGGAGCTTTCAGAGCCAGCTGCCTTTGCCAGGAGCAGTGAATCACCTGCATTCTTCCTGAACTCACTACATTTGTTAAATTATAACAATTTATAATTTATAATGAGGTCGTTATAATTTTAATTATAACAACCAAACCTGTAGGTCCCACGTTTGACTTTGGTGCAGCGTTCAAAATCTGTGCAATAAGGAGCTTTAATGAGCTCTCAGAGATACTTAGTGCTTGTGTGCTGTTTCTGGAAGGTTTTTTCCCCTAGCAAGAGGTGTGAGGACAGATGTGAGTGTGAGGACAGATGTGAGTGTGAGGACAGATGTGAGTGTGAGGACAGATGTGATGTGCTTACCTGCAGCACTTTCTTGGAGCTGGGATGGAAGAACAGGATAATGGTGTTGCTGTGGTTGGGATTGTCCTGAGGAGCTGGCCTCAAAGTTTGTGTACCTGGAGTCCCACTGGGGTGGAGGGGAGAGGTCCAGACAGTCCCTGCACCCACCTTTGGGTGCAGCTCATGGAGAGCTGAAGCTTTGGGGTACCCCAAGCCAGGCACAAGAATGTGGAGGCAGAAAAATGAGCTTTTCTGACCATAACAGTGCATCTGCAGCCCCAGCACAACAGTGAGGACAGGGAGGTTCATCTGCCAGCCAGAGGGACTCATCCTGCCTTTGCCTGGGATGTGAAATGCCACTGTGGATAGGAGGGGCACAAGTGAGGGGGTCAGATGCATTCTGAGTCTATTCTCCAGTGCTCTGCCTACCCTCATCTGAAACAACTCAAGTGACAGAGCTCCAGGCACTTCCCTGGGGAGATCATTCCACAGCCTAAATCTCTTTCTGCTAGGAAATGTTTCTTGATAACCAGCCAGATTTTTTCCTTTGCTTATTCTTAGCATCAGAGCACCCAAAGATGATCCCTCTTCTTCCTGGAGGGGCTACAACTCCTCCCCCTCCTCCCTTGGCTCCAGCTTTCCTCTGAGGTGTTGAGTCATATCTTGACTAAGAATGTCAGGATCTGGCCTTTTCTCTTCTCTGTGCTTTTTTATCTGGCTTCTTAGGCTGGCCCTTGCAGAATGCAGGATGCTCTGCTGGGCTCTGTATTGTCCTTGTGTACTTTGGTGGGTGTTTGTGTGCATCACACAGGGCCAGGCCTCTCCTGCCACAGCTCCCTGATTTGTCATCAATCTGGATCATGGAGCTTTTGTGTAAGCCTAAAATCCCAGGTATTTCTCTTCCTTCCTTGCTGCTTTTCTTCTTCGTGCTGGTCCTTTCTTCTGTCCTGATCCTTGTGTTTGGGGCTGTTTGTGCCTCAGACAGGATTAGTTTTCCTTTTGCTCCCCCTTGTTCAACACCTGTGTCAAGCCCCTTTATTCACTGGGACCCTTTTCCAGCTCTTAACAGACTTGAGATGTGGCCTGCAAATCCTTTCACGTTGTTTCTTTGTCCTTTTTTTTTTCCCCCCGGAGCTTTAGACACATCCAAATTATGTAACATTTGTGTTGATGTTCCTCTGCAAGTGCCTGTCTGAGTTGACACTGTGTATCTGCTGCAGGTTGTGCATTCCTCACATACTGTGCCAGAGACTCTGCCATCAAAGCCCAGACAGCCCTGCATGAGCAGAAGACTTTGCCAGGGGTAAGTCCCAGTGAATTGTGTGAATTGCCTGCAGTTGATGCTGTGGGCAGGATAATGGGGAATTTTCAGGGGAGGGAATGAGGGAGAGAAGTGGCTGAGATCAGTTTCCCTGCTTGTGGAAGAGAAGGGTGTTTGTTTCAGGGATAAGGGAGTGGAAGCACAGCACTGCTCCTCAGAGCTGCTGCTTTTCTGCTTTTTTCCTGTTTCTGTGCTGCTCTTTGCTCTCTGGGGTGTGTCAGGACTCCTTCAGCTTTCTATCCCTGTGGGCTTTGGGGTGAAGTGTGTGGGTGCACAGTGGGCACTGCTGAAAAACTCACAGGAGATAAGACACCAGAGCCTTTTTGCAGGTGTGCAGAACCTCCTGGTGCATCCAATTCCACTCTGCCATTGCCCTGCAGGGTGCCTGGATGGGGCTCTGATGCAGTGGCTGAATTGGATCAGCCTCTCAAAAATAAAAAGACTTGCCACAAGCCATTGTTTGGAAGAGAAATGAGATATTTGTAGGTGAGACAAGGACTGCTGGTCTGTTCCTGGCTCTTGCTGGTTTGGGAGCAGAGTTCAGTGGGATTTGAGGGAGGCTGGGCCCTGTGGAACAGGTCCCTCCTCTGCCTCCCTGGGAGCTGCTGGGGAGCTGGAAGGAGTTCTGGATTGTTGCCCTTCCCATTTTGGTGTGATTGAAGAGCTTTGACTGGGCAGTTCCCTTGCTGTACTGAGGGGGTTGATCAAGCACATTGAAAGGATTCATTTGGAGGTGAGTAGGAGGAGGAGTTGGGTACTTATAGATAGAAGCTCACAGGAGGCCCTGAGTGCTCAAGGCAACAGAATAATTAATGTAAACCAGGGGTCTCTGGAGGGTGGTTAGGAATTCTTAACCATAACATTTTTTCTTTAACCCATACAGGTCCAAAGAGCTTCTCTCACCTCTCCCAGCTGCCCTCAAGACCTCCACACATACACACATCATTTTCTATATTTGTTTATCTCTGCTTTTTTGGCATGGGCTGGAAAATGCATGTGACTTAATTATCACTTAACAAGGTCCTTATCTCAGGCCAGCCAAGGGGGAAGAGTACAAATAACCAGCACAAATGTGCCTGAGATATTTTTGTGTGATGGGAAATGGTTGGATTTTTAAACGAAAGCAGTGTGTTGGATTTTTAAACTAAACCTCATGTGTTGGTCCAGGGCAGAGCTGACAGTTCTATAAGAACAAGTCAAAGGATGGAGGAGCAGTTGAGAAGAGTCATGGTACAGTGCTGTTCATGCAGTGGGGAAGTCAGATGTGTCTCTGAAAAATTATTCATGGGAGTTTTGGTGGATTCAAGGCAATCTCAGGTTTGCTACAGTTCTACATGGGGGATTTGTTGCTTGTTTCACTGTGTTCTCTGCTGTCTGTGCTCTCAGGGGTTGTAAAAGCTGTGTGGAGCAGTGTTTAAAGCAGCAATTTATCTATGATGTGGTGATCTAAAGGCTTTTTATGTTAAGGGAGGTGTAAGACACTGCCTGGGAACAGTAAGAGATCTCTGGTAGGTGAGTACTTTTGAACATCCTTGTCTGGAGACAGTTAATGAGCAGTGTGGTGTAATTATGTTTCAGGATTAGGATGAAGATGAGCTGTGCTGCATTTGGAGCTATTTTCAGGCTGCCACTTCATCACATTTAGTTTCTCTTTTGTTCAGTCCCTCAGTGACCAAGAAGGCACAATTCTCTCTCTCTTTTTGGGCATGTGGAGATGGTTGCTTGCCATGGCCATGGGCTGGGTGAGCTGAGGTGACTTTCAGCCATGGTTTGGTGGTGTTTGTGTAGCATCACCTGTTCTTGTGGGCAGCACTTTGGAAATGAATCACAGACAGCAGAGCCAGGCAGTTCTTCCCTCTTGTAGGAACAAGGATGTAAAATTTCATCTCTGTTTATTCACATCTGGATCATCTTCTGGTGATCTCTGGGGCAAAGCCCATCCATCCCCAGGAGTTCAGCCAGGCCCCAGCACAGGGCAAGGGCACAGAATGTTCTGACCACACCACTGAGATTTCAGTCAATGGGCCACACTCTGATTTCTTGTGCATTTTACCCATATCCTTTCTCTGCATTGCACATAGCAGGAAAAGAAAGAAAGCTGAAGGGTTATGAAGTGTAGGGTGACACAAACTGTCACCTGAGTGCATGACAGGAGGTTTAGAGACATCAAGGGATCCAACTGGCAGAGGAAAGATCTTGTGCTGATCCTACACTTGCTGTTGTACCACCAAGCAGCCACAGATGCCACAAGAACCAAAATACCTTCCTTTGTTTGCCTCAATGCAGAGAGCTGTGCTTGAACTCAACACTTCCTGAGCCTGAATAGAGACAAATGAGATTTTTGGTCCAGACTGAGGATTTGGTAAGGACAGTATGGAAATGCTCTGATGTGGTTTCTGAGATGCTCAGGCTGTGATCAGGCATCTGGAGCAGCATTTCTGGGTTCTGTTCCAGGCTGTCACTGGGTAGGTCTGGGCTCACAGAGGTGTTGCTGGGATCCTCCAGGTCTGGTGCCAGCAATGTCAGCCCACCTGCAGGGCCATGAGTGCAGTGTAGCTTACCTAGGCTTTTATCTATAGTTATATTTATATTTTAGGTTTTCCACATAAGTCTGTAGGAATCACTGTTGTCTGTATTTATTCTTGTGGCATTTGGGGCAAGTTCTCTTTGTATGAGGTCAAAATTCTGTTTTGTTTCTGTATTGAGTGCAGTTGGATGTATGGTAACTGAATGGAGTTTAAACTCTAAAAAGCTCATTTGTTAACAGTAAGGCTCAGCATCTTATTCTGAGGTAGACAGAACTTTGGCTTTTACATTCTTTTATATGGTCCAATGTGCTCAGGGTGTAAAGGAGCAAGACTCTGATAGAATCATCATGTTGGGAAGGCCTCTGAGATTATTGAATCCAACATTAACCCAGCCCTGCCAAGTGCACTGAACCATGTCCTTAAGTGCCACATTTGATGGTGACTCAACCAGTCTCACCTGTACATATTGTATTATCTAACACACCTGTGCTGCCCTCAGAGCTGCTGAATTGTTGAAATCAGGCCTTCAAGGCTATTTCCTAAATTTGGTGCCCTCTCCAGCTGCCAGCCAGCCCAGCAGTGCAGTGTTTCACCTTCTCCCCACTGCCTGGCACGCTCCTCCCTGCCTCACTGAAATGATATTATATCTCAATAACCCATGCCTTTGATTCGTGATTGTGCCTTCACTTTGCTGAGTTCTGAAAGGAATTGGAGAGGTTATTAATGACACACAGTGATCACACAGCAAGTTAAAGCCTCTTGCTAAGTGAAATTTGAGGGAAAAGCATGCAGCTTTTCAATATTTCGCAGAAACGCTCTATGTCTCTTTTCATTTGCAGCCAGACAGTTGCAAATTACATAAAATTGCTCCTGAAGAAGAAGAGGAAGAAGAATAGAGGGAGGAAGTGGAGGGGGGGGAGGTTTAAAAAAATAATTCTTTTGGCAAGGTACAGTTCCAGTTTTATTTCTATGCAGAACAAAGAAAGGCCTGCTGAAAGGTAGGCAAGTAAGTGGCAGAAATTGGTATTGATCCAAGCTGGGAATAAGGGCAGTTTAAGAGCAGTGATGAGGGTACTGAAATGTGGCCACATCATAGGGAGAACTCATGGATGCAGGGACACAGGAATGGAAAATTACAGAGAGCAGCAGCATGAGAGCAGACACAGGCTCTGGGAATGCACCAGGGGTTGAGATGCTGCAGCACTAATTCAGGTGGTTGGGCACCAGCATCGTGCAGAGAGCCAGCAGAGCTGGAGCAGGGGGCTGTGTCCTGTGTGCTGCCAGCAGCAAGGGCTCACCTGGGCCATCTGGCAGCATCCACAGCCCGTGGTGGCAGCAGGGAGCACAGGAGGCACTTTGGTGGAGAGGGCAGAGCATCTCATTCTCCCCTCCCCTCTCATTTCTGCCATACTGGTGTGAAACCAGCCTGGACCAGTATTTCTGAAAGTTTTTAGTGGTCTAAATGTTTGGTGAGGTTTGAAGCTGTGCCCTGCTCATTAATCTTTGCAGCTTGAAGCCTTGAACAGGGCAGGGTGGAGATGTTTTTCCCATGTCCATGCTGCAGGTTTGAGAGACAATGCCATTGCTGAGAGCCATGCAGCATTATCAGTTAGAAATACAGAGAAATACATTTCCAGGCTATCTCATGGAAATGGCAGCACCAGGACATGAAGGTGCTGGGCTAAAGCAGCCTCTGGTCAAGAAACAGCAGAAATGTCTGTTCAGTGCAGAGAGAATTGAAAATACTCGTGCTGTTGAGGGTTTGGCTGAGGTTTGAAGCTGGACCCTGCTGATTAATCTTTACAACTTGAACCCTTGAGCAGGGCAGGGTGGAGATGTTTTTCCCATGTCCATGCTGCAGGTTTGAGAGACAATCCCATTGCTGAGAGCCACGCAGCATTATCAGTTAGCCTTGGCTAATGCTCTTTGTATTTCTATCTCATGGAAATGGCAGCACCAGGACATGAAGGTGCTGGGCTAAAGCAGCCCAGAAGCAGCAGCAGAAGTTCAGTGCCTGAACTTCAGCCTGTTCAGTGCAGAGAGAATTGAAAATACTTGTGCTGTTGAGGGTTTGACTTGAGGGGCTGAGAACTCTCAGTGAGGCAAAGCCCCAGTGAAGTGCCTGCACTGAAGATGAAGCTGCCAAGGCAGACATTGCCTCCTGTTCCCTGTGGACCTGGAAGAACAGTGAAATTAAAGATCAGCACCCATTCCCACATGCTGCCCAAGTGGACACACATGCAGGCTCTGTCCTGTGCACAAGGGCTCTTCCTTTCTCCAGAGGAATTGCTGCCCTTGGCACAGCCAGGCCCTGGCATCTCCTTGCAGCACAAAGCTTTGACTTTTGCCTCTCAGAGCTGGCTCTTCCCTGCTGGTCTCACTTTGCTGTGCTGCTGAACTCACCTGTACCTGCACACCAGCCCACAGGCACCCCCTCCTGGGTGAGGCTCCACATTTCCCCCTCTCTGGGGTCATTTGGGGTGTGAGCCTGCACACAGCTTTGTGAACATGATGGAGATGGGATCACAGGATAATTTATGGTGCAAGAGACCCCTGGGGTCTGTGCTCAAACCCACTCAAAGCAGGGCTGACTACACCACATCACTGAGGGCCTTCTCCAAATGAGATTTTACTGTCTCCAGGGGCATCCTGCAGTCACCTGGGGCCTCTTTTCTTGTCTGCCAGCACCCCTAAAGGGAAACAGCTTCTCTCATATCAGCCCAGAGCAGGCTCAGGGGATTTATGTGGGGTTTGGGGTGGGTTTTCCCGTGGGTGTGTCAGTATCCACGGAGGTTTTGCTCTGCTGGGATTGTCAGTGTTAGTGGTTGCCAAGGGAACTGGCACAGCCACTCTGTGTGTGCAGGCAGAGGGTCCCTGTGCCTCCCCCCTCTGTTACATCACCAGAAATGGCTTTTCCTGGCCACTGTCATTACCTGCCATGGGGCAGGAGAAGGGAAGGTGCAGCAGTGAACCTGCCAGCACAGCCAGGATAGCTTTCTGCAGGCTCTGCAGAGCTGCTGAGTCCATCAGCTCAGACACTGCTGCCCCAGGCTCTTCCCTTCCCCTTCCCCTTCCCTGCTTTTTTGGGGTTTTTGGAGGCTGCACCTTGTGCACAGGAAACCCCTGAAGGTGCTCCCTGGACCAGTGGGGAAGGCTCAGGATGCTGGGGGTCCTTTCCAGTGGATCAAAGCCAGCTGATGTGTGCTCCCAGCTTTTCCCTCTGCAGCTTTCTTGCACAATTTGGTGACCCATCTTACTGCTGCTTTTTGCAGGCCTTAAGCCCTGAGCATTCCTTGGGGCAATTTCCTTGACAAATGTGACAATCCTGGGCAAGTCTCTAAAGCAAGATGCTGCAGCTGACACAGGACTGTGGGTCTGAGCAATTCCTTGACAAATGTGACAATCTTGGGCAAATATCTGAAGCAGGATGCTGCAGCTGACACAGGACTGTGGGTCTGAGCACTGGCCATGCCAGGTCCATGGCTTTCTCAAGTCCAGAACAATCTGTTTTTGTGGTCTTGATGAACTTTCTAGAGGAGTTTTTGGGGTTTTCAGTGTCATCAGTCCTTCAGCAATCTTCCTTGCTTGTGCATAAAGATGTAGCTGAGCCATGCAGGCAGAAGCTGTGTGGTTTGTACTCTGGGATTCACATCCTGCTTCTGCCACAGACTTTGTGCATGATCTTCATCACCACATGCCTCAGTTCCTCCACCTGGAACACACACTGCTCATAATTATCCTTGTCTCCTCCATAGCAGGATTGAATGAGGTGAATTCATAAGCAGCCTGTAGAGCTGTGCCAGAACTTGGTGCTGATGTTGCTCATGTTTCTGTATTAGACAACCCCTCTTTCTCAGGGAAGGATGGTTCTCCTGGACAGGACTGAGGCACACTGAGATGGCAGAGGGAAGATGCAAGCAGGACACTTGAGCACTGAGACTGCCACTAATCCATTCCCAATCAGAAACAGAATCCAAATGAACAAATTAGCATTTAGATTTATGAGCTCTGCCCACTTAGAAGTGATTATGATCATTCAGGCAGGGCATTTTGAACTGGCCAGAGGAGGACAAGCCCACAATTTGTAAAAGGAAGAGCCTAAGACCTAATTCTGCCAGTGGCCTTGGATGCCTTTTGGTCTTTGCCATCCCAGAGGAGCCAGCCTGCATTGTGTGCTTTGTACACTCTGCTTGTGACCCTCTTACACTCTGAGGTTCCCCTGCATTGCACCTTAGGGGCTATTTTACATCACTTCCTTGTAATTAATAGAGAGGCTTGCCCTGCTGTCTCAGGGGGCTTTTTCCTTCCATCCAGCTTTTGCAGTTTGAAAGCTGAAGAAGGGGGAATCTGGGAATCTTCTCCTTGAAGAACAGGGCTGTCAGATTGCTGAGCTGACTGCCAGCTCATGCTGGGCACTGATTGAGCATGGGGAGCCAGTTCACCTCCACAAGTCTTTATTTGGGGTGTGGTGAGAGAAGTGGTGCATTTTGGCTTTGGTGAAACCATAGCAAAGCTTCCTGTGACTTCAGGAGTGCCAGGATGTTTGATGCCAGGTTCTTGTGCTACAAAGGTGGGGAGCATTTCCTCAAAAGCAGAGGGGAAGGGTTCCCTGCTTCTCTGTGCTGCCCAGTCCTGGGATTTGGGTTTGATGTAATCCAGACACTTTCCCCAAGGCCTCTTAGCCTTTCCCCTTTCCTGGAAGTCTCTGGGCTGCAGTGGCATGGGTTGGACTCCATGATCTTAAAGGTCTCTTCCAACCTAGAAATTCTGTGATTCTGTGACCCTCCCTGTGGGTGTCTCCTCTCTGTTCTCAGAGGGCTGCACAGGACATGGCTGCTGTGTGATGCTCCTGAGCTTGGCTGCCTTTGCTTCCCTCCAGGAATCCCCCCAGAAATCCAGCAAGGCTCCTGAGAGGGGCAATGGTGCAGGCAGAGAAACCTCAGTGAGAGCTGAGAGCAGGGACAGCTGTGTTGTGCATCCAGCCAGGAGGGAAATGTGAGGGAAAAGCTGGAGCAGGAGCTTTGCTGCCCATCTGGTGCCCAGTGCTGCTGCAGAGGATTTCCTGAGTGCAGTGGGTCATGGAGCTGCCAGCCCTTGCAGTGCCAGCAGCAGTGGGTGAGGAGGACCCTGAGGTGTGAGGGACAGGGGACATTTGGCCCTTGGTGTCCTGACAGCATGTGCTAAATGTTAATGTGATATTCTTAAGAAATGAAGACTAATAATGCTCAGCTGAATAATTGAACAGGGGAAGGCAAAGCTCAGCTTGTGAGGCAGGTGCAGGCTCATGAATCATTTGCTGGAATTCTCCATCCTACACATGTGCTCACCTCTGTGTTCCTGTGTGGTAAAAGGCATCCATGTCCTTCCACTCTGGGAATTTAGGGCAGGCACATCCTGACTGCTGGGTATATACAAATACAATTTTCTTATTCAGGTGTGCTCTCTGATTACTGAGCTGGGTGTGTAAAAATACAGTTTTCTTATTCAGGTGTGCTCTCTGATTGCTGTGCAGCCTCAGGTGATGACTGGAGGCCAGGAGAATTTGTACTTCCAGAAGTGGGTCCTCCACTGCTGTTCCTCTCTTTCTCCCTCAAATGGGAGAGGTAAAACTTGACCATTCCTACTGTGTGTCCTGCAGGGGACAGAGCTCTTTGTCTGAGACCTGTACGCAGAATTTAGGGACAGTGCTTAAGGCCTTAAGTTGGTTTAGTTAAAGCTGCTGTGGACTCCCTGTGTTAGAGAGGCCTTTGATAATTTTTTCATCTTTGGTGGCAACATGAGAGTGGTGATGGAAGCCTCTTGTGTGCAAGGAGGAACAGGGCTCCTTCTGCCTCAGATGAGAGACAAATCTGCCAGACAATCCTGCTGCTCTTCTCCAAGCCTCAGCATCTGCACAAATTTCTTGTATCTCGTTTCCTTCTCTTTCCCTTTATCTTCCAGAGCAGATAAAGACCAGCTCAGAGCCTCTGGAAATGGGCAGGGCTTGATCTGTCATGGGCAGGGGAAAGTCTTTCAATGCCCACCCCAGGGGCTGTTTCAGGTGGGCAGGAGAGGAGCTGTGGCCATATCTGGGGGTGCAGGGCAGCCCTGATTCCTCTTGTATTCCCAATCAGGAGCTGCCTCTGGGTTTGCACCATTGCTGTGCTGGCACTGCCACCACTGCCCGGGCATCGTGGGCACATCACCTCACGGGGTCAGTGACCCTGAGGGATGCCACTGAAATCCTCCCCCAGGATTCCAGCTTTGGTGGGGTCACGTCCCTGGGGTGTGGGGGAAAGGCCAGGGATGGACAGATGGGGAGAGGGGGCCCCTTCCCCAGAGATGATATCAAAATGTCTCTTTTGTGCAAAGCACAGGGAATGCCCCCAAGAGCTGGTTTCCATGGCAACTGCAAATGTCAGGTTCCATGTGGTGAATAACCGTTTCCATGACAACACCTCCTTTATCCTAGGTGCTGGGAGCTGGAGTGACAGCCCTGCTGGGGGAGGGGACAGGGAGATGGCCTCAGGTACTTAACCTCCCCCCATCCTCCCCTCAGCCCCTGCAGCCCCGGCAGGGAGGTGCTGGCTGTGTGTGCCCTGCATTTCCACAGCATCCCTGCTGCCCCTCCTACCCCCACACGGCTCTGGGGCTTTGGCTTCCTCACAGGAGCTGAGAGCTGAGTCTGTGCCTCACCTCCCTCCCCATCAGCTCAGCTGGTTTTGCATCCTGGCTAGAAACAAAACCGTTCCTTGGTGCTGGGGGAATCCATGTCCTGGATGTGACGTGGCCAGCTGCCTCTGCTGGCTCTGCAGGGAGCTCTCTCTGTTCTGAGCACACATCTGGGCTGCCTGCCCTCTCCCACTCAGCCTCTGCCAGCCTCAGCTTGCACAGGCAGCGTGCCAGGGCCCGTGAGCACTGGCAGCAGCCTCTCAGCAAGGAAATCTGAGGCTTTGTGCAGCAATCCCTGACCTCAGGCTCCTGAATCACTGCCCCACGTCCCACTCAGCTCAGCAAAGGGGTGCTGGGCCCTCAGCAGCTCCTGGTGACTTCCAGTGCTGCAAATGCTGGGGCCACATGGCAGTAGGACATCAGGAGCTCTGCAGATCCCTGCAGCTGAGCAAGGGTGGGGAAAGGACCTGGGTAGGATTGGTGGGGGTAGGATGGTCAGGACAGACAGACACGAGAGATCTCTGCAGCCAGGGCATGGAACTTGGGGTTTATTGCAAAGGGCCTGGGTGCAGGGCCCTGCTGGGAGCTGCCAGGCACAGCTCAGAGCAGGCCCGAGAGGAGAGAGGGAGAGAGAGGATGAGAGGGTGAGAGAGAAAAGCATAAGAGAATAAAAGGGGTAAGAGAGTCACAGGTAAGAGCTAAGAGAGCAAAGTTCCTGTTCCAATACAATAAATCATCTGTGTTGAATATTCTGATTCTCACTATCCAATCTAGTACAGGATACAAATCCTACAGCATTTCCATACAGCCTATAAGAATCACTACATTACCACACTGTGTTACATTTTAAACCCTTAAAACTCCTCTTTGGTTCCCTTCTGCCAAGCTGTAGGGTCTGCTCAGACCCTTGGGCCTGTCTGCAAGCAGAGGGTGTTGTTCCATCAAAAGGGGATTACCTTCAGCCAGCCACACCATTGTTTTCCAGTTGTTCAGTAACTGAGGTATCTCAAAGCTTGCTTTCATTTCCATCTCACTTATAGTTTCCATATTCTCAAAATTTTTGCCAGGCAATCATATTTATAAGGCTTTCCTGTTTCATCTTCCCCAACAGACCTGCAGCTCTGTCTCTTCCCTAAATGATTCAGCAGCTCTTGGGGCTGTTTTTGTCAAGGTGCAGCATGGCAGCAGCTGGGCCTTCCTTTGGGGAGCTGCCAGCCCATCCCTGGGGCCATTTTCAGCAGCCCCATGGTCAATCCTTGAGGCAGGAATGGTGTGGGTCTTCTCCAGCCTCTGCTTATCCTGCCTGGGCTCCTTCAGCCAGAGGAAAACAGCTTCAGAGCCCCCAGCTGCCAGGCTGTGTGCCATGCCAGGCCATGCCAGCCGCCACCTCCTGGTTGGCATCTCTGCCCTGTGAACTGCAGAGCCACCTCACAGGCTTCCTCCAGCTCTTGGGGATGTGGAGACTGACAAGCCTTCCACATATTTCATGCTGGCTTTTAAACACATCTCACTTGGTGACTTTTATGGCTTGATTTCATTTTCTGTTTGCTGTTTTTCCTCAGGGGTTTCCTAAAAGAGGGAGCAGGCTGTGTCTGGACCTGCAGCTCGTGTGCAGGCCTTGCCTGCAACATTCTGATTGTTTTTTTATTATGAATGTCACTGATTCAGGTCACTGTCAGCCCCTGTGAGTGATGCTGAGAGCCATGGAGTGAGATGTGCTGTGAATGTGGAAATCTGCCCTGTGCACCATTCCTTGGAGGATATTCTGGTGCACTTGGATCCTGCTAGCTGGGAAAGGAGGCTACAGCTTGTCAGCTGCCTGTCTGGGCAGCACAGGACACACAGCCCTGCCAGCAGATGAGTTTTGCCCTGCTTTTCAAAGCAGACACTTAAAGCTGTGTGTTCCTAAATGCAGCTCTTCTGTCTCACCTGGAGAGTCCCCAAACCATGTGAGCTAAGCTACCCTTGAGGCTTGTTTGTGCTTGGATTATTGCTGCTGACACTAATGGCTGCAAGAGAAGGAAAAACCTCTTCTCCACACCCAAACAAGAGGAGTTTTGCCACTTTCAACCTGAGCATTTCCTCTGAGGGCTGGAGATGAGAGATGTTGGAGAGCAGCCCTGCCCTTCTCAAGAGCTTCTCTGGTGTCTGTGTGAGGGCTGGGAAGGGGGAGACAGCACAGCCCTGCTTGGCCTGCTGCTCCTGGACAAGTTCTCAAGAGCTTCTCTGGTGCACAGAGCTGTCAGTGTGAGGGCTGGGGAAGGGTGGACAGACAGCTCTGCTTACCCTACTGCTCCTGGCCAAGTTCTCAAGAGCTTCTCTGGTGCACAGAGCTGTCAGTGTGAGGGCTCTGGAAGGGGGGACACCACAGCCCTGCTTGCTGTGCTGCTCCTGGACAAGTTCTCAAGAGCTTCTGTGGTGCACAGAGCTGTCTGTGCAAGGGCTAGGGAAGGGGGAATGGCACAGCCCTGCTTGCCCTGCTGCTCCTGGCCACGTTCTTAAGTTCTCAAGAGCTTCTGTGGTGCACAGAGCTGTCAGTGTGAGGGCTGGGGAAGGGTGGACAGACAGCCCTGCTTGCTGTGCTGCTCCTGGACAAGTCCTCAAGAGCTTCTCTGGTATCTGTGTGAGGGCTGGGGAAGTGGGAATGGCACAGCCCTTCTTGCCCTGCTGCTCCTGGCCACGTTCTCAAGTTCTCAAGAGCTTCTGTGGTGCACAGAGCTGTCTGTGTGAGGGCTGGGGAAGGGGGAATGGCACAGCCCTGCTTGCTGTGCTGCTTCTGGACAAGTCCTCAAGAGCTTCTCTGGTATCTGTGTGAGGGCTGGGGAATGGGAGACAGACAGCCCTGCTTGCTATGCTGCTCCTGGCCAAGTTCTCAAGAGCTTCTGTGGTGCACAGAGCTGTCTGTGTGAGGGCTGGGGAAGGATGGACAGACAGCCCTGCTTGCCCTGCTGCTCCTGGCCACGTTCACAGGCAGTGTCCCCTCCCTGCTGCAAGGACAGTCCGTGGTGGCTCAGTGGGTGACGTGGCCGTGCCTGCACTGAGTCAGGGCACACACAGGAAGAGCTCCCAGGCACAGCCTCACCTCAGGCCACTGCTCAGGCTCCAGTCACATGGTGCTGAGCTGCTTCCTCAGAGTCCTGCCTGTGCTGAGGAGGCAGAGCTTTGTGCATGGTGGGCATTTCCAGGAGAGCTGAACGGGGAAAAGCGCCAGGTTCCTTTTGGAATAAAATGCTCCCTTCTTCAAGGGTACTGCTGGCCATCACAGTGTCTTGGTTTCCCTTCTGCCTCTCCCCTTCCTGTGCCCTGTTGCCAGTGCCCTCAGCAGCCTGTGCTGGGCACTGGGCCAAGCAATAACCTCTGCATTTCTGTTCCCTTGCAGATGGCACGCCCGATCCAGGTGAAGCCTGCGGACAGCGAGAGCCGTGGAGGTAGTTGTCATCTCTCCTTGTTTCTCCTTTGGTGGCCCTGGGCTTGTGAGGGAGACCAGGAAATGAGACACAGGGTCCTGGCTCTGTGTGAGGAGGGGTCTGTGTGTGGCAGAGAGATGGGGGCAGGAGGGCAGTGCAGGGACACAGCAGGTGCTGAGGGTGATGGTGTGGCTGCCCCCTCCTCGCTTTCCTGTAGGAGCATCAGGGGGGTAGGATGGACAGAGATGAGAGATCTCTGCAGCCAGGTTGTGGAACTTGGGTTTATTGCAAAGGGCCTGGGTGCAGGGCCCTGCTGGGAGCTGCAGCCACAGCTCAGAGCAGGACTGAGAGAAGAGAGGGGGAGAGAGTAAGGGAGTAAAAAAGGTAAGAGAGCAAAAGGGTAAGAGAGCGAAGTTCCCGTTCCAATACCATAAATCTTCTTCTGTGTTGAATATTCTGATTCTCACTAACCAATGTAGTACAAGATACAAATCCTACAGCATTTCCATACAGCCTATAAGAATCATTATATTACCATTACTGTGTTACATTTTAAACCCTAAAAACTCCTCTTTGGGCCCTTTCTGCCAAGCTGTAGGGTCTGCTCTGCCCCTTGGGCCTGCCTGCAAGCAGAGGGTGTTGTTCCATCCAAAGGGGATTACCTTCAGCCAGCCACACCATTGTTTTCCAGTTGTTCACTAACTGAGGGATCTCAGAGCTTGCTTTCATTTCAATCTCACTTACAGTTTCTATATTCTGAAAATCTTTTGCCAGGCAATCATATTTATAAGGCTTTCCTGGTTCATCTTCCCCAACACTTTGGGTGCCATCAGCCTGGCAATGTCCCCAGGACATTACTGTGTGGCACTGAGGCTCCTGCAGCCTTTGGGAAGAGATTCCTTCATTCCTACACCTGCCCAGCCCACTAAGAGGCAGATCCCTGCAGCAGCACTGGCTTTTTAATGTGTTCAGCTCACTGGTGTGCAGCTGATTCTCCTGTCTGCAGCTCCCTCCACTGCCTCCCCCATCACTGCTGAGCTGCCTCAGTCCTGCAGCAGCCCCCAGCACATTGTCAAGGCCAAAATGCTGTTGCAGAAAAGATCACATGATGGGGAAATAATGTCTGAAGGGAAAGGATTCTGAGATGGAGGTGCTGTCAGCCTGCAGGGGACAGCTTGGGCAGAGCAGCATTTGCTGAGAAGTTCAGAGCTGGGAACAAGAGAAGCTGGTAATTTAATGGGGAGCTCTCAGCAGCTCAAATGCCTCCTCCAGGTGGAGAAGGTTTGCAACTTCAGCCCTTTCCAAATCCATTAACTCATTTTGCCTCTTTTCCTTGCTTTACTGATCTATTTCTTCTCCTTTTCTCTCCATGCCTTGTGCTGTTGGTGCTGCCCCTGAAAGCAGTTTAGTAGAGGCCAGGGGAGGGTTTGTGTGCTGCTGTTTGTGCTGTGGGACAGCATTTTATTTCGATTTCAAAGGTTTTTATTTTACATTCCCAAACAGTTTGTAGTGACTGTCACTGCCAAGAACATGAGATATATTTTATAATATTTTGTGTGAATGTTTGTATTTCTGGTTGTGTGATATTCAAAAACCAGGGGGCTGATTTGGAAACAAGCTTTTGGCCAAGGAAATCTCTAAGTTTATGAAAAGTACCACATTCCCTAATGGTTACAAATGTCAGAACACCAACTCTGCTTCCCATGGACAAGAACAGAAACCTTTGGGCTCTGAGCACCTCCCTGCAGGCTCCTTGCAGCTCCCACAGGACAAACTGGAATTTTTCCTGAGGCAGGAGCAGCACCCTCTGTTTGTCTGGGACAGGTTTCTCTCCTGATATATTTCTGTCCTGATGCTCCACTTGTCAGAGAAGTGAGTGAACAACTTTGCAGATATGGGAAGAGGAATATCCCTACAGCACTAAGCCCACATTGGCAGGAGGTGAAACAAAGATTTGGGGAAGGGCAGAACTGTATGGATTAGGAATTTATCAAGGAATAGTAGGAATTTATCAAGGAGTATCTGCATGCATCACTGAGGCACAGCTCTGCATTACCATTGAAGGGAACCTCCTTTGTACTCACCAGACACTGACATTTCTCAAGTGAAGCACCCTGAATTAAGAACACGAAGTTGGAACACCAGAATTTCTTTCTTGGTCTGAGAGATGCTCATTTTTCTGCCAAAGGGGCAGTTTTGGCCAAGCCCTGCAGGAGCTGTGTGGGAATATGTGGATGCTCAATGAAGAAATTCCTGACAGAAAAGTTGTTTCCTGCATTAGTTCAGAGTGGGATTTGTGATGCTGGGCCAGCTTTTCCTGGTGTGAGTCTGGAGTGCCAGGAGGAAAGGGCAGAGAGGTTTTTGTGCTTTTCTGGAGCTCTGGGATGCAGGGATGGGCATGAGGGCACCCCAAGCCTCCAGCACCACCCAGGGACAAGGAAACTCTCTGTGCTTCCAAGGAGATTTGCTGCATCCCATCCACACCAGGAACTGCCTTCCCTCCCTCCCTGATCCTGCCCAGATATCTGAATTCTATGGAAATTCTATGAATTCTATCTGCTGCCCAGATAACCTGAATTCTATGGAAATTCTATGAATTCTATCTGCTGCCCAGACAACCTGAATTCTATTGAAATTCTCTGAATTTTATCTGCTGCCCAGATAACCTGAATTCTATGGAAATTCTGTGAATTCTATCTGCTGCCCAGATAACCTGAATTCTATGGAGGATTTGTTTCCTGCGTGGAAAAGTTGTTTCCTGCATTAGTTCAGAGTGGGATTTGTGATGCTGGGCCAGCTTTTCCTGGAGTGAGTCTGGGGTGCCAGGAGGAAAGGGCAGAGGGGTTTTTGTGCTTATCTGGAGCTCTGGGATGCAGGGATGGGCATGAGGGCACCCCAAGCCTTCAGCACTGCCCAGGGACAAGGAAACTCTCTCTTCTTCCAAGATTTGCTGCATCCCATCCACACCAGGAGCTGCCTTCCCTCCCTCCCTGATCTTGGCTTTGTGGGAGCTGTGTCCTGTGCTTGTTTGCTCTCTCTTGGTCCCAGAATTCAGCCTCCACCCCTGGGTTGTTCCCTGCTACCTCCATCAGCAGCTCTGAGCTCGGTGCTGGCTCCTCCTGCTGCCCAGAGCACGTTTCCATGGGAACTCGACAGTCAGAGCTCACAGTGAATTTCCCTGCTCGCTGGACAGCTCGGGAAATTGCCAATCAGAGGGTGAAAAGCTGGAGATGTAGGGAAAGTGAAGGGGAAAACAGCAGGATGAGAGGGGAGAGGAGAGCTTCCAGTGCTGCAGGAATCCCTGTGGGGAGCTGGAGAACCATGGAGGTGATGACTGAGAGTGCCAGAGGGTTTGGGATCAGCCCTGAGAGTGCCAGAGGGTTTGGTATCATCTCTGAGACTGCCAGAGGGTCCCTGAGAGTGCCAAAGGGTTTGGGATCAGCCCTGAGAGTGCCAGAGGGTTTGGGATCAGCCCTGAGAGTGCCAGAGGGTTTGGGATCAGCCCTGAGAGTGCCAAAGGGTTTGGGATGTGCCCTGAGAGTGCCAGAGGGTTTGGGATGAGCCCTGAGAGTGCCAGAGGGTTTGGGATGAGCCCTGAGAGTGCCAGAGGGTTTGGTATCATCTCTGAGACTGCCAGAGGGTCCCTGAGAGTGCCAAAGGGTTTGGGATCAGCCCTGAGAGTGCCAGAGGGTTTGGGATCAGCCCTGAGAGTGCCAGAGGGTTTGGGATCAGCTCTGAGAGTTCCAAAGGGTCCCTGAGAGTGCCAGAGGGTTTGGGATCAGCTCTGAGAGTGCCAGAGGGTTTGGGATCAGCTCTGAGAGTTCCAAAGGGTTTGGGATCATCCCTGAGAGTGCCAGAGGGTTTGGGATCATCCCTGAGAGTGCCAGAGGGATTTGGATCAGCTCTGAGAGTTCCAAAGGGTCCCTGAGAGTGCCAGAGGGTTTGGGATCAGCTCTGAGAGTTCCAAGGGGTCCCTGAGAGTGCCAGAGGGTTTGGGATCAGCTCTGAGAGTGCCAGAGGGTTTGGGATCAGCTCTGAGAGTTCCAAAGGGTTTGGGATCAGCCCTGAGAGTTCCAAAGGGTTTGGGATCAGCCCTGAGAGTGCCAGAGGGTTTGGGATGAGCCCTGAGAGTGCCAAAGGGTTTGGGATCATCCCTGAGAGTGCCAGAGGGTTTGGGATCATCCCTGAGAGTGCCAGAGGGATTTGGATCAGCTCTGAGAGTGCCAGAGGGTCCCTGAGAATGCCAGCAGATTTGGGATCATCCCTGAGAGTGCCAGAGGGTTTGGGAACAGCCCCTGAGAGCCCGGGGATTTGGGAACAGCTCTGAGAGTGCCAAAGGGTTTAGGATCAGCCCTGAGAGTTCCAAAGGGTCCCTCAGAGTGCCAGAGGGCTTGGGATGAGCCCTGAGAGTGCCAGAGGGTTTGGGATGGGTGGTTTTAGGATCACAGCTCAGGTAGAAGGAAGGGTTTGCAGCATTCCAGCCCTGCTGGGAGGGATGAGTCAGCCTGGAAGCCGTGGGAGAACAGCCCTGCTTGGAAGCTGACAGGATCCAGAGGATCCCTGATCATGGCTTGGGCTCCAGGATGCAGGGATGTAGGGGTCAGCAGCAGAAAATCCCTTTCAGAGGTCCCCAGCTGCTGCAGAGGCATCCAAAGGGAACAGGCTGGATCATTTTGCTTCATGTGATCTTCAGAACCAGGCTCTATGAAGCAGGATTCCCTGTGGAAAAAAATCTTATGTTATCAGTGATTTAATTCCCTTTACTATTGCTCTTCTTGGTATTCAGAAAATATTCCAAACCCATAGGTGTGTGCATTTATATTTGTATTATTTCTGTATTTATATTTAGAGCTTGAGTCCCCTGAGGTGTCACAGTTTTAACCTGTGCTGCACAGCACATAGGAAGACTGGCTTTTTAAATTTTTTTTCCCTTCCAAATTCCAAAAAGGAAAGCTGAAATTCCACATCCAAAAGGTTCTGTCAGTGAGCCTGAGACAGCAGAAGAATCTGTAAGCTGCAGGGATGGGAGCAGTCACTGTTTCAGTGGACTTTCCCCACAGGGCAAGGTGGAAGGGTTTTAGGATCACAGGATAAAGAAAAATGCTTTTGTTTCAACAGAAATGGTGTGAGGAATAAACCACAGGAATTACCCAGGAAATCTGAAGGAGAAAATAATGAGTAACTTGTAATTTGATGTTGATTTGAGTGCAAGGTGTAAGATAAGACATCTCAACACCCCCTGCCCCAGCCAGCCAGGAGTGCCTGAAGAAAAAGGCAAAACCATCAGGTGCATTTCTGGCTGTCACATCTCAGCCCACAGTTTTTTCAAAGAACAGAGGATTATTTCACAGCACCTTAAGTCAGTGCAAGAATTTCCCAGTGTATTTCTCCCCTGTGCTGATGACTTTTTAAGGAACTCTCCATGTTTGCCACCCAAAGGCAGCAGCATGTCTGAATAAAGGCCTGACTGCAGCTGCAGTGGAGATTTGGGGGAGTTTTAGCGGACTTTTCCCACAGGGCAGGATAAAGAAAAATGCTTTTGATTCAACAGAAATGGTGTGAGGAAGAAACCACAGGAATTACCCAGGAAATCTGAAGGAGAAAATAATGAGTAACTTGTAATTTGATGTTGATTTGAGTGCAAGGATAACTCAAAACATCTCAACACCCCCTGCCCCAACCAGCCAGGGGTCCCTGAAGAGAAAGGCAAAACCATCAGGTGATCAGGTGCATTTCTGGCTGTCACATCTCAGCCCACAGTTTTTTCAAAGAACAGAGGATTATTTCACAGCACCTAAAGTCAGTGCAAGTATTTCCCAATGTATTTCTCCCCTTTATTGATGATTTTTTAAAGGAGCTCTCCATGTTTGCCACCCAAAGGCTGCAGAATATCCATAAAGGCCTGGCTGCAGCTGCAATGGAGATTCAAGGTGGAGGAAGGAGGAACCTCCCAGACCTTCAGTGTCCCTGCCATGGCCAAACTGGGCTCACATCTGACACCTCAGTCACACCACAGAGCTGCTGCTCCTTTAGTTTCCATGCTCCTCTTCACTGCCCAGTCAATCTCTTCCTGTCCAGCCCCTTTTTTTTTCACCTTCTCTGTTCCAATCTGATTTTTCACCTTCTCTGTGTGCTGTTTTCAGCCCTCCTGAGCTGGCCCTTGTGGGGCAGGTGCTGTCTCCCTGCTCAGAAGGCAGCTGAGCAGCAGCTGTGAACTCCTTTTTGAACTTTATGGACTCCTGTGCCTTGGCTGGGGATTATTGGGCATCACCAATTTGAATGGACCCAATCAGCTGAAATAATGTCTGCAAAGGCAGCCAGTGCCATGCAGGTGCAGGGAGGAATGTGGAAAGAATCACAAGGAAAACAGAAGGGGATGAAATTCCCATGGGTGTAGGTGTAGTTACCCAGGGATTCATGAAAATGGGAAACCTGGCCTTTAAAAAAATATGCAAAGCCAAATATTTCAGCCACTTCTAGTTATAAAAGTCAGGAGTATCTGCTTGGGAGTGGGTTAAAAGACACTTTTAACACCTCATGGCACATGTCTGCCTGGGGCTACAGGGGAGCTGTGCCATGCTGGGGCTCTGGGGCAGGGTGAGGTGGTGTCTGCATGCTGGGTGAGTGTGCCTGGCTGCACATTGCTCTTGTTCATGAGGAATTTCCTTCTGGAAGGCATCCCAGGGGTTTGGGGTGTCCAAGTGTGTTCCAGCAGGGCTGTGTGAGTCCCATTAATGCTGCTTTTCTGTGAAGGACCCATGGCACTGGTAGGTGTGTGCTGAGTGTGTCTGTACCTGGGGAGCAGCAGGGAAGGTTCCTCCCTTCCTTACCTGGGTGGGACAATCACCTGGGCCAAGGGGAGCAGGGCAGGGGTGTCACAGATATATTTTATGGAAAATCCTTTCCTTAGGATTTTTCCTCTTGAGAAGCTGAGAGGCCTCAGGAACAAAATGTAAACATTGATTATCTGCTGCTGTGGAATGCAACAGGTGCATCTGTGATTGGTCTCATGTGGTTGTTTCTAATTAATGGCCAATCACAGTCAGCTGGCTTGGACTCTCTGAGACACAAACCTTTGTTATCCATTCCTTTTTTTTCTATTCTTAGCTTAGCCAGCCTTCTGATGAAATCCTTTCTTCTATTCTTTAGTATAGATATAATATATATATAATATATAATATATAATATATAATATATATTATATATTATATAATATATAATATATAATATATATTATATATTATATATTATATATTATATATTATATATTATATATTATATATTATATATTATATATTATATATTATATATTATATATTATATATTATATATAATGTATAGTATATAATATATATTATATAGTGTATATAAAACCATAATATATAATATAATATAATATAATATAATATAATATAATATAATATAATATAATATAATATAATATAATATAATATAATATAATATAATATAATATAATAGTATGGTATAGTATATAATAGTATATAATATAATAGTATATAATATAATTAATATTATATAATAGTACAGTATAGTATATAATAGTATATAATAGTATATAATATAATTAATATTATATAATAGTACAGTATAGTATATAATATAATAGTATATAATAGTATAGTATAGTATATAATATATATAATGAAATAACTATAATCCTATATAATATGTATAATTTTTATATATAGTATATATTATAACATAACACATATAATTAATATATAAAATAAATATAGAATGTATATAATAAAATAAGAAATCAAGCCTTCTGAAGCATGGAGTCAGATCCTCAGCTCCTCCCTCATGCTCAAACCCCAGTGAACACGGTCACACAGGGGCTGTGTGGATGTGTCATGTGCCATCCTTGCCTGGCATCCCTCCCCAGCACCCCCTGGAGCTGCAGTGCTGCTGTAGCTCCCAGACCTGTTGTTTTTCAGGTCAGTGCACTCTGAGGCAGAGAGCAGCTCCCTTGCTGTTGCCCCTGTCACATTGCATTGCTGTGTGTGGCGCCAGCCCCTCTGATCCTGTCGCTAACAATAAGGAATCCTCTGGCACTGCAGCTCCTGACACGACCCTCCTGTGGGTCCTGTCTCCCCACCCACATCTGGGCCACTGGGGGAGGGTTAGCTCTGTTTGCTGGCTGAAACTGAGCCTGGGATGGAGTTTGAGCTGGGATTTTTCAGTTTTGTGCTGTTTTACTGCTGTTCACATCAGGCTGGGGAGGATGCTTGCTCCAAACACTGCTGTGGTTGTGTTTGTGCTTGGCTGGGCAGCACCAGGCATGGGATGGGCTCCTGTGGGTGCTGAGGTGGGGAAAGAGTGGGAGAAAGCACTCTACAATATCCTTGCATCCACACTTACCCATCCCAACAAAACCATAATCCTCACTCTGTCTTTGAGGAGGAGCCCAGGAGGAGGCTGAGCTCAAAGTCCTGGATTTGGTCGCTCTTCCATCTCCCTGCCAGTGTGACATGGGTACACAGGGAGAGAGAGGAACAGCGACCATGGAGCTGATCTGTAGGATTTGGATGATCCCACAGTGAGGCAGATTGGGACCCAGGTTTATATTATTATTTATATTGGGACCCAGGTTTATGCCAGAATTTATCCCAGGCTTTGGGAGGCAGCTGGTTAGGCTGGAGTGGGGAAGGGCAGATGGAAATCAGGGTGCTTGGTTACATGGCAGCCAAGGAAATGGTGGCTTGGAGAGAAGGAAAAGGAAACAGAAGTAAAAGATCGTGGTGTGTTACCTAAGGCACCTGTTGGACTTCACCTGCTGATCAATAGAAATGGGATTGCCCAGACAGATTTTCTTACTATCATTTCTTTTGGATTATTCAAAGGAAAAAGCTAATGAATGAAATGATTAATCCTTTGTTTTCCATTGGGGAGGGTAGGACAGGGGAAGCCACACAAACCCTTGAAGGTGTGAGGAGCTTGGGCAAACCCTGCATTTCCACCCCAGAAGCATTTCAGCCAACAGCAAACCATTTCCATGGCAGGCATGTTTCTAACAGCAGGCTGTTCTGTGCACAAGTGTTCCTCTCCTCCTGCCCTGGACTGCAAGCCTCATAGCAGGTTGATGTTTCTGTGTTTGCCCCTAGGGGACAGGAAGCTCTTTGTGGGCATGTTAAATAAGCAGCAGTCTGAGGATGACGTGCTCCGGCTCTTTGAACCGTTTGGGGTCATTGATGAATGCACGGTGCTCCGTGGACCTGATGGGAACAGCAAAGGTGTGAACCCACCCTCTGTGTGTCCTGCCCTTTGTCCCTGCCCTGGGTGCTGCTCACCAGCCTCAGCTCCCCCCTGGGGCACCCTGGATTTAGGGGAACCCATAAACCAGGCAGGAATAGGGAGCAGGGCAGGATCCCTGTGCTGCCAGGAGGGGTTGGGGAAGGTGGGCAGAGCCTGAGGGAGCAGGAGGGAGGCAGAGCAGGATGAGTAGCTGAGCTGTCACTGCTCTGTCCTGAGCCTGTCCTGTCCAGCTGGGGCTGCAGGTTGAAGTGTTTGTACTCAGTCCACAGAGAATTTGGGGAAGAGGTGATCAGGGGCAAGGGTGGAGATGGTGTCATCATCTGCAGAATATTTCATTGAAGTAATAATTTGAGACCCTTCCTCTTTTTTCCAGGCTAGAGGACTTGGGATGAGGCATCCTTTTTGTTCCCTGCTTCCTTGGGGTGGCTTTCCTTTGCCTTACCTGAGATACATACACTGTCTCTTGAGTGATGCCACTTTCACAGCACTCCTGTCACTGCAATCTCCTGTGCTCTTTCTGTCCCTTTCCAGGCTGTGCTTTTGTAAAGTTCTCATCTCACACAGAGGCTCAGGCAGCAATCCACGCCCTCCATGGCAGCCAGACAATGCCCGTGAGTATAAGGCCAGGGGACCTTCCCTCTTCCTCATCCTTGTCCCATTTCCCTGTTCCAGGCACCTCCCCACACTCTCCAAAAAACCCCAACAGGTTCAGCAGCAGTGTTTGGTGTGGCTGGGAGCTCTGTGTGTGTGTGTGTGTGTGCTCTCTCAGTGACCACCCTGTCCCCTGGGCTGCTCTTTGTGCCTGTGTTCCTCCACACTGGGAGGGACAGCACTCACAGCTGTAAAAGCTGAATAAAAAGAGAACCAAAGATCAGGTCATGATTTTGTATTGGAAGCAGCCACCTGTTCAAAACTGAGCAGGGTGACAGCTGACAGTTCAGCCAACATGGGTGCTCAGGGCTCCAGTGTGTGAGCTCTCCTTGGCTGCTCTGATTCAGGCAGCACAGGAGACCCCTGGGGTGGGCTGGGTGTGGGTGGGAACCCTTTGTGCCTGTGTGGGGTTGTGTGGCTGGAGCTGTGCAAGTGGGGCTGCAGCTGTGGCCTCATCTCTGGCAACCTGCAAACTGAGTTTGGGGCACCTCAGGGACAGGACAGTGCATTGCTGCAGCCAGGGAATTCCCAGCTGCCAGGAGCTGCCCTGGCAATGTCCAACCTGAATTTGGGGCACCTCAGGGACAGGACAGTGCATTGCTGCAGCCAGGGAATTCCCAGGAGCTGCTCTGGCAGTGTCCAACCTGAATTTGGGGCACCTGATGGACAGGACAGTGTCCTGCTGCAGCCAGGGAATACCCAGGAGCTGCTCTGGCAATGTCCAACCTGAATTTGGGGCATCTTATGGACAGTACAGTGTCCTGCTGCAGCCAGGGAATTCCCAGGAGCTGCTCTGGCTGCACCAACCTCAATTTGGGATACCTGATGGACAGTACGGTGTCCTGCTGCAGCCAGGGAATTCCCAGGAGCTGCTCTGGCAATGTCCAACCTGAATTTGGGGCACCTCAGGGACAGGACAGTGCATTGCTGCAGCCAGGGAATTCCCAGGAGCTGCTCTGGCAATGTCCAACCTGAATTTGGGGCACCTGATGGACAGGACAGCTGCAGCCAGGGAATTCCCAGCTGCCAAGAGCTGCTTTGCCTGTCCAGCCAAGCTCATGGTGGTGCCTGTGGCCATCGATGCCCTGGGTGTTCCTGGCTGCAGCATCACCTGGTGAGCACAGCCAGGGATTTGTGCATCCTTAGGCAGCTGTGTGAGGCTCAGGGTGTGAGAGGGAAGGGATGGATGGACAGACAGATGGGGGAAAGGCACAGCCCAGGTTCCAGGCAGCTCCCCAGCACTTCCACACCAATATTTGCTCTTCTGCTCCTCTTCCCACTCCTTTCTGCTGCCTGTCCTGCCCCGTCCTCCCTTGCCTGACCGCTCTGGCTGTCCCACGCCTCTTCCTTCTCTCCTGCCTCCTCTGTCTCCTCTCTCTGTGCCTAGGGTGCCTCCTCCAGTCTAGTGGTGAAGTTTGCTGACACAGATAAGGAGAGGACCCTGCGCCGTATGCAGCAAATGGTGGGGCAGCTGGGCATTCTCACTCCATCTCTCTCCCTGCCGTTCAGCCCATACAGCGCCTATGCGCAGGCTGTGAGTATCCACGGGGAAAGGGGGGATTGCAGCCCCTGGGAGAGCTCCCCAGCAGCTGGCTGCCTCCTTTCAGCACTCACTGCCTCCTTTCAGCACTCAGCTGCCTCGTCTTGCAGAGTTTTTGTGTGGTTTTGCTGCTGGAAATGGAGGGAGGGGCAAGGGAACAGCAAAGGTTTTGTCGTGGTTTGGAAAGACAGGAGTCTGCTAAGGAAGGCAGGAGCCTCCCCTGGAATGGAGAATGTAAACCCTGCCCACCCCTCTGAATTGTTGTAAATTTTAAATTAAGGGGCTCTCAGGTAAAAAATATGGGACCAGGAAATAACAGTTCTTTAATAGGAAAGGAAAATAAAAGGATAAAATAAACAATGCAGTAAACTAGAACAACACTGACAGAGTCAGAACCCAACCTGACACCCTGTGGGTCAGGGTGTTGGCAGCAGTGCCATTGGAATTGTGGCTGCAGCCCTCCTGCAGTGTCAGGGGTGGCTCTGCTGGAGCAAGGGGATCTGTAGGGAAGGATGTGCTCTTCCTCTGAAGATCCAGTGGAAGAAGCAGCTGCTGCTCCTCTGGGGAATCCAGTGCAGAAGCTGTGCTGGTGTTTCAGAATCTCCAGATTATATCCAGGCAGGAATGCTTGGCTGGTGTTCCAGAATCTCCAGATTATATCCAGGCAGGAATGCTTGGCTCCTCCTCTGGGCTCACATCTCCCAATGGGATGCTGTAGTTCTTATCAGCCATGCAGTGACATTCAATAGCTGTTATCAGCAGATGTCCCCTCCCGAGGGAGGTGTGATTGTGGTCACTCAGAGAGAGATAAGGCAAACTGCCCACTTGACAAAAGACAACTGCCATACAGATGGTAATGGAAAACATCTTGCATTGCAGTCTGGAACAGGTGTGAACCCTGGGATCTCTCCTCCAGAAGGGAGAGCAAAGATGGGGATGCCACAAGAGGAGAAAGAGTCAGGTGTGAGGTCAGTGCCTCAGGAGAACCAAACCCAGTGGAAAATAAAAGGAAGGGGAAAAATCCCCAAAAAGTGGGAGACAGGCTGAGTCTTGAGTCAAGGGGAAAGCCAAAACAGAGTCACAGAGCAGGAAGGCTGCTTGGGAGAGCTGGGGCCTCCTCAAAGTGAGCCTGGGATTTCTCTGATGTTGTTGGAGGTGTTTGGAACAGGTCAGTCATGACCCACTTCCTTTGTGGCTTGTTATGAGGAGAGCTCAGAGCATTGGTTCCTGCAATACCAACCTGGGAACCCTTCCTCTGTGTGACACAAATGTGTCTCTGGGTTTGGAGCAGCAGGAGAGCTCTGGAGCCAGCTTCAGGAGTTCATTTCTCTGCTGAAATTCCCTGGAAGTTCCCCCAGTGCTGTCCTTGGCTCCCAGGGTCTCTCCCTTGGCCAGTGGGAGTTTGGAGGGTGCTGGAGAGGGAGCAGAGAGCCAGAGGTGTTTCAGCAGCCTGGCTGTGCTCTGGGATTTAGTGAGAGACTCTCCTTGCCCTGGAGGAGGGTGGCAATGGCCATTGATGTTCCAGGTAGGTCCCAAACTCAGCAAGTCCCAGATCAGCTGTGCTGCAGCATTGTCTGAGCCTCCTTGGTGACTGTCACTTTCACTCTGCTGCCAAGGGTAAAGCCCATGGGAGAAGGCTCAGAAATTGCTCAGGGAATGAGAGATTCTTGTGCTGACAAAGAAGTCAAAAGTAGATATTGTTACTGAAAGTAATTTCCTAGGGGGGAGTGCAAATAAACCTGGTTTTGTGTATGTGGACACCTCTGGCTTCAGCAGCTCCTTGCTGTGCCTTCCTTTCATTCACAAGGCAGAGGAGGAGCTGCATCTCAATTGTTGGCTCAATCCTCAAAGATCCCCCAGAAATTGCCAAATGCATTTTAAGTGTGTGGCAAGAATATGGATGAGAAAAAAAGGAAATGCATATGAGGCCCTACAACTTGGGGGAAAGTCTCAAGCCAAACCAAGAATTGATCCCACACAGATTATTTGAAGGGCCCTTTGTCACCAGGCACCACCTTTTGCCAGGATCCTTTTCTGTCCAGCCCAGGAGCCAGCTGCAGCTGAGGGCAGAGTTGTGGCCACCATGAGATGATGATCCTGGTGTCCCAGAGATGGCCCAGACGTGGGCATGGTGTGGTGCTGAGGGCAGGGAGGGACCACACAGTGAGGTTTTGGTGCCAGGAGCTGCTTTAGCAGCTTGAGCTCCAGGCTGTGAAAGGAGCAAGGGCAGTGAGAGCTTCCAGACTCAGCCTTTCAGTCCTCAGGAACCCTGAGCCAAGGTCTAAGCTGTGCCTCCTTGCTTGTCTGCATCTTCTTTCTCCTCAGCTGTGTCTGTTGCTGTGTTTCTCTCTGATTCTTCACTGGCCTTCCCTCTGTGACTCTGTTTTGGCTTCCCCCTTGACTCAAGACTCAGCCTGTCTCCCACTTTTTGGGGATTTTTTTCCTTCTTTTTCTTTTACTTTCCACTGGGTTTGGTTCTGTTTTTTTCCCTGAAGCACTGACCTCTCACTGACTCTTTCTCCTTTTGTGCCATCCCCATCTTTGGTCTCCTTTCTGGAGGAGAGAACACAAAATGCCACCATCAGAGGGAGAAGGGAATCAGCCCTTTGAATTCCACCTGACATCTCTGAAAGTGGGGGCTAAAATAGAGGAATTTCCATGCTGAATCTCCTTATGGCTCCTCAAAATGCTCTGCCATGGGCAGCCCTTGGCAGCTGGGAGTCCTGGTGAGGGGGAAACCCAAAATCCTTCATGCCTTCCTCATTCTGGGCTTGGAGGAGGAAATGCTGCAGCCAGGGTCCCTCCAGGGCTGGGAAATGCAGCTGAGAATTCTGGATTCTGAGCATTCTGGATTTTGAGCATTCTGGAATTCTGGATTCTGACCCTTCTGACCATTCTGGATGTGGCTGAAGCACACTGACAGGAGCAAGAGCTGCTGGGGTGAGCATCTGAAGCACCACAGTTCTTGTAGCCAGAATTTCATCCCCAGCAGTTCTTGTAGCCATAATTTCATGCACAACATTTCTTGTAGCCATAATTTCATCCCCAGCAGTTCTTGTAGCCATAATTTCATACACAACATTTCTTGTAGCCATAATTTCATCCCCAGCAGTTTCCTCTCCCCTGTCCCCACAGGGTTTGTTGAGTTACCAAACCAAAGTGGTCCCCAAAGGTTTAGGAAGAAATTTGGAGCCTGGGTTTGGTTTTGTTTTGTTTTCAGTTTTCTGTTTTAAATTTTTGTTACTAGCCTTCTTCTTCAAAATCTAAATCAAACTTGAAATAATCATACACTAAGTTCAGTCTGAAGTTATTCAGATCTATGCAAATATGCAAAATAAGGTGCTTAAAATGTCAAACAGGGTATGTGAGCTGAAACTGCATGGAAAGGTCTCATCTGGGAAGTACAACTGGCCAAGCACCTGAAATCAGTTTATTTCAGTGCTTAAATCAGGTTTTGATCCCAAAAAATGATCATTTCCTTCTGCAAATGAGTTCATTTTATTCAACAAGTCAGTTCAGGTGGACTTAGGGAAATGTTTGGGAGCTGAAAAAAAAATTATCAACAAAAAAGAGGCCTGAAGTCTTAAAAAAGAAACTAGAGCAATTTACTAAGTGCTTATAATGCTTGAATATTTCTTGTATATCATAAATCAATTAGTTCCAAATACAAAACATAATTTGTTCACACCCTCCCTCCTTTTATTTCTGCTCTTATGGTTCATTATGATAATTTTCTGTAAGTGAAGAGAACAATTCCAGAGTGGCAATTTGGTGCTGCTGTAGCCTTGGTCCAGCCAGAGTGTGGCACAGAAATGAGAAAAGAGAAGATCAATGTTCACATAGTGAGTGGGAGATGTGGTGGTTCCTGCACTCTGGAGAGGGACAGGAGCAGGAATCCCCCAGGTGTGACTGCAGCCCTGGCTTGGGGGCTCCAGGAGTGAGTCCAGGGGAGGTTTGGGGGTGCACAGAGAGGTGGCACCAGGGTTTGGTGGCACAGGAGTGACCCCTGTGCTGTCCCCCTGCCCCAGAGCCCTGCACTGGGATGGGCCTGGCAGCTCCCACCCATCCCCAAAAGGGCTCCATCCAATTTCACCCCATGGCTGGGCTTGTTCCAGCTTCCAGAGGCAGCCCTGCCATGAAATTCCTCTTCTCTTTGTGCTGAAGCCACGATCAGCTGCTGGGTGAGGAGATTGGGAGGTTTAGCTGGCCACAAACCTCTCAGAGTTACCAGATCCTCCAGCTGAGCTCTGGCCCAGCTGCCTTTCTGGGCAGGGTGGGTTCCTGGAGAGCTCTGTGCTTGTGTGGCAATGCCAGCAAGATTTTTTGGTGTTTCCTTGGGTTTTGCCCCCTGTTCAGGAAGATTTTTTGGTGTTTCCTTGGGTTTTGCCCCCTGTTCAGGAAGATTTTTTGGTGTTTCCGTGGGTTTTGCCCCCTGTTCAGGAAGATTTTTTGGTGTTTCCTTGGGTTTTGCCCCCTGTTCAGGAAGATTTTTTGGTGTTTCCTTGGGTTTTGCCCCCTGTGTCAGCCCTCAGCTCCTCCTGAGGAGCTCAGGTTTCCTGAGAGCCATGAGGGCCTTCCCTGCTCTTCTTGCTCGGTGTGAGGGCAGAGCTGATAAAGGGCTGGATAATTTTGCATCCAGAGCTAAGCCATTTTTGCCACTGCACTCTGAGGGCATCTTATGCTCCCACTGATGGTCAAATAGGACCAGAGGATTTTTTTTTTTTCTTCTCTTAACCCTTCTCCCACCCTTCCTTCTGTACTGTGCATCTCTACCTTGGCACGAGGAGCTGATGTCCCCCGGCCCCAGGGTGCAGGGCAGTGCCAGGGGACAGCCTGAACTCAGGGCTCCTGGGCTCTGAGGGCAAAGCAGGGCACCAGAACTGGGCCTGGCACAGAGCCCTGCCCATGCCAGAGCAGGATCTGCTCACGGAGGCTGGGCAGAAGCAGAGGGACCTGGGCAAAGCTGTGTTAGTGAATGTGCCACTGTCCTGGCAGAAGTGACAGGGAGAGTGACAGTGCACATGGGGAAGTGCTGCTGGTGCCAGGGGCACAGCCCTGAGCTGTTCCCTGCCCTCTGCAGGAGCTCTCAGAGCCCCAGGGGCCTGTCCTGCTGCCCTGCCCAGCTGAGTGAGCCACAGCCCCTCCGAGAGGGTGAGCATGGGGGTGCCCAGCTGTGACCCTGGCATCTGGGCTGTGTGCCCTGCCTGCAGCACAGGGTGGCTCTCAGGGGTGGCTCTCACTGTCCCACGCTGGCAGGGACAGCAGCTGTGTGAGAACAGAGCTGCAGGGACCTCGTGGGCCTGGCAGTGCCAGGGGAGCACAGGCAGCACTGCCACCCAGCAGTGGCTTCGGGGGAAGCTCCAGGGCAGGTGGCAGCACCCGGGGGAGGTGCCAGCCAGGCTGCTGTGCCCAGCCTCCCCCAGCTGTGCAGGGCCTGGCACAGGGAGGCCCTGACTGCCCGCTCCTGCCTTGCAGCTGATGCAGCAGCAGACCACGGTTCTCTCCACGTCCCACGGCAGCTACCTGAGCCCGGGCGTCGCCTTCTCGCCGTGCCACATCCAGCAGATCGGCGCCGTCAGTCTCAACGGGCTGCCGGCCACTCCCATGGCACCAGCGTCAGGTGAGGCTCCCCCAGCTGGGAGCTCCAGCACTCACAGGGTCCCCTCAGGGCAGAGGATTCTGCAGCTCCAGCTCAGCAGCTGCTTCAGCTCGCTGCTTTCCAGCAGTGCAGCCTCTGCTCTGCACAAATTCCTGCGATCCTCTGACAGCCTCACGTGTTCAGCGCATCCTCTTGCCCCGTGGCTGTGCATTCTTGCTGCAGCTTTTGTAAAAACCTGGGTTCTCAGCATTGCACTTGGCTGTTCATGAATAATCAGTGTTGGGTTCAAACCCTGTCAGAGCAGGCTCATGTCCTGCCAGGTGCTGAGCAAACCCAGATCAGAGATGTTCCCCCACCCAAAGCTCTGACAGCACTCAGTTCTTCTCACACTCTTCCCACCAGTGCTGCCTCTTCATTTAGTGAAGGCTCCAGCACCAGTCTGTCGTCTCCATGTGCCAAATACAAGAGTTAATGGCTTCAGACACAGCAGTCTTGGCAGAAGGGGGGAGCAGGGACTCTGTGGGACCTTGATTTCATGGGCTGTCCTCTCTCCTTGTCCTGCAGGGCTACATTCACCACCTCTCCTGGGAACAGCAGCCATGCCAGGCCTGGTGGCTCCCATTTCCAATGGATTCACTGGAGTGGTACCATTCCCAAATGGGCATCCAACCTTGGAAACAGTTTACACCAATGGCCTTGTGCCATATTCAGGTATTGAGAGCAGTGAAAAAACCCCACCTGAGGAACTGCAATTAGCTCCTCTTTTCTGCATTCCCCACATTTTTGTAGCTCCTTCCCAGCCAGGCACTGAGACTCATTTGGGGGTGAGGGTGGGAAACAACACTAACACAGAAACACAAACACACAGAATGCATGAGTGATTCCTTTGCTGTCCTGATTGTGTTTTTCTCTGCAGCCCAGAGCCCTTCAGTAGCAGAGACTTTGCACCCAGCCTTCACAGGAGTTCAGCAGTATGCAGGTACCAGCTTCCCTTGTCTCCCTCAGCCCTTTGTGTGGCTGACCAGATCCTCAGGTAAATGCTTTGTTCTGTCTCCTTGGGCTACAGCTGTGTATCCAACCACCACCATCACCCCCATTGCACAGAGCATCCCCCAGCAGCCTCCCATCCTGCAGCAGCAGCAGAGAGAAGGTGAGGATCACCCTGGGAATAATGGGGTGGCCAGAGGTGTGGGTGGGATTTGTGGAGCTCATCTGCTGCACAACAGAGCCAATGGAAAGGAGACAGCACTGATTTTTGTCCACTGATATTTAATGCTGGAGCTGGGGTATGGAAACAGCAACGTGTCTGCAGTGAGTGGGAAGGATCACAGGGTGTTTCCTGACCTCACATCTGGCCAGGTGCAGAGGGGCAGGAGGCCCTGGAACACCTTCCATGCCAAAGGGGATGGGAATCAGCACCTTCCCTGTGCAAAGAGCAGGGACAGGCTCAAAGAGAACCTTCCCTGTGCAGAGCACTCATCCCCTCTTTGCTGGTGCCAGAACCACAGTGCAGCCAGTCAAACCAGCCTCTGCAGGGTGCTCTCCTCTCTTTTCAGCCTTCATAGCCTACTGAATTTATTTTCAACTTCAAAACTGGCTTGAATAGAATTTGGAGGCAAAGGCATTGTCTCTCTGCACCTGGTTGGTAGAGCACGTGCCAGCAAGGGAGCAGCAAGTGAAGGAGTGGACAGCACCAGGTCCATAAATTGGGAGTGTGGCAATCCAGGAGGTTTCCAGTTAAGGCTGTGGCCTCTGGGCTGAAGGCAGCAGCTGTCACACAGCAGTGTCTGCCACTCTCCAAGGACTGGGACAGCTCTGAGCTCTCACCTCAGCTGATTTCCTTCCAGCAAAACAGCACCCAGACACTCACAGAGTTCCTACACCCTGTGTTGGAGCTGGGCAAGCTTTGAAAGAGAATCTGCTCTCCAGAAACTCTAATTTTGTATAGAGTCTCCCAGTCTCTCTTTGAGAGCCCTCAGATCCCTTGATGGACCAGTGGCAGGGACAAGCAAGGGGAGGTCAGAGCAGAGGGAGGCAGGGCTTGGGCTCTCCTCCAGTGCTGAGCTGTGAGTTGAGCCCATTTCTCTTCCCCTGCCCTTTGGGGGCTTTCTGTTTTGTCCTCCTCCATCACCCCCATACCTGCAGGTCCTGAAGGCTGCAATCTCTTCATCTACCATCTCCCCCAGGAGTTTGGAGACAACGAGCTGATGCAGATGTTCCTGCCCTTTGGCAATATCATCTCCTCAAAAGTGTTCATGGACCGTGCCACCAACCAGAGCAAGTGTTTTGGTAAGTGCAGGCAGGGACAGCATGATCAGTGACAGTGACACACTGGGCATGGCACCAACAGTGCCACTGTCACCCATCCTGTGTCCTTCCTTCAGGTTTTGTGAGCTTTGACAACCCATCCAGTGCACAGACTGCAATCCAGGCCATGAATGGCTTCCAGATTGGCATGAAGCGCTTGAAGGTGCAGCTAAAACGGCCCAAGGATGCCAACCACCCCTACTGACAGCAGGGAGCCAGCAGGAGTCACTTCTGCAGCACAGGTACAGTGTCCCCAGCAGGGCACAGCTCTGCCAGCTGCTCCCTGCAGGGTGGGAGCCCAGGAGTGGAGGCAGGGACAGCTGGTGGGGCACAGGGTGATGATGGCCAGGTTCAGCAATCATCAAAACAATCAATCAATCAGGGAAATCTGTGGCTGTGGGGCAAGCCCAAAGCCAAGCCAGGAAGATCAGGGTCAGGTCTGAGGAAGGTGAGGAGGGTCAGAGTTCAGTGATTGCCAGGCAGGTCTGTAATTATCATAATAAACATGGAGGTGGGAAGCCAGTGCAGGGGTTGGAGCCCAGGTGATGAGATCCATGGACAGCACAGGTCCTTGGGCAGGTGGGACTGGCACTTCCACCCTGTGTCAGACAGAGGGTGATGGCACAGGGCTCTGAGGAGACTCCTGGAGCTGTGGGCACTGTGGACAGACACTGCTGGGGCTGGTCAAGTTCATCAAGGCCTGTGAGTGCCCTGACAGGCAGATGGTTCCATTGCCCTGTTTGTGCTCTAAGCAAGGTTTTTCTGTGCTGTCCAACTGCTCCCAAAAAGCTTTTGACTGCCTAAAAAGGTATTAAACCCCAGTGGTTAGTCTGCAAACTGTGCTTTCTGGGGTGAGAAGAGACAATTCCATGCTTCACAGGGATCACAGAAAAGCAGAGAGAAGGTGAGACCCTTGAAGGGCTGCTGTCCAAGAGCCAACTCCTGCCAGCCTACAGATGGGGAGCAGGGCAGGGCTGATCTGATCTGGGTCAGAGTCCTCCATGTTTAAGCAGCAGCTCAGAGCCTGAGGTTTGCACAGATGCCCTCCTAATCTCCCAATTCCCTCCCTCCTCCATTTCTGTTCAGGTGAAGGGAAAGTCCAGAGGAAGAATTTCTGCTTCAGGTTGATTTTCAGAGAGGCCAGTAAATTTATCGACTCTTTTGACACCACCCCTTTCCTTCCTCGGCTTCCCACCTTTCCCACCCCATCTTCCTCCTCCCCTCCTCTCCAAGACATGCAATTAAAGAGAAGGCTCAATATCTGCCCAGGAGGAAGATTCTTGCCACGCCTGGACTCGCATTTTTGCTGCTAACGTGGTGCAAAGCAAAGGGACCAGCAAACCAGCAGCCCCTGGGACACGCAGCTCTTCCTTGGGGTGTGGCTGGAGAACATGGACCAAGCAAACCCATGGTGTGTCTCTAGGTTACTGCAGTGATGTGTGGAAATTTATTTCCCTCCCTCCCTCCCTCCTGCTCTGTTTCTGGCCCTTTCATAGATAACTATAAATATATACAGTCTCTATTTTTTTTTTAAACTAGCTCACAGGACCAAACTTTTCCATTCAGAGAGTGACTGCTTGCAAGAGGTGTTGGAAATTGAGGGGTTTGCCTTTGCAACAGTGTCTTCTCAGCATGCACTGCAGATAGGCCTGAACATTTTGGAGAGAGGGAGCTGGGGGTGGGTTGGGGAGAGAAAAAGAGAGAGAGAGAGAGAGAGGGAGAGAGAGAGGGAGAGGGAGAGCACATCTCGAGAGTAAGAATAAGGAGAAATACATTCCTGCAGGATTAGGGCAGTCAGCTGCTCAGCTTGAGTCACTCATCCACCTTAGCACCAGCCTGGTTCAGGATCTGGAGAGCTCTGTCCTACCTTTCCAAGGGCTCCTGCAGACCAAGCTCCTGGGATGTGGTGCCAGCCCCTGCCCTGAGCACGCTGTGATCAGGCTGAAAGCACAGCAAACCAGTCCCTAACAGAGAGGAGCTGCACTGCCTCCCCACACATGGCACAGATCGTGGTGCACAGCTCTCCATGGCAACTGCATTTTCCTGGTGAAGGCAGGAGGAGATGAGAGAGTGAGCAGATGCAGAGGAGGCTCCCAGGGCTGCACACTGCCTCCCTGTGTCGATACCAGCACTGGGCAGTGGGCAGGTCTCATTCCAGGTGACACAGGACGTTTTCTCCCTCTGAATTCAGCAGCTTTCCCCAGCAGATGCAAGGAAAACAGGATGAAAGAGGGTTCCATTGTGGGATTTCCCCCCCAGCACCCCCTCCAAGAGACAGATTTTACATTATGCAGCATATACATATATATATACACATATATATATGTAGGGACAGCTCTATATGCTATATACACAAACTCTAAAGCACAGAATGTAGTTCAGAACTCGATTTTAAAAAGATCCCCTGGGAGTGGGGAGTGTGTCATCCTGCCAAGGCACAGCCCTTGAACAGTTTGGAACAGTCTCTTCAAGTTTCTACAAAAGGAAGGAAAGGAAAGCAAGGCAGAACAGACCAACAAACCCCAGAGTGATAAGGAATGAACGATTTCAATAGTCAGAGTTTGATAAGGTACCACAAGCATTGTGTGTGTGTGAGGGTGTGTGAGCACATTGAAATAGGGACAAGAGAGTTGGTGGGGCAAAGTTGGTGCAATTGATACTGAAGTGAGCTATGGGGATTTTGGAGAATCTCGGCCAACTCTCATTCTCCTCCAGTTTGCCCTTTGTTCAGGTGTTTGTGGCACAGTCCTTTAAGTACCTTCAGATCTCCTCAACCACCCTTCTGTGTCTGATGCTGAGAGTTTATGAGAGGTGAATGAAGCTGTGAGAGTCTGTGTGTTTCTATAGTCCATGTTTACTTATTGTAAATACCATTTTTATACTTAACATCTATTATGTATGTGATTTGTATAATGTACTTTATTTCTGCTACAAGTAATTTCATGAAGTTTAAACTTAGTCTAATTTTGAACAAAACAAAAAAAAAAGAAAAAAAGAAAAAATATGAACAAATGCAAAATGGGGGAAAAAAAAGGACTTTGGGAATCCTAGGTCAAGCTGGTTTAAAACAAGCATTTACAGTTTCTTCCATCACAGTTACTGATGTGACTGTACAATGTTACAGGTGCGATACAAGCTTTGTCAATGTCAAATTCCTCACTCTGGTCAAAAAAAATCCTAAATTTATTTAATAAAAGTTTTACTTGCTAAGTAACTGGGGCTCTACTTCATGTTGTTAGTTGTACCTGCTTTTAGGTAGTGCTTACACTTAAAGACATTGCCAGACCCCTGGGCTAATTGAACAGTTCACATGGGCTCAGCAAACAGCCCTTGGCCCACAGAATATTTCATCACAGAGGAAGTATCAACACATAACACCAAGACATTAAAAACTTGTTTAATTAAAATAGAGATAAAAATTCTACTTAGAGGAAGCAAGAGGGTTCATGGGATCCAAAATGAAGTGGAGGAGGACGTGCAGCCATTCCAGGACATCCTGTGCAGACACACAGGGGTTAAACTGGGGCTGGATGCAGTCAGAGCACACAGGTGAGGCTGAAGGAGGAGGGAGATGGGAGGAAGGCTGAGGCAGAGTTGGGAGAAATCTCTGACTGATGGGTAGCAGCAGCAGAACCATGGTTGAAGCAGGATGAGAGACCACGAGTCACGTTAGGAAAATGGGATTTTGCCAGCGCTGCTGCCCTGCTCCTGATTGACAGCAGTGCTTAGTGGGATGGCAGGAATGGGATTACAGGGCTGTAGGACGAGACTGGGCACCCCTCAGGGGCTGCTGTAGTTATAGAAAGTCCGCAGCACCTGGTTCCCGCTGCTGGGGAACAGAGCCCAGAGGCAGCAGAGCGGCCGCAGCCACCGCGGGTAGAAAATCTCGGGTGCCCGAGCGGCTCCGCCCCGGACGATGGCGAGCGCGGCCTCGGGAGCGGGGGAGGCGCTGAGCAGCACTTTGCCCCTGCAAAACGGGCACAGGGTCACACACCTGACCCCACAGCTCCTGTTCCACAGTGAACACCCACTGTGCGTGCCCAGGCAGGTGCACTCTCCCCACACCCCCTCAGACAGAGCTGCTGTGCATTTTTTTGCACGTTTTCAAGAAGAGATGAGTTCCTGCAGACAAACACACACCTGGTGTACTCCAGTGCTGACTCGGTGTCAATCAGGCCCAGGATGCACAGGGTGACTGACACATCTCTGCTCCGCATGATGAGCTCGTGGCGCAGCGAGCTGAAGAATCCATCCAGGGCAAACTTGGTGGCAGAGTAAGAAGTGGTGAAGGGAGTGGGCAATTTCCCTGGAAAGGGAAAAGGGAGAATGGAAAACCCCAGGATAGTGGGTGTAAGGAGGATCCATGGAGAAGGAATCTGGGAAAAGATGGAGGCTTTGTCATACTGTATCTCAACTCCTGTTCAGGTGAGTCTCCCTTTCTGTAATTATATTAAAATACATATTACTATAGTCATATATATTATTACATTATTAAATATATATATAATTATATATAATAATATAGTAATATATATTATATTATATATTATATATTATATATTATATATTATATATTATATATTATATATTATATATTATATATTATATATATAGTAATATATATAATATAGTAATATATATTATATATATGCACACATATACACCTATACATATGTATATATATACATACATATATAATAATATATATTATATATATTATATATAATATAGTAATATATATTATATATATAGTAAAATACATATGACTATAGTAATATATATTACTATATTATTAAATATATATTTTTATATATTTAATAATATAGTAATATATTATATTATGTATAATATAGTATATGTATTCATATACATATGTATATATATATACATATACACATACATATGCATATGTATATATATACATACATATACATATATAATATATAATATACATAATATATATAATATAGTAATATATATAATAAAATATATACTACTATAGTAATAATATATATTATCTATTTATTATAATATTATTATATGCTATAAAAAGCACAGTTTGAAAATGTTTAGGAGTAGAACAACAGAGAAATATGAACAGTATTGGGAATCATTGTTTCCACAAGGCCAGCACTTAACTCCAGGTAAAGTCACCAACCTGTGAGGGATGAAACAACCACCAGAGCACCTCTGTTCTTCTCCAGGGTGGGAAGAGCTGCTGTTGCAAGAGCCACATAACTCAAAAAATTCACCTGGAATGATAAATGTAGACATGGAAAAAGCAAGAGGGTTTGGAAGCATGAGCCAAGAAAGTCAATAGAGTGGTCAGAAACGGAAATGAGCGTGGTTTGGAATTGCCTTTTCAAACATCAAGTGAGAGAAATCATCTCTAAGGATGGGGGCAAACATTGCACCCATGAGTCTTTCAGATTCCAGAAAAAGCAGTGAAGAAGATCCAGAGCAAAGGTTTCTCCTGGGCTTTAACATACAGATTTCCTAACAAGGTACAACTGGCTGTCCCTGCTTTTTCTTTATGCTTTTCTTTACTCTGCAATCCCTGACAAAGACACCAGTCTCAGTTTGCTCCCCTTCTAAGTTTCTCTTGACTGAGCTCAGACTACGAGGCACAAAATTCAGCATCTCTTCAGAGCTTGACTGCTCTCTTAAATTATATTAATGTCTTCCCTATGTTCCTAAGTTCTCACTCTCCTCAACCTGACCTGCCACACAGACCTCGGTGGGTCAGAGAAAGAATTTTATAGATAAGAATCAATAAACAACCTTGAGAACAAAACCAGAAGAGTTCTGACTCCTTCTTTGACTGCCAGGTTGGGAAAAGAGACTTTCTAATGCATCTTGGGGTCAACTCTGACCAGCACAAGTCCCAAAATCCCAGGAGAAGCCAGGGGAGTTACAGGGGAGCTGGGAAGTTGCAGGGGAGCTGGGAAGTTGAGGGGAGCTGGGAAGCTCAGGGGACCCAGGAAGTTGAGGGGACCGAGGAAGTTGAGGGGACCCAGGGAGCTCAGGGGCCCAGGGAGTTGAGGGGACCCAGGGAGCTCAGGGGACCCAAGGAGCTCAGGGGGCCCAGGGAGTTGAGGGGACCCAGGGAGCTCAGGGGACCCAGGAAGCTCAGGGACCCAGGGAGCCTCACCTGCAGCAGCCAGCGCGTGTACTCCACATCCCCAGCCCACTCCTGGAAGCGGTTGGTGCCGATGTGGTTCAGCACCAGGTAATCCAGGCCCCCTTGGAGAGCAGAAAGAGCAGTGACACAAGGAGCTCTTCCATCCCTGAGCATCAATGCCAGGAGGGCTCCAACACTTCCTCAGAAGGATGGAAGTGCTTTACCATGAAGGCAGGTTAAATATGCTCATCTGGGAGCAGCTTTGGCTGCTCCTCAGGGGTAGAACTGAAAGGAAAACTGTTTGACTTTGACAGTAACTCCCTGAAATGATGTTTCAGCATGATTCAGGTGCAGAACTCAGCTCTGGTGGTACATCTATGTCCTTTACACCTTTCTCAGTTCAGGGAACTGAAGAAGGAAGCTCCTACCAGAATGAGAACTCTGCACAGCCCTGAAAGCCAGAGATGCTCAGGATGCTTACCCAGCTTTTGGACAGCAAACTGCACCACCCTTTCAGGCTCTGAAGGGGAAGACATATCTGCAGGGATGTAAAATGTTTTCTTTGCTCCGAGTGTCAGGCATTTCTCCATCACCTTGTAAAAGAACACACCCCAAAGATTAATATGTGAAAAAAGATTGGGGGAAAGGGCATCTTAAAGCACAAACTACAGTCAGTGAGAGTCAGTTCTGGACAGAGACACACTTTATTTTAAAGTTTATTATTGTTTGGGCCATGGAGAGCTCATTCTGCATCCAGACTTTGAATCTGCACCCTGCAAAGAGACACCTCTATTTTACTGTCTGCTTAAACAATCTACCTGGGACAGGATCAAGATTCACTGGAAAAAAACTCCCATCTTCTTCAGGAGAAATCTTCTGGAACAAGGATTTACATTAAATTCTTCTCTTTTTTCCAGAATAACTGAAAAAGAATTCATCTTTCATAGTTCCTTTGCTATGCTGAGTGTGTGAATGTGCCTGACAATGATATGCAGTTTTGAAATAATGCCTTCCAGTCATTAGGAATTATTATTATGCTCACTGTCCCCAGCTCACCTTTGGCACCATTTCACAGTGAAGAACTTTCCTTGGAAGTCACAAATCCCCACAATTAAAGAGTTCCCCTTTCTAAATATTGCCCCATTTCATAAAGATGAAGAAGTCTCATCTGTTGGACTTGGTCAAAAAGCATTTAACCTACAAAAAGTCTTGAGTTTTTAACAAAACAGCTACAAATAGAACAATTTGGACTCTGAAAAGTTGCACAATATTTTTTGTACATTTTCCTAATGTCCAGCCTGAACTTTCCCTGATGCAGCTTCACAGAATCCCCTCATATAAATAAATATTCAGGCAGTTAAAGCTCAGGCAGTGTTTTTGCATCTTCTTCTCTTCTGGGTTCATGCTTGACAGTTCTGAAGGAAAATCTATCATGCTGACAACTCTTTTTTTTTTGTTGGTTTGGTAAAAGCCTGAATCTCTCATGTGTTCCCCCATACAAGGATGAGGTTCTTACCTTCTGCAGCACAGCTTCCCTCCTGGCAGTCAACACAATCTCAGCACCAAATCTGGCATAGTGATATGCTATCTGCTCTCCAATCCCAGCACTGGCTCCAGTCACGAGAACACGGGCACCAGACAGGCTCTCTTTTTATGGGAAAGAGAAGAAAAGACACAGGAATAAGTGAAGAAAGCAGCAGAGGAGCTGCCCTTAACTACTGGCAGAGCTTTAAAGAAGAAAGATGCACCTGAGTGCTCAAAAATTCTTGGTGCTTCTCCAGAACTAGAATAGGCAGGACTGGTGATGCAATGACATGATGAATGCCAGCTAGCTGTGTCACAGGGTCTAGATTTTGATTGCTAGACCAAAATCATTCAAGAGCCAAGTTCCTGAAGTTGTTTTTCGCCTTCTGAGAAGCTATACAGAAACCAGAACCAGGCTATGTGCCTTCTGCAAATCATTTTTTTGCCATCAGTCTGGAGGCACATCAGCCCCCTTGTGCCAGGCACTGCACACCTCTAGAGAGGGTTCTTGAATTTGCACCAAGGAATTTACAACCAAAACATAAAAAGAGCAAGGCAGTAACAAAGTGCCATTTTTTCTCCCACAGAGACAGCAGGATCCCTGCTCTTAGATAATTTCATCTTTCTCTTTGTTTCAAGTTTCTCTTTGTTTCTGGGAATGAAACATTGCTTTGGGACCACCAACTCTAGTAAGACTATGGGCAGGAATGAGACCATCAGTCCAAATTTGGAAACTCAACCTCTTCCCTTGTGTGACTTACATTTCAGCTTGAAATCATCCCCCTGGCGAGCCTACCTGGGTTAAAGTCGTCTTTCCAGAAGAAAGCTATGAGCCCAGCTACAACTCCTGTAGCACAAAGCACTTTTCCAATTGCCTTCATACCCCTCCAAGCTGTGAGGAACAAAGTGAAGTCTTGAAGCTGAGCACTTCAACCAAAATAACACCGTGTTCTCCTTCCTCTGATGCCTGGAGCCAGCCTGGGAGAGGCTTTTGTAGAACCGAAAGCCCACCTGAAGGGTCTTTCCCCTGAGAGCTACAGCCACCTTGGTCAAGAATAAAAAGGATTTTTCACCGGCAATTGCCACAGCCCTCTGCACTCAGAGCCTACAGGAGAAAAAAAACCCTCGTGTCTAATCTTAGAGAGCTCTTAATTCATTAAAGACTAACGACAGCTGGCAGCAGTGACCCCAAAGCAGCGGGATCTCGGGAGGGAGGCGGCGGCAGAGCCCACAGGACGGAGCCGTGTCTGGATGAGAAGAGCAGCGGGATGAGCTGCTCCGCCACCACGCCGCGACACAGCGCGACAAAACACACAGCGGCGGGGACAGCGCCACAAAGGCGCAGGAGCCGCGTTCGGCCCCCTCACGCCCCTCAAGACCTGCCCAGCCCCTTCAGCCTTGCCTGGCCCCTCACTCAGCTCGGCTCGGCTCGGCTCAGCCCTGCCCAGCCTGGCCCCTTCACATCCTCGACCCTGCCTGGCCCCTCACGCTCCTCCCGCCCTCAAGTCCTGCCCGGCACCCTCACAGCCTCAGCCCTGCCCGGCTCCTTCAACCCTGCCCGGCCCCCTCACGCCCCTCAAGTCCTGCCCAGCCTCTTCAGCTCTGCCCGGCCCCCTCACACCCTCGATTCGGCTCGGCTCGGCCCTGCCTGTCCCTCTCGCCCCTCACGTCTTCAGCCCTGTCCGTCCCTGTCATGCCCCCCAAGCCCATCCAAGCCCAGCCCAGCCCAGCCCAGCCCAGCCCTGCCCTGCCCGGCCCGGCCCGGCCCCCTCAATACCCCTCACTCCCTCAGCCCTGTCCGTCCTTGTCACGCCCCTCATGCCCTCCAGCCCTGCCCTGCCCGGCCCGGCCCCCTCACGCCCTCAGCCCCGCCGTCCCCTTCAAGCCCTGCCTGGCCCCCTCACGCCCCTCACGCCCTGCCCGGCCCTGCTCAGCTCTGTTCTGTTCTACCCTGCCCGTCCCTCTCGAGCCCCTCACGCCCTTCCCGGCCCCCTCCCGTCCCTCACGCCCCTCACGCCGGCGGCGCGGGCGGGGCCTCGCGCGCACGTGACGGTTCCGGCCCCGCCGCCGCCATGGCCGCCCGGCTGCTGCCCGCTGCCAAGTGAGTCCCGCAGGCCCTGCCCGCCCTCCCGGCCCGGCCCTCCCGCACCCTCCGCACGGCGCTTACCCCCGGTACTCCCTGCCCGCCCCTCAGTGCTCAGTGCCCGGGCTGTCCCCGGCCCGTCCCCAGGCCCGCGGCCTCCCCGTCCCTCGGCTCTGCTCGCCTCGCTCCGCGCCCTTGGCCTCGCCTGCCCCCGCGGCTCCCCGAGCGTGTCTGCACCGGCCGGGAGGGCCCCGCCGCTCTCTGCGGGCACGGACACGTAACAAAGCCGGGAGTAGCTCGGAGCATGTGAATACACGACTTTAAAAATTGGTTCTCTCTTCTCAGCTCTCTTGTATCTGTCCTACATCCTACTACTGCAGTACCGCTGTCTGCCAAGTTTTCGGTTGTCCCCTTGTACAGCTTTTGCTGTTTTCTTAAAGGGAAAACATCTCTCTGTGAATCTGGGAAAATCAGTCACTTCCATCTCTTATTTATAATAGAAATGCCAATAAATGCCAAATATTCCCTTCCCATCTTCCCTTTTGTAGGTTGTCATCACAGCTGTAAAACTGGTGACTGCACATCGTGCAGGGAAACGTTAAAAGCCGTGGCCAGGTGTTGACTGGGCTGTAATGAGCTTAACAAGATATTGGTGTCTGTCAGATTTATTAGATAAATATCAGATTTATCAGGAAGAATTAACATAGATGGCTTGCTCACTGCAGAATCCTTGAGTTGCTTTTAGCAGAGGAATGTGCCAGGGATTCTCAGGCTTTAAAAAGTGGCACATGCTCTTGAAGAACTTGACGCTTTCTCATTTTTAAATTGAAAACCATCACTGATAAAAATGTGAATTAGAAGTAGTTTCAAGGGGATGACAGGGAATAGTTGTCCTGGGGAGGCAAGGAACATAGGAAGGTGTTTTTCTGCTGATTTTTACTTACAGTAACACATGAGGCAGTCCCAACCACTGAGAGAGCTGCACTGATGGTCAGAACAAGAACTGAACTGTTGTGCTTTCAATTCTTTCAGGTTTCTGGTCAAAGGAGGCCTGGCTGGAGCTGCTGTGTACGTGGCATACGACCAGGGGCTGCTGGGCAGTGGCATAGAAGGTGCTGAAGCCCTGAAAAAAGCTCAAGAAACGCTGCCTCCAGCTATCCAAGAGTGGACAGATTACCTGGGCTGGGAGGTGAGGGCTGCTCAGGTGATCCCTGCAGCACAAACACCTTCTCTGAATCAGGGGGAGAAGATATGGGGCTGATATTCTTGATTCCAGTGAGGCTGGCAGGAGTTTTACTGCTAAAACTGGGTTTCACATGGCAAATATTTTGAAGAGGATTGAAATGGAAGGCGAATAAAATGCTAAATTTGGGGCAGAGATATTGCTCACAGATGTTATTTCAAAGGAAAGGGGTAAGCAGAGGGTCAAGGGGGGGACTGCAAACATGCTCTGGGAGATAATTCACTGTGCAGTTTTCTTCTGAAGGATCCTACTTGTTTTTAAGAAAAACAATGAAAATATTATCCTCCCAATTTTTCACACTGCTAACAGTTCAAGTTGAATTTAAATTGCTTGAAGAGGCCCCTCCTCTGTGAGTGGTTCTTAGTTTTAAAAATCCTCAGAAAATAAGAAACCTTTGCTTAAAGTTTGAGAAAATTTTTCATATTACAAACTAACAGAGACAGCCATTGAGATGCTTTTTCAGGAGCACCTAAATAGTATGTTTTACTTTTTGCACCTACTTTATATTGCAGGAAAAGGCAAAACCCAGACTTTAAACATCATGTCTGGTCCCTTTTGAGGCTTATGGCACCTAAGTATTTTTGAGATCTGAGGTCAAGAGGCTTTGCCAAGGTGATGTGAATTCCCAGTGAAACCACTCAAGTGCTGATATTTTGTTCTCTCTCTTTCTTTCTAGCTCCCAGCCACTCCAAAAATTGACTTTTCCCTCTCTGCTTCCTGGAATAAAGGTAAAATAACTACTCAGTAACTGAGTCTGGGCTCAGTTTTTCAGAAGGGATGAGCATTCCCATTGTTATTAGAATTTTAGACATTTTTGTTTGAAGGGCAAACCTATAAATACCAAGTAATTAATACCTATACTAGGTTATAAATACCTAGTAATATATAGGTTTTATGGTGCAGGAAAGAATCTTCATGTAATTGTGGGGAAACACAATCCACAAATAACTGTGACATGTCCAGCATCACCCAAGGAGTCTGTAGCAAGGCCAGAAATAAAACAGGAATTAAACAAAGAGCTGAGCTCAGTCCTGTAATTGTCTTAGCTCATGACAGACGCTGAGGTTGGAATTTCTGTGTCACAAATGCTCAGGGCTTAAAGAGATCTGTTTGAAATTGGGAAATTTGGCTTGGATGATGATTTTGGGGTAATTTTTCTCTGCTTTGCTTGCAGGGGTGCACACAGTCATGGGTGCCTTGTCTGCAGCTCCCAGCAGGGCCTGTGAGTACACAGTGGAAGGCTGGAAATATGTGAAGGATCTCATGAAATGAACACGTTCTCCAGAGCTCAGGATTCTCTCCATCTCCACCTCTGGAGGGCAGCTCAGCCGTGTAAGGGCTACAATAAAAGACTTTGGTGGAACTTTCATTTGTATTTGGGTTGGTTTTAGCCTGCAGAGTGGAATTTTTAGCCTGCTTTGTCTTAGCACTGATCCAAGGCTCCAGGAATCAGATAGTTGTGATGAAGTGCTGAGAACAGCTTCTGTTCTAAAGCTTGGAAATAAAATAATTATTCTGAAGCTGAATTAATCTTGAAGATAAATGCAATCTAATTCAAACCAAGCCAACAAGAGTTTAAAAAAAAAAAAAAAACTCCAAGGTAACAGTAAAAGATGATGGCCTGGGAGGATGATACATAACTGAGCAAAGTTTATCTGCATGAAACCTTTTGTTAGCTTGCACCATGGCCCAGTTGGCAGACTGTGCACATTTTCATTTTAATGTGCATGAAAACTTTCACAAGGTCACTTTTCAGTCACAGGTTTTGATTTTTCCTGCAATATAAAGTAGGTGCAAAAGGTGGAACATATTATTGAGGTGCTCCTGTCACTTTTCACAGGCAAATATAAGGAGAACACCACTTGTAAAATAAAGTTTCAAATTGTTTCTGTGTTTTTAACCCTCTTTGATAGGATTGTTGTAATTTAGAATGTGCCAAAACACAGCTGCAGAACAGGGAACAGCAGGATGAGTCCTTACTCAAATCAGGAAGCAAATATAGAACATGAGGATGAAGAAGGATTTGCAGTTTTGTTTCCTTTTTTAACAAATAGATAAATGATGAAGCCAACTGCCCAGAGATTTCAGAGGATTTGGCTGAGATGCAAATGGCTTTAAAAAGTGCTTAAGTTAATTCCTGAAGGATGGGTCCATCAGCAGCTCTTAAACCTGATGGTGCAGATCCTTCAAGCTCAGTAAACCCTGGAGTTGTGTCCTGCAGGTGCCAGATGCTTCACAGCACCCCAGAACCCAGATGACCTCTATCAATGCCCCATTTCTTCTCTAAATTTGCAATGTCCACTGCTCCTGAAGCAGCACAGCTTTGGTTCCAGGTCTGTTCCCCCTTCTCTGAGGAAATCCTGACATTCATCTGGAGAGTTTTCCTCTCTCTGGCTTTGCTACAAACCAAATGGAACCACTTGGAGCAAAGCATGTACAAACAGAATACTGCACTTGAGTTCTCCATGCTTTTCAGGATCTTCTGTACCACTTCTATGCCCTTTGATGATTGCTCTCCACAGCTTTATCATCGTGCTTTTTCCATTGATGAATGAAAAAAAATCTTCATGCAACTCATTAAAAACCCCTTCTCTAAAGATGGAAAAACCCCAGTGACCCTACAAATGAAAGTAACAGCAGTTTTTTTCTTCTTGGGTCATAAAAGCCATTTTAGGGTAAGGCTAAGGTCATGTTGCTGCAGAGATGTCTGCATAAAGACAAACTACAACATGGATATGATAAAGCAAGAGATCATTTGCACCAATCTTGATTATGTCAGTTCCTTAACATAAAATTATGCCAAAGCACAGCCAGTGGCTGCTTCTAAGAAAATTATGGACTGCTAGGTGAAATTATAATATTGGTGGAGTTTTGGACTACCCTGATCTATCAGAAGCTAAATAAAAACACCTCTGGGCTGTCTCTGACAGAAATTGTGCTGCTATCACAGAATTTAACTCCTTTTTCAGACATTATATTGCACATGACACCAGATGAAAAGAATTCTTCACTCCTTGCCCTACAAGCTCCTGTGGCAATTTTGCAGTGGCAGGGCATCAAACTTTGGCAGCTGTGATCCACAAACGTTCTCTCATGGGTTGGTAACTGACAGCTGTGGTAAAACACAATATTTCACTATTTCTGGAAGTGCAAAGGGACACCTCTAAGGCATTTTGACACTTCATCTTTGAAACAATGTTAAGCTGAAGAAATCTGTTTGACAGGAACTGCTGAAACAAAGCAAGTAACTGTAAACTGGCGTTTATTTATGGAAAATGGAATGCTTCATTAACAAACATTTTTAAATGGGATATGAACAACACCTTACAAAACAAATGAGTTCACATTGGATTGAGTGACATAATATGGCAGCAGCTTAAAAAAAATTACACTTACAGTAGCCCATAAGTTACAATTAATGGTAACCCTGGGGTAACAGATTTGTTTCACTTGCCACCTTGCATTAAAAACCAAACCCAGTCAGTAGCGACGGTTGAACCGAGGATCATTCGGTCTGTTTGCCCTTTCCTGGCCAGCAAATCCTTCTCCTTGCATTCCTCCTCCGTGCATGATCTGACTCTGATTGCCACCCTGCATGAAACTGCCACGCCTGCAAAGGGATTCAGACATTTCAGTATTCTCATGCTGGTACTCAGGTTGCTAGAATGGGTGTTCTATTTGTTTTCATTCTTCCATAAATTGCATTACATAAAAACCATGGGGATATTTACTTATTCATTGATATTTAAGTAACAAATTAGATAACTGATACTCCCTTTGTCAATTTAAATAGAAGAAATGTCCCTTAACAGGAAAACAAACACTTTGCTCCTTTTATAGTTCTTACCCTGACATGCCTCCACGATGCATCACATGGCCAGGTCTGCCTCTACCGCCACCTAAAAAAGTTCAAACAATCCCTTTATATCCACAGCAAGAGTTTTAAAAACTTCAAGGATAATGTCTGAATTTTCTTTTTCACACAGCACAGCTAAGGAGCTGTGCAGAGCCATACCTTGCCATCTCTCATGATCCCGTCCTATCATCCCTCCATCCACGCTGCTCTGCCAGGAACGATCTTGGTGCCCCTCAAACTTCCGACTGTGATCTCCCCAGTCACGTCCATCCCTGTGAACACAGGAAATTCCCATCTTGTCACACGAGCCAGAGCACATGGAAGAGTTTTTATGTTTGAATCTAAGTCACAAACTTACACAAATGTTGTATCAAGGCTCATGTGAATCTTATAATATTTACATTGTTATCTTTTAAGTAAAATCTCAGAAAAATTTTTCTGCTCGAACCAACTAAGACAATGAGTAAAAAAGATATTGGGGGAGAACCACTATCCTGAAATTAGCAAGGTTTATAGGAATGCTAGTTAAAATTTGTCACAGACTCATTTTATGAAAAATTCCTTTTTTAGGATTTTTCCTCCTGAGAAGCTGAGAGGCCTCAGGAACAAAATGTAAACAATGGTTATCTGCTGCTGTGGAATGCAACAGGTGCATCTGTGATTGGTCTCATGTGGTTGTTTCTAGTTATTGGCCAATCACAGTCAGCTGGCTCAGACACAGAGTCCGAGTCACAAACCTTTGTTATTCTTTCCTTTTCTATTCTTAGCAGCCTTCTGATGAAATCCTTTCTTCTATTCTTTTAGTATAGTTTTAATATAATATATATCATAAAATAATAAATCAAGCCTTTTGAAACATGGAGTCAACATTCTCATCTCTTCCCTCATCCTAAGACCCCTGTGAACACCATGACAAAAATTAATGGAAAGCATTATGACTTTAAGATGTGAAGTTATTAAAAAGATCAGGCGAGCGCATGTTTAGATGCACAAGCCATCAAATATCTGCAGTCCATCCAACACACCTTTGGTGAAAGCTGGAAAAAAAAAAAATACCATCTTCCAAAAACTTTGACATGTGGGAACACTCCTTAGGTGCAGGAGAAGAGCTTTGAAGAGGTGTTGGCAGCACTAACCGTGACTGTGGGGGGATCCCTCTGCTCTCACTCATCCTCCTGTCGGAGCCGTAGCTGCCCCAGCTCTCCCGCGAGTCCCGCGAGTGCCGGTCGGGGCCTCCGTGGCGCTCGTCTGGGTAGTGCTGGAAGGGACAGAGCTGTCACACACCTGCAACTGCTCCATCTCACCCTCATCTGGGAGGGGAGGGACCTCCTGACAGCTGCTCAGGGTCAGCCAGCTCCAGGCTTTCCCAGGGGGTTTTGAAGATCTCCCCAGCTAGAGATATCACAGGCTCTCCATGCAGCCTGCTCCAGAGCTCCCAGTTAAAGGGGACTGGAAGCCTCTTCAGATGGAACTGTGTTCCAGTTTGTGGCACCTTGTTACATCTTATCCACATCCTCCCTCCCATCAGTTATTGATGCACATTGGGAACATCAGCCCAGGACTTTGCATTTCCTGCTCTTGACCTCCAGGATATTCCCATCAGCCCAACTCTCCAGCCTACCCAGGTCCCTCCAAACCACACAGTAAAGGCCACTGAGGATTCTATGACTCCATAAAATTCACCTGTCACTGCTTGAATGAGCCCTGAAAGTCTTTTCCCCAGCCCTCAACCACAAACATCTCTACAATTCAGTTATAACCATGTAACCCTATAGAGTGAATTTGCTTTGTACCTTTGCCTCTTCTAAGCAATCTTTTGGAATAGTGTATTTTGACACAACTCACTTGCTTTGATTTCTATCAGAATAACGATATCTTTTATAATAAACAAATACTCAAATTTAATTTAATCTTATTGAAAACAATCTGATTACTCCAACATATTTTGGTAGATATAATGTAATTCTCAACTACTGAAATGTAATCTGACACACACACACTATAGAAAACCAGGTTATAAGATGTAAAGATATTTCTGTAGCTCTATAAAACTTTCTATGCTTTCACTATACAAAAGCAGGTTATAAGATGTAAAGATATTTCTGTAGCTCTATAAAAGCAACTCACTTGTCCATCCCGATCTCCCATAATTGTTCTGGATCCATCTCTCCTAAAAACAGACAATTAGAATCAGACTGTGATAGTAAAACCCACAGCAATCTATAAAAATCCATTTATTTAACAACATAGATGAAAAATCCTGCTCTCACATCGTGCCATATTATCCACAAAAGGCATAAACAGCAAATATGGAAAACATGCCACATTTTGGATTTCTGGGAAACAGAGTTAGTCCTAATGTATAAACCAAAACTTCTTGTTAAAATTCTAGGTGCGTACAATACTATTTTTCAGAATCCTATGAATGTGTGAAACAGATTAGAAAAAAACTCTGACCAAGCCTGGGAGAAGCTTTAACTCATGGCACAGTACAGATCTTTTCATGGTTTTAGAAGAGAAATTCCACAGCCATTTGAAAAATAAAATGCAAACTAAGTATAGAAGCAAAATGTGACATGAAATACATATTTGTATTTTGCTGTCAGGCAGCAGCAGAGGTGAGACACCAACCTGTCTATTGAGTGCTCCTGGTAACGGCCACGGTCCCTGTGATCGAAGTCATGGAAGCGATCCTGGCGGCTGAAGTCTGAGTGGTACCTGTCATTCATGGCCATTCGTTTTGCCTCTGTCCAGTATGGATCATCCCTCCTGAAACAAAGAACAGACTCATTTCAGCTCACAGAATAAATTCCTGTGGCTGCATTTCTCCCCACAGAGAAAAGCAAGGCACAACTTCCCAAGGATATTTTCTGGGAATCGCAGCGAGGAACCTCAGAGAAAGAAAAAACAATTCTTATCTCAATTGCTGCTCCTCTTGTTGTGCACAAGTGGAATGTATTGTGGAAGAGAGTTTACCTGAAGGGAATTGGTAATGGATTCTGGTGTGTTTGGATTCATGAATCCAGGTGTGTGTGTTTGGACTGTTGGCTGGAAGTCATGAGATTTGGTGCAGTTGAGTGCTTGTGCAGATTCAGTCTAGATGTAGTGAAATGTAGTATAATAAAGTCATTAATTAGCCTTCTGATATCAATGGAGTCAGATGTGTCACTTCTCCCTGCCACAAGGGTATCTTTGATATTCAATAAATGCCTTTTGATATTGTTCCTCCTTCCAAACTCAAAAAAGGGAAATTAGCTTCAAAAGGGTGTCAAAAAACCTGGGCTATTAAACACAACCATCTCAATGCAACCAAAAATTGCTGAGAGCACTTGTATGGCTTTTTCCAGTCTGTGCAGATGAGACAGAATCTGGCAGTGCCATTTCCCACTGGCATCATGAGGATTTGGTGGCTTTACCAGTTGTAGTGTGTTTTATACTTTGTAATAATTTTATTTTTGTATCCCTGTATCTTTCCCAAATGGTTTACCCCAGACTGTACCCCCTTTACCTGTGTAATCCCTTCCCTTTGCTGAGATCATCCCCAAATCCCCACCCTGGCTCTGTGTCAATCACTCAGCATCCCATCCTCTCCATCTAGAAGTTTTGGTCCAGGATGTTGAGTGATCAGCCAGAGGCCAGGGGTCAACCCCCATAAACTGACCTAAATGTCCATTTCCCAGTATTCATCCTTTATTAGGGTTAATAAAATGTTATCTATTTTAGGTTTCCATCTCCCTTTAAATGTAACCTTGGCACCTCTCCCGGGGCTCTCAGCAGGAGCCCCCTGAGGTGCAGGGGCTCCTCCAGAGCTCCTAGAATAAACCTTGGATTAACCCCTGCTAAGAGTAGACCCCTTCATCTTCTCCGTTTTTCCAGTGTCTCTTGTGCTGCAGGTGATCAGCCTGGCTGCCTTTGGTACCCTTGGGGGCATGAGAGAGTGTCTCCCCTGTGTTGTAGTGTGCTGTAATGTCCCATTTTGGACTTCCAGGTCATTCCCCCAGGTGTGCCTATACCTCTCTCCCTTCCCCCTTGTCCCCATGCTGAGTGAGTCCTGTCAATCAGGCTGAACATTCCAGCAAGGCATCGTGTGGTTGGTTAAGTTCAAAGGATGCCCCTCAGGCCCAGGGGTCATTGGCCTTTCTGGGTGTCATCTTCCCCTGAGACCCTGCCCCTCTCACCTGGTTGGTGCTCACCTGTACCTCCCCTCCCCCTGTCCCTGAGCTTAAAAGGTGAATCGAGCCATGCGGGGGGATTCTGTTGGAGCAGTTGCTCACGTTCAGACCTCTGTAACCATGGAATAAACCTCTGGACATTAAACCCTCCAGCAGAATCCTCTCCTTTTTCTCTTCACCATTGCCTGAAATCTTCCTCCTGAGGTAAACGGGGTTCCTAACAAGCCTGGACTTGTTCAGTGCCCAGCTGCAACCTCTAGCAAGCCAAGGTATCTCTGGGGTGACACACCGCAGTTGCTGCCTTAGGCTCAGCAGCAAGGGTCAGACTGGCCCAGGCACAATCTAACTGGTAATATTGGGAGCCGTATTCCAATACCCCTGCTGTTCACTGTCTTGGGGCTGGCTCGGGTTCCCTCAGTAGCAGTGAGAGCAGCACATTCACCTGCCATCTATGTCATAGGGTCTCCTCATGGCGGATCTCCGCTCCTGCTCGTAGCGCAGCTGCTCGTGCTGCCGCCGCAGCTCCTCCCTCTCGCGCTGGATCCGGTCCTGCTCCCGCCTCCTCTCGTGCTCGATGTGCATCCTCTCCCTCTCCAGCCTCTCCCTCTCCATCCGTTCCCGCTCCAGGCGCTGCCGTTCGATCTCCAGCCTCTCCCGAGCGATCTCCAGCCTCTCCCTCTCCTCGCGCTCGCGGATGGTCTGGAGGTGCTGCTGCCGCTCCCGGCGCTCGCGGGTGCTGTGGAGCAGAGACAGAAGTGACACAGGCAATGCTTCAGTGTTGTGGTGTGCTGTAATGTCCCATTTTGGACTTCCAGGTCACTTCCCCAGGTGTGCCTATACCTCTCTCCCTTCCCCCTTGCCCCCATGCTGAGTGAGTCCTGTCCATCAGGCTGAACATTCCAGCAAGGCAGTTGTGTGGTTGGTCAAGTTCAAAGGATGCCCCTCAGGCCTGGGGGTCATTGGCCTGACTGGGTGTCATCTTCCCCTGAGACCCTGCCCCTCTCACCTGGTTGGTGGCTCACCTGTACCTCCCCTCCCCCTGTCCCTGAGCTTAAAAGGTGAATGAGACCATGTGGGGGGATTCTGTTGGAGCAGCTCCTCACGTTCAGACCTCTGTAACCATGGAATAAACCTCTGGACATTAAACCCTCCAGCAGAATCCTCTCCTTTTTCTCTTCACCATCGCCTGAAATCTTCCTCCTGAGGTAAACGGGGTTCCTAACAAGCCTGGATTTGTTCAGTGCCCAGCTGCAATCTCCAGCAAGCCAAGGTATCTCTGGGGTGACACACCGCAGTTGCTGCCTTTGGCCCAGCAGCAAGGGTCAGACTGGCCCAGGCACAATCTAACTGGTAATACTGGGAGCCTTATTCCAATATTCAGCAAAGAAAGGAAGTCAAAAGAGTGCTAAAAATTAAAATTACAGTGGCTGCAAACTTGCATCATCCCCTTGAAATTAACACACGTGGAGGGAAGATACAATGTACACAAATTTATTTAGAGACTGATCAAATGACTCCTACAAAACCCATCCCCAGGGGGGAATACTCTATATGGTCAGGAGAATCTAAACCCAAATGCCAAAAATACTGCTATATAGCCAGGAGAATCTGAATCTAAATGCTCACAAATACTTCTGTGGATCAGGAGAATCTGAATCCAAATGCTCACAAATATTTCTATATGGTCAGGAGAATCTGAATCCAAATGCCTACAAAGACTTCTATGGATCAGGAGAATTTGAATCTAAATGCACACAAACACTTCTATAGGATCAGGACAATCTGAATCCAAATGCCCAAAAATACTGCTATATGGTCAGGAGAATCTGAATTCAAATACCCACAAAATATTTCTATATGGTCAGGAGAATCTAAGTCCAAATGCTCACAAATACTTCTATGGATCAGGAGAATCTGAACCCAAATGCCCACAAATACTTCTGTATGGTCAGAAGAATCTGAATTCAAATACCCACAAAATATTTCTATATGGTCACAAGAGTCTGAATTCAAATGCTCACAGTTAATTTCTTACATTGAAATAAAGTATTTGTGAAGAGTATTTTATTTTTGTGAAGGAAGGCAGGATGGTATGGTGGAAAATGATTCCTGAGTTAAAGCTCATGAATTTAACTAGGAGGGAGAAACTTTTTCCTCCTCAATAAATATAACAAAACCATTTTCCTCCTCTTCAATCTGACTACTTTTAGGTGAGAAATAGAAGTTTTGTAATGTGTGGAGAACATGGAATCCAGGTCACAGTTCTAACAAGGAATTTGAAGGATGGAAACTATCACCTTTAAACATTATGAAACCTATTAAGAATATGAAAACAAAGAAAAAGCCCCATCAAAAATAATTAAATAACTAAATTAAGTTCCATAGATACTGATAAAAATAGAACAAAATTACAAGTGAGGAAAAGAAACTGAAGGCATTTTTCTTTGTTTCATTTGATTAGAAGTGAAAATTGTATCTATTTTAGGGATAAACCCCCACACAATGTCAGTGCTGCTCTTACCGGCGCTGCTCTGCCTCCCTCATTTTCCTCTGTGCTTTGATTTTGTCAAAGGGGACAATCCCTTGTCTCTCTCTGCTCTCTGATTTGCGGTCCTGGCTCTTAACACTCTGTATTTAAAAGAGAAACTTCAATTTATTAAAGGAAAACCACCACAAACAATCCTCTGAGCTCTGTTTCCATTTGTACAGTTCACATCTCAAAGCTTGGTCACGGTTTTTTTCCAAAAGTTATTTTTTATCATTACGATGTATTAATACAGTGATACCTTGCCCCATTTGTTTGGCAGGATTTGAGTGCTGTACAAGCCAAATCAGAGGGATTTAATGAATTAAAACCATGTTTTAGAAACTCTAATTGGACAAACTGGCAAGACAAGTGTGGGTTGTACAGAGCCTGGCAGTATTCAGGATCTGTTTCTAAGGAAAATGTTTTCCATGCAGAAGCATCACTTACTCTGTCCTTTGATGTAGTAGAGGTTTTCACACTAATAACAGGTTCTCCTTTGGATTTATCCATGACTACTGTTCTCTCTGTTCCTTTACTTCCTAAATAAATCAGAAGTGGAAAGAAAGGAATTTTATGACCTTCACCATTCATTGCTACACCATGCTCTCTAAAATGTGAAAATTGGCATTTAACTCTCTCTTCAAAATCAATTTTTTCACTCCACCCAATCCAGGCACCTCTTTTAACGTTAAACATCTCCCCTTACTCATCCTGGATTTCCACCCAAGTATCTGAAACAATCCCAGTATCTTTAGAAAGAACTACCTACAATTAAATATTCCTACATCAACATATGTGTATAAAAACCAACAACCCAATTACCTGATTTAATAGTTTTAGACTGATCTGATGAACCAGACTTCTGGTCATCTTTATCTTTTTTTTCCTTTTCATCTTTATCTTCTGTTTTTTTAGAATCATCTTTTTGGTCAGATTTCTCATCTCTTTTAGCACCACCAGGTCTGTGGATAGATATTGATAAAGATTAGATTAATACAGACTAAGAGAAAAAAAAATTCAAGGGAAATGCCAGCAACAAAGTAGAATTCTGATGTGATAACAATCATAATTAGATTTCCAAATATTTCCTCCCACAACTTCCTGCACCATAAAACAAGATATTCAGACTATCCAAGTAGTCAACAAACTGGGCCAGGATTCAGAATCTCAACTGGAAGCATGAGGACAAATTCACACCACTTTGTGCTTAATACCCAGAGTTTCTTACACAACATGACAATGAACCATTTATTGTCAGGCAACTGGGTGAAATAATAGCAAAAAATTCTCAGCAAATAGCATTTAACAGAAGTTATGCCTCAAGAAGATAATTCAAGGCAAAGTTCTCAGTGTTTAATTTACTCTCTTAGGGCCTCTTTCAGCAATGCTAGAGAGGAAGAGCACAGAGCTCAAGAGGAACATGATCTGGGAACAGATCTTGGACAATTCTGTTTTAACTGTCTGGGACCTGGAGGAAACCCTGTTCCAGTGAGACAGGAGGTAATGAGGAAATAGTGACACACAGATCAAAATTCTCATTTCTTTCCTACAGATTTAAGACATGAAAGCCCCACAATCATTACTAAACCTCAAATATGGCTAAATTAAAAATTAAAATTTAAAGGTGTGCTTGAAAATGCAACCTTCCAATGCCTACTTTAAAGCACACAATAGGAACATTTTAATTTAGGCACTGAACATCAAGTCTGTCTTGTAGTAAAAGCTGCACTCCTTTTATCAATTTTTGCCACAGAAATTCTTACTGTAATTTAACTTTTCTCTGACATCAACACAGACTGAAGCAAAACACCTTTGGTAGGAGAATTTTTAACACAGTACCTCTCACTGACTGTTTCTCTCTTTGCTTCACTCTCTTTTTTTTCACTTGTCTTCTTCCCAGCGGGTTCATTTTTGGCCTGAAATTTATTTTGCACATCATCAGCTGAGAATGTGGCCTCGATCATTTGCACAATCTGCTGGGAATTCAGCATCTCTGAGGCCCAGTACTCACTTTTTCCACAGAAATGATCTTGCCATGCAGCTCTGTCTTGTGCAGGTGGGTGATGCACTTGGTGGCCTCCTCAGCTGTGGACATGGTGACAAAGCCGTAGCAGCGAGCGCCGGGACTGCGAGCGTTGGTCACCACCTTGGCCCCCACCACCTTCCCAAACAAAAAAATGGAATTATTCTCCCTGAGACAGGTCCCCAAGGTTAAACAGCACCAACTGCAAGCTCCATTTCTGCTTTTTTAATTCCTGGCCACTAACCAGGCAGGAAAGTTCTGGTTTTGCATTGCTTGGAGCCAACCATGCTTCTGTTACCACTGGAATGCTACAAAAGCTGAACCAAGAGGTGGGAGCTAAAATTTAATTCTTTTCCAGGGAAAGACCTCCTAGCTGACAATAAATTTGTTTTAAAAGGCATCTAACCTTGCATTAATAACATCACATTGCTTTAGTATAAAACAGTAAATATCAATACATATTTTAAAGCAGATTTTCACATTAATACTCAGCTGCTAAGTACCCAAAAATTGGAATTACTCTCCCTGGGACAAGTCCCCAAGGTTAAACAGCACCAACTGCAAACTCCACTTCTGCTTTTTTAACTCCTGGCCACTACCAGGCAGGAAAGTTCCTGTTTTGAGACTCTGATTTTGATTCTGCTTAACAAGGATGCAATGCTTGGAGACAACCATGCTTCTGTTACCACTTCAATGCTACAAAAGCTGAACCAAGAGGTGGGAGCTATAGACTGAATTCTTTTCCAGAGAAAGACCTCCCAGGTGGCAATAAATTTGTTTTAAAAGACATCTAACTTTACATCAACAACATCACTTTGCTTTAGTATGAAATAGTAAATATCAATACAAATTTTTAAGCAGATTTCCACATTAATGCTCAGCTGCTAAGTGCCTAAAAAAAATGAAATTACTCTCCCTGGTGCAAAGTCTCCAAGGTTAAACAGCACCAACTACAAGCTCCATTTCTGCTTTTTTAATTCCTGGCCACTACCAGGCAGGAAAGTTCTGGTTTTGGGAGGTTAACAAATATAAAGGTGCAATGCTTGGAGCCAACCATGCTTCTGTAATCACTGGAATGCTACAAAAGCTGAACCAAGAGGTGGGAGCTATAGATTGAATTCTTGTCCAGAGAAAGACAATAAAATCGTCAATAAAATTTGTGACAAGTGACAATAAAATTTATTTAAAAGGCATCTAAACTTTACATCATTTTGCTTTAGTATAAAATAGTAAATAACAATACAAATTTTTAAGCAGATTTCCACATTAATGCTCAGCTGCTAAGTGCCACCTTCCCTCCAAAAAATGTTTATGTGTTTCTGCTGAGGCAGATCAACAATGTTTCTGCAATCTTTAAGAAACATGAAGTTTCCCCAAAAACTAGAGCTTGAAAAATCACCCAAATGGTGTTTATATATGCTCAGATATTCAGGACAGCTCACTCTGTAATACAGAAATCAATCATATTTCAGGAGAGATGTTTTAAAGTACAGCTGAATAAAGAACCTACTTCTGAGCATTTGCTTTATTGCACAAGTACATCTACTTCCAGGAAGCTCTGCCTCTGTTAACACCCTAAAGAAAATAACAATATTTTATTTAAATGACTCAATGTACCATGACATCTATCAGAGCCAAATGCTAGGTTGGCTGTTGTTTAGCTTTTAATTAAATTTAAAGTTTTGTGGCACTTCTCCATGACCAACATTTTAGGTTACCAGATGGAATTCTAAGCAAATCAATGCAACTATAGCATTACAAGGAGCTTTAAAAAGGTTTTACCAGTCCCATGACATTCAAACTCCAAGCTGTGCTACAACCAATCAATTTTTGAACCTATTTGTAAAATCATATTTAAGTTCCAGAGTATTTTTATCAGTAAAACATCCAATGGTTGATTGCCAGCACACACAATTTGCTTTTATTACAATCTGCTGGTAGTAATCTGTAAATAGGATTCAGAGGTCTGACAAAAATCCTCACTGATGGTTCTGATATCAGCTTTTTATTGAACTCTTTCAATTTTCCAGTTGATATTGACATTTTGTCTGTCCTTAACAGCAACTGCACAACCAAACACGTCCCCATATCCCAAACTACCCAAACAAGAGTTTTTCAAAGGAACTGCCAACTCCTGATAAATTAAAATTTAAGTTACTAAGGCAATTTCTAAGATATTCCCCAGTAATTCTGTCTCAACATCTACTGCATATTTTACTTATTCCTAAGGAAATCTTTAATAAGCATTTCATTCAATTGCCTGAGAATTTTCAGGTGAAAATACCACACTGCAGCACAGAAGTGTGTGTATAGTTACTGACTATTTCAAATGGAATTTTATATTTATTTTATTTTATATATTCTGGGCAACAGAATAAAAAACCTCCAGTCATTCCATGTGTATTTTTCCTTGATATCTCACAGTATTTTTGGTCATTAGAATCTTTTCATGGGTACTTTCAGTGATGAGAGTTTTAGAAGTTTTATTAACAGTTCCAAATAAACTTGTGCAAACAAACCACACACCAAAAGAAAAACACACCAACAAAAATAACTCCTTACCTTCCCATATTTGCTAAACAGATTCTTCAGATCTGTAGCTCTGGTGGTGGAAGCCAATCCACTCACCCAAAAGTTTCTACCAGAACTGCTAGCACTGCGACCTAGGTGGGAAAACAAACAGAAAAACCAAAACATACCCCAAATCCTAATTATTGGGATTAATTACTTGAATTGTTACGTGAATTAAAACGGAGCAGGATCACAAATTTTTAATTTTTTTAAATCACAGAGCAAGAAATGCATTGTGTGATATTCTCCTCCCATGATTTGCTTTGCTGAAGGTAAGGAGCAGTACAAAGTGCAAAAATTTGGGTGGAACTATGAGTTTTCATATAGAAATATTATATATCATTCTTCAGGAAAGCAACTGGATTAGGGCACCTCTGAATTAATGAGGCCCTTAAAAACATGCCAGGATAAATCCAAGTAATTTCCAGAACACAGAGGAGTTGTGGGAACTGTGTCTGCACCCCACATGTGCTCATGTCTTTTTATATTAACTAATTTTTATCTTATTTTTATCCTAACTCCAAGGGAATGCTGATGCAGAATTCCCCTCAAAGAAAAATAGTCACCACCAAGAAACCAAGGGAATTTCTCTTTCTGCCCACACAGGTCCTCAGCTGGGATTCAGTCTGACCTTAGGAAAGACCTGGCCTAGGAATTTAGGAAATCAGACCTGGCCTGCTTAAACCATGCAAGAATTGCAGAAAACCCCTGGCCAATTCTGCAGCTCAGCTACAAAGGTGATTTAATAAATGCTGATGAATTTGCCAAGTCTGAACACCCACCATGAAGTGATTAAAGATGAACTGCAGCCCAAGGTTCAGTGTTTGCATGAAGCACTCACACAAGGATTGTTTCCAGTCTCCTCTGAAATGTCTGTCCTGTCCTTCTGTCAGTCTGGGCAGCTCCAAGGCCTCAGTGAATGAGTTTCAATCCAACTCCCTGTTTCTATATTTCTGTTTTGGGTTTTTTTTAGTGATAAATGGAATTTTACAGAAGTCATTTTTCCCAGAACCTTTCCAAAATGTTATTTTATTTGGGTGCCTTTCCATCTTCTACAACCTGATAATTTCAGTCACTAGCACAAGTAACTGAGAACACAGTTAATATTAAATTTATATTAAGAATTTATATTTATTAATTAATATTTAAACAGGTTTCCTAGGGAAGAATGCAGTGATTTGTATCAATCTCTTACAAAATACCCAAAAAGAGGTGGTTTTTTTGTATAAAGGTGAGTACACTTGTGCCATCATTTATCATCTCAGAAGTGCATGCACACAAACACATGGGAGATGCATTGTGCTGGTATTTTAAAAAGCTGAGCCAAAGGCTTTGATGCTTTTACTCCACACATTTCTACAATTTAAAAATTACTGTCTGTAGTTACTCTGGCACCAGAATCCTGAAGGAAGTGCTCATTTTTCTTTTTTTCTGCTATTTTACCAATGCATTTTTAAAGGATTTTTAAAACTATCAATCCTTTTTGATTAAAGATTGATCAGTCTTAATGTCAGGTTTTGCCCTCCCACAAGACTTAAAAGTGCAGAACCATTGCAGGAGCACTTTTTAAAGACAAAGAAATACTGGGACTTGAAAATATTTAACTTTGAACCAAGAACAATGCAGGTATTGGGAGTGAACCATCAACACTGGAGAAATCTTTCAGATGTGCATCCATCAACAGCCAAACCCAGCAGGGCAAGCTCATAAATTTATTTTTCTGCACTCTTGTTGACAAGACAGTTTTCAGAATTCTTGCATGGAATATGGAAAACTCTTCATCCTAAATAAAACCCTTTCATACACGTGGGAAATAGCAATGATGAGTCACACCTGACTTGTACATACTATTTTAGGTTCCTTCAGGCTCAGTCACTTTGTGGAGAATGTTACACTCAAGCAGTTCCCTCTCACTGTTGTTCATCAAGCCAGAACATGAATAAAACAAATATTGTGGAGCACAGAGGAATGCAGAAGCAAGGTGGTTTCAGACACCTAAATTCCTGAAGGCTGCTCTGAAAGCAAACTCATGGAAGGGTGTTCTCAGTTCACAAAAATAATGCACTCAAGTCCTCAGGTAAAGGACAGCATGCACAGAAAACTCCTTGAAATATTCTGAAATAAGAGAACTTGAGATTACAGACTGGAAACAAGAGGTAAATTGACCCTAACAAGGGAGGGCCAGCAGCTTGTGCAAACAGGCATAACCCAGGATCCTGGAAAAAGCAGCTGACAGGGAGGTGAGTCTGGGTTGTAAAACCCAATTAAAACCAATCCAATTCCTCCTCACAATGAGCTTCTTGATTTTTATAGGAATTGCTGGAACTTCCATATTTTAAAGTGCTGAAGTCCTGCCAGCAGCATGTAAGAGAACAGTGCTGCAAAGACTCAGCTGCTTGGTTATTAAAAGCAAGAAGTATGAAGGTATCTGTCACTGATCAAAATATATTCTTCTTGTTTATGATGCCTATTTGCACCATAGATAGGATCTGTGTGGACAGAAGTTTAATAAAACCAATATAATTTCAAGGCAACATTAAGCTGTAATATTTGTGGCATTTAAATGTGAATACTGGATCTCAAATTACTTCAGCAAAACAGAAAATGGGAAAGAGAATTCCAAGTCTATAGTAAAGCAAACAATTGCAAAAGGTTCCTAACAACTGTTAGTGGGCATCTCCAGTGCCAAAAAAACATAATTGCCATGTATTAACATTGACCTTTAAAAATCAAGATACAAACACAACAGTGTTTGCATAAAAGGAAAATACTTATTTAGACATTACTAAGAAAATGCAGAAAGAGGTGAATTTATGCTATTTAACAGCTGCATTGATTGCAACCAATTTCTACTGAATAACTCATCCAAGACAAGCAGCCCAAGCAGCCATCCAAGCAACCATTCAAGTTCTACATCTAAAAACAAACATACCTTTCTCATCTTTTGAGATTATCTTTGTATCTCTGTCCTCCTCAACAGGGCTAAAGACAAAACACCACATTATTCAAGTCAGAAAGAAAAGTGACTAAATATAAACTATGAAAAAAGCTAAAATTAAATACCTACCAGAAAATATGTTGCAAACGAAAACACACCTTTGTATACTGGATTTAAGAAATCTGACAAGAAATAACGAAGTCAGATTCTTAAACAGACTTACATTAAGAAGATGATTACAAATAAGACTAATTTGGGAAAACAACCTTTGAAGGTTGAGGAAGGAAAGAAATCAAACCCACTGCGTTTAAAAAAAATAAAAAATATCAGCACATGGAGAAATAAAAGAGACCTTTAGGAATAGGCTACAATTTCATCAGTCTCGGAGGCCAATTGAAGGAAACAGCTTATTCGCATCACTTAAGGACCAATGATAAAAGATAGCATCTGGTCTAGAACGGAGAAAAAACAAACCTCTTTTTCTGATCACCGCCCTCACTGGCTGAGGACTCTTTAGTGGCAGGGGAAGATTCCTCTGAATTAGCTTTGTCTTCTGCTCTCTTGCCATCTTCTTTGCTATCTCTGGCTTCGGCACCTGCGCCTTTCTCCGCTGCCTCCCCACTAGAGGCTTCCAGGCCTTGGGAGCGTTTGCTACTCTGATCGCTTAGGGTCTCTACCACTACACCTTCAGAGTCCGGGGCCTCTTCCTCGGGGCTCTGTTCACTTGTCTCCCCTTTTGCTACCACTAAACGCTTTGCTTCCTTCCTTGCCAAAGCTTGGGCCGATTTGCTGTCCAAAGCTAAAGCATCTTCCTCCAGCTGAGCGGCAGCGAGAGCGTCCTCTTCCTCAGCCAGCCTCTTGCCTGGCCCCGCGTTACTGGCTTCCTGCGCACGCGGCCGCTCCGCTTCGGGAGGTTGTTCTTCGTTAAGTAGCTCAGATTTACAAGTTTCCCCCAAAATGTCGAGTATTTTCTCATTTTCTACGGATTTAACAGGAATAGAATGGCACAAGATTTAATCACCAGGGAAATACAGCAAATCACAAATGTGGAACTGGCATGGCTGCCACACTAACACCAAGAGAACTGCTAAGCTACACAGAGATTGGAAAACCCTAGTGTACACAGTGTTACGCCTACCACGCTAACTGCTCTCTCACACCCTGACAAATCAGCCCTAGCACCTCAACAGCCAAGAAAAATGCCCCCACAGATTTAACAAAAAACTTCAGGCTCAGCCTTCATATTCTTCAGCAAATCGTTCAGCTCTGTTTCTTCTCTAGTTAGCTTCCAGAGTCCGAGATGCTTAACTGAACGTATCAAGGCACTGAGAGTTCAATTTTTAAATTTCTGTGAAATTCTTTTAGCAGAGACAGTCCAACATGAGAACTGGGCATCTTCTGATGGTGCATGAGTGTGTTTGCAGTCCAGAAAGGGAAAAGTATCTGTATGAAATTTCCATGAAGAAACTCTCTTCTTTCTTCTGTATCCAGTAACTAATCTTTAAACTTTAATGCCCTACAATATCTTTTTACTGCTTTCACTGCTCTCTACATAGTTACAGAGTTAAGGTGTGTGCAATATCACAAGATCTGTTTACAAGTAGAATATTTAGCTTTTATAACTGTGATTAAACTTCTCTAAATCCACTTATGTAGTTTAACAGGTTTTTAAACCATTTCATTTCACTGGAAGTATTTCAAGCATCACTTCACAGATCTGGGGATATGATTGGGTTTCCAATCTCTATGACCCTGCATGATCTGGATTGTCCATTATAAAAATAATGCAAATTATGTTTGTTTGCTTGGGTTTTTTAATAGTTAATGGTTTAAAAAGTATTAGTTGAAAAGACAGGAATATGTTTTTTTTTAACAGTACCTGGCTCCAAGTGTAGCTTCTCCATTTTCTGTTTAGGAAAAAAAGACCACAGAATGAGGATTTTATAAAATGCCTTTTCTAACACAGAATAATAACAATTCCCTACTCAATCCCAAAATTGAAAACTAAATAAATTCATTTATCACATTTAGCTCTTTTTCTCACCATCCACTGGAAAGGAGTATTTTATATAAGGAGTATTTTATATTTTCTTTTCTGGCACATTAAAGTCACATAAAATATAAGCCATAACTGCATTCTCCAAAATAAATCTGAATTATAAAAAGACCAATAGAGTATCTTTATGTACCACCACTCCAACTACAGAGTAAAAAACAAACCCAGCTACTACTTCATAAAGTCATGGGAGAGAGAAATCAACAGTACAAGACCCTTTTTATCTGCCAGAAAGTGAAGGAAATCTTGAGAGCTGACTGAAAAGCAGGAAAAAACCACAGGGCACCCTCAATTCACACACTGTGCTGAGCAAGGTCTTGGATTCTGGTACAATTTCATTTTCATTATGGTCAATTTTGGTTTTTTGCAGTATGAGAACTCAGTAAATATTAATACTACAACATACAGCCATGAAATAGAGCTACATTTTCAGTTTACCTTCATTTCAATTAAATCTGAAGAGGCTTCTAAATTGTTTTCAATTTCATCATAATCTTCCTAAAAGAGTAAGAAAGGAACGAAAGTATTTCTTACCAAAAGCAGCTTAAGGAGAATACATCTGTATTTAATTTTCCCTTTCAAGAAAACCAGAAATATTTTAATCCCAATTGCTACTTCAGAGTGTGACCCAGAAATGAGGAGCAATGTGTGAACATACCTGATATCTAAATATCTTTCTCCAATTACTTTTCATTTTAATTTCAACAGGACATTGTCTATTTCAAAGTTATTCTTAGGGTCTTATCTCACATTTCTGTGGTTACTGAACATGTTTTTTTTTTTTCACTTTCCCACTTTTTAACTTTAATTTCTAAATGAAAAAAAGTTAAAAATTAAGCTGACTTAGGTTTACACTCTTCCAAAATGAAAACATACCCCAAAAATCTTTTTTTGTTTAATGAGGGGAGGGTAAGATGCAATTAAAACTCATCCATTACATGAAGTTAATTTATAGAATATCACAAAATTAATTTCAGGTGAAGGGGATGCTGTTGCCACTGTGTTCAGTCCCATGAAAGGGGAGATTCTCTCCGAGCCTTTGAGTTTGTTTGGTCTGTTGGGGCACTGAAATCCCTGCAAGAGGGGAGACTCAGTGGTAAATTGCAGCTGCTAAGCCTCAGAGCAGCTTTCAGCCAAAGGAAAAGACAGAAGATTTCTTGTTGTTGACCCAGCTCTGTGCCAAGAGTCACCTCAGATGTCACACTGGTGTCACCCACCTCCAAAGCGTGCCCACCCTCACTGATGTAAAATCAGAGTCACACAAGCTCCACCTGAATGTAAAAATAGTATAAAAGTCAGTTAGAAGTGGGGAGAAGTTAAGGAAGGCTCCACTGCCACAGTCTGAACCTGTCTTTTCCCCTTTAGGGATGTCTGGTGGGTAAGAATTGTACTCTAAGTGTGATGAATGATGAACTCCAGCCAGCTTCTGTAAGGAATTAAAGCTGGTTAATATGGGGGGCTGTTCTGCAGACAGATACCACCAGCAATCCTGGAACCTTTACCTGTTGTAATTTTTTTATTATATTAATGCTGTTATTCCATAAAGGGATCAGTGTGAGTCCTTCAGGGCACCACCAGTGCCTGCAGTGAGTAACAGCTGAGGAGAGCTGGGACAGGGGTCTGGACTGTGTCAACCTCCCCAGGGCACTGGAACCACTCTCTGCTCCAGGGCACTCCCAGTGAGGGGTGCCCAGAACAGGATGCTGATTTTGGGGGTCTTGGCTTTCCTGAGGCACTGACAGACCCATCAAACACAAAGGCTTGGAGAAAATCTCCTTTTTCAGGTGACAGAAGGTAAATGATAAAAAGTTGAAGCAGATATGCAGACTCCAAAGAAAGAATATGTTGTGTAATGAGTGAACAACCTAAAATAAATTAAAACAAACCCACAAGGATCCAAGAAGGATAATATTTGGGGAGTGAATGTGACACATGGATAATCCAGTCTGTCTGCAAATGACATTGCAAACTGCTCTCAAAACCAAGTCAAAGTGACAATATCAGAACAGGGTAACATAAGAAGTTCTTCTTTTATCAATCTGTATGAGAAAACAGAGCAGCTTCCTTAAACCAGAGCATTATTTCTGCAGAAATAATATCCAAATTACCCAAGTTGAAAATTTCTTTTTCTCTCTCCCTATATATATATATATAAATACCTGGATGGCTGGCTGTATGCACATATACACTTTAACACATATAACATACAGACAGAAGAGGGAATACAGAAACTAATATAGCATTTTCAATTCCAGGCTCCTTTCACAACAAGCAAAGCTGCAAGGTAAGGAAGATGGTGATTTGTCTACTGAGAACATTTCAAGCCTCAAGAATATTTACCATTTGTAAGAGTAGGACATGAGAGCTGTGAATGGGAAATAGAATCCAGACCACATTCATGTCCTGTATTCTACTGGACTGAAATCCTTTCTTCATGTGCCCATATCTCTATCAAATATCTTCTGAAAAATTACAAAGACCTCTCCTCACTCACCTCATTTTCTGTCAGCTGATCAGGAAGCTCTTTCATTTCTGCTTCCACATTATCTTTGTTATCAGACAGGGAATCGAGAATATTGTCAGGACTGTAATCTTCCCCACAGTCCACAGCACTGCTGTTATCTATCTCAGCTTCATCCAGCACACTGATATCCATCATGTCAATGTCCTGCAAGGTGTCCAGGTTTGCTTCAATATCCTCCTACCCAGAGAAAAGGGTAAATGTGTGTTTATTGCAGGTCACACAATGCACATTCTTAGTAAGTGCAATCATCATTCACTTACCTGCCCATCTCTGGAGTTTTCTTCTAGACCATTGTCTTCCACACCTTCCTCTTCTGGCTTTCTTCCTACAAACAGCAGCACTACAGTGAGATGTAGCACTACATTTTGTACTTTGTTTAAGCTTTTGTGAATTATCTGTTACAAAAAGTAATCCTTGAAAAAGCTGATTCAAAGTCTGGGTCTGTATGGATGTAACTGAGGCCCCCTTGCCACCCCACAAAGCACACAGCATGAACTACCAGCAGTATTTTGTTTTTAAATGCTACAGTATTTTTCTAAAGCTACAGTCTCATTGCACAACACTTCAATACCTAAAAAGACACAACAACCTCGGGGTAATCCATTTAAGAGTAACACCTTAAGATTGTTATGAAAACACCTCCCTTAATTAAACGGATTTCAGAATTAAGTGTTCACTTTCAAGATCTTGGACATACAAATTACATTTATGCACATCTGTCACCTCCATCTCATACTGCTATTCAAAGACAACAGCTCTTTTTCTATTTTTAGCCTCTCTGTCTTAAAAAAAAGCAGCTTAATAATCTGTTTCTCATCAAAAAATACTTTAAGAACAAGTTATCAGCAACTCAAGTAAACCACGTGTAAAATGGCATGTGCAACATTTAATATTTTGAAGCAATATATAGTTAAATATAATTAAAGTTTACAAATTATAGAGGCTTCCATAAAGCTTATGCTGCAGCTGCTTGCTCTGTACTTGACACAATTCTACTCATGGTCACAAATACAGCAACACCTGCAATTTACAGTTTCATCTTTGAGTTTTAAAACTTCCTAATAAGACACAGGTTTAAAGTTGTTATTGCTCATTAATGCAAGAGAGTTTTACCATTTCCCACTCCATTCCACAAATGGAGTTTCCACCATTCCCACAAGGTAAAAAGCAATTTTTTTTTTTCAAATTAAACTAATTCAACGGGAGAAAACAAGTTTGTATGCCAAGTTCTAGCACCATGCAAACAGCAGAAGTGCAAGTATCCACACACTGTACCTTTGCTAGTTCTTTTTGGCATTCTCTTTGTGGTCAGCTCTGAGGCCACAGGAATTTCATCAGGATCTCCTCCTTCCTCCTCAATGGCCTGTTGGAGACACCAGATGATATCCAGTATGATTTGCTGCTGTGCATTTGTAATGGCTTTGGATGGGGCAGTTAATTCCCTTCACAGCAGCTGACAGAGGGCTATGGTTGGAGTTTGTGCTGATAACAGAGTTATGTGGTGCTTGGCTTCCTGCTAGGGTTTAACCACAACTGCATTTTTTTAGGATTTTTTTAAAGAGAAACATTGGTGTCCCTCCCTAGCTCAGGTCATACAGCCAGGCAGCTGTATCACCTGTCAGAAATGCTAAATAATAGGGTGTAACACATCCCCACAGGCAAATCAAGCTAGAGCTGGGGAGCTTTAGCAAAGCTCCCTGCTCTGCAGATAAACATATTAACAGTATAAAACTGGGAGAGACTCTCACAGGAGCTCAGGAGAATGAGGTTTTTTTTAATATGCAGGCTTGTTAGACCCCTTAAAAGAGCCAAGGCTGAGTGTGCTGTTCTGGCCTCATGGAAGTCTGTGGGAACACATTCCAGAGAGGTCAGAGAGATGGAACAGGGTCAAGTGTAGCGGTGCCAAGCATCAGGGCAGAAACTGATGCACAGAAAGTTCTACCTCAATAGGAGCATAAAATTCTTTACAGTGCAAGTAAGCATGCACTGGAATAGATTGCCCAGGGAGGGTGTGCAGTCTCTGTCACCGGACATACTCAAGACGAAATCCTGTACCATGGGTTCTAGGACAAAATCCTGCTGGAGCAGACGACCCAGTGCGATCCCTTCCCAGCTTACCGATTCTGCGAACGGCTCAGAGAATGGGTACGGGGAAGAGGCCCGTGTGTGTGTGTCGGGGCAACCGGAGAGTAAAGCGGGGAAGGACGCGCGGACACCGGGGTCAGGCGGTGACGGACAGGCCGAGGCCATCTCACATTGCACTCAGCGCAACCCGAGCCGCGCTCAGAGCAGCGATGGAGAACAGGCGCCCACACCACAGAGCGGTGCCACAAAACAGCGCGAAGGCAGCGGAGGCAGCAAAGGGGACAGGCCAACAACACCCCGCGGGTGCCCGCAGCAGCAGCAGCGGAGCCGCCCTCCCCTCAGCGCCGGACCCGCTCTTCTCAGCCCTCAGCGCCGGCCCCGCTCTCCTCAGGGTCCCGGACCCGACTGCGCACGCGCCGAGAGCGCCACAGACAAAGGACCCGGATGGCCGCACGCCGCTCTCCCCCCCCCCGCTTCCCCCGCCGCGCTTCGTCCTCACCTTCCTGAGCCGCTCCATGAGGACGCTCTTGTTGCCGCCGCTGTCCAGGTTACGCCGCTTGAGCTCAGCCCGCAGGTCGATGACTCGCAGCTCGCTCAGCCGCCGGGTTTCAGGTTCCGAGCCAAAAGCCGCGGCCCCACCAAGGGATGTGAAATCCCCCAGTCCGGCCGCTGATTGACTCTCCGCCATCAAGGCCCCTTCGATATTTGGCCTCGAGCCCGAACGCGCAGGAGAACACAGCGCAACCCAGCAGCGAACCTGGAGATCACGGCACAAAATGGTGGGGAGCGAGACGCGCCGAGGGGAGGGGGAAACAAAGCGCGCTGTGCGCATGCGCGAGCGGGACTGAGCGGGCGGGGCCTGGCGGGAGAATCGCCCCGCGCAGGCGCAAAAGGCGTCGCCCGCGTCCAAGGACGGCTCGCGAGCTCTCGCGCATGCGCGGGAGAGGGGACCGGGGGCCGGCCGGCCGCGTGATGTAATCGCCGCTCCGGAGTTGGCGGCGCCGCGGCGCGAGTGGCCCGCCCGGGTCCCGGTGCGCATGCGCGCTGCGCCTCCCTCCCTTTCCCGCCCCCTCGCTCTCCCCTGCGCCCCGGGTCTCCTCCATTTTGTGCTGCGGCGGCAGCTGCGGCTCTCCCGCCTCGCCTTCTCCCCGCCTCGCCCCGCACGAACGAGTCCGAACCGCGGCCCATGGCGGAGAGTCACTCACCGGCCGGGCTGGCGGAGGCTGCGTCCCTGGCTGGGCCTGGCGTCCCCGGTTCGGAGTCGGAAAGCCGGCGGCGGCCGCTGAGCGAGCTGCGCGTGATCGACCTGCGGGCCGAGCTCAGGCAGCGCAACCTGGACAGCGGCGGCAACAAGAGCGTCCTCATGGAGCGCCTGAGGAAGGTGAGGGCGCTGGGGCTGCCTCGGGGTGCGTGGAGCGGCTGCGACCCCGGCCCGGCGGCACCGCTGAGGAAAATGGCGCCAAAGAGCGCTCGGCGCCCTGAGGGGATCGGTGCGAGCGCTCGGGGCCCTGAGGGGATCGGTGCGAGCGCTCGGCGCCCTGAGGGGATCGGTGCGAGCGCTCGGCCCTCTGAGGGGATCGGTGCGAGCGCTCGGGGCCCTGAGGGGATCGGTGCGAGCCTTCGGGGCCCTGAGGGGATCGGTGCGAGCCTTCGGGGCCCTGAGGGGATCGGTGCGAGCCTTCGGGGCCCTGAGGGGATCGGTGCGAGCCTTCGGGGCCCTGAGGGGATCGGTGCGAGTGCTCGGGGCCCTGAGGGGATCGGTGCGAGCGTTCGGCGCCCTGAGGGGATCGGTGCGAGCGCCCGGCGCCCTGAGGGGATCGGTGCGAGCCTTCGGGGCCCGGCGGGATCGGTGCGAGCGCCCGGCGCCCTGAGGGGATCGGTGCGAGCGTTTGGGCCCCGGCTGGGCTGGGCTGGGCTGGGCCGGCCCGGGCTCACCCTGTGACCGCTGCTGCTGTCACCGAGTGTCACCGAGCCCGCTCCGGTCCCAGCGCACGGTATTTCCAGCTTCGTGCACCACAGGGTTCTGCTGTTCTCTGAGCTGCTGGATTTACGGTTCTGTGCACTGTCTGTCGGGATTTTTGCTGCGTTTTTCTGGTAGTGTAGCTGGTAGCCCTTTCACTGTATCCTCATCACACCGCTGAGTGTGTTAATCCCATGAGGAATCCCTTCTCTGATCTCCTTGCTGTGTCTCTGAGCCGAGGTTTTTTTACCCTGTCAAAACAACCCGTGTGTCTGTGCTCAGTTCCAAATGCTCGTCACTTTCAAGATCTTGGCCATGCAAATCGCATTTATACACATCTGTCACCCCCAAACTCGTACTGCTATTTAACAACAACAGCTCTTTTTCTATTTTAGCCACTCTATCTTAAAAGAAGCGGCTTAATAATCTGTTTCTCATCAGAAAGCATTTTTAAGAACTTTAAGAGTTATCAGCAACTCAAGCCACGTGTAAAGTGGCATGTACAACATTTAAAATTTTGAAGCAACATATAGTTAATTATAGTTTACATATAACTGAAATACAATTATAGAGGCTTTCCATGGAGCTTATGCTGCAGCTGCTTGCTCTGTACTTGATACAATTCTCCTCATGGTCACAAATACAGAAACACCTGCATGTTACAGTTTCATCTGTAAGATTGATGATAAACAATTCCAAATGCTATAGGATTGGCCTTTTTTGCTGACAGTTTTCCCATAACCTTACACCAACATGTCACTGCCTTCTCCCTGCTTGTTGCTTTGCTCTGGTGGTTTTTTGTTTGTGTATCCAAGTTGCTGATTCATGGTTTGGAATTTTTTAGCCTCTGGTGTGCAGCTCTTAAACTCAACAAAAATGTACAAATGAAATTTTTAATGTCTATTTTTATATCTTTCTCTTTTGCCCCTATTAGGCTATTGAGGAGGAAGGAGGGAATCCTGATGAAATTCCAGTGGTTTCAGAAAATATCATGAAGAAAACTCCAAAAAGAACCAACAAAGGTAGTTAGAGAGACTTTTTATTACTGGATTTGGTTTACACAAAATGTAAATTTGTGAGATGAGACTCAACTGTTTTGCCAGCTAATTTGTTTTATTTTTATCATTACCTCTGATTTGGAATGATGGTGCAATTGCTAAAATGCAGGCTGAAATGTGAAATCTTGAATGCCACAACTCTGGGTGAAGGAGATCTTTTAAATCTTATTGATTTCCAAGTCTCAGAAAAACACCTGATGTCTGTTACAGCACCTTTAATGTGGGGATGGAAATAGATGAAATATTCCTCTTGGCTCTAAAATCCTTCTCACTTTTCAGTTGTGATGTGCTTGTAGTTTTTGAGGAAAATAAAATTCATAAAAGGTCAAACAGCTGCTTAGGTCTGAGTTTGAGGAGTTGCTCCTTGCTGCTGAAGCTGGTGTAGTGTTTTTAGTGATTTCAGTAATTCCATTAATTGGGATAATTCACACCCAGCTGGTGGGCAGAGCATTGCAGTGAAGCCCACAGGTAAAGTGGGGTTGTTTCAGTATTTTGTGTTGTGTTTTTGAGGGAAATAAAATTCATAAAAGGTCAAACAGCTGCTCTGACTTTGAGGAGTTGCTCCTTGGTGCTGAGGCTGGTGTAGTGTTTTCAGTAATTCATTAATTGGGATAATTCCCATAATGCCCATCTGGTGGGCAGAGCACTGCAGTGAAACCCCCAGCCAGAGTGGGGTTATTTCAGTATTTTATGATGTGTTTTGTTTGGTTGGTTTATTTTTCTTCTCATAAGTGTTGAGGTAATAAATTGCTGCAATCTGAGCTGAGCCCAATGTTCTGGGGAGGTCACAGAGCTTGAGCTGCTGCCAGGTGCTGGACTGTGACTTGTTTGTCACTTACTGGGTGCTCACAAACAGGGCAAAAACTGAAGGAAGCACCAACTCTGATGCAAAAGCAAAGCTTGAGGGGTGCAGTTATAATTTCTGCTCTCATTCTAATGATGATGATGTTGTTAGGACGTAGAGCAGATGAAGAAGGAGTGGAGGACAATGGCCTGGAGGAGGATTCTGGAGATGGACAGGTACAGGGGCTGCCTCTGGAGGGGATGATGGTGGCAAGTGGCTCTCAAGTCACCCTGACTGTGACAATGTCCTTTTTCTTCTTTTCACAGGATGATATTGAAGCAAGTTTGGACACCTTGCAGGACATTGACATGATGGATATCAGTGTGTTAGATGAAGCTGAGATAGACAATGGCAATGCAGTAGATTGTGGAGATGATTACAGTGCCCATAATATTCTTGACTCACTGTCTGATAGCAAAGAAAATGTTGATGCAGAAGTGAAAGAATTTCCAGATCAACCTACAGAGTTTGCTGTAGGTAACTTGGAGGCATCCCCACAATTTTCAGAAATGAAAGAAGAATCAAGAGAAATACCAATAGTGATGGTATGCATCTCTTTTGTGTGTGGAATCAGGGTTTTCTTTTTAAAATTTATTTATTTCTGGGTTAAATAGCAAAATGCTAAAGCTAAAAGAGTACTTGGGAAAAGAGCTAAAGAGTACTTGAGAAAATTTGGAGCTGTACTGGTTCTTTTGGTCGTTGCATTTCTTTTTACATATTTGTGGAAATATGTGTCTTAATTTTTAAAATACCTGAACGTTGTTTGTACATATGTGATTGTATTAATAGCAGTTTACAGAGTGTTTGTTTTTAATCATGCTTTGAACTCTGCTTCTCCTTATTATTTATAATGTATATATTATTCCTATTTTCATATTTTACAGAACATGTGAGGCATACAAATAGTTTAGCTTACTTTATCCTCAGCTGAACAGCACAATTCAGGGAATTATATTCAATGTTATTTTTCTGCTAAGATTGGGTGTTGCAGTTATTCAGTTGCTGAAAATGTTATTATGTTGACTTTCTGTGTTTATCTGGCTGTTGACACTGGGCTAGAGGATAATCCCTATCCCCTTGAGATAAATCAAGTGCTTTATCTCCTGAAATGTACAACAAAGCATTTGAAAAAATTCTTTCTGCCCCATCTAATGGGGGAGTATTGCTCTTTGTTGTGTGTCCACATTGACTACAAGGTTCAGAAGTTATGTATTTTTTTTCTAAAGCTGCAGAAATAAGTTTGGCCTCCTGTCCCCAGGCATATCCTTGTCCTACACAAATCAAATGGAAATACTCAGAAAAAAAGGGGGTTTTTTTTGAGTGAGTAAATATCTTGAGGCCAGGTCAGCTCCCATCATCTGCTTTCATCAGTGAAAGAAATAATTACGAAGTCCTGTAGGTTTTTTTGACTCTGTTGTTGCTGTAAATGACAGGGATAAAAATCAGATTTTGCTGTTGGAATCCCTATACTTAAAAGATTTTTGTGAGCTTACCATCATGGTTAAGAAATAATGAGAGATTTTATTCAGTTAGTGGTGGTTATCACTCAGTTTTTATCATTATTGGTTGTTTTGGGTGCTGGGTAACAGCTGTCAGTGCAAATACAAATCTTCATTTTCTCACTCAGATTTCACTCAAAATATTCCTTTATAAATAACAAGGTGTCTCCTGTTTATTTTTTAAAGGTAGAGTTTGAAGATGTTGGGAACAGTTTAGATGCTTCTTCATCAGATTTAACCATAATAAAGGTAAATGGTAGCCAGTTTTTCTTTACAAACAAAAAAAGCATAAAATACACAATATAGTACTGTATGCTGAAACTGTGTGTGTATAGTGGATGCATTCTTCCTCTGGAAAAAATGGGAATTAATACCTTTGGATTTATTCATAGAAACAAAGATTCCTTTATCAGATCATATATGTATATAAATATGTATATACATATATAAAATATATTTATGATGTATGTATCACAGTGAGTTTGGTGGTAGATTGGACTCCTTTTATCTGATATAAATACCAGCTCAGTGCCTTCCATTGTGTTTAACTTCCATTAAAAATGTACATATCCCAGGGTGAGAAGAAAGCTGGAACTGTCTATTCCTGAAATGCTGCCCTTGTTTCCAGATCACTCCTGGTAGGTTAAGAGCACCAGCTCCAGGTGAAGCTGGTGTTTCTGTTGATGCTGTTTTCAGAAATGAGACTTCAAAACACACAGGGTAAAGAAGGGTAACATGAAGATAATCTTTCCTTTATTCTGCTTGCATTTATTGATTTATTTATCCATGTGAATGTGTAACATGTGTTCAACAGGTGGCTGAATTTGAGAGGTTTTAAAGTTTTCACAGACTTCATACATAAAGTTTGAGGGTGTTAAAAACTCATCTTAAATTTTTCTTCTGAGAAATTTGTTTGAATTTCAATGTTTTCAAAGCTGAAATAGGCTAAATTATAGTAATGCTTTTACTGAATAATTTCTTGTAATGGGCTGATAAAAAATGTTATTCAGATTAGCATCTTGCTTATAAAATAATGATATTTCTCCTTTTAAAAATCTTTTTCACTACAGGAGCTTGAAGAGTTACCTTTGGAGCCAGGTACTGTTTGCTTTTGTTTGGTTACTTTGATTTATTTTTTTTTTTAAATGAAAAAAAAAATTCCTGGATATTTAAACAGTTTCATTCTTCATTTAGGCTTTTTGCGTCCCTGTTTGGTTTCTTTTGGTTCTTTTTTTTAATGCATTACTGTAGTGTACGTTATTATGATGGAAAATCCAGGTCATGCAGGGTCATAGAGATTGGAAACCCAGTCATATCACCAGATCTGTGAATAACCACCCTTGGAAAACTTGTTTAATGCCATGAAATGGTTCCCTAGAGCTGTTACTGCAGAGTGAAGTTAAGGAACGAGCCTTAAAGATGTAAAGGTTCTGAAAACAGATCTTGTGATATCACACTGTACAGTGGTTCTGTGAATAAATATAAATACAGGAGTGTAGGCAGTGCAAAGCTCTGGTGCAGAACAGAAATTCAGGAGTGACTGGACTTCAGAAGAAGGAGCACGCTGCCATCAGGAATTTGCTACAGATCTCACTCGCTGTCTGGACTGCATACACACTCAGAACCGTCAGAAGATGCCCAGTTCTCATGTTGGACTGTCTCTGCTAAAAGAACTCAACAGAAATTTGGAAAATTGAACTCTCAGTGCCTTGATACGTTCAGTTAAGCATCTCGGACTCTGGAAGCTAACTAGAGAAGAAACAGAGCTGAACGATTTGCTGAAGAATATGAAGGCTGAGCCTGAAGTTTTTTGTTAAATCTGTGGGGGCATTTTTCTTGGCTGTTGAGGTGCTAGGGCTGATTTGTCAGGGTGTGAGAGAGCAGTTAGCGTGGTAGGCGTAACACTGTGTACACTAGGGTTTTCCAATCTCTGTGTAGCTTAGCAGTTCTCTTGGTGTTAGTGTGGCAGCCATGCCAGTTCCACATTTGTGATTTGCTGTATTTCCCTGGTGATTAAATCTTGTGCCATTCTATTCCTGTTAAATCCGTAGAAAATGAGAAAATACTCGACATTTTGGGGGAAACTTGTAAATCTGAGCTACTTAACGAAGAACAACCTCCCGAAGCGGAGCGGCCGCGTGCGCAGGAAGCCAGTAACGCGGGGCCAGGCAAGAGGCTGGCTGAGGAAGAGGACGCTCTCGCTGCCGCTCAGCTGGAGGAAGATGCTTTAGCTTTGGACAGCAAATCGGCCCAAGCTTTGGCAAGGAAGGAAGCAAAGCGTTTAGTGGTAGCAAAAGGGGAGACAAGTGAACAGAGCCCCGAGGAAGAGGCCCCGGACTCTGAAGGTGTAGTGGTAGAGACCCTAAGCGATCAGAGTAGCAAACGCTCCCAAGGCCTGGAAGCCTCTAGTGGGGAGGCAGCGGAGAAAGGCGCAGGTGCCGAAGCCAGAGATAGCAAAGAAGATGGCAAGAGAGCAGAAGACAAAGCTAATTCAGAGGAATCTTCCCCTGCCACTAAAGAGTCCTCAGCCAGTGAGGGCGGTGATCAGAAAAAGAGGTTTGTTTTTTCTCCGTTCTAGACCAGATGCTATCTTTTATCATTGGTCCTTAAGTGATGCGAATAAGCTGTTTCCTTCAATTGGCCTCCGAGACTGATGAAATTGTAGCCTATTCCTAAAGGTCTCTTTTATTTCTCCATGTGTAGATATATTTTTTTTTTTCTTAAGAACAGTGGGTTTGATTTCTTTCCTTCCTCAACCTTCAAAGGTTGTTTTCCCAAATTACTCTTATTTCTGTCATCTAATGTGCTGGTTTGGCCAGGAAGAAATGGGAAACAGAATTGTCCGTTTAGGGGTACAAATCCCTATTTCCTGTCACTCTTCTAGAAAATTGCCAATAATAGTGTTTATTTTGGAACTAATTTACTGGTAGGTATCCAATTTTAGTTGTGCTGTCTAGAATTAATGGTCTTTTTGCATATGATCTCTTGAGTAATGTGGTGTTTTGTCTTTAGCCCTGTTGAAGACAAAGATACAAAGGCAGTCACAAAAGATGAGAAAGGTAGGTGCATGTTTGGGGGTTTTTTGGTTTTTTTATTTTCAAAGGACTTGGAGTGAAAAAGAGGACTGTTAATTCAGTGAACCCTCAATGCAGTTGTAACACAGCCCTTCAAACTATAACTAAAATACCAGTTCTTTGTAACTTCTGTAACATTATTAACAAACAGAGTTGAGTTTTAAATAAGTATTTTTTTGTGATTTAACATTTGATACTTTGTAATTTTCCTTAAAGTAATTGAAGTGCAGGAAGAAAATCTGTAGCTACAAACTTTTTAAGAGTTTCAAATGTACATTTACTATGGAGAGTTTTATGAAGGAAAAATGTGGAGGAGTTAGGGTTCTGAATTTTGTTCTCCTGCATTTGTGTTTCATGTGGTCTTTTATGTTTTTTGTGCCTCAGGCCGTGTGGGAAGTGGTTCTGGCAGAAATTTGTGGGTTAGTGGACTTTCCTCCTCTACTAGAGCTACAGATTTGAAGAACCTTTTCAGCAAGTATGGAAAGGTATGTAGTGGATATGTAAATTAACAAACCAGAAAGTGGTAGTTATTTTTATTCAATTTTATTTTGTTTTTTACAATCCCACTCACCCTTCTCTGTGTATATCTGCCTTAAGCTACTGCCCTGCTCAGCAACTTGAAGATGAATTTTCTGAGCTGCATTATTGAAGGGGGCATTGATTGAACTAAATGGCTTTTAGAAGTCCTTTCCCATCCAAATCTTTCTAAGAAATGGTCATTAAGTTAGAATTTATTTAGTGACAGACCTGCAAACACAGAATATTTTGTTTTTTCCCAAAGGTGGTTGGTGCAAAAGTGGTGACAAATGCTCGCAGCCCTGGCGCTCGCTGCTATGGCTTTGTGACAATGTCAACTTCTGAGGAGGCCACCAAGTGCATTAATCACCTCCACAGAACAGAGCTGCATGGTAAAATGATTTCTGTGGAAAAGGTAAGTGGCAGCTACTTCATGACATTGTAAGAAAATAAAATCATGAAGTTTTAATCTCTGTCTCTGACTATGGAATTCTTTCTGGCTGAATTTCTAGGCAAAAAATGAACCAGCAGGAAAAAAGCCTTCTGACAAAAAGGAAGGTGAAACAAGGAAGGAAAAAGACAGGCACCATTCTGCAGAGTCCAAATCTGAGAAGTAAAGTGTTGTTTTGTATTTTATGATACTTAAAGACCACTTATTTCAAATTCAGCCAGGTGACCAAGTTGAACAGTAACTGTAATAAATCTTGGTTTAATGTTTTATCCTGCACTTGAAATAGGAATAATGCTTGGAAAATGGATGTTTTACAGTAGTAAGGGCATCTAAACTGGCTCTCTGTCCAGAAATAAAAAGCTCTTTAGTGTTAGTATAAAAACTTGTTAGCTATATAAGGAGATACTAAATCAAATTATTTATACATAAACCATTATTTTTACCAGTCATTTGTCCTCTGTTTTGACTCTATCTTGGACTCTTCTTTTAACTGACAAATATTTCTAGGATTTAGTCAATCTTTCTGGTAGACTGTATGGTTAGGGAGTGATACTTCCAACATTGGTTTTTCAAGTGGTTTGTTGCTTTTGAAAGAGGCATTTTGCTTTCCTGCTTTTTGTAGATCTGTTGGTATTAAGAAGGAGGAGAAGATTGACAAAAAAGAGGATGCTAAGAAATCAGAAAAAGATGAAAAAGAAGGAAAAGAAAAGGATGAACAAAAGACTGGATCTTCTGATAGATCCAGGGCAAGCAAATCAGGTGATGCTGGCTGTCTTTCAGAAATGTTTTCAAGGATACTTGTACATTATTAGATGTGATCGATAATTCAGTAAAAAGGAACTTACTTAGTAAAACTGGCACAAACATCAGAAAACACCTTGAAAATTTTTACTTCAATTTCTAATAACTTAAAACAGTTTCCATAATTCTTATGGAATTGTCACTGGGTTTAGACCTGACACTGTGTGTGGTTTGTGTCCTTTTTTGGGCTTTTTTTTTTTTTTTTTCAACTGTGGCAAATAATGTATTTTCTGGACAGAATAATTAAATTAAATTTGTATTCTTTTAGCTGTCATCCCTGCCAGAAAATACTGCTGTAATTTTTGATAAATTTACTGCTTCCATCCTCATGTTGGCCAAATCTTGGCAAGCTATTTAAATCATTAATAAGTTCCATAAGTTATTAAAAACCTCATTAAAATAACTTTTTACTATTTAGTGTCCTCACAGTTTTGAATCTTGCAAGAATTGCTGAATGTCTTTTGTACCATTTATTTTGGCTCTGTTTTGTTTTCTAGCAAGTCGAGGAACAGAGAGGACAGTGGTAATGGATAAATCTAAAGGAGAGCCAGTAATTAGTGTGAAAACCTCTGCATCAAAAGAGAGGGTAAGGCCAACTTGCAGAGAAGCTTTTGTGTAAAAACAGGTGCCAAATAGGTTTATGTGCTCAGAGATGAAGGGGTACAATTTGGTACAATTATCCTTTTGGAAAGGCCTCAGGGCTTTAATGATGTGGCAGAGGGGAAATGCTTCTGTTTCACCTTTTTTATACTTTTCTACTGCTGACCTAGTGGAAGAAGTCGAGTTGCAGTATGAAAATGGTGTTAGGATGATGTGTTTCCCTGAGCTTGGAATGTTATTGGTGTGTGTTGTTTGAAATCACTGCAAGTCAGGTTGTGTTCCTTTAGTATTTATTTGTAATATTTAGAAGTTCTGCTCAAATTTGGGGTACTTTTCCCTGGAATTCCACTGTTTTTACCTCTGGGAAAGGCATGGCAGCCTGTTTTGTTCAGGTTGACATAGCGTAGGTAATTGCCTAGGAAATGCACCGTGTTCAGCTCGTGCCTTGTTCTGATTCATCTCAGAGCACAAAGAGCCAGGACCGCAAATCGGAGAGCAAGGAAAAGCAGGATATTTTATCCTTTGATAAAATCAAGGAGCAGCGAGAACGGGAACGGCAGAGGCAGAGGGAGAGAGAAATCAGGGAGACGGAGAGGCGCCGGTGAGTTCCCAGCACCTCTGAACTTTAAATGACATTTTTTACCTCTTACCTGTACCTTTAACTCCCTTACCTTTCTCTGTTTTTGTTCAAAGCAGTGCTGTGCTGATTCTCCAACAGTGACATCTCAGATTGATTTCAGACTAATTACTATTTCAGATTGGTTTAATACTAATTACTGCTAGGACAGACATAATGCCAAGTGATGGAGGATTTTACTGCTGAAATCAATGCTCTCATGAGACTTCCATAGATGCTTTCAGGCTTTGTCTTCCACTTGACTGGATTTCAATTTCCTTGATTTTTTCCCCTGAAGCTTGTAAATACTTTTTGTGCATCAGATTTGTCTTAGGACTTGCTGTACTCTCTGAAAGCTTTTTCAGACCTGACTTAAGAGTAGATACTGTGTTACTTAAGCAAAGGTGAAAATTTCTGCATCTGTCATTTGTATGGAGTTTTTTATTTTCCCTTAAGCTTAATTGCAAAGAAGGGGGAGAACATAACAAGGGGAAAACGAAACAAGAAACACAACCTAAAGCAAAGAAGCAGTAAAGCTTGGACTGAAGAATCTCAATTAAAAACTAAATATCTCTTTTAAATTAGAGAGAGAGAGAGGCGAGACCGGGAGCAACGCCTCGCAGCCATCCACGAGCGCGATGAGAGACAGAGGCTGCAGAGGGAGCGGGAGCGGCTGGAATTCCAACGGCAGCGCCTGGACAGAGAGCGCCTGGAGAGGGAGAGGCTGGAGAGGGAGAGGATGCACATAGAGCAGGAGAGGAGACGGGAGCAGGAGAGAATCCAGAGGGAGAGGGAGGAGCTGCGGCGGCAGCAGGAGCAGCTGCGCTACGAGCAGGAGCGGAGATCCGCCATGAGGAGGCCTTATGATCCTGATAGCAGGTGAGGAGCAGGGCAGTGGGCCTCCAGACTCCTCAGCCACATCCCCTTGGGGAGCCTGTGGGAATGGGGAGCACTCTGGATAAAGCAGTCATGGGAGCTCACAGCTAAAAGACCCTTTAGGTGCTGCTTCTAACACTAATAAAATTTGAAGAGCAAATACTGTGCTTGTCCACTTGTAAGCCTTGTTCAAGTCTACTCTTCTTTCCCAGAGAGGGATGACCAAGAGTAGTAACAACACAGAGTTGTTACTTTTTTGAGTAATAGAGAGTAGAATAGTAATAATAGAGTAGTAGAGTTGTGCTAATAGAGTAGTAGTAGTAGAGTGGTACGATTAGAGTTAATAGAGTAGTACTAATAGAGTTAATAGAATAGTAGAGTTGTTTGTATTAACTCTAAATGGTAAGGGAAAAAATACTCATTCTCTTCTCACATCACCACGTACTAAAATTAAGCTATTTTTGGTAAACCAAATTTTCTCTGAAACCAAAATGCGACTCGTGCTTAACACACGTAGATTTTTAATTCCTGGGTTGGATGAGGTTTGAGAGAGCAGGAAAGGGGAGGTGTTTCTGGGGCTGCTGCTGATGTGAGCCCTGTGTGTGCAGGAGGGATGACCCCTACTGGTCCGAGGCCAAGCGCCTGGCGCTGGATGACCGCTACCACTCGGACTTCGGCCGCCAGGATCGCTTCCACGACTTCGACCACCGCGACCGCGGCCGCTACCAGGAGCACTGCTTGGACAGGTTGGCAAGGCACTGCCTCTTCTTCTCCTTCCTGTGCCTTCAGAGAAATTTGGTGTCTTGTTTTGGCTTGATTTGGTGTCTTCTTGGTGTCAGCAGAGTAAAAGGAATCACTCCTGTGCATTTCTCGTGTCTGATTGCACATGTGCTTGTAATCCTTTGTTTCCGTGGGTTAGGGACTATGGAAAGAGGGCGACCCACGTGGTAGGGAGGAATGATGAGGAGGACTCCATCTTACCAGAAGGCTAATCAATTACTTTATTATACTATATTATTCTCTACTATACTACATTACATCTAAACTGAATCTGCCAGACACTCAACTGCCCGGAATCTCATGACTGTCAGCCCACAGTCCTGACACACACACACACCTCTGGCCCTGACAGGCCAAGGAACCAAAACACCATCACTGTGGGTAAACTATATCCATATTGCATTCTGCTTTGGCACAACACAGGGACAGCAAATAAGATTAGAATTGGTTTTTCTTTCTCTGAGGTTCAGAGAATGTGAATGTTAGAAATATTCTCTGGAAGAACTGTGCCTTGCTTTTCTCTGTGAAGAGAAATGTGGCTACAAGGGACATAGAGGCTGCATAAAGATTATAAGCCAAGTCCTAGTGCAGTCTGCCATGATGTTGATGGAGATACAACAGCTCCTCTCAAGCTGTATGGAAGTCTGCTTTATGAATCCCTAAGACTTAGCCTTTTCCTATTGCTTTAAAACTTTCCCTGTTTTCATCTTTGCAGCCTGGCTAATGCAGGTTTTTAGCACCACAGAATGGAAAATACTTTCTCCATGGTGCCATTGAGATTTCTGTTTGCTCTCAAGGGATCTCTGGTGAAAACTGTGCTGTTTGTTTTTTGCTTGTAACTCTTTTCTGACACTGGTAGATTCACTCAGTGTTCTCCCTTGGTGTCACTGAGTACCTGGCCATCCTCAGTGCTGTCTTTTTTACCCATATTACAGTGATAGGTGTTAGTTTTATCTCTTTTTATGCGATGAAATAAGAACTCTTTTGAGTTATCTTGCCACTGAACATTAGCATCCAGATTTACAGCCTAATGAAAGTTAACTTTTCATGTGTTATTTCATGCAGACCCTGGAATTAGAATAACAATGTTGATTCAACTGGAACTTTTCTTTTTTGTTCCAGGAGAGACTGTGCAAGGGGAATTCCAGATCGAGATGGACAGGTATGTTACAACCAAATTACTGCTTCAGTTAAAAACCAAACCAAGCTGACCCCAAAGCAGAAAGGACACAGTGTGCACACAACACAAACACAATCCTTTCACCTGAGATACTTGAGCAGAACTAATTTTGTGTGCTAATAAGGATAAAGTAAATCATTAGGTTACCTGCTTTCTGGGGTGGTAGCCTGAGATACAGGCAAGGGGAAACCTCTGAGTGATGGGAGCATCTTTTCAGGCTGATGTGTGGTAGTAAAAGCTTTTTCATTGACCATCTTAGGTGTTAAGAGAGAGCTGCTGTACTTACTTTGCTGGCAATGGATGCCTTCTCTCACATTTATCTAAGTGAAACAAGGCTGTAAAAGGACAGGTGTGAAAATCAATGCCACAATGGGATTCAAAACCTTTCATTTCTGAAGAGAGGTAGGAAGTGAGCAGATATTCTATACAAAAATTTAAAATCTGAAGCCAAGAACATAAACCTTAAAAAACCTTAGCAAACAAAAAAGATCTCTCCCACCAGCGAAAAATAAACATCTGGAATGAGCCATGCCCTACAACAGAACCTTGAAAAAATGAGACAGCTATAAATTTTTTACCAAAAAGCCAAATTTTTGCAATCCTAGAATGTTGGGAAGGATGAAAGTTTGACAAGAAAATCTCACAGATATGTATACTTAGCAGAAAGATTTTTAAATGTAGAGTCTGATGAAGGAATAGAGATGGAAGCAAGTTTTGATATAGAAGAAAAGAATTGCTGAGCCAGTCTTACTGGATAACCAAGGAGGCAAAGGGTGTGTTAGTTAGGAGGGGTTTTTATGGCTTAGAGCAAAGGATAAATCCACCTCAAAGATGTTTTTACTGAGCAGAAAGATAGCACAGGCAAACAAGTCAGCAAAGTTGCAAGTAGAAAAAAAGTCTCAGAATTTTCCACTGCAAGAAAACTGAAAAACAACTTCTAGATCAAACTGTAATGTACTAACTTTTAGTGATTGGAGAATAGTAACATGAATATGGTAATTTCAGTAGTTATGATGGGCTATAGATAATAGTTAAGGTATAGATTGGTTGTACTGTATTAAGATGCTCAGCAAAGAAAAGTATATAATGCATTGTGACCAAAAGAAAAGTCTATAATGCATTGGTAACCTAAACTAAGGGTCTCCAGGCCTGCCTGCTGCTGGAGCTGACAGCTGTAGGCACAGCTCTGTCACCCACCACCCTGGACTGCTGTAATGTCTCAGATACAATAAACTGCATTTTGAACAGCTGCCTGGAGTCCTGCATCTCTCATTTAGGCTCTTAAAGTGGCACCCAACGTGGGGCACCATTAGCAAGAGCCTGAATGAGGGATGCAGGTCTGCTGGCCTGGCTGCAGATGGAGCTGACAGCTGTAGGCACAAGCTCTGTCACCCATGACCCTGTAATGTCATATATGTAATAAACTGCATTTTGAAGAGCTGCCTGGAGTCCCACATCTCTCATTTAGGCTCTTACAGTGGCGCCCAACGTGGGGCCCCATTAGCAAGAGCCTGAATGAGGGATGTGGGACTCCAGGCCTGCCTGCAGCTTGGGCTTACAACTGCAGGCACAGGCTCTGTCACCCACAACCCTGGACTGCTGTAATGTCTTGGATACAATAAACTGCATTTTGAAGTGCTGCCTGGAGTCCCACATCTCTGATTTAGGCTCTTACAGTGGTACCCAAGTGGGGCACCATTAGCAAGAGCCTGAATAAGGGATGCAGGTCTGCTGGCCTGTCTGCAGCTGGAGCTGACAGATGTGGGCACAGCTCTGTCACCCACAATCCTGGATTGCTGTAACCTCTTGGATACAATAAACTGCATTTTGAAGAGCCCCTGGAGTCCCACATCTCTCATTTAGGCTCTTACAGTGGCGCCCAACGTGCGGTGCCATCAAAAAGAGCCTGAATGAGGGCTGTGGGTCTCCAGGCCTGGCTGCAGCTTGGGCTGATAGATGTGGGCTCAGGCTCTGTCACCCACAACCCTGGACTGCTGTAATGTCTTGGATGCATTTTAAAGAGCCACCTAGAGTCCCACACCCCTCATTTAGGCTCTTACACTAGCAGAAAACCTTTGTTGGTGTTTGTGACTGTGTCCTGCTTGCCTTGCAGCACTACCCCGACGAGCGGCACGGGGGCCCCGAGCGGCACTCCCGGGACAGCTGGGGGGGCTACGGCTCCGACAGGAGGATGAGTGAGGGAAGAGGGATCCCCCCACAGACCCGGTTAGTGCCTCCCACAGCAGGGAAGTGATTTGGGGTTCTTCACATCTCCTCAGTGAGCCTTTGGAGGGTGACAGCACAAGGAGCTTGACAAGTGTGAATCCTCTCTCCAGATATTTGAGCATCTGCAGGAGCAGGGAATTGCCACGTGAAGCTCTGTAGTGAGTAAAGAGCTGCTCAGTTAGCTCAGCTCCTGACTGTGCTTCTCCTGTAAATAACTTTCATTTCTACAGATGAGATTCAGTCTGTTTCTACAGTAAGGGCTACACAACTCTCATTCATGGCCAGTGGTCAGGTTTTAAAGGAAATTGAGTGAAAAGTCTGCAGTGGTGGGGTAGAGAACTTGGACTCACCTGAATTGTAGTGGTTTCTCTTTAAACCAGTGAATCAAGCTGGGCTTATTCCAGCTGCATGATTTTTAGACAGAGGAGTGGCAGCCAATGAATTGATCCATGCCTGAGTATTTCAGTCCATTGCAATATCCGTGATGTCTCTGGATGAAAAAAGCCCAGTTTTGTTGTGTGAAGGATGCTGTTCAGCATTGTCTGTCATTGTTTCTCTTTGAGTGGTTGGGTGGCTACAGCTGTAGCTTGATTAACCATTTAACACACTTTGGCATGGGGTATGGTGTTTGGCTTTACCCTGTGCTGCTCAGTGGGTAGGGGACATACCTAGAAGATGTTCTTTTATTTTTTTAAGAGATGGACGTGACTGGGGAGATCATGGTCGAAAGTTAGAGGGGCATCAAGATCGTACATGGCAGGGAAATGTGGATGGAGGAGTGATGGGACGGGATCATGAGAGATGGCAAGGTACACTTGCTGCTTACCAGTGTGATTGTGGTTCTTTTCTGTGAATTACTGCTGCTGAACCTTCTAGTGGTAGTTAAATTACTGAGAAATCAAATGAAATTCTGGGAACAAGGTGACATTTGTATTAGGGAAACACAAAAACTTGTCTTTTTCTTTTTTTTTTTTCTTTCCCTTTTTTTCTCTTTTTGAATTAGGTGGTGATAGAAGCATGCCTGGTCAGTCAGGACCAGGCCATGGGATGACTCGAGGAGGGACATCAGGGTAAGAACCTCTGTCAGAATGTTTATAATGCTTTTATAATACTTTGGTCTGTATAAGCCTGGATTGGCAAGGGGGAAGAAAAACCCCAACAAATTAAAGAAACACCTTTCAGAGTGTAGGAATATACCCCCTGTTGATGGAGTGACTAAATTATTCTTTGTCTGCTTAAAAAGGCAAAAAGCCCAGAAGTTTCTCCCCATGACTGTAGATCAATCACTTTATTGTACTAATACTAAATTCTGCTCTTCAGAAAAACCCATCACCCTTGCCACACAGTCCAACACAGCTTTGATGTAATTAGTCAATCCCTCCAGACACCATTCAGTGTCCAAGTAAGAAATCACCCTTTGCTAAATAAATCTCCTTAACCAATTCCACATATGCACAACATATGTGCAGCAAGTGATAAAAATTGTTTCTCATTTTCTCTGAGCTTTCTCAGGAAAAGCCTCCAAACACCATCCCCAGAGTCCAGTTAAGAAATCACCCTTTGCTAAACAAATCTCCTTAACTGGACTGTGGTGATGGTGTTTGGAGGGTGTTCCTGGGGATCTGTGAGAAAGCTCAGGGAAAATGAGGAACAATTCTTACCTTCCCTTGCTGCACCTGTTGTTGTGCACATGTGGGATGGGTTAAGGGGATTTATTTAGCCAAGGGTGATTTCTTAACACCCTTTTCTTACTCACCCTCTGATTTCTTAATCACCCTTTGCTAAACAAATCTCCATAACCCATTCCACATCTGCACCAAGATAAGAATTGGATCTCATTTTCCCTGAGCTGTCTCAGCTCCCCAGGAGCGCCCTGGCAGGGAGCTCTGTCTGTCTGTCTGTCCGTCCAGAGGTGTGTGATGCCCCGGCAATGAGCTGTGTCTGTCTGTCTGTCTGTTCAGAGGTGTGTGATGCCCCGGCAATGAGCTGTGTCTGTCTGTCTGTCTGTCTGTCCAGAGGTGTGTGATGCCCTGGCAGCGAGCTGTGTCTGTCTGTCTGTCTGTTCAGTGCTGCCCTGGCAGTGAGCTCTGTCTGTCTGTGTGTCTGTCTGTCTGCTCAGTGCTGCCCTGCTGTCGTTGCAGGTGTGGAGCTTTCTCTGGGAGCCTCTGTCTGTGTGTCTGTCTGTGTGTCTGTCTGTGTGTCTGTCTGTGTGTCTGTCTGTGTGTCTGTCTGTGTGTCTGTCTGTGTGTCCGTCTGCTCAGCGCTGCCCTGCTGTCGTTGCAGGTGCGGAGCTTTCTCCGGGAGCCTCTGTCTGTCTGTGTGTCTGTCTGTGTGTCTGTCTGTCTGTGTGTCTGTCTGTCTGTCTGCTCAGCGCTGCCCTGCTGTCGTTGCAGGCGCGGAGCTTTCTCCGGGAGCCTCTGTCTGTCTGTGTGTCTGTCTGTCTGTCTGTCTGTCTGTCTGTGTGTCTGCTCAGCGCTGCCCTGCTGTCGTTGCAGGCGCGGAGTTTTCTCTGGGAGCCTCTGTGTGTCTGTGTGTCTGTCTGTCTGTCTGTCTGCTCAGCGCTGCCCTGCTGTCGTTGCAGGCGCGGAGTTTTCTCCGGGAGCCTCTGTGTGTGTGTCTGTCTGTCTGTCTGTGTGTCTGTCTGCTCAGCGCTGCCTGCTGTCGTTGCAGGCGCAGAGCTTTCTCCGGGAGCCTCTGTCTGTCTGTGTGTCTGTCTGTGTGTGTGTCTGTCTGTCTGTCTGTCTGTCTCTCTGCTCAGCGCTGCCCTGCTGTCGTTGCAGGCGCGGAGCTTTCTCCGGGAACCTCTGTCTGTCTGTGTGTCTGTCTGTCTGTGTGTCTGTGTGTGTGTCTGTCTGTGTGTCTGTCTGTGTGTCTGTGTGTCTGTCTCTCTGCTCAGCGCTGCCCTGCTGTCGTTGCAGGCGCGGAGCTTTCTCCGGGAGCCAGGGCCCGGCCGTGCAGGGCCAGGCTGTGCCCGGGGTGTTTGCAGGCGCCCAGAGGAGCCCCAGGCTGGGTGAGCCGCGCTTCAGCCGCCGCTACTGACGCCTCCCGTGCCCCAGGGGGGGTTTAATGCCCCCCGACCGTGGCTGGGAGTTTTATTATTAACCCAGGGTCACCTTGAGGTTGTGATTCTAAAAATGCCAGACTGCTGCTGTGCTGTAGCCAAATCCTGTGTCAACTTTGGTTTGGGGTTGGTTTGGTTTGGTTTTATTTTTTTGTTTGTTTGTTTGTAATGAACATGGTGTTGGTCAGACATCGCTTTTAAGTTTCTGTAAGTGAAACATTCCATTTTTCAGAAATAATAAAATTGGTTTATGGCTACTGGTTTTTGGTTTTGGAGTCTTTGTCTCTTTAATGTCTTTGAAACCTCTCACAAGGTCCACGATCTGCTTTTAGCACTGTGAGATTTGAAGAGAAGTGATAGATCTGAGGCCTGGCAGACTCTGCCTGTCTTTAATTATTTCCTTTGTGCCGATATTCTTTCCACATTTCCATTTTAGTTTTCTGTCATTACAGGGTTAGAAAAAGGAGGAGGAAGAATGAAAGCTGTGAGAAAGGGGAAGGAGAGAGAGGATGAAGAAGAAGGAAGGAGGCCTGAAAAGTAGGATTGAGTTCAGTCTAGGGCTCAGTGCTCACCTTGTTCACCTCCCTCTGATGCTGATAGCCTGCTCTGTTCATTGCTTTGCACCTTCAGCATAAAAACCTAAAAGCCAAACATGAGAATGCTTGAGAATTCAATGAGAATTTCTTCCATCCCCCTCTGGCTTCCTGTTCCTATGTTTTAATTCCTTGCTTTAAAATTTCTTATTCATACACATACTGAAAAATAATATTAATTTATAGAATACCTGAGGGTTTCTCCAAATAACCCTGTTCATCTGTATAATACACAGAAATTTTAGAAGGTAAGGAATTCTGAGTACAGATACATATAGCTCTTAAACATACAAATATCACTTTTATATATATATATGTAAAAATTAAGCATACACACCTTGAATTTGTTAGAAAATCGATTCTGTGAGGAGGAAATCGAGCTTTCTGTATTTATTTTTTCCAGTCTAACAAACTGGAGTCTGAAATTTTGGCTCCATTTCAGTCGCTGCTGTCGCCGCCTGGCGGTGACCGGGAGGAACTGCAGCGTCCTGAGGGCTCGCTCGCTGCGCCGCCCTGCGGCTGAAGGTGGAACTGCAGGGCAGGGCCGGGGGTGACACCGGGGACTCGCTGGTGGCACTGGCACAGTGACATCAGGGATTCACTGCTGTCTCTAGCACAGTGATACTGGGGAATTGCTGCTGTCCCCAGCACAGTGACACCACGGACTCACTGGTGTCCCCTGGCACAGTGATATCAAGAACTTTCTGCTGTGCCCTGGCACAATGACACCAGGGACTCACTAGTGTCCCCCAGCACAGTGGCACTGGGTATTTACTGCTGTGCCCAGCATGGTGACATCAGGAGCTTGCTGCTGTCCCCTGCACAGTGACACTGGGGGCTTGCTGGTTTCCCCAGCACTGTGACATCAGGGATTTGCTTGTGTCCCCAGCACAGTGACATCAGGAATTTTATGCTTTCCCCAGAACTGTGATACCAGGGACTCAATGGTGCCCCCAGCACAGTGACACCAGGGATTCACTGCTGCCCCCCAACACAGTGACATCAACGATTTGCTAGTGGCCCCAGCACAGTGACACCAGGAATTTTCTGCTGTCCTCAGCACAGTGACATCAGGGACTCACTGGTGTCCCCATCCCAGTGACACTGGGGGCTCACTGCTGTCCCCAGCATAGTGACATTGGGGATTTACTGTTGTCCCCATCCCACTGACACTGAGGGCTCACTGGTGTCCCCAGCATGGTGACATCAGGAATTTTCTGCTCTCCCCAGCACAGTGACATTGGGGATTCACTGCTCTCCCCAACACAATGACACCAGGGACTCACCAGTGTCCCCAGCCCAGTGACACTGGGGATTTACTACAGAGGGATCCACCAAAGCCATCTGAGCTCCTGGTGAGGGCAGGGAGGAGCCCCAGGAGCTGCAGTCCCAGTGTGACCATTTTGTCCCAGTGTGAATATTTTGTCCCAGTGTCACAGCTCCCTTTTGTTCCAAAGGAATCCCAGCAGGATCTACAGGGACCTGAGTGACATCCAGAATGTCACAGAACAACTAAACAGGAAAACAACACCAAAGAGTTCATTTGCTGAAGGGCAGGACTCACACAGAAGGACTGTGGGGTTGGTTTGGGTTTTTTGGGAAACTCACCCATATTCCCATCAATTTATAGGAGATTAATATAAAATAACAGCAAAAAAAGCTGGGTACCCCTTGGATATCTGCACCACCTGTCACTTCAGGGTTAACAAATTCCTTTCACTGCCCTGAACATCACCACAAAGAGATTTCAGAATTATTTTTAACAGCTCACAGCATGACCCAGAAATTTAAGCCTTGAAAAAACAAAATTTTCCCTTTATTTATATTGCACCTGTTTCACAAAGAGCCACATGGCAGAAACTCCTTCTGCTGCAAAATGCTGCATCAGAAAAAAAATGGGTTTGAACAGATTAGAAAGGAAAACTGAGCTTTGGAAATCATCATGAGTTGACCCCAAAATACCAGCACTATTTTTACAAATCACTGTGCACTTACAAAGCCTAAGTCTTGCCTCAATTTTATTTAGCATTCAGTTATTTAAAAACCACAAGAATTTTACCAGATGATAAAGATCCTCTTACCAAAATTGAACCTGCAAGGGGAATATTTTTAAAGGTCACCAAATACTCTTTGGAACCATCAACAGAACACCCACATGGAGTGGGGAGAGGTTTTCTTATTTCCACAACTACCCAGGGCTTCTTGGGGAAGAAGTTTTTCAATATTGTTGTGTATTTCTGTGTCAAAAATGCATAGTAAAAATCAAAATATCTCAAGAAGTCCAGTTCTAACCCTGGTTTCAGCATTTGTGAGTGATCACATCCACCCAGCTCCTCAGCAGTGCCCATTATGACACTCCCAGAGCTTCCTGCAAGGAGTGAACCCAAACCCTTGGCTTTGATTTAATAACAGGGTCATTGTACACATTGTGCAGACTTTGCCCTCTTTATTCCAGCTTTTCTGTCCTTCCCCCAGCCCTGTGTACAGAGCCAAACACACCCCTCATTTACAAACCAAACATCCCACTTGGCCAAACAAAAAACCTCGCAGAGCTCCAAGATTCAAATGTTTATTACAGCAATGCCAGGAAGTGCCTTTCCCTCAGTGTGGGCAATATTGCTTAAGGACTGGGATTTGGGATCCAGCAAATCCACCTTGTGGAACCTGACAGGTTTAATGTCCCCCTGCACCACACCCAGCCCTCCCTGCTGCCCACAGGCCTGGAGCAGATTCATTCCTGAGCCCTAAAAAGATCCTTTATCCTCCTGGGAAATCCTCATTTGGGGCCAGACTGGAATTTGGGACAGTTCTGAACAGGAAACCTTCAGCTGCTGCCAAGATTACAGAAAAAACTGAGCTTAAATCTTCTCTGGGAAGTGTGCAGGGCATGCTCACTGTGAAAGCATTTGCCAGAAGAGGTTTGGTTATGTTCTTTAAAAGGAAACAAATCTGAATATATTTAATAAAACCTCTGGTCTGGTTTGTATTTACTCCCTGTGGCAGCTGAGGTTGTAGGAACCTGGCACAGCAGAGGATGGAGAGATGAACTCAGAGGATCCCTGCACGTCCCCACTGCCACTTTTTCCTGGTATTTTACCCTCTGTGATTAAAGAAGAATCATCTTTTTCTAACAGGGAAACTGAGGCACAAAGACACCATTCAGGGTTTGCAGGATTCACCAGGTCCCAGCCTTTGAGAGCAGCTGGAAAATTTCAGCCCTTTCTGAAATCTCAGCCTCAAATCAGTCTCTGTAAAGTCAGCACCAAATCCAGAGTTCACCAAATCCAGAGTCAGCACCAAATCCAAATCCAGAGTCAGCACCAAATCCTTTTTACTTTCAGGTAAAAGCATTGAAATGTTGGCAAATGAGCCCTAGAAATCCACAATTTGGCATTTTCCCCATATTCAAAAGAAGTAATTATACACTCATTAATACTGGAACGGGCAAAAGATATTTCACCTGAAGGAAAGATTTCCTCATGACTTTGTTCAGATTTATTTAGATTTTCTACCAAAATCCCAAATTCTCAGCTGCCATTAACACTGAACTCCAGTCAAGGCAAGAAGTTCTGCTCACACCCAGCAGCAGCAGCATTTTTAACCCATTTTTAAGTTTCAGAAGGACCATTTCCTCTTTTGGACTCTGGTGGAATAATAAAAACCTCACTCCTCTCACATGCTGTTCATGTAACTACCACCCCAGCAGCCAAAAGAATAAGATCAGCTTGATTTTGCACTTAAAAATAAATTCTTTATTGTCCAGAAAGGAGCCAAATCATCATCTCACATCATGGAAATGGTCATTTGAAAGCAATAAATAAGAGGAGTGTTCTGGGACACACCCTGGGTTTTGCCCCTGGTGTCTGGTACCTCTCTGGTTAAAAGCATAAAAGTTATGCTATCAAAGTCTCACTGTACAACAGTCTGGGAAGGAAAGAAGGCCCCTAAAATCTTTTACTAAAGCAAGGACAGAAAATTCTGATTCAGTGAAACCCAAGTTCCAAGTTGGGTCTCACTTCATTCCAAGGAATTTCATTCAAAGGAAGGAAAGCCAAGGTTCATCCCTTCCATGCACAAATCTGTACCTGACACACACAATCACCTTGTCTAGAATTTATTCTGAATCAGTTTTCAGCCATAAATTATCTATTTACTGCTGATTCAAACAGTTTTTCAGTTTTTCTTTCATTTCCTATTTGAGCCAGGGGAGTTGCAGGAACAGCACAGGATACAAAATTTAATTTCTTTCAGCAGGAAGTGGAAGTCAGCCTAAATCCACACAGCTACTCCAACAGCAGTGATTAAGAAATTTAAAAAACCCAAATTAGGGGCTAAAAAGATTTAAGAAACAATTAATAATGATGATTGTTCAAATCAATGCATTGAAAAGATATATATGAGAGCATAAAAGTGAGAACAAAACACCTTCCACCTTTCAATTTCTAAAGCAACAAAACAGGTTTGAAAGAACAGGTGTGAAGCAAGTAAAAAAATAAAATCATATTATTCCAAACACTTTTTATTGAAGGAGTTTCCTGCATGGCCAGGGGATAGCAATGTCTGGACTACATGATTCAGAAAACAATGATGATTTTAGGTTGGGCTTGGCTGTTCTCTGCCACGAGCTGTGATTTGGAGAACTGTGTGTTTTTCCTGAAGCAGTTCTGGGAGAAATCAATCCTTCCACTGCCTGCTCCTGCAGAAACACCTCTGCTTTCTCATCCAGGGCTGGAGGCAGAGGCACAGCAGTTGTGAATATCCACAAGGAGTTGCACAAGATGCTGGAGATGAACTCGACCTTACCTGCCTGCAGCTGATCCTCCCCAGGCAAATCCTGATCAGCACAAACACCCCTTGCTTTCACTTCTTCCTGAAAGCTTCATTAAAAGGATCATTGAACCGTTGTTAGAGAACAAGTTAAAGGTGACATTACCAGCATGGAAAGGAGATACTGGCCAGAATTCAGCTGCCAAGAGAACAAGGAGCTGGCAGAGTCTGAAAGGAGCAGTGGCAGATGTTCCACTGTGCAGTGTCACTCCCACCTCAGCAGGATCTGCTCTGTGGGGTTGGTTCCAGTGTCAGCTCTGGTTTAAAGCTGTTCCAGGTCTGGCTGTCCCAGGTTTAAAGCTGTTCCAGGTCTGGCTGTCCCAGGTTTAAAGCTCAGCCCAGCAGCTCCTGCACCACTCCCCTGCCCTGCCCTGCAAGCTGCACACCTCAATGGCTCCGTGACATTCATGGATGTACTGGAAGAGTTCTGATAATGCTGGGGACACTTTGATATCACAGTCTGTACCTTTGTGCCAGGAGATCCTAAATATCAAACCTATTGAGGTTGTAGGCTGTGGGGTAGCTCTGCCTGCTGAACTGGAAGTGCTCTGTGAGGACGTTGCTGCGCAGGAAGTCCCCATGCTGGCCAAAGGCTGCGAGTCCATTCTGGGACTTCTCAGCAGCATTTCGGTGCCTTTCCAAGTTCACCAGGTCTCCAGTGGTCACTGGGAGAAGCTGCTGCTTCTTTGCCTCTTGGTTTGCATCGTATTTTGTCTGGGAAAGGAAAGGAAAGTTTGTCACAGAACCATTCAGGCTGGGCAAATATCACTGGCTTGGGGTTGGTGTACAAATCACAAATGGGATGGGGATGCTGGGGACATTTCCCAACTGTTTTATTTTCCAGCATCAGCCTCATTACAGGGTTATGGCAATGGGGAGATGCCAGCAGCTCACATCCCAGGCAGCAGACAAAGAACCTAATGTTACTTGTCACTTAGAAGTCACTTAATGTCACTTAAAAGTTTTTTGACCAATCACACAAAGCAAGAATTTTACTGACAGCATTTATATCTGTATAGTATATATTCTATAGAATAGAATAGTATAGATTGACAGTATTTATATGTATCATATATATTCTTATAGTATATATTCTATACTGACAGTAGTTCTATTCAGTCACTATAATAACACCTACCTTTGGTTAAAACAATTCTTGCTTATTTCAAATACAATACCTGCTTGTAAGCCTTCAAACACAATGCACAGAGCTCCATTATGAAGCTTAAAACTTCCAAATATCTCACTAATATACTAATATTACTTAGTAATAATCAGTATTAATTTATTAATATTTACTTTAATAATCAGTATTAGTTAATATTACTTTAATAATTAATATTATCTCAATAATTAATTAATATTACTTTATTAATCAGTAATATTACTCTAATAATATTACTTATAACTAGAACTTCATAATATCTCCCTAGATATACTTTTCTGTAGTTTAGGGAGTTATTCTATCCAAGCATTAATACACAAACCATTGCTCTAGTTGTCCTTACTTTCTACTTCTCCTAGAACTTTTCTGCTGACAAATCTTAAGGCTAATGTTTACCTCTAATTGCAGTTCTGCTGTCTCTAAAACCTCCCTTTTGCAGCTTTCCCAAAACCCTCTGATTTTAAAGATTCCCACAGGAAAATCTGAGATCATCAAGTCCAAGCTCTGCCCTATCCCTGTGGCACTGAGTGCCACATCCAGGCCTTCCTTGGACACCTCCAGGGATGGACACTCCAAACCTCCCTGGGCAGCTCCTTCCAAACCCTCACAACCCTTCAGTGCAGGCAGATTTCCTTAGATATCACCTAAGATTCCACCCAGACATATTCCCATACCCAGAAAAAAGCAGCCAGCCCTACAGCCCTACTGTCACATCACTTTTTTTTGTTACAGCCTTAAAATATCAGTGGCTTCTAATGAAAGCCTCACTCCTCTCGCATGCCAAACTTTTGCTCAAGAGATTCTGAGTTACCTCCCTTTTCAAAAAGTGCTTAAGATCAAAATTTAATTGTGTGAGAGGCCCAGCAGCTGCTGTGACCCAAACCCTGCACCTGGGCCATGCTCATCCCCCCTGTACAATGGAACTTTGTGCCTTTTGTGTTGCCTATTTTTGCTCAGCTTGTGCAAACAATAACTCAAAGCTGCAGGACTGCTCCAGCTGTGTTTCCTGGTGAAGAAACCTCACCTTGTTGTAGAGGAAGACCCCCAGGATTGCTGTCATCATGCCCAGGACGTTGGTGCTGGTGACGGGGTTGCGCAGCATGATCAGGGACACGGTGATCACCATGATCCTCTTGGTGGCATTGGCCACCGAGTAACTCAGGGGGCTGATCAGGTTCAGGATGCTGAAGGCAATCACATTCTGGGCAAAATTACAGAACCCACTGATTATAAGCAGCATCAAGGTCCAGGACCAATGGGACATGGAGCTCTGTGGAAAAGCAAACAGCAGGAGGAAAAAAAAAATTATCTCGGGTTTCAGGTAACAACACAAACACAGCCTGAGGCACTTTTAGCTGCCACTGGAGCAGGAATGTCTGCACTGAGCTCTGAAGAGGCCCCCAAGCTCTTTGCTTTATGCAACTCCCAGCTCAGAGAAACCAGAGGAGGACATTGGGAGTGTTTGTTCCTGCCTCCAGCTCCCAAATCCTGATATTTATGATGTGCATGAACTGCCTCTGCTAACCCTGACAGGAATAATAACAATATCAATAATAATAATAATAAATAATAATAATAATAATAATAATAATAATAATAATAATAATAATAATAATAATAATAATAATAATAATAATAATAATATTGTTCTCACAATAAACACTTTGTTAACTGCTGTGAAACAATTTGCAGGTGTTTCACAATACTTCCTTCCACACCGAAACACTTCAGAGCACTTTTCTGGTTGGGTGCTGAAGTTTGGTTTATCTTTTAAAATTTTCTTTCATAACAGCAAACAGTTCTCCAAATTCTGCACTTACCAAGTCATTCTCTACCAAGAAGGAAGAAAGATCCACCAGGACCCAGGTTGGGATCATGAAGAACACAGCATGGCAGCCAAGGATGTTTAGCAACCGAAGGTGGTGAATTCTGGAATCCCTTAACACCTGCCAAGAGCCATTATGGAACAGCAATCAGGAAACAAACTGCTCCAGGGGACAGGTAATTAGGAAAATAAATAAATATCCTTATAATATTAATTTTCTATTAGGGTAGCAAAAGAAAAATTGATGTGTTTTTGAAAAATAATGGTTTTTTGAGTGGTGGCTCTTAGTACCAACAAGATATTAATATTAATAGATATAATTTATATAATATATCGTAACATAATATAACAATATAACATAACATAACATAACATAACATAATATAATATAATATAATATAATATAATATAATATAATATAATATAATATAATATGTATTATATAATTATAATATATATTAATTTATATAATATATATTGATAGCTCTACAAAACAGAAACCATTTTGTAACTAAATAAAGCAAACCACACATTTTAATTTTGTTACTGTGGTTTCAAGGAGTGCCCAGTGTTGACAGTGACTTGCTCAGCACAGAGGAATTATTTGATATAACAAGATACATTAATTTGAGCACTATTGAATTGCCCACCAGAAAAAAAAAATCCACATTGAAGAGTAAAGAAAGGGCTCAGGATAAACTCAGAGTAACAGCTTCAACAGGTAGGAAGAGCTGCAGGGAACACACAAAATAACAACCAACCCTCTGGGCTTGTCTGATTGCAAAGCCAACAAAAAAAATCCGTTTATGTGACTGAAATGACAGCCTGTCCTGCTGAAGGGTGACACCAGAGCTGGGAACAGAGCTGTACCTTCTTTGAGAAGATGTTCTGAAGAGAAAAGCACAGCGTAGCAGCAAGGGCACTGATGAGTCCCCACATGTCAAAGGACAGCTCTGTGACCGTGGCCAGCAGGACACCAGTGATGATGGGGATCAGGGACAGGTACACCTGCGGCAGGGACAGAGGGGTAAATTCCATCTGCTAAGAATTTTCCACCAGTTTATACATCCTGCTGATCTAGGGATCAACCATTTTACTACTGCAGCTCAAGGAAATTTGACTGCAGTAGACACTGACAACTCCAGTGCATCAAACAGCATCACCCTGGTCATTGTTCACTCACAACAAAAGGAAAAGGGATTTTAAAAATCTAATTCTAGTCACAAAATCTATCCAAAGCCAGCACAGCCTCCCCCAAGCAGCACCAAGAGAAGAAACCTCAGCAAACCTGTTCGCACCTTCGTCGTCTGCTTCTCCTTCATGATGATCCGTGACAGCAGAACCACCCAGATGGGCATGGTGGCTTTCACTGGGGACAGCAAGAAAACATCACTGGGGACTGGGACAGCTCCAGCAACCACCTCAAGCACAGGGATGGAGCCCAGCCCAGGATGGGTGCTCAATCCCTGTCACTGTCCTGGCACTTGTACCAGCGGGACCTTGGTGCTCTGGGCACCCACAGGGCACACACTGGGGCACTGCCCCTGGATCTGCTGCCAGCACCCACTGGGGACATACAGCACACACAGTGAGCACTGGGACACTGCACTGGGTGCCAACAGCACACACTGGGCACTGGGACACTGCAATGGGCACAGGGTGGGTACTGTGACACCACACTGGGCACCGGGACACTGCACTGGATATTCACAACACAGAGAGAGTACTGGGACACTGCAATGGATAGCTGCAGGAGCACAGAGAAGGTACTGGGACACCGCACTGGGCACCTGTGCGAGCACACACTGGGTATTGGGACACTGCCCTGGACACCCACAGTGGGTACCGGGACACTGCACCAGGTGCCCACACGAGCACACACCGGGTTTCAGGTCACACCCCCGGGCATGAATCCACTCTGACCCCCAGGGCACCCCCCGAGCACCTCCCTACGAGCACAGCCAGCACTGGGACATCCAGTGCAGCTCCTTCCGAGCACAGCCGGCACCGGGACACCCCCGGGACACCCGCATCCCTCACCTGTGTGCGCGTAGGACACGGGCACCCTCCAGAGCGAGACGTGCGCGGACACGGAGGCGAAGTACTTGCCGAAGGCGAGCGGGAGGATGTAGCGGGGGTAGGCGCGGGGCGGCAGCTGCGCGGGCCCGGCGGGCGGGACGCGCCAGGCGCGGAGCAGCGGCGGCAGGAGCCCGCACAGCCCCAGGATGTGGAACAGCGACACGGTGACGGGCCGCGGGAAGCCGCCCAGCAGCAGCTTGTTCACCACGTTCCCGCCGGCGCTCAGCCCGTACCAGGCGAGGCACAGCGCCGACACCCGCGCCCCCTCCCGCAGCGCCGGCCCGCGCCCGCCCCGCGCCGCGCCCGCCCCGGGCCCGCCACCGGCCCCGGCGCCGCCCGGAGCCGCCAGCGGCGCCGCCATCGCTCCGCAGCCGCCGCCGAACGTCAGCAGCGCGGCCCCGGCGCGTCGCTTCCTGGGGCGGGGCGGCCGCGGGGCCGCGGCGGGGTCCGGGCGTCACTTCCTCCGTTCCTCCGGCGCTTGGCTTCCTCCGCCCCGCCCGGCCCGGGCTCGGCCCGGCCCCGCGGGATCCCCATGCCCTCCGTGCCGGCCCCGCATGGCCACGGAGCCCCAGGGCTTGCCATGAGCCGGGCGCGGCCCCGCGGGCTCCCCGCGCTCTCGGTACCGGCCCCTCACAGCCGCGGGACCCCCAAGGGTTGCCGTGAGCCCGGCCCAGCCCCTCACGGTCCCGGGAGCCTCAGGGGTTGCCGTGAGCCGGGCCTGGCCCCGCGGGGTCCCCGTGCCCTTGGTACCGGCCCCGCACAGGGCGATGGAGCCCCGGGGGTTGCTGTCAGCCAGGGCCGGCCCCGCACGGTGCCCGCACCCTCGGTGCCGGCTCCGGGGCGATGGAGCCCCAGGGGTTGCCCTGAGCCGGGGCCGGCCCCTCACGGCCCCGGGAGCCCCAGGGGTTGCCGTGACCCGGGACAGCGCTCAGGGAGCGGAGCCGCCTCCAGGGAGGCCGTGCCGGCCCTTGGAGCGCCGGGCAGCGGCAGGGCAGGGACGGAGCGAAGGTCGCGGGCTCGCAGGCACCGACACCAGCGCTCCCGACCTTTAAAACTGAGGCGAGGAAGGCCGGGGTAAAGGATGGGTGAGTACCTGGCAGGCAGGAGGGGGTGTTGGAGAGCCCGGTTCGTCCATGCACCCTGTCAAGAGACTTCTGCAGAATTAATTTGGCCATAGAAACACGGATTTTAGGTGATAGCAACTCCCCAGAGATTTGCTGATGAGCCATTTCGTGTCATCCCGTCACAAGGAAGAAATGGCAGTGTTTTAACTTCAGGTTTTAGGATTAGAAGGAGAAATTTTGCAAGAGAGGTAGAAGGCAGTAGCAGAGAAACTGAGTCATGCACAAATGAGAGTACACAGCAGGTACGCACATGGTAAACTTCATTTGAACTTGTTTACAAAATTGACAAAAAAATATCACCTTGTAAACTTATTCACATTTGTTGGAGCTCACAGAACTGGTTATACTGGCATGCTGAAATAAAGATTGTCAAGCCTCATCTCACCCTGGAGGACACACAAGTGAGTTGACCCCTTACAGCAGCAACAAACTCAGCAAGGAACAAGATTTAAAGCTTGCATTGGGAGGGAATTTCTCCAGCAGTTTTTGTACCACCAGGGAAAGGGCTGGGTCTGATTCCTGATGCTTCTTCCCCAAACAGAGGAGCACCAGCACAGGCAGTTTGGGTGGAATCTGAAAGCTGTGATGAGCTTTGGGTATCACCTCACCCAGTGCAGTCAAGGGCCATCAATTGCATCAGAAATGGAAGCAGTGGAGAAAAAGATGGAATTTATCAAGTAATACTTTGTCATTTCCTGAATTCAAAGGCCTCCAAGGAGCACGGACCCTGTTCCTAAATGGGACCATTCAGGGAAGGAGGGAGGAAGGGCAGGGGGAGATAAGATGCACAGTACTTTTTTACATAAACAAAACTTAAGCATTTCCAAAATGACCAGCAGCTTAGCCCTCTGCCATCCAATCTGAGCTGCAGGACAGGAGCTCTAAACCACACTGCTCAACCTCAGCAACTGCAGAAGGACAAAATGGAAGTAAACTGAAAATATACTTGGATGCATTTTTTGGTAACCACTTCTCGTTTCACTCTCAGACTTCAGATTTCAGAAATGGAAGCACACAGACATTGTTATTTCTGAGATACCCACACATTTCAGTAACAGTCAGATCATAAATGATGAACAAGAATGACTTAAAAATAAAACCAGACTTCATCAGTTGTATTCCAGGGAATGAACCAACACCATGCAGGCCTGGCCAGGAGCATCTTCCTTTGAAAAATCAAGGAAGAGCTTCACTCTACCCTCAAAGGCAGGACAGCTCCTGCCAGGGCTCACCTCCAGCACAGATGAGTTAACAGAGTTAACATCACTAAACCCAGGAATATTTTTGGTATAGTGTCCCCTCCCCAACCCCCTGAACAGAAGCCCAACAGTGGGGACTGCATCAAACAACACAGTCCCAAATATTAAAGCAATTACAGTTAATAGAAATAATCCTTCACTTTCCACACCCCAGGCTGCTTCAGAAAGCACTGTAACAAACAGGAATAAAACATTACAAAGATGAAATCTGATCTCTTTAGACTTTGAGGTACATTATCAGCAGTTGGGTTATCAGTCTCCAGAGTTAAAACAGATCCACCCTGTGTGACTGGACAGCACAGCGAGGTTCTTGGAAGACATTCCTGTTCTCCCTGGGGCAGTGTCCAAGGGATTCAGCTCCACCTCCCTGCTCTGAGGGGTCCCTGGTGCCAGGGCTCCCCTGGCTGGGCTGAACTGAGCAGACTCAAGGGGAAAAACAAGTGGAGTGTGTATATAAATAATTCACAAACTGGTTTGTGCAAATTTTTTTTATTTCCACATTTATATCACAACGTGTCCACTTAAAGGACCAAATAGCAAAGTTGCTCCCTTCTGCATCCCAGGAACACAGAAGTCTAGTTACTGTACATTCACTAAGGCTCTTTGTTTTTGCAAATTGCGTTTATGATGGATATCCATAAGGCAAACAATATCTAAAGGAATGGTAACAAGTATATTTCCAGCATACAAACAGGCTTCCTTTTTCCCTCTCACAGTACAGTTACAAACTTGTAGCACCCTCATTACATTTAGATTCTAGAAAAGGTGATTTTTTTTTCTTTTTTTTTTTTTTCTTTTTGTCTTTTTGTTTTTTTTGTCTTTTTCTTTTTTACCTATAAGTTTGCAGGAAGGGAAAAGGAGGAAAAATATTTGGCTGGTGGTGGTGGGATCAAAAAATATCGTTAAACATCTAGTTTTTGCAGCATTTCTCAGAGACTGGATTTAAACTGAAACCAGACTAAAATATGTGGATGCCTATGGAATGTTGAGCTGAAGCTGGTGGCCCAGCCTGCAGTGCAACACCTGCTGTTTAAAACCCAATCTCCGTACCACATGACTCTTAAATAACTCAATCATGTTTCAGAGATGTGATAGAAATAAAACTACAGTTTTTGCACATTGTCTCTCGAATATCTCACTGCCAAATAAAAACCCAAATCAAGTCAAATAAATAGATGCATATTTTGTTAAGGTAACTTCCACAATTTTTTTTTTCTCTGTACCTGCCTGTAATAAGATTCCGGCATTCACAAAGTGCTGGAAATCCTCTTCACTTCTTGGGGACTAACACTTTTTATAGCTGGCTCGCTATAAGAGTTTTAAACTCAACTGATCAAACCTTCGTATGCCTTCCTTTTGCAATTGTTAGTAAACTGGTAGCAGCATTTCACAAAAAAAGGAGAATTTAAAGGAACGAGCTGGAAAAGGCCCAGCTCCCTCCCCCCCCTCTGCTCGTGGGGCCTGTTTGTCCAGGACAGGAGGCTCTCTCTCCAGCTGGAAGTGGCATCAGTGTCTGCCAGTTCTGCTAAGTGCAGGTGGAAAAAGCGTGCTTAGCAGGACTGCTCTCAGTCTAGGCAGACGTAAGGCAGGATGTTCAATCTCCCATCATCCCCGTGTGGATCTAAGGATATGCACTGTGTCCAATCATACCAGTTACCCTGTGTGTCATAACAACCGTTCACGCCCGGCCAGTTGTGGTCACGTATTCTGTCGAGGTCATCGCCCGTGACCTCTCTGGTGACCCCAGGCAAGTCTGTAGGTTTGCTGTTAGGAGCTAGAACGTGAGTCTTTCTAGCCTCTTTTCTAGTGCTTTCCTCCTGCTTTAAATACTCAGACATGAAGTAGTGAGCTCCTGGAGTCTGTACTCCTGATGAAGACAGCAAGCTACTCTGTCTGTTTAAATATGACTGAATGATTTCATTTCTGGACAACTCTTTCCAGTTCGTTTGTTCAAAGGGGCTTTGCAGGTTGGGTTTTTGCTCCTGCTTTTCCGTTTCTGTCCTGTGCTGTTCAGTTAGTGCAGGGATTTCTACCTGCAAAGGATCTTTCGGTGTTAAAGGTTTTATCTGTCCTGTCATGGGATCAAAAGTGAGTTTTCTCTCTTTTAACCTTACAGGTTTCACACCCCCTTCTATCACGTGCCCATCCAAGTTGACTGTATAGTCTCTGGGTCGGTACCTTTTCTTCTTTTTGCTATCAGACCCTGAAGCAGCATCATCACTGTCCATTCTGGAAGTGTCCTGTGGGAAGCCCACGTGTGATTCCCCGGGGTGGCCTTTGCAGCCGGGAGCCGTGTGCTGCTGAAGTGTCCCTGCTGTGTGCCTGTGCTGGCCCTCGGGGGCTCCCTGCTGCTCCTGCCAGTGCTGTGCCCCCTCGGGGGCCGCCTGAGCAGGGAACTCCAGTCTCTTGGCTGGCATGGGAGGTGTGGATGGTTGCATCAGGGATGGAGGCGGCGACGGCACCGGCGCGGCGTCCGCGAACTGAGACCTTTGAGATGGACTGGGCATCGAATCCTTTGGTGAGTACGTGGTGTGCTGCCGAGCAAACGTATCATGCCTAACGTTCCTGGGGCTAAAGGAGGAGCAGCGTGGGCTCTTGGGCTGGTGGGGGCCCGTGGCTTCTTCTGATTTATCATGCTGCTGAAGCACTGCAGTCTTTAGTAACGAGGAAGTGCTTGAAGGTTTTACAAGTCCTGGAGAACTGGTGTGAGGTTTTACAGCGTTTACTGGGATCTTATTGTGTTTATCGTTTTCACTGAGATCTGTCCTGCTGCTTTCAGGCCCTGCGTGTAGGTTTATGTCTACAGGACTAGGAAAATTTTCAGGACTACCTCCAATCCCATTGGTTGGAGGGGGTGAAGAGTTTTGTAATACTTCATGACTAGCTTTGGAGACCTTTGGGGGAGGTGGGCCCTGATGCCCGTCCCTGTGATCACCTTTCCTTTTCCTATTTCCCAGTTTCTCTGTTTTTGGAGAATTGAGTTTCTGGATATCATTCCTGCTTTTCAGTTCGCTGATGGGCTTGGCGCCGGGCACAGCAGGGAGTTGGGAGTCTGGTTTGCAGTTGTGGGCACCTCCATTTGCTGATCCTGGCGGGTTGGGCAGCCCCCTTGGCACTGGCTCGTTCTGGGTTACGGGTTCTATCAACTTCTGCCAATTCCTCAGCAATTTCTTGGCACGTTTGGCAAGTTCCTCATTGGATGTCTTCTTCCTCACCTCATTGATAAGCCTCCCGAGTCTGGTTTCCTACAAAGACAGACAAGGTGCTTTACAAACATCATTCCAAGCAAAATTCTTAAGGAATGGCTCTGCTTTGTAATGCTGAGAAACACCTGGTTAAAAACACTAAACATCCAAGGGTTGAATTAATCTTTTTGGAAAGGATTAGTCCAGTGCTCTGCCACATGAAACTGACTGTAGGTTTCAAGTCAGGCTGTCTTTATTCCCTGGTAAAAGCAGGAGAGCTGGGAAAAACATCAGAAAGGAATTCTTTAATGAGAAAACCTCTAAGAACAAGGGTGCAGGTTCAGATTCGAGGGGAAATGCAGCACCCAAAGGTGTGTGTTTATCACAAGGAAAGTAAAAGATCTGCAGAGAGAGCCAAGAGAAAAGAATTCCAGGATCTTTGCCTGTTACAGCAACTTGTTAACAATTAAAGTTTCCATTTGACAAACCTGACTACCAGGTGTGAGTTGTGTCCTACCTCTTTCCTCCACCTCTCTCCTCTCCCTTCACTCTCCAGCCTTGTGGAAATGTATGAAAAAATAAATTAAACAACATTCCCAGGGAGTCCCAAGGTGGTTTCGTGAGCGGAAGGAAATGTTTGATTGTTCCCAGAGCACATTTGAAAACAAAGAACTGTTCCACAAGTCAAGATTTCTTAAGGAAAGTACTTCAAAGGAGAACACAGACCAGACTGTGAGAGAAATATGCAACCTGTTGTCATAGATATGTTGAAATACAGGTGGAGTTGTAATTAAGCAACAGTTAAAAGCAAGAACACCGCTAATTTCAATACAAAGAGTGAAAAAGAAATATCTAATTCAGCCATAAAAGTTCCTTGGGGTGTTTCTACAAGTGACCAGTGAGAGTTCAGCTCTCCTTACACCTGACCTCACCACAAATATCAGGCCTTGAAACCTGCTGAACTGCATTTAAGATTAATTTTCCTATTTCAGATTTTAGGTGCTTTGTCACCAAATGTCCACAAAGGTGACCAGAAGTGCAGGGTGATATTGCTGAGTGCAACAGAATTAATCAGTGGCAAGTGATGATTAATGTAGTGCCCTGCACAAACAGGAACTGTGCTGCCCAGAATACTGATCTGGGCCCAGAAAGGATCCCTGTGTTCAGCTAGATGACAAAATAATATCTTAATTGTGAATCCTTTGCAATCCATCTATTGTGTTTCCAGAAAAAGCTCTGATGGGAATGAGAAAGGCAAGGAAAAGTCCTTTTATAAATATAAAAAAATCATGTTTAGAGGGTGACATACCTCAAGTGCCTCTTTGGTAATGGGATATTTCTCCAGGCTGGAGATCACTTCCAGCACTGCCACCATGTTATGGATCTGCAACAAGGAAGACAAAGTCACTTCATGTTTCATGTACTGGTCTTAGTTAACAAATGTAATTTAAGACCTTCCACTTTATAATTGCTGGAAGCCTTAATCACAAACTGCTATCAGACTGTCTGGCTTTAGGGAGCTGATTGTTCAAGGAATAGGGACAAGGACACTTTTACTGACCTAGTTGGAAACTGCAGGAGCTGTAACAACCACACTCTTATGTAAAACCCAAGGAAACAGATGCAATAAAACTGAGAAACAAAGTTCTGAGACCCCTGTGCAAAGCATCAATTAATAACTGGGCACACCTAAGGGGAGCAAGAGCAGGAGCAGCAGTGGGAAATGTGGAGTTGAATCCTTCAGACCTCACTGCAGACCGACCCAGGCCTCTGCTCTGCAGTTCCATTCCCAGAATCACTTTTCCTGATGGCAAATCCCCCTTTTCCTGCTCTGCACACAGCAGTCCCAGCCTGCAGGTCCCTCCTTGGGCCAGGGCTGTGCCCAGCAGGTGTCCCCAGACCATCAGCCACCCCTGGCTGGGGCTGGACACGGGCAGGAGAATTGCACAATCCCCTGAGGAGGTGAGGATCAGCTTCTCTGATCACATCCTCAGCACATGTGTGATTTCCATGGTTTCCCCATCAGAAACCACACACTGCATGTTTTAGGGGTAAACATGGCACTGCTGGGTTGGATTCTTTAATCTTGGAGAGCTTTTCCAACCCACACCAGTTTATGATCCTATAGAGAGATCTTTGTTTCCATTACCTGATGTTAAGAGAGCTGAAAGCTGGAATTTCTAATTCACCTTTGGAGACAGATTTAAAAGATAAGCAAAGGAAAACTTGAATCACAGTCTCATTTATTGCTTAATTGCATTTATGACTCAACTGGATGTGAAGTGCATGGGAGAAAAATCTCTCAGCAAGAACCTCTGCAGGGATCCTACATCATCCTGAAACCTCATCAGGAGCATCATCACCATCATCATCATCACCAGGCAGCTCTGCCCTCCCAGCACAACTCTTCCTCTTAAAACACTGATTTGTGTAAGAATTGGTTTTTCCAAGTCAGTTCTACCCCTCCACTAAAATCCCACAGGAACACCAGGAGCTGAAATCTCCTCCCTTCAGAAAACCTTGGGCTCACACCATATTTTATCCATCCCTTTAGGACTGTTAAATGCTATTTAGGAGTTTTGTGTTATTTAGCAGATACCTGGTTAGTGATCAAACACTTGTCCTGATTTTTAGATTCACTTTTATCAAATTTATATTTAAAGTCCATGCAGGCTTTGAATGATTCCAACTCCTATAGGGCATAAAACCAACTCCAGGCCCAAGATGAATTAATTTGTCCTGGTTCTTTCTTTATTCTGCAGATATTTAAAGCCCAGCCATGAGATCAGGCCTGGTAAAACTCTGCTTAACTTTTAGAGCACCTATTCTGATATATTTTAGTTCTTATTATTTCACTTCAGTGCTCTGACTTTCTTCCATGTTTTGACCCTTGCCCTGCCCTCAGAGCCCAGGAAGGACAATTTAGCACCACAGTTTAAGCAACACACAACATCAGGGTTGGTTTTTTCAGTTTTTAGAACCAGAGCCCTCAGAACAGTTAAAGCTCAATTCTGGGAGTTTCCAGACAAATATTTTTAAACTTGCAAAACAATACTCCCCTTCCCACCACATATTTTAGACCATGAATTACCAGAGTGAAAAAGGCTCTGTTGCACACACCATTAACTGCTACATTAGTTTTGCAGTTACTGGTAATCCCCAAATATTCATTATCTAAATGATGGCAAAAATAAGGGTCATTGGCCTATCAGAAGGTGAGGATGGGGAAAGTGATACCAAATATTCATTATGTAAAAGAAAAACTGATGGCAAAAAAAAAAAAAAGGTCATTGGCCTATCAGAAGGTGAGGATGAGGAAAGTGATACCAAATATTCATTATCTATATAAAAATCTGATGGTAAAAAAGAGTCACTGGCCTATGAGAAGGTGAATATGAGGAAAATGATGCATCCACGTGCACACACAGCTCAGGGAATTCCCAGTGCCAGCCCACAGCAGAGGATGCCCCTGGCCCAGCCCAGCTGCACTGCCAGGCTGGGATTCCCTCCCTGCTCTGGGCACACGTGGTGCCAATTCCAGGCAGGGAAAGTGGCCTTGCACCCTCAGCTCCTGCTGGAACACAAACCACCCCTCGTGGATTCCTCACACATTTGTAACCGATTGAGAACGCGCTGTCACGGAGCAACTGCTGAGCAGAGCACGAACATCTCACACCCAGACAACTGCCAGCAGCTCCTCTCCTTTTCTCTCTTTTTTTTTGATCTGTAGGGAAGCTTAATTCTTTGAAAATAAATATATAAAATGTTCGAGCACGTTTAACAACTCGTCCTCCCTTCCCCTTGTGTGGTTTTTTCAGAATGTTTCATCCAAAGTGCCATAAAGAGGAGCTTATAGTAAAAATCATATTTGATTCTTTTAAAATAACACAGATTATGAAATTTCTTGTAGTGCAGTTAAATAGTGACAGAAACAAGAGGACCTCCTAAAACACCTCAAATATCACCTGCTCACAGCAGCACACCCATCCTGCACACCAATTCACCTTAAACCAACTGTAACAATAAAATTCACGCATTGTCATATAACCAAAGTGACAATGATGTTACCAAACCTGCTTTGAGCAGCACCAGAAATGATCATTTATTAACACAAAGGGCTACTGAAGATGCTTATTGGGAACAGAACAGACAGGTAAAGTGCCAGGGAGCAGAGCAGGACAGGGAATTCAGCAGCCCCAGGTCAGCAAGTCAGGAATTTGCATTTTAGTTCATATTTGTGCTCACACTGCAACCCCTTAGTACCCCCCAAAACAAGTTCCAGGACCCCCGTTTAGGATCTTGCAGCAAACAGCTCAAAGTAATTGATAAGGAATTGATAAGGTGTTCCAAATTCTCCCATGCTGAGAGCACTGAGGGCACACACACTAATTCACTCCAAAGTTTACTGAGAACATCTGCTTTGAGTCATCCACGATAATCCTTTCCAGCCAACCCTAATGACAGGCACAGAAAACAAATCTTATTTATTCCATGCAAGGCTCCTTAAGTGATCCAGCCATTCAGCCATACTATTGCTGAGATCTTTTCCAAGTTAAGCACTGAATGCTTTTACTCCAGCCTCAGACAAAAGCAGCGGTTTCTGAACTCTCAGGAAAAGATCAAGAAGCTTAATTTTCTTTTTTTAACTGCCATCTTAATCTTATTTCAGCATTTATAAAGCAGGAGTAAGTCAGTGACTAATTTCAGGGTGTTACAGAGCAGTTCTGAGGGGCTTTGGGGAAGGTTGAGCTGTTTCCTCCCAGTTTCATTTCCACAGGAAATCTGAAAGCAGCAGCAAGTTCAGCATCCAAACAAGCTCTGCCACCACTTCCAGGTGCTGGGATGTGTTTTCTGTGGGATGTTTGATTCCCTTCCTTTGCTGACACACCAGCCCAGACCCCAAAAACAACATGAGCACCCCCAGAACACCTTCCTGTCCTGCCTGCACACACAGCACAGCCTGCACTCTCTCATGCAGCCTCAAAAACAAATGTTACAGAAACTTTCTATTGCAGACACTCAGATAAAACAATAATTTCCTTTTTTTTTTTAATATTTCACAGGGATGTTTCCAAAGATCTTTGCAAGCCTGACTAGACTGTGATTAATGACAAACCAGCTTTGAGTTACCTGGAGCAGAAGGAGCAGCTCTTTATGTGCACATGAAAAACTCAATCACAATTCCAAAAAAACCTTGCTCATGCAGATCCCTGCCTTTCAGGTAGAAACGCTCTTTTCAACCACAAAATTCAAAAGGCATCATTTAATACAGTAACATCATCCTTCTGAGTCACATCAGAGCCTTCACAAGTTTCTAAAGGATATTTAAACTTGGCCTGGAGTTGCCCATCACTGACAATCCTCTAAAACCAAAGTGTGGCACCATCAATCCTCCTGAAATCACAGCTCACAACAATCCCAGCCTGACTCCACCATGGGCATGGTGAGCAGAGCACACAGCTATCACAACACACTGCTTTGCAGAGAATGGATTTCCCATCATACTCAACTACTTCATCAAAATATCCATAAATATTCCAAATTTTGATGGTTTCAGAGAAAGTTCTGCAACACCGTCCCACCTGTAGCACCAAAGCAGTGTGACAGAAGCAAGCAGAGAAGTGGAGACACTGTGGGAGACTGAACAGATCTTTTTTCTTCCTACAAACACAAATCCAGGTGTCCATTGCCAAGCTGGAGTTTCTGGTGACAGCAGGGTCCAGAGAGAAGTTCACAGGAGCATTTTTTGTCTTCCCCCTGCTCCAGGGCAGAGAATCTCCTCAGGGAGGGCAGGAAAATGTTCAAGAACATCCCAGGTTGAAGGGGAATTTTGCTGAGGTGGCCAGGGATCTTTTTCTTCCTACAAACACAAATCCAGGTGTCCATTGCCAAGCTGGAGTTTTTGGTGGCAGTAGGCTCCAGACAGAAGTTCACAGGAACATTTTTTGTCTTTCCCCTGCTCCAGGGCAGTGAATCTCCTCAGGGAGGGCAGGAAAATGTTCAAGAACATCCCAGGTTGCAGGTGAATATTGCTGGGGAGGCAGAGCTGATTGTCAGAGGTGCAGTGCCTGCTCCAGGGGTGATGGCATCACTGCTGTCCCTTTCTTGGAGCTCTCAGTGTCACCTGCAGCAGCTCCTGCCCCACATCAGGGTCCCCCTCACCTTGCCCCAACACTGCTTTTGTACAAAACCCACTTCACAATAATCTAAAATATGGAATATGAAGTGAGAAGAGAAAAGTTGCTATTCACAGCAGGCTTTATTTAAATGTGACAACAGCAATACAGCAGTGCAGAGTTTATTTAGCATTTTGTGTAGGAACTATGAGACACCAGACACTGATAATACACACAGCAACAGAAAATTGTCATGTCATTTGTTCAAAGGGACAGACCAAACACACCAAGTTAGAATTCAGGTTACAACCTGCTGGTATTTAGTTCAGTTCCCTTGCAGCTGATCTATTAACAGTTCCCCCCAGCCCCAGTGTGACATGATGTTGTCTAAAGATAGGGAACACCAGATACTATTCACAGACACAACATACCAAAAAGATGACCATGCACTACTTTGCTCACATTATTGAAAATGTCTGAAAGTCAATTTGCCAAGCAAAGATCCAATATTAACCAGTACACAAAAAATATTCTTAAAGGTGGAAGGCAGTTTTCTAATGGTATCTAGTAAAACACTAAATAATACTTTGTTCACATTGTTGAAAATGTCTGAAAGTCAGTTTGCCAAAGATCCAATATTAACCAGTACACAAAAAATATTCTTAAATCTGGAAAGCAGTTTTCTAATGGTATTTGGTAAAACACTAAATACTACTTTACTCACATTGAAAATGTCTGAAAGTCAGTTTGCCAAGCAAAGATCCAATATTAACCAGTACACAAAAATATTCTTAAAGGTGGAGGCCAGTTTTCTAATGGTATTTGGTAAAACATATCTTTAAACATGAAGGAATCAATTATTTGGGTTGAAAATAAGTCAATAATTCATCCACTTGGAGAATCTTCTATGACAGAGAAATTCATGCTTTGAAAACTGCTCAGAAATTTGTGCTGCAAAGCAAGGGGTAGATAAAATGCTCCTTGAGCACCAAGAGGAGTCCAAAGAGTGAGCAGGCACAGGAAACATCATCTGTACCTCCAGATCTAAAACTCCCAGGTCTACTTTAAAGAATCAAACCAATCTACATATATTTTATTCGTACTGAGACTTAATTTAATGGCAAATTAACATAATACAGATACTTTCCTGTATATGCTTTACAAAGGCAGGATCAGCAAATGAGAGGAAAGTCAGAAATACAATTCTGCAGTGTGAAGGAACCAGTGGACCTGAAATATTTCCCTGAGCAGTGCCCATGCACATCCCTGAGCTGGGCAGACACCAGAGCAGCCAAGGGAGCACAAAGCCCAGTTTGCCCTGGCACTCACCAAGGGCCTCCAGACACCAATCCCAGCAGCTGGGAGTGCCAGGAACAGCTCTGCAGGGAGAAATTCTCTCTCCCCATCCCCAGGGAGGCACCCAAAGCTCAGCAGGAACAAACTCCAGACAGGGGAACCACCCAACAAAAGGAGAATCCACTGGAGGAGGAGGTACAGGAGGTAGTAAAAAGTAAAATACAAACTATGAACACCAGGCACACCCCCAGCTCCCTGTGCCAGAGGAAAATGTCTTGAAGGCAAACAGAAAACAGCAACAGTGAAACACTTTTCTCCATTCACGTTTATTAGCCAGGAACTGAAAGACATTTTTGTTACTACAGAAAGAAAAACCTGTTGGTTTCAACAGTTACTAAACATTTTGTATAACACCATAGGAAACGTGCCTACAGTGCCAGCCCTGAGCTGCAGATTTACAAAGATTCACTGCAATGTGATTCTTTTTCCACACTCCACAACAAACCCACTCCACCAAACTGAGGCTGGACAAATAAAAATTCATTAGTCTGATTTTAGCCAAAGAGGCTCCATGAAATATCATTTAATTGGTAAAAATTCCTGCTGAAGGAACAGAGCAAAAATCAGGGAGCAAAACCCCAGGCAGCCACTGCCACTCCTGGTGGCATCCACCACACCAAACTGCAAGCAAGATAATTTAGTGTTGTTTTCCAAGTTCAAATGAATGGCAGAGGAATCAAATTCAGCTAGAATTACATTTTTATATCAAACTGCAACAGTGCAAGAACATACACCAAGTGCAGGTCAGAGGACAGCAGGATAACCATGCTTTGAAAACAGGGTTAATAACATAAAGTTGAAGTTTTCATTTCATACCACATTGAAAAAAAAAATAGGAAAGACACACATGAAGCTTGAAATAAACCTTCCTCTGCATTATTAGTCATAATAAAGAAATGTTAATCAACTGTTTTTATGCTCACTGGCCTAATTTGCAACAAGACAAATACTGATTGCACACAGAAATAACCAGTGAGCTGCCAGTGCACTCAAATAATCTCTCCACAGTCTCCTGAGCCACGATGGAGCTTTAAGAACAGATTAGACAAGTCCAGAAGCTGTTCCAGAAAGGTGATGGACCACACAAAGTCCCTTCCAGCCATGCCAGGGGACACTGAAGGAGCACAATCACATCACACCATTTCAATCTACTCCACACTAAACTCAGAGCAGCGATTCAGAATTGTCCTCTCAAAAAGAGGATAATTGTTTTGTAAAAGACCTAAAAATTCATCACTTCCAACCTCACTGCCCAGCACTGTGCTCCATGTGATCCCAAAAATGCCCAAAGTTTGTCCCCACTCAGGTTCTGTCACCATTTCAGCCACCTCAGACTCACCCTCAAGCGCCTCAACCCTACATCCAACGATGCTACACCTTCCTTTTCTACAGGAAAATCATTTCTCCTCCTCTTCCTCCTGTACAGAAACTTCAACCAGACAAATCTTGCGAGTTACTATTTATTATGAGCCACGAACTGAAGTCCAAAATGATTGCTTCAAAATTTAGAGAGCCATAAAATGAGGTTGCTGTGCAAGCAAAGTCACGGGGACGACTGGTGCTACTTCAACGAGACAGAAATGCAGTTGGGTGATTCTTCAGGCAGAATAATACAGAATATGGAGAAAATCCAGCCTTAAATTGTGCCCTTCTGATTCATCTTGTGCCTTTCTGTTTAAGGAACTCACCTGAACTCACTGCTGGTACCTCCCCTTACTTTACCCATCCCTTAAAGTATCTACCCAGATACTTAAATATTCATTAAATAAATATTTATTAAATATTAATTAAATTATATTTATTAAAATATAATTTATTCTTATATATTAAATATTATTTAATAATTTCATTGATATGTATTAAATATTATTAACCCCTTTATTTATATTTATTAAATATTATTTTACTCACCCCTTAAAGTACCTACTCATATACTTAAATATTTATTAAATAAATATTTAATATTTATTAAATGGTATTTATTAAAATATAATTTATTTTTACTTATTAAATATTATTTGTTAATTTTATTAATATTTATTAAGTAATATTTTACCCACCCCTTTTATTGATATTTATTAAATATTATTTTGCCCATCCCTTAAAGTATCTACCTAGATACTTAACTATTTATTAAAGATTTATTAAATATTCATTAAATTATAATTCAATAAATATAATTAACAAATATTCAATATTTATTAAAGTATAATTTATTTATATTAATTTAATATTATTTAATAATTTTATTGATGTTTATTACTCATCCATTTATTTATATTTATTAAATATTGTTATTAGCCCCTTTATTGATACTTATTAAATATTATTTTACCCATCCCTTAAAGCTGCTAACAGAGAGCAGTTTATAGCTGAGTGCAATTCAGAAAGGCCCTACTAATGTCCCCACAACACGGAATTTTCACTCTTTTTAAAAAGTAAAACCATTTATCACCATCCCAGTGTACTTTAAATGCTGCAGGCCAACTTTCCTCAAATTTCTAGGCAAGTTTCTCAGCTGATTCCTTAAATGATAGAGAAGGCTGAGGTGAACACAATGTAGAATTCTTTGTGGAATATAATAATTTATCACACTGAAATGCAAGATGCTCATGTGACTGCTCATGAGAGTTTAGACCTGGTGAGTTTGTTCACAAAACCTGAGAAAAAATAGTGTTACAAACTGAGAAAGTTTGTGGAGAAGTCACTGTATCCTTCCAACAACTGTTACCAATAGTGAATTCTTGTCAGCACCCACCATAAACAAATTTTATGGATATGGAACAAAAAAACTGAAATCAATTTACACATCTCCTAGAATTACTGCTCTGCAAACTCTGGATTAAACACTGCTGCCAGTCAGATATTTCCAAATATCTCTGTTCCCTGAGGGCTGTGTCACCTCAGGACAATGTCACCTGCCAGGAAAGCAAAGCCCCCCAGGAATCTCTGGAGGATTTTTGGCCATTCCAGCCACTGGCACAATCCTCAGCAGCTCCTTGGAAACAAAATGCCTTTTCTACCTTGGCTGGGGGATAAAGGAAGGTGGGCATGGAGCATTCTCAGCTCAGGGTTTATAAAAGCAGCTCCACTCAAGCCAACTGCCCTGTGTGGTCATGGCAGGAGCAAGGAACCCAGGATTCAGCAGCATTTTTCAATATTTAAACACAGAACATGGAATTGTGGAATCCCAGACTGGTTTGGGTTGGAAAGGACATTAAAACCCATCTCATTCCATCCCCCTGCCATGGGCAGGAGCATCTTCCACTGTCCCAGGCTGGTCCAACCTGGCCTTGAGTACTTCCAGGGATGGGGAAGCTCCAACCTGGCCTGCTTATTTCTAACCTAGTGGCAAAAACCTCTCAATTTCCAGTCCAGAAAGCCTCAGTGAGGTTGAAGCCCCTTGGCAGCCTGTCTTGAAAAGTCCAGCAAAGAGAATAAGAAAGTCAGAACCCCAAAGCCCAAATTTTGACAAACTCCTCCCCAAAGACAAGGGACACTGAGTTTTCCAGGATGCAGCCAGGCTCCTGAGCAGTGTAAGCACAGGGGTTCAAACCAAATCAATCCAAATCCATCCAAATCCATGAGCTGCAGGCACCCAATTTCACAAAGAAATCTGAAACATCACCCCTTGCATCTTCTCCTCCACCTCACTGTGTTCAACTATTCAAGAATCAATTGTGGTTTGTCCAAGGATTAAATACAATATTGGGTTATTATTTTTTCCTGGAACTTTCAGGATGCCAAATTATATAGAGAAAAGTCCAGCAAAGAGAATACAGAAGTCAAAACCCCAAAGCCCCAATTTTGACAGACAAACTCCTCCTCAAAGGGACACTGAGTTTTCCAAGACACAGCCAGGCTCCTGAGCAGTGTAAGCACAGGGGTTGAATCCAAATAAATCCAAATCCATGAGCTGCAGGCACCCAATTTCACAAAGAAATCTGAAACATCACCCCTTGCATCTTCTCCTCCACCTCATCGTGCTCAACTCTATTCAAGAATCAACTGTGGTTTCTCCAAGGATTAAATACTGGAATTTATATAATATTTCTCCATGGATTAAATATTGGAATATTATTTTTTCCTGGAACTTTCAGGATGCCAAGTTACATAGAGAAAAGTCCAGCAAAGGGAATAAGAAGTCAAACCCCCAAAGCTCCTATTTTGACAGACAAACTCCTCCTCACAAGACAAGGGACACTGAGTTTTCCAGGATGTAGCCAGGCTCCTGGCACCCAATTTCACAAAGAAATCTGAAACATCACCTCTTGCATCTTCTCCTCCACCTCACTGAGTTCAACTCTATTCAAGAATCAACTTTCTCCAAGCATTAAATACTGAAATAATACTTTTTCCTGGAATTTTCAGGATGACAAGTTCCACAGAGACATTCCCTGTCCTTGCCTGCTGCAGTTAATTTACAGAGCACGAGGAGTGTTTTGTACTGACCTGCTCAGAAAGTGATGCCTTGAGTTACAGACATTTGTAGATGTGCTGCAAATTTGTTCACCAAAGACAATTTATGACTGTGCATCACCACCTGGAAAAAAAACTCCATGTTCCTCTACCTTCCACAGCTTTATACTCTTTAAAAAAATACAAATCAAAGCCTCCAGATCTGTACTATAACTGTGATACTCTGCAAGCTGATCCTGCATGGAAACTGTGTGAGAAAGCAGCTCACAGAAGCACTGGCTGTCACTCTGAGACAAGACTTCCACCTCTGCAGTCGTCTCCACAGCTCCAAGTTTGAAAACACGCCCAGCTGAGCGTGTCCCTGAATCCCTTGGATGCAGGATCCCTCCTCCCCAGCTGCTGGCTTAGAAACTGTTCACTAAAACACAGCTAATTGTGCTTTACTTCCAGTGACTCCTCAGCAGAAATTGCTGCCACTGACTGTTTGGACATGCTGAAAATTGTACACTTTGATATTAACAATCACACTCGGGCATGCATGGCTGCCCTGTGAAAGCCGTGCCCCTGAAAACACCAATTCTCTGCAGAGTTTGAGCAGATTGCACCTCAAATTAAAGCAATTTGCTGGCACTTAAATATTATTCCAAACACCAAAAGCATGAATTACCCTCAGAAAGAGTAATTTAGCTGTTAGAAGACTGAGTAAACAAACCTACATTTACATTAAATTGAATATGAGGTACTTACTTACCTTTACCTTAAATTATTTCTTTAAAAACCAAGTGTAAAAGTGGGGCCACATCCTACCACATTACACAGACCTAAGGAGTATATTTGGTGTTATCAGCACATAACTGGTGAGAAGAGATAGCAGCAAAATATTATCAGCCAAAACAGACATGTTTTTATGTAAAAAAAACTACACTGAAGTAGTAATTTAATAGTAAGTTAATTTTAACTCCAAGCCTAATGTATTGGAGTAACTATGCCTTAAAAGCAGTGAATCTTGACTAACATCAAACTTCTGCAGCAGACAGAATCAATTCCTCCTTCCCCTTTCCTGAAACTTTTGTGGTTCCTGAAAAAAAAAGAAACCCTAATTGTCACCTGCAGCAGCTTCTTGAAGAAACTGGGAAAGGATCTCAGAGGGAGAGAAAGCTTCAGCTGCAGTGGAGCTGCTTCCATCAGGAGCCAGAGGTGCCAGGATGACAGTGCTGATGTGTCATGTGGCCACAGCAAAACCCCAAAAAGAGGCAACCGTGCACAGCTTACCACCCCTAAACTGGGCTCACCTCGACTTATCAGACAAAACCCCCCAAAAGGACAAATTGGAATTCCCAGCCCAGCCCCAGAGTTCTGAGACAGCCTGAGCTGAAAGTTTTCCTGTTTCCCAAGGCACAGGTTGGGTCCCTCTGCACATGGGAGCTTTGGAGAGTTTTCCTCTGGTCCCTGCTGGTGCCAGGCTCCAGTGGCCTGGCAGGAGGAGCTGATCCAGGATCCCATGCCCATCCCATGCCCATCCCATCCAGGATGGCTGCTCAGCTCAGCTCCCTGCTCCCTTGCCATCAAGGTGTGCCAAGGTGCACTCAAACGGCCTCACACAGGGTCCAGAACATCCCAAATCACAGCAGCACCAAGCACAGGTCCTCTGCTCTCTGGGAAATTTGTTCCAGCACATCTCTCCTGCAAGGACCCTGTTCCAAGCTGTGGCTCCTGGTGACTGCCAGAGGTTATTCCCTGTATTTATATTCCCTACAAAAAGTTGGTGCTTCCATTCAGGAGCTGTTTCGTGGCTACACCAATAAAAATGTGCTCATGAGTTCTTTCCCTGCAGCCTCTGAGCATTCAGGGTTTGTTTCCCACCAAGGGCCCACATACAGCACGTGCAGATGGGTGCTTGCTGCAAAGTTTTATAATTTGGATTTTAAAAGCTTTTTGATGATGCAGTCTGACAACGTGAGGGGGCTCAAGCTGCTCTAGGACAGCCTGAGCTGCCACCACCTCTGTCACCTCTCCTTGCCACACAATTCCCCCTCTCTGAGCCCAGGAGGAGCTGGGCCATGGGAAGGGGTCCCTGAGGAGCCCTTGGCCAGGTGAGTTCCTTGGCTGGGTCAGCACAAAGGAGGGGACAGGAACAGCTGGAGGTGTGGATGTGATCCCAGCAGCTCTCCCAGCTCTACTGGCAGCTTCAGGGATTCAAGCCAAATCAATCCAATTTTTGAGCATTTGGAGCATTGTCCACACAGCCTCTAGTGGAAGGTGGTGGTTTACTCTTGAGTTGCAGAGCTCACTCATGACTTACACTCAGGAGCATCCTCCTGGCTGGCTGTGAAGATGTTTCCCAGTTATTCCAGGACACATTCAGAGCCCCTGTATTGCTGCATGCCCACAAACACAGGATAATTCCAGACATCTGTGAGCCACACACAAGTGACAGCAACAAAAAAAAGGCTCTGCAAGTGAAACTTGACCATAAGGCAGCCACTGTCACCTCAAAAAACCCAGACAGGCGTGGTTGACTTTTCCAGGTGACAACACCTCCCTCCTGCCAGCTCCCAAGGCAGCAGGGAAGCACCCAGGAAGCAGCAGCATTCCACTCCTCATGGGATCACACTCTGGGCTGGGCTGGAAGGGACCTTAAAGCCCATCCCATCCCATTCCATTCCCCTCCCACACCTTCCCCTGTCCCAGGTTGCCCCAAGCCCTGTCCAACCTGACCTTGGGCATTTCCAGGGATCCAGAGCCTCCCCACCCTCACAGGATGCTCTTTTCTGCTTCCAAACTCACTTAAACACTTTTGGACCCAATCCTGCTGCCAAAACTATTTGTGATGCACCAGAAGTTTTATCAAATAATTGAGTTACATCAAAAACTAGCTAGGAAAAGATCTATATATTGCCTTTTTTCTTCTTTAAATCCTGATCAATTCCTCAGTTCAGTTCACCACACCATCCTGTGCACATAAAATGGGTGTGTGTAGCAGGAATAAGAAGTGGGTGTTATTTAAATTGTCACTGCTGCCGAAACAAACACTCAAATTAGAGCTTCAGAGCAAATGACTACTGCCATCATCACTGCAACCTGGGGAGTTTCAAGGAATTAACAACTGAAAAGCAGTCTGGCATTCCCCTTGCTTTGACCTCTCTGATATCTCTGTTCACTCAGATTTTGTCTCAGCAGCCTCAAAGTTCAGAATGGTCTCACTGCTACAAGGGGCACTGTGTAAATCAGAAGTTTTTACATCTCCAACTCCTCTCAAGAAGTGACAGCCTGCACTGCCACTAAACCAAATAAGCTGTTTGTTTCAGAAAGAAGTGGACAAGCAATATTCAAACCAACTGCATCACCACCCCCACACAGTGAATTCAAGTGAATCCAAGTGTTTATAATAAAGAGCATTAAGAAATACAGATCTCAGTTAAAGTTATTATTAAAAACCTGAATGCAATGGGACTCTCTCCATCAGGCCCAAATCTTTATCTGAAACTAAAGCTTGACATGATAACACTTTTAGACCTTGCACATTAAGAAATGCTCCCCAAGCCCCTGCATTTTGTCACACACCTGGAACAACCTGCTGCCCTCCTGCACAAAATGTGAGGCTGCTCCAAACGAGAGGAGCTGCAAGTGAGGAAAGGGACAAAGAGGGCAAGAGGTACAACAGGTTCTCTGCACCTCCCTCCAAACTGCTAAGCTCATTAGGGCTCACAGAAAAGGATAAAGCTCAAGCAAGAGCCATTCCTAGTCTACTTTCGCCCACACAGAACACTTCTGCACCCAAAGAAATCGCTGGGACCCTCAGAAGTGAAGCAGCAGCTTCCCCTGCTTTCTACACTTATTTATTATTTTATTACATTTATTTTATTACACCTTCTTAAGACACTACTGGAAAGCACCTGTACTGCTGGTGAGGGGGGTTTTGCCCCCACAGCCAACAGAGTAAACAGCCTTTAAAGCATCTTTAACCATGCAATCTGTGCCAGCTGGGAGATCAGCCCATGCCAATGCACCACCCAACATATTCCAACACACAGGCTAATTAATTATTAATAATTGAGGCCATGGACCACTGCTGAAGGTCCTGAGGTACTGCATGAAGCACAGGCTGAGTTAGAGCCAAGCCCAAGCTCACAGGGAGCACACAATGCAGGCTCTCACTCAAACCAAAGCTGGGTTTGTGTCACAGAGGGGTACTAATGGCAAATAATGAAGTTATTATCTAATATTTAAAAACAGGAACAGATTGCTACATATTCAGCATGAGGAACCATTTAATTGCAAGCACAATTCTAGCAGCTGGCTGGAAACTACAGGCTTGTGCACAGAGCAAAAAAAAAATCAACATTTCTCATTACTCCTGACTTTTATCAGGGAATAAACTCCCCCAGCAGCACAGAGCACGAGTTACCAAGGCAAAGGGGTTCTGAAGGGGTGGTTTCTCAGCCTTGTTCCCACCAGAATCAAGGAACATCTCCCCTGTGAGACCTCACAGAACAGAACTCCTGCTCTCCTCCACCTCCTGCTATGTTCTCCCAGAATCCTTGGAAGGAAAGTGATGCTGGTACTCAGTGCTTAGGTCATGGAGCAGAAGTGGTTTGCCCATATGTTTCCTCGAGGAGAAAAGGCTGAATAAATGAAGACACAATACCAGACATCCCGGGTGGCTTCTAGGATGATGTAAGTTCTTTTAAAAATAGCTTATTTCTTATAGGTCTCCTTTGAAATAGTTCAGAATTTACACAGGTAACCTCTAAGTGTGAGAAACTAAGTTATAAATACATTCTGCAGCAATTACTAGAGGAGGTTCAAGTGCTAAACATGTGTAAATTCAATATTGCTCCCGAGTCAGCAGGGCTGTATGGAGCAGCTGGAGATGAACAATCAGCACAGGAGATGATTTCCTGAGGCCAGCAGGTTCTGCAAGCTTGGGGAAACCATTCTTTTGACCAGTTCAACCCAACAGAGGTAGAGAAACTTATGTCCTATTTTTTTTTTCACCTGTGAGTCGACCAAGATCCAACTAACCACTCAGAATAAATATCCACAATGGCCAGCTTGTGTTAGGGGATGTGTTAGGGAATTTAAGTCAAGCTTAAATTTACAGACTCTACAGTAAAGCACCATGAAGAACCAAGCATCTCCTCCCTCCTCAGCCCCATAGAACTGGACTGGTTTTGCCCACCTGAGCTTTCACCTTCTCCAGAAACACACACACTGAAAAACTTGAATTAAATCTAGGCCTCAAAGCTTGACCTTCTTGGTAAATGAGGAAGTCAGTGGCGACAATGTCTGCTGTAGGTTTGAACACAAGTAATGCTGTCAGGAGAGGATTCTGAGAGCCAGCAGAAAGCAGCTGGAGCTTTCCATGAGTCCCTGCAGGCACAGCAGCTCATGGCTGCACTGACTCTCCCTGCAGGAAAACAGCACAGCAGCTCCTTGTACTCTCATGATGGTGCCCAACTTGTGATTAAACTCAAAATCTGCTTTTTGAGCGTGTTCAAAATGTAAGTTTTTCTTCCCTCTGTGCCAGTGACGTGCCAGGTAGTGAACAGTCAACACCACCACATATTCCATGTGCTCTGGAGCCAAGAGCTCTCAGCCTGTACAATGAACCTCAGCTCCACCACCTCTGCTCTCCTCCAAGAAAAGGTTAAACTGGAAGACAGACCCTGCCTACAGGCACTTTGCAACAATGGGCTGATTTTTCTGCCACCGATTATTGCCCTGGATAAGTATCAAGTATGTAGAATTATAATTTAACATACATCACTCCTAAACTTAAGGGGCTACTGACCTGTTGGGAGCAGGGAGCTGCCTGGTTATTTTGGGTCCTCTCACAACACAACAGCGTCCTGAAACATCAGCGTGTGGAGAAAGGGAAGAGTATCCATCACAAAATTGACTTCCTGGCTGCTTAGCTCTGCACAGCCACAGTGTCTGACAAAGTAACACCAGAATTAGGGTAACCACTGCAGCTGACAGTTCTCAAGTCAAAAGACACCACAGATCTGCTAGAATTTTATTAAAGTAGGTTGGCACTCGGTCTCACGTATAGAGTGAAAAATCTGCAGCCACAGAAAGAGAGCTCAGAGCAAACAGGATTCATGGAGTGCACTAACTGACATTTCAGCAAGATCCACGTTAAAGTACTGCAAACTCAGACAACGCTGACATTTAACAGCTCACAATTACCACCAGGATTTGTTACTGTTACTCCAATGTGTAACACTGCAGCTCCCCTCAGATGCCCAGCCCAGGGAGTTCTACAGAACCTACAAGGCCAGAGCGATTTTTCTTCCCCATGACACAGACAGGCTGCTCCGGGAGGGGTTCCAAATGACAATAACTTTATTGGCTACTTTGGCACTTTGATGCAGGTCTATCACAAAAAAGCACTTGTTCAGACAGGAGCAGGTATGACTTTGATGGAACCCAAGCACCATTTCACCCTAAAATAACACGTACACATTCAGCCTGATGCACCAGAGGCTGCCTCCACAAACTGCAGATGGCCAAGACAGACCCACCTCGGCATCCTGCGGCAGTGAATGTTGATCTAAGACTCAAAAACTGGACAGGTTGAGGGCCCTGCAGTCCTCTCACAGTAATAAACACCTAAGCGGAGAACTGCTCGGATGAGCCAAAAAACCCTTAAAAGGAGCAAATGATCCTTTGGATAACCGCCGCTTAAGGCCACTTACAGGTAAAATACACGCTGACTTCTGTGCTTACACCACATCCCAGAAGGAGCCCATAAGCTCATTACGGCGCTGCAGGAAGGGATAAAAGCGAAGACCGAGGCTGCTCGGTGCTGGAGCAGCTCCAGAGCCCCGCAGCCACCGCCGGAGCCCTCCCGGCGTCCCCGCAGCCCGGGGTGCCCCCGGTCGCGGCCGGAGCGGCCGCAGGGCCCGAGGAACAGGTGGGCGCCCCGGAAGGTCCCGGCGAGCGGCGGCGGGGCCGGCCCAGAGCCCCCTGCAGGCCGCGCCCGAGCCGCGGCCTGGCGTGGGGAGGCGGCCGGGCCGCCCGCCGCATGGCCGGGCAACACCGGCCGGGCCCGGGGCGCCGAGCGGCGGCGGGGCGGGGGCGGCCGCGGCCCCGGGCGGGCGGGGAGCGGCCTCCGGAGCCCCCAGCGGGGCGGCCCTGAGCTCCCGGCCCGGGGGGCGCGGGCGGGAGGCGCCGCCGGCTGCGGGACCCCGGGAGGACGGCGCGCCGGGAGCTCCGCGCTACCGCCCGCGGAGGAGGCTCCGCGGCGGCCGGGGCGGCCCCGGCGGGAGCCCCGGAGGCCCCGGGAGGGGGAGAAAGGCGTCGCGGCGGGAGCGGCGGGCGGGGGTCGGCCCGGAGCGGCGGGGGCCCGCGGGGCCCGTACTCACGTTGCTCTGCGGGTCGATGGCCTGCAGCAGCCGGTCCCTGATCTGCTGCGGGGACGGGGCCGGAGCCGCTGTCATTGCCTGGGCGAAGCGGGGCGGCTGCGGCTGCGGCCGGGGCGGGCGGGCGGCGGGGCCGGGCCGGGCCGGGGCGGCGGCGGCGGCGGCTCCTCACTCGCCGGCGGCGGCGGCCTCGGGGAGCCGGAGGAGCATGTTCGCTCCCCGCGGGGCGGGGGCGGCGCGGGGGGCCGGGGGGAGCGGGCGAGCCCAGCGCTCCGCTCCGCTCCGCTCCGCTCGGGCCGAACGCGGGGCGCGCTGGGGGCAGGGCCGGCGCCGCGCGCGGCTCCCTGGGACGCGCCCGACGCCGTGACGTGCGCGCGCCGCGCCCCGGCCCCCGCCCGCCTGCCCGCACCGCCGGGGGCGCGCACCGCGCGTGCGCGGGGGAGGGCGGGCGGCGGCGGGAACGCGCGTGCGCCGTCCGGGGAGAGGGGCGGGGCTGGGGCGCCGTGAGGGGGGAAAGGGGGACACGGGGAGAGGGGGACGCGGGGGTGATGGTGGGGGACATGGGGACAGCGAACGGGGACCCCTGAAGAGGACATGGGGACAGCGAACAGGGACCTCTGAGGGGAGAGGGGGGGCATTGGGACAGTGAACGGGGACCCTGGAGGGGATAGGAGCGATGCTGTGGGACATGGGACAGCGAACAGGCACCCCTGAGGGGACGGGGCGATGCTGGGGGACATGGGGATCGCGAACGGGGACCTCTGAGGGGACAGGGGGGACATGGGGACAGTGAACAGAGACCCCTGAGGGGACAGGGGTGATGCTGGGGGACATTGGGGACAGCGAACTGGCACCACTGAGGGGACACTGGGGACAGCAAACGGGGACCCCCGAGGGGACAGGGAGGACACGGGGACAGCGAACGGGGACCCCTGAGGGGACAGGGGCCATGCTGGAGGACATGGGGGCAGCAGGAAGCAGCTGGAGGAGAGGGCGCTGCCACGGGGAGCCGTGAGGGGAAGAGTGGACCCCACCAAGCACCCAGCGGAGAGAAATAAATAATGGAAATAAATAACGGGAATAAACCCCCCCGCAGGCCAGGAAGGTGAGGGGTGTTGTGCTCAGCAAAGCACGTAGAAGTGGTTCACAGCATTTAAGAGCAGCTCAAAATTGACTTATGATTTCGTTATTTTAAGCAGCTGCTTCAAAGCTGAATCACAACTTTTGCACAACTGGAGTCTTGTGGGGCCAGCACGCTCTGGAGCCGCACGGTGTGTGCAGGGTGATAAAACTGTTTGAATTCCTTTAGCAGTGGAACTCTCTGTCATCATGAAGTCATCATTTATCTAAGGAGAATAAAAAAAGCTGAGCCCAGGGCTGTCCAGCAGGTCACACACACAGTGATGCCACATCCACCCTTCTCTTCACACTTGGTTTAATGAAGGTTAGGCACTAAAATGTTTCCCAAGAATTATACTGGTTAAATCCCTGTATTGTATTTGGCAGTACACTTTTTTCTTTTTGTCTCATTCTAAAGAATCAGGAAAGGGTTAAAATATACCAAAATTACAGGCAATGAATATGTTTAAATTTAACCAAAGGTTGTACATATTTCTGGATGGCTCAAACCACACTTGAAGGAACCTGTCTGTACATTTCTCTGGGTTCATTACAGCCTCCTCAAATGACACTTCCCCTGTCATGTTTCATTAAGGTGAAAACTTCAGTTCAACCAAGAAGGTGACTCAAGTAAAACGCTGCAGGTGTCCAACACTTGCATCTCACAATCAGGAAAAATTCAAAATACTCCCTAAAACCTGTGCCAGGGAATCATTTAAATCAGATTTCTCCTCAACAGTTGAAGAAACTGAAGCTGTGGAAGTCCCACTAACAGTTTACAGTTTGATTTAAAAGATTCTCAGTACTTCACTCTTAAATGATCTTGGTGATTCTGGGGAAAAACTGTTGGTCAGAAAGTTAATATAAATAACACAAGACTCCAGACAGATCACAGGAATAGCTTCAATTTCCCAAAATACACCAATACAGAATCAATTTCTCCTGTAACAGAATGAACATGACATCAAATATATATTTTACCCTTAAATAGAACTTTATTCAACCAAATCCAAGATTATTCCAAAATTATCTCTTAACATTGGCTTGGAGAATTATTTTTGCCATTTTTCCCCATTCAAAATCCCTTACATATTGCTTAGGAAAAAAAAATCTTTGAAATATTAATTTAAAAAGCATTTTTTTCTGGAAAAACAGGGAGAAAGTGAGAATGGAATTTTTTTTTCCTTGAATATTCCTTTTTAACACCTCCAACAAAACAAATGGAATAGTGAGAAGTTACAAGAACACTCTGCTCAACTTTTACACAAAACTGAGAACTCAGGACTGTGACTTGGACAGGGGGAACTCGAGCTGGCACAGCCCCAGCTGGGACTGGCAAGGCAATGGTTTAAAACTGGCTTCAATTCTCCTCTGCTCTCAACTCAGAGCTTAGAAAACCAAGTCAAAATTCTCTTTGAGTGAAGCTGAGATAATTTGTGTGAAGGTTGTGGCTCCAAGCCCTGGCAGAGCAGGAACCTGGAGGGGACGAGCGCGTCCCAGCTCCCCATGGAGCTGCAGCTGGAGAGCAGCAGGACCTTTTACTTCTAGAAAAGTTTGTTGCCAGCCAAAAGTCTCCTCCAATGTGTCCATGAGTGGCTTTCAAGATCCAAATAACCTGGGGGATACAAAAAAATAAAATAAAAAAAGAGGTGAGAAACAGCCACACCAGTGCAAGGCTGATTTACTTGGTGGGTTTCCACCCCACCCCAAAATGAAAAACCCCCCCAATTTAAATCCCCCAATTTAAACCCAGGTGATTTTTGTTTTGAGTAACCCCCAAAAAACAACGTTCAGCATGAGGCTGAATGGCTCAGGTGCTGGCACAGGTGGTTTTCATGCACTACAGATGCTCACGTTAGCATAAAAAACCCCATGAGATCAACCCACATTTGAAAATTGAAATAAAGAAGTGAAAAAGAATTGTGGAAAAATCGAGTGGGAGAGACAGAGGTGAAAAGAGATGTATGTGCAAGAAAAGTGCCAATAAGTGAGAAGATGCTGCACAGGGTTACTCACACAATCATGCAGAACATCATGAAGATATTCCACAGGGCAATGAAGATTCGGAAATACCTGAGACTCAGCAAGAACTCTCTGATATTGTCACCTAGAATCCAAGAGGAGAAGCTTTTGATATGAAAAACACACCTGAAAAGTCACATTTTCAGCTCTGCCTGAAAATCACAAGCAACTCTGAGAGGGGAAAACAAAATTAAAAAACACGACAAAAAGTTTGGATTGAAATCTGAGGTTGTAGGTGAAGGATGGATGCTCTGTTTGGTGCAACTTTGTAAGGAGACGTGGGAAAACTACAAAAAAATTATAAAAAAGGGGTCACACTGTGAAAAAGGGAAGACCTAAAAAGGCTTTTTGGGATTTTTAACCAGCAAACAGAGCTACAAGGGAGCAACACTGGTGGATCCACGTGGAAATGGCAATCAGGGAGTGAGCAGAGCGTTACCTCATAGCATAGGTACCTACAAGTCAAAAATACTGAAAGAAATGTGCTTTTCGTGTGTTTCTTCTCATTTCAGTTTACAATTAATAAACCAGTTATTCCACTCCCACAGCAGTTCACATCCAACAAAAATGGGTGGAAAATCTGTGGTTTGGCCAAGGATTTCCTCTAGAAAATCCCGTTCCTGTGCGTGTCCCGTGCCCGGCTCCCGCATCCCCTCCGTTACCGGTCGTGGGTTCCCTCTGCTCCTCTCCGAATCCCTCCGTGTCCCTCCTCCTCCTGCGGGGCACAGGGGTCGTGTCAGGCAGGTGAACCCCCAAAAAAACCCTCCACGTTCCCCTGCCCGCCCTTCCCCGTTCGCTCACAGCCTGAAGTTGAGCACGGCACCGGCGTTCACCAGCAGCGTCCTGCGAGAGAGACGGGGATGGAGAGAGGACGGGGAAAAAGGGTCGGGGAAGGGGAATGAGGATGGAGAAGGGGGGGTTGGGGACGGTGGAAGGGGAACGAAGAAAGAGAAGAAGGAAACACGGGAAAATAGGGAGAGAGAGAAGGGGATGGAGGACGGCGATGGAGAACGGGAGAAGGGTCGGGGATAGTGAAAGAGGTCGGGGAAGGGGAACGGGGAAGGAAGTCGGGGATGGAGAGGGGCAAGGAGAGGAGATGGGGATGGGGAAAAAAGGTCGGGGATGGGGAATGAGGAGTTGGGGAGGGAGGAAGGGGGACGAGGAAAGGGGGAAGAACGAAACGGGCACGGGAAAAGAGGGAGAGAGGGAGTGAGGACGGGGAAACGGGTAGGGAGGGGGAACGGAGATGGAGAATGGGAAAAAGGTCGGGGATGGTGAAAGAGGTCAAGGCAGGGGAACGGGGAAAGGGTAAGGATGGGAGAGAAGGGGAAAAGACAGGAAAAGTGAGACGGGGAAATGGAGTGAGGCCGGGGAAGCGGGTCGGGAAGGGAGAACGGGGATGTGAAGGGTCGGGAAGGGGGAAAGGGGCCGAGAAGCGGGACGGGAACAGGGTCAGGCACAGCCGGGCCAGGCTAACCCGGCCGAGCCGCTCCCGGTTCCCGGCCCCGGTACCCGCAGAGGAGCAGGTCCCCGATCATGGCTCCGGCGGCGGCTCCGGGGGCCGGGGGGAAGCGGAAGGGGCGGGCGCTGCCCGGGCCGGCGGCGCCTGCGCTCCCCGCGGCGGCTCCGCAGCGGCGGCGGCTCCGCGCCCGGACACGGCGGGGAGCGAGCGGCCCGGGCCGGGCAGCGCCGCCCGCATCCCCCGCACGGAGCTGCCGGGCCGGGGCAGGGAACCGAGAACCGGGGACTGAGAGCCGCGCTCCGGGGCCGCGATGGATCTGGCGGAGGCGCTGCCCCTCGGGGAGCTGGCGGCCGCCTTCGCCGCGCTGCCGGTGTTCCCGCTCTTCGACACCGCCTACTTCATCATCTCCGTCCTCTACCTCAAGTACGAGCCCGGTGAGTGCGGCCCTTGGCCGGGGGGCCCCGGGGGGAGCTCCGGTACCGGCACAGAGCCCGCACCAACAGGTCCTGCCACCTGCCCGTGCCTCTCCTGTGCCGCCTGTCACAGGCGGTGTCACAGCTGCGACACCTGTGCCTAAATATGAAGCAGGAAAAACCCCCGCGAACCCGTGACTCTGATTTTGAGCAATAATCCTGGGTTTTATTTGAGGCTGGATTCCGGCAGCATTGGGGTGTTTCAGTTCGGTCACTTGGCTGCCGCCCCAGGACTCAGAGTTGCGTTTCTGGCCAATCCCTTGGCTTGAATATTTTTGTGGCAGCACCTTCCTCCTATTTATATACGAAACGGCTGGAAGTAAAACCTTGGTTTTTTCCCACCCTCTGGACCATGCCCTGAGCTGTTCTCAGGAACCATAACTGACCTTGCTTTGTTTGTTCTCTTGGGCTTATCTTGCACAGATCGATAGACCCGTGCCTTGGCTTTCACCTTCTGCCTTTGTCACGGCCTGGCTGTGCCTCGCTTTCCCAAACGCCCCTTTCCCTCTGTTTTTGACAATGTGTGCACTCCTCATGCTCTGTTTTGAGCAGTTTCCCGGTGATTGCACAGTGACTGAAGGGAAATCCACCCCTGAGCTCAGGAGTGATTTTCAAACCTCATGTTGTGTGACCTCCGAGCCGTACAATCCACACGCTGTTCCCCTTAAACTCCTGTAAACAAGCGCTGCCTTTCCAGCCCTGATCGCTCCCAGCTGCCTTCCAGCATGGAGCCCTGAACCGAACAATTCACAGGCAGCCCTCACAAAAATAGCTTTTAAACATATGCAAGCCCAGCAATCCGCTTGGGACTGGATAAGGCCGGGGTGTGCTTTTCCCCAGATTCCTGCAGTGCTCCCATCCCGCAGCTATGGGCTGCGGATCAGTGTCAGGACAGAACCGTCCTGTTTCCCCCTTGGAGACAGCATGGCTTCGTGGAGCCAAGGAAAAACAAGTGTTGCTAAATTTAAGCCTCAAGCTAAACCTCAGGTTCCTATAGAACCAGTTTCATGTCCCTGCTGTTGCAGCTGTCTCGCTGCCGCTGTGTTTTCAGCTGGTTCAAATGTCCCCGAGGATGGAAGAGCCTGGGCACTCACAGCTTTGGCTCATGCTGATCCTCTTACTGCTGTTTAAGGGGTACCAGGTAATCGTGTTGATATAACATTTTTAGTGTTTTCGCTCTTTGTCCGCTCACTGAACTGTTTTGTATCTGAAAAAAAAAAAAATCACAAAAAATTCTGGAGTATTTTAAGGTGGTGAAAGAACTTCCCAGAATTGATATTATTGGGAGGTTTCCCTGAAAAAGTACAAAGGTGGACGAAAATTGCTACAGGAATTTAAAAAAAGGCCATAGCAGATTGTGGGAGGAGACCACAAAGTATTTCCAGACTAGCACAGGAGTGGGGTAGAACCCTCAAATCCTCTTCTCTCAAATAAAGATTAAGAATTCCTGTTCTATTTTTGCAGGTTATCTTATGAATGAAAGAGCTGAACAGATTGTTCATGAATTCTTGAGGGCACCTAGGTTGAAGCAGTGGAGAGAATGGTACCAGTATGCATTTTATTTTTAGACTGTAAAAAGACACTGATTTCAAGGGGAAAAAATGTTCTTTATGGTAGCAGAATGAAGGAGAGAATCTCTCAGCCAGTTCATAAACTTCTAATGACTATTCGTGTGAGATCTTTGGGGGATCTGCAGGCTGTGGTCAGTTCTTGGTGTCTCTGGTGCTTGTTTGGGTTTCACTTTTATATTTTGTTTTACAAGCGCTTCTCTTTGAGTTGCTTTGTGGGAGAACACGCACCTCCAGCTTCTCTCTTCCTGGGTCTTGAAGTTCCTGCTTCTCTCTGAGATGGCCTTGAGGGTCCCTTTCACCACTGGTGACTCCAAGATTCCCAATTTTTTCCACAGGAGCCGTGGAGATGTCCCGGAGGAGCCCTTTTGCCTCCTGGCTCTGTGCCATGCTCCACTGCTTTGGGAGCTACATCCTGGCTGACCTGCTGCTGGGAGAGGCTCCCATTGCCTACTTCAGCCACAACTCCAGTGTCATCCTGGCCACAGCAGTGTGGTGAGTGCCCTGCAGCCCTCCTGGTGTGGAGGGGGGAGATGTTCTCCCTGTGGGACACAGCTCTGATCCCACTGGGATTAACTGGGGACACCAGAGGTGGGCTGAGGCTGCCTTTGAGGCACTCCTGGCTCTGGTTCCCAGTTTCCCTGCCCAGTTGCCTAATGCTGTGATTATCTGGGCTGGGGCACTTCTATTCATAGCAGGTGCTGCTGAGCCAGGAGCAGCAGCACCCACGGGTCCCACACGGGGCAAGGGATGGCACGTCCTGGAGGTTTGGGGGCATTTTATTTGTTGTGTTGGTGAAATGTGCACAAATGGAGCTTTAATTTCCCCAGTGTGTGTGGGCTGTAGGTGCTTTTGCCTGGCAGAATGAGCATTGTTGGGAAATATTGTGAATGAGGTTTTCATAAATAGAAGTCTCGGAATAAATCCCTCAGCCATCTAGTTCTCTATACTAGGGAAAATCAGCCATCTAGTTTTCTATACTTGGGAAATATCTTCTTTCAGGGCTGAAAAATATGGCAGTCTTTGGAAAAAGGAGTGTTTGAAATCTGTCCTCTGTCTGTAATATAATTTCAGTATATGTAGCTTCTTGTTCTCTATGAGCTGATGCTTCTGGACCATACAAGACACAAACTTCAAAAAGATTCTGAATTAAAATTATTGGGTTTTATTCAAGATGGAGTGTTAGTAGTGAGGGCTCTCTGAGTTACTGAGCGCTCACTCAGCTCTTGCTGTAGAGAGGCTTTATTGCATGATGGTTTCCTTCCAGGATTAGCCATGAAATCAGGAAATATTTTATTTTTAGATTTTCCCCTCACCCGCCACAACTCAATCCGCCACACTCCGCAGACATCCCAGATCAGAACAAACCCGTGGGGTGTTTTTTTTTGTTTTTTTTTTTTTTTTTTGCAGGTACCTGATATTCTTCTGCCCCATGAACCTCTTCTACAAGTGTGTCAGCTTCCTGCCCGTGAAGCTGATCCTGGTGGCCATGAAGGAGGTGGTGCGGGTGCGCAAGATCTCGGCCGGGGTGCACCACGCCCACCACCTGTACCACCACGGCTGGTTCGTCATGATGGCCACGGGGTGGCTCAAAGGTGACACCTGGGATGGTGTGGGGACAGCTCAGGGGGAGCAGCAGAGAGGGTGTTGTGTTTTCTGGGGTGCCCCGGTGGTGGAAGGAATGCGGAATCTGAATCCGTGTTCTTAGGAGGCTGATAAGTTATATTATGTCGTGTCATAATAATATCATATTTATGTATTATTATATATTATTATAATATAGAATAATATAATATGGTATAATATAGTATAATATGGTATAATATAGTATAATATAATATAATATAATATAATATAACATAATATAATATAACATAATATAATATAACATAATATAATATAATATAATATAATATAATATAATATAATATAATATAATATAATATAATATAATATAATATAATATAATATAATATAATATAATATAATATAATATAATATAATATAATATAATATAATATGATATAATATAATATGATATAATATAATATCGTGTATAATATACATTACAATTGTAATATGATATAATTATTGTATATAAATTATTCTATATTATATATAATTATCATATATGTAATAATTATATTATATATATTAATATATATTATGTATATTATATATATTATATTAATTATATATAATATAGAGTATATTAAATATATTCTATATTATATATAATTATTATATATAAATTATTATAATCTATAATATTGCATTATTTATTATATAATATAATTTTAATAGATATATTATAGTATAGTTATTATATTACTATGGTATCTAATATCTATATTATATATAATATATATTACAATGATAATGTAGTATGTTATTATATTACATTGTATTGTGTTATATTATATTTACTATAATATATAATATAACTATATGGAATTATAATATAACATAATTGTTATAATATATAGTATCTATATAATATATATATTACAATTAGAATAGAATGGAAAATAATAGAATTATTATATTATATTTATTATATTATAGAATGCTATACTAAAAGTATACTAAAGAATAGAGAAAGGATACAGACAGAATGATCATGAAAATCTGTGACCCCTTTCAGAGTCCCAATGCAGCTGTACCATGATTGGTCATTAAGCAAAAACAATTCACATGAAACCCATCAAACATTTATCTGTTGGTAAACAATGTCCAAACCACATTCCAAAGCAGCAAAACACAGGAGAAGCAAAGGAGGTAATATTGTTTTCATTTTTCTCTGAGGCTGCTCAACTTCCCAGGAGAAGAAATCCTGGCTAAGGGATTTTTCAGAAAATATGGCAGTGACAGGTGTGGGCTCAGGTTCTCACCGTGCAGGTGTTTGTGCTGCCTCTGACCTCACCTGTGTCTTTTCAGGGGGTTCTGCCAGTCAGTTTGCCTTTAAGGTTGTGTTTGGAGCAAGCACTTGAGCATCAGTGACTGCAAGAGGCAAATGCCTTTTCCCTGAGTCAGGATCCACTTGGTGGAAAGTCAGGGAGGCGTTTGCCCTGCTCTGTTGGCTTAGGCTGACTTCTGCCTGTGGCAGCTCCAGCTCTGACAGCTTTCTCTCTCTCCCAGGTTCTGGTGTGGCCTTGATGTCAAACTTTGAGCAGCTGCTGCGTGGGGTCTGGAAGCCTGAAACAAATGAAATTCTTCATATGTCCTTGTAAGTCAGCAGCCTGGAAATTCCCAGCCAGGTGAAGAATGAAATGAAAGAACCACTCAGGGCTGGGTGCAAACCTCTCAGAAAATCTCCTTTTTTTCTCTTGCAGCCCTACAAAGGCCAGTCTGTATGGCACAGTCCTCTTCACCCTGCAGCAGACCCACTGGCTCCCCATCTCTGAAGCCAACCTCATCTTCTTTTTCAGCATGTTCATGATAGTCTGCAAGGTAAGTTTACAGCAGCAAATGACAGAACCTAAAGTGGGAATATTCACCTTCCTGAGCCACTGCAGGATTCACTGTCTGTAGGACCTGCTCAGGAAATTCAATGCTGAATCCTCCCATCACACAAGCAGCTCCTTGTGCCTGGAGTCATGCAGCAGCAGGGAGGTTCTGTGGGGTGAGGAGGATGCTCACAGGTCAGAATTTCCCTGCTCTGTGTGATCTCTGAGTGTTCCTTTTTTGCCTGGCAGGTTTTCATGACGGCCACTCACTCCCACGCCTCACCCTTTGCTCCTCTGGAGAACCTCATCTGCCCTGTCCTCTTTGGCCCTGTCTCCAGTGGCCACCCAAGCCACCACCACGACCACCACGAGGTTTCCCACCCTCCTCCTCCTCCTCCTCCTGCCAAGTCCAAAGAGGAGCTGAACGAAGGCACCAGGAAAAGGAAGGCAAAAAAAGCTGAGTAAAAAAAGCGACGGCGCAGAAAATAGGCCAAGAAAATTCTTCCAGAGCTGAGTCTCAGAGCCACCTGTGACCTCCTTTATGCTCCAGTCCGTCTCTCTCAGACTCCCAGAGGAGAGGTGGAAGCCAGGACACTGCCAGCTGGGTCCCTGAATTTCATTTTTGCTCTCTGTGCTGCTGCTTGCTTCTTGGTCTCTGCCTCTCTCTATTCTGATCAGGTTTTCAGGGATTTGGAGGTTTGTGCCAGGGTGGGGAGTGGGTGCCACTTCCCAAACTGGCACCAAATCTGATGCAGCATTTTCAATTGATGTAAAATCTTTCACTGTGTTTATTTATGAATGGTTTGTGCTCCTGCAACTCTTAAGTTCCTTGGAATTTTCACTGACCTTTTCAGTGTCTGCCAAAGCAACAAACTGTTGAGGCACAATGTGAAAATCAGGTTTCATACTCAAGGAAATTGAATGTTCTGGTATGAGCCTGCTCTGGTTTATCCCAGCTCCCACAGCTGCCATATGTCCAAGCAATGTGACATTTTAAATGCAATAATGACATGGCCTTTGAGCCAAACCCTGTTCACCTCAGTTCCCTCTCATTCTGATGGTCAGGACATTGATTTGCTCAGCCAGGTCTGCTTGCAGGAGCTCTGAAGCTGTGAAGTGCTGCCAGTGCCAGTGTTGGCACTGTCACCATGCTGGGCTGTGTGTGGCATTGCTGAGTCCCACCCCAACCTCAAAACCTTGAACCAGGGGAGAAGCATGGCTCTGGTTTGTTTGTGATCCTCTGGGATGCAGGAAGAGTGTGTGTGAGTGTAAGTATTTATTATTATTTATTTGTAATTGCCAGGGCACCTAAGGCAAGGACCTGAATTTGGCCTTTTTTTTTGGAACTTTTAGTTGTGGCCCTGAGCCCACAGCTGGTTTGGTGATCCTGGAGTGCTCCAGGACATCCTGAACACTCCCTGGGGGCAGGAAAAACCTTTCCTACATTCTTAAATTCACATTAAAAGGCTGAAGCAGGGCATTTCACACCAGCTGATGAAAAACTACCTTAAAGGACTGATAAAAATCAGCTGAAAATCCCGATTACCTTCTGCAGGTCCCCTGGGGCCAAATTGCTGGGCTGTGGATGCAGCTTGTGCCCTGTGAGTGAAGAACCTGAACTGCCCTGCATGGCTCAGGAGGGCTCTGTCAGCTCATTTGTGTTACACTGGCTTTTAGAGTAGTCCAAAGCTGTTCTTATCACTGACTTTCTTCTTATCAACGGCATCTTCCAAGGGCTGGCATCACCCCAGGGGCAGTGGCAAGCCTGGGGATGCAGCACTGGGCATTTTCCATCCCTGGCACTGAGGTTTTTGCTGCTGTTTCCATTGCAGCTGGGAATGGAAACAGGATTGGAGAGAAAAGAGGGTTTGTGTGTGTGTGTGTGTGTGTGTGTCCCTGTTCAAAACTGCTGATGGTTAATTAATTAAAGATAAGAAACCCTCCCTGTGTGCAAGCAGGGGAAAAAGCCAGGAGGAAAGTTCAAATGTGTGGGTTTGGGGTTTGACAGTGCCTTAATGTTGTGAGTTTCCCTCCCCTTGAGCAGAGAGCAGGAATTCTGCTTTCAGCTCTGTCTGCTCCTGCAGGTGCTGCTCTGCTGGAGCCTGGTGTGTCACGAGCATGCACGAGGCTGAAATAAATGTTCTATGAGGTGTCTGATCCAAGGGGAATTTTGTTTTATAAAAGCTGTCAACAAATAAAAAAATTGTGAAGTGAACTCTGATTGTCCAGTGGCACCTGAGGAAATCTCTGTGTTTGTTTGCTTTTTACCCTTCCCAGCCACGCAGGAGCTCTGTGGCACCAGGACCTGGGGACAAAATGATTCTGGTTGAAGGAGGAGATAAGAATGAATGTCCTGCAGCTGTGTCTGCAACTGTTAGGAATGGAAATAACAGGGTAAAAGGTGTTTGTGGTGTTCTCAGAGCAGATAGCTTCAGATTTCAGGGATTGGAAATTTAAGAATAAGAATAAATATAAATTAGAAATTTCCTTATTCCCTTGAAAAGCTCCTTGAAAATGCCCTTGAAATTTCCTTATTCCCTTAAAAATTCCCTTGAGAATTTCCTTGAAAATTCCTTATTCCTTGAAAAAGGAATTGCCTCCCTTGTTGTTCATACCAGTTGTCTGTATTTTTCCTTTTGTCACTGTAAGAGGGAGGAGGGCATTCACCTGTGACTGGTAAATACACACACACACACACACACACACACACAGAGTTCCAGCAGATTTATGTGGAGTATCAGTATTGAAAACTGGGAAAAAATCAAAATTCTCTGCAGAAGTGAATATTTAGCGTGGTGCTGTAGCTGCTGCTCTGCTCTCTGAGTGCAGTCTTTGCTCTTCAGAGTATCTGGATTCTGAATAAAATTGAACGGAGTCCAATCACAGCTTCTAATCAAACACAAAGAGAAGAAATATTCCAAAGGAGGTTAAAATTTAAGCTCTGAACGCCTTCAGAGTACCCAACAGGAGCAGGATTAATTTAGAGAATACAACAGCCACAGAGGAATCACAAATTCCATTTGGTGAAGCCTTTCCCAGTGAGGGAAATGGAACTTGTCTTGAATTTCCATGGCTCAGCACTGCCAGGCTGGTGCAATTCCAGCCTGCTGCCCTTCATCCCAAGGAGCAAAAATGGGATTTGGAAAAGCTGCACAATTGTGGGGGACACAGAGCTGCTCCAGCACCTCACAGAGCTGCTCCAGCACCTCTGGAAACCCCACCTGCCCCTTCCAGACCCTTCCTTCCTTCAGGATCTGCTCCAAACAGAAAAAGAATGGGAATGGGGTGTTTCTAAAGGGATGGAATAATTTATTTGCACAGCTCAGAGGTGGAATGATGAGGAAATCATGACACAGCCAATTGACCCAAACAAGAATCTGCAAAACCTGTTTATATTTTGAAGGGTCTCCTCTTCTCTTCTCTTCTCTTCTCTTCTCTTCTCTTCTCTTCTCTTCTCTTCTCTTCTCTTCTCTTCTCTTCTCTTCTCTTCTCTTCTCTTCTCTTCTCTTCTCTTCTCTTCTCTTCTCTTCTCTTCTCTTCTCTTCTCTTCTCTTCTCTTCTCTTCTCTTCTCTTCTCTTCTCTTCTCTTCTTCTCTTCTCTTCTCTCTCTTCTCTTCTCTTCTCTTCTCTTCTCTTCTCTTCTCTTCCCTTCCCTTCCCTTCCCTTCCCTTCCCTTCCCTTCCCTTCCCTTCCCTTCCCTTCCCTTCCCTTCCCTTCCCTTCCCTTCCCTTCCCTTCCCTTCCCTTCCCTTCCCTTCCCTTCCCTTCCCTTCCCTTCCCTTCCTTCCCTTCCCTTCCCTTCCCTTCCCTTCCCCACAGATTTAACTCTTAGAATGTTCATAAACACTCCTTAATTTAGACCAGATGAGAGTGTAAATTGCATTTAAACTAAGAAAACCAGCTCAGAAAAGAATGGGTCACAATAATTCAGGTGGTTTAACCCTGTGACATTCCGGTCAGGGTTATTTTGTGAATATGTGAACAGGCTGATGAGAGCAGGTTTTTCCCATCCTCTGAAGAATCCCACCTTGTGGGAATAAATCATTTTTGATTAATTGTTCCTCCACAGAACATTCCCAGCTCCCAGGACAGGAGCCTGGCAGGGCTCAGCCTTGCAGGGACAGACGTCATTCCCTCCAGAGATGTCCTGATCTGATAACTTCTGATACGGACTCCAGTGAGACCCGGCTAAATTTAGCAGTAGGTTTAATCCTCAAAGAGGCCCTGGGTGCCTGCTGGGAAAAGCAAATGTTTCAGTTGCTGTTTCAGCATTTCATGTGGATTGACAGGTTTCCCTTTTCCTGTCGCAGAGCCAAACTCGGTGCCTGCAGCTTTTCCACGGTGGCAGATCAGCTCCACAGATAGGGAAAGCTCCACAGGCCTTGTGTGTTTGTAATTTAAAACAAAAAGAAAAAAAAAAAAAAACAACAAACAAACCCAGGGGATCAATTTACACAGAGCATTAATAATTCCTCACAGTAAATGAAGTAACAAAAAGAGGAGGACAAAGGGAAGAATTTCAGAAAGGGCAAAGCTAGTGCAAGAGCACCAAGCCAGAGCAACCAGTGTTCTTGGTTTCCACTTTTCCTTTTGCTATTATGCCAATATTTACATTATTGCATGCTTTGTCCAAAGAATAAACGAATTATATAATGCAGCAAAGCAGAAAGACCCAGAGGATAAAGGTGGAAGTTACCTTGGCAGCCTCCTGAGCTCTACAGAAGTTTTCCCTTTTATCACTTGCCAGGTGATCAGCTGCCAAATGCCTGCTCCTTCCTGCAGCCTGTTCATGGTGCTTTAAGGGCACAAAAAAAGCATTAAAAATTAGAGCTTGGTGTGTTTCAGCTTTTTCTGGCCCTTAGCTATGATTCTGTGTTTTATGGTTCTTGTGCTGTTCTTTGAAGGGTGTGAAAAACGCCAATCGCTTGTTTTTAAAATTTTAAAAGTTTGATAGTAGTAAAATGGTTAAAAAATAGTAATGCAATTAGAGTAATAACAATTTGGACAATTTGAATTAGGACAATATGAGACAATAAAAACAAAGAGTTACACACAGTCTGGGTACCTTTTTCTGGGCAAAATAAAGACACAGTTCACAGACGATTAACCCTTAAAAGCAATAACCTGTTGCATATTCATACATCTCATACATGATGCATAAATTCCATTCAAACACAGGATTCTGTCTGGTCATCCTCAGCTTCTTCCTCTGAATCCCAACAGCGCCTTCGAGGTGGGAAGAAGTTTGTTTCTTCTGATAAGAGGGCAATAAATTCTTTTTCTCTGAAAGACTTAGTGTCCTGTGGCTGCTATCTCGCTGGAAGTCCTTTCCTTTAAACAAAGCATCTTACACAGCACAGTTTCTATTTTAACAATTTTTATAACCTAAAACTATATTTAACACAGTACTCAAGTGAATTAATACAGCACTACTTTCTAACACAACACATATAATATTCATTTGAATATTTGCGAAAAGCCAATCATAAAATACATGCATTTTTCACAGAGGGTGTAAATGGTCCCTGTGAGGATGCTAAGGAAGGTAAATCTGGGATAAAATGGCATTTCCTATGGCCTTAAATTTTAATTCTTTGTCCAAATAACGAGAAATCAGAATATACATCTATACAAGAGTTCCCAGAAAGGTCTCAAGGGGAGTTTGGATTTAGTGTGAGCTGCTTCCACCCAGGAATGTTGCCCGATTGATAAGTGACACAAAACTCGGATAAGTTTTGTGGGTGTTTTATTAAGGGCCCGGGGAGCCGGTGGATTAATGTCCCAAGTCCGAGCCCCCAATTTCACGTATGGGTGCTTCCCTTTTTATACATGCGATTCACAACAAGGTCTCCAAGAAACAGTTCCCCTTGCCTAGCCACAGACCCCTTGTGATACATTCCTTAGTCCACAAAAAAATCATTAATCTTCTGCTTATCTTATTCTAAGAGCATTGTATGCTGCCTCCAGACAGGTTAGCATTCTTACTTTCCTACACTAGTTTAAATATTTATTAAATCCCTAAGACTACCTGCTAGGTTACACACAAAACCCAACACGCACTTTCAACGGCTGCAAAACTGCTTTTAACAAACCAATTCACGCACAACTCGTAACTAAACTATAATTAAACATTTTGCTAAATTTCATTTCTTTTCCAACAGGAAAACAGGACACAGACAAGGCAAACGACTCAGAGCAGAGAAATCCCACTGCTGATACCAAACGCTCTGTACAGTGTGTTGATATTTTCCTCTTTAGGATGCTCTCAGCATTGCCCCCAAGGCATCTGGTTCACCCTGCGGTGCCCAACAAGGAAACGCCAATTGAAGGGGCTGGAATTTCATCAGACACCACCACACCCACAAAATCACCTCCCAGCCGAGGATTCCATCCTGCTCCGAAAGCATCAGGCTGTGAAGGAGCTGATGGGGGCTGGAGGCACCGGGAGCGAGCAGAGAACGAGAAATCTCCCCTCCATCCTGCCCACGCTGCCGTCCCGAGTCACAGCTGCTCCTCACTTCACCTCTGCGGTGACATCTGCCACAAAAAGATGTTGATGGTGCGAAGATCAACACTCAGGAGCACCTCGGAGTCTGGGCTGTCTTTCACACTTGCGCATTTGCATCTTTCACGCGTTACCCTTAGCAAAAAAAAAAAAAAAAAAAAAAAAAAAAGCCGTTTATATTTCCTTATCTGCTTCCTTTGCTTGCCAAAAGCGAATCTGGGAGGGATTTTTTTTTATTTTTTATTTTATTTAAGGAGCTTGTGAATGTCAGGGAGGATCGGTGTGAGACAGAGATTCCATCTTAGCCTTAGGGTACAGGTAGGCTATAGCCCTGGAATGCAGGAAAACAGGTCCGAGATGTTCGGAGGCTTCAACATTTTTATAGCCCGAGGAAATCCAGAATGTGCCCGGAAAAGATTTCCTCGTCTGATTTTGCTCGGTTTTGATTTGCAAATTACAGCGAGCTCCCCCAAAACTCAGCATTCCAAACTGCTGCTGCCCCGTGATCCCAGCTGTGAAAACTGTGCATTTGATGATTGGCTTTTGGCAAAAATTCAATTAATATTATATGTGTTGTGTTAGAAAGTGATGCTGTATTAACTCTCTTAAGTAGTGTGGTAAATAGAGTTAAAAGTGATAAAAAATGTTAAAATAGAAACGATGCTATGTAAGATACTTCTTTTTTTAAAGAAAGGACTCGCACTGAGATAGCAGCCACAGGACACCTGAATCTTTCAGAGAAAGGGAATTTATTGCCCCATTATCAGGAGAAACAAACTTCTTCCCACCTTGCTCAGCCATGAAGATGCCATTAAGATTATGAGGAAGAATTGAAGATGACCAGACAGAATCCTGTGTTTGAATGGAATTTATGTATCATGTATGAGATGTATGAATATGCAACAGGTTACTGCTTTTTGAAGTTAATCCTCTGTTAATGCGTGTCCTTTTTCAGGCTTATTTTGCCCAGAAAGAGGTGCCCAGACTGTCCCTAAGTCTTTGTTTCTATTGTCTCATATTGTCCTAATTCAAATTGTCAAAATTATTATTACTCTAATTGTATTACTATTTTTATAACCATTTTATTACTATTAAACTTTTAAAATTTTAAAAACAAGTGATTGGTGCATTTTTCACACCAGCCCTGGTGCTCCTCAGAGGAATCACAAGTTCCTGGCAGCTGCAGCATCCCTCAGGAAAGGGAATTTTCTTCTCTCCTTCTGATTTCTGTCTTGCTGGGCTCTTTGCTAGTGATTACATTTTTATTCTCTACATTTTCCCAATGGAGCTGGCAGCTCTTGGCATTCCCAAAAAAAAGCTCTGCAGGCTTGGGGACCTCTGTGCCACTGATTTTCTTTGTGTGTGTGACAAGAATTGGTGAAAATGGCAGGGGGATGCAGCAGGAGAAGCAGGGAAAGCATCCCAGGTTTTGATGCCTTGAAATGCAGCCTAAAAATCCATTTTCAGAGTGCTAGTGTTGGCTTAAATTAGATTTAGAATAATGTAGGCTAAACCCCAATGTAGGCTCTGTGCTGTCTGTAAGGCTCCCTGCCCGTTTGATTTATGACAGATTAAGATGTTGGTTAATCTCCTCTTATTTGGGTAGATGACTGTGGAGATTAATCAAGTATTGTCTGCAAAAGGAGCCCATAAATGCAGATTACTAATTTTTCATTAATTATTCCTCTGTATGCCAGAGGGATCCAGCCAGGGATAGACAGCAGCCCCTGAATCTCATTTCATGGGAGAACCAGGAAAAGCACAGCAGCTGATATTGGTTGTCTCTCACATGCTCAGTTCAGTTGCCCGAAAGAGGCAAAAATCCACAGAAATTATAGATTATTTTTTGGTTTTGGGATTTTGTTATGTTAGGAAAATGAATCCACAAACAGCAGAGGTTTATGTCCAAAAAGGAGACAGAGGAGTCCTTTGACTTTATTCAAATAAAGGGAGAGGCCATGGGGCACTCCAATGGGATCTCTCAGATTTTTGGAGGATGCAGCCTCCTTTTTATCCCAATTTCCTTATCTCTTTCCCCATTTCTGAGGTACTGGAGAAGTTCAGACTTCCTGATACTCTTGATACCAAAGATTTCCCTCTAATCTATAACCCTCCCTTTCAATTTTTAATTCTTACAGAATTTAGGGGTTTTGCTTCTCCATTGTTTCTTTCATCTTTCAATGTCTAATTTAATTTCATCAGCAAACCTAAAGTTTATTTGTAAAAGCAAATATCTCTTTTTCCATTCATCAATCAGTGGAATCCTTCCCATTGTTTTTTTTATCTCCCAGTGCTGGTTTTATCTACCAGCAGGCCCACAGCTTGTTTGGAAAGACAAATCTGCAATTCCTCTCAATCAGAAGGTCCCTTTTTATCCAGTTTTTTTTTTGTCCTTTTTGTGAATAATGCGTATTTTATGATTGACTTTTTGCAAATATTAAAATGAATATTATATGTTAGAAAGTGATGTTGTATTAATTCTCTTAAGTAGTGTGGTAAATATAGTTTTGGGTTATAACAAAATGTTAAAATAGAAACGATGTTATGTAAGATACTTTATTAAAGAAAGGAATTGCAGCGAGATAGCAGCCACAGGACACCTGAATCTTTCAGAGAAAGAGAATTTATTGCCCCATTATCAGGAGAAACGAACTTCTTCCCACCTTGCTCACCCATGAAGATTCAGAGGAAGAAATTGACGCTGCCCAGACAGAATCCTGTGTTTGAATGGAATTTATGCATAATGTATGAGCTGTATGAATATGCAACAGGCTGTTGTTTTTAAGGGTTAATCCTCTGTTAACTGTGTCCTTTTTCGGGCTTATTTTGCCCAGAAAGAGGTACCCAGACTGTCCATAACTCTTTGTTCTTATTGTCTCATATTATCCTAATCCAAATTGTCCACATTATTATTACTCTAATTAAATTGCTATTTTTATAACCATCTTATTATCATTAAACTTTAAAAATTAAAAAAATAAATGATTGGCGTTTTTTTTTTTTCATTTTGCATCCTTCATTTGCATTAAGGTCTAAGGCTCCTGATTGGCCCATTACTGTTCTGTCCGGGGTGGTGCACTTTAATTAGGTCTGTTATGGTACACTGAATTCCTTATTTTTCATTACTACTCTTTCCCAAAATCCTGGACAACACAAGCTGCACTCCCATCCAGCCCTGGAACAGCAAGAAGTGTTTGTGCAGAACTTCTCCTCTTGGACAATGCCCAAACATTTCCCACTTCCTCTGCCCACTGGGACGCAGTTGCCAGACTGAGCTCCTAAAGTGGCAACTGGCAGTGGGCAGCAGTGACTCAGATTTTCGGGAATTACAAAACTCAGCTTCTCCCCGGTGGAAATCATTCCCTCAGACTCCATTTTAAATAAGAAAGGCTCTGAGTTGCATAAAAATGCCTCCCAAGGAGGTGTTCACAGGGGTCTTAGGATGAGGGAAGAGACAAGGATCTGACTCCATGTTTCAGAAGGCTTGATTTATAATTTTATTATATATAAATATAATATATTATATATAATATATCATTATGCATATTACATATCATATATTACATATTACATCTGTATTATATATTATATATTACATAGTATATATTATGTATTATATATTATATATAATAATATATATTATATTATTATATATAATACATTGTATATATTTTATATTTTATTTAATTATATATTATTTATTATGTCACATATATTTATTATATATTATATTATGCAATACATAATATAATATGTAATATGTAATATGTAATATGTAATATATAATATATAATATATAATATATAATATATAATATATAATATATAATATATAATATATAATATATAATATATATAATATATGATATATGATATAGGATATAGGATATATTAAATATTATATAAAATTTTAAATTATATAAAAATATTTTCTATATTATGATATATATTATATTAAAAGTTATATTAAATTTACTCTTTTATTATATTTATTAGATTAAAAATTAAATATATGAATATTTAGTATATTCTTCTATACTAAAAGAATAGAAGAAAAGATTTCATCAGAAGGCTGGCTAAGCTAAGAATAGAAAAAGGAAGAATGAATAACAAAAGCTTCTGGCTGGGACAGAGAGTCCAAGCCAGCTGACTGTGATTGGCCATTAATTAGTAACAACCACATGAGCCAATCACAGATGCACCTGTTGCATTTCACAGCAGCAGATAATCAATGTTTACATTTTGTTCCTGAGGTCTCTCAGCTTCTCAGGAGGAAAAATGATTTTTCATAAAATGTGTCAGTGACAGGAAGCCCAGCAGGGTCTCCTGCAGGGAGGTGAAGCTGCTCTTTGGGCAGGGAGGGCTCAGCCCAGTTTTTGCAGTTTCTCTTTGCAGAGTAGTTGGAGCTGCAGCCTCTGGGAGGAATCCATGAGAACTGCAGAGGGGCTGAAATTTAAGGTTGAACTCGGTGATTTTGGAGATCTTTTCCAACCTTAATGATTCTATGATTGGTCGCCGTGTAAGGACACAGCGTTGGGTTTCAACAACACCTTTCAAGGTGTGTTGGACCTCAGCCATTTTCGGGATGAAGGATGTAACATGTGATCGGATTTTCACTAAAAGACAATAACCTAAACCCACTCCCTCTCACTGCAAGGTTTGGAATTCCTGTGGGCTGGAGTGTAAAGCGACACAAGAATTTCCTTTAACTCCTGCAGTGTTGCTGAGAGCTGGTGAATTATTCCAGGGCTTTGTGCTGAGCCTGGTCCCTGTGGGACAGCAGGACAGACACAATTCCCACCCCAGGGAGCTCTTTCCTCTCTGGCTGGCACAGGCCCCACCAGGGATCACTTTGCACTCAGCCCAGTCCCAAAGAAAGCTGAGACAGAGCCATTCCCCTTCCTAATTTTAGCACTCCCTCTTGTACCACTTTATCACATGATTCTGTATGACCATGAACGTTTACATAATTCTGGGGAGAAATTATACCAGCTCTGAAGTAATTTTAATCTCATATGACAAAACACACCTTTATATTTGTTGTATAAAAATATTATTTATTTATATTCCATTTATTTGGGAAATTCCCTTTATTTATACTTAAAAATACAGATTTACTTATTTTCCCTTTATTTAGGAAATTACCCTTAATTATATAAAAACACAGATTTATTTATATTCCCTTTATTTGGGAAATTCCTTTTATTTATAAAAATATTACAGATTTATTTATATTCCCTTCATTTGGGAATTCCCCTTTATTTGTATAAAAAATACAGATTTATTTATATTCCCTTTATTTAGGAGATTCCCTTTATTTATATAAAATATATTTATATAGTTATATTGACATTTATTTATATATATATTCCCTTTATTTATATATATTATAAATATTTATATTTACAATATTTAAATATATATAACAATAAATAATACTATATTTATTATATTCATATTAAAATACAAATTTATTTATATTCCCTTTATTTGGGAAATTCCCCTTATTTATATTAAAAATATAGATCTGTTTATATTCCCTTTATTTAAGGGATCCCCTTTATTTATATAAAAATATATTCATAGTTATATTTATATTTACATTTATTTTATATATATTCCCTTTATTTATATACTATAATATATTCTGTATTATATTTCTAGATATCGATATAATATTTCTATCATATATTTCTATATTACAATATATTCTATATTATATTTCTATATTATTCTATATTCTATATAGAATATATAGTAATATATGAATGTCATATATTTATATATTATTATATATTATATATATTTTAATTTTGCATGTATGAAAAGCATCCATGAACATAATCTTGTGTATCAGTGAACAGGCTGCTGGGTGAGGGCTCTCATGCATGAATATGCTCAATTTATTTCTATTTGCTTTGTCTTCTTAATTTATCTGAATTTTCCCCAGCTGGCTGTTTGATTTAATTCAGTGAATGCATCACTTAAAAGGTGTCACACAGATTTTTCTGGAAAAGTGGGAATCTCTCTTGTAAAAGGCACAGCAGGGGAAGCAGTGGAGGAATTTCAGCCTCCACTGTGTATGAAAAGCTTCCTTGGGAGCAGAGTTGCCTTTTATTAGGGCTGTTTCTCACTGCTGAGCTGGCCAGCAGCAGTGTGGGGGTTTGAAATCAGCTGCAGGCTTTGCTGCAGCAAGGTGTAAGAAATGTGGTTTTCTGGATCAATGCTGTTGTGCTGTGTTCTGTAGCCAAGCAATCCAAAATGGCTCAATCCAGAGTTTTCATGTTCTTTTTTTAATCATAGAATCCCGGATTGGTTTGGGTTGGGAGGGACCTTAAAACTCATCCAAGGTGTGGGAATCCAGGACATCCCCTGGCTGTCCTGAACTGCCAATGCCCTGCCAGGGGGCTCAGAGACCCTGGCACAGAGCCCAAAACACCTGTGGGTTTGATTGTTACCAACCTTGAAGATCAGCAAGCCACAACAATTTAAGTAGAATAATAGTGAAGTTATCACAGGGTGGAAAAGTAGATTTTAGGGTTTTTGGTATGGGGGTTCAGGGGAGGGTATGGGGGTTCCAGGGAGGGAACTGGGCATGTCCAGCCTTTCTCCTTCTTCTTCTTGGCCTCCATCTTCTGCTGTGATGGTGGCACAAGTTGGGAATGGTAAATATCAATAATGGCCAGAGCAACGAGCTCCAGTGGTGTCAGAATTCAGGACATCTCTCTGGCTGTCCTGGATGGCCAAGATCCCTGCCAGGGGGCTCAGAGACCCTGGCACAGAGCCCAAACCACCTGTGGGTTTGATTATGACCCATGGAGGAAATTACCAACCTTATAGGAAGATCTGCAAGCCACAACAGTTTAAGCAGAATATTAGTGAAGTTATCACGGGGTGAAAAAGTAGATTTTGGGGTTTTTGGTATGGGGGTTCAGGGGGCAAGATGGAGGAATCTGGGCATGTCCAGCCTTTCTCCTTCTTCTTCTTCTTGGCCTCCATCTTCTGCTGTGATGTTGGCACTTTTAGATTGGTTTAGAGTAGAAGCTCACTGTCTAACATAGGTGATAGGTATTGGGAAGGAGTTGTAAACATTGTACAGGTAGTTTTTAGTTGTGGTTTTGTGAGGGTCCCCAGGATGAGGTGAGAGATGAGAATTGACTCCAAGTTCTCAGAAGGCTGATTATTCTATTCTATTCTATTCTATTCTATTCTATTCTATTCTATTCTATTCTATTCTATTCTATTCTATTCTATTCTATTCTATTCTATTCTATTCTATTCTATTCTATTCTATTCTATTCTATTCTATTCTATTCTTTTCCATTCCATTCCATTCCATTCCATTCCTAGACTAAAGAAAGAGAAAGGAGACATCAGAAGGCTTAAACAAGAATGAATAATAAAAACTCGTGACTGACCAGAGTCCCAGCACAGCTGGACTGGGATTGGCCATTAATTAAAAACAATTCACATGCTGGGTAAACAATTTTTCAAATCCCGTTCCAGAGGAGCAAAACATGGAGAAGCTGAGGCTTCTCATTTTGCCAAGAGAGGAAATCCTGGTGAAGGGACTTTCATAAAATATCATGGTGACACTCATGGATTTTCCATCTCCTCAGAAGTCAAATACTGCTGTACCAATTTTCTAGAACCTTTGAATAAAATGTATTTGTATGATTGAGTTGTCTGGATTTCAAGGCTGAGGTGTCTTGATTGAGGTGGTTCATCACCTTCAAACACCTGGACATGAGGGTTATAGAATCTTTTCATTTCTCTATTCAACTGGAAAAAAATGCCATGTATAAATTGCACTGGATATACTTCAGGGGTAATTTAATCCTAATTAGACTAATTTGCACAAAATGTCTACCATAAAAGAGGCTATTAAAACATGAGGGATCATTCTGTGGCAGTGTAAAGGCTTGAAATGTTGCAGCTGCAGTCATGAGGTTCCTCGTCCTGAAAGACCAAGCTGTTTAGTGGGTCGTCCATGGTCCAAAACCCCCAGGTTTTTCACAGGAAAAATCCTTAGCAAGAGATTTTTAATATTTCAGTTTCTTGCAGAGTTCTGGCAATCAGAGTTGCATGTCCTTGTTCACATTGGAATGGGATTATCTTTAAGGTCTCTTCCAACCCGAGCCATTCTGTGATTCCCTGATGTTCAGACTCATTTAAATATCCAACTTAATTTTCCCCATATCCCTGTGTTTTACATTAGTGGTGACTCCACACTGCTGAGGTTTGCTCAGTAACCAGGGAAAAACCACAAATCCCCCTCGCAGAGAAGCAGAAATGGAAATGCCATAGCAACCAGCAGGGACAGAGCAGGGTGGCACTGCAGGCTGGCACCAGCTCCCTGCTTCTGTCTGCAACCCTCTGCTCACTCCTAAACCCTGAGAGCTCCCCAGCCCTGCTCAGTGCACTTTGGTGACAGCCATGAAGAGAAATCTTCATGATTTCTCATCATCTTCATGATTTCTCATGAAATAATCTTCATGATTTCTCATTTTCTTCATGATCTCTCTCCAGCTCATTTCACTTTGCACACCACAGAAATGCAGCTCTGGCTGCTTTCATGGGCTCACCAGAGCCAGGTCCTAAAAGGTTTTTTCTGTCTCTGCCCTCTCAGGGATGAGGATAATCCACACAGAAATGTTGGCCAGGCTTCTTGCCTCGGTGCTTTCCTAGCTGGAGCTCTTGGGGCAGCTGCTGCAGGGTCTGTCCCTACCCCGTGCTGATCCCATTCTGGATTTCTCAGGGTTGTGTGTAGGATCCCACTTATCCTCAAAGGCAGGATCATTCCTGGGGCAGATACAGCCTAAAAATATTTCTAATTATCCACCTGTTATGAATGGTGGATAATTAACCCCATAAACACAATAAACAGGAAGGAAGAATTTTTTGTGTTGTTCTGAGGAAGAACAGACAATCCTGTGCCCCTCATCCACAGGAAGGTGATGTAGGGATTGTTCTTTGGGATGCAAATCCTGGATAATAAACCTGGCTCTGCCAGAAATCAAATTCCAGATGTGCAGACTGTGATCCATGGCAGCAGAAGCAGCACAGGTTCCTTTTTCAAACCCTTCCACACACCTCAGCTATCACATAAAAGAGGGGCTCACAAAATGAGGGATTTTCTCTGCAAGAAACACGAAAATAAATTTGGAGGAGAAAAGCCCTCTCCTCAAAGCTAGGATCATTCCTCGGGCAGATACAGCCCAAAAATATTTCTAATTACCCATCTGTTATGAATGAGATGCAAGAAACACAATAAACAGGAAGGAAGAATTGATTGTGTTCATCTGAGGAGCACAGAAACCAGTCAAGCACATGGCAACCAAGAGGCAGGAGCAGCAGTTTGCCACAGCACAGGATGATTTAGTCCTTGCAGATCCACAGGTCCACCCACACCACCAGATCCCTGATTTCCTTGGAAATCACAGTCCCTGTGCCCCTCATCCACAGGAAGGTGATGTGAGGATGAAAATCCTGGATAATAAACCTGGCTGTGCCAGAAATCAAATTCCAGATGTGCAGACTGCCATCCATGGCAGCAAAAACAGCACAACCCTTCGCACACCTCACCTCTCAGAAAATGAGGGATTTTCTCTGCAAGAAACACAAAAATAAATTAGGAGGAGAAAAGCCCTGTTTGTGTAGGACCCAGCGTGCAGACAAAGGCAGGAGGAAGGTGCTGTGCCTTTGTGCTGGCCATGCCTCGGCCCCATTGGCAGCTGCTTCCACAAATGAGGGGAAAGTGGGTCACTCAGTCGTCAGGACAACAGCAGCACACACTGACCTAGATATGGCTGCAGGAACCTCATCGTGCTCCTGGCACAGACCTCGGGGTTCACACAGGACCGGGGGAAACACAGCACAGAAACGAGCTCAAAAATGTCATTTTCCTCTCCCTCCCCTCTGTTTCACAGCGATGGCACTTGGTGCTGGTGCCAGCTGCTGGTGGCAGCTTCCTGGGATGGCTTCTCTGCAGGATCCTTCTCCAGCAGAGCCACCCCTGACACTGCAGGAGGGCTGAGCCACAATTCCAATGGGGCTGCTGCCAACACAGGGTGTCAGGCTGGGTTCTGACTATGTCAGTGTTAGTTTAGTTTATCTTTTCATTTTCTTCCCTATTAAAGAATTGTTATTCCTGCTCCCATATTTTTGCCTGAGAGCCCCTTAATTTAAAATTTATAGTAATTTAAAGGGAGGGGGTGTGGTCATGTTCACAGGGGTCTCAGGATGACTCCATTTCAGAAGACTGATTTATTATTTTATGATATATATATTAACGGAAAATGAAATATTAAAATTATACTAAAGAACAGAAGGATTTCATCAGAAGGCTAGAAAAGGAACGACAATAAAATCTTGTGACTTCTCACAGCCTCAACACAGGTGGCTGCCAGTGGTCATCAAGTAAAGACAATTCACATGCTGGGGAAACAATTCTCCAAAGCAGCAAAACATGGGGAAGCTGAAGCTTCCCAGCTTCTCAGGAGAGAAGATCCTAATGAAAGGATTTTTCAGAAAATATGCCTGTGACAAGGGGGTTTACCTTCTCCATTTCAGGGGAGGCTCCTGCCCTCCTTAGCAGAAACCTGACTTTCCAAAGCAAGGCAGGCCCCCAGAGGGATTCAGTCCTTCAGGGGATGCCTTTGGAAGGTCACAGAGCTCCTGCCTGGCAGCAGCAGCCAGTGGAGCCCAGGGTGCCCTGGAGCTCTGTCAGCATCAGCAGCAACTTGAGCTGAGCTATTCTGAGGCACCAGGAGCTGAGTGTCAATGGTTAATCGACATCCAGTTCCCAAGAGAACACCCAAATCCTGACTAACTGACAGGCACAAGCTTTTCCCAGCACCCAGGGCTGCTTTGGGAGCAGCCTTGCAGCTGGATTCACCATCCAGGTGCTGGTGCTGAGAAGTCTGCTCTGACAGAAAACAAAACTCACAGGAGTTCTTAATCTGCAGCTGGTTCTGCTCATGTCACCACATGGCATGACCAGGGAAGAAGATGAGACTTCTCAAGTTAATAACACTAAGAGAAAAAGAAATTGGGCCAGTTCAGGAGAATCCTGGAGGAAAAAAAATCAGCATTTTTTTTTTCTTTTTTCACCTGACAACACAAGGATATCTCTGAGCTACTCCTTTCCACAGATGGAATAAAGGATTTTACTCTGTCCTACCAGGCTCTTCCCTGCACAGCTATGAGTGCTTCATAACATAAGAACGTTCACCACACCACCCTTCCAGCATCACTCCTGTAAAAATCTGTATTTATTACCTCTATTCTTAAGCACAGAATAACCACTGAAAATTATAAAATATCTCCACTTCAACCTATTATTTACCAGCACAACAACCTAATGCCTTTTTCAGCCCACATCTCTCCTGAAAGGCCTTTGCAGTGCCTGCTTCTCCAAAGATGATTAAATAGTTGTAAGCTGGGTCAACGAATCAATCCATCACAGTCTGGGATGTGGAAAGCAGTAACTGTGAAAGAAAAAGTCTGTATTAATTTAATCCTTCCTGTATGAAGGGGAATGGGTCACAGGGCAGCAGTTTGTGAACAGAACAGGGGATGGAATATCAAATCCAGAGGCAGAAAAACATTCTGGATTGAAATACCAGCAGCAAGTTTAAAGGCAAAGCAAGAAAGGCTTCCGCACTTCTCTATGATGCAAATCATGGGCAATGCTTTAAGGAAAAACAAACCACATGGCTTGTTTTATCCCCTCTCCTCCTTGCTCTTCACATTACTCAGTTTTACTGAGTTCAAATTGCCTGCTGACAGGGATCGCTGGGGAAGTGACATATTTTAAGCTCACATTTATCCTGATTTATCCTGCTACCCTCAGAGCAACCCTTGAGCTCAGGGCACACCAGTGAGGGGCTCCCCGGGCTACCCAAAACCCCCTCATGATTCTCCCAAATCCCCTCATGGCCCTTCCAAGCCCGGTTGCTCCACAACCCCGGCTCTTCCAGCCCCTGGGGCTCGCTCCCCCAGCCCTCATTCCTCAAGCTCCCCTCAGGCCCCACCAGCCCTCCCGGGCTCCTCCAGCCCCGTCTGAACCCCTCCAACACCCGCCGGCTCCCTCAGCCCCGCAGCATCAGACGCGGTTCCTCCAGCCCTGGCAGTTCCAGTTCTCAGCCGGCGGCTCCTGCAGACTTCGTGGGATCCTGCAGCCCCCTCAGGCTCCCGCAGCCCCCAGGGCTCCTCCGCGGGCGCTGTTCCCCCTCAGCCCCGGGCTCCTCCGCGGGCGTTGTTCCCCCTCCCCAGCCCCGCCGCGGTCCCGCCGCGGTCCCGCCGCTCCCTCAGGCGCTCCCTGAGGCGCCGCTCCCGCCCCGGCGCTCGAACGGCCGGAAGCCTCACTGGGGGCGTGGTCTGTCACAAACGAGGGCGTGGCCTGCTGGACAGGGGCGTGGCTACACAGCGTGGGCGGTAAGGAGGTGTGGTTTATCAGGGGGCGTGGCCAATCAGAGGGCGGAGACGCGACGGGGCGTGGTCTGTGCCGTGCGCGCTGACGCAGCGGCCGCGCGCGCCGCCGGGGCCGCGCTCGCCCGCCCGAACCCAACATGGCGGCGGGGGGCGGCGGCGGCGGCCGCGGGGCCGGCGGGGGCAGCGCCCCGCGCTGGGGCGGCGGCGGCGGCCGGGCCGCGCCGCACGAGAAGCTGCCGGTGCACGTGAGTGCGGGGGCCGCCCCGGCGGCCGCCATCGCCCCTTCCCCACCCTCCCCGCCCCCGCGAATGGCCGCTCCGAGCCCCCCCGGGACAGCCCCGCCCGCCCCCGCCGTGACCTGCCCTGTGCCGGCCGCGGTGCCGAGCTCGTCCCCCGGGGCTTGTCCCTCACCTGCCGGTATCGGGGGGTGTCCCGGGGGCTTGTCCTCATCGCGCCGGGGGCTTCCCCGCCCTCCTCCGCTGCTTCCGTGGGGTCCCCTGGGGCCGCATCCTCTCCCCCCGGTACCGTGTCGTGTTCCCCCGGTACCGTGAGGGCTCCCCGGGCCTGTTCCCCCCTGCCCTGGGCCATACCGCTCTCCCCGGCCCTGCTGTTCTCTCTGGTACCGCGGTCATCCTCCCCAGGGACGTGTTCCCGGCTCCCGGTACCGTGCCGTGACACCCCCGAGCCCGGGCGGCCACCGGGGCCTCTCCGGTACCGAGTGCCCTTCCCGGGGCCGGTTCCCCTGCCTGGGCTCACCGTGTTCTCCCCCCACAGGTGGAGGATGCCCTTTCCTACCTGGACCAGGTGAAGATTCGCTTTGGCAGCGACCCCGCCACCTACAACGGCTTCCTGGAGATCATGAAGGAGTTCAAGAGCCAGAGGTAAAGCCGAGCTCCTGCAGCCCTGGGTGCTCCAGGGAGCTCCTCAGCCTTTCCCAGACCCCCAGAACATCCTGAGCTGGGAGGGACCCTCAGGGATCAAATCCAGCCACCCCAACACCCCCACCTGAGCACCCCTGGGAGCTCCTGCAGCTCTGGCAGCCTTGGCACCATTCCCTGGGAAGCCTGGGCAGTGCCCAGCACCCCTGGGTGGAAGAACCTTGCCCTGAGCTCCATGCCAAGGCCTGGCACAGCTCCAGCTCTTCTCCCACGTCTCAGCCTTTGTGGGGTCTGTGCAGAGCCCCCCCAGCTTCACCCCATCATTCCCCCTCTGCCCTGTCCCACAGTGTTGCAGTCCTGTGAAGCTGGAGTATTTCTGCCCATCCCATAATTTTCCCGAGGTGAAATCCACAGGAGAAAGCAAATCTGCTTTTGCTTTCCACTCTGAAACACAGATCTGGGAAATAAGTGAGGCAGCCTGAGCAGAACCTGTGATCTGCCAGCCCTGGAGGTGCTGTCTGTCTGTCCTGCCCCTTTGCCAACCTGCACACTCATCTCTACTTTCCATGGATAACATTCCCAGGGTGAAGCTGCAGTGGTCATTCCCTCTAATTAGGCTAATGTTTTTTTAAAGAATTGCATCTTTCATTTACCAGATACTTCCCATTTCTCTTGGTATTTTCTGGATTTAATTTGTGTTTCTGATTTGGATAACAAAGTAACAAACCCCTGTCAGTGCTCATTCCCTCCAATTGAACTATTTTTTTTTTTAAAGAATTGCATCCTTAAGTTACCAGATACTTCCCATTCCTCTTGGCATTTTCTGGGCTTAATTTGTGTTTCTGATGTGGATAAAAAAGTAACAAACCCCTCTCAATTTTAGCATTGACACACCTGGAGTCATCCGACGTGTTTCTCAGCTTTTCCATGAGCATCCTGACCTCATTGTAGGATTCAATGCATTTCTCCCTCTGGGCTACAGGATAGAAATTCCAAAGAATGGGAAATTAAGTATACAGTCACCTTTGAATAGTCAGGTAGGTCCCAGAGCTCTTATTCTCTAAATAAACTCTTCTGTGTGTCACTGGACATGTCTGCACAGTTTAGGCTGTGCAGATTTATGTGGAGTGCACATTGCTGATGCTTTTCAAACCTGTGATAATGGGTGTAGTATAAATTTAAATGTTTATTCAAAGAATCACATAGTGGAAGGGGCCTTAAAGATCACCTAGTTCTAATCCCTGATTTATTCTCAAACCAGGTAGTTTGACTTACACAGGAATGATGATTCTGCATGGAAACACCAAATATTTCAGTTGTGTTTGGAAACTGAAATTTAACAATATCAAGCCAATTACTGAAATTGTGATTGGCTTGATATTGTTAAATTTATTCCCAATATGGGTTGTGGGTAGTGGCAAATTTCAAAGGGTGATCCTGGAAGAATTGCACTTCCAGTCTACCACTGAGAAACCAGGAAATTTGTTTAGGAAGCAGGCAAAAGAGCTGTGAAATCATTGAGTTGTTTATGTTGGGAAAGGTCTTTAAGATCATAGAGTCCCCATCAGGTTCTGTTGGTGTGAAACACTTGCTGGGATACAGATGGGTGTTACCCCTGCTTGTTTTTTGTTATTATTGAGTGGTTGTGGAGCTGAAATAGAGCCATAAACTGAATTCTGCTGATAAACTTGTGGTTTAACTCCAGCTAGCAGCAGGAACTACCTTTTAAATCTCAGCTCCCTCAGATCTCTGTGTTGTTTAGGAATTAACACCTAAAGGGAGTTATGTTTAATATCGCCCTTAAAACTGGCAGCTCCTCTGCAGTAACCAGTGGGAGCAGCAGAACCTGCAGGGGTGTTTGGTGCAGCCTCAAATCAGGGAGGACTTCAGGCATTATTTTAACAGGTGGAGTTAATAAACCTGGCAGGGAAATTGGCTGGTGACTGAAATAATTTCTCTTCCTTCTTCACGTGACAGTATTTCTGAGCTGGACACCTTGCCAGCGCCGCTGCTGGCTTGTTGTTGAGCTGATCCCTGATCTTTTTCCAACCCATCTCGTGTGTCCTGTGCCCCCAGGTGCCCCCAGAGCCCGTTCCCAGTGCACTCCCTGGCAGTGGGCTGGTGTTGCACTACTCCCAGGAGAACTCCCACAACCACAGCGACTGCTCCGAGGAGTTCCGGCAGCAGCAGCTTCCCTACAAAGAAGATAAATCCCAAATCCCCTTGGAATCTGATTCTGTGGAGTTCAATAATGCCATCAGTTATGTGAATAAGATCAAAACACGTTTCCTTGACCATCCAGAGATTTACAGATCTTTTCTAGAAATCCTTCACACTTACCAGGTAAAAAGTCTCCTGTGTTAGAGGCAGTGGGTTGGCACTGGAGCTGTTGGAGTTGTGGTTATCAAATTTAATCTCTGCCTGTTGAGCAGACTGAGAGTTCCAAGCACTCGTCTTCATAGATATTCACAGGAAATGACAAAAAATGTGAGAACTGTGGGGTGTAAAGAGGTTGTAGGGAGACCTGTCTTTACTCATCTCCAGCTGATTTTGTGATCCTGTGTGTGTGAAGAGGCCCTGTAAGAACGTGGAGCTGCCTCCGAATCCTTTCAAGTTCTGTGGCATTCATGTTTTTGGCTCAGGATGAATTTTCTGGCAGAGTGAGGGATCTTTTGACTCTGTTGACCATCTGTGTGTATCTTTTCAGAAGGAGCAGCTGAACACCAAGGGCCGACCCTTCCGGGGCATGTCGGAGGAGGAAGTGTTCACTGAAGTGGCCAATCTGTTCCGGGGACAGGAGGATCTGCTCTCAGAGTTTGGACAGTTCCTCCCAGAGGCAAAAAGGTCTTTGGTATGTGCTGAGAGCAGGGCAGGATATTGAATGCTCTTTCTGCATGTAGAATATGAAAAACATGGAAATCATTCAGCCAGTAATGAACGTTGCTCCTCTTCATTGTTTGGATTTTCTCAGAACAGGTGACTTAACCACATGCTCTGTGTCCTGTTAGGACTCTTTATTTGAGAGGAGAATGTTGAAATCATTATTTATGTACTTCAGTTCACAGGAAATGGACCATGTGAAGTGAACAGTGTCCAGAAAACCGAGCATGAGAAGAATCTGGAGCACAGCAAGAAGCGATCCAGGCCGCTGCTGCTGCGTCCTGTTTCTGGCCCAGCAAAGGTATCTTCCAGCAAGTAAAAACTCATAAAAACCTCATATTAATTGTGCTTACTAATTGCTGAGCTAAAGGTGTAATGAGCAGTGTCTTTGATGTATGTAGGTGTATGAGAAACAAAATTTTGAGTTATTTTAATTGCTGTAGAAAAAGGGAATTTTTAATGCTTGCTTTAATGTGTGTGGTAACACGTTTGATACTAAATATCACAAGCTTCTGTGCTAAGTATTGGCCCTGGAAAGGGACAATTTATTTCTTCTATGCAGAATCTCAAGTGATTCTCTTTTTTTGTTGTTTCTTCTTGGCTGGGAGACATTTGACAGAGATTGCTGTGAGGATGTGACACAGCAATGCCAGATCACTGCTGGGGAAATAGAGGGAAATACAGGGTCTCAGCCTTTGCAGGGAGCTGTTCTGTGTCAACAGAGTGGAATTTGATGGCATTTGAGTCACAACATTTTAAATATAATTGCTTGTTCTTTTAACAGAAGAAAATGAAGCTGCGAGGTACCAAAGATCTGTCAGTTGCAACAGTGGGGAAATATGGGACACTGCAAGAGTTTTCCTTCTTTGACAAGGTCAGCATTTGTCCTTTTCTCACTTTCTCTGGACTTATCTTCAGCCTTTTACATGGTTGTTAAGTTGTTGGTTTTCTGTACAATTTATGTGTCAGCACTTAAGACATTCCCTGGCTTTTCAGGTATAGAAAAACCAACAAAAATTAAAATAAGTGGGTTTGGAAGATGAATAGACTGATGATGAATAATTTTCTCAATACAAGTGGCATTCAGGGGCTGTGATCATCTCTCCAAACTGCTGCAGGTGCGCAGGGTGCTCAAGAGTCAGGAGGTCTATGAAAATTTTCTCCGTTGCATTGCTCTCTTCAACCAGGAGTTGGTCTCTGGCTCTGAGTTGCTCCAGCTTGTTACACCCTTTTTAGGGTAAGTTACTAACTTACTTATCTGCCCTTTACTTTGTAGATCCTACTCTGTTATTTTTTGGGCACATTGTGAATGTTTCGGATTTAATTTAGAAGTATCTCCTGGGTAGCAGGCAAAAAAAATGAAATTTAATCCAAAATGAGGAGGAATAAAATCTGAACCTTTAAATTTATCTATACAGCTCTTAATGAGTATTGTGAAAAGGATATTTTCTTCTGTCTGTTCACACTCCCCATTTAATATCTCAAAGTGTAATAAAGGTATAAACATGAAATCTGAGAACAGGGCTGTGAGAAGGATAAACAGCTCCAGCTCTGCTCTGAGCCTCCTGAGCTGTTTGGCTCGCAGAGAAGAGGGAGAATCAAATGGCAAGGATCAGTTTCTCCTCAGGCACTTAAGGGGGAGTGTTTGTGTGGTGAAGGGAAATAATTTTCCTACCTTAAGTAAAAAAAAAAACAAACCCTAGAGCAATTCAGAGAGAATGATAACAGAGGTGAGATGGAGAAAGATTTCTCCCTGCACTGCTGAGTTTGTTGAGATATTTCTGCCTCCCTTTTATGACATGCATTAACCACCCTAAAACTGTCACACTAAAATAACAAAATACTTATGTTTTTGAAGGAAATTCCCAGAACTCTTTGCACAGTTCAAGTCCTTCCTTGGGGTGAAAGAACTTTCCTTTGCTTCTCCTCTGAGCGACCGCTCCGGGGACGGAATGAGCCGGGAAATCGATTACGCCTCCTGCAAACGCATCGGATCCAGTTACAGAGCTCTCCCAAAAACCTACCAGCAGCCAAAGTGCAGTGGGAGAACAGCCATTTGCAAGGAGGTACTCTGGGATCAGGCTCTTCAATCCCTGAACACACACAAAAATCAGAGTGGGGCGGTTTGTGCCACAGCTGCTGCATGTGGGGTCCCCTTTTTGGTGATAATTCAATTTATTCAGCCAATTTATTGAAATAATACCCACATTTCACTTATTTTATCTAAACCTTTCTCAAATCACATCTCTTAATAGCTTTTGAGTCTGTGTGCAGACAGAAATTTATTCCTATAGACAGAAAAGAATATTGAATATCCTGGAATTAATTTTCTATCAGTGGGCCAGTATTGGCTTTGGGGACAATTTTTTCTCTGGAAGAGCCCCATGAGGCAGTGGCTGAGGTGCCATTCCTGCTGTTGTGGGGAGCTCTGTCTCCTTTATTTACAGCTGCTGATCACAGTTTGTGAGGTGATAGTGAAGGTGTTGAGTTTTCTGAACAGGGCCCTGTAGTTCCACACAGACCTCAAATCTGGGGAGCAGTGACCTGGGAATTAGGCCTGGAATATCCTACAGAACCTCAGGAAAGAATTGTGGAAAATACAAGAGAGAAAACCCCATGAGACCAGCTCTGGGCTCACAAGGCTCAATGTCATGTCTGCACTGTTGCAGGTGTTAAATGATACCTGGGTTTCATTTCCATCCTGGTCTGAAGATTCCACTTTTGTCAGCTCCAAGAAGACTCCATATGAGGAGCAGCTGCACCGCTGCGAGGACGAGCGCTTTGAGGTACCTCTGCTGCTGAGCCCCCTCTCTGCTCCCTCAGAAAGCAAAACCTCTGGATTTTACTGAATTAATGAATGGCCAATTCCTGAAAGTTCTGTTGGTGTTTGTTGGTTTGAGGTGGAGTTTGGTGCGGAGTCTAATAGTTCTTCCTAGGCTTGAATCCAGTTCTTCCTAGACTTGAAAGTTCTGTTGGCGTTTGTTGGTTTGAGATGGAGTTTGGTGTGCTGTGCTTGGAGTCTAATAGTTTTTCCTAGGCATGAATCCAGTTCTAAATTGCATGTGACCTTTGGGAGAGCTGGCAGAGGTTTGGTTTCCAGTAAAAACCTTTCTGCTGCTTCCTGGCTCCACCCTGTGGGGCTGGAACACCTTCCACAAAGCTGAGCTGCTGCTCTCCGTGTTCCTGCTCTGCCTGTTCTGACACTGATTTTTGGCAACTCTCAACAGCTGGATGTTGTCCTGGAGACCAATTTAGCCACAATCCGTGTGCTGGAGAGTGTGCAGAAGAAACTGTCCCGCCTGAGCCAGGAGGACCAGGAGAAATTTCGCCTGGATGATTGTTTGGGAGGAACCTCAGAGGTGATCCAGCGCCGGGCCATCTACCGCATCTACGGCGACAAAGCGCCCGAGATCATCGAGAGTCTGAAGAAAAACCCAGTTACTGCTGTCCCTGTGGTTCTTAAGAGGTAATTCTCATTGTGTTGGGTTCTTTAAGAAGATGAAAAAGGATTTTTTAAACAATAAAATGTGAGGAATAGCCTCAAGCTTCGCTTCTGGTTGGACATCAGGGGGAATTTCTTCATGGAAGTGTTTCTAAACATTGTAAGGGAGGTGGTGGAGTCCCCATCCCTGGAGCTGTTCAAAAACCAACTGGACATGGCACTTGGTGCTCTGGTCTGGTTGACAAAGAAGTGATTGATCAAAGGTTGGACTTGATGATTTCAGAGGTCTTCTCCAACCTAAATGGTTTTGTGATTCTCTAGGTGTCATCATCACTGCTGGTGCTTTCTCAAATGTATTTATTGCTTCCAGGAATCAATTCCAGTTTTCCACTGAAAACTTCTTGCTGCACCACAATTGGCTGCATTAAAATGTTTTGGGTGTGTTTCTGTGTCTGTCTGAACTGACATTGTTCATTTATGCAGGTTGAAAGCAAAAGAGGAAGAATGGAGGGAGGCCCAGCAGGGCTTCAACAAGATTTGGAGGGAGCAGTATGAGAAGGCCTATTTGAAATCCCTGGACCACCAGGCTGTCAACTTCAAGCAGAATGACACCAAAGCTCTGCGCTCCAAGAGCTTGCTGAATGAAATTGAGAGTGTTTATGACGAGGTGGGTGTGACAGGAGACGAGCCCTCCTGCATTTCCTGCCTTGCTGGTGTGACCCAGATGTGTCCATAACATCTGGGACCATGTGGAATTGTTGGAAATTGGGTCAAAAACAGCTGTGCCAAGCAGAGGCTTATTCCTCCTGGCAGGAATGCTCTTGAGCATGGATTGGAGGGATCTTTATGTGTTTTTCTCTTGATTACAGCATCAGGAGCAGCATTCAGAGGGGAGGAGTTCATCCACAAATGAGCCTCATCTTATCTTCATCTATGAAGACAAGCAGATTTTGGAAGATGCAGCATCTCTTATCAGCTATTACGTGAAAAGGCAGCCCACCATCCAAAAGGAGGATCAGGCAACCATCAGGCAGATTGTGCATCACTTCATACCCGAGCTGTTCTTCTCTCAGCCACCTGAACACAACATTTCTGAGGAATCAACAGATGAGGACAGAGAAAACCACCAGGGGCAGAACCTGGATACTCCTGAGCTGAGGAAAAAACACGTGCCTGGGCCTCCAAGCAGTCCTTTGGAGACCAAAGCAACCTTCTGTGATGTGACAGCTGCTGAGCCCCACAACACCCTGGATGATGTTTACAGCCTCTTCTTTGTCAATAATAATTGGTATTTCTTCCTACGCCTTCACCAGACTCTGTGCTCCAGGCTCCTCAAGATTTATCGCCAGGCCCAGAAGCAGCTTCTGGAATATAGGACTGAGAAAGAGAGAGAGAAGCTCCTCTGTGAAGGGAGGAAAGAAAAAACCAATGATCCAGCCATGGAGCTAAGACTCAAACAACCAAGTAAGAATAATGCAGGGCTTAGTTCATTCATAATGCTCTGGGTGCTCCATTGTGTGTGTCTGAGTCACCAGGGCCAGCAATGTGAGGGGTGTGGAGGTGCAATCCTCTGCTGTGTTGGTGATTTGTGGACACAGCTCCTTCAGCAGGGCACTCAGGGTGTCACAGGCTGCTTCACAGAGACTTCCTGAACACTGTGATCAGCTGTTCCCAGGTACCTCACTGTAGGAATCCGTTACTTTGATTTACAATGTAAACAGCCCCACAAAGAAATAGTTATTGCCCTGGGCAGGCCTGGAAATGCATGAGGAAAACTGTCCCAGCCTGTCAGGGCAGCTGGCAGGGATCTGCCTGTCTGTCATGTCACTCTCCTGTCTGTCATGTCACTCTCCTGTCTGTCATGTCTCTCTCTGCCCTGCGTTTTGTGGTTCTTGAGCAGTGCTGCTGTGGTGGTGTTCTCAGGGGTCCCAGGACGAGGGAAGAGATGAGGATCTTGACTCCATGGTTCAGAAGGCTGATTTATTATTTTATGATATATATTATATTGAAATGATATATTAAAACGATACTAAAAGAATAGAAGAAAGGATTTTATCAGAAGGCTAGCATGGAATAGAAGGAAATGGAATGATAATAAAATCTTGTGACTGACCAGAGAGATTGGCCATTAATTAGAAACAGCCACAAGAGACCAATCAAAGATGCACCTGTTGCATTCCACAGCAGTACATAATTATTGTTTACATTTCATTTCTGAGGCCTCTCAGCTTCTCAGGAGAAAAAGATCCTAGCAAAAGGATTTTTCATAAAATATGTGACATAAAATCTGTGACATGCTGCCTCTTGCACTGCTTGACTTCACTCTGCCTGTTCTGTGTGTGGAATGAACTCCCTTTCCCCATGCCAGGTGAGGTGGAGCTGGAGGAATACTACCCAGCCTTCCTGGACATGGTGAGGAGCCTTCTGGATGGGAACATTGACCCCACTCAGTACGAGGACACCCTGAGGGAGATGTTCACCATCCACGCCTACATCGGCTTCACCATGGACAAGCTGGTGCAGAACATCGTGCGCCAGGTGAGCCTGGGCTGGGCAGGGCTGGGCATCTCCCCTCACACACTGCCAGCCTTCTCCCAGTGCCCTGCAGAGCAGTGGACGCTGAGCTCAGAGCAAATCCAGAGAAAAGTTAAATCTGACAGGGAAACGCCTCAGCAGAAGTTTAGGGAGAGAATTCGGCTTCTATACAAAAACCGTCTTAGGGGATTTACCTTCCCCGATGTTTTTTTGAGTTCCAGTCTTTTCAAAATTTTGCCATGCTCAAAATGCATCTGTCATTTTGATTTTTTAAGATTTTCTAATGTTTACTGTCTTGTAACAAACTTTCTCACGCACTTTCTGTAAATAACTTATTGTTTTGCATTCTTTATAGAAGAAGAAAAATTTGATAGATGTTTGTCCAGTGTCATTGGAGAGGTGGCACTTTCACTCTCCAATCCAGTGACACTTTTGGAAAACTATAAATGTTAAAATCAGAAAATAAATTTCCCTTTTTTCACCTTGAGAGCAGCACTTATGTTATTTTGTGTCCTATAGTGACATACATCTAAGGCAACACAAAAAATGTCAGATCCTTCTTACTCAAATCTGTCTTCCAGCTGTAGATTTATAGTTAAGGCACATCAGCCCCTCACTCTTCTCTCTTCCTTTTATTGTAAAGTCATGAAAAAGAGAGTGAAATACGGGAAATCTTTGGAGTTTGCTGCTTCAGCTGAGTGTGATGCCATGCTGAATTTCACACTCCTTTATGACACACTGGAGTTAACTCTTGGCCCAGGTTTGCTGACTGAATTCCCCCTTTTTTAATGGAAGCTTCACCATCTAGTGAGCGATGACATCTGCCTGAAGGTGGTGGAGCTCTACCTGAATGAGAGGAAGCGAGGAGCTGCTGGGGGGAATCTGTCATCCCGCTGTGTCCGGGCAGCAAAGGAGACCAGCTACCAGTGGAAGGCTGAACGGTGCATGGCTGATGAGAACTGCTTCAAGGTGAGACCTTGCTGCCAGGGAACTTCACAAAATCACTGAAAACCTTCAGGGAATCTCTCAGGTGACGTTTCACCTGGGAGAGGTTGGGTTTAGAAGCTTCACGGTGAGAGAGTGAGCAATATGGAGAGAAGGTACCAAAATCAGAGCCCAGGCAGTGAGGGGACATTGTGGCACTGCTGCTTCTCTCCTAACTTCTGTTTGTTGTCCAAATCACTTGTGAATATGCAGCATTTTATTGTGAACCCCTGTGGCAAATATTTTCTGTAACTTTATCCCAGGTCATGTTTCTCCAGAGGAAAGGACAGGTGATCATGACCATTGAGCTGCTGGATACAGAAGAAACCCAGACAGAAGATCCTGTGGAGGTCCAGGTAACACCACAGTGACCATGGAGTCTGGGTACCACAGAGCAGATGTCTAAAAATGAGGAAAACTCGTTTCCCTGCTTCATTCCAAACTGTGAGGCTTTCCCAGGAGGACAAGTTTGTCTGGAGGGTGGGCAGAAGACTTGTGGGGCTGTGGCCATTGACAGAAATGGTGCTTTAGCAAAAGAGTAGCAACCTAAATCAGCCTCAGAATAATCTGCTTGGAAATAAACAGGTTTTTTGAGGTGAAGTTTGTCCTGATGAAGTGAAATCTCACTGGAATTGTCTCCCTTGTGTAGCACCTGGCAAACTACATGGAGCAGTACGTTGGGGTGGAAGGAGCTCCCAACACCCAGAACGATGGCTTCCTCCTGAAACCGGTCTTTCTGCAAAGGTGAGCTGCTCCCTGCCCTGAGCCACACCTGCTGCCTCCTCCCTGCCCCTGTGCCAGGGGTTTGGGTGCTGTGCCAGCTCTGGGGGAATGTACTCACCTCTGAGGGGCTGCTCCAGGCAGTGAGCTGCATGGGAATGCTGACAGAGAGATTTACGATCACTGCACTGAGGTTTGTTCATGGAACTGTGTTTGGAATGGAGCAGGATGCACTCAGGATGGGATTCTGGGTCTACTTTGTTCCCATTTCACTAAGTATTTGTCAGAGGATACAGAGGAAGCTCCCGGAGAGAGCCTGAAATACAAAACGTGCAAATACAAGTCCCACACTTGTGCTGCGAGCCCTGTCAGCCGAGGAGGGCACTCCAGCAGGTGTGACACATGCTTTGTCATCCTTGTTTTGCTGCAGGAACCTGAAGAAGTTTCGCAAGTGGCAGTGCAAGCAGGTGAGGGCCCTGCGCAGCGAGGTCAAGAGCTCCTGGAAGCGCCTGATCGGGGTGGAGAGCGCCTGCAACGTCGACTGCCGCTTCAAACTCAACACCCACAAGATGATGTTCATCATGAACTCTGAGGATTACATGTACAGGAGGGGAGCTCTCTGCAGAGCCAAGCAGGTACACACATCTCCCTTTTGCTCCCACTGCAGCCCAGGTGGTAGCAGAGGTTGGGGGGTGTGATGGTGGTCACAGGGGTCTTAGGATGAGGGAAGAGATGTGGGTCTGAATCCATGTTACAGAAGGCTTGATTTATTATTTTATTATATATATTACATTAAAACTACACTAAAAGAATAGAAGGAAAAGTTTCATCTCAGAAGGCTAGCTAAGCTAAGAATAGAAAAGAAAGAATGATAACAAAGGCAGCTGCCTCAGACTCTGTCCGAGTCAGCTCTGCTGTGATTGGCCATTAATTACAAACATCCACATGAGACCTATGACAGATCCACCTGTTGCATTCCACAGCAGCAGATAACCATTGTTTACATTTTGTTTCTGAAGCCTCTCAGCTTCTCAGGAGGAAAAAATCTTAAGGAAAGGAATTTCATAAAAAGATGTCTGTGACAGGGGTGGGAGGCAGAATGTAGGTATCAATAATTCCAATTCCACAATACCAATTGCAGGAATTGTGGCTGAATTCCTGCAAGCTGCACCCAAAAGTTACTACTCTGTGTTGGGTGTAACACAGAAGAGAGCTGGTAAATGCTCTGTACTTTGGATTAGCTTAGCAGCCTTTTCTTTACATGCAAATTACAAGTGGGAGTGGCAGCCATTAGGAAATAGGGGTGGTTAAACGGTCTGTGGTTTCCTGTTTCCGTTTGTGCTGTTCCCAAAGCATTGCACACCTCAGGTAGAACTGAGGGCTTTGGCTCCAAAGCATTGCACACCTCAGGTAGAGCTCAGGGCTTTGGCTTTCCCTCTCAGTGATCTTTACTGCCCTGCTCCTCCCAGGTCCAGCCCGTGGTGCTGCTGAAGCACCACCAGCAGTTCGAGGAGTGGCACAACCGGTGGCTGGAGGAGAACGTGTCCATGGAGGCCGTGGATGTGGTTCAAGACTGGCTCATGGGGGATGAGGATGAGGAGATGGTGCCCTGCAAAACCACCTGTGAGACAGTGAATGTCCATGGGGTGCCAGTGAACAGATACAGAGTGCAGTACAGCCGCCGTCCTGCTTCACCCTGAGCACCCAGAGATGCAGAGCTCTGCTGGTGAAGCACATTTACCATGAGAATAGTGGTGGGAATGCAATGTATGTATTAATGATATTTATCCAAACAGCATTTTACTTTGGATTATCATGTATTTTCCATATGGCATAGACTTGTCTCCTTGCAGTGTAATCCTCCAGCCATCATGAAGAGACTTTGAAAAGCTTTTATGGGAAGGGGGCTCTTGGCATTGCCACACACTTTGGAGCAGTTTCCTGGCTTTAGGAAAGCCACTGCTGACCAGCTCAGTGAGGGGGTGAACTACCACTGGTGGCTTTGTTGGAGAGGTGGAGCTGGGCTGGTGTTTGAGCAGATGCTGGCAGCTGCTTCCACTTCCAAGGGTTTGATATTCCTTATCTTCCTGACTTTGTGCTGTGTTGGAGCCTGCAGAACTCTTCACTGTACCCTGGGGCTTTGTTATCCCTGCGACCCAACAAGGCAACAAATGACTCTTGTTCCTGGTGCTCTGGTGAGAAAAATGCCAAAACTGACACGGGGATGGCCAGCACTCAAGGCTCTGACTCTCCTTCATCAACCAAGTGTTCAGGAGCATGAACTGAGGGAAGAACCCTGAGCTGTGGTGCTGGGATGGGAGTGATGCTCAGCCAGAGATCCTCCTGCTGAAATCCAGAAATCCACTGCTTTGGGAGCTGAGGAGCTGCTGCAGACTCTGCCTTCCAGAATTTCCATGGGGAGGAGCGTCCATTGCGAGGTCTGGCCTGGTTTTTGGGTTTGTGTTTTGCATGTTGGAGGGCAGCTCCGGCGCTGGGCGTTTCCCTGCCCTGCCCCCGGCGCTCGGGGCTGCAGCACATCGGTGCCATCGGCAGATGGAGCTCCCGGAGCACGGCTGGGAGCTGAGACCCAGCCCAGGGGCTCTGCTGTTCCTGCTGGGTCAGCACAGGCGCTGGGTTGGCAGGGACACACGGGAATCTGCGAGGAGCAGAGGGAGATCCAGCCACAACCATCCTAGAGAGCATCCATACTGCTATTGAAGCTTTTTTTGCCATGAAGCCTAACACAGCCTGCCCTGATCCCTGCAGAACACTACATCTGACTTTATCTAGTGAGAAATCAAGGAAATTTACCGGTGTTTGTCCTGCAGCCCCACTGTGACTTCTTCACTCCTGTTTTTCAGTGGCCAAGGGCAAGCACGCTGTCTGTGGAGTGTATTACAAAATTAACATTTTTGAGGCATACCCAGCCTCCTTTCAGCTTTGCTTCCAACTTTTCCCTGGCTTTTGGGGCAATAACCCCCCCCCCTACCCCTGAAACTTTCTGTGGCTTTGATTTTTAGGTTATGATTTCTGCCAGACCTAAGGAGCAGCCTGTAGGATTTGTCCTGGGTTATTTCCACTGTACGACATTTGGTTTCACAATTGTCTCACTTGACAGTAGAAAAATTGGCCTTTGGGGTATGTTTAATAGAAAACTGTCCCAAGTCTTTGTCTTTTTTTGCAAAATAATCTGTGGGAGGGAAGGAGGGAGGCCACTCTCTGGCATTCGTGGCCACTTGCACAACCACTGCCAGCAGAGACTTTGCAAGAGCCCCTGTTCTCCTGGGCTGGGTTTCTGCTAAACTTTGGTTCCTGAAATGATCTGAAGGTTCTCCCCCTGCCCTCCTTGCAGTGAAAAAGAGACCACGAGGCTCTGCAGGGGCTGGGGGGAGCAGGGGGACAATCCCAGTGCCAAGCACAGTGTCCCCCTTTCCCTTCCAGCCAGCTTACCAAATCACACCTCAGCCCTGCTCACCTCTCTGCTGTCTCCCAGTGGAGATGACAATTGTGCCAAATTTTATGGTTTTATGATACAGAAAACTGTTTACTAGAAAATAGGTGGCAACTTGTGGCTTAAAATGCATTTGATTCCAGGTGTCCCAAGGTGGGCAGCACACCTGGGCACCGTCCTGTTCCATCACCCATTCTAAGTGTACTTCAGGTATTTTTATCCTTATTTTGTAAACCTTAATTTATAATCTGAACTGATTAAGCAAGACTTTTGCCCTTTTACAGTGCTATTGTCTCAAAGCTGAGAGTAGCAAAGGATGTGAAGGGAATATCAGGCAGGTTTGAGAGGGGCTTGTTCATGTCTGAGGGTTTCAGCTGTGTAACTGCACGACCTTGAGTCAAGAGTTTGTTCTTCCATTTGTTTGAAGGATTCTTTGCTTTTGGGCTTGTAATTGCTTTGCCAGCTCCTTGAATGTAGTTTTTTTTATATTTATTTGCACATTCAAGTAAAATAAAATATTGATTTTAAAAGTCTGCAGCTGTCACTGTTTTATATTTCATTCCAACTAATTTAAACTTTGTGACAACCCCCAGAATTGATTGTTTTTTGCCTGAAAGTGGATTTTAAATGGGAGAAAAACGCAATGGAAAGGTTGAAGGCTGCAGGGTGTGCTGATGCAGCTGTGTGTCAGCAGATGCTGTGTGAGGGTGTGAGCAGTGCACTGCTGATGGAAAAGGGAAATAAATTCCCTGCAAGCAGAGATCCCACGCAGGAGCTGGGGCTGCACTCACCAAAACCCCTCCTGCAGCAGGGAGCCCAGGGGGTGGCAGAGTTGCTCCACCAGAGAGCTCTCAAAGCAAACACTGGAAGGGCTGCAGCTGTGCCAGGCCTTGGCATGGAGCTCAGGGCAAGGTTCTGCCCCCCGAGGCTGCTGGGCACTGCCCAGGCTGCCCAGGGAATGGTGCCAAGGCTGCCAGAGCTGCAGGAGAGTTTGGACACAGAATTCACAGAATCACTGGGTTGGGAGAGACCTTCAAGATCAAATGCAACCCAACCCCAACCCCTCAGCTGAACCCTGGCACCCAGTGCCACATCCAGGCTTTGTTAAACACACCCAGGGATGGGGACTGCACCACCTGCCCAGGCAGCCATTGCAGAACTTTATCACCCTTTCTGTAAAAACCTTTTATCCTGATATCCAACCTATATTTTTTTTCCTAATATCCTAATTAGGTTTTTCCGAATATCCTACCTATAGGATAGGATCTCACCAACTTCCTAATACCCGAACTACATTTTTTTCCTGATATCCAACCTGTATTTCCCTTGGCGCAGCTCGAGGCTGTGTGCTCTGGTTCTGTCAGTGCTGCTGCAGACAGAGCCCAGCCCCAGCTGAGCACAGGCACCTTTCAGGAGCTGTGAGAGCGATGGGGGCACCCCTGAGTCTCCTTTTCTCCAGGCTGAGCACCCCCAGCTCCCTCAGCGGTTCCTCACAGGGTTTGTGTTCCCAGCCCCTCACTGACAGAGCCCTCAGGGGTGTCAGGGTGGGGTTTTTGGGATGTCTGTGCAGGGACAGGGCTGGATTTGATCCCTGAGGGTCCCTCCCAGCTCTGTGACCTTTTCAGCTTTTCCCAGCCCAGGCTCAGAGCTGTGTCACAAAGATGCAGGGCCAGGGGCTGGATTTGATCCTTGTGGGATCCTTCCAGCTCTGGAGCTGTGTCCTGCCCGGCAGTGACTCCTTGCAGCCTGGTTCCTGCCCAGCAGCACCTCTGAGGTGAGGCACAGCCCCAGGAGCCCCTCAGGGAACACCAGCAGGGCTCAGGAGAAGGGGCTCATCCCCGTTCCCAACCCCACCAGCACATCTGCTACAGGTTAAGGCAACACAACTGCAACCATGAAAATAACCCTCCACCCGCCTTTCCCTCAGCCTCCCCAAATTCCTGGCTAATAACATGTTTAAGTGTGTTCCCTGTGAGCTCCGCAGGACAAATGAATGAGTGGATTTTGCAAATGAAGCTGCAGTGATGTGACCCAGAGCTGATAGGAGTTTCCTTGACATCATCCCCAACACTTCCGTTGCCATAACAAAAGGCAGCTCTGCTCTCTGGGCAGCCCCCTGCTCAGTCACAGGGAAACAAAGTGTTGTTCTCCCCAGAACAACCCTCTGTGCACAGAATAATTGGATTAAAATGGCGGTGGGGGGGCGGTCTCAGAGGACACAGCCCACTTTTGCACTTTGCAAGTCTTCTCTTGGTCCTCTCACAAAGGGGATGTTCCCTGAGCTGCACAGCCAGGTGTGACATGAGAGCTCTTGGAGTTCTCAGTGGACAGCAGCAAACAGCTTAAAAACGTCCTTCAGGTTTGCAGGATGGGATAGGTACAAATGGTTTGCACAATTAAACCCAGAGTTGTTAAACCTGAGTTCAGCATTTAACATTATAGGATGTTTTTTAATTGTTTCCTCATCACAGGGATGCACTGGGAGAGTTGGGGTTCTCTCATCAGTGAGAGAGTCTGGTGAGCAAACACAAATTGAGGTTTTCTTCATGTTTTAACCATTCCTCTGGATTAGAACTAACTAATTCAATTTACAGACTAAATTAAAATCTGGCAACTCCTTACCTGTGCTAAAGAGAAGTTAACTAAACTCCTAGTTAACTAAACCCCTAACCTGTGCTAAAGAGGATTCATTCTTCATAAAGAATGAATCCAAAGGGTCCTGATGCTGAGAAGGAATGATGATGATGATGATGATGATGATGATGATGATGATGATGATGATGATGATGATGATGCTGAGGCTGTGTCAGACCAGGTGTCACTATTTTACTGAGAAAGGCCCTTCCAAAAGCTATTCCAGAGCACTGAGCTGTAGGGGTGTTAATAAGCTTCAAATTTTCCAGGAAAATGTCTTCACATGGACTTTTATGGTGTGAAGTGACAACTGCCAGCAGGCAGAAAAGCAGCTCTGAGAAGCCTCCCTGAGCAGGGTGAGGCTGAGGAGAAAGTCTGGGATCACCCAGGGTGGGATCCCAGAGGATCAGGAGAGATGCGGGATGAGCAGGAGGAGAGGAGAGCATTCCCTGGAGCCATGGAGAGTCTCAGGATGGCCCAGGGAGAAGGAGGGGACCTGTGTCAGAGATTTTAGGGCACCTTGAATGTGCAGAACCTGCAGAATCAGCTCCAAGCTGCTGCTCAGGAACCCCCTGGAGCTGCCACAGTGAATCCCATCCTTTACCCACCACAGTTTGCTCTTCCAAGCCTCCAAGATGTGTGGGACAGGCCAGGTGGGGTTTGCACCCTCCCTCTGAGCTCTGAAATCCCCAGCCTGATTTCCAGCATTACATCTTTTGGCTTCAGAGCCACGGAATGGAAGAGCCCCTGCTCCCGGGAGATGATCTATTGCACAATGAATTACTTTAAAACCAAATTGTTACCCCACAGGGCAGGGATCACACGACTTAAAGAGATGTTAACAAGCCGTGACAAACCTCTGGCATCAGAATTTTCAGGCAAGCTGTTCTGCATCTAAGGCAGTCACTAAAGATCACACAGCATCTGAAAAATGAAGGATACAGAGATGAGTAACCCCTCTCTGCTCCACTCCAGAGACCTGCCCATAGGAAGCAGGGCTGTGATTTGCACACTATCTGAACCTGATTATGGCTAATTTTTTGCATACAGAGCATGGAAAGGATCCTGGCTGAGGCATGGAAAATATGTGGCCACATGAGTCATTCTGCAATGGTTCATAAATCCTGAGAGAATCACAAAAGCAAAACATCTAACATTGCATCTTCCCTCTCCCTGCCAGTGCAACTCCACCTCTTGACACGCTCGGCACAGGGATGTGGGAATATGGTGAAAGCAGAGGAAATAGGATCATTTTCTCCTTGGAATAGAAGAATCTCATCAAACAGCAGCCAGGCTCAGATTTGCAACCTTCACAGAAGAGGCCATTCATGAGGAGAGGAGAAAGAAACGAGCTGCTCCTCCTCGCCTTGCCAAACCAAATTTACAGTTCCTACTGCCTGGGCTCCAGCTCCTGTCCTTCCTTCCTTCCCTGCAGAGCACAGCCCAAAGCCCAGCACCCTCCTGCCCCACTGACCCACACCACACTGGGGCTCTGACACAGGAGATGGGAGAGGATTTAGGTGTCAGGACTCAGTGCATCCCTCTGGGTGTCCAGAGTTGCCCAGAACCCTGCTGGGGGGCTCAGAGACCCTGGCACACAGCCCAGAGCACCTGGGGATTTGATTGTGACCTCTGGAGCAAGCTACCAGCTTTGTATGAGGACCTGAAAGTCACAGAAATTTAAATAGTATAATAATAAAATGATCACGGGGTGAAAATGTAGATTTTAGGATTTTTGGTATGGGGGTTATGGGGACAGGATGGAGGAACTTGGGTGTGTCCTGCCTTTCTTCTTCTTCTTCTTCTTCTTCTTCTTCTTCTTCTTCTTCTTCTTCTTCTTCTTCTTCTTCTTCTTCTTCTTCTTCTTCTTCTTCTTCTTCTTCTTCTTCTTCTTCTTCTTCTTCTTCTTCTTCTTCTTCTTCTCCATTTTCTGCAGTGATGTTGGCACCTTGGGATTGGTTTAGAGTAGAAGTGCACTGTCTAACACAGGTGATGGGTATTGGGAATTAAGTGTAAATATGTTATAGGTAGTTTGTAGTATAAAAGGACAACACAGAGAGTGCCCTGTGGCTGCCCTGGTGAACAGAAAGTAAAATTTTATAGATAAGAATTAATAAATGACTTCAAGAGTGAAAAGTGAAGAGTCCAGACTCGTTATTCAGACACACAGGCTGAAACAGAGACACCCTGCACATCTCAGGGCAGCAATTAACAACCATCTACCCAAGAGATTTAGGAGCTTCCCAGAGCAGAGCACAGGAGGGACCTGCCTGGGGGTTGGAGCAGGTGGAACCTGGCAGGAAAGGGTCTTAAGGCTCATTTAGCCTCTGCCAGGCCCTGTTCCAGCATCATCTGGGTTGTCTGCAGCTCCCTGCGCTGCTCTGGGTTCTTATCCCAGGCACAGTGGGGATTGTGCAGGGTGGGACTGCTCAGCTGTGGGGAAAAGCAGCTTTTTGTGGGGCAGGAGTGGCTGGAGCTCCCCATTATCTCCCCACCAGCAGGGACTTCCTGAGTGCCCTTTGCAGGCCCCTTTCCTGCTGCTTGGAGCTGCTCTCCCTGTCCCAGTGCTTTATCAGAGGAAGCAAAGCTTCTCCTCTCTGGGCCACCCACCCTTGGTGTGTCATGGTGCTCCTGCTGCTGCTTTCCAGTGCAAAGTCCTCCAAAAACCAGAGGGCTTTTAACCATCCCCTGCAGTAAAAGGTGCAGGAGCTTGGTGCTGTTTAGCCAGGAATCAAAGGGAATTTAAAGGATAAAATGGAATAAAGGGGAATAAAAGGGAATAAAAGGGAATAAAGGGGAATAAAAGGGAATAAAGGGGAACTCAGAAGGGCCCAGCCTGTCCTGAAGGCTGCAAGGCTGACACTAAAACCCTTCCACTGCCAGAACACGAGTCCTGCAGGAGCCCCCTGGAATCACTGGCAGATCTGTGTGGTCTGCAGCTTTGATGTCTGGGATATCTCCCTGTTTGTAGTACCAGCAAATGCTGTGACTCAGGCTTGAGGAAAAGACTTCAGCTCACCCACAGAGCCACTCAGGTCTCTGCAGTGGAGAATGCTCAGCATTTCCATGGGCTGAGCTGCATGGGTTCTGTTTACGTGCAGACCAAACCCCACATTTGTTATTTCCAGGAATATTCCGGAGCAGGAAGGAGACCCAGATGAGTCACTTGAGCCACCATCTCACTCTGAGGGTGAAGTGCAGCCCTAAAACACTTCAGGCCTGGGTGGACAAGCCCCTCCCAGTCCCAGTCTGACGCTGGGGGTGTCCAGTGGTGCCAGCCCCTCCATCCCCTCATCCTTCCGAGGGTTAAGGAGCAGCAGGAGCAGGAAATGCGTAAGCAGGGTCCCTCTGCTGCTGCTGCTGCTGCTGTTGCTGCTGCTCCCACACAGCTCTGGGCTCTGCCAGACCCTGCACTGCCATGGGCACCCTTGGGATCAGGCAGCTCCTGCTCTGCTGGGCCCTCTGGGGACTCTGCCTGGCCTCAGACTATGATGGTGAGTGTCTGCTTTGGGTCAAAGCTGCCTCTTGTTAAAGTGCTGGGTGTTTGGAGCTTTGTAAAAGCCCTGAAGTCCCTTTTTGTAATGGGTTCACATGGGAGGATGCTCTGATAGAGCTTCGTGTGGCTCTTGTTGAACAGAGGTGATACAGCAGAGAAAGAAGGTGGGGTGGAAGAAACTAGAAAGAGAAAGGAAAAAGAGAGGAGTAGTATACCAGAAAGGACTCAAAAGCTAAATCTTCAGCTAATTATACACCCAGAGCCACAACTTTACACTGGAGTGGGTCCAGAACTACAGATTGTTGTGAAAGCCCAGCAGAGGAATTGTTCTCTGGGTTCCCAGGCCTGTTCATGAATTTACAAAGAAATTGTTCCCTGGATTCCCAGGAATGTTCATGGCTGAACAAGGGAATTTCTCTCTGAATTCTGAGGCCTGTTCATGGCTGAACAAGGGAATTTCTCTCTGGATTCCCAGGCCTGTTCATGGCTGTACAGAGGAATTGTTCTCTGGATTCCCAGGCCTGTTCATGGCTGTACAGAGGAATTGTTCTCTGGATTCCCAGGCCTGTTCATGGTTGTACACGGGAATTTCTCTCTGGATCCCTAGGCCTGCTGAGAGCTGTAGAGCATCACAGTCCACTGTGAGCTGTGGGAAACCACAGGGCAAAGGAATCAGGGCTGTTCTCAGAGAGGTGGCTGAGGGTGGCTCCTGCACGCCTAACTCTGCCAGCTTTTTGTGCCTGTCACTCAACAGCCTTTCCAGAATATTCCCAGTTGTAGGGACACAACAGAAAAGACAAAGAGCAGCCTTTGGGGTGAGCTGTGTGCTCAGAGTGTGTAACAGGCTGAGTGAGGAATAGGCTGAGTGAGGAACAGACTGAGTGAGGTAAAGTCTGAGTGAGGAATGGGCTGAGCGAGGAACAAGCTGAGTGAGGAACACAGGCTGAGGAATAGGCTGAGTATGGAATAGGCTGAGTAAGGAACAAGCTGAGTAAGGAATAGGCTGAGTGAGGAACAAGCTGAGTGAGGAACACAGGCTGAGGAATAGGCTGAGTATGGAATAGGCTGAGTAAGGAACAAGCTGAGTAAGGAATAGGCTGAGTGAGGAACAAGCTGTGTGAAGAACAGACTGAATAGGAACAGGTTGAGTGAGGAACAGGCTGAGTGTGTAGCAGTCTGAGTGTGTAACACGCTGAGCGAGTAACATCCTGAGTGAGTAACAGGCTGAGTGTGTAACATCCTGAGTAACAGGCCTCCTTCCCCTCCCAGATTACTCCCAGAACAGCACCAGCGATCAGCCCAGCACTCCAGAGGTCACCCCTTGTCCCCGAGCCATCCCGGGGGACCAGGCCATGGTCAACAACGTCACCTACCTGCTGATCCCCGAGGCCACCCGTGCCCAGCTGGGCAGTGCCATCACGGTGCGCCTCATCCCGTGTCTGTATGTCCTGGTGCTGCTGCTGGGGCTGCCCTCCAACGCCCTGGCCCTGTGGGTGCTGGCCACGCGGGCCGAGCGCCCGGCGCCCACCGTGTTCCTGATGAACCTGGCCACGGCCGACCTGCTGCTCATCTCCGTGCTGCCCTTCAAGATCTCCTATTATTTCCTGGGCAACCACTGGCCCTTCGGGGAAGGGCTGTGCCGCCTCACCACGGCGCTGTTCTACGGGAACATGTACTGCTCCGTGCTGCTGCTCAGCTGCATCAGCGTGGATCGCTACCTGGCCGTGGCTCACCCCTTCTCCTCCCGCGCTTTCCGCACTCCCACCTTGGCCGCCAGCACCTGTGCCGGGGTCTGGCTCTGCTCCGCCGCCCTCACGCTGCCCCTGACCCTGCAGCAGCAATCCTACCCGCTGCTCGGGGCAGGCCTCACGCTGTGCCACGACGTGCTGCCCAGGCATGACGACGATGGGTTTTACTTTTATTATTTCGTGGTGTTGATCTCCTGCGCCTTCCTGCTGCCGCTGGTGCTGCTGGTGCTGAGCTCGGGCGCGGTGCTGCGCGTCCTCCTGCGAGGGGGAGGCCGCTACGGCCACGCCGCCAAGCTCACGGCCCTCATGGTGGTCACTCTTGTGGTTTTTTATGCTCCCAGCAACATCCTGCTGCTGCTTCACTACTCCAGCCCCTGCTCCAGGCTGCACGGCCAGCTGTACCTCAGCTACATGGTCAGCCTGGCCCTCAGCACCTTCAATAGCTGTGCTGATCCCTTTGTGTATTATTACGTGTCGGAGGATTTTCGGGAAAAGGTAAAGAGGAGAGTGTTCAGGGGCAGCAAAAAAACCACCACGTCCCTAAAGACCTCCAAGGAAACGCTGCCCCGTTCCAAGAACTCGCTGGTGTGAGCCTCCAGGGCACTCATCATGCACACAGAGGGGATAAGAGGAATTCAGCACTGGAATTCCACAAGTTTCACCCAGAACAGCGTTTTGGGGCCAAGTGCTTTTCCCTGTTTGCACAGATAAGAATGAATAATGCCAGGCTGTGGGGTTCTTTGCCCAGACAAGAGGCTGAGTGCTGGACACATCCGTCCTGCACTGGGACACTGCCTGCAGCTTCTCAGCTGCTCACACACCACCAGGGAGGTTCCTCAGATGGGTCTGGTGTTCCTCCAGAACTCTCCCTGCTAGTTCTGCTCCTGGCTTGTTCTCCGTCCTTAAATGCATATTCCCTTCCCCTAAAACTGAAGAAGACCCATCATTGCAGCCCCAGATTTCTAAATGTATCAAAAGCTACTCTCCTGAACTAAAGCAGTCTGTCAAAAGAGTGCAGAACACTGGCTTGTGTAGCAAAAACATTCTTGGCTTGATTTGTCAGCAATGTCAGCCCACTGTTGGTAAAAGGTGTAAAAATCCTCTTCACTCATCCCTGTTTTTGCAAATCACCCTTGGCATCCATCATTCCTTTCAGGCAAAGGTTGTGTTAATGGATTTTGTGAAAAAATGATGTCTGATGAAGGGAAATAGTAAAGTAGGAATGGAGTAAAGCCTCTGGTACTCCACGCTCCCTTTGAGCAATGTCACCCACAGCCAAAAGCTGGCTCTGATCAAAGAGGTGCTCAGGTTTGTTGTTTGTTGGAACCTGCTGCAAATCTGACAAAATGCAGCCTGCTCATCTCTCAGACACAACTGGGGCACAGCTCTGAGAGCAGCCAGGTAGAAATGAGCAATAAACCTCTTTAGAGCTCCTTAATTCTTTCGTTTTCCCAGCACAGGCTTGACAACATAAAGTGTGAATACGAGGCAGAGAGGATTGTCTTAAAATCAGTTTTTAATAAAATATTTATCAGAATCTAAAACAAACACTTTTCTGGACTCAGACTTGCTAAGATGTGTGTGAACAAACCAACAACTGGTCAGAGAGCTGTTTGTGTGTACCTGTGGGGGCAAAAGGCAGGGGAAACACAAAGCTGGGCTCCAGGTGCTGGGCACTCACTCAGAAACAGCAGAGACTTAAAAAAAACCCCAAACCCAAACCCAAAGCCAGGCTGGGAGAGGTTTTCTAAAGAGTTTCTCTATTCACAATAATGAAAACCAGGTTATTGTGCATTAAATGTCAACAGTCAGTGTGAGCAAAGCAAGTGCTGGTGTGTCAGGGATGTTCTTCAAGCAAGCTGAACATTCTTGTGGTATTTGCTTTCTACTGAGGCTGATTAAGAAGGAGGGGAAGAGGCAAGACCAAAACACAGGACAAGAAAGAACAAGGGGGACTATTGCTTTAAAATAAATACCATGGTAATGATTACTCTGCATAATGTACAGTTACAAATATATAAATATTCATTTCCTTGAAAGGATTGCAAGCATCAATCACTGATAACTAGCACTGCTGCAGCTGTTCAGTCACAGAACTCGGTGGAAGAAGCAATTTCTGTGTCTTACAAACCCACTGGCACTTTTCTCCTTTTGCAGTGAGGGACCATCAGGAAAAGGAAAGGAGAAATATCTCTGATAGAGGGAGGCAAAGTCTTTAAACCAGAAATAACCCAAAGCAGCAGCAGCAGCAGCTGCTGGCCTTGCTGGCTTTGGCTTTCCAGCACCCAGCTGGTCTTTTCCTTGGTGGAAAAATAAAAAAATAAAACCAATCTTTCTGTCTAAACTGCCTGGCTGAGGTACATAAAATGGGAGCCTGAGATGTCCTTGTGCTCTCAGGGACAGGAGGGAGACTGAGCAGAGCTGGGTCTAAGCCTGTGAGTGGCTTTGAATCTGTTCCGCTGTGCTGCTCAGGGATCCAGTCCTACAGCTTCTGTATTCCAAGCAGGATGTTGAACAATGGAGAAAAAATAATCTATGATTTTTTCCCCCCTAGATAAGAGTGAATGATGGTTACAAGAAACATGAATAGCAAATGTGGGACAGGGGAAAGCTCTGGACCCTCAGCTGGGGTGGAGAAGGGAGCAGAGACCTCCTTTATTCCTGTGATGGGGGGAAAAGGCAACCACAGCGGTGGAACTGCAGGTTCCTTGACTCATTTCCTTCAATAAAATCACCTTTTTTCTTTTTTAGCCACAAAGAGGAGCTGGTTTGGTGCAGCAAGAGCAGGGGAGGCAGAGGCTGCCAAGAGCAGAGGGACTGGAAGTGCCAAGGCTGGGGGTGAAGTGAGGATCCAGAAATCCTGTCCCATCCCCTCCCACACACTGCCCTGCTCTGTCTGGCTCTGAGGACACTAAAGCTGCTCTGCCTTTGCCTTCTGAGGGTCCAGGGCTCTCTGGCTTCCCTTTGAATTGTAAAACAGAAGCCAGACTCCTCTGCCTCCAGCACTGGCACAGAGATCTCTCAGACAAGGCCCTGATTGATGGGCTGGCACCACCAGCAGGAATTATTTACCTGGCAGCAGCAGGGGGATGTCTGCAGCTGGAATTAGGACATTACATGTCCCACAGCCCGAGGGAAGTGAAGAAAGCCAGGTTTGATTCTTGGCAGGAGCTCCCTACCCTCATCTCCTCATCTCCAGGAGGAGATCTGAGTGCCCAAAGATCTGTGAGAGGACCAATACATTTCAAATTACTTCAAATATCTCTCCACTGGGTGTACAATGGGTGAGAGAGAGGAGAGGAACACCAGAAAGGGACTGAGGACTGAGCACAGGTCCCAGCTCCTGGATGAAGGCAACCACAGCCATCACCAGGGTGACCAAATGCCTCATCCTTCAACTCTCAGCACCAAACAGCTGCAGCCTGAACCAGCAAACAAGCAGGGCTTGTATTGTGCAGTTTTGAGTTTTATAAAAGGAAAAAAAAAAAAAAAAAGAAAAGAAAATAAAAAAGGAATCTTGTTGCAGCTCACAGTAGGCCTGTTATTTACCCAGGGATAAATATTGACCCAGTCCTGTGTGTGTACACAATAGCCTGCCAGGACAGTTGCTTGCAGGAGGTGGAATTTTAGTTTAAAGGCATTAATTTACCTGCCAGGCAGGAATGCAGCTGCCAGGGTGAGGGCAGGATCTGCCCCTGCACACCCTGGACCCTCATCCCAGCAGGATCCCCATGAGGGGAGGCTGGCACAGCTGCCAACTTCTGAGGCAGCTCAGAAATTTCTGGGAACTTCAAGAGCCAGACCTTCATCATGTCAACTGCATTCTGCAAATGTCTGGCCCCAGACAAAAAGGACTGGAAACTACACATGCCCAACCTCTGGGACACCTCCTGGTTGTCCCCATGTGGACATTTTTCTGGAATAAACTTGCCTTTATTCTGGAATGGAATGTCTATACTGGGATATATTCTTGTCATGGTTCCTGTGTAAACAAGCCTTAAAAATGAATGGAACTGGGCTTTTTTTTTTTTTTTTCTGTTTCCATTCACCAATAAACACCCTCAAAAAGGAGTTTCCACCCTGCTCTGGGTCCTGGTAACAATAGAAGTGGGAAGATAAAATATTAACACTATTTTGCAAGAGGCAATTGCATGTAACTCCTCCAAAGAGAACAATGCTGCTCCAGGCAGGAAGGGAAACTCAAAAAATCTTGGCTCCTGCACTTTTGGGAACACAAAGCTTTTCTTTTTAAGTTTTGCCACGTTGCTTGGGGCAGGTCAGACCGAGGGAGTCCAGCCTGTGACACCAGGGATTGGTACTGGCCAGGGAGCACCAGGACCAGAACATGCTGTGCTGGATGCCAGTGGGAGCAAAATAAAAGGGGTTGGTGAAGTCAGGCAAATATTTAAAAAAGGGCTGTGCCTGAGCCAGGTTCATTTTCAGGGGCTGAGAAGGCTGCAAGCAGCCCCTGTCAGCACATAGTGCAACACAAAGAGGGCTCCCCCACCTCAGCCCTGCCTCTGCTCAGGCTGCAAACAGCAGCAGACATGAAACCTTTCAGCCCTGGCAGTGGATTTCAGTTTTCTCAGGTTAAATGCACCTCCCTGAATAGTGGAGCTACAGGCAAGTGTTTCTTTCCTGATGGGCTGGGGGAGATGAGCAGCCTCTTGCTATGTTATAATTGGCAAAACACACTGATTTTTTATTATTATAATTTGAGAAAAAAAACTTCTCAGCCATCTTTCCTCAAACAGCAGTTCAGCTAAGCACAAGGCCTGGACTTAGCTTCTAAGTGTAGCTAGGAAATGGCATTTGCAGAAAATCCTGATAGCAGAGAAAACACTTGGAAATGCTCTATCAAAGTTTGAATTCCAGCCCCTATTTTTCTCACCTAGAGGGCACACAGCATATTGGTCTCTCACCACTGGGAGGGCTCCAAAGAGGATGCACAAGAAGGCAGGAAAATGGACAGGAAAATAACTCTGAGTGTCCCCCTTAGAGCTCCAGATCTGCCCCGTGGGGCAGCAAAGGCTACAGTTCTGAGGGCATCAGCAAGTAGTCATCATTCAGGTTCTGTTCTGCAGCAGGTCATCATCTGGAGGAGCAAACTCATACAGGAGTCGATTCTGAGCCTCTTCTCTGGATTTAAATTATGTATTTCTGTGGGGAAGAGAACACAAGGAGGAAAAGTCACCTTGCTGTGATGCATCTTCGTGAGATATTGCTAAGCCTGGGAAAGCTGAAAAGGTCACAGAGCTGGGAGGGACCCTCAGGGATCAAATCCAGCCCTGTCCCTGCACAGATCCCCCAAAAACCCTACCCTGACACCCCTGAGGGCTCTGTCAGTGAGGGGCTGGGAACACAAACCCTGTGAGGAACAGCTGAGGGAGCTGGGGGTGCTCAGCCTGGAGAAAAGGAGACTCAGGGGTGCCCTTATCACCCTCTACATCCCCCTGAAAGGTGCCTGTGCTCAGCTGGGGCTGGGCTCTGTCTGCAGCAGCACTGACAGAACCAGAGCACACAGCCTCGAGCTGCATCAAGGGAAATACAGGTTGGATATTAGGAAAAAAATCTAGGTTGGATATTAGGAAAAAAATATACATTGGATATCAGGAAGTTGGTGAGATCCTATCCTATAGGTAAGCTATTAGGAAAAACCTAATTAGGATATTGGGAAAAAATATAGGTTGGATACTGGGAAAAATTTATCATTCTTTCAGTTTTTAATGGAAAGGATGATGAAGTTCTGGAATGGCTGCCCGGGGAGGTGGTGCAGTCCCCATCCCCGGGTGTGTTTAACAAAGCCTGGATGTGGCACTGGGTGCCAGGGTTCAGTTGAGGGGTTGGGGCTGGGTTGGACTCGATGATCTTGGAGGTCTCTTCCAACCCAGTGATTCTGTGAACTATGTGAATTGTGTGAATTCTGTGTCCAAATTCTCCTGGAGCTCTGGCAGCCTTGGCACCATTCCCTGGGCAGCCTGGGCAGTGCCCAGCAGCCTCAGGGGGCAGAACCTTGCCCTGAGCTCCAGGCCAAGGCCTGGCACAGCTGCAGCCCTTGCTGGGCTCCTGTCCCTGTCACTCCAAAGCAAGATCCATGTCCATTCCCCCTCCCCACCTTCCCTGGGCTCCTCTGCTCCAGCCGAACACACCCAGTGACAGATCACTCCATCCCCTTGGGGATGAAACCACTGAGGTCCCAGAGCCTTTTCCAGCTGCCCCTTTCCCTTTTTGGGGAACTGACCAGCACAAGGACACCACAGGTGGCTCAGAGCTCTGATGTGGACTCACCATTCTGCTGGGGTGGCCTCAGCCTGGCTGCTGTCCCCTGCCCTGGAGGTGCTGGCCGTGCTCAGCTCTGCTGCCAGCTCGAACGCGTCGCCCTCCACGGCGAAGGCGTCGGGGTCGTACTCGTAGGAGTAGTAGGACAGGTCTGAGTGCAGGGGGGGCCCCTCCTCGGCTGCTGGGGGAACCAGAGCTGCAGGAGCTGCAGGAGCAGGGCAGGGCAGCAGCAGGAAGGGGTTTTAGTCAAGGACACCAGGGCATTTCATTGTGATTTCAGGGTTTACCCCCAAAACCTTGGGTCGCTCCCTGATAATTCCCTCCCAGGTGTGTCAGTCACCTCTCCTTTCCCCTCCCAGCACTGTCTGCCAATTCTGGAATTCCAGAAGGGTATGGAATTGGCAGATTCAAAGGTGATGGCAGATTAAAGGATGCTCTCTACCCCTGTGTAGCCATGATATTTTCTGAAATATCCTTTCCTTAAGATTTTATTCCAATACCAGGGAAGGTATTGGTGGGGTTCATAGGGGAGGGGAGAAGCTGCTGCAAAAGGAGTTTTCTATTTCCCAGTCTGAGAAATTGGAATAAAATGAAAGGAAAGAGGGGGAAGAAAGAGAGGGGAAATAAGGAAGAAAAGGGAAAACAAAGGGGGAAGGCAAATAAAGGTGGGAAGAGGGGGAAACAAGGAGAGGAAATGAGAAATCAAGGGGGGGAAGAAGAAGAAACAAGGGGGAAAAGAAGGAGAGAAAGGTGAAACAAGGGGAGAAAGAAGAAACAAGGGGAGAAAGAAGGAGAAACAAGGGGGAAAAGGGAAATAAAGGGAGGCAAAGGGCAATGTAGTTTGAAAAATGTCTCCTTTTCCAGCATGGAATTAACTGAGGTGCTGAAGTTCAAGCCCATCAGCCTGAGAGCTGCACACAGTGAGATAAAAGTGTCATGCAGAGGGCAGATGGCACAGGGGGTTCACTCTGCACCCTGAAAATCTCCCCTCACCAGGCACCTCAGGTAAGGAGAGCCCCATCTCTATGGGGACATGTCCTGTGTGCCCTCAGCTGTGCCTCATTCCATAAAACAAGTGACAAAGCTGCAGGGACACCCTGAGGGAACAGCTCACCTGGTCACTGATCAGTGCAGGCAGCCAATTTTCTTTTGGGGAAGGTTTTGAGGCCAGGAAGCCACAGCAGAGCCATGGACTCCAGCCTGGATGAGGAGCTGAGGCACCTCTGCCCCAGCACAGTCACACAGCACTGAAATCTCCATCACTTTGTGTAGGGACAGCCCAGCACAGGCAGGAGCAGGAATTTCTCCTTTTCCCACTCCCTGCAGCCTGTGCTGGTCCCTCTCACCAGGCTGTGCCTCTGTGCTCCCTACCCAGAGGGCAAAACTGCAAGATAAAGGGCAATGTAGTTTGAAAAAGTTCCCCTTTTTGAGCACTGAGGTGCTGAAGTTCAAACCCATCAGATAAAACTTCCAGGAACAGCAGCAGATTTGTGTTTCCTAAAGTGCTCCTCGAGCCAGCTCAGCTGTCCATCCTTCCTGTGTACACTGCTTTAATCCAAACCAAAGCGAGCTCTGAGGCAGAATTATTGCAGGGGAGGAAAAATCCCCAGCCTGCCCAAAGCTGGCTTGATTTAAAGAGAACACTCATCAAGGCCTTTGAAAATGTTTGTTCTCTAGAAAGAAAATATCTGAAGGATCTTCCCTGTTGCCTCCCACATCCTCCCAGCTCTGGGCAGGGGAGTCAGGCTCTGTTCCCTCCTTCTTGGCCTCCTCCCTGGGAGAACCTGCCAGAGCATGAGCTCCTTCTATGAATGGGTGATTGCTGGGATGGGATGAACATCACAGGCCTGACTCTTCCCAGGAATTCAGCTCTGGAGCCCAAGCAAAGAGCACAGGCCGAGGTTTCCTGCTGCACACAAACCACTGCCCCAGCCCCAAATGTTTGTGCCACGGCCAATGTTTGCTGAGCAGGGATGGGGGGAGAGGGAAAACCAGCCCTGTGCCAGCTCAGTCAACCCTGAAAGAGCTGCAGCCCTGTGGGGAACACACCAGCCAGGGAATTTTGGGGATGATTCCACCTGGAAGCAGAGCTCAGGCTGATGCTCCTGGTAGGAGCTGGTGTGGGTGATGGCATTTAATTAAAAAAAAAAAAAAAATCCACAAACAAAACACCACCACCAAACAAAAGTGTCATAATTCCACAGAGAACTTTCTCCCAGTTCCAGCCATTGGCCCTTTCTGATTGTTGGAGAAGAATTGTACAAAGAGCATGGCTGTGGGGAGAGGCAGGGGGCCAGAGAGCTGAGCCTGGGGGGGTTCCTGCTCTGATACCCCAGCACTGCTGCCCCACACACCTGGATGTTGTTTTCCACCAAATCCATGCAGAATCACAGCAGTGATGGCAAAATATTGTCCTACAACATCAGTGGCTGTGCCTTGAGTGCCTTTGGCACAGATTTATCTTGCAGTTTTACTCTGGACAGGGAGCACAGAGGCACAGCCTGGTGAGAGGGACCTGCACAGGCTGCAGGGAGTGGGAAAAGGAGAAATTCCTGCTCCTGCCTGTGCTGGGCTGTCCCTACACAAAGTGATGGAGATTTCAGTGCTGTGTGACTGTGCTGGGGCAGAGGTGCCTCAGCTCCTCATCCAGGCTGGAGTCCATGGCTCTGCTGTGGCTTCCTGGTCTCAAAACCTTCCCCAAAAGAAAATTGGCTACCTGCACTGATCAGTGACCGGGTGAGCTGTTCCCTCAGGGTGTCCCTGCAGCTTTGTCACTTGTTTTATGGAATGAGGCACAGCTGAGGGCACACAGGACATGTCCCCATAGAGATGGGGCTCTCCTTACCTGAGGTGCCTGGTGAGAGGAGAGATTTTCAGGGTGCAGAGTGAATCCCCTGTGCCATCTGCCCCCTTTTATCTCACTGTGTGCAGAAGAACAGCAGAGTTAGTGATGTGTGGGAGCAATCAAGGCACCACTGCATCACAGAGACACCATCAGAGCTACAGGGGATCCCACAGGCTCCAAAATCCACCCAGATCCTGGTGGCCAAGGAGTGACAAGGACCTCAGGAAAGGCACAGCCAGAAACTCAGGGAGATCCCAGTCAGTAATTCAGCTCCTTCTCAAGGGTTTTCTATCCAAACAAATATTGCAGCAGGCTGTGAAGGCACACGAGCACACCCAGAGCTGGGCCCACTCATCACAATCCTGTCCCACCCTTTTGAGACTCAGCAATTCACCTGAGAAGGAACAGCTGAGGAAGGGGATTCACACAGGAGTTATTACAGCTGAGTCCTGTCACCCTGCACACTTCCCTGGCAATCAGAGCATCTACAGATGCAAAGAGGATCCCACCCATCTGCTCAAAAAAAGCTTTAAGGTCAAACCTCAGCCGTTCTGCCTCTCTGCAGACTTTGGGAAGGCATTTTAAAATGTTCTGACAACAGCAACAGAGCTGCATCCTGACCTTTCAGGGCCATCTCTGTTCAATTACTCATCTTGAACAGCTGGAATTTATTCCTGCAAACCCACTGGCGTGTGTGGAACTTCACTGTGGGTCCAGAGGGAACCCCAACACATCCTGTAATTCCCACTGATGGCTGGGAGGCTGCTTGCTCCTCAATTAAAGAATTCAATTAAAGCACCAGCCCAAGCTGAGCTGCATGGCAAACTCAGGAGGCTCCCAGACAACACAAACACCACGTGCCTCCCTGAAAACCCAGCATTTCCTGCAGATTAACACACCCAGATGGTTTCACACCAACCTGCCCTAAGCTTGATTCGGCTCCTGGAGTTTTGCAGCCCTTTAGGAAGTCCCAGATTTAGGCACGGCTCAGCAGAGCCCCTGCTGGAGCACCTGAGCCGACTTAACCCCATCACATGCTCCAGCAGCCCAGGAGAGGCTGCCTGAGGAGGGGCTCATTCATCTGCTGCTCTTTGATTCATGTCCCGTGTGCTTGACCTGAGAGGAGCCCTGAGGATTAATGAAAATCACATGCTGGGCTCTTTTCCTGGGGTGGGATTTAGTCAGTTTGATTCCTGAATGCTCATTCTGCCATGGCTGCTCCCAGCTCAGCATCCTCCTGCCAGGAAATTTGGGCACTCCCAGATGCCAGGACAAAGCCAAGTGCTTGTGCTTTGACAAAAAATCCCTATGGCACTCAAGTTTGTCCATCTAAAATCTGAATTAAAATGCCATACAAAATAATCAGATTTTCCCCTTTAGCTCCTTCTGAGCCAGCACTGTTTCTGCCAATTCAGAACAAAAAGGATTTTCACAGAAGGATTTTCCTTTTACTTCAATACAGATTATTTCAAAAACTCTGTTCTAAACATTTTTTTTGATTGTGGATTACCATCAAGTTCCATCATTTCTTTCCCCCAGGTAATCATATCAAATTTTTATTTGAAAATTATGTAATGGCAGCCCCATTTTTGTAGACCTTGGTGTGGCCTCACATTCCAGCAGTGCCCAAATGAAACACTTTGGGAATGCTGCTTGAAAGGGTTCAGATTGCAAATTTTCCATGCTGAGCACATGGCATGTGTATAGAATAAAGGGCAATAAGATATAAATATATTCACAACAAGCCCAGGAAAAAAAAAAGGGGGAGGAAAATAGTAGAGATATTAAATACTAAGACTGAATGACCATTAGAAAATGTGATAATGGAATATTCACCACATTTTTGCACCTTAATAAGAAAACTGTCCATCAGCTGCTGTCCAGAAAGTAAAGAGCAGATTGGTGTCTCCTTTTGGACATTTGTTAGTCTGACTCTGGTGCACAAGGAGGACATGAGGAGCCACAAAGCTCCTGAATTTAATTCTTCTCCTGAAGACTTGAACTGGTTTTACCAATTTGTTGGGAGAGTTGGAGGCCAGGGGAAAATTAATGAGTGGAAAGCAGCCAGGAAAAAAATCTAGACCAGTTTATTTACTAGAAACAGCATGAAACAAGCTATTCTATTGACCCTCCACTGCTTCTTGGTGAGATTTATTGTGAGCCATGAGCGAGTTCGACACGAGCCTTGGAAAAAAGTGCATGAACATAAGCACCAAATAAAATGAGCAGCCAAATTCCTGGCTACTCCATCCACTGACCTTAACATTTTTGTTCATTAAGGCTCTTTATTCCAAACAGAGAGAACCAAGGCTGCCAGCCCCATTTTTGCACAGAACTGCAGGGACAAAGTTAATCCACCTGGATTTGAGTCCTTGCAGTGGTTTGGGCTCTTGTCAGTTGTTTGTTGGAACACATTACATCAGCCTGGCTTTCAATGGGATCTTTCCAGCTTAATAGTGGAAGAAAAGATCACAGAGAGTGTGTTGTTCAAACACAGCAAGGCTGAGAAAATAGGAGGGTCAGTTGTCCACTCCTACAAATAATTATCTAAATCCTGCAGGTGCTGAGCTGGGCAGGATTCCTGCATGATTTCCTGGAAGGAAAAGTAGGAGAGCTGTCTGCTACTGCATACCTCTCATCCCCAGCTTCCCTGACCTCTTCACTTTTTTCTGATTTCTGAATATTCTATCTTTTGTATAAGATGGAGAAATTTAGCATCTTTATTTAAAATGTGATTGAGAGCCACTTGTACTTAGTACAGAGATAGGACAAACTTTAACTCTATTTAAGAAAACCTTTGGATAAATGCAAAAGTATTGCATTACCTGCTGGGGTCTGGGGAACACTGGGCTGCTCAGCTGTGTGGGAGTGTGCCTCCCTTTCTTCTGGCAAGTTCTTGGCTGCAAATACAAAGAAAAATAAACTCATTTGTCACATAATTCGTTAATAATGCCTCTTTAGTAAAGGTTTGCATTTCCAGAGGTGAAGTAATCAGTTCCCTGATATACTACACACCTTGAAAGCCCATGCAGAATCTCCAAAGCTTGCTTTAATTTTGGACTTAATTTTTATCCAGGAATATTCACTTCAGATCAAACAGTATCACCCATTTTCTCTTCAATTCATTCTGACTGGTAAAACATGTATCCATGAGAACAGAAATCCAGTTTTTCCAGTATTTTGTAAAGTTGTTTTAGTTAAGGTGTAAAACAAGCTGAAAAGCAGCTGCCGTTATCCCTTAATCTATGTACTATGAACAGCAAAATAATAGCACAGAGCAAGTTCTGAATCAGAGAACTCTGAATCCCTACCACACGTATGGAATATTAATTCGCTCGAATGACGATTTGTGACATCCAGCAGCTGAACTGTGACAAAAAAAAGGGAAGGGAACGAAACCTACAGGCAGAAGAACACTGAGACATGGGCATCTGCTCTATCCTGGTGTTGTTCCTGCAGGATGCCACCTCCATCTGGCAGTGGTTGGGGTAGATGAGGCCGTCGGAGGCGCACACGGGCTCGCCGTCGTAGCCGCAGTCCCGCGAGCACAGGCACTGCTCGAAGTGCTCGTCCTCCAGGCAGCCAAAGATGTTGTTGCAAGGGCCAGAGTGGACAAAGCCTGGGGGTTAAACAATTCCCAGTCAGTTTTGCACAGCACGGGGAGGGTGGAATGGAAATAGTTCACTGATCGTTAAATTTTGTGTTGAATTCTCAAGGATTTCTAAGAGGGATGTACAAATTTATAGAGTTAAAAGCTCTGGGAACAAAGTTGCCTTTTTGAAGGAGCCATGGTGCAACAGCTTCCTGACTTGGGATAAAGCAACTGGTTTTTGGCCACAGAGCACAGAAAGGAACAACAGTTTCTGGGGCAAGTTATTCCTTTCATGGATGTATGAAATTGTTCACTCTTCCTACAGATAATTGTGGAACTCCACTGCAAAGTATTGGAGAGAAAGAAAACCAAATTACATGGTGAGGATTTTTTACCTCCTTGTTTACTGAACACACCTCCCCTTGTGCAGGTTCTTCTAGCATTAGACATTTTTTCTTGCCTCTGAAGCAAATCACAGTCACTCTGGTGCCTGAAGAGCACTGCTCTGTTTGTCCTGACTTTAACACTGCCAAACCCCCAAATCTTTGTGAAATTTCCACTAACACAGAGAGGGAAACACAACATTTGTCTAAATAGAATTGATAATATTATATAATATGATATAATAATATATACTTTTATATATTCATATATAAATATAATAAAATTATATTATTTTATTATACTAACACAGAGCACGAAACACAACATTTGTCTGAATATAATTTATAATATTATATAATAATATATAATTTTATATATTTATATAAAATATAATATAAACGTGATGTTATTTTATTGTACTAACACAGAGAGCAAAGCAAACCATTTGTCTAAATATAATTTATAACATTATATAATATTATAAATCATATAATAAATAATATATATGACAAAAATGTAATAATACAAATAATATTATACAATTTTATACATTTATATATAAATATATTTATAACTCAGAATATAAATGTCCTGAGTTCAGAACAGTTGTGGGTCCTATTTTTCCTAAAGATCTGTGTGGTTTTGGGGTAACTCACCAACCCACTGGCTGGCTGAGCTTTCCACCTCATTGCAGGTCGGGCCATCACAGAGCTCCCTGGCCAGGGGGCTGTTCTCACTCACATTGTAGAAACGAGTGGCTTCAAAAGCTGCAGCAAGGAGGAGAAATCACAGCTGAGCCCCCTGCCTGGAGATCTGATCAATCAGGGATCAGAGGGGAACAGGCACCAACCTGGCTCGTAGTAATCGTACACCTTGATGGGAACTGGGGCTGTTTTCCCCACTATGTGCTCTCTGAAAGCTTGGAACTTCACACAGGTCATGCACTGGCTGGGAATCTGTGAGAAATGGGGTAAAAGACTCAAAAACTACGCTTGAAAATGAACACAGCACACGTCCCGAACGCCAAGCACAAAGACACCTCCAATATCCCAAGAACAGAGACAATGAATAAAAACAAAACAGGGTGAACCAAACCTGGATGCTTTGCTGACCTTTAAAACACATTTTTGCCACAGACACTCCAGCTGTGTTCCCTGGCTTGCCCACAACCACAGACAATTCCTTGCTGCTGATCAAGCCAAGAGAGATCTCACCTTCCACTCTCAGGTCTGTGCTGAGATTTAAATTATTCTGCATTTAGCACTGCTAGTTGGACCTGAAAATCAGATTATTTCAAGGCAAAAATCTAAGTGATATCCACCCAAAACTACTCCATGGGGTGAAGAAAGTCACCTGCCTCTGTTATACTTTGGTTTCCAAGCAAAACCACAACCCTACCTGCAGCAAAAGAAACTCAAGCAAAAATCACTTAAAGCTGCAGGGTGATCCTCACCCCTGAGGGATCCCAACCCTGCCTGTGCCTCATTCCCTGCTCATTTGCCTCTCATTAAAATCCAACATAATTATAAGAAACAAAGCCATTACCTCATCAAAATAAAACAGGACTTTTCTTCCATCCACTTCATATCTTTTTAACCCAATTTGCTTGTTCATCAATAACTGTGGGCAAAAAAAAATATTAAAAATCATCGTGTTCAGTTTAATCTCATTTTATAGAAAACAGGTAGAAATGAGGGAATAAGATTTCACGCTACTTAGAAAACTCATCAGACACTAAACTCCAGGGATTTCTTCTGCTGGAAAATGGAGTTTCCATAAGAGAGGAAAAATGCAAAGGGATTGAAATTGCTGTCACATGACAGAAAGGGAAAAGCCACTTCTGTGTCCTGCTGAGGAATTCTTGCAAGAGAAGGAAAATGCAAAGGGATTGAAGTTGCTGTCACATGACAGAGGGGGAAAAGCCACTTCTGAGTCCTGCTGAGGAATTCTTGCAAGGTGCATCAGCTGAGGGCTCTTCCTTATCCCCCTGGGACTCTGCTGCTGCCTCATCCATGATCTCACCCAGCAGCTCCCAGATTGTTTTCAGTGCCAAGGCTCCAGCAAGACCCCAGAGACCCAAAACCACTCAATGAAGGCTCTTATTTATTTTACACCCCTCAGACCACCAGGAAATCTCCCTGGGTATTGCAGGTCCCCTCCTCCCAGCAGCTGAAAAATTCAAAACATTCTTCTGCCAGGAAAATTAATCCTCCCATTTGAGAAGAGCAGCCATTTGAAAGAGCCCCAGGCACCCTCCCTTTGACAAATGGGGTCAGGCCAGGCCTCTGCTCCTCAGCTTCTCTCCCTTCCAGGCCCCAAATTTGGAATTTGGGGTCTGCATTGTACCAGGCAGGCCCACAGACCCCCTTCTTTTTATATTTTTATCTTTTTATGCTTTTTATCTGCACACCATCTAAAGGCACTTCCCACATCTCCAAAACTTCATTTTCAATTTTCCAAAAGTTCCTCCCATGATTTCTGCCCTTGGAACATCTCAACACTGTGATTGTCCTGCCTGATCAAGCATTACTATTTTGATAATTTGTATTAAAATGCATCTGGCATGTGGAAAATACCTAAAACTGAAGCTGGGGAGGATGAGGGTTTGTGGAAAAGGATTTTTGTGTTTTAATCAAAGTTTGGAGAGCAAAGATAGGGCCAGAGCACTCTATTCTATAATTCTATTCTCTAAACTGTCCCATTACTTCAACCTCTGTTAGACAACCCCATTTTTAAACATATTCTTGTGGGGGTATTTTGTGAGTTTGTTTGGGTTTTTGTGGGTTTTAGGGGGTTTGTTTTTGGTTTGTGGTGTTTTTGTTTTGGTTTGGTTTTAATGTTCTTAAGTTACTTTGAGATCATAGGCTAAAATCTCTACAGAAATCGGAACAAAATTATAATTCTCACTATTTTCATAATTATTACTAATTAATTTAATAATTATTATGTATAATAACGTAATATAAATATATATTATGATATATAATAATGTATAATTATTATATATCGAACTTAAATTACTTAGAGATCGCAGGCTAAAATCTCTACAGAAATGAGAACAAATTATGATAGCAATTATTACCATCATAATTATTATAATAATTTTTACTAATAAATATGTTAATATTTATTACTATAATTATAATTTAGATTGACACAAAACAAGCAGCACTGCTTCTTTCTGAACACTGAAATTTGCCCAAACCTGCCACCAGCAGAGTGCTCCAGCTTGTAACCCCTGCTCCTCCTGTAACAAGCCAAGCACCATCTCTTTAAGCCCCCCACAACATGGGAAGGGCCAATTTAATTTGTCCTTATAATTTTAGGGCCCTGCTGGTGGCTGTTATCCCTCAGCAGCCCATGGCTGCAGACAGGACTTTTATGAGGGCCTGGAGACGCTGGCGCCACCGGGAACTGCTGGGCTCAGCTAAAAGTGCATTTTTCTGCTGGGGTTTGATCTATCCCAGCCCAGGGTGACCTCCTGACCCTGTCGACATCCAGCATTATTAGGAGGATTTGTGGTGGGCTGTGCACAGAGCCCTCATTAAGCACAGCTGCCCTGGGGCTGCACGTGGGGCTGCTCCCGGCCTGGGCTGAGGGAAAATCACAAAATGCCAAAAAAATGCCAGAAAATGCTGATTTACAGCCCAGCCCCTCCACAGCAGGGCAGGGAAAAGGCAGCAGGGACAAAGGTGGGACTTGGCTCTGCTCAAGGTGGGGTCCAAAGTACACGGTGAGGCTTCAGGGGGTGAATTTTGTTTGATAGCCATGAAGAAATCCCAAAAAGGGATGGTTGGAAGGGACCTTAAAACTCACCCCATGCCACCCCTGCCATGGCAGGGACACCTTCCACTGTCCCAGGCTCCTCCAAGCCCTGTCCAGCCTGGCCTTGGGCACTGCCAGGGATCCAGGGGCAGCCCCAGCTGCTCTGAGAATTCCATCCCAGCCCCTCCCCACCCTCCCAGGGAACAATTCCTTCCAAATATCCCACAGAAATCTCCCCTTTTCCAGTGGGAGCCATTCCCTGGGTCCTGTCCCTCCAAGCCTTGTCCCCAGTCCCTCTCCTGGAGCCCCTTTAGGGCCCTCAGGGGGCTCTGAGGTGTCCCTGGAGCCTTCTCACCTGCCAGGGAGCAATTCCTGCCCAATATCCCATCTAAATATGTTTTTTTCCCATCTAAATGGGATTTTTTGCCATCTAAATCTCACTTTTTCAGTGGGACCCATTCCCTGTGTCCTGTCCCTCCATGCCTTCTCCCCAGTCCCTCTCCAGCTCTCCTGGAGCCCCTTTTAGGCCCAAAGGCTCTCAAGGCTGCAAAAATTTTACACCTCTTCAGTTAAACAGTCCTTAAAAAAATAAATCTTTGCAGCATAAGAACCCCAGCAGTGAATGCAACGTTCCACAAAATGTAATGAGTTGTAATGAATGGAATACTCCCACAAATATAGAGCAAAGCTCAGGATTTCAGTTCATCTGCCCTGAAGGGCTGGCTGGGCACGAGGCACATTCTGTCCACCTCAGCTTGGCTGCAAGAAACTCCATGTTCTCCCAGAGAGAAGGAAAAAAAAATAATAAAAAGGGCAAAAAATTCCAAGACACAGAGCCTCCAAAGAAATGGGATCCAGATGTTGGAGATAACACAGCTCACTAAGCAGCCATAAACAGCTCCTGTTAGAGCACATTTGCACCTCAGCTTTTCCAAGGGCTCTCAGTTAATTACTGTGCACTGGCTCAGGAAAGCCTTGGCTTGGCCAGGCTGGGTTTGCTCAGCCTGCTCTGTTGCCTCATTTCAGAGAGATTTTTTGACAAGTGGAATCTCTTCCTTCCCTTTCCCAATTTTAATTGCATCTTTTCAGTGCTCTGACACTCAATGGGCTCTTCTTGCACCTCAGAGGGAACGCCTCCCAGGCAGAGATCCACATCCAAACACGGCACCCCCATCCCAGTGATCCCATCCCATCCCACTGATACTATTGATCCTATCCCATCCCATTGATCCCATCCCACCCCATTGATTCCATCCCAGTGATCCCATTGATCCCATCCAATCCCGTCTGACTGATCCCATCCCACCACACTGATCCCATCCCATTGATTCCATCCCATCCCATTGATTCCATGCCATTGATCCTATCCCATCCCATTGATCCCATCCCATCACATTCATCTTATTGATCCTATCCCATCCCATCCCACCGATCCTATCCCCATGGATCCCACTGATCCCATCCCATGGATCCTACCCCATCCTATTGATCCCATCAATCCCATCCCACTGATCCTATTCCATGGATCGTATCCCAATCACATCCCATCGATCCCATCCCATGGGTCCTACCCCATTCTATTGATCCCATCTCATCCCATGGATCTTATCCCATTCTATTGATCCCATCCCATCCCATGGATCCTACTGATCCCATCCGAATCCCATCCCACTGATTCCATCCAAATCCCATCCTATTGATCCCATCCCATTGATCCCACCCAATCCCACCCCATTCCAATCCCATCCCTTACCTGCTCCAGGCTCTCAATATCTGCCCGAAACCCCGAGAACAGAGGCACTTCCAACACAGCCATGTTTGAGGATCCAGAGTGCAGCCATCTTCCCATGGGAACAAAAAGAGAGAAAATGGGAACAAACTCAAGATCCATGGACAACTCAGAATGGAGAAACCAACTCCAGAATTAAAAAAAAAAAAAAAAAAAAATTAAAAAGCTCTCCTTGTTGAAGTGCTTGGGGAAAGCCACAGGCCACAAGTTGGTTTTTAAAAATCCTCTTTTCTGCTTTTATTTAACAAAATGATGCCCAGCTCACAGGGGGTGGGAGATGTCCTGGAACACGGATGCAGAAAAGCAGAGGGATGCAGCCACCTGTGGGGCTGATCGCTTTATGTTTCAATTAATCACTGAGAAAATACACTTGGGAAGGAAATAAACCCCTGGAGCAGAAGAAACTTCTGTTCCACCCTGAGAGAAGGGCTGTGGATGGACTGTGGTGGGAGAGGGATGCTAATTTCCAACACCAGGCAAGGTCATTCAGTCCCGGGCTTTCATAAATGCCTGTTTCACCCCTGGCACTGAGAAAAGGGCTTTTGCTAATGAATCAGCAAAGTGGTGTTAAATCACTGTCTGTATCATCCTCTAGAGCATAACTGAAAACTCAGAAAAAATCTCTGAAACTGAGTTGTTATAAATGTGCACAAAACCCCCACACAGAAAGGTGTGGAGAGAAGGGCTGTTGGGGCAAAATCTCAATTTTGCCACACCCCAGCCCAAGGCTCACAGTAGCATGAGGTGGCTCTGGGTGAGGCACTCAGGGTTCCCAGAGCCATTAAACCTCCTCAATTCCCATCTAACTCCATGCTCCTCTTGGTAATGGGCATCAAAACATGCAAGAGCATGCAAAGTGTATTCAAACAGAGCCACAGTCCCAAATAAATCATCCAGGATCACTCAATTCCCAAATAAATTATCCAGGATCCCTCAATTCCCAAATAAATCATCCAGGATCCCTCAATTCCCAAATAAATCATCCAGGATCCCTCAACTCCCATCTAACTCCATGTTCCTCTTGGTAATGGGAACAAAAAGATGCAAGAGCATGCAAAGTGTATTCAAACAGAGCCACAGTCCCAAATAAATAATTCAGGATCCCTCTGCCTGCATCTCCCCAGCCTCTGTTACACATCACAGCTCTGTTTTCCACCCTGGGCTCTCCCTAACCCTTCAGCAGTGCCCCAGGGATGTCACTGGCCATGACAACACTTCATCACATCCTGAGAACACCCCCAGCTCCAAAATAGCTCACTTGTCATCCTCAGCTGCACTCCTCTCCTCACACTGCCCCAGCAAGATGATGATGATGGAGCTGAGAGCATCATTACAGGGAGAAAGGGAGGAAAGGAAGATTTCATTTGCTTTTGTTTCCTTTCCAAGCAATCCATCTCCCTGCACTGGGCTTCCTCTCAAATTTCTGCCTCAGCTGCAGCAATTCCCAGGGCAGGAGTTTTCAGAGCTATCAGCAGAGAGGTTGTGCTGATGCAGGGCAGCCTCCTCAGCATCTGACAGCACTGTGGAATTTGAGCCTCTCCCCAAAACAGGCTGAGGGCTCGGGCAGGGGGAGAGGAGGTTGGCACAGTGACACTTGGGGGCAGTGCCTGTGCCACAACACAGCCCTCTGGGCCAGGGGCAAGTTTGGGCCAAGGAAAACAAATCCTAGCTTTTCCTGGGGCCCTGCAGCTCTGCAATCCCTGTGTGCCCTTGCCTCTGCAGGAAGGAAGGGACAGAAGCTGATAGGGGAGCCAGAGTTTCCCATTAAGCTCTGATAAGGCAGCCACAATTTTCCATTTCCATCTGAGGCACTCTCTGGAGCTCTCCTGTTGGAGGGAAGCAGCACCTGCCCTGCTCCTGGTCACAAACATGAAATTAGTTCTGAATTTCTTGGGAATTGTTTCTCCTGTTGCACAGCAGGATGCTGTGAGCCCTCTTTATTTCCTCTGGTTGTGGCTTTGTCTCTCTTGGGTCAAATTCCCAATAACCTCCCTAAAAATCCAAATGTTTTCTAAAGAGGTCAGCAATCCCTGATGACTACAGCAGTACCAAGGTGTTTGAGCAAAACTTGTAAGTGGATTTAATACAAGTCAGAAACTATTCTTGCTGCTGTTTGTCTACAGCCAAGCTGCAAGAACTGTGAATTTCTAATAAAGGACTTTTTAAAATAAAAGACTTCTCATGCCTTCTGATGATGGAGTCTCTGTATCACCTTTGAGTGTCCCCGACACCCCTTCAGTGACAATGCACACCAAGACCAGCAAACCAAACATTCTGTGGGGGGCAGGAACAGCATTTCCTACCTGGTGCAGGTCTCCAAGATATATACACTATAAGTAATACATATATATACAAACTATATTATGTATAAATATATAATATTTATATAAAGAGGAGGCCAATAGTCAATTTCTGCCTTTTTTTTTCTTTTGAGAAAAAAGAAAATTGTTTCTTTAAGAACTGTGGATTTCTAATAAAGGACTTCTTAAAATAAAGGACTTTTCATGCCGTCTGATGATGGAGTCTCTGTATCACCTTTGAGTGTCCCCGACACCCCTTCAGTGACAATGCACACCAAGACCAGCAAACCAAACATTCTGTGGGGGGGCAGGAATGGCATTTCCTACCTGGTGCAGGTCTCCAGGATATATACACTCTATATAATATGAATATATATTTACAAACTATATTATGTATATATATAAATATATAATATTTATATAAAGAGGAGGGCAATAGTAAATTTCTGCCTTTTTTTTTCTTTTGACAAAAAAAGAAAATTGTTTCTCTAAGAACTGTGGATTTCTAATAAAGGACTTCTTAAAATAAAGGACTTTTCATGCCGTCTGATGATGGAGTCTCTGTATCACCTTTGAGTGTCCCCGACACCCCTTCAGTGACAATGCACACCAAGACCAGCAAACCAAACATTCTGTGGGGGGCAGGAACAGCATTTCCTACCTGATGCAGGTCTCCAGGATATATACACTATAAATAATACATATATTTACAAACTGTATTATGTATAAATATATAATATTTATATAAAGAGGAGGCCAATAGTCAATTTCTGCCTTTTTTTTTCTTTTGACAAAAAAAGAAAATTGTTTCTCTAAGAACTGTGGATTTCTAATAAAGGACTTCTTAAAATAAAGGACTTTTCATGCCGTCTGATGATGGAGTCTCTGTATCACCTTTGAGTGTCCCCGATACCCCTTCAGTGACAATGCACACCAAGACCAGCAAACCAAACATTCTGTGGGGGGCAGGAATGGCATTTCCTACCTGGTGCAGGTCTCCAGGATATACACACTATAAATAATACAAATGTTTACAAACTGTATTATGTATAAATATATAATATTTATATAAAGAGGAGGCCAATCGTCAATTTCTGCCTTTTTTTTTCTTTTGAGAAAAAAGAAAATTGTATCTCTAAAAACTGTGGATTTCTAATAAAGGACTTTTTAAAATAAAGGACTTTTCATGCCGTGTGATGATGGAGTCTCTGTATCACCTTTGAGTGTCCCCGACACCCCTTCAGTGACAATGCACACCAAGACCAGCAAACCAAACATTCTGTGGGGGGGCAGGAACAGCATTTCCCACCTGGTGCAGGTCTCCAGGATGACTTTGTACTCTCGGTGGTCCTGGTCAGAGGCCGGGTCCTCGTCGTCCCCCAGGGCCCTGTCCCTGTGCAGGGCTCCGGGGCGACGCTCAGCGCCCGAGCGCAGCGGGGCCGGGGCTGGCAGGGGCTGCTCTGCCTTGGGCTCCTTCAGGTTCACCAGCAGCTGGAAGGCTGGCTTGGCTATGGGGTCAGGCACGTTGTAAGTGACATCGATCTGCAGCGGGAAAAGGTGAAAAAAAAATCTAATCAGGGTGGGTTATTACAGCTCCAATGTAATCTGTCACAGATATCTTTTATGAGAAATCCTTTCCTTAGGATTTTGGATTTTTTTTCTCCTGAGAAGCTGGGATGCCTCAGGAACAAAATGTAAACATTGGTTATCTGCTGCTGTGGAATGCAGCAGGTGGATTTGTGATTGGTCCCATAGAGCCACAAGCCTTTATTTATTTATTATTATCATTCCTTTTTTTCCTATTCTTAGCTAGCCTTCTGATGAAACCTTTTCTACTATTCTCTTAGTATAGTTTTAATATAATATATATAATAAAATAATAAATCAAGCCTTCTGAAACACGGAGTCAGATCCTCATCTCTTCCCTCAACCTGAGACCCCTGTGAACACGGTCACAGTAACCCAATGTAATGTTGACACAAAAAAGTGTCCACAAACACCCAGCATAGACACAAGATCTCCTCAGAGGGAGAGGCAACAGAGGCTTTTGCACATGTGGCAATCACATATCCTCTGAACACAGAGAGACATAGTTCTCTCCCAGGATTTTCCTGGGAAGCTGTGAGAAAGTTCAGAGAAGAGAATGAGAAACAATTCCTATCTCCATTTGCTGCACCTGTTGTTGTGCATATGTGTTATGGAGATTGTTTACCAAAGGGTGATTTCTTAATTGGACACTGGATGGTGTTTGAATTGATTGACCAATTAACTTAAAACTGTATCAGACAATCTGTAAAGGTTATGAGTTTCTTAATAGTGTAGTATAATATAACTTAATAAAGCAATTGATCAGGTGATTTCTTAATTGGACACTGGATGATGTTTGTATTGATTGACCAATTAACTTAAAACTATATCAGACAATCTATAAAGGTTATGAGTTTCTTAATTGTATAGTATAGTATAATATAGTATAGCTTAATAAAGCAATTGATCAGCCTTCCACAATTATGGAGTCAATGATAATTATTGGAGTCATGGAGTCAATGTTAATTATTGGAGTCATGGAGTCAATGTTAATTATTCCCCATTCAGGGGGAATTGTTGTTACACTAACACACAGTTCTGTCTCTATCTAAGCTCTACCAGAGCTTACATAGACATCTTCACATTCACTTCCCAAATTAAAGCAACACCAAGAGTTACAGAATTATTTTGAGAGAAATCCCAAGTGTAAGTCCTTCCTCGCTGCAAAGTGGGATTAGAAAAGCAGCAATCAGGCTGTGAGGTTAGAGATCATCTGCTGCCATGCCTTCTCCAGCCCCATGACAAACTCACCTGCATCAGACAGCATCCTTCACCCTTGGCACTCACAAACAGCCCTGTTGGAATACTGGGGATCTGGGGAGAATGCACAAGACAAGACATGGCACTCAGAATGGAAATGAACATTAAATTTAGCTCTGTTCTGTACAAAACACCTTTATAAAGGACATGCAGAAGTGAAGTGAGCGTGGCTGAGTCTCTTCACCACCTGCACTTACAACAGCAGAGACAAACGGCAGCACAAAATCAACATCAGGCATTGGTCATGGTGAAAAATGCCTTTAATTAGGAGTGCTGCCTCCTTCCCAGCAGAATCCAGGCACAAACCCACAGAAAGTCCCACAGTGCTTAACTTCTGTTTTTCCCATCACTGATCCAAGTCCTCATTCAGAACCCAGCTCACCTGATTGCTTTAAAAACCTCCCTGCACAAAACCACCTACCACTGCAGTCTGAAGGACTTTTTTATTCATCTTGTTAAGCTCAAAGGTCTCCTGGTAGTCCAGGTTTGTGGAAGCCAAGGAAATGGTCAGGTTGACTCCTCCAACATAAGAAAGGATGGCATATTCAGCCAGAGCCTGCAGGGCCACACAGGTGTCCTGGGGGCCAGAAGAGGGAGAAATCAGAATAGTGAAAAAGGAGCATAGCAAACTTCCAAACAGCTCCAGCTGGCAGAATCTCCCTTATTAATTCATATGGCAATAGAAACATCAGGTTTTGCTCACTTTTCCTATCAAAGGCACCTGTGAGGACAAACTCTGGGTTCCTTTATATTACCAGTATGAAGAGGAAGCTGCAAAGAGCCATGGAAAGTTTTCCTTCTTACCAGAGCACAAATAATTTCTGTCAGGAAGATGGAAACTCCACATTCCTGAATCAATTGCCAATGCATCCATCCCAGGTACCTTTTCCAGAGGCTGCCCACCTGAGTAGAGGAGAATCCTCCCAGTGCATTCCTCTGCTGGGAGAGCCACTTGACCACAGGGAGTGCAGAGGCCACGTCTCCCAGCAGCGTGTAGGTCAGAAGGGCATAAGATGTCATTTCCACCTCTGCAGAAACAACTGAAAGAGGGGTGAATTAAAAAAAAAAAATCAAAATACCACCAGGTCTAGAGATAGTTCTATGAATATTTATGAACTTAACAATAATTCTAAAAAGTTAAGCATCTGTAGAAGTAAAAAGGGAAGTTAAAATGTTTGCACCCAAGGTGCTTCACCTCCCTAAAACATCTTTGCTTTCAACAAAAGCTTCCCTTCAGGCAATAGATAACCAATAATTAAGATATTTCCACAATAAACTCCTTTTTCTTGACTGCATCCCACTCTCCCACTCCAGTTCTACTCTGCTGCTGCCCACACTGTTGTCCTGCCCTAGAGATTTTCATACAATATCCTGTCAGATCCCTCCTGAGCATTGCTGCACCAAAATCACATCCAAAGAGTCAATGGCTTTAAGTGGCTTGAAAATTCCAACATCATTCACTTTCTGTGGTTTGACAGCCAAAGTGTAGAAAAATCAGCTGAAGAGTCAGTGAATCCTTAGGTTCATTTGAAAATACATAGATAAACAGCTCTAAAATTAAACATATTTGAATTCCCACAGATTTCCATTTTGAATTATTACTCCCTGACAGAAGAGTGAGAACCACTTGGGATTCTGTCTTTATAAAACTGGAGTGAAAGCTGATGAGACATCTGGGGCTAAAAAACCTGTCCTGTCTGAACCACATCTTGCTCTGTCTCTCATTTATTCTTTCAGCATCATGTTACCTGCCTTTCTGAGCTCTTCTTTTCTCTGAACCCTTCCCTGACAGTTTCAGAATACCTTATATTTTAGAAACAATTCCCTGCAGGCAGGCGTGGCAGCCCCTTCCCTTTTCTCTGCCCTGCAGGTTCCCAATTACCTGATTGAGAGAGTCCATCATTAAACCCCATGAAGGTGTCTTCATCAGTGACAAGGGTTCCTGTGAGGCTCCAGTGGGTAAATCCATCTGGGAGAAGAGGGCAGAGGGACAGGGCTGTTATCAGAGCAGTCAAATCCCACTTTTGCTCCCTGCCGGGAGCTCCCTGTGCCTCTTTTTGGACACCAGTGCCTGGGCAAGGAGCTCCTTTGGAATGACAGAGAAAATTCGATGTAATCCAATGACAGAGGTAATTCAGTGTAATCCAATTCAATGAAATCCAATCCAATAATTCAAAAAAATCAGGTGATTCTTTAATTTTGGATTAAAACACACCACCAGGGAATGTGAGGTGTTACAGGGCATTGCAGAGCCTCTGAACAACTTGAAATCATTCCAGTGGTTAGAGAATTGAACTGAACACCAGGGCTGTGGCTCTGATCTCTGTGTGGGACACTCACTCATTAATTGGTCCCCTACAATTCAGAATATTCTCTGATTTTGCTGCACTTGCCTTCCTTCAGCATCAGCCACATGTGTGGATCCCTCTCCAAAGAAAACCAGGAGCACCCTTGCCTTACAAAGCCAAACTGTGCCACCTTGGGTTTGTATGAAAATCTTGCCTCTTTATATTTCTTTTTATATTTCTTTATATTTCTTTTCTAACGTATTGAAAAAAATCCAGATTTAGTGTTTGTCCTCTTGGTGTTCCTGTTCTGATAGTGTTTAAAGGATCCTACCAAGGGTCTGATCCTAAGGAGGGCACAAAGGAGCTTCATGGCAGCCCAAATGTGCTTGTGAAAGGAAACTGATGATTTCCACATGAACACAAATGTTATCACTTTAGAGAGATGGGATTGTTCTTCATTTTTTTTCCAAAATCAGCCTCTTTCAGTGAAACTGTCAGTGAGGAATCCTTGATCCTCCAGATCCCATCTTGTCCAGCAGCTCAGATGATCCAGGCTGTGCTTGGATGGTGTGGGGACAAAATAGCGAAGAAAACAGGAACACAACAAACTCCCAAACAGTGAATCTCCCTTGTTAACTCATTTGGCAAAAAAGGTTTTCCTCCCTTTTCCTCTCAAAGGAAACTCTGATGATTTCCATGTGAACACAAATGTTATCGCTTCAGAGAGATGGGATTGTTCTTCATTTTTTTTTTCTCCAAAATCAGCCTCTTTCAGTGAAACTACAGAACCTGTCAGTGAGGAATCCCTCATCCCCCATCCTGTCCAGCAGCTCAGATGATCCAGGCTGTGTTTGGATGGTGTGGGGGCAGAATAGTGAAGAACACAGGAACACAACAAACTCCCAAACAACTCTGCTCACCTTCAGCTGGCACAATCTCCCTTATCAATTCATATGGCACAGAACCCATCAGGTTTTGCCCCTTTTTCCCATCCCAGGCCCCTGTGAGGCCAAGCAGCTCCTACCTTGGGTGATGGCCATGCTGTTCATCCTGCGCAGCGTGGCAGCAGCGCTGGGGCTGTGCAGCAGGGTCAGGGCGTAGGCGCTCAGGGCAGTGGTGTAGGGATCCTCTGCTGAGTACAGGTTGGACTCCAGGAAGTGTTTTGCTTTTTCTACAGCTGTTCTTTCTTCCTACATTCACAGGGGAAAGAGGCCCAGGTAGATGTACCGGTCTCAGGAGTTGGGATTGCTTTATTACTTGTTACATTTAAAAAAAAAAAAGGCAACTTGTAGCATTCACATTCTCTGAAAAAATCCCCTTATTTCTTTCTCCTGGGAAGCTAAGAAGCCATAGAGAAAAGGAAAACAATTCTTATCTCATTTGCTTCTCCTGTGTTTTGCTCATGTGGAATGTGTTTGGGGATTGTTTCATTGGATTCTGTTGTGAATTGTTTTCACTCATTGGCCAATCAGTGCCAAGCTGTGTTGGGACTCTGCAGAGAGCCACAAGTTTTTAATTATCTTTTTAGCATTCTGTAAGTATCCTTTCTGTATTCTTAATATAGTGTTCTTTAATATAAAATAGTATTATAAAGTAATAATATTCTTTAATATAATACAGTATTACAATGGTATGTATTCTAAATATAGTATAATTTTATATATTACACTGTACAATATATATTATACTATTATATATTATAATATAATATATATTATATAGTAAGTAATAATATTCTTTAATATAATATGGTATTATAATAGTATGTATTCTAAATATAGTATAATATTATATATTATACTATATAATATATATTATACTATTATATATTATAATATAATATATATTATATAGTAAGTAATAATATTCTTTAATATAATATGGTATTATAATAGTATGTACTATAAATATAGTATAATATTATATATTATACTATATAATACATATAATATTATAATATAATATATGTTATAGTAACTAATAATGTTCTTTAATATAATATAGTATTATAATATAGTATTGTAATATAGTATTATAAAGTAATTATACTCTTTATAGTATTATATTCTTTAATACAATATGCTAATGATATTCTTTAATATAATATAGTACTATAAAATAATAAATTCGCATTCTGGGAACATGGCCTCGGATTCACCATTGCTGCCTTGGTCGGGACATTTCTCAGCAAATACAATAGCAACCAAACAAAAACCAACAACAAAATCCAAACAAAAATCCACACAATCAACTCAGAAAGATACATTTTGCTCTCTGCAGAACAGCAGGGACACTTTGAGAACACATTGGACACCCTGAGAAATGCCATGCATCAAAAATTCCAAAAAAAAAAAAAAAAAAAAGGTGCAACAAGCAGAGTAAGAATGATTTAGGCTAACAAAGAAAAGCCAGGCATCAAAAATTCCAAAAAAAAGTGCCAACAGCAGAGTGAGAATGATTTAGGCTAACTTTTAGACACACTTTTCCCTCCCTAAAGCTGGAGAAATTGTGTGCCCTGCAAGGCAGCAGATGAGCAGGGCAGGGTGAGCTCTGTGCTGGAGCTTTGATTGTGCTCCTGACACGTCTGGCAGACGCCAGAGGATAATAAAGGCCAAGGTTCCCAGGGGTCCCTGCAGCCAACAAACATGTTTTATTAACTCCCCCAATGACCTCACCGTGCAGGAACGTGGCTCTGATAATTTATAGAAACAATTTAATTGGACTTGATGTAATTTGGTTTCCTTTGATTTCCCTGTGGCGCTAACCTTGCCCTTCCTCATTTCCTAGCTAAGATCATTAAGAACACTCACAAATCTCCTCTAGGAAAAGCATTAGAATGCTCAGAAACTGCACTGCTGGGGCTGCCCTGCCACACAGAGCATCACATCCCTGCTCACAGGGAGGCAGGAAGCTCCTCTGGGAGCTCTGCAGGGTTTTCTCAATTTTTAATAAGGTTGAAAGCTTCCACTCCAACAAGGATAAGGGCTTAGGGGGGCATCTGCCTGCAGCAGCAGTTCTGTTTTATTTTACTCTTCAGGCTCCACAGGGATGGGTGAGGAGTGCTGAGGTTATCAGAGGTCCTGAATGGGCACTGGCTGCTCTGACACTCCACAAACCCACAGGGTTGTGCTGAATGGGCCCTTTGGTGTGAGAGCAGATCTCCAGAAGATGCTGCAGCATCCCCTGCACCTCCTTTTTTCACCTCCCAGGCCACCCCTGCCCTCTCCCTTGGCTGAAGGGCAGGGGAACATCTGCAAGGGAGCATCTTCCCAGTCCTGGTCACTGGGAATGTGCCACCACAATCTTATCTAAACATCTCCATCCCAGTGAAGCTGCATGCTGGCAGAAACACATCAGAGGGCAGGAGCACTGTGTTAGCAGGAGTTTTAAGGAGGAATCCCAAAACCACCAGTTGTACTGGAAATTTGGGGGGTTTTTTTCCAGTGGAATTGGCTGTTCCTACATAGCTGCTTCTCTTTTTTGCAGTGTTCCTGCAAAGAACAGCAACATTTTCCTCCAGAGCCCTGAATCCAGCTCAGAGCAGGAGCTCAGCTCTCCAAAGGCTCTGTAATCTGACAGCAGTAGCATTTTGGCCACTGCAGCCAAGCCAGACCACAAGAGCTCTCTGGATCCCCAAGTTAAACTGCTTTTAGCACCAAGCCAGGATTTCTGAGTCCCTGCAGGCAAGAGAAGAGCAGGATCAGCACAGGCTGCACTCACAGCTTGGAGCTAAGAGGCAGAAAAACTCTTTTTGCAGTAATTTCTGGGAGAGGTTGAGGGATGGGGCTGCAGGGGGATTGTTTTGCTCTGCTGGAATAATCATGAGCTGATGGTTGGAGGGTGGGAGACCACCTTGAACAACTTCAGAACAGATTCTTTAACTTCAGAACAGCCCCAAGGCTTTCCAGCAGCCTCCCCTTCCCTGGATGCTGTCAGAGAGCACAGAACCTCTGAAGGCAAACAGCAGCAAAATGAAGATTTTATAAAGAAAGGATAGAGAGAAATTTTGGAGCTTTTGTTACCTCAGAAGTGACACCTGTTTCCAGAAGAGATGCAACCACATAAGCTGTCAGGGAGATCTTCCCATGGATCCCACCCTGGAAGGGCAAACAACACAAACACTGGATGAAAACTACAGAAAAGACACTGGGGAAAAAAACAGAATTTGAAGCAATCCAAAGGATGTGTAAGAGCTGGAGGAGAAGCTGAAGCATCACCAAATTTCTTTTCTTTGCACACAAGGAGTACAAAATTTAGGAACTCAAGCCCACATTGGTTGGAGCCAACTGTCCCAGGCCTGAGGACTCATTTAATGCAGGATTTTTTAAGATTTCACACCTTGATTTCCATCCTCTGAGGACACCCCACAAACACATTCTGATAGACCTTTCTGAACTGAAATTCCTCTGATTCTCCCTGCAGCATCCCAGCCTTTCAAGTGCAAAATTCACATTCAAACTGCACCACTTCATGCCCTGATAATAACTTTTAAAATGTCCTTGCTGCAAAGTGATCCTGGGTGGTTTTTACCTGAATATCCTTGTTTAGTATCCTGCCCATAGCAGGGAAAGAACCATCTTCTTTCTGGTGCTGGATGATCCAGTCTTTGGCAGCTGTGAGCTCTTTGGGATCAATGAAAATAAACCCACGGGACTGAGCAAAGGACTTGAGGACAAAAGCTGTTAACCTGGAAAAATGAATTAATCATCTTGACTGAAAAAAACCAAATTCAGATTGAAGTGTCTGTAAGGAAAAAATTATATTCTTAGAAAGCACAAATTGAAAAAGATCTTGTTGGGAAACACTAAATATTGTTGTTAAAACCTCAATAACAATAAATTATTGAGGTTTAATAATTATTAAATTAATAATTTAATAATTATTAAATTAATAATTTATTAATGGGACATAAAATCACCTGAACACTGTCCAGGCTTTGGATAAGAAAAGGATTAAAGGTCCACAAACTAAATTGAAATGTAGAACTCAAAGGTGTATTTGTCTTAATTATGGCACACTCTGAAATATAGTTCTTTTTTATCCCAAATTATTCAAGTTTTTAAGCAAAGAATCAATATTTTAAAATTAAGAATTAATATATTTCTCATAAGAAATCCAGGTCCTTTCCTCAAGCCTGAAGCTGTGTTACACTTTATACAGAATTAAGACTTCAGAAAGCACCAGAAATGTTTTTGGAATTCTAAACCTCTGACAGCAAGAGTGAGCACTGGCCAGCTTGGGGGGACTGAGTCATTGCATTTACAGGCCCCTGAGGAATGGGAGGGTAGCAAACTCTGCTGCCTGGCAGGGGATTTTTGGAGTGTTGAGTAATTCTGTGTCACCACATTTCACATCCAGGGACTGGGACATGCTGGGGCTGAGGTGGAAGTTCCCTGTGTTATAGATACATATTGTAATATTGGCTTTTTGCAAATATTAAAATGGATTTTGTATGTGTGGTGTTAAAATTGTTGTAAAGACACACTTTTTATTTCTCTTGTTAATTAAGTTTAGACATAGTAGTAAAATAGCTGACATAAATATGCTTATGTTAAAATGCCTGCTTAGATGGGGTAAGATCCAACAAAAATATAAGATAAATAAAAATATAAGATAAGATTCAATAATAATATAAATGAAGACACCTGCTACAGAAATGCCAACAATCAGCACTCACTGACTGAAGGCAGTGAAGACCAAAGCCCAAAACTAAAAATGATAATTAAAAAAAAGACTAAAACCACAGCCAAGGAATTCACATACTCTAAATAAGTAGAACCAAGGAGGAGCCATGCTAAACAGTTCATAGAATATACAAACTAGTTTAGGGAAAAAGTTTATGAATATACAACAAACTGATGTCAGAGAAAATGAATTTAAGGATTTTCTCCAAAGATCACAGTGCACAAATCCAAAGATCACAAAGATCAAAGACGAACACATCCTATTGGTACAAGGATGTCTCTGAGGGATTTTGGGTTGGTTTTGGTTGGTTTTTTACCTGACAGAAGCCTCTGCTTCAGGTCAAACCCCCTTCCCTAATGGAATCAGGTGCTTAATTACCCCTTAATTGCTACTCCAATTGCAGATATGATCCTTAACCACAGCTTTGTGCCTGAAACCTGCACTAATTAACAGATTTAACTCTCCTAACTGCTCCTGAGTCCTGAATTACACCAGCTAATGCAGTCAGAGCACTCAGCAGCACTGTACAGCAACTCCATAGAATATCATTGGATATTTCTGAGTATTGTTGCATTATTTCTGCTCTCCACTGTGTGTGATACCATGAGAGAAGCAGGAAAATGACTTCTCTTTCCCAGCCCAGTGTATTTTTCTTGTTTTGCAAGCACTTAGAACTTTTTAAACTCAGTTTGAGCTCAGTTTTAACTAGTTTGGGCTCAGTTTTAAGTAGTTTGAGCTCAGTTTTAACTAGTTTGAGCTCAGTTTTGAACAGGCACTCACCACATGCTCCCTGAGGAGTCCCTCTCCCCAAAAGCACTGTAGGAGCCATCCTGCCTCTTGTAGGTCAGCTGGCGCTGGTAGCCTGCAAAGAATTGGGGAAAAGCAAAGAAATTGAAAAGAACTGGGAACTTCAAAACCTCCTCACACAGAGAAAAATGAGTGTTTAAAGTGAATGAAGGCTCAGAACATCTGGAACATGTGTAAGGGATTCTGCTGCCCCGAGGCTGCTTCTTATTCTGTGTATGTATCTGTGAGTGAGAGCCAGCTCTGTGTGCACTTTGTCCAGAAATCTGCTCAGGGAAACATCTGGGACCCTGCAAATGCTAAAAATCTGACACTTCTCTGGGAAAAAAAAAAAAAAAGCATTATCAAAAGGTTTTTACTTAATCATGCAGCCACTCTCTTTCCATTTTACTTCCATTTACAAATGAAAAAGGTTTTGCCTGTGACATTACAGCTGGGTTCTGGCTTTTCCCAAAGCTGTTGCTTGGAACAGCTTTAGGTAACATAAAAACAAAAAACAGCTGTGGCCTCAATGCATGTGAACACCTCCAAGGCTTGCTTTAGACATCATTATTATAATAATTAGGTGAATAATTAAGGTGAATGCTGAAGATAAGAACTCCCTCCTGGAACATCTTCTGAGGCTGTAAATGAAAAAAAAAATTTGTTCTTTCTACTAGGAAAATGATTTATCAGACCTTTTTGTCTATAGCCATGCTCATCCCAAAAAAATGAATTGTATAAAATGTGTATTCATCCAGTTTTCCCCTGTTCACTTGTTTGGTTTTTATTTTTGTGGGAAAGTATTAAAAATACTGACTGGTTTAGCCCAGGCCACTTCAAAAGAAGAGGGAATTATTGGCATTTATTATCAGCACTTTCCATGATGGATGCTCGAGGGATGAAGAAGTTTTCTGGCTTGGTAAATCACAAAAGCAATTCTGGAGTGAGCATTTCCCATCCAAACCTTACACTTGGCAGGGCTCCAGTGAACACAGAAGGGTTTAAAACTCTTGGGGGTTTCTTCTGTAAGGGTTAATTAGCAAACAGGGTTTGGAGCCAAAAACCTGGAAGGTTTGCAGATTCATAAAAAGAAACAAAAGCAAATGATGTTGCAAAGGAAACACTGACTCGGGCCATTAACAAATTCCCTTTGCCTCACTGCTCCCAGCAAGCCCAGAAAATTCCAAGTGAAATAAGTGGAGCCAGGCAGAGGAAGCAGAGCTGGGCTTTTGCTGCTGAACACAAGAAATATCTCACATATTACATTTTATATTTATATTTTCAGAGGAGAACCACCTAACCCTGTCACCTCTGATTTCATGACATGACTATTGTCTGACTCATACACAAGAGAGCTTTGTCCCTTTGGGTCACTCTGGGTTTTTAATGATCTCTGAATTCTTGCTTGTCCTGAGAATTATTGCACTTAGTTATAAAACTGTTTTGCATGTGGCTCTTCCCAAAACAAATGCTGAGGAAAACAGTGCAGAAAAAAAAAAAAAAAAAAGGAAAAAATGAAAACAAAAAAAGGTTGGTTTGAGTTGCTTGGTAAAGTAGGACAGGACACTGAAAGGACAGATAACCTAGAGCCATGTAATGAAGAATTTTAACTACTTTGGATACTAAATTTTGATTTTTGGTATATTATTCTATTATTAAGAAAATATATATATTCTATTACTAAGAAAATACTATTAAAAAAAAAAGTCCAGAAAAGAGCCTTAATTCTAGTATCTAAAGGTTTGAAAAGACAATTTATGAATAAGGCAAAACCCCCTAAATATACAGATTTTCAGTAAATTTCATTTTCCTTTACTTTCTAAAATGTTTAAACATAGAAATCAGCTAAGGAAAAAGAGATAGAGATAAAGATAAATCAGTAAATATCTGAACTAGGAGTTACTGAAGACAACCAGACTAACATCTTGCCATCAAAATCTGTCAGACTGTGAGATTAGCCTGCAAGAAATGATGAATCCTCATCGCTTGGGCTATTCTTGATTATAAAAAGTGACATGCAAAGCAAAACTATGAATTGAAAGCCTTTTCTCCACCTGTAAATTTAATTGTGTTGAGTTACCTTGAACGAGGTAATCTGTGGCCTCAGCCTCCACCTCGTGGCTGAGCTGCTTGGTTTTCTGCAGGTATTTCAGGACAAAGACATTGGGGGCAAAGTGGATCATGTTCTGCTCCCCACAGCCAAAGGGCAACCTCAGCAGGTTGTCCAGGTTGTTCAGGGTGGGACCCATCACATCTCCTGATGAGAAAGAGGGGAATTGTTCAGGATCAGGTAATTTAAGGTTTTCCTTTGGTGTTTTGTGGTTATCCCCCACCTCACTGCACTAATATCTCCTGGCTACCCCAAGGCAGCTTAAATAAACTGTGACAAATGGGAAGTCCTTCAGCTGTTAAGTCCTAGCCCTTTGATTTCTTGTTGGATTAAAGAAATTCCCCATTTCAGCCTCTGATTATGCATGACTTCCCAGTTTAGACCAGTTTAAAACACAGCACAATTTGTGATGAGGATGACAATGAGAAAAACACCACGAGCAGTAACAGACAGTGCCCCTGCCAAGCCCCTCACCAACTTCAAGCCACTGACAACCCAAACAGGCTTCAAACAAATGCCAAAAAACCCCAAGGAATGATCTACCCCAAAAATTAAGCTGTAATAAACCTTTTAAAGTGCCTGTGACTATCTTATCTGCTGTGCATTACTCAAGAACTGGTCAGAATTAACAGCTGGAGCATCTGTTGACATTTGGGAGGGGGTACCTAAGTGATACCTCCTGATTATTGATACCTATTATTGAAGCCGTAGCTCTTTCTGATCCTGGAATTATGTTGTGGGGAACTCCAAGAGTAAATGCTTCATTGTGATTTTCATCAGTCTCTTCTTTTCTCCAAATTTTAAACTCTCCCATTGACCCCCAGCCTGTGGAAAAGCCAATGTACTTCACCTCAAGCTGTTTGGGGACTGTCCACTCCACAATTATAGATTCGTTTAGCACCCGAGTACCGTGGCCAACCTGAAAGAGACAAGAGACCATGGAGATCCAAGAGGCCACACAGGGGGAGATCCAGGAGGTCACACAGGTGGAGCCACTGTGCCTGGTGTGCTGGGACACCTCCCAGCCCAGAGAGGTGCAGAAATACCTCTCTCCTTCCCACCCACAAAACAATCCAAGGGAGTTCAGTGGGAAATCCGCAGGCTTGGCCTGCAAGGTTTCATCACTAAAAATGTTGAGGACTCATGGAAGAGGTTTTAAGTGAGCTCTGTAAGCCAGAGAGAAGTTTGAGAACAGGATCCATGTTACCCCTGAAAGAATTTTCCACCAAGGTCACTGACATAGAAACCAAGAAAGAAAGAAGGGGAAAGAAGAGAAACCTGCAACTATTCCAATAAACACTTTGTCTTTTGTAATCAATGAGTAAAGTGTAAACTTATGAACTTAGTAAGAGGGTATAAAAAGCATGCATGCTAGAATAAAACCAGTTTGAAGCCTTCTGAAAATGGCAATAAAACAATAAGGCAATATGGAAAATAAGACAATGGCAAAAAGACAACACATTGCTGTGACGGTGTTCACAGGGGTCTGAGGAAGAGGGAAGAGATGACTCCATGCTTCAGAAGGCTTGATTTATTTATTTTATGGTATATATTATACTAAAACTATACTAAAAGAATAGAAGAAAGGATTTAATCAGAAGAATAGACAAGGAAGAATGATAACAAAAGCTTGTGTCTTGGACAGAGAGTCTGAGCCAGCTGACTGTGATTGGCCATTAATTACAAACAACCACATAAGACCAATCACAGATGCACCTGTTGCATTCCACAGCAGCAGATAATCAATGTTTCCATTTTGTTCCTGAGGCCTCCCAGCTTCTCAGGAGAAAAAATCCTAAGGAAAGGATTTTTCAGAAAATACCATGGCTACACATTGCTTTGCATTGTCTCCATCTCAAGCAGGACTGAGGTCCTGAGAACATATTGGTGGCAAAAGCAGATTTGGTGTGATCACAACAGCCTGATCAGGGCTTTAGAGGGAAAAGGCAACAGGAATGGAGCTCAAGGAGAAACTGCTCCGTGTGTGCCCAAACTCTGTTCACAAAGAGACTCCCAGAAGAACTCAGTACCTGGATAACTCCATTTTTCCAGCTGATCCAGAAGCTGCGGAACTCATCCCAGGAGAGGATGCCAGGCGTGTCCCTGCTGGCCACTGGCTCTCCCATTTTGCTGGAGGAGATCCAGGTCCTGGAGTTCTGCTGTCCCCCGATGACGATCTCGGCCATCTCGGCCATGTCGTGGGGGCCCGAGGACAGGGCCAGGTGGGCGTCGTTGTGAGCCTTCACTGCCAGCTCAAAGTGCCTCATCTGGGCTGGCTTCTGCAGGTACTGGTACTCGTACTTGTTAGGGGTGGAAATGTGTATTTTCTCTAGTCAGAAAAACAAGGGGATGTTGTAAGAGTTGGAGCTCAGCTTAGAGGCGGTGACTGAAATTCGAGCAGAGCTTTGCTAAGCACGTGGGGTTTTTTTCCAGCTTCTTTTAGAGTATTAATGTTGGGAAGGATGAAAGTTTGACAAGAAAGTCTCACAGGTATGTGTGCTTAGCAGAAAGATTTTTAAATGTAGGGTCTGATGAAGGAATAGAGATGGAAGCAAGTTTTGATATAGAAGAAAAGAATTGCTGAGCCAGTCTTACTGGATAACCAAGGAGGCAAAGGGTGTGTTAGTTAGAAGGGGTTTTTATGGCTTAGAACAAAGGATAAACCCACCTCAAACTAGTTAGAAGGGGTTTTTATGGCTTAGAACAAAGGGTAAACCCACCTCAAACTAGTTAGAAGGGGTTTTTATGGCTTAGAACAAAGGATAAACCCACCTCAAACTAGTTAGAAGGGGTTTTTATGGCTTAGAACAAAGGATAAACCCACCTCAAACTAGTTAGAAGGGGTTTTTATGGCTTAGAACAAAGGATAAACCCACCTCAAACTAACACACCCTTTGCCTCCTTGGTTATCCAGTAAGACTGGCTCAGCAATTCTTTTCTTCTATATCAAAACTTGCTTCCATCTCTATTCCTTCATCAGACCCTACATTTAAAAATCTTTCTGCTAAGCACACGTATCTGTGAGACTTTCTTGTCAAACTTTCATCCTACCCAACATCTCCCCTGTTCTGATGAACAACATATTAAAATACACATGGCTGTTTCTTCTCATTGTTTATTTTTACCCCCTTCAAGGCAGAAAAATCCTTCAAACTGCTCAGCTGAATTTCTTCTGAGCTCAGCAAGTGATTTTTCAGTTCTAATTTAGTGGTCAAAAGCATCTCTGTTCAGCTAGTGGAGGCAGCTCTGAGCTATCCAAAGCTCTGGCAGAAAGGACAGACTGATTCCAGAACTGAACCTTAAAGCACCAGCTGAAAATAAAGCACAGTCCCAGTTACTGTCCACAGTGCTGAATACTGAAACTGTTCCATAAAGTAAAGGAATTTAATGGCCATTTCCAGAAATCACTTGGGCAGTTAGAGCAAATTCATAATTAGCCAGCCAGGTAAGAAAGACTCTTTATTTACAAGTTTTTCCTACAGACCAGAACTCATCAATCACAGAGAAATGGAAACAAAGATTTTTTTTTTTTTTTTTTTTAAGTAGCCAAATGCTTCTTTTAAAAACTGATTCAAACAAACTGAACATCTCATTCAAATAATGAACTTACCATTTGGGCAGAAGAACACACTGTAGGTGTATTCTCTGGACAGTCCCTCTGGCTATAGAAAGACAGAAATCCATGCATAAACCACAGGGCTTGGATTAGCAGGAACAGATCCCAGTTTGACTTGGAAAACACAGAAATTATTTTAATGCTGTGCAGTGCTTTATATCCTTTATAGAAAAGTGATGGCACTGTGTTTTGTTAGTTAGAGCAGTGCCAGAACTTTCCCTTTTATCATATTTCTTAGATTAACAGGGCAAGCTTATCCCATAAAACATCCACTGCTTTTTCTCCTGAACAGTGTTGAAGATTCACCAGAGGAGCTCAAATGGGCTCTTTCTGTACAAGAACCACTAAATCTGATTATTTCCAACCCTCTAACACACCATAAAACACCTTGAGGGTGAATCACCTTGAGGACCATTATAAACCTGCTCAGGTTTGATTTCACAGTTTCCCAGGCATTTTTATTTTCCTAAACTGGTGTTTTCTCACCTCAATAATGACACTGCTGCGAACATAATCCACCCCCACAGGGCTCCTTTTGTCCAGGTAAGAATCCTCTGAGTGTTTGCCATTCTTCAGGCTCTGCATCCCCTCCTGGCAGCAGTTGGTGCCACCATAGGCAAAAGCTTTTGCTAAGAAACAGAAGGGAAAAGCAGCTGAGATTTTGAGATATAAACACCTCTAGAAGTTAAAAAGATCCAAATTAATTAGAAGCAGCTGATTAACAAGTGCTGTAATTACCTCTCTCATATTCCCTTTACCCATATTTGAGTGGTCACATTTAAAATTAGGCAATATTTGAACAACCATAGGGCAACAGAAGCTCTTCCCTAATTTTTGGTTTCTGGTTTTCACTGGGATTATTTGCACAGAATTTGTTGTTATTTTTTTTTTGTTTAAAAATTTCCACTGATCTCTTCAGGGAAATGAAACAGGCCCAACCTTGATATCACAACAAAAAAAAAAAAATGATGACCAGAGAATGTCCTGATGTTTGATTTTACATTCTGTGCATCACAGGCAGGGGATTTGTTCCTACAACAAATGAGGTGGAAAAGCCAAGCTGGCAGCAAGTGGAATGAATGAACTGGGGCAATGGGGAAATCAGAATTTTCTCCTGAAAGAGGAAGGAAAACAAACACTTGTAAAGCTGTTTTGGGTTGTACCAGTGATGTTGCTCAGGCCCAGCTCGTTGAAGGACAGGACGATGGAGGTGGGCTTGGCCTCCCCTGGGGCCACACATTTCTTCCTGGTCAGGTGGTGCTTCCCAGGGTGCCCCACAAACTTGATGCCTTTTGGGACAGAAATCTTCACGTGGACCTGTGAAAGATTTGGAATTGTCATTTATTGGAAATAACATCAGCCACAATATCAGTCACGAAGCCAAACTGGGCTGTGCGAATGAAGAATTCCGTGGGTTTCCTATCATAACAATCACAGAATGAAGATTTCTATAATCTTCAAATCTTTGAAGATTATTCATTCTTCAAAGTTTCTAGCCATGGATTTGACTGAGAGCAGGGCTTTCAGCTCAGCAATTCTACAAGTGTTTCTGGGAGATGGTACTGGAGCTGGGGAGTGTGAGAAGGGAGACGAAATTCCTTGGGACAAAAATTCCTTCAAAATGAAAAATTTTTAGCAGCTTTTTGATTATGAAGGAAATGCTTTTTGGTTCAGCACGAGATCCCAAGCTGGGGAACGTCTTTCAAATGTCTTTTCCCTGTCTTTTTCAATATTTGCTTTTCTGAAATGCTGCAGGACACTTCAGCCTACCACAGGCGTTTCAAACCAAAACCAAACCAAGCGATGACATTTATTTGAGTTGGAAAAAAGCAATATTTATCTTCTCAAAGCATTTCTGCTGAGTTTACCCTTCTGTCAGCCTGCCACCCTCTCTCCTGTGACAGGTAGATCACTCACCAGCCATGGTGAGGAGTTACAACTGAGGAAGGGGTGGAATTTGCAGAACACCCCAACAAGGGAAGAGATGAGAATCTTGACTCCATGTTTCAGAAGGCTGATTTATTATTTTATTATATATATTATATTAAAAGAAAATTAGATATTAAAACTATACTAAAAGAATAGAAGAAAGGATTTAATCAGAAGGAATAGAATTGAATGGAATGATAATAAAATCTTGTGACTGACCAGAGAGTCTGAGACCGCTGGACTGTGATTGGCCATTAATTAAAAAAAAACCACATGAGATCAATCATAGCTCTACCTGTTGCATTCCACAGCAGCAGATGATTATTGTTTAAAATAATTAAGATTATTTTCATTAATCTTAATTAATTAAATAGTAGTTATTTAAATTAATTTTATCATTATTGTTTAAAATAATTTATATTAATTATTGTCATTAATTTTAGTTAATTAAATATTAATAATTTAATTATTTATATAATTGTTTAAAATAATTGTTTCTGAGGCCTCTCAGCTTCTCAGGAGAAAAAGATCCTAAATAAAGGAATTGTTAGTGGCAGGGGAGGGCTGAACTTTACCTCCACACACAGGGGCAGGTAGTTGTAGACAGTGAGGGGGATCTTGGTCTGCTCCCCCCTGATGACGTGGTAGGGCAGGGTGAAGTCGATGAAGAAGGGTTTGAAGGTCCTCAGCTCTGCCTGGCTGGCAATGCCCAGCCCCTTGTCCTCAGACAGAGCCACAGCCTCTGTGATCCACGTGGTGATGGAGTCAGGCACCTCCACCTGCAGCTGGGCTTCCCCTGAGCTGCGTGAAAAATGCACATTTTATGATTGGCTTTTTGCAAATATTAAAATGAATATTATAATATTATATGTTATAATGTTGTATATTATAATATTACACATTATAATATTAATTATACTATATAACAGATTATACTATTAATTATAATGTATATTCTATATATAATATATATTCTATACATAATACTATAATATATAGTCTATATATAACTTAATACATTCTAGATATGTTTATATATTACATATAATAGATACATAGAATATATATTATATATATATATTACATTTCACAAATATTAAAATGAATATTATGTTAGAAAGTGATGCTGTATTAATTCTCTTAAGTAGTGTGTTAAATATCGTTTTAGGTTACAACAAAATGTTAACATAGAAACAATGCTATGTAGGATACTTTTTTTGTAAAGAAAGGACCTGCAGCCATGGGACACCTGATTCTTTCAGGGAAAGAGCATTTATTGCTCCATTATCAGGAGAAATGAACTTCTTCCCACCTTGCTCAGTTAGGATTATGAAGAAGAAGTTGACTCTGACCAGACAGAATCCTGTGTTTGAATGGAATTTATGAGGATTGAAATTAGTAATTAAAAATCAAGTCTTCGCATATTTAGATTTCCTATGCATGGCACAAAGGGATATATCATCACCCTGGTATCCTCTTCCATGCTTTATAATAATAAAAATTCAGATTTGCTCTTCGGATTTTGCTGTTTCCCTCCCGCAAAGCAGCTTTGGCCCTGCCTGGAACAGAAAACATTTCCTCTAACACAAAAGCTGTTTCGTGGCTCAGCTGGCAGGGTGATGGGTGCAGGTGTGAGCACACCCCAAGGTTGTTTCCTCACAAGTCCTTATTTATTCCCCAGAGCCTGACACACATGGACAATGAGAACAGGAGATCTCCAGAAGAAATGTCCAGCATGACATGGTGTCCTCATGACGCACACCCAGAGCTGCACTGCCACTGATTTTCAGATTGTTCTCACTTGAGAAAAGCACCTTGGATTTGCTTTTATCCTCTAAAAAAATGAATTCCCAGTGAGGCTGAAGGTGCTGCTCCTGGCAGGGGACCCATCTTTGTGTTTGTATTACAAAGGGAAAGGATTAAAACAATAAAAAGTGGAGATCAGTGTGAACAATAAAAAGTGGAGATCAGTGTGAGCAGTAAAAAGTGGAGATCCCTGTGCTTTTTGTCATTCAGCCACACTCCAAGCACTGCCTGGTGAATTTGGCTCCCTCAGCTCAAACTGCAGAGGGAAAAGCCTTGGGAAATGCACTTGGATCATAAAAACATGGAATGGGTTGGGTTGGAGGGATCTTAAAGCCCATCCAGTGCCACCCCTGACATTGCAGGGACACCTCCCACTGCTCCAGAGAAGCTTCCAAGCAATGGAAATGGTCACACAACCCCAGGATGGTTTGGGTTGGAAGATCTCAAAGTCCATCCAGTGGCACCCCTGCCCATCCACTGCTCCACAGAAGCTGCCAAGCAATGGAAATGTTCACAGAATTTCAGGTTGGAAGGGACTTTAAAGGCCATTGAGTTCCACCCCTACCATGGCAGGGACACTTTCCACTGCTCCAGAGGAACTTCCAAGCAATAGAAATGGTCACTCAGGATGGTTCAAGCTGGAAGGGACCTTAAAGGCCCTCAAGTTCCACTCCTGCCATGGCAGGGACACCTTCCACTGCTCCAGAGAAGCTGCCAAGCAATGGAAATGTTCACAAAATCCCAGGATGGCTCAGGCTGGAAGGATCTCAAAGCCCATCCATCCCACCCCAGCCATGGCAGGGACACCTTCACCATCCCAGGCTGCTCCAAATCCCACCCAGCCTGGCCTTGGGCACTGCCAGGGATCCAGGGGCACCCACCCTGTGCCAGGGCTCCATAGAAAAATTTTTCCCCCAATATCCCACTAAACCAACTAAAATCTCCAAGTTATTTAACCCATTTTCAGCAGGCACTGGTGCCCACCCAGTTTGCATTTGCAGCTGCCCTGATGCTGAGCCCTGAGGAGCAGCAGGGAGGGAGGCAGGGCTGGCACAATTCCAGCCTGTTTAACCGGACAATTTGTTGCAGCTGATGTTCTTTCCACTGGGATTTCAGCCCATAACCAGCATTAACATTATTTTCACACATGAGGGCACTTACTCTTCTGGGCACAGGGCCAAAGTACACACTCATTTCCAGCCATTAGACCCTCCAGCCAGGCTCTAGGAATTTTTAGAATTGGTTTGGGAAGTTGACATTAGGCTTTTGTTTCTTTTTTTTTTTTAATTTTTTTTTTTTAGGATTGTATATTATAAATTATAGAAGGAAAAAAAAATAAATTCTTCCTGTTCAAGAGAGTGGAAATGAAAGGAATGCTCCACCTCAGTTGTTTCTAATGAAATGAAGTAGAGAAAACGCAATCTGCAACTTTTTATTCCACACTCTCCCACTTATAATTAACTGCCCTGGCTTGCTGAGGCCCAAATGGGCACTTCTGGAATTCTTTGTGTATTTCTACAAAGCATATTTCATGCTCAATTGAACAGATTTGAATACACTTGCTCCAAGTTCCTGTCAAATTTAATTTACAACCATTTATTGAGGATGAAGTTTACTTGCAAAACCTGGAGAAGCTTTTTAATAATTGCTTCAAATTATCCTAGATGTGCTGTTGTGTTATAGATTTATTATCTCTTTAATTTATTTTTTTAGTTCCAACTGTACCCAGAGGAAATCAGGATTTGAGAGGAGGCAGATTTTGGTCTGGGGGAGATGTTCTTGCAGGAGATGACAGAGAAAGTGAAAATTTGATAAGCAATCAACAGAGAATCAATGTGGGCACAACTGAAATGTTTAGTTTGAAGTAAGGGAACACTTCAGGACCAGAGGAAATGCTGCAAAGATTGAAATAGTAATAAAGAAAACCAACAAAAATGGGGAGAAAAAAAAATTAAAAATCAGAAAATGCCATAATTAGATTTTAAAGAGCTCTGTTTACAACCTTCTGGGTATGATTAATGCCAATACCTGACATTGAGGCAGTGCCAAATCCACGTCTCAGGGAAGAAGGTTCTTTTCCTCTTCTCTGCTCTGCTAGAACAAGAAATAAATCCTCCAAATTGATTCTTTTAATAAGATATTTCCAGCAGTCAGTGATAAATCAGAGTTATCAGCTGACTCTGGCTCACACGACCAAAACTCTGCCTGGTGCAGACTCATTAAGGAGCGAATAACACAAATTAAGTGGTTTTGAAACAATTCCTTTGTGTGCACACCCACTCTGCAGGCAAGAATCCAAAAAATAGTACAAGGAAGATAACCTTTGAAACCAGCAGAAATAATGGAATTTTAAATAAAACTGGTTTGTGATCCAAATTCTTTTACCAAAGGTAATCAAGGGGAAGAAATGCAGCATGTGACTTCCAGCAATGACATCCTTATCCATCCCTGCTCTTTGAATTGTCCTGATTTCTAATATTTGAACAATTTACATCAGCTTTTTATACCTGTTATACTGCATTATACCTATTATACTCCATTATCTATTTCCTAACTAATCCCAGAATTTCCTCTGCTAACAGAGGCTTTTAGGAAATTCAGGATGCAGAGGGAAGGCCCATCCTCATCACTTCTGGTATTTCACAGCCTTTCTTTCATGCAAATCCTCATTCTGCTCATTTTGACCACCAGCTGAATGGTCCAAATCCTGAGCAATGAGTGGCTCTGCAAAAACAGCCATAGCTTGCAAATATTCCAAGAAATTCACAGCAAATTGCAAAGAAATATTCTTCAAAATGATAATTTAGCACTCTTTGCATGTGTCAGAATTAAATTAAATTTAACAAAGCAGTGCCAGTTTTTGGTTTTTATATCTACCAAGCCATTTAAAGAATTTCCCCATCACTGCCTTGCCTAAACCTGAGATGGAGAAAGCTGAGAATAGAGAAAAAAACCAGCCAGGAACATAAAAAACAATAGTTATTAAACCCCAAAAGTTACCTTGGTGCTATTTTGGAATGCATGGTGGCCACCAAGGTGCCAGTGTGTGGCTGGAAGGCTGGGACAGCCTCATCTGTGTACATCCCTCCATTCTGCCTGTGGTTCAGGCTGACTATGTCAGTCATCACCACCAAGCCAGTTTCCTAGACAGTGACAAATCAACAGCACAAAACAAAAACCAGCAAGGAAAAAAAAGAAGAAATAAATAAAAAAGAATTAAAGAAAAATAATTAAATTTTATTAATGAATTGATTTTTTTAAATAGAATCCCTTAATAATATTTTAATATTTGCCAGGGAAATCTCAATGGAATCTTGAGGATTTTTTTAAAGCTTTGTGTAAAATGATTGTTAATGTGAAGGTGCATAGGCTTTATGAGAAAGCTTGGAAAATATTTGTATTAAACATTAATAATAATTATTAATATTAATAATATTTAATGTTTATATTAAATAATATTAAATATAATAAAATATTTTAAATATATAAATATTTAAATATAAATTTATACTATTTATATAATAGCATAATATATAAATATATACTACTAATATAACTATATATAAACTAACTATATATAACTACATATATAGTTAAATATAGTTAGTTTAACTAACTAACTATATATATAACTATTATATAAATATATTTAAATATAAACATATACTATTTAAATATAAATACATACTATTTAAATATAAATATATACTATTGTCTGTTTGGAAAATACATTTAAATCAGTATATACCATTACTAGGCAAGTGTGACATGTAAAAAAATCTTATTTTTCCCCTAGAATAAAACGCCACAGCTTTTTACCCTTCCTAAAATCTCCCAGTGTGCTCTGCTGCAGTGAGCAGGCTGCTCCCTCATCAGGCATCACCAGTTCTGCCCTGCCAGGAATGCCAAGCAAAATGAAAAATGCCCTCACAGGAAAGCTCCCAGCTCTAAATTCCCTTTTTCACGAGAGGCAGCAGCTCCCAGCAGCACTGGAGGATGAGCTTTGTTCCCTGCACACACCAGGTGTGCAGCCCTGCATTCACACACGCCAGCTCCCACAAAAATGAACTTTTCCCCAAGATTTTCAGCTCTCAGTAAGGACAAAAAAAAAGCTGCCTCAGAGAAGAAAAACCCTCGGAGCCCAGGGGGAGAAGCAGCAGTGGGCAAAAAGAGAGAAGGGAGGCTGGTTATGGGGCTGGAAATCACCCTACAAACATGAAAGCACACAAGACAGAAGGAGGACAGTCATGGGGCTGAAAATTGCCCTGAAACATGAAAAGCACAAATGATAAGAGAAGCTGGTTCTGGAGCTGAAAACCCCCTTGCAAACATGAAAACACAAGGGAGACCCTCCAGAGAGGAGGGAGGATGGTTATGGAGATGAAAATGCCTCTGAAAACATGAAAGCACAGGACAGAGAAGGGAGGCTGGTTATGGGGCTGAAAAATCACTCTACAAACATGAAAGCAGAGAAAAGAGAAGGGAGGGTGGAGCTGAAAATGCCCCTGAACACAAGAAAGCAGAAAAGGGAGGCTGGTTAAGGGGCTGAAAATGCACTGCAAAAACGTGAAAGCTCAGAAGAGAGACACTGCAGAGAGAATGGAGGGTGGTTATGGGGCTGAAAATCACCCTACAAACATGAAAACACACAAGGGAGACTCTGCAGAGGGGAAGGAGGCTGCTTCTGGAGCTGAAAATGCCTCTGAAAACATGGAAGCAGAAAAGAGAGGAGAGGCTGGTTCTGGAGCTGAAAATCACCCTACAAACATGAAAGCAGAAAGTAGAGAAGGGAGGGTGGTTAAGGGGCTGAAAATGCCTTGCAAACATGAAAACAGAGAAGGGGGGCTGGTTCTGGAGTGCCCCTGCAAACATGAAAAGCACAGGAGAGAGAAGGGAGGCTGGTTATGGGGCTGAAAAATCACTCTACAAACATCAAAGCACCAAAGAGACTCTGAAGAGAAGGGAGGCTGGTTCTGAAGGTGAAAGCACTCTGGAAACGTGAAAGTACAGAAAAGAGAGAAGGGAGGATTTCAGAACCATCAGAAGGTTCTGGAGCTGAAAACCATCCTACAAACATGAAAGCACACAAGAGAAACACTGCAGAGAGAAGGGAGGCTGGTTATGGGGCTGAAAATGCCCCTGCAGACATGAATGCAGAAAAGAGAGAAGGGAGGTTGGTTATAGGGGCTGAAAATGCCCTTGCAAACAAGAAAGCAGAGAAGAGAGGGTGGTTATAGGGCTGAAAAATCACTCTACAAACATGAAAGCACCAAAGAGGCTCTGCAGAGAAGGGAGGCTCATTCTGGAGCTGAAAACCCCCCCTGCAGACATGAACGCAGAAAAGAGAGAAGGGAGGCTGGTTATGGGGCTGAAAATGAAAACATGAACGCTCAGGAGACAGAGGGGAGGCCGGTTATGGGGCTGCAAACGTGAAAGCAGAAAATAGAGAAGGGAGGGTGGCTATGGGGCTGAAAACCCCCCCTGTGAACATGCAAACACAAAAGCCAGAAGGGGAGGGTGGCTCTGCCTACTGTGAAGGCGAAGCGAGCGTCCTTGGTGATGTCCCAGTGCCAGGGGAACACCGAGGAGCGGCGGCGCCTGCGGGAGGACATGCCGGGCCACCAGAAGTGCCCTTCCTCCTTGGGAGCCCCAAAAGCATCAGACACATCGTACTCTGCCAGCTCCTGGAACACCTGCAGGGAAAGGGAAAGGGAAAGGGCATGGGCCGCTCTCCTTGGCTGCTCCCTCCAGCCTGGGGAGGATCACAGGGCTCAGGAGAGAGCATCAGAGCTGGAAGCCCACCCTACCTGGCTGGCTGTCAGCTGGAAGCCTGGTTTGAGCAGGTAGACGCTCTTGTCCACCGTGGCCAGGCAGACACAGCTCCCTTTGGCAGCTCTGACCTTGATGTTCACAACGTCACCAGGCCTGGTCTCGTTGGCCGAGAGCGCCACGGCGACCTGGGAAGGGAAATGCCATTAAATCCAGTGATTGTCCCAAAAACCAGTGACTGCCCCAAAAACCAGAGCAGTGAAACACCAGCCCTCCCTGTCCTGTACCTGGTTCTCAAAGGAGGAGGTGACAGGGACCTGCAGGCTGTCCGTGACCCCCTCTCCGTTCTCCCTGACGTAGTACACCAGGAGCCGAGCCAGGGGAGCCATGGAGTGAACGACAGAGAACCTCAGGAAGGTCACACACACCTCAACCTCTGCTGCAGGAGTGCTGGGAGGTGCTGAAATAGGAATTGTGGAGAGAAAAAAATAGTTTTATTTATCCAAGTCATTCCCTTCCTGCCCCCTCCTAATGCTGACAGGCACAGAACTCTCCATCCAGGACTTGCATTCTTCCCTTTTTCCTGCTGCACACCTTCTTGAGTTCACAATATTTGCCTTTTCCTTCTCGTTGTGGAAGGTAATTAGCACTCTTATTTAATGAGCAGCATGGAGAAGGTGGGGAGGGAAGGATTGCTCTGTGATTTTCCAGCCATGAAATCAAGGAAACACACAGTTAAGCTATCAAGCCATAGAAAATAAACAGAAAATGTTATCTATTCTTGGAGAATGCTGATGAGAGAAAAGGAACAAGCTTGAAAAAGGATTGTGCAGTCTGTAGAGGAGAGAATCACTGGAGCTGTTAAATAGAATCACAGAGTGGTTTAGGCTGAAGGGGACCTTTAAAGATCCTCTAATTTTGTGGACAAGGATGTGTTTCATCAGACCAGGCTGCCCAAAGCCCCACAGAACCTGGCCTTGAACTCATCCAGCGACAGAGCAAACTGTGAATGCAACAGCTCAGAACAAACCTTCAGCGCAGGGAATCATCACAAATCCTAAATTACTGATTGCTTGGTGGATACTGGAGGAAGGTTCCTGTTCCTCTTTCCCCAACTCCCACAGTGGTTACCAGCACAATCAGACTTTTCCTTTGGCAGGTGTTCTGTCCATCTTCCCAACCCCACCATTTTTCACTCCCCAAATCCACCAGATTTGTGTGTTTCTGTTACTCCTTGTGCAAGCCAGGAGTTCCCATTTCATTTCCCTTCCCCCTGTGGGCTCTGTGATCTCCTTTATCAGCCCATTTAATTTTCTCTTCCCATCTAACATCCTCTCCTCAGTTTAAACTCAACCAATTTAACCAACTGCCCCAGCCCTGCCCTACACTTCCCTGCCACTCCACTCCAAGCAAATATTAGAGTTTTGTCATCTGAGAAAGAATTCAGAAAGACCAAAGAAAACTTTTCAAGAGTTACCCTTTTTGGAGAAAACTTTTATATCCCCGAGGGCAATGGATTCCACTATTTTTCTTGCACAAATTTCTTTAAGGAGCATCGCTTTAACAAAAAGGGTGTGAGAAGGTTTTTTTTATTTTTGCTGAAAATAGGAGTGAGCTGCATTTCTGGTGCTGGCTACCTGTTCCTGGGAAGTGTGTGAGGTCAATGTTCCTCTCCAGGGCTGTGGTGGCTCTTTTGCTCCTCTGCTGGGTGACGTTGCTGGGCTGCAGCCCCGACAGGACAATGTTCCCCCTTGATGCCACCTCGTAATGGAGAGTGAAGTTGCAAGGACAGGTGGATTTCACTGCAATCCAGGCCTCCTCTCCCACCTGCAGGCAAGGACAGAAAAGCCAAAGATTTGTTCAGTTCTGAGTTTTGGGCTGATAAAGGACAGGATCCTGCTTGGGTTCCAGGCCACAGGAGGTGAGAGTCCTCTCCTAACAAACTGATGAATTGAGAAGTTAATAAATAACAATAATAGTAATAGTAGTAGTAATGATAATAAAATAATAATAATAATAATAATAATAATAATAATAATAATAATAATAATAATAATAATAATAATAATAATAATAATAATAATAATAATAACAATAATAATAATAATATCATAATAAAAATAAAATAAAAATATTATTTACTACTAATAAAATAATGTAAAGTAATAATAAATTAAGAATAATTATAAAAAATAAAGAATTCAAAATAAAAAATAAAAATAATTAATAAAATAAATTAATAAATAATAAAGTAATGTAATAAAAATTAATAATCAATAATAGCAATAAAAATAATAAAATATTAATATGCTATAAAGTGAATAAAATAATAAAGATAATATCAGTAATAAATAATAAAAGTAATAAATAATATAAGTAATAATAAACAATAAAATTTTATAATTATAACAACAATAAAATTTTAATAATGAAATTAATAATAATAATAACAATAACAATTATTATTATGATAATGATGTATTAATACATTAGCGCTGCTCTCAGGGGCTTTTTCCACACTAAAAAGGAGCCTGTGTTCACTGCAAATCTACAGGAGACTGAGCTGGGGGTTGTGTGCATTAATGGAACAATAAAGGAATCTCTGGAATTCTGAAGTTAAGCCTTTTGGCACAGAGCAGCTGTCAGAATTGGTTGAATTTTAGACACCCCTTCAGTAGCCCAGCCCACAAAAGGAAAGAGTTGGGTTGGGGGTGGGAGGAGATGTGTGTTTGATAGTCTTTGCAATTTAATTGTAATTATATCCATGTGGTAAACACCAATTCAAACATCACCATGAAATGACTGGGAAGAGATCTGAGGGAAAATGCTGCCAAATGACACGAAGCCTTGATAACCATTTGTAAGTTGGGCACTCAGGGAGGTGTCAAACACACAAATAAATGAGAAGAAATCTGCTTTATTTTAGTGTGGTGACTTTATTATAGTCAATAGGCTCCAGAGCAGCACTGAAACCGCACCCAGAGGGGCTCAGGGAGTGCTGAACACCCCCAGCACAAAATCCCCCAAATTCCCAACAGAACAGACTCCAGCCATGGGATTGGTCCCCCTGAGGAGCAGCAGGCTCTCCTAGGAACACAAACTCCTTCCTTTTGGGGTCTGAGCAATGGCTGACACCTGTAGGATCCTACACCAGCAGCATTCCTTCAGCACCTTCCCCTCCTGCCATTTAAATCAGAGCAGTTCCCAAATAAAACCACTGAATCTTAGAAAATCCCCAAAGAAATGCTCTGAAAAACTTCTCTTTTTTCAGCTCCAAGTGTTCTCCCTTGCAGAATTCACACATGGCACCAAGAAAAAGGGGTAGAACTGGAACACAAGGAGCTGCTGATGCTGAAACACACTGAGAATGCCACAGAGTCCAAGAGGTGCCTCGTGACACCAAATATTTGAAGTATTAAGAATTCCCCAGTGCAAATGATGAAACAATTCATTAAAAAAATGAATGTAGCTAATTGGAACACCCAGTAAGAGCTGGCAATGCATGGGAATGGTTCCCACATCAGCTGGTCACCCAGCTCCAAGCTTTCCCACAGAAGAATTAGTTCTAATCAGGTTATAATAAGAACAATGTGTTCAGATTAGCAGTGTATAATCCCCTTTCCATACCTCAGGAAACTTGTAAAAGATTAATTAGCCATTAAACTTCCATGAAATGCAAGGATAAAAAAAAAATAAAAGCTCTTATTTGGATACAAAGAATCTGAAACCAACCTCACAGACCTGCTGATAACAAATCTCAGTGTGTTTATGGCCAAACCCCTTTTTTTTTTTTCCCCACTGAGCACTATGCAGACCTTCAGAATATTTTCTTGGGTAAGAAGAAACCCTGAACAGCTCTCAGAAAAATTATGCAAACAGAAGTCATAATTAAATCAGATTTTTTCTCTAGGAGAGGAATCACAACAGCTTTTATAGGGCAGGATTACATTTTTAGAGAGGCTCCTACAGAATCTACCAAAGAAAACAAGGCAATCCTGTTCAGAGCTCAATAACTGGAGGACTGAACAGATCCAGCTGAGATTTAAGCTGGAAGTTCCAGTGAGACTACACAGCCTTAATTTTGGTCCTTAGCAATTCAGCCACTCCCACTAACATCACTCCCAATCATTTTCAGCAAGCAATCCGTGTCTGAGCATTACTGGAGGCACAGAACACACATTCAAATGTGAAATTATCGAGTTTTCCATGCCTACACCCATTCTGTCTGAACAGAAAGGGTTGGATTTGTGGATTGGTGCACAGAGCACCCAGGGAATTGTGCTTAGCACCTTGTGGAGCCCACATTCAACAATTATTTGGTGGCTCCAGTGCAGCTTCTTCTTCCTTTGTAGTGGAAACAGCTCAAGATCCCAGAATCAGGAATGTCCAGAAATATTTAATTAGAACAAAGTGCTTTAAGCCAAGCAACGCAGTGGATTTGATTTAATTTCCATGCTGGAAGGTGCAGCCAACATACCTGGAAAGGTTTATCTGGTGCCTGGAGCTGGATGTGGCACTTGCTGGGTGAGTACCAGCTGCTGATGGACAAATAGTTGGGCAGATATTGATCCCCAGAGGGTTTCCCATCAATTGCTGTCACTTTGGTCTTTAAAAAATGGAAAAAAAACTTACATCAATGCTATGAATAGAAAGCTCATTTTGTTCTTTTTTAATCTCTCCTCTCCCGTTTTATACCTTTCAACACTTGACATCTTCACTCCCCTAATTTTGCCCCCTACCACCACATTAAGGTGCATTTGGAGGAGCATCTTTTCATGCTGGTTACCAACATCAGTTCTCTTGGCAGCAGGAAACAAACCAGTGTTTGCTGTGTTGAAATCCAGAAGCTGGAGCTAAAAGGCACCGATTTCCTGTTTGCAGCACTGGTTTATAAAGTGCAGGTTTGACAAGATTAGTTCCATTAAAGCCTGCTAATCCCATAAGGAGCTTTTACCCACCTCCAGCCAGACATATTGGGCAGCTGTGGGGATGGAGGGGATCTCAAACTCCACCAGGCCATTCCTTGAGACCAGTTCACTTGTGTAAACGTTGTCCTTTGGTGTGAGCTCAGCTTTAATTCGGATGGTGACTCTGTCAGCTGGGCTTCCATCGGGGTAGGTGACCTCTACCTGCACAGTGGGGCATTTATAGAACAATTAGCTTTAAATCAGCAAATTCCAGGTGGGGAAAGCTACTGGAGTCAAATTAAATCAGCCATATTAGTACACAAAACCATGAAAAATAGGATTATTCCTAATCTCACCTTGCCTTTGTAAGGCAGCCCAGGTTTGAACTGTTTCCTGGTGTCCTTGGAGTATTTGATGTCAATCAGCTGCTTCTGGACAGGTGTGGAGTCATCAAAGGTCACCTGCTTGCTGCCATCAGAGCTGATCACCGTGGCCCAGATGTTGACAGTGCCTCGGAAGTGCTCGGGGACATCGGCTGGCATCATGTCCCTGACACACACCTCGAACTGGGCCGAGCCATCGATCTGGGGCGGGCACACAGGGGACGGGGTTGGACACCACACAGGGCACGGCAAACACGGCTAAAGCACAGGCACACGGGGCGGGGTGTGCAGCAGGGGTTTGGAAGGGTTAGGATGGAGAGGAAAAGGGAAAAAGGAAAGGGAAGGGAAAAGGAAAGGGAAGGGAAAAAGGTGTGGGAATGTTCCTCACTGGGGGTCACCAATTGTAGCAATGTTCACAGGGGTCCCAGGATGAGGGAAGAGATAAGAATCTTTACTCCATGTTTCAGAAGGCTGATTTATTATTTTATGATATATATTATATTAAAAGAAAATTATAAACTATACTAAAAGACTAGAAGAAAGGATTTCATCAGAGGGCTAGCAAGGAATGGAATGATAATAAAATCTTATGACTGACCAGACAGTCCAACACAGCCAGACTTCGATTGGGCATTAATTAAAAACAACCACATGAGACCAATCAAAGATGCACCTGTTGCATTCCACAGCAGCAGATAATTATTGTTTACATTTCATTTCTGAGGCCTCTCAGCTTTTTTCTTTTATGAAAGGATTTTTCATAAAATAGGTCCACGACAAAAAGGAAGGGGAAAAGGAAAGGAAGAGGGAAAAGGAAAGGGGAAGGGTGCTTCATTTTCCTCCCTTAGCCATGGGCTGTACTAACTCTGTCACCTCAGGCTCTTGCTCTCCTCAGCCCCATAATCTTAAAACAGATTAAAATTATACCCACAAATTCCCATCTCACCAAATTCCAGAATATCCTGAGCTGGGAGGGACCCACAGGGACATCAGTGCAGCCCCTGTCCCTGCACAGCCACCCCAACAACCCCACCCTGAGCAGCCCTGGGAGCTCCTGCAGCTCTGGCAGCCTTGGCACCATTCCCTGGGCAGCCTGGGCAGTGCCCAGAACCCTCTGGGAAAAGAGTTTCTTCCTAATATCAAGAATAATAAATATATAATGTAAAAATAAGCAACGGCCTCAGTTATATTTACTCCTTTTTCTGATCTCCCATCAGCAACAAAACAGAGCTGTGGGATAAATGTGTAAGAAGACAGATCAGGCATTTTATCACAGGTGAGTCCATGGTCTCCCTCACCTGGGTGGTCTTGAGGACAGGGTGTCCCACTTCATGTCTGTAGTAGCCAACACCATTTATTGTCATATTGACAATTAACTTCCCTGTCACTGGTTTGCCAAATGTGTATCTGAAATGCAAAGGAGATGATTAATAACTGCCAGCTGGTTTCTGTTCTTCTAGTTGTATAAAGACAATTATCATGTCACCTGCACATCTAGAAAACATTACCACAGGAAGTTTTCCAGATTGTTATTTTTACCATGTTTTTGAAGACTCTTACATCAGAAAGCTGATGATGATGATTAGAAATCATCTGAAAAGCGTGCAGCAGGTGGGATCCAAGCTCCAGCGCCTGCACTACAACCCACAGCAGTGAAACCTGGTTTGGGAATGTTCCTACCTGGCATGGACAGTTCCTTTCTCACACAGGGAAAGGTCCCGGATGTAGCGCGGGGGATCGATCAGCAGCTCAAACTTTGGCAACACTGCAAGGAAAAGAAATAAAGCAGAACCTTTCCAAGCAGATCTCATTGCCCAGCTTATAGAAAGTCCCCAGAGCTCTGACAGGAGCTGGTTCGGATTTATCAGGGTAACACCCAGTAGAGGGTCAATAAATTAGGATGGAGATGGGGCTGTGTGTTCTGTTCCCATCTGTCAGAGCTGGGGCAGTTCTCTGCTGTTCTTGGGGCAGTTTTTTCTTTATCTCTCCCACAGCCAACCCTCCCTCCAGGAGATCTCTGCTGTCCATGGCCACTGAATGTCCCTGCAGGGCTGAGCCAATCCCAGCATCCCATGGGGAGATGCTCCGCCCAGGGGAGGAGCCAAGCATTCCTGCCTGGGCACAATCTGAGGTTTGGGACACCAGCACAGCCTTTCCACTGGATTCCCAGAGGAACAGCTGCCTTTTCCACTGGATCTTCAGAGGAAAACTCCACCCTGCTGCAGCAGAGCCACAGCTGGCACTGCAGGAGGGCTGAGCCCCCATGGGATGGAACTGTGCCACCTCCCTGACACACAGAGGGCAGGGACTGCTCTGACTCTGGCAGTGGTCTGTTTTCTTTTTTTTGTGCCATTGCATTTGTATTTTTATTTATCCTGTTATTCCTATTCCCATATCTTTGCCTGAAAGCCTTTTAATTTCAAAATTATAATAATTCAGAAGGAAGGGGTTTGCATTTTCCATTTCAGGGGAGGCTCCTGCCTTCCTTAACAGACACCTGTCTGTTCAAAACAGGACAATCAAAACAGCAACAAACCAAAATCACCTTGGCAAGGTAACCTCAGCAAAGCTCCCAATTAACATCCCTGAAACACATGGCTCGAAGGAATTTCTCCTCATGGTATTTTAAATCTCAAATGAAAGCATTTCTCAGTGTTCTGTTCTTCCAAATGCACCTGGGTTAGAGTAAACTCACCATATTTCTGCACCTCAAAGGATTTGTTGTAGGTGTGCCCCTGCATCTCAGCAAAGATGAGCCATTCCCCAAACACTGGCTGATCAGACAGGGGAAAAGTCATATTGACAATGCCTGAAAAAAGAAAACAACATTCTCTGAGCTCTGTCACTCTCCAGCCCCTGCCAAGCCTCACTGAACACCACTCAGTGGAAGCAGAAGCAAAGGCAAATCACAGCACACAGAGGGGAAAAAAAATAAATAATCTGGAACTTACCACAACAAAATGGCTTCAGGTTATTCCATTCTATCATCCGAGACCCCCGGGGATCCTGCAGGGAGGTTTAGGGGTGAGAAATGAGCACCACTCATGACTTTAACTCAATTTAACTCAGTTTGCAACAAAGAACTTCCTTCTATAATACACACACCTCACTGACAGCTCAAATGTAACCAAAACCTGTCAAAAATGTCCCAAAAATACCTTACAGCAGGGGTATTTGCTTTCTGGAGTTATTTAAGAGCTCTGCTCCTGTAAATAATGCGCACAAATAAATGCTGTCAAGCAGATTTTTCCCCTGCCTTAAAATACCACCCCTGGATGGGATGAACTGACCTCATTCCTAAAGGGAGCTGTACAAGCAGAAAGACAAATTTTGGATGAAAAAACCCAGGTGAAATGAACCCTGCTGGTTTTGTCAGCATTAAGTCTTCAACAAGAGTCAGTCCTTCTGCTTTCTAACAGGTAAACACATTAAAAAACAACAAAAAAACCCAAAACAAAACAACAACAACAAAAAAATCTACAAAAACCCACAAAAAACCAAAAACCAACCAACAAGACAAAAAAAATCACCAAAAAACAAAACAAAAAAAAACCCCACCCCAAAACAGCGCCCAAAAAACACCCCCAAAAAAACCCTTAAGCACAGAGGGAACATCTCATTCCCCTCATAAGGAAAAGGACAGCAGAACCCTTTCCTTTCCATGAATTTCTACTCTCCACTATCCATGTTTGGGTGCAAGGATTGGAGTGAAAAGAAGGGAGGAGAAATGGGGCTGTCACAGTTATAAATCCCAGTAAACCAAGCCAGCTCTTCTCAGGCTGAAAAATGGGAATTAACTTCTGAAAGTGAAGCAGAAAACGAGGATATTTGCTGGTGATGGCAAAAAACCAAAGGCACAGAGATCAGATAGAGACACAGGGATAGAGAATTTCATTGGTTAGGGGTGGGAATGGCAATAATGGACAGGAAAAGCAGAAATTTGTTCCTTTAAATGCTACACAGGACAGGTGCTAGAAGGGCACACAGATACTCACCACCACATAAGCTTCAATCTGAAAGAAAAAAGCAAAATAAAAGGATTTATGAAACAACATCTCTGCTTTTTGTGATGAAGTGTTGAGTCAACATAAGCAAAGTGTGAGACCCAAAGCGACAGAGTTTGAACGTCTTTGTTAAGAGTAGCCTGAGAAACACACATTTAATTCAGAGATCTATCTGGAAAAGTGACAATTTACATATCTGTGCATCATCTAAATAATGTGAAAATCTCTAAAAAATTCTTGTCTCTGGTCTGGCAGAGCTGCCTCCTATTTGCCTCCAAATAGGCACTCCAGAAATTTGTATTCACCTCCAATGGGAGCATGACCAAGTGAAAAACGCTTAAATTACAAATTGTAAAAATTACAATTTACAAATAAATTACAAATTGCAAATAAAAATTAGAAATAAAACAAGCCGTCACAAGCTATGCCCAAACAGCTTAAAAATCCAACTCTGTTTCTTTATAAGTGTATTGGTGAGCAACCACAAGGCTGAGCTTCCAGCACAGGGCAGACTGTGCCTGCTGAATTGTTTTGGTCTAAAAAGAACCTTTTATATATCATATCATAATATACATTATATATTAATATATTAACATTATATATATACTTTTTATTTTTATAATATTCATATAATATATATAATTGTTATAGAATATATTATTTTTATTCTATATATTTATTTTTACATATATTTATATTATATACATTATACAATATATATTTATTTATAATAATATAATATCTATTATTTATATATTTATAATATAAATATATTATTATATATTTCATCCTTTTTATTATTGTATTATTATATATAAATATAATATATATTATATATTAAATACATACTATATGATAATATATTATTATATACTTAATATATTATATTTTTATTTATTATATATAATAAAAATAATTCTATTTTATATAATTCTCAAATGTTCACATATTTGAATAAAATGTAGGCTACCAAGTATTCCATCATATGGCACAGTGTAAAAAAAAACAGATTTCTTTACCCTGTCATTGACTGGCCTCAGGTCAGAAGTCACCATGAAGAGATTTATCAACACTGAAAAAGGAAAAGAGGGAAATTATCAGTCATCAGAGCTTAGTCTGAACAAATGAGCTCATCCTAAAACTCCCCTTGAAAGCACCTGGCAAGTTATCCAGGATGATTTTACCTTTCTGCTTGGGTTTGTAGACAGGTTTGTCAGTCTGGATGAACACTGAGGAGCCCTTGCTGTCGATGGTGACTGTGGTGTAGTTGTGGAAGATGTGCCCTTCCTCTGCCAGGTGCCTGTTGCCCCAAACCTTCAGGTGAGCTTGTCCACGGAGCCCTGGAGGCACCTGAACACCACACCAGGAGGTGAGGAACACACAGAAAAACCTCTGAGAATATCACTGACATTGAAGTGAGCAAGAAGAGGCACCTGCTGTCTTTTGGTGTCAATCTGTGTTAGTAGTGAAAGGAAAATTAAGGACATACTAGGTTTTCTACAATATATAAACCTCAAAGGAGGTAAATTCATGCTGAAACATGGCAGGAAATTCTCTTCTGCCCTTTATCACTCAAGCAGAGTGATGGTTGATCCATGATCCACACATGCAGCTCCCAGTACAGGTGTGTTATGTGGGGAAACCAACCCAACAGAGGGAAAAAACCCCAATGAGCAACACCAAAAAGTCCCCAAAGCAAAAAGTGCATGCATGTACATGTTCAACCAGCTGCTCAGAAAAACAAGTACTTTAAAATTACTTCAGAATAAAAGTGACAAAATAAAAAACCTGATACCATTCCTGATGCACATAACTGAATATTTTGTTCCACCACCTCCCTTTAACGTCCCAAAGATGACAAGCCCAAAATAAGTCCTAAGTTAGGAAACTCTACCAAACCAAAACACTTTTAAGGGCTTGTTCTTCTAGTCCAGCTCCCTTTTGCCAACATTTGAAGTCATAACCCCACACAGAATTCTGTACTGCCATTCTTATAAAATAACCCCAACACAGAAGCCACTGATTTTCTGTAGTGGTGTAAAAGTGGGCTGTGATGGGTTGAGCTTTGTTGTTTTCACTCTCCATTTTTCCTCTGGTGAAGGCAGTGTCCTACTCAGTGTGTGCCCCACAATGTGGCATTTATTTGTGCCAGAGATCAATGCTTGATGTGGCTGAGGAAGTCTCTTACATGCTCACCAAATACATATTAAAATTATTGATACTCACCTTCAGCTTAATTGTTCCTTTATCTAAAATATGAGAGAGAAAGCAAGAGTTATTCTCAAGGTAAGGCATTAAGATTTAAGATATTTGCAGTTGAGTGAAGGAAGACCTCACGCCACAGAGCTGCTCTCTGCAGTTGTGATTTTACCCGAAATAATTTTCCTGCACTGTCTGCAGGGTAAGTCAGACCCAGAAGAGCTCTTCAAAATAAACCTGGTCCACATTTATTTACAACTTCTGCCCAAGTTAAATTGCAAAGTGCTCTGCTGAATTGTTTTGCTCTAAAAAGGACCCGGCCTCTTTTGGGACTTATACAATTCTCAAAACAAACACTCATGGGATCTGTTTGGATTGATGGACCCAGCCATACCTAGGAGCTCTCTGGAGCATTTGCTGCCCACATGTGTCAGCATCACCCCCTTTGAATTGCTTTGCAATTGTCAGCCACTCTCAAATCATCAAGGGGAGGACACAGCCAGAGAAAATCTGTTCCAAGAAATGGAATGGCTTTAATAAAACTCCCAGTTTTAACACACAGAAGGGTTTAAACATGAGGGTTAAAGAGCCTGATTGCCTTGACTACACTGCAGCTTCCACCACTAGTGACAGTGGCACCACAGGGCTACTGCAATTCACTTTCACCACTGTAAAGTCACTCAGCATTAAGCTGGATATCATCAGATCACATTGATTTTACTCACAGGACAGAGGTATCTGGCTTGGATTTTAAAGATTTATCCAGCTATACAAACATTACCACCTCAGTCCTAAAGATGGGGAGACTGTGTTCCCAGCACTCATTTTGGAGAGAAGAAATTGATGATGATGATGATGTAGATTTTTGATTTTTCTCAAAATTAAACTTTTAAAAACTCACTGATAAATATTCAGGCATAAAAGGAAGTGTAATCACTATAAAACTCTAGAATATCAGTTATACTGGGTCCCTGGATGTCTTGGTGTTCCAAAGTTATCAAAGTGTTCGAGATCAAAACCACATTAACACAGAGAAGGCGCAGCAGCAGCAAATCCATTTGTTTGATGCCATTATCACCCAAAGCAATTCTTTAGGAGATACCAAGGTGCTCCCCCAGCACCTCAGCTCATCCATCAGAGCTCAGAGCTCACCCAGGACTGTCCCATGGCTCCGTGACACCGTCTCTCCCTTGACCACCAGCTGGATCTGCACCGTGGTCTCCTTGGCAGAGTTGAAGATGGTCACACTTATGGCTTCCTCCACCCCAGAGCGGAAAACAGAAGGTGCTGCAATCAAATAACCCCTGAGGAGCACAATTGGAAGTGGTCAGTCAAGACACAGCCACAAGGAATGGCTCCATTTGTGAGGCACTTCTTGTGTAGCAAAAGGAAAAGAACTCTGTGGTGTATTTCCTCCTGTAGGGCCACATTTGTTGTCACCAGCAGTCTAAGCCTGTATCTAATGTATAAATATAATTTAATGTATAATTATCTAAGCCTGTATCTAATGAATCTAATTAATTAAATTATAAGACAATTTAATGTATTATTATCTAAGCCGGTACCTAATGTATAAATATAATTTAATGTATAATTATCTAAGCCTGTATCTAATTGTATAAATTAACAGATCCTAAGTGGCTACAAATGGCTTGCAAATCCTTAGGATTTAAATAAAAGCAGCAATATATCCATGTTTATTGCACATATAATAATAAATTCATATTCAAGTGAATAAATTCATATTCAAGTGAATAAATTAATAAAACCCCATTCATTTATCTACAATGTATCTAATTGCATAAATGAACAAACAGAGCCTAAGTGGCTACAAATGGCTTGCATATCCTTAGGATTTAAATAAAACCAGTAATATATCCATGTTTATTGCATCTATAATAATAAATTCACATTAAAGCAAATAAATGGATATTCAAGTGAATAAATTAATGAAACCCCATTCATTTATCTACTATACGAAACAAACTAAATGTACAACCATAAAAGAGTTAAACTTCATGAAGGAATAAGGAGGTACCTGAACTTCTCAGAGCTTCATAACCAAGGCTTTCTTTTAAACAATTTTAATATTTTTAACTCAATCACATGGCTCCATTTTCATAGTTCAGCTTCACACAGGAGGAGTGAAGGGACTCAGATTTTTGGAGCTTTCTAAATGCCAGGCCCGAGGCATTAACACACCTGACCTTGCAGTTTCTGCAGAAGCAGCCCAGAAACTGCAGCTCCAAAACGGAGCTCGAATTCCCATCTCTGCCACCACATTCTTGTTCAAACAATTAGATCCTGCAAGCTTACAAAAGGCATTATTTTAGGAGGCTTTAAAGCCACCCAAAACGACCTCCCATCGATGCTGCAATGTGAGAGTTTCTGAATGGAATCTGCACCACTCCTCTCTGGATGGCACCGTGCCATGAACTTGTCAGCTAAAAGCATTGCAGGCTCTGAGCCCTTTGATGCACTGGGCTGGAAGCAACACATTTATATTCTCTTCATGACACACCTTTCTGGGGTTTTTTCCCTACCCAAAAGGATTTTTTTTTTTAAAACAAGAGGCAATTCCTCAGATGCCTTTTCAAGCCAAATTTCTCAGCCCGTGCCTTTCTGCAGTCCCATGAGTCAGGTCGCTTTAGCTCATGATTAATTATCACTTTGGGATGAGGATGATGGTGTTTTACAGCCCCCAAGTAATCTTTTATCAAATTCCAAGCCCATGTTCCTCTCTCAGCAGGCCTCATTGCCATGGAGATCCCATTACCCCCAAAGGAAGTTCAGAACTCTGTGGCATTCGAGTTAAATTGCACGGGGTACTCGCACATTCAAAACCTTATGGCTGCCAGGTTTGAAAATTCATCAGAATGGCAATAAATAACAATAAAAAGTTACTACTGAGCCTGAAATGCTGGGTGAGAGAGATAGCTGATCTAGCTGCAGAGGGAGAAAGAGTACCAGCTGCATTCAGGATGAAATGATCAGATTTAAACTGTCATGAGCCCAGCACTGCAGTGCCATATGTGAAGCACATGTATTCACATTGTTCCCAATTGCTGAAACTCCTTCTGAAGTATCAGTCCCTTGATACAACCATTTAAATCCCTTAATAAGTGGCATTTGAAAATTAAATATTGGATTTGGCAACCAAAGAGTTAACTTGACAGGGACTGGACAGATCCTTTAAGCACTTTTAACTAACACCTCTGTCAGGTTACGCCAAAACTTGGCAGGACGTGAAATATTTTCTAGTAAGCAAGTGAGAATAAGTTCTCCATGGCACTCAGTTAATGCAGCTGTTCACGATGCTGTCGGGCGATAATAAGGCAGGGATAAAGAACAAAGCAAACCTTAATCAGAATTAACGCAAACACGCTGGAAAAGAGCTGCGGATTCAGTTCCTAACAGTGCGGGGAAACTTCTCTGACTTTCTCCCCGGCTGATCTTTCCCACAAAAAAAGCCCACAAAAATCTTCACACGCTGCTCGGGAGCGCCCAGCGCTACCTTCAACCACCCCCAGCACCGCAGCAGGCGGATTCCTTAAATACCTGCCGGCAGATAAAAGCTCCGCTCCCGGAGCAGCTGCGGGCAGGTATCGCACGGGAGCTCCCTCCTCCTCCTCTCGGTTCGCTCTGCCCGCGCTCCGGACACCGGGGACAGCCGGGGACAACGAGGGACAGCCGGGGACCGTGGGGCAGAGCCGGGGACCACCGGGGACAGCGGGGAAGAGTCGGGCAGAGCCGGGGACACCGGGGGAGAGCTGGGCAGAACTGGGGACGACTGGGGACAGCGGGAAAGAACCGGGCAGAGCCGGGGACCACCGGGGACAGCGGGGAAGAGTCGGGCAGAGCCGGGCGCACCGGGGGAGAGCCGGGGACACCGGGGGAGAGCCGGGGACACCGGGGGAGAGCCGGGCAGAACTGGGGACGACTGGGGACGACCGGGGACAGCGGGAAAGAACCGGGCAGAGCCGGGGACCACCGGGAAGAGCGGAGGAGACCGGGGAAGAGCCGAGGACAGCGAGGGGCCACCGGGCAGAGCCAGGGACCGCCGGGCAGCGCCGAGCTCCATCCGAGACCCCTCCGGCCGCTCCACGGGCTTCGTTCCGCGGTCGTGACCGGGCAGAGCCGCTTCTCCCCCGCCACCCAGCCCGGGGATGCTCCCGCAGAGTCGCCGGTACTTACTGGCGCTGGCGGGGCTGGGCAGCGCTCAGGCTGCAGAGAACGAGCAGGACAAGCAGCAGCAGCAGCGCCGGGGCTCGGCGGGGCTCGCAGCCGGACATGGTGCCGCGGAGCCCGGGCCACGGCGCCGTGCGCGGGCAGCTGGAGCCTTTTGTTCGCGGCGAGCGCAGCCCGAGGCTCCGCCGCCCCGCGCCCGGGCTCCGCTCCCCGGTGCCTCTGGCCGCCGCCCCCGCCGCGTCCCCGCCCCCGGGCCGCCCCCTCCTGGCCCCGGTGCCCGCTCGGCTCCGGCCCCGGCTCTTTGTCTGCGGCTCCCCCGCCCGCTCCTGACAGCGCCGCCGGGGACGGGGCGAGGGGAGGCGGCCGCGCCCCGCCCGGCCCCAGGTGCGCCGGGCCCGGCCCGCGGCTCCGCCCGCCCCGCACGGCTCTGCCCAGCCCCGATAGCCCCGGCAGCGCTGCTCGGCGCCTCGCCTGCCTCCTGAGCTGCACAGATGGCAGCTGAGAGAGCCGAAGGGAGCAGGGCCGGGGCACGGTCCAGTCCCTGTGCGCTCAGGACTCCGTGGAGTTCTGCCCCGGAGCTGCTTTCCCACCCAGATTCCAGCGCTGACTGATTGATGCTCGTCCGTCCTCCTCGCTCCCTAGGCCCGAATCTGCCCCTCTCCATCCCTCTGTCCTGGGGATTGGGCTTGGGACAGGAGAAGGAGCCCTCAGTGAGCCAGCCCAAGGGCAGAGCTCGCACAAACCGGGAAAAGCAAACCCAGGGCGACAGCAGAGAGCCTCGGTGACAGAACAAATGCCATCTCCTCTACACAGAGATATCCAGGAATGATTCCTCTGGTCCCTGCTGGAGAAATCCCAGGCACATCAGGGCTTCAGAGGGGGATTCTTGCCCCAGTAATAAATGGAAACCCTCAATGTAGTTTGAATCATATTTCTCCACCTGGCTTACACACACAAAGAGTGCTTAGATTTTTATCTCGTGTGAAACTGACGCTCATTTTGATGTCTTCTCTTAAAAGTAAAGTCACTAACTCAACAGCTTTTTGACAAATTCAGATTATCTTGAATAGTGGCTAACACTGTGAGATGTGGCTACATTTTTCTACTTGAATCTATCCTAAACCAGCACGGTCTCATTTTTGTGGAGAGGCAGAACAAACCTAGAAAAAGAACAAACCCTTTTTGACAAATGAGACAAGATGGGACTCTAGAAGGACAGGGGTCACTTCCCAAGGAAATAATGAGCTAGGAACTAAGAGAAGGAATTTATTAGAAAGTACATTAAAGTGGAATTGTTTAGGTTTTGTTTGTTTGGGGAATTTTTTTTTTTTTTTTTTGAGACAAACTGAAACAAGCAAAGAAAAATATCTGGTAATTCCAAATTGTTTTCCAGTTTCTTCCTGTTCTGAGCCACAAACCCAGAGCCCTGCCTGCCTCAGTGTTTCCCTTTCTGCAGAGCAGCCTTACTGAGCCAGCCTCTCCTCAGGGTGACACTTCAGGGGATGTTGGGATCCTTTCTTTAAAGATTAAAGGAGGCAAAATGAAAATGAGGCACCTTTGCTGTTCCCATGGCATGACACAGATCAGGTATGTTTTGGCTGAAACAGCACCATGCTTTCAAAAATATTAATTCATGAATTACTTCTACACTCAATCCATATCTTTCTAGAGCAAACCATAAATGACTCGTTACAGACTTGTACATGAGATCTATGGGGAATGTACCAAAAAACCCCACAAAATGCCACTAAACACCCATCCTGCCAGCCACAGGAAGAGCTTTGAAAAATCTCTGGGTAAGGACTTTGAATAAGCAACAGGATTCAGCAATGGATTGATGCAGGCAGCAAAGTGCAGTTCTAAAATGGAGCTCCATCACCTTCAGAGCAACACACAAATGTGTATTTCTACATCTCAAAAAGCACAGAGAGAAATCACCCTTATGTGGAATACAGCCCTTCTGAATTGCACATTCTTTTAAATGAGAGATTTCTCCTAATTTGAAGATTTTCCATTTGATATTTACTGACTACAAGAAATCTCAGGCAATTACGGCCTCTGAAGACTCCAAACCATCTTCTAATTATGAAGGTATGTGCAATCCTGTAAATAAGGCTGGAATAAAAAAAAAAAAAAAAAAGGAGGCTTTAGATATAATTTCAAACTATTTACTTTCTGAAATGGAATTTTCTGTGCTTGCCAAAATGAATCCCATTCAGTGTGATGCAACAGGTGTTGGAATTCCAGCAGCCGCCTGCAACCCACATCTGGTAATGGTTAGGAGTTAAAAGGAAGTTCTGTAAGAACTGCTCATGTATAAAAACTATTCATCAGTCACATCTATGGGCCATATTCACCCACCCGCTTGCTCTGCGCATAGCTCAGATTTTTATTTCGTTTACAGAAAACGTAATTCTGCTCCTCATAAAGTCTCAGGAATCTCAGGCACTTGGGAGCATGTGGGGGATTGGTGTTGGCCCTGCTGGTGGCAGAAAGGTGAGGGAGGGACAGGGGTTTAGGGAACACGGTGTGAATCCATCTGTGTTGGTTCTGGCTGGATCCAAATTCACACCCTGATCACTTCTCATCATTGCCCTGCAGGAGAAAGAATCCTCCCCCATGTCCCATATACCTCATGAAAAAAACCTGTGCAATGTGAAAATTATCAGACAGGGATTTGTCAAGCAAAAAAATAATAATAATTTCCAAGTGCTGCCACTCACAGCTGGGAATCCTTCTGCTTTTCCCCCCTCCTCAACTGCCAGATTGAACTCAGTCAGACAACTCACAGGAAACAGTGGTAGGACAAATCATCAATAATTAGTCCTTGCTAACTGCCTCAGCATGGGTGGTGTCACTCACTTGTCACTCAGGTATAAAAGGTAATTCTCACTTGCTTAAATATTTTAATGCATGTAAATTCTGCATAAAAGACTGTACTAAACCCTAGGCTATTAATTATTGAGTTTTGTATTAACTCTTGCCCACACTAGATTTCAGTAGAAGGTGGGTGAAAAATAAAAAAGTCATCAATTTCCAGAATGATTTCTCCCCCTTTCCCAGTGCAAAAACATTCACCTCAGTCATTGCACAGCACCAGACAGGAACAAGGCCTTAGTTAATTTTTACAGCATTATATTCATGGTAAAAAAGCCACACCTATTCTTTAACTCTGAGTTTTGTTCTCCCTTCATGTTTCTGTGACAGCCAAACAGAGATAGCAAAAGCAGAAACTGATAAACTGCAAAGTGTCCCAGGCTTTGCCACACTCCTGCACCTCCCAGCACTGGGGAAAATGATTTAACATCAGTCCAGACAGTGGCAGAAACCAGACTGATCCTGCCCCCCAGGAATACAAACATCTCTAGAAGAAATTATAAAGAAAGGATAATTAAAGAGCACTTTTCAACTAAGACTGTAATCTAAGTAGCATGTAACAGGATAATGATATTGAGAACATGATTATTAAATAGTTCTGTCAAAAATGGTTATTATTCATCTATAGAGCAGGAGAGTCTGATCTTTCACAGTAATATAACATTTTAATTTCTGACAAAGTGACTGAAATAGTACTAAGAAAGCATTCAAATGGAGGATTTTGAATGATTTAGAAGGATGTGCTTATCAGAAGGGGCTGTCATTCAGATTTTAGTCAGAAATAATTTCCCAATTCTCTTCTCAGCTCCTACAGGACTGGTGAAATAAAATTTGTGTATAGTCTGACTGAACAGCAGAGCCACCTCCCATTTGCAAGAGATATTAAACAAAGGGATTAAGTTTTTAAATCCTACCGTCTCCAAGCATACATTGTCTATATAAATTTAAAAATTAGTTATATCTAGGGGCAACCATGACATAGAAAATTAAAGATCTTGAATTAGCAGGAAACTCAGATTTTCCATATACATTATGACAGAAATGTTTTAAAAAGAAACTGATCAGAGGCATTTGAGCCCACTCTGCAGACCTCGTGCTGGCTGTACAGACCACACACAAATGCAGCGGAAGAAACAACCTAAAATAATTTCTGTGAGTTGAACAGGAATGCTCCCATAATCACTGGAAATGCTCTTAATTGGTGTGGCTCAGTGGTGCATTTCAGAGCTGTTAGATCTTCTGCCCCTCTGGAACTCTTTTCATGTCCTGGCAATCCCAGCCCAGCCAGCAGTTTGTTTATCATATTCAGGATGAATTTCCGGATCTCCAACAAAGTGGTATTTACTCCGAGGCAGGGAAGACTGCAGTAATCCAATAAGTTCTCATTAGCCTAAAATGCAAAAACATCTGCTGGGGTCATGAGCTGCTTTGCTGTTGATGAGCACAGGCTCAGCTCCCTTTGCAGCTCATGTGAACAAAGAGTTGAGGGTTTGGGGGACAAAGGAACCTCGGGGGTTTCCAGAGCTGCAGCTGCACCCCAGAGCACCCCAGGCAAAGGGGGATCCTGCATTACCTTGACCCCAGAGCCCCCATTGCAAGGAGCACAGGAATTACAGCAAAAAATGCCTTGACTCAGCCCTCCTGAGCTGGTGGTCACAGAATGTGGCCACAGCACCCAGGCAGGGCAAGCTGCAGGGCAAACCCAGCCTAAAATCTCTTCTTAAACAACCAAGAGTTTTGCAAGGGACAAATACTTCCATTTCTTGCTTCCCCTTTCCTCCCAGGCTCTCACCCACCTGGCTCAATTCACAACTGCTTTGAGTTTTTGGAGGAAGAAAAAGAAAAATCCCTCCAAAAATAACGCAGGAATGTTAACAACTGGTCGAGAACTTCCAGTCTAAAAGATGAATAAATAGGCAATAAGTACTGCACAAGTTCAAACAAAACAAAATTAAATCTCCATTGATAGGAGTTACAGTAAGGAGAACATCATTAATTCCACAGGGAAAAAAAAAAAAAAAGACACATAACCTGAATAAAAAGAGCCCTTAATTTGTTTAGGATTCCAACCGATTTAGAGCATGTGACATTGTCAGAAAATAAGTGGAAAACACAAAATAAGTGGTGTCACATCTGTTTAGCTCCTGCTCCAGTGATTCTGCAGTTCTTTGTTGTTGTTTGTACAGTGCTAAATGACAGCAGCCAATTCAAGGTGGAGGAGCCTAAAACACTTCTGCAAAGAGCCAAAACAAGACCACTTAGAAAGAACAGAAAATAGAAGAAACAGTCTCAGTTCAAAGCAGTTTAACACCCAGTCCTGGAGAGGCCGAGCTGCTTTAGCTAACACTTGTTGTACCATTTGTACACAGAATTACCCAAGCGCTGCGTTTAAAGAAGGGCCAGAACGCTGAAATCGACGCCTGTGATTCTTGTGGAACAATGAGCGCACATCCCCGGGCACAGAATTGCTGAGGAGCAGCAGCTTGGCTGCAGCCCCAGGACTGCCTTCGGCCTCGGGGGAGGATGAGGAGGGCAGCGAGTGCCGCCTGCAGCAGCGGGGCTGAACCCCCGCAGGATTTACAGCCTTGAATTGAGCCCCTCCCCGGGGCAGAGCAGCAGCATTCCTGTGCTCTGCAGAGCGAAAATCTGCATTGCTGCTGCTTAAGGAAAACGTTTGGGTGTAGGTAGAGCAGCCTTGGTTTTTCACAATTTTCTAAGCCTTCTGATGTTTAGATTTTTGTAACAAACTTTTTGACGCACTTTCTGTAAATAACTCATTGTGTTGCATTCTTTTATGGAAGAAATGTGATGGACTGTTTGTTTGTCCAGTGGCACTGTCACCCTCCAATCCACTGCCACTTTTAGCAATCTATAAATGTTAGAATCAGAAAATAAACTTCTCTTTTTTACCTTAAGAACAGCAGTGTGTGTGTGTCATGTTATTTTGTGTCCTACAGTAACAGGTAGACACATCCAACAACATCTTAAGGGCAGAAAGTCACTTGACCACACAGAATGGGTTTAAACTTAAGTATTTATGGGTTAAATTTAAGTATTTAGGTATTTATTTAAGTGTATTAAGTATTATTAATGTAAGTTTAAATTTAAGTAAATGTAAGTACTTTAAAATAAATACTTTTTCAGACAATCAGGAAGGTGTACCAGTAAGGAATCCTCTGAAAGACATTCTGATGCGCCTGTGCTGAGATATTAGAATCCAGACACTACAATATTGATTTTTATTTTATCCCTCCCCTCCTATATTTAAGATGACTCTTCCCAGCTTTCAGTCTCAGAATTGACACACTGATCAGAAAGAGGTTAAAGGTGTGAGGACACCCAGCTCAGCAATAATCCAAACCAGTTTCATCACGTTGGAGCCTTTCTACCCACATCTCCACCCACCAAAACCAACCAGCCCGAACATTTGCAGCCAAGCTGACTTTGCTGGGCAAAGTTCCCCATCCAGTGGCCAAATCCATGGATGCAGCTGATGCTCCTGCACCACCCACACTGCAGAGCTGGATTGCAGCCACACAGGTGAACTGCCAGGTGCAGATTGTGAGGAAAAAAGAAATAACAGCTGGGTATCCTGAAATAACACTGGCTCACAGGGAAGCTACTGCTAAAAAAATGACACAGATTGTATGCAAGGAGGGTCTGAACAATTTGTTGTATGGGCGTGCCACGATATTTTCTGAAAAATCCTTTCCTTAAGATGTTTTTCTCCTGAGAAGCTGAGAAACCTCAGGAACAAAATGTAAACATTGATTATCTGCTGCTGTGGAATGCAACAGGTGCATCTGTGATTGGTCTCATGTGGTTGCTTCTAATGAATGGCCAATCACAGTCAGCTGTCCAGACTGTCTCAATCAGTCACAAGCCTTTGTTATCATTCCTGTTCTATTCTTAGCTAACCTCCTGATGAAATCCTTTCTTCTATTCTTTTAGTATAGTTTTAATATAATATACATCATAAAATAATAAATCAAGCTTTCTGAAACATGGAGTCAACATTCTTATCTGTTCCCTCATCCTCAGACCCCTGTGAACACCATCACACTTAATTTACACCTGATTTAAAAAAAAAGGAGAAAAGAATCTAGTTAGACCTTTAGTAGTACCTGAACAGCACCTGAAGGAGTACAAGGATAATACTCCAGGTATTTTAGGAGTAGGCCACAAAGCCTTATAGACACAGCTTAAGCTAGAAATGTGGAAAATCATCACAGAATGAGGTTAAAAAAGACAGGTTACAGCACATCTTCCAGAGAAAAATGTAGAGAAAAGGAAAGGATGTTGAAGAAACATGCCAGGTGTGGCTGGGATGTTCCTAGCACAGCACATGCACTCAGTGATCAGGTTTGTGGTTTCTTTCCCATTCCCAATCCTTTGGATTCAGCCCTTGGGGTGCTCATGGGACTCTGGGACATTGGTGTGTACAAGGGCATCACTGGACTGTGCAGTATGAGCCCTTAGTGAGGCCAGATGGAAACAGAAGCTGCTGCAGGAGATCAGTGAACACACTCAAACTTGTTAGAGCAGTAGAGAACAGTCTTTATTATCAAAACCAATAAAATCCTTAAAGAGGAGTCAGGTTTATACAAAAGCATTTGTAATTTCAATAATTTATTTACAAGGCAATTAGGCAATGTAGAAGAAGTGAGAAGATACCAAAACTTCTCACTTGTTTAAAGTGACCAGGCTCCTTCCAAGCAAGTGCTTTACACCCACCCAGCACATCCAGAAATATGGGACAAATCAGAATTCCTGCAGAGGTTTTTCAGTGAGCAACCAATGCTCAAGCTGTAATTACCACAGAGATCAGATTTGCCAGGAATAACACTTTTTATCATTTACTTTTCAGTTGTGTCAGGGCAGAAAGGGATGGAAAACCTGTCACAGAAATCCCCATTAAAAGCAAGCAGTGATGTCTCCCTGTGGGACAGGCAGAACAATTCTCTGTATCAGTGAGCACCCCTGCTGCTGGTTTCACTGAAAAATTGGGCAAGTTGGATGTCCACAGCAGAACTAAAAGGATAAGTCAGCTGGCTCTGAGTTAGTACCTACCCAGTAAAACACTACACAGAGTTGAAATACCAGCCTTTCACAACATCTACTCCATGCTTCTCTTCACACAAGTACTGGTTATGCAGAGAAACTTCTTTACTGGCTTCAAAGGACAGGTTCTGCACATCTGTGAAGCTCCTGGAACACATGAAGCTAAATCAGTGACTCTGAAGGACAAAAATTCTGCTTCAGCCCAAACACTGCATGCCTGGACATGTACATCCTTCTCCTACTATGGCCCCACAAGAAGAAAATAAATGTAAAATGTGAATTTTCTTCTCCAAAGTAGGAACTAGGAGGAGAGATGGGGCAGTTGAGTGGCTTAATGGTCTATTAATCCTCAAAGATTTTAACTCCAATATCTTCTGGGGCAATGAAGGAAGGGAAGGACATCAGTTATGATTTATCTCTTCCTCCCCCTCCCAGGGATGGTTTGTACTTGTTGTCACAACAGTTGAGAAGAAAACCCTTCTCTGTGCTCCTTGTGCCCTCACAAGGATGACACATTTGCAGGGTTGTTATTTAGGACAGTTTGTAGCTCACTTGTCTGTCTCCTGGGTTTCTCCACTCCTACACACCTAAACTTGCCAAGTCTGTTCTTGCTCAGTGAAATTCCCAGCTGAAGTGGCAGAGAATGGCACACTGAGGTGGCTCACCCTCAGATAACCCTCCTCCAGTCTGAGTTCTGGATATATTCTGGCAAGGGATAGAGATTTTCCTCCAAATATTTAGTCAACAAATCTTTCCACCCAATTGTTGTGATACCTTTGAAGCCCTTGACTCAGTTGCTGAGACACTTCTTGAAGCTCCTTCAGGGCACCAAGTGCTTTTCCACCATCCTCTGAGTGCTCTGGCATAACTTCTGTCAGAAGTTCCTGTGTGATCCTTAATTGCTTTTCCAGTTCCTCTGGAAGATGAGAAGTTAAAGGTATTACTAAAAATGAACCAGTTAATACAAGATATTAACAGCTGGAGTAACCCAGAGACAGGTGAAAAGATGACAAAAAAATATTCAGCTTTCACAAAACCACCATGAAACTCTGAAAGCCAAATTATTTGTCACTGTTGTGACTAGCAGCAGCAACAGGCTATTAAAATTGCTCATCAAGCTCTCATTTAGAGTATGTCAAAGATTTTAAAGAGAAATGTAAGAGGGAAAACAAGTTTTAGACACCCAAAGTTCCCTGGCCAGTATTGCTGTTGGCATGTATCCCCTCCATGAAATCTACTCAACTATTTCCTAACATTCACAAACAAAAAATGCACTTATTCCTTTCTAGTCTTCTCACAAGAATTCTAAGTTCTTCAAGAAATGTTTTTCATTTGTCCTAAAGTGCAAGATTACTGTAAATGATTTAAGAATCTTGTTTTTTGCAGACCAGCAGTTCAAAAATGTAACTTTTTGTCCAGACTTCAATACAAAATGCATGTACTGGTATATTAAATATTCTCTGATTTAAAGACAGCATATGATAATATTTAAGCTCCAGTTCTACAAAAAACAGAAGTTTGAGCAAGTCTGCCCAGGTGAATCTGTCCCTCAAACACAGAAAAAAGAAAGATCAGAGCATTCCTGTAAGTTATTTACACAGTAGGAAAAAGAAAGGGGGAGGAATGCCATGAATAAAGTTAAAATACATAGAAACCTGCTAAAGAAGGTGTATATGAAGACTGAGCTAACTTTAAAAGTTTTTTTTAATAAAAAGTTTTCAAAATTTTAAAAGTTTTTTTAATAAAATTCTCTGCTGCAAGATAAAAAGCTGTGTAGTTAAGTGGTTAAAGAGAGGTGAGAATTCCACACAGCACAATGTGTGATTATGTATCCACACAGGCTCTCAGAGCACACACAGTTCCTCCAGTGGCTGATGCAGCAGTAACAATGTGAGAATTTTTTTAGCACAAACCCACTAAAACTGAAAGCAAATTTGAGAAATGAAATTTTCATACCAAGGTAGGTTTGCTTATCTCCTTCTATGTGAATGTTCTTTATGGGTAATTCGTGTCTTGTGGCATCCAGGCCAGCTGCAAAGCTTTTGTATTGCTCTTTAAACTGCCCACACACAGCAACCAGGGGAGACAGCACTTCTATCTGAAAGAGAAACCCTGATCAACACCTCTCCAAAAACATCTGTCATTACACATCTGGCTCACTACAAAAAAAAAAACTTTATGATCGAACCAAACTCCACTCTGAAATGCTTAATGAAAGAGGAATTCAAGAAGTTCTGTGGTACAATAATCCTATCAAAGTGTTGATTGTGTTTTCCTCTCTGTCCTCAGTACCATTCCCTTGTTTCTGTAGCTCAGAGAGATTGGCAACACAGCCAGCAAAGGGTTTTATATCAGATTCTTTGATTGTAATTAACAAGTGTGTTCTCCAAAAGCCTTGTTTGATTTTTCAATGAGTATTTATTAAAAAGCAAAGAGAGTCAGTTTTGAAAATTCATTATTCAAACATTAATTATTCATTAGAAACCTGTCTTCTTACAATTAGGCCAGAACTACTTGTGGCTAACACATACAAACAAGGCAAATAAAAAACAGAATCTCTGAAATCTCTGTCCTTGCCCAGGAGCTCCATCTTCTCCTTCCTGTCTGTCCACTGGGGAACTCAACAGTGCCAAAGGTGCTGCAGGCCTCAGCAGGAAGGAGAGATTTATTTCCTTTAAGATGTATGAAATTGTAACCCTGCAGGCCACAGAAACAGAGAAATCTCCCCTGGATAAAGGACTACATCATAAATGAGTTTCTGTAACTATAGAGAAACATTTTTAAAACTTACCTGTTTGTCTAATACTTCATTGAGCTTCTGCTTTCTCTCCTCGAGCAGAATTTCACGTTTCAGCTCCAAGAGCTTCTCCTGCTGTCTCCGCTTCTCTTCACACAACATTAACAAGTTTTTTTCTGCTTTCTCCTCCATCTTGGCAACCCTTTTTTCCGTCTATTACATCCCAAAAATATTCACAATTAAAGCAATGCTACATTTGAGCAATTAACATATTCTGAACAAAGAAATGCAAGCCTCAGATTAGATCAAAGAGTTTCAATTAATGAAGAGGAGACCTCACACAGTAAGCAGAGAAAATCAGAATTAAAGATCCTCTTAAGACTCTTTCCTCACTCCTATTTAAAGGAAAATGCACAGAGCACTGAGGGAACAAAGTCACTGGCACAACCTTCAATTCCAGACAGAATCACACTTTTCCCCAAAATTTCTGCCTCCCCCTAATTCGCAAGAACCAGCATTAGCTTAATAAACTGGTATTGAATGATAGCAAGTCTTATGGTTTTAAAAAATGATAAAAATATACAGTCACAAAAACCTAACTTTTATAGGTCAGCAAGTATTTAAGAAATTAAACAATTCCCCCATATCAAGTTCTATGTGAAACACCAAATATTTGAGCAACTCTCACCCTTAATTTTAGGAAAGTTAAAATTAGTGTCTCAGATTCCAGCACTTCCAGCAGATCAGAAGAAGCAGTTGCCTTCAGAAAAGAAAAGAATATTTTACATCAAGTTAGGTATTGAAATAATTGTTTTATCAGCGGTGAAATTAATTACCAAATTAATTACTGATAGTCCAATTCATGCCTGGAATCAGGCAGCTCAATGATAAAATTTTATTTTTTAGCATTCATGTTAATTAAACACATCTCTTTGTTCCACCACCTTTAATAATATTTTCAGCAGATTTTCATTATTCTGGCAGAGATTTTGAAGCTCCAGTGCTTCACTGAATGAGATGCACAAATAAGGCCCTTTTTATTAGACTGAGTCAGTGTTTGTTCTCAGAACAAAAATGCCAGGAAATACTTAAAGATAATGGGATATAATTAAAGAGTATGGGCAGGAATGCAAGAAGAATCCACCTGAGGAGATGCAATAATTGGAACAGATTTTTTTATCACAAGTAATGGAAGGAAAGCTCTGGTCAGTGCCCAGGTGTCTGATCAACACAGCAAACACTGCCAGCTCTGACTTCTGCAAGGAGGCTTTGGGTCCTCCCAGGGCCTCAGCTGTAATTCAGATTAAAGATAAACAGAAAACCTTCATTTCAAAATAAATATCCTTACCAATGGAAGCAGTGAGACTCACCTTACGAGTCTTATTAGTTCTTTTCTTTGTCGTTGAATTCTTTTCTGAAACAGATTCTGAATAAGAACTCTTCTTGGGGTCACTGTTATCTGAACCACAACAACAAAGTTAGTGTGCTGCTCTTCTGAGAGGTCTGTAGGGTGAGTCAAGAGACCACCAGGTTCTTTAAAGGCAGAGATCATTTTAAAATTATTGTGTGCACCAGTAAGAAAGATCTGTGCTCTGTTTCTGGCTCAGATTTACTCATGAGCAGACATGGATCATTTAGCTTTGAGTGACAAACAAATGTGATCCACTTGTCAGAAGGGCTGACACCCACCTGTTATAGGAACAAAGACTCAAGAGTACTTTATTCTTTCATCTTTGACTTTATTCTTTACTTTTAGACTTTAAATAAAAACAGAGCACCAAAAGATATCAATTAAGAGGTTATTTAAACTCCAAAAGTATTGGTACCTCTACTTAAAATCCTTTTGTGAATATACAAGAATACAACAATTTCTTATCTCCAAGTTTCAGCACACACATTAAAGATAAAAAAAAACAAACACCCAGAAATGGTGTATGAATGGAAATTTACCATTAATAGCAGAAATATCAAGGTCTGGTAGCTTCATGTTCTCTTCATCTATTAAAGTGGACTGCAAGTCACCCTTCTCAAGACCAGCCTGATTCAATGAGCTGAGGTTCATACCTGTAGAGAGAAGCTATTATCAGACCAGGAGAATCAGAACTATAAGAATAAGGCTCAGCACAAATCACAATTCCACGTGGACAAGGTTCCTCCAGAGCTCATCAGAAACACTCTCTCTTCCCAGCAATGTCTAATAAGCACCTGTTTTCCAATGAACAGCCTTAAAAACTTATTTTTCTTGAACCTCCTGAGAAAGTTACCAACTGGAATTGCAGCCAGAATAGAAAATTATTATGGCTACAGCTCACTCTCTAAAAAGCGAGAATCCCCCATAAAGTGAGACCCTTTGAGGTCCCAATTCCCAGAAAATATGGGAATAATTTGTCTCAATAACTGGGTATCTGTGGAGACAACCAAGGACTATCAGTAATACCAGACAGGAACCATTGGTAATAACAAAAGAAATAAAAATGGATGGGTTTGCAGACAGATTTTCTGTCATTCACATTTGGCTTAACAGAAAGATCAAATAAAAAAAGCAGAGTAATGGTGAGGGCAGAGGAAAAGAACCATCCTGCAGGAAAGACCAAATCACTCAATGCCAGAGCCAGGACCTGATTTGTCTTAGTCCCACATCAAGTTTCTTAATTTCTTATGCATACAAATAATAACTGCCAGTAATGCAAATAACACAAAATATCACTACCTTAGAGTTAACAGTTTCATAGGCTAGAAATACAAAATAATAACTTTTAAACACTGGTAAAACTTACTAGCAGAAGCTTTATGTTTCTGAGAGACAACCGCTCTTGCTTCAGCTCTAGAAGACAGCAGTGAACTGTTTGCTGAGGAGTAACCTGAGGAAGCATCCTGAAAATAAAGAAAACAGATAAGACAGATGATAATCAGCAGTATCTTACCTTCAACTTAAATGCTGACAATAAACAACTAAATCCCAGGTCACCTTGCTGCTTTGCAAGTCACCTGAGTACAGTCCCAAGCTCCCACCTAGCAGCACTCCACAACTCCCTCATAACCCCAGCAGAGGTGGTTTCCCCTCTGTTTTGTTCTGGTTTTTTGGTTGGCTGAGATGTTTTTGTTTGTTTGTTTTTTTTTTTTTCTCTCCTCACTGCCACAGGTCCAAGCAGCCCCACACGTCCAAGCAGCCCCTCACACCTTTGCTGCCTTTCGCTGAGCGACGCCTGAGCTTGGCTGTTTCGGCACCGTCTTGCTTTGTTTCTTATCTAACTGCAGGTAGCGAGACTGAACGACTCTTCCTCCTAAAGAGAGCAAAGAGAGCTCAGCTGGGCCCACCGCGGGGCGTCCCCGCCTCAGGTCGGGTCCCCCCTCAGCCAGTGCGGATCCGCCCTCACCCCACGCTACCTTTCCGCTTAGCTTTAGGCGTTTGCCCGGCCGCCGCCATGCCGCTGCCGTCCGAGGACATCACGCCAAGGCAGCCGAGAGCGAGCGAGCGAAGGAGTGAAAGAGAGAAGATCACTCCCCCTCAGCGGCCGCAGCCGCCATCGCTTTTGAATCACCGCGCATGGGCGGGCCAAGGCGGGGGCGGTGAGGAGGTGGCAGAGCGCCCCCTAGCGGCGCGGAGGAATGAAACCCTCCCGGGGGCTGCGCTGCTTTTAAATAAAGCGTTAAAGGAGGGTCTGGCTACTCCTGCAACACGGCTGGCCCTAAAAGTGCTCCTTGCCTCAGGCTTTTGGTGGGAGGTAGCTTTAGCTGGTGGAGTCTGTTCTGGGATCCTCAGTACAAGAAAGATAAGGGGCTGCTGGAGAGAATCCAATGGAGGCCACAGAGATGATGAGTCTGGAGCATCTGTGTGATGAGGAGAGACTGTGGGAGCTGCTTAGCCCAGAGAAGAGAGGGCTGAGAGAATCCCATCAGTCCTATATAAATATATAAATATACCGCTCTAAGAGGCGTACAGAGGATGGTGCTACTGCTCAGTGATGCCCAGTGACAGGATGAGGAGTAATGGGCACAAGCTAAAACACAAGACAAACCCCTCAACATGAGGAAGAACTTCTTTACGTTGAGGGCGGCCAAGAACTGGAACAGCTGCTCAGGGAGGATGTAGAGTTTCCCTTTCTGGAGAGAGGCGTTCCTGTGTGTCATCTGCTTCAGGTGGAGACAGGACTGGGTGATCTCCGAAGGTCCTTTCCAACCTAAACAATTCTGTGATTCTGTGAACCACTGTGCCCCAGGGCTCTGACACACCGAGCACCAGCCACCCCACAACAACCGCAGCGGCAGGCGGGGACGCTCTCCGCCCAGCAGGACCCCAGAGTTCTTCGGTTTTGACAGAAATCCACCCCCACTGCCTCAAAGAGACAGACAGATAGACAGACAGAGCACCTGGCTGCTGCTGCTGCCACCACCCACCCGCAGCGGGGGCGAGAAGCGGGCTCGGGGCTTGAACCTGGGACTCCAGCATCATCTCCCCTCCCACTCCCTCCAGGCCGTGCTGCCCATGCGCATGCGCGGGGCGAGAGCGGCGCTGAATGGGCGCGCCCCGGCCCCCCCCACCCGGAAGTGGCGCGCGCGGGGCCTGTGGCGGCGGCGGGGCCGGGCCGGGCGGCCGCGCTTCGACACCGGCGCAGGTAACGGGCCCCGCGCTCCTCTTCCCCTGCTCCGCACACCTCCCGCTCCTTCGCTACGGGCTACCCAGCGCTGTGGTGGCCGTGCCTTGCAGCGACCCATCTCGCACCGAGCGCTGTGGGCGGCCGGGGCAGCTCTGAGGGGGCGTGTGGGGGTCGGCTCTGAGGGGATCTGTGAGGGTCGGGGCCGATGTGAGGGAGCGCGGGAGGGTCGGCTCGGAGAGGCTGTCTGGGGGTCACTTGCAGCCCGGGGGGCACTTCCAGCCTGGGGCAGCCGCCTTGAGGAGCTCGGGGCCGGAACGGTTCCCCGGGACTCCCTGAGGAGCTCGGGTGTGCCCGGCTCCGGGTTCTGTGCCCGGGCTCCGGGTTCTGTGCCCGGGCTCCGGGTTCTGTGCCCGGGCTCCGGGTTCTGTGCCCGGGCTCCGGGGTCTGTGCCCGGGCTCCGGGGTCTGTGCCCGGCTCCGGGGTCTGTGCCCGGCTCCGGGGTCTGTGCCCGGCTTGGGTGTGCTGTGGGGCAGTGCCGGGGCTCCGTGGGGCTGTGCCGGGCTCCGGCGGTCTGTACCCGGTTCATGGGGGCTGTGCCGGGCTCCGGGGGCTGTGCCCGGCTTGGGTGTGCTGTGCCCGGCTGAGGGACTGTGCCGGGGCTCCGGGGGCTGTGCCCAGCTCCAGGGCTGTGCCCGGGGCTCCAGGGGTCTGTACCCGGTTCATGAGGTCTGTGCTGGGGCTTTGGGGGGCTGTGCCGGGCTCCGGGGCTGTGCCGGGTTCGGGGGTCTGTACGCGGTTCATGGGGGCTGTGCCCGGCTCGGGGGGCTGTACCCGGCTCGGGGGGCTGTGCCGGGCTCCGGGGGCTGTGTCCGGCTCCGGGGCTGTGCCGGACACGGGCAGATGCTGATAATGTGTCAGCGGTGCCCAGGGAAAGGGAAGTGTCCGACCCCGGCTGTGCCTCCCTTTTCTCGGGTAGATCCTGCCCGCTGAGCAGGGCACGGTGTTGCTTCCAGCTCCTGGTTTTTTTTTCCGTCCCCTGCTTGTGATTTTTCGGTGTTCTGTGCTGTCTTTGACTCTCGGTATGAGCAGCCTGTAATCTTTCAGACACATATCTCACGATCTTACAAAAAATCGTTAAAGCTCTCAGGGTTCTTTGGTTTCTTTGTGTTATTTTCGAGCAGCTCTTGACGGCCGGTGCTGCTGCTGTGCTGAGATCGTGCTTTATCCTGATGAATGTCATTGCCCACTCGAATCGTGCCTCTTGCTGTGTGCATGTCGATAGTGCTCTGTGTTTTTGGCAAGCTCAGTTTTGCAATCTCTGGGAAGTAAAAACTTTTGCAAGCTCGGAACATCCTTTGTTACATGTTTCTAGACTAAAAGTATCAGACTACTCTCCTGACTCATGACAATTGTGGCCATCGGTCTGATACAGGTATGTGTGATCCTGCTGGAAGATGAATTCCCACTATCACTTCAGCTTTGTTTTCTGTTACTCTGTAAGCATTTTGGTAATTTTTTTCGCCCAGCTTTATTTGCAATTCTCGTTTGTTGAAAAGCGAGAAGCGCTTTGGATGCAAACGAGCTGAGCATTCTTTGATTTCACCTTCTGGAAAAGGGTGACAATGGAGCAGAGGGCTGGAGACGATCTCAAGCTCCTGGCAGATGCAATTACCCTTTCAAAGATGTCATCAGCGTCCTCCCACGGTGCTCCTAGAGGTGGATCGGTATCGGTGCGTCTGCCAAGCTGTTTGCAAATAAGTTTGTCATGGGTAATTAGGAGCCCTTTGATTTCCAGGCCTGTTAGCTGCAATCCTGGGCTGAAGAACTTGCCCTAAAGAAACAGCGTGGGGTGAGCTCGCATTCCGGTTTAGGATGTTGCTGTCACACCCAGCGAGTTTTAGTGAGCCCTGGGTGGTTTTAACTCAGGATCTTGTCAGGAACAAACCCATTTAATGTAGGGGAAGCAGCTTGGGGAGCATTTAATGCGTATTTCAATTAGCTCCAAGATTCATTGTGGCTTTTTATAGAAAATAGTTCAGCTTGGGGTTTTTTTTTTTGTCGTTGCACTGCTATGGGGTTTTCTGCCTACCCTACATCTGAAGGGCGATAACATTGTGCTTTTCAGGATGATGCATCTGAAGCCACTTCCTCAATCTTTAATCCTTAATTATTCACATAAAACTCGGGAGTTACTGCACTAATGCAAAGTATTTTGTAGAACTGTACAAAAAAGTTTGGGAGTTTTTTTTCCTTTGTTACTGTGCTCGAACATTTGGCTCAACAAAAAGCTTTTTCACGAGTTGAATGTTGCAGCTCCTGCAGTGACAGCTGCCTGCACAAACTGTCCATTCCCTGTGGGAGGATTCCCAGCTCTGAGCTCTTCTGTGGAACCCAAAACGCCCAAGGAGCTGAATAATTTAGAAAGAATAAATGCAGCTGATGAAAGATTGAAGGGAGGCTCACCTAGGAAGGAAAACTTTTCTGACCCACAGTGATTCAAACATCAGAGCCCTTGAATAATCCTGTGCATGAATAACGGGTTTGACTCACATGCACACTGAGGCTAAATATGGCCTTTCCTCAGCTCCAAGGTCACAGGGCAGGATTTGCATATCCCAGGCTTTGAAAAAGGAAGAATTCCTAAAAAAATGCAGCAGTGTTGGCTGTCTGAGCAGTCAAGGAAAAATAAAAACTCTGATTCAACAGAAGGTTTTGGCTCAGTGTTTTATGGGGATTTGAAGGTGTTTATCACATTTCTAAGAACCAAGGCTTGTTTATGCTAATGTCAAGGAGAAGCAAAGCCTGAGATGCTGATAAGGGTTTATTTTTCTAACGGGAATGTCTTTATTTCCCAAAATGAAAATTCAGAGGTTTTGTCTGTAGAATATTGTGTTTTCTTGGTGTATCAAGTGACTTAAGCCTGGCTTGTGGAGTTGCTTTTATCAAGGCTTTATTGTCTTGTGTGTCTCTGATTACCAAATGAAACTCAATGCAGATTCCAGAAAAATCTGCCCTTTCTAGAAAGACCATTGATACTAAACAATAAAAGTGTTTTTCAAGCTATTTTGGACATGTGTACATTCTGTTCAGCCTAAAGTTTCTTCAAAAAATTTCTCATCAGTGTAAATGCAACATTAGAGCAATGAAACTTTTATTTCCTTTGTTGCCAGCTGTAGCCCTGTTAAGAAAGAAAATAAGAAAACTACAAAAGGTGATAGAATTTTATTTATTTGTTGTGTTAAATTGTTGTTAAATTTTTTTTTAAACTATTAACTTGTGAATTTGTAGGATTTTGTGAATTTGTAAGTTGTTAATATTTGGGTAATGGTTGGAGGTTGATTAGGTAAAGTTAGAATAATTTTTTTACATTTATTATTAGTATTTACATAAGTAAGGTTTTGAATAATATAAGAGTGGGTTTGTTTATTTGGATATTGTTTTTTGATTGCTTGAGTTAATTTGTTTAAAAAAGAATTGTAGGATTTAGTTTTATTTTGTTTGATTAGTGGATAAGAATCTAAATGTGTGTTAGTTGGTTTAAGTGAAAATAAGGGGTTTTTTTAAGTATTTTTAATGTTTGTTAAAATAGGTTGAGGTAGGTTTATTGTTTGATTTTTAGTTTTATGGTAAGGTGAGTTATTAGTTAATTGAGTAACATTTAAATTTGTGTAATTAGCATTTGTATATTTTTGAGCTAATTTATTAAGAAGTTTTTTTTTTTTTTGTAGTTTTTACAGTAAGTATTGTGAATTGGTTAAAATTAGAGAAGTTATATTTTTATATTCTTTTGGCTTGCATTCTTTACCTCTGAGCCTTTCACTTGCTTTGCCTTGATTCCTCAGCTGGGCCACATTTTGTGAATCATGCTCTCATGTGTAACTCTGTGACATCACACGTTGATAGGTAACATCCCTGATAAGAACTCTGTGTTTTGAGGTGAGATTGTGTTTTAATGTGAATTTGAGTCACTCAGAGGAAGTGGGGATGGGATCAGGGCCCCAGCAGCAGGTAACAGAGAAGGAACTGTCCCAAAAAGGATTTCTTTGACTTTTTCCTGTGTTACACTGCATTGCAGCCCAGCTTGCAGGAACTTCCCTGCAGGGTTGATTGCAAAGAGTGGTAACAAATGTGGTGTAATTTTTGTGTGGTCCATTCAGAACTCCTCCTTTTGGAGCAGAAAATCCAAGTGCTTTTAAAGAAAAGCAAGAATCTAAAGTTGTTTAGTGTGACTAGAACCTGAAGTGATTTTCAGGTAATCTACAAATGCTTGGAATACTGAAAAAATTAAAATCAATTATGCTCAGTTAACAGACATGAGGTAAGACAAGGATCTTTACCTTTCCTGTTAATTGTAGAAACTTTAAAATGTCTCTGTAGCCTGATTTGCTGGAAATTCCTTACTTTGGAAATCAGGTTAGTAATAGCTGAACATTTTGAATTTGCTAAATGCTGAACATTTTGAATTTGCTAAATGCTGAACATTTTGAATTTTCTAAATGCTGAACATTTTGAATTTGCTAAATGCTGAACATTTTGAATTTGCTAAATGCTGAACATTTTGAATTTGCTAAATGCTGAACATTTTGAATTTGCTAAATGCTGAACATTTTGAATTTGCTAAATGCTGAACATTTTGAATTTGCTAAGTGCTGAACATTTTGAATTTGCTAAATGTTTTCAATTTAACCAAACAGATTGGTCACTTTTGGGGCAGTTCTGGTGTTGAATATCAGGACCAAGTACCTGTGGTAGATTTGCACTTTTGTGGTGAGAATTGTTTGGTGAGCAGTGGGAGAAGCTGGAATTTTTCCCTCTGAGGATGCAGCAGTGGAAATGCACATGAAAATGTGATGAACTGGAATATTACACAGTTCATCCTCAACAATTTTGCTGTAATGGTAGCTTTCCCTTTTTAGCTTCACCATGATTCACTGACTAAATATGTGCCTTCAAATTATGGCCTTATTTAAACTAAAGAGAGACCCTGCACTGATTGGGGCAAAGCTCTGGGCTGGAGTTCCACTCTGTTACCACTGTTGGCTTTAATGCCTATTAAAAAATTATTAATTGCCTTAATGGAGTCTGGAAAACCCTCACAAAATACCACCAAAATTACAAATTGGAATTTTTAGTTTTGTTACTAAAATTTTCTGAGCAAAATCAAATTTACGGATTTTTTCCTCTTCTGTGTATTGAAAAGGGATTTCTTATAAGAAAAGGTATTGAAAGAACTTGAGGTAACTGCAGAATTTCCACCTCCAGGCAGAGGCCAGCACTGGTGGTTGGGCTGCAGGGTTTGCCTGTGATGTGTTTGGTTTCAGGATTACTTTCTTTCTTGTATTTCTCCTTTTACTGCCAATATTCTCTGCACCTGAATTCAGGCTTGTGCTTCCATGATGAACCAGATCCCACAGAATAAATATTTCAGTTGCTTCAAATTGTCTAAATAATTGATCATAAAATGAGAAGGAATCATTGCAATCTCTTCAGACTGCTCTTGACATAAACAAGAGGGCGGTACCTAATTAACTCTTCTAATTAACTCTCTAATTAACTTGGTTACTGGGGGCTGGCTGATTTTCTAAAAAGAGGTTTGGTGCCAGTTAAATTTTTGCAGTTTAACCTTCTTGCTGGTGTTTTTGTCTCCTGTTTGCCTGGGTTTGTTTAGCTGGGAGTTGCAGCCTGTGCTCTGTGTTGTGGCTTTGTCCTCCAGCCTGGTGATTGTACCCAAGTGCAGCTCCTGTGCAAGGACTGCTGATAACAGGGTCCTCTGTGTGCTCCTGGCAGACAAAGCTTGCAGAGTGTTTGCCTGCAAAGGGAGTTATTTTCTTGTTGTTGCTGCCCTTAGCTCCTTAATTGAAATTTGTATTTATTCTAGATGCTGTGTTGGTCATATCTTCTGAGTCCAAGGGTGATAGGGCTGCCTAATGAAATATTAATTTATGTTTATCTGGAGATTGCATTCACTGTCATGCTTGGGGTGCTATGGTAGAAAACCATGTTCAAATAATTCCTTGCTGTGCTTTCAAACCTATTTCAGGATATCTGCCCTTCCATCCCTCTGATACAGATTGCTTCTTGGATAAAGTTGAAGTTTTATTTATCTGTAAACTCAGCAGAAATTTGTTAAGCAGTTGTTTTCTTGCTCCTATATTCCTGAGCTATTTAATTGATTTAACTTCTTGCTGCCTTCTCCATCTATGATATGTTCTTTATCAGTAACTCTTTTCTTTTTTTTTTTAGAACCATCATGAAAATGTTTACTTTGATGCCAAGAGCCCAGCTTCACTAGGAACTCACCCTCCAACTGCTTGAAGACACCTGTCCTTAGTTGAATACTGGGACTCATTAGGTAACCAATTAATAATCTGTCCAGTGAATGCTCTTTTGCTTTTATGTTCTAATTTGTAGCTTGAAAAAATGTTCAGTGAGAAGCCAGAGGTCTGTCTCTTTCAGAGCAGTGTTGTCATCAAACAAATTTGATATCCTTTGTAAGAAAATCACAAGTAGTGGGAGACCAGCAGGTTTTCCTCAAACCTCTGCAATATCTGGACATTCTCAGATGGAAAAATTGAATTTTCCAGTTGTACTCACTTGAGCAGACCCTACTGGCTTGGGTTTGTCACTTGTAGAGAAGTGACATCTGCACTCTGATTTCCCCTTTGGGAAGTGTGAGCTGGGATCTTGAGCAATGTCCCAAATTTTGGTGGCTGACATGAGACAAGGTTAGGAAATGTGTGTCAGTAAAGTCACAGGTCAGCACTGAGGTTCAGCTCTTCTGTGTTGGCAAAAAGCTGCTGCAAGGTTCTTTGGGGAGCTTTTTTGGCCAAAATGCTTCTGAGGGGACTTCCTCTAACTCAGCAGACTGAGTGTCTGAAACTCATTGCTGGGGAGTGAAAAAAGGAAGTCTGCAAAAGGCTGTGTCCTTTCAAGTGGCTGAGTAGCTGCAGAGGAAAATGGTCACTGTTCTGTTTTTCTGTCTGTGCTCAGGTGGATCTTCCCCATGGGCACAGACAGAAAATCTGCACATTCTGCTCTGTGTAAGGTTTGAGCTTTTATCTATTAAAAATGCTTAACACTTGTTTAATTACTTCAAAGGTGCTTCAGACTCCTTTAGTGGCCAGTGGTAATTGCAGGAAATCAGAGGGCACTTGGAGCTCCCTGCTGCAGCCTTTGGATGGCCTGGCTCTTGGAACAACCCTCCTTAATGAACACAGAGTGACATTTCATGAGGAAAAACATTTTTGGGTGGATCATACAGTTTGATCAGAGATGTGTTGTGGTTTGTCTTGCCATCTGTGCCTTATTCAGCCTTCCTTTTGATGAGTAGCCACTACAAATGATCCAGCCTGTGTGGCAGTGTCTGCTGTAAGCTGTGCAGAGTCCCTGAAAGCACAGCTCCCTCCTCATGAGCCACAGCTATGTCATATGTTTTGTGAAGTGATTCATTATTGCACTGGAAGTGGCAGCTAAAAGCCTCCAACTCTACTGATTTTAATTTGAAATGATTGCTCTCTGTGGCCTTGTGCAAGTTCCTGTGCAGTTGTTTAGTGGCAAAAAGTAACTTCTTTGGCATTTCTCTGCCTCTTCCCTCTTTTTTTTTTCAATGTATTTGGCATGTCAGTGTATAATTAGAACACTTTGTTCTTGAAACAAAAATTGAACTGCTATTCTCAGAATGCAGTTTTACAGCCTGCTGAAACAAAGGGGTTTTTCATTATCCTTCTCCTTCAGTACCCCTTGATAAGCAAAAAAACTGTGGAGCTAAAGCAGCATGGGCAAACTTAGCCCTGGTGACACCAAACTGCAAATGAGAGGGGAAAATCAGTGGGGAAGGCACAGAGGTGACAGAGGCTGGAGACTTTTAACTTGGCACTGAGGAAGAGGTGGCTTCTGAGGTTGGTGATTGATAGGCTGGGTTACTGTCTGGCCTGCACCAAGGCTGAAGGGAGGAAAAAGCCATCATGATGAATGATTTTTGGAGATGTGTGAATGAGGCCCCTGAACCCAGCGAGGAAGGAGTTGCTGTGATAGGTACAAAGCTTCTGAATGGAGTGGGTTATTTAAGATCTTGTTTACTGCTGAAAAGTGGTTGCAATAAGACTTGACTTTGCTTTGTTGCCTAAAATGGAAGATAAAAGTCGTGTTCAGCCCCTCTGTAGCAAGGATGTGGTTCTGTCAAGTGGAGTGAGCAATCTCTTGGCTGTGTGAGTGACCTGTGCTGGGGAGATCCCTGTGGTGTCACAGGGGGCTTCCAGCAGTGTCTGCTCCAGGCTGCTCAGGGGGGTGGATGCTCTACCTGTCTACACTTCTCATGGAAAGAGCTCAATTAGGGAAAATAGGGGGAAAAAAGTGTCAGAACCATTTTCCTCCAGTCTCAGTGTCAGAACCATTTTCCTCCTTGTGTGTGCACTGATCCTCTGCCATAACTTGTGGCTCCTCTAAACTGTTGAATTAATGAGTGACCAAACCCTGTTTCTGTTTCCAGCTGCTGGTGCAGCTTTAAGGAAGAGTTTTTGTGGGAGGGTGGAGAAATGTTTATGTGGACCAGGTCAAGGAAAGCATCTGGGCTAAACCTAACCTGGGGAAATAAGGAAGTTTTAGTTTGGACATTGATCCTGGATTGTTTTGCATTGTTTGTATGAATTCTTGTGTGCCATGACAGGAAGAAAGGGGTGGCATGGGAATGGAAGGACAAGTGAAAGGAAGCTGGATGCTGTGGCAGCTCTGCACTCCATAGGATATCCCAAACAGGCTGTTAGAAATAAAATCACTGGTAGTAAATTATTAAAGAACAAATGCACTATGTAACAAATGCATTCTCATCCTGCAGAAAATCACACCTTGCCCTAATACCTGTACACACTTTGTAATACTTGTACACACTTTTTAACACCTGATTTTTTCATTTTTCTTTTTTTTTCAGACAATGGGCACTGCATATTAAGCAGGGGTGGAAGACTGAAGCCCATCTGGGGACAGAATGAGTTTAAAAGATGCTGACAGTGCAGTTTGCCAGGCAAAGGCAGCCTATAATCTTCATATTTACCCCCAACTCTCAACAGAAAGCGCTCCCTGCTGCAAAGTGACAGCAACCAAGGACAGCACGTCATCAGATGTCATCAAGGATGTGATCAACATCTTAAACTTGGATGTCTCCAAGCATTATGTCCTCGTGGAGGTGAAAGAGTCAGGTGGAGAAGAATGGGTGCTTGACATCAACGATTCTCCCGTGCACAGGGTTCTGCTGTGGCCGCGGCGCGCTCAGGACGAGCACCCTCAGAAGGATGGCTACTACTTCCTGCTGCAGGAGAGGAACACTGATGGCTCCATCAAGTATGTGCAGATGCAGCTGCTCTCCAAGGAGACAGATGCCAGGCGTTTGGTGGAGAGGGGGTTTCTGCCCTGGCACCAGGAGGACTTTGATGATCTCTGCAATCTGCCCAACCTGACCGAGACAACGCTCCTGGAGAATCTCAAGTGCCGCTTCCTGAAGCACAGAATCTACACTTATGCAGGAAGCATCCTGATTGCAATTAACCCCTTCAAGTTCCTGCCCATTTATAACCCCAAGTATGTCAAGATGTATGAGAACCATCAGCTTGGGAAGCTGGAGCCTCACATTTTTGCCATTGCTGATGTGGCCTATCACACAATGCTTAAAAAACACGTTAACCAGTGCATCGTTATATCAGGTGAAAGTGGGTCTGGGAAAACCCAAAGCACAAACTTCTTAATTCACTGCCTCACTGCACTGAGCCAGAAAGGGTACGCCAGTGGTGTGGAGAGAACCATTCTGGGAGCTGGACCAGTTCTGGAGGTAAATTCATGCTCAAGTTGCCTTCTGTGCTAATTGTTTTTTAGAAACTTCAAATAGCTGCTGTTGGAAGCTACTTCTGAGTCACCTACTTGGTTTAGGCTTAAAATGTCACTGGTTTAGGCTTGGTTTAAATGTCACTGGGCTGCAGTGGTGCTTGGCAACATTACCCAACTGCTTCTGTTTGATTTTCCTTGTTCTGTTCACTTCACTTCCTGTTGCTTGTAATTTGTATTTGACTTAACTTTGCACCACTGAGCACCGATATTCTGGGGCAGAGGTTACCTGTGCTTTCCATCTGAAAGTTTTGATGGCATTTGAATCAAATCATAAGCAAATTTTTCATACATATTGTTCCACTGAAGCATCAGCTGCTTGGTGTGATCCTGCCTTTGTGTGGGAGCATTTTACTGAACTCACTTTTGGAGGGAGTCATTTCTGTTTGTGGATGAGAGCAACATTTTGAGTTGGGGAGAAAGTAGGAGTCTGATTTGGCTTTTAATTCTTACAGCATTTCCAACAGAAAGCAAAACTAAACATGTGAGAAGGAGGGAGTACAGCTGGCCCTGTGTTAGGTAATGTCAGAATAAACTTAAACTGATCTGTTCTCTCTTAAAGGAATAACTCCAGAAGTGTGGATGGATGTAATGCTCACCCATAACAAAATCTTCAACAGCAAAGAGCTTCAGCACCATCATTGTAATTTTTAGGTTTAGTTTCAAATGTAGTAACTCCTTCATTAAAAAAAAAAAAGTTCAAGCTTTTCTTAAAGCTCTTCTGTAAAGAATGAGGAATATATGCAAGTTCTTTTTTGTGTTACTTTCAGCTGCTTGAAAGAAGAAGTAAAATTGAGGCTTTTTGGTTGCTGGAGTTCAAGTTTGCAGTTCTAAACAGAAAACAGGAAGGGGTCACAGTGGAAAGCCCTGCTTGATCAGCTGATCTCTCTGCCTTTGATAAATTTAAGTCTTTCATATCCTTGTCTACAGACCTGGTACAGCTGTGTCAAAGCAGGCAGAGATTTAAGGTCCTGTGTGTGTGTTTGTCTGCTGAGTGACAAATGCAGCTATCCCTGGGCTCACAACTGAAATTTATAACTTTGTGTAAAGCTGGGCATGCTCATAAAGAGACATTTGTGTTTCTCTGTGCTAAGACTGGTTGTCTTAAATACCACAGTTTCTTCAGACTTCCACTGAATATTTAGTAATATTTTTCATGAGAAAATAGTTTTTTTGAAATTGAAAATTTATGTAAATTTGGAGTTGAAAATTCATGTAAATTCAGTGTACATCCAAAAGGCAGGCTGAGAATATAAGAAGTAAAACCCAGTTCTGTTTTGATGCATCAGGGCTGATTCAGCTGACAGTGAAGCTTCCATGTTTCCCAATTTCAGTCACTAAGCATAATTAAAAAAAACACAATCAGCTCTTGGTCCTGGGGAGGGATGCACAGAAAGCTTTGTGGAAGTTAAACTGAATTCAGTCTCCTCTTAGAGCTGGGCACTTCTAAATCCATCCCTGGTGACTCATTTTGGGTTTTTACTGAAGGGAACTAAAGTGCTGCAAGGGAGTTTTTCTTAAATGGATGTTTCTGGGGATTTTTTGCACAAACAATTTTAGTGTGCCCAGACTATTTGAGAATGCTCTGTTTAACTTGGAAGTTTTATTCTGAATCTTCATCAAAGTTGAAAATGTGTTTTTGACTAAAAACTTCCATGATGTAGAAGTGGGTTGCATTCTGGGTCAGAACTTCCTCATTTGAGTTATCTCTTATTTTTCTGTTACCTCAGTGAAGTGGGGCTGTTTGTAGGGTGACCTTGTGTGAAAGTTCAAGGGGTTAAAGGGGTTCTAGCACAGGGGGGTGAGCACAATGAGGGTGTTATGGAGGTGGATTTATGATTTGATCTTTTCATGCTTTAGGAACAGAAACATTTCTCACTAAATCCTATTTGATTGATCTGAGTTCAAATCTCTGAACAGCTTACAGATAAATGATTGTTAATGTTTTTATTCCTTGATTACAATTTCTAGACCAAAGAATGGAGTTACAGCTGGACCATGAAAGATTTGATGTCAAATGTTGCTTGGTGTTGCCTTGTCAGACATCTGAGAGATGCAAGCCCTGGTGCTGAGACAGTGGAGTTAAAAATGAACCAGGGTATCAGCACAAGTGCTGTCACATGGGCTGGGACAGCAGAGGAGCTGCTCATGGGGCAGCTCTGACACTTCCTGCTCCCTGCCAGCCCCAGCCTGAGCTGTTCAAAGGTTCCTTCCAGGGCAGCTCCCCAGCACAGACCAACTGCACTAATTCTGGTGAGGTTTGGCACTGCTTGCCCTTCTAGGGCAGCTCCCCAGCACAGACCAACTGCAATAATTCTGATGATGTTTGGCACTGCTTGCAGCTTTGCAGAGAAAAAGGATCAGGAAGTGAAGCTGCTTCCCTGGACAGCGATGCCTAAAGCTGAGCTTTGGTTTCAGTTGCCTCTCCCATGCAGGAATTGCTCTCACATCATGGTTTGTTGTTTTCTTCTTTGTTTTAATTGGATCTCCAGCCTAAGGGAGATCATCTCCAGTTTAAAACTGGTGGGAAGATAAATATAAAATACTCTAAAATACTCCTAACGTTTTCAACCCTTTCTAAATTTAGTAATTAAAATACAATTCCCTCACTTGAAGCTTTGCTTTCTTGTATTGATTAAGTTCAAGTAACTTATGACTGAAATCCTAAGAAGAAATTTACACTTGGGAACTATTTGGGTCAAATTTGGAGTAATCAAATTGGAGATTATCTCCAGTTTCTTTAAAGCTGGTAGGAAGATAAATATAGGCTCTGTTTTTAGATACTCCTTTTCTAAATTTAGTAATTAAAATAGAGTTTCCTGACTTGAACTTGGACTTCCTGTATTGACTAAATTCAAGTAACTTACGATTGAAATCCTAAGAAGAAATTTACACTTGAGAACTATTTGGGTCAAATTTGGAGTAATCAAATTTGAGATCAACTCCAGTTTAAAACTTGTGGGAAGATAAATATAAGCTCTGTTTTACGATACTCCTTTTCTAAATTTAGTAGTTAAAATACAGTTTCCTGCCTTGAAGCTTTGCCTTCTTGTATTGATTAAATTCAAGTTACTTATGGTTGAAATCCTAAGAAGAAATTTACACTTGGCCACTATTTGGGTCAAATTGGGAATAATCAAATTGGAGATTATCTCCAATTTCTTTAAAACTTATGGGAAGATAAATATAAGCTCTGAAATACTCCTGACATTTTCAACCTTTTCTAAATTTAGTAATTAAAATACAGTTCCCTCACTTGAAGCTTTGCCTCTTATATTAACTAAATTCAAGTTACTTATGACTGAAATCCTAACAAGCAATTTACACTTGGGAACTATTTGGGTCAAATTTGGAATAAACAAATTGGAGATCAACTCCAGTTTCTTTAAAACTGGTGGGAAGATGAATATAAGCTCTGTTTGAAGATACTAAACATTTTCAGCCTTTTCTAAATGTAGTAATTAAAATAGAGTTTCCTGACTTGAACTTGGACTTCCTGTATTGACTAAATTCAAGTAACTTATGATTGAAATCCTAAGAAGAAATTTACACTTGAGAACTATTTGGGTCAAATTTGGAGTAATCAAATTTGAGATCAACTCCAGTTTAAAACTTGTGGGAAGATAAATATAAGCTCTGTTTTTAGATACTCCTTTTCTAATTTTAGTAATTAAAGTACAGTTCCCTGCCTTGAAGCTTTGCCTTCTTGTATTGACTAAATTCAAGTTATGATTGAAATCCTAAGAAGGAATTTACACTTGGCCACTATTTGGGTCAAATTGGGAATAATCAAATTGGAGATTATCTCCAATTTCTTTAAAACTTGTGGGAAGATAAATATAAGCTTTGAAATACTCCTGACATTTTCAACCTTTTCTAAATTTAGGAATTAGAATACAGTTCCCTGCCTTGAAGCTTTGCCTTCTTATATTGACTAAATTCAAGTTATGATTGAAATCCTAAGAAGAAATTTACACTTGGCCACTATTTGGGTCAAATTGGGAATAATGAATCCAACCTTTGTTTATTTTATAGTCTCAAACAAGACAAACCTTTCCATACACACTGAAGAAGTTTCCAATAAATTGATATTTTCCTTTCATCAGGGAAAAATGGCTTAACTGCATGTTTCAGCTATGAAATGCACAGCATGCTATCTAAGACTCTGAATTTCTTTTGGAAACTTAAACTTCACTTATTCTTCAAGCCAGTTTAGTAAAGTGGCAGAAAATTGAGTTAAGGGGTAGGAACATGTGGTGAGAGAACAGAGGGAATGGGAGCTTTGTTTTCTTGCAGCAGAGCTTCCCTTGGCTCTCTGTTGTTAAGCTGTAACCCTCAGTGTCCCCTGTTTATTGCAGAATTTCAGTCACTTTTTGAGTGTGCTAAAAGTTCATTTCCCTCTGAAATGGGAGCTGAGAGGAGTTGGGACAGATGAAAATATTTGGGGTGTCATAATTCTTTGTGTATTATTTTGAAAATCATTGCTTATTCCCATCTGGATGTGTTCTGGTTTCTCAATGATGCTGAACCAGTCTTTGGAAAGAATTAAGGCCAAATAAAATGGAAATTCCAACAGGAAGCTTTTATTAATTGATCTTCTAAAGAAGAATTATTGACAGCACAATCAGGTGGGGGCAGATCAGATTTTCTAGAACTCACCAGATCTAAAAACTTCTAAAATCTAATCATAGCAAGTTTTATGCTTTAGAATTCTGCACAGAGGAGCAGAGCAATTTGCTGCCAGCTCTGTTTCCCTCATGACAGCTGGGGCTCAGTGGAGCTTCAGCTCTGGTTCTCTGGTTTTCATTTCTATTTACCATCAAAGTGAAGGCTGAGCTAGAAAAGAGAGTGAACAGAGCTAAAGAATAAAGCAGGGATTTGTTAAAAGGCCTCAATGGATGCACCTTGGGCAGCACAAGAGCCCAGCCAGGGCTGAGCCCAAAATGAACCAAAATGGTCACAAAATGCACAACAAATCACAGGGTCTCTCACTTTGATCAGTTCTGCTCCATTTGCATATTGCAGTTAATTATCCAGTTAACCCATGCAGTCCCATCCTTGTTTTTCTCTCTCCAGCCCACGTTGTTTGTGCTCTTGGGCTGAGATTTGGATCATTTGTCCTTGGTGCCCAGCTGGAGCAGGAATTGTTTTGTCTCCCTGCTCTGAGCCCACCATTCCCTCAATGTGAACCCAGACCCACCCACTAAAGCAGCACAGATTGTGAAAAATAAAAAAGCCAAACCTGAGGCATCAAAAGCCTGCACATTCCAGGGAAGGTGATTGTTTTGAGGCCATTATCTGCATGGCTTTGCTTTATTTCAGAATCCTAATCTGAGGAGAAACTTCTTTTTCCATTTGCTTCCATGGTTTCTCTGGTAGAAATGTGATGTTGCCTGCTTTCCCCTGCTGCACACAACTCTTGGAGAAAAATCACTTTATTCTTCATTCATCCTGCCAGGGGGATTGCTGGGAGTTCCCAGGACATCCCCCAGCAGGAGGAGTTGTAAAATTACCCTGAATTTCCTGTTGGTGAGTGGACACTTCACAGCATGGCTTTGAGGAGCACTTAAACCCAGTGAAGTTAAACCACGCTCAGCCCTGAAGGAATTCTTTCCTCTGCCAGGGTGTGGAGTTGGGGTCTCCCCTGTCCTTTGGCATGTTGGAAACTGGGTCTGTGTTCAGGAGTGGTTCTGCCATGGTTTGCATCAAACTCCCAACAGCTTTTTCAGATTTTGGCAATTCTTGTGAGACAACTAAATGAAATTTGAAATTTTTGTTGTGTTCCGGAGGTTCGTGTTGGGAGCATGTGTGAGGGGGTTGGGGTTTTTTGTTTTTTTAACAAATGTTAAAATTTGGTGATTTAACATTTTAACAAATGTTAAAATTTGGAGAATGTGGTGATTTTCTGCTTACTTTTATATCTGTCCCTTTTGTAAGAATTTAAATGCCAAGCTCAGCTCTGAAGGAGCCCATTCCTCTGCCAGGGTGTGGAGTTGGGGTCTCCCCTGTCCTTTGGCATGTTGGAAACTGGGTCTGTGTGCAGGGGTGGTTCTGCCATGGTTTACATCAAACTCCCAACAGCTTCTTCAGATTTTGGCAATTCTTATGAATGAAATGAAATTCTAAATGAAATTTTTGTGTTCCTGAGGTACATGCTGGGAACATTTCTGTGGGAGTTGGAGTTTTGGTTTTGGTTTTTTGGGGTTTTTTTTTTTGTTTGTTTGGTTGGTTGGTTGGTTGGTGTTTTGTTTTGTTTTTAACAAAAGCAGAATTTGGTGATTCTCTGCTTACTTTGACATCTATCCCTATTGTAAGAATTTGAAATGTCAGGCTCCAGTTTCTGCCTCTTGCATTCCAAGGTGAGAGGATGGCCTGAATGATTTCCTGCCTCCCAGAATAGGCTGTCCCAGCTCTGATTCCTGCTATTTTTGACTGTTTTATTCAGTGTTGTGCATTGCAGTGATTTAGTTGGAATTTTTTGGTTTTGTCTTCTCATGGATTCACAAGGGAAAGCAGTAAATGAATTTGCTTATATAAAGGATTAATCATCTTTAGCTGAAATTTTCTTGTGAATTTATTTTGTACTCTTCAAAGTATTTTGAAGAATGTGGTAACAGTCATTAAAGTTAAATGTTACCAAAAAAAAAAAACCCCACAAAAACCCACCCAGAATGTTTCCTGACTTGGAATGTTCTTAAAAAACTTGTAGATATTAAAGGCTCTTCTGAGGAAATGGGTACATGAAAACTTTCCTAAAAACTGTTAATATTAGATCAGCTTTTAAGAATTTGCTGTGTGCTTTGACTAAATACCAGACACATGAGATCATAAGAGCCTTTAGTTTTAAACTGTATTCAGTGCTTACATGAGTAATCACTAAGAAAAGTTTTTCAGGAAGCCTGAGTGATGGGATTTCTTAACTCTATAATGCCAAAAATATTTATTAATAAAAAATAATATAGTATAATATATATAATATTATAATATTATATATATATATATATATATAGTGTGTATATATATAATACAATGCAAATTTAGCTGTTCTGTGATTTGGCTTCTTGGACATAACTGGTGAACTGATAATTCACTGGTGGTTTAAGCTGGAAAACTTTATAAAAATATTTTCTGGGATCATTTTGCAAGTCCATTACTCTGTAAGCTGGCAAGGTTCAGTGCAGGAGGTTTCCCAAAGCCCAGAGTGGGAGTTGGATGGGGCTGTGCAGGGAGCAGGAGCTGAGCCACTGTCCTGGAGAGGAAGAGGAGTTGGATTTCCTGACAATTCATTCTCTGTGCTGATGTCACAGCACTTTCACTGCTGCCTTGGCAATGCAGGGAGCTGACCTGCATTTCATGCACCTCTTAATCTGCATGAAAATGGGCTCTAAAAAAGGGAAATCTGGTGATCCATTGGTGGATAAATACTGCAAAGAGATATTAATGACTGGGCAATGCTTGCTTGGAAAAATCTGAGTGGGGATGCTGCTGGCACTGAGATGTGTGCTGTGGTCTTGGAAAATGCAGAGCTGAGCTCAGCCCCAGCCCTGTGTGAGCACCTCTGGATGCAAATGCTCTCCTTTCAGCCCTCTGTGAGCACCTCTGGATCCAAATCCTCTCCCTTCAGTTATTTATGAGCACTCCTGGGTCCAAATCCTCTCCCTTCAGCCCTCTGGGATCCAAATCCTCTCCCTTCAGCCCTCTGTGAGCACCTCTGGATCCAAATCCTCTCCCTTCAGCCCTGTGTGAGCACTTCTGGATGCAAATCCTCTCCCTTCAGTTATTTATGAGCACTTCTGGATCCAAATCCTCTCCCTTCAGCCCTCTGTGAGCACCTCTGTATGCAAATCCTCTCCCTTCAGCCCTCTGGGATCCAAATCCTCTCCCTTCAGCCCTGTGTGAGCACTTCTGGATCCAAATCCTCTCCTTTCAGCCCTGTGTGAGCACCTCTGGATCCAAAACCTTCCCCTGCTGAATCCTGTTGATTTTTCTGGAGTTCCAGCACAGTTACTCTGCACAGGAAAAGCACCTTGAGCTTCTTCCTTTAGGTCAGGAATAACAATTCTCTGAGGAATTATGGACATTCTCCCAGTGTATAGGGAGTTTTTCAGGTCCTCTGAATGCAGATAGTGGGAGAATTTGGTGAAACTGGTGTGGAATTCAATTTTGGCCCAAAAGTTCCACTTGCAGCACTGCTGAAACCCTTAAGGTACTTTAAAAAGAAAACCAAAACCAGAAGAGAAGGGAAGAGTTTCAACATACAGGTGATGATAATGGCAGTGTTTTCATGGAAATAGGAATATTTGGATGTGTACACCATGGCTGGGTGCACACATGTGGGAAATGGATTTGTAGAAAAAGATGTGTTGTCTCAGTAAGGAGTGAAGAGAAAAGTAAAGTTTTAATAGAAACCACAACAACTCCTACCACTCTGAAGTTATCATAAAAACCAATCAGCCCACTGAAATAAATCAATAACCTCTTGAACAGAAAAAATTGAATACTCTCAAAAAATTACCCCTCATAAATCCTAATGCATCAGAATTTTATTAATCCAAAACATCTAATCTTTTTTACAAAACCATCCTTTAAAACTTATTTCCATTCTCTCTCAACAATATCACTCTTATTCCAGAACATTTGGGAATCAACCTTTCTTATCTCAAAATGTACATACAGATATTATGTAAAGCTTCTCTCAAGTTTTTTTCTTTTTTTACAAATGCTCAGAGCTGCGAGCTGGGTGCAGAGCAGGGACATCCACCGTGCTCCGGATGTGGCAGGGAGTGTGTCTGTCTGTCTGTCTGTCTGTCTGTGAGTGTGTCTGTGTGTGTCTGTCTGTGTCTGTCTGTGTGTCTGTCTCTGTGTGTCTGTCTGTGTGTGTGAGTGTGTGTGTGAGTATGCGTCTGTGTGTCTGTCTGTGTGTGTCAGTCTGTCTGTGAGTGTGTGTGTGTGTCTGTCTGTGTGTGTGTGTGTCAGTCTGTGTGTCTGTCTGTCTGTGTGTCCGTGTCTCTGTCTGTGTGTCTGTCTCTGTCTGTGTGTGAGTGTCTGTGTCTGTCTGTATGTGTGTGTGTTTGTGAGTCTGTCTGTGTCTGTCTGTGTCTGTGTGTGAGTGTGTGTGTGTCTGTCTGTGTCTGTCTGTCTGTGTGTGTGTCTGTCTGTGTGTGTGTGTGTGTGTGTCTCTGTGTCTGTCTGTCTCTGTGTCTGTCTGTCTGTGTGTCTGTCTGTCTGTGTCTGCATGTGTCTGTCTGTGTGTGTGTCTGTCTGTGTGTGTTTGTGAGTCTGTCTGTCTGTCTGTGAGTGTGTCTGTGTGTGTGTCTGTCTGTCTGTGTCTGTCTGTGTCTGTCTGTGTCTGTGTGTCTGTCTGTGTGTGTGTGTGTGTCTGAGTGTGTCTGAGTGTGTGTGTCTGTCTGTGTGTGTCTGTCTGTGTGTCCGTGTGTGTGTGTCTGTCTGTGAGTGTCTGTGAGTGTGTCTGTCTGTGTGTCTGTGTGTGTGTCTGTCTGTGTGTGTCTGTCTGTGTGTGTGTTTGTCCGTGTGTGTGTCTGTCTGTCTGTCTGTGAGTTTCTGTCTGTGTCTCTGTGTGTGCAGGAAGAGATTGCACAGCTCTCTGCAATAATTCCCACCCCGTTTCACAAGGGCTCTGTGCTGGGGAGGATTTCCTCATGAGGACTTCACAGCTTGGAGCTTGCAGAGGAAATGTCTGTGGCAGGAGATGCTGGGGTAGCCTGTCCTGAGCAATAATTGCATTTTGGGGAGGTTTCCTTCTTCAGGGTGACAAGCTTCCCTTCCCTTGAACACATGGCTGAGAGTTGATAAAGACATTTCCATGGTATTGGACTTTTACATGAAATAAGTTTCCTTTGTAGTTAAATGTGGCTCAGGCAGAGGATTTTGTGTTATGTGTGCATTAGCAGCTGTCAGAGGACTCATGATCTGATAGAAGAATTAGAAATGCATAGTTAAATTTGTGCCACATCTATTTTTTCTTTCCTAACACCTCATCATAAAACTCCATTTTTCAGTATTGTGCAGTTGCCCAATGAGTTGTTCTGTAAACCAAAATTTTTCTGTTTATCCTTTTTGTGTTTGTTTGAATACACAACTTTGCAAATTCCTTTGAAAATTTCTTCTCTGAAGAAAAGTTGAATGTGAATTCTTTTCCGTGGTAGCAATACTTGGGGGAATAAGTTGTGGTTTGTGACTTCTGTATGGAAGAGGTGATTTCATGGGGGTTGTGCTGAATCTCTGCTCTGAGGTCCTGATTTTTTGTTATTGCTTGAGGCTGATTTGCACTCTCTACCTGTGGTTACCTGTGGCCCTTTTCCTGTTTTTTTGAATACACAACTTTGAAATTCCTTATATAAATAACTTTATAAATGAGATATTAATGTGCTGTCTTTCTTGAAGAAAAGTTGTGTTTAATAAGAATTATTTTCTCTGTTAGCAATACATGGGGGAATAGGTTGTGGTTTCTGACTTTTGCATGGAAGAGGTGATTTCATGGTGGTTGTGCTGAATGTCTTCTCTGAGTTCCTGATTTTTGTTATTGTTTGAGGCTGATTTGCACTCTGTACCTGTCCTGTACCCCTGAAAATATCTAAAATTGTTATTCCCTTCACTCAGTCCCACAAATTTAACTGCAGGGGTGAAATAACAAACACTTACAGTTCTGTGAGGAACTTCCTAAGCTGCCTTTTTGCTCTTTTTGTGCTGCAGTTCCCCCAATATTCTGATTTATTCTGGAAGCCAACAGGAATCTGAGCAAGAGCTTGGAAGCTGTGCATTGATACATTCAGTTTGATTGAAAATTAACTCATTTTGCTTTATTGCAGGCATTTGGAAATGCAAAAACAGCACATAACAATAACTCCAGTCGTTTTGGGAAGTTCATTCAAGTCAACTATTTAGAGAATGGGATTGTCAGGGGGTAAGTACAGGGTGAGTTGGTTCTGGGGGTGATCTCTGGGCTTTTAGGAACTGGGGAGCCTCTGTTGGACATAAAATGCTGCCTTGTTGCAGCTCTGCTCATAGGAAAATAACTTGGTGCTGTGGAGTTGAAAATTTTGTAAAGTGAGCTGTGTGAATTGTGAGGTGATGCTCAATATTCTGATATTGAATATTCTGATTTTAAATATTCTGATTTTGAATATTCTGACTTTGCTGTACAGCTTGCTCATGTTAAGGATCTGCTGCTCTATCTTTACCTTCATGGTAAATGAAGGCTTTCTGCCCTCTCCATTTTGCTTTTAAAAACCGAAGATCTGAATTTTTAAGAGGAATGGAGAGAAGTGAAATAGATTTGAGGAAGCCATTTTAAAGAAACAGTTTAAACATCAGCTAAAGAGATAAAGAAAACTATGAAATTACTTAACCAAATGTGTGTGTTTATATCTGAAGGTCTTAAAACATGAGATATTTCATGCCTACATTTGCTGGTTCTGAGGGATTGTGGAGAAATCCCTGACCTTGATGCTCCAGTGTTTCTTTTCTTTGCATTTCTTCTCATTTGCAATAACTTGAGTGACTGGGAACTCTGTGCCACATGTGCCTTGAGTGTTATCCTGAAGAAATTTAACATATTTTCAGACCCAGCCACACCAGCTCAGCAGATTGGTACAATTTGAATAAACTTGTTTTGTCTTCAGCCTGAGGAAAAAATGCTCAAACTTTGTCCTCAATCCTTGTGCCCCTTGTCAAGGGCTTGGAATTCTTGTTTTGGTTACTTTGTCACCCTGTAGGGGTTTGCTGGCTGCTTCCATCCTGGGCTGATGTCTTCACTGACATAAAAATCCAGCAGATTTATTGGGATGAGAATCAGGCAGATATCTGGGATATTTCAGGGTTCTTGCCTTGGCATGCCTTGTCAGATAAATGTTAATCTTTCAGGATAACATATTGTTACCACTCTGTGGGTCTTGTTTCTGGTGGCAATTTTCATCAGCACTTTCCTTGCTTGGTCAGCCTGTTTTAAATTATCTGCACCAAACCCAAGCACTGCAGAGAGGAATTCCTTGGGTATTCCTTTCTTCCAGAGCCTACTGAAATTCTTGGTTTAGATTTAAAGTAGTGTCTGAGCTCTTCTCTTGCACATTTTAGTGCGGATCTCATTGTTTGAACTCTCTTGGCAGTTGCTGTCTGATGTTTTCTGAGCTCTTTTCTCTTTGCCCTCATGCTTATTTCATTTTCTTTGCTTCCTTAGGGCTGTGGTTGAAAAATACCTGCTTGAAAAATCTCGTCTGGTTTCTCAAGAAAAAGATGAAAGGTAAGAGAGAAATGCAGTTTTCCAAGAGAGTTAAAATCAATTCAGCAGTTTAAGAACATCTGAATTATGCAGAATAAAAGAAAATCCTCTATATTTTAATGAGAAATGCATTGACTTTGCAGGAACTACCATGTCTTTTATTATTTGCTACTTGGAGTCAATGAGGAGGAGCGTAAAGAATTTCACCTCAAGCAACCTGAAGATTATTTCTACCTCAACCAGGTAATCTGTGATTTACCAATGCATTGATAAGGGTTGGTCAAAGATGAAAGGAAGGAGAATAGATTGTGCTGGGCTTTTTGTGATGTTTGGGTTTCGCTCTTTGCCTTTTTTTGGATTTCTCTTTGCAGCATAACTTGAAAATTGAAGATGGGGAAGATCTCCGACATGAATTTGAGAGATTAAAACAAGCCATGGAGATGGTTGGCTTCCTTTCAGCAACAAAGAAACAGTAAGTGCAGTTCTGTTTGCTTTTGTTGTTGGCATTTATTGTTCATGGCTTGCAATGTAGGGATCAAAGTAGTTCTGTAGGGAATGAGGAGAGCTGAGTGTTTGAGAGCTTCCAGATTGATTATTGAGGCAGAATTAGCTCTGCTAACCTATCATAATGAACTATCTTAAGACAAATTCTGACATAATTCAACTTTTCTTCCTCAGGATATTTTCAATCCTTTCAGCTATTCTGTATTTGGGCAATGTCACCTACAAAAAGAAAGCCACAGGTCGGGATGAAGGGTTGGACGTGGGACCTCCTGAAGTGTTGGACATTCTCTCCCAGCTGTTGAAAGTAGAGTATTTCTCTTTAGCATTAATTAATCAATGCTATTAAATCCTAGATCTCTTTAGTATTAATGTGTGACACACCTGTTTGTCATGTTCTACCTCAGCATTTCACTCAGCTATCCCAGTTGTTGTATCTAAATCTCATTTGTGATCCACAAAATTGATCTTGTGGGAGGGGAAACATGAAATTAGTGAGATTAATGCTAATTCTCTTTAGTATGAATTAATTAATACACCTGTTTGTCATGTTCTACCTCAGCATTTCACTCAGCTATCCCAATTGCTGTATCTAAATCTCATTTGTGATCCACCAAATTGATCTTGTGGGAGGGGAAACATGAAATTAGTGAGATTATTTGGGTTAGAGATGGAATATAACCTGCAGCATGGAAATAGAAGCTGTTGACTCACCAATCAGAGATGAGCAAGAATAGATTCAGTGTAGGTGTGTTCTTTGCCACCACAGGGAAACATCTGAATGAATGAATGTAAACAGAATAATTTCAACAAGTTGTAGGACTTGTAAAGCTACTGATGGATGATAAATGTGGCTATTGTCAAAGAGATTCTCTGGAGAAGTTGCATGTCCACTGCTGCAGTCAGATAACTCATTCAGGATGGTGACAGCAGCTCTTGTTCTCTCTTGTTTTGAAGGTTAAACGTGAAATCCTGGTAGAAGTGCTCACAAAAAGAAAAACTGTGACTGCTAATGATAAGCTTATTTTGCCATATAGTCTCAATGAGGTGAGTAAAAAAACACTTGTAGAGTGATTTTAAATAACTGAAATTTGCTTTTTTGGATTAAAAAAGCTGTTATGGTACATTTTCACATTTTGTGAGGGATGGTTGGGAAGTTAGAATTTTGAATTAAAGGCAAACTGTGGTTTTATTTATCCCTGCTGGGGTTGTAACCTGTGAGTGACACTGGTTTGAAACAGAAATGATTATTTTTTAAACAAAGTCCAAAATTGTTTGATCTGCAGGCAATAACAGCTCGAGATTCCATGGCCAAGTCCTTGTACAGTGCTCTGTTTGACTGGATTGTTCTGAGAATCAATCATGCACTCCTCAACAAGAGGGACATGGAGGAATCTGTTACAGTAAGTCCCTCACAAAACCAAGTCTTTGCAGGCACCTAGCAGTCAGTCCTAGAGATGATATATTGTGATATCTGGGATGAATTTTGATACTTCTCAAGCCCTGATAAATTCCCTGGTAATATTTAATCATCTCTGTTTTCACACTAGGCAGAACTATTAAATATTTAAAATCTTTCAGCACAGACTGCAGTGCTTTCTGGCTGTTTATCTCTTGGGGTTAAGGCACTGGATGACAGATTGGTAACTGGATTTCCACATCTTCTTTTAGTGTCTGTCCATTGGAGTACTTGATATTTTTGGATTTGAAGATTTTGAAACCAACAGTTTTGAGCAGTTCTGCATAAATTATGCAAATGAGCAACTTCAGTATTATTTCAATCAGCACATTTTCAAATTGGAGCAGGTAAGAAATGAGAGTGGCTGAAGTGAAACCTGTTTTTATCAAGTATTTGTGTATTATGCAAACTTAGCCTTTACTCTGCAATTGCTTGAATATTTCTGCAAGTCATTATTTGTAAAATTTCTTCTTTCACTGCTGCTTGTTCTTGTACTAATGGGGTCTTTCTTCAGAGGGCTGGCACTGAATTTCTGCTTGACTGCAAAAACTATGATAACATCCAGGTGATCCCAGACAGAAGTCAGCTAAAACTGTGAACTTTGGTACTGCAAGTCTGTAGGTGAGGGGTTGGATTTGGGTGTTTTTGTTTCAGTGGTTGGGAAACTGCTTCTCTTATTTTTAGCAGTCTGGAAGTGTTTAATAACCAGTCTTTGCTGCTTCTCCCACCCAACTGCATTTAGGGGGCACAGCTGTGATCCTGGCAGTGGTGCTGAATTCCTGGCCTGTGTGGATTGACTGGTTTGCAGGTGCTGTCACCTGACAGAGCTCTGAGTGCTGCAGGAGCCAGCAGATCCTGTCCTGGACTGGGTTTTGGAGGTTTTTTGCTCCAGGCTTGTTTTATTTCTGCTTTGTGCAGAAGTGAGGTTCTCAGGTCACTGCTGAAAGGACTCATTCTCTAGTATGTGGTACTTTGTCAACAACTTTAGGCAAGCATTTTAAAGAAAATAAAATTACCTAACATCCAAACTCTGTGTGTAAACATGATTTTGAGGTCCCTGTTTTGTAACTTAGGACAGAATTGGTTATCCAGGCTGGCCAGAGTAAATAGTTACATTGTCTTCTTTTTTTTTTTTCTAATGCCATTTTTCCAAATAAGCTTAATCCTTGAATGACCCATTTCCTGTATCTCTTGCAGCCTGAGGGCCCTCAGGGAGATCTCTATATCTTTTTAAATAAAGGCTTTTTTGTCTGTGCAAAATGGCATCTCAGTTCTGTAACACGGTGTGCACTGTGCTGGGCAGACTGAATTCCACCTACTTAAAAATAATGCAGTTATCATCATCATCATCATCCAGACCATGAGAGATGCTCTTTGTCCTTTGTTAAACATAAAACTTCTTTGATTTTCTGTGTGATTCTTATTTTAACTTTATCATTTTTTTACTTTATTACCTTATCATTAGCTTTTTCCTGTGGCTATTTACAGAATTAAGAAAATCTGGTATTTTGCTTCTGTATCTTAGTGGGAAGATTGTCTTGTCAAGCATTTGAGGGATTGTCACTTCAATAGAAGAGCTTCATGTTCTCTTGTCAGGGAGCTCCAAATGTTCTGAGCCTAAGCAACATCCATTGCTTCCTGAGGGAAGTTCTGGTGCTGATGTTCTGCAGGCCTTCACTGCCTGTTTTGAAACTTCTTGTTATTTTCTCTGACTGTGCAATATGAAAATTCTGGAACTTGATATTTAACTACTCTCATTTCCCATATTACAAAAACCATGGAAGAGCAAATAAACTCAAACTCCTCTGTGTGTGCCCAGTTTTGCTGGAGTGCTGAGGATGTAATGTCTGACTCCAGGGTCCTGGGCTGCTGATTGCTGGGAAGGCAGAGCACAGCAGAACATTCCTTTCACAGCTTTGGTTTTGAAATAGTTTCACCCCAAACAGACCCTGCTGAGTGACGTGCCTGAGGACCTTTGATCTGTGCCACTGTGCCTGTTCTTCTGTTCTTATTTATAAATTCTCCTTATTTTTGTCTCTGCTGCCTGAACTAACAAACTCCACTTGCTGTGGCTGTCCAAGGCTGTGTTTTAAGCACTTAAACCACAGGACATCAAAGGTCAGGGCACTGTACTGACAAAGGAATTTTCTTGAGCCACACAGGAGGAATATAAGAGTGAAGGGATCACTTGGCACAATATTGACTATACTGATAACGTGGCCTGCATTCACTTAATCAGCAAGAAGCCCACTGGTCTCTTCTATCTTCTGGATGAAGAAAGCAAGTAAGGAACAAACATCTGCAAAAACGTGTGGCAGGGAGGAGGGAAGGACTTTGAAAGGACAAAAATACATTGTGGGAAGCAAAGGGTTATTTATGACTCTGATTTACACTGGAGTTTGCTTCTAATGACTCCAATATGGTGGTGAAATACATTGATGCTAAAACTGAACTTCGCCTTATGCAAACTTGAAACTTCCATGTTTGTGGTTTACCATGGAACTGCAGTTAAAGTAAAATGCATGGCTGGAAGTCTTTGCAGCATTAAGTAGCAAGTGTGGTAAATAGTTAATGTGGTGCAAACTAAATTTTGCTGGTGAAGTGGGAAGAAACACTGAAGTACACTTGAAACCTCAGAATCTTCTGCTGTGTGTGGAGCTGCTTGGTTTGGGTCCAGAAACTGAGCCCGCCTTTAAAATTCAAAGCAGGTAGAGAGATCTTGGACAATTAATACTTTGCACAAGCAACAATAGGTGTTCATTGTAATAAAAATACCTGTATTTGAGAAATGGCTGACCTCTTTTGTCTTGTATTCCCAGTTTTCCACATGCCACCAACCAAACTCTGCTGGCAAAATTCAAACAGCAGCATGAGGAGAATAAGTTTTTTGTTGGAACCCCAGTGATGGAGCCTGCTTTTATCATTCGCCACTTTGCTGGCAAAGTGAAATACCAGATCAAAGTACGTGGTGGATCTCATGGGCACAAGAATTTCCTTGTCTTTCTGGGAGTTTTTTGTCAGGATGTAGAAAATTTCTGAATGGGCTGGATCAGAAGGGTTCTCAGAGGTACTTCGGGGTTGTTTCTTGGGGGATGGCGGTGGTGAGTGGATGGTAACGCTCTTCTGTTATTCTGAATAAACAAACCAGGGAGTTTCTGTGAGCTGTTGTGGTTCCACGTGGCTGTTTTTCAGGATTTCAGGGAGAAGAACATGGATTACATGAGGCCTGACATCGTGGCCCTGCTGCGCAGCAGCGACAGCGCTTTCGTGCGGGAGCTGATCGGGATGGACCCGGTGGCCGTGTTCCGCTGGGCCGTGCTGCGCGCTGCCGTCCGTGCTGTGGCTGTGTTCAACCAGGCCGGCAGGGACAGGGCTCAGAAAACTGCAGGTGGGGATGGGGAGAGGCAGGGATGGAACAGGGATGGACCAAGGAACAGCAAGTGGGGCTGGGGAAGGGCAGGGATGGAATAGGGATGGACCAAGGAACAGCAAGTGGGGCTGGGGAAGGGCAGGGATGGAATAGGGATGGACTGAGGAACAGCAGGTGGGGCTGGGGAAGGGCAGGAATGGAACAGGGATGGACCGAGGAACAGCAGGTGGGGCTGGGGAAGGGGAGAGGGGTGGGACGGGAAAGGGCAGGGATGGACCAAGGAACAGCAGGTGGGGCTGGAGAAGGGGAGGGGTGGGACAGGGATGGACTGAGGAACAGCAGGTGGGGCTGGGGAAGGGCAGGGATGGAACAGGGATGGACTGAGGAACAGCAGGTGGGGCTGGGGAAGGGGAGAGGGGTGGGATGAGAAAGGGCAGGGATGGACCAAGGAACAGCAAGTGGGGCTGGAGAAGGGGAGGGGTGGGACGGGGAAGGGTGGAGATGGACCAGGGAATGGCAGGTGGGGCTGGGGAATGGCAGGGATGGACCAAGGGAACAGCAAGTGGGACTGGGGAACGGGAGGGGTGGGAACAGGAAATGGCATGTGGGGCTGGGGAGTGGCAGGGATGGACCAGAGAACGGGAGGGGTGGACCAGGGAGGGGCAGAGATGGACTGGGGAAGGGCAGGGATGGACTGGGGAATAGCAGGTGGGGCTGGGGAATGGCAGGGATGGACCAGAGAATGGCAGGTGGGGATGGGAGTGGCAGGGATGGACTGGGGAACAGCAGGCAGGGTTAGAGAGTGGCAGGGATGGACCGGGGAAGGGCAGGGAATGGAATAGGAGACAGCAGGTGGGGCTGAGGAAGGGCAGGGATTTACTGGGGAATGGCAGGGATGGAACAGGGAGTGGTAAGGATGGACCAGGGAATAGCAGGAGGGGCTGGGGAATGGCAGGGATGGAACAGAAAATGGCAGATGGGGTTAGGGAGCGGCAAGGATGGACTGGGGAATGGCAAGTGGGGTTAGGAAGCAGCAGGGATGGACCAGGGATGGAACAGGAGATGGCAGGTGGAGTTATGGAGCAGCAGGGATGGAACGGGAAACAGCAGGTAGGGCACTGGCTGGGAAGGTGCAGGTATGACACAGAAAACTGCTCTCTGAAAATGGTTAATACTCTATAATTGCTCTGCTGGCAAAATGAGTTTGTGGCAAAACATCATCAACCAGACACCATCTTTGGTTCTGAAGACAAATCTAGTGTGGAAATGGTTTAATATTAATAATGGAGGAGGTTGTCATTGTTCTTACCTGAGGTCATTCAGCTTTCCTCCTCCAGTCAGTGCAGCATTTCCAGCAGGCTGGGACAGACTTGAAGGCCTATTTGTGAAAGTTGGAGGTGGTAATTCTGATATTCTCATCTTACCACTAATTTTGATCTTCCTAGACCTCTGTGAAGTATCAAATGAGTATTCAGGGTTAATAACTAAATTTGAGCAGCTGCAACTTCCTGTCTGGTAGATGGGAATTTGAACAGCAAATTGTAGCTTGATAAAGGACTGGATAAAAACTCCAGACCCTTGGATAGATACTGTGCTTGCTAAAGTTGGTGGTTTTGGGGGTTTTTTGCCTGCTCATATCTTTGTCCAAATGCAGTTTTTTGGTTATTTCCTGACAGGAGTGGTACGTCAAGGACCCAGAGTTCCCCTTGGAGAACTCCAGAGATCCAACACGTCGGTAGAAAAAGTTTATCGGTGAGAAGCACATCCCCAACCCCTGCAGGGAACAGCTGAAGTGCTGAGCTGGATTTTCATAGATCTAATCTGAACTAGATCCTTCCACAAGGAAAGCAAGCTTTATTTCTTCTGTCTTGTTTTCTTTGGCCTTTTTAATACCATCCAAACAACACTCTGGCTTATTTTATGTGAGACCCAAAGCCACCACATGTTGGGGACAGCCTCAGTTCCATTTCCTGCTGGGTTTTTGAGTTCTCTGTGGTTGCTGTGTGCAGCTTTTAGCATTGTGTGCTCCTCTGCAGCCAGTCTGGGTCACTGAAGGGGGCAGAGGCAGGGCCAGTCTTACAGAACTGTATCTCTGTAGGAAGATTTGCCTTTCCATGGATATTTAGGCTTTGTACATGTTCCTTTTGCAGCCTCTCAGTGCTCGATTTCTCATTTGATTGTTCTGAGGATTTCGATATAAATGCTTTCCAAGACATCATTTCTTTTTGTGAGAACAAGAAGTAAGTAGCAAAAGGCCTGGACTCCCAGGCCAGGGAGGCACATTTCCAGGACACAGTGACTTTCTCAGTGTGCTCTGGGTGACAGTGAAGCCATGGAGCACTTAAAGTAGTGACTTCATGCTGCTTCCTAATTACTGCATCCTGGACAGCCTCTGTCACTTGGGGAAACAAAGAACTAAATATCCAATTTGTGTGAAAGGATTGGCCACAGCTTACCAGATCTGTTTCCTTGGGTTGTCTAAAATATTCAGAAAAGTTCAGAGGTACCCAAGGAAGCCACAATCCTGTGTAATAATGCTGCTGCCTCTGGGAGCAGCTCAGAATGGGGAGAGCACCTAAGAGTCAGAAGTGATTCTTACACTTCTGTTATTTTTGGTTTGTGCCTCTCTGGAGAGTAAAGAAGGTAAGTTCTGTGCCAGGACACAGCACTTCACAAGAGCACAGTGCATGCTTGAAGAATGGAACATGCCATGAATTAAGGACCATCCCAGGCTTACTTTGAAAAGCTAAACGTGAATAAGTTTGAAGTGGAAATGAAACCCAAAATTTCTTCAAGTATCCCTCTAACAGTTTGTTTATAACTTACTTTTCTGCTGTAAGTGTTTAAGTAGCCTCATTTTAGTAGTCTAATCTCTGTATAAAAATGTTTACTCTTGGTTATAAAGAAGCTTACATTAAACTGAAAAGGTTCCTTGGCTTAACCATAATCATTAACCTCTCTAAATTTCCCTCCATTTTCTGAATTGATGGCTCAAGAATTTACAGTAAAAGGTAGAATCAGAGAGTAAGTTGAGTATGAGACTGGCAATTAAATTTTAGAGCACTGATGGAGTAGAAAGTGCTGACTTGTCATCCAAATCATTCATGTTTAGGAACAAGTAGCCTGGGATTGACCTGCTGCATTTTGGAGTACACTTGGTGATGGAACCTTTTGGGGTTTTAACTCCTTTTTTCCCCCTCTCTCACGGCTGTGTATCTCTGTTTGCCACCTGTGTTTTGCTGTGGATCATTTTAGAGACATGCATGAACAAATCATCGCCAGTATTAAAGGACTGCCCTGGCAGGGTGATGATCCCTGTGAGCTGCTTCGGTCCCTCAGTCAGCTTCAACACCGCTCCCACCTCCTGTGAGTGCTCTGCCTTTTGCTTTGGAAGTGCAACAAGAACCAGGCATTACTCCACTCCCTAAAAATGATGCTTGTCCTAAATTTTTCTTTGAAAAATGCTAAACAAGACAATTAAAAATAAAACATTCTTTCTGCAAATAGGCTGTAGAGAACACCTTGTTGCTTCATTGCATTAGCTGAAAGTTTAACCTATTTCTCGTGTCAACTTGCTTTAAAAGCTCCAAATGTCTAATGTGAGCTTGTTGTTGCAAAATATTCAATAGTGAGATCTCCCACAAGGTGTGACAAATGTTTCATGAAATTCAGGGTGCTTGTGCTGGATGTATTCCTGGGTTTAGGGCCTTTACATCTGCAGTTCTGTGTGTGTGTAAGGAAATTAATCTCTGCTCTGCTGTATAATAAGTAAATGTAAACAGGGTGGAGGAACAGAGGTGGTATAAACAGAGCAGGAACCTGCCCTATATCACAGAGTTAATGTGCTTAGAACCAGCAGGATGTGAGCTGCAGCTTTCTTTCTGAGAGCTTCCCCTGCTTCACCTTCTGTGTGTGACCTGCTCAGACATTCCAGAGTCCCTGGTGCTGGGACATGCATTGTCCTCCTGCTCCCAGTGTTCTTTCACAGAGCTTCTGGTGCCAGCAGCTGTAACTTCTGAACTGAGCACTTTTATTTGCTAGTGCCTTGTGTTATAATGAGTTTAATGTCCAACAATGCAGTTTTGAATAGTTTTAACTTCAGATTTAATGTCTCACTTTTGAAAGCTTCCAATACCTACAGAGTTTATTTAAGAAAAAGAAATTGTTCTTGTTGCAGAGCAGTTTGCATTTCTTGCATTGGTCACTTGTAAGAATCATGCATGAACACACCCTGGTGCTGTTGTGCTCATTTTCTTCTGTCCTTTACCTTGCCTCATAAATTGCACCAATTTATGGCCTGCTGAAATAATCAAAAATCATGTGCATTTTTTTTTCTTAAATTATCTTTAATATTTTCACAGGAAAAGTAAAGGTGTCAAGCAAAAGCAGATCATTCCCAAGGTAATCAGAAAATTTAGATTTCTCTTGGGTATGGGCTTTTTTGCACTGTGAATTTCATTTTGATTGACAGAACTCACTTCAGTACTGTTTTATAGTGTAGGAAAGTTTTGTTATTTATCCTGACAAGCTGAAAAATAGGTGAATGTTCTCTTTAATAAGAATTGTTTAATTAGACAGATGTGAAGATGTCATAAGTGTATAAAGTCATTTCCAAGTCAGGGAAGGCAAATGCAGTGATTGTGTGATTCCCCTTGTTCACCTTACACTCTTGGGACAGGGCAGTGAAACAGTTTCACTCCTAAGAAATGTTTTGACCCAAAATAGAAATAATCATGAAATATAACATGTCACTGAATGTGGAACTCTGGGTAGCTGGTTTCATTCTGACTCATTTCAGAGAAAATATTTCCCTTTTAGTTGAAAGACTTGCACTTTGTTGATTATGAAAACTTTTTTGTAGAATTTGCTGGATTCCAAATCTCTGAAGCTCATCATGAGCATGACTCTGCATGACCGGACTACAAAGTCCCTTTTGCACTTGCACAAGAAGAAGAAACCCCCCAGCATAAGTGCCCAGTTCCAGGTGGGTGACAAACCTCAGAGAACAGCCCCTGCTGGGCTAATCTGGGCTGGTCTTGCTTGGAAAATCAAGTGGGTTTTATTCTTGAGGTTTTTTTGAGGTGAGGTTTATGCTTGATTAAAGTCAGAGTACATTTTGAGATGCCATTGATGCCATGAAATGTGTCAGTTCTCTACACTGATCATCCTTGTATACAGATCTAGTGCTACTGTGAGAGCATGAGAGGATGTTCAAACCCTGCTTGAAATTCTCTTGAGAAAAGCTAAAAGCAAATACCAAACACAGGGATGTGCTGAGCAATATGGGAGGATCTGTTTGGATTTTGTACAGCCATGACACCTGAAACAACCTGATTCCTGAGGGAAAAGCTATCCTGCTGTCAAACACCAAATCACCATCAAAATGCTATCCTGAAGAAAAACTTTTGTGGCTGTTTCATTTCAGTCTTCACTGAACAAGTTGCTGGAGACCCTGGGCAGAGCTGAGCCGTTCTTCATCCGCTGCATCCGCTCCAACGCAGAGAAGGTGAGGCTGCCTCAGAGCTGAGCTGCCTGCTGACATCCAGGGCTCATCCTTGGAATCTCTATTTCTGCTCAGACTCCTCAGGCTCTCACTGGCTGTTTTCTGCTGGTCCTTTACAGAGGGAGATGCTCTTTGATGAGAGCTTGGTGCTGCAGCAGTTACGGTACACGGGCATGCTGGAAACTGTGCGGATCAGGAGGTCTGGCTACAGTGCCAAATACACATTCCAGGTACATGGGAACTGGGTTGTGCTTTCAGGAATATCTGCTCTCTTCAGAAAACACACCTTGTGTGTCTCTTCATACAAGGCTCATGACCCCTTGGGATGAGCTGTAAAAATGCACTGTAGTTTTAAGACAGCCTGCATGGTAAAAAGTCGTAGTTAAACTGTTGTGGGTTGTCTGCCAGTAAATTCCCTTCACACAACCAGGAAGAAACATTCTCAGTGCAGTCAGTGCTGTCTAATGTGGGTATTAGTTTTCTGTAAAAACTCTGTGTAGGTTGAGAGATCACACCTAGGTGATCTTTCCCATTAACAGAGGCTGACTTAGCCTGCATTTTACACGGAGAAGTAGCTCAGTTTGTAGTGAGAGGTATTTTCAGATCCCTGTAGCTTAAGTGTCTTAAATAGATTTCTATTTTAGAGCTAAAACTCCAAACTTGGGAGTTGCCTTCTAACTTTGGTCTCTTGCTGTCTCTGTTTCTTACAGGAATTCATTGACCAGTTTCAGGTGTTACTGCCCAAAAATGCCAAAGCCTCCAAGGAAGACATCTGTGCTTATTTGAATAAACTGAAACTGAATGAAAACTACTATCAAATAGGGAAGACCAAGGTCTGTGAAACTTTCTGTAGGGCAGTAAGAACCACTGCTGTACACTGCCAAATTCAGTGCAGTTCATTTACAAATGTTACTCTTCTCTGTTTTATGTACCCAAATTGGCTATTTTACCTCTTGCAAGTGGTGACACAGAGGTTATACCTGACCCCTTGGTTTTGATGCCAACCTGGTTTTTTGACTACAGTAGAAATCCATGTTATATACATAGTTTGGGAAATTGTTGCTATTGGCATTTGTCAAACAGATCAATGTTTACATTTTGGAAGGGTTCTGTGATTTGAAGGCTGTAAGGACAGGTGTAAGTTTTAGAATCCAAACTCTGAAATTTAAAAGGACTTGTATCTTTTGGGCAAACTGTCAGCCAGTAAGGTTTGGTGCAGTGGTACCAAACCATTACCTTATCTGTTACTATAGTTCCAGTGGGGGCTGAAAGGAGTTAACTCCTTCTTGATGAACTTTCCTTTAACTGAACAGGTTTTTATGAAAGAGGCTGAACGGCAGATACTACAGGATACACTACACAAAGAAGTGATCAGGAAAATCATCCTCCTTCAGAGCTGGCTCAGGATGGTTTTGGAGAGGAGACGCTTTCTCAGGATGCGGCAGGCAGCCGTTGTTTTACAGGTATCTTTGAGAACAACAATAACTTTTGTTATTTTCCTAACAACAAACAAACAAACAAACCCTGCCATGGAGCACTCCCCACCTCGAGGCAGCCCTGCCTCAGTTCAGAACCTCCCTTTGCAGGCGTGCTGGCGCTCACGCCGTGTCAGGATGGCCCTGCAGAGGAACAACGCTGCCATCGAGATCCAGGCGGCCTGGAGGCGCCACCGGCAGAGGAAACGCTTCCTGCAGCTCAGGAGGAGGATTTGTCTCCTGCAGGCCCTGGTCAGGGGGCACCTGCAGAGGAAGAGGTAAAGGGGAAGGAGCAACGTGGCATAAAAACATCAATTCGTCACCTGGCTTCACCTGCCAAGCTCAGTTTGTGTGGTGGGGTGACTTAGTCAACAACTTGGTAAACAATCTTGTTGCCCAAGGAGGTTGTGGCTGCCCCTGGAATTGGCCAAGGCCAGGTTGAGTGGGGTGTGGGATAGTAGAAGGTGTCTCATCCCCATGGCAAGGGAGATGGGAGTGAGATGATCTTTAAGGTCCCAACCAAAAACTATGGGTCCCAACCCAAACCATTCTGGGATTGTATGAACTTTAAGATAGCTACTGCTATGTGATATTTCAGTCAGTATCAAGTGGTCAGTGCAGTGTGGACACTGGATAAGTGCTCAGGATTTGAGCTTTATTCAGCTCAGCTGCACTGGTGCTGCCACTCCTGCCACCTCCTTGCAGTCCCAAACTGTAGTTTGGGTCTGTGCTGTTATTTGAGCTGCATTCAAGCAGTTGGTGGGGTTTTTTTGACCCCTGGGCATTAAGGATTTGTGTTTTCGTATTAAAAATTCTTAACAGATACCAGAAAATGGTTCTAGAAAGGCAGAAAGCTCAAGAAGAGCAGAAGGAAATGCAGGAAGATGAAGACAAAGAGCAAGATACGAGCAAGACGTCCAACATAGATGAAGATAAGAGCAAGGATGAGCAGAGTGAGCTAGCAACAGATGTGAAACACGACTCAGAGACAGATCAAGCTGTTGAAGATAAAGATCAAGCTCAGAATGAACAAGCTGAGAAGCTGAGCTCATCTGAGAAAGCCCAGAAGCACACGGTGGAGAGCTCAGAGAGAGTGAGCAACAGCCGGGAGAAGCGGGAATCCCGTCGGCAGAGGGGGCTGGAGCACAACGACTTGCAGAACAAACATGCACTCCTGTCCTTGGAAGGACCATCTGCATTGTGCCACGAGGAGCAAACTGTTTCTGAACAGGCCCTGGAAAGTGCTCCAGAGACAGAGAAATCCACAGCACAAGAAGATAATGTCCTTCAGGGAAGCAGTGAGCAAGAGAAAAGTCCAAGTCAAGAAAAAACTCTTTCAGACACTCCACCATCAAGTGAGATAAAAGAAAGTGATTCTGTTCCTGAGCAGCCACCTGGATCAGAGGCAGAGAACAGGGCAGCTGATAGAACAAAAACACAACAGAATCAAAATAACCAAATAAAAAGCAGCCAAAGCTTTACCTGCCCTGAAAGGCCAACAGATCTTGCACTGAAAGTTCACAGCACACTGTCTGCTGGTGGCAGCTTTCATGGCCCTGCTGACTGCTGGGCAGATAGAAACAGGAGGCAGAGGACAACCAAAGACCTGGACAGCAACACTTCTGCAATCCAGAGATATGTGGATGACCCAGAGAAGCTAAAGTACAAGAGAGAGAAGTGGAAAGGCAAGAGGCAGTCTGATGCTGGCCAGAATGATGTGCTGAGTCAGTCTCTGGATGGAAGGATACGTCTGGATAAGTCTCCTCAGGATCAGCTAGAGTAAGGGCAGCTTCCTTTTTTATCACTTATAAAACAGATATCTGTAATGTTTAAGAATCCATGGAGAACTCCTGAGGGCCTGTACATTTGGGCCATGTTGTGGGAGCACATGGAGTTGTGAACAACTCCTGCTTTTCCTTGGCTCCCAGTCCTGCAGGGAATCTGTATGGACAGAATGTTTTCAGAAGCTCACAAAAGCTGCAAAGCCTGCCTGGCTGTATTAAAAGGAGGAGTCAGGGCATTAGTTGAAATAATGTCTGGAGTTTATTTTCATGTGTCTTTTACCCATTGAAAACAAGGTTTTAGTGACCTGCAGCTTGCAAGCATCATCCCTCTGACACGGCAGGAAATCTGACATTCCCATGCTTTTTCACTTCTCCAGTACATTTTGCATTTAAAAGTGAATTGCAAGGGCTGACTCAGATGTAGTGTTGATATGTGAGTTATTTAAAAGATGTGAAGAGCCCACAGACTTTATTAAAATTCATATTCTGAAACTTACCTTACTACAGGAAGAAGGGGAGTTCAGCTTCATTAAGTGACCTCTCAACACTGGCCCAGACTGTTGCCATGAACCAGGTACTGATGCTATTGTACATATTTATACTTAATTATTGTTTATAAATATTAAAGATTTGTGAATAATTGTCTGTAGTGTATTTGTGTGGCTTCAGGTTGATTTTGGTTTTGTTTGATACCAATGTAAAAATAATAATCAGGAAATATTTGAAAATATATTTTTTAATAAATGGATCATTGATCAAAGCATTGGCTCTTGTATTAGGAAGCTAATATTGGATAAAGTGTTTTGTCTTGATTAAGTTAACCATTCTAGCTTTTAAAACATTTAAAGAATCTATGTCACTCAAAATGCAGTTTCTGACCCCTCCTCCCTCCTGTAGCTGTCACCAGACCCAATTGAAGAAGAAAAAGGCAACAAGAAGTACCCTGTGCAGAAGAAGCCCAGTGACCACTTCCCCAGCCCGGACACGGCCGTTCCTGCACAGCCAGCGAGTCAGCAAGGGGATGCCAAGTATGGCTTGTGTGTGTGACTGGCCTGTCTTCAGAAAATGAAAAAAAAGAGATTTTCCATTGGTTCTTGAGCTGGGCACCTTGATTGTGCAGAGACACAAGCTGGCATCAGCTACACCAGTGGCTGTGTTGCTGCTTCATGTTGCCCTGAGCATGATATCTGAGCCTGCTGAGGAACAGATTCTCTGCTTGCATAACACTTTCTGTGAAGTGGTTCTTTTTAAAATAAGAACCAACTTACAGCTGGGATTAAAGGTTCATGTAGTGTAATACAACACCAGTAGAAAAGCTGAAAGCCCAGCAAGCATGTAATGCTGCTTCCCTGGCCTGCTCCAGCCTCTGGCTTCTGCAGCCCAGAGACTTCCTGAGCCAGAAGTGATGTTGTGGATATGTGAGGTGTTGTGTGTGTGTGCTGAAGGTAGTGCTCTGATTTTGTAAATGCCAGAAACTCCAGGAGTGCTTTCACATTGTCTTTCCTTTTTATTGTGCTGCTCAGTTTTTCTGCAGGTTGGGCCTTAAATATTCCCCACAGTTGTGAATCCTGTTGTGGGTTATTGTTAAGAGCCTGTTCTTGTGGCAGAGCCAGCTTCCATTCCTAATGGGACAGACTTGTATCTGCTTTTGTATTCAGGTCTGCTTTCAAAAGCCCTTTGCGAAGACTTTTGGGGAAAAAGCCAGACAAGAAAATTGCAAAGGAGAGTTCTGATGTGATTGAGGAAGGAGACGGCCTCTCCCTGGTGTCTTGTGTCCTCTTTACAGACACAGGAGGTGTCCAGAAAGTTTCAGAAGGTGAGCTTGGTGGTTTAACCCTCAGCACAGTGCATCTTCCTGTGAGGAAACAAATTCTGCAGAATTCCCTCACCCTGCTTGAACATCCAGATCCATTTCTTTGGCAGGTTCCTTGGGGCAGCCAGGCCGCCCCCAGGCTGGGAAGGAGAGCAGCAAAGCCAAGAAGAACAGAACCATAAAGATCAGCAAGATCTCCAGCGCGTCCCAGAACTGGCGCGCGTCCATGGTCCGGGAGATTGCCAACGCCAACGAGCTCAAACACCTGGATGAATTCCTCCTGAACAAGGTGAAAGGCTCCCAGCCATGAAAATTCAAACCTTTGTTCACTGTGTGCGTAGAATTTTAAAGCCTGCTAGTCTAGGTGCAAGTTTATGTTATAATTTAATGCAAAAGGGAATTGATTGGATGGCTTGACTGAGTTACTCTGCATTAGGGCCCTTTCTGTTCTTTTCCTCAAGTCACTGAGTGCATAATATTGCATTAAATACAATACAGAGCATTCATGTTAGGTCTTTGTTTACAAATGAGTGGGCAGCAAAACTTGTATTAAAAAAAACCCCAAGAGTTGTAAATAGAGAGTTCTCTAAAGCCCAACTATCCAACTCTACTGTTTTGTATCATCAGCACAGTGCATTAAAAAAATGTTGTTTTAAATAATTGGACTGGTCACAAATGACTAAGCCCAGCCACTGAAGCTTAACTCTGTTCAGATGTTCTTTTCTTAACAAAATCTGATGCAGATGTATTTCTTTTCTAGATCAATGACTTACGCTCCCAGAAGTCTGGTGTTGAATGTTTGTTTTTTGAAGCCACAGAGAAGTTCAGAGGAAACATCAAGACCATGTACTCTGCTCCTGTAAGTAGTAAGTCTCAATAAAGGGAAGTTGGCAGGCAATAAATGAGTGTGCAGGTTAAAGGCTTGGCCTGCAGCTCTTCAACAAAGCACTTCAGCAATTCTCAGCACAGAATTCAGAGCTGAATGTTAGACTCATTTTACAGCTCTGCTGTAATCTCAGGCAGCCTGCTTTGTTTTCCTTTGCTCATTCACTCAGCCATAAATTTATTTTTAGAAATGGATGGATTTTGCTGTCTTCAGCCTCCTAATGCTGAAGAGAGGAGCCAACAGCTTTTCCAATATTCTTCTGACGCTGCCTTGTGTCAGCCAAGTGCTGTTGGATAGTGCAGGAGGGAAGTGTGTTAACTTGTTTCTGTCATGGGCTGTTATCTTTGTCTTTGATCATGGCTGTGCTTTTTCACCTCTGAGCTTAAGTACATGAAAATATGAAACTGTCTCAACAGTATTAAAAAGGAATGTCTGACAAGTATTTTTCCTTCTTTAGAATGGACAAATCCATGTTGGCTATAAAGATCTGGTGGAAAATTACCAGCTCCTAGTTACAAACCTGGCCAAAAAAAGGGAAGAGAAAGAAGTCAAGCTGGTTTTGAATCTCTTTCTATCCCTTCTGGATGAATTCATTAGAGGATATACAAAGAAAGAGGAACCTGAGCAGTCCAAGGTATGAAAGTTGTTCTGTTGCTGGTTTATGGTATGATGAAACACTGTTGCTCTGTTAATTTAGGGGACCTGTGTTATCTCAAAAACCTTTTCCATGGCATTCTTAATTATTTGGGAAACACTTGCCATACACACATCATGTGTGTAACAAATTCTGATTGCTGATACACCTTTATGGAATTGTTAATTTTTTAACTTAATATTTTCAGAATCTGAAAGTGTGCATTTTCTTTGGTGAAAACATAGGCATTCTCTGGAGGTTTGAGAGATGGAGTTGCTTTGTCATCAGGCAGTGAGCTCAGTTGGTTTTTAGGAAGTTGATAGTGTGAGCTCAGACAACCCTCAAACCAAGCTGAATCTGCAGGATAGTGTCTCAATGTCTGGAGGTGAAGTAAAGTCTGGGAAACTCAATAAAGGGAGAAAAAAGGAATGGGATGTCTGAATTTCAAAGACTAAGGCCAGTTTTGTTTCCCTTTGCAGCAAACCAAAGCCCAGAAGAAGAAACGGAAGCAGGATCGTGCAGTAAGTGTTTTCTTTCTGCAATAATCCAAGTCCTCAGGTGCACTCACAGAACACAAACACCCTTTGAAGAGCTTGATTTTATACTGACATTCTGGTTTGTTTTGCATGCTCGTTCACTTACCTCATTTATGAAGATGTGACAATACAAAACCAGTTTTCACAAAGCAGAGATCTTTCTCATGCAGTGATAGGTGGTACTCAGGTATTTTCTTGCTTGTCCATAGCTTCCTTTAAAGTCTAAAGGCTTTTTCAAGCATGGGCTGTTTAAAAGAAAACAATTACTAAATATTAATAACAAAACTACAACTCTTGTATTTTGCTGATGAACTTTAAGGCAGCAAGTCAATTATGAAATATTCCAGCAAACCTAAGTTCCTTAAGAAAGGGTGAAATTTGGTTTCAGGGTGAAACGATTGTAAAATAAAAGGTGGAAATGGATGGTTTTATTAATAATAATAAGGTTTTATAGAAATAATGACAATAATTTTTAAAAGGCAAGAAGAGTTCACTGGTTCCTTGCTGTCTCTCACCAGATTGAAGAGCACAATGGCCACGTGTTCACAAATTACCAAGTGAGCATCCGGCAGTCGTGTGAGCACTGCTCCTCCTACATCTGGCCCATGGAGAAGGCCTGTCTGTGCAGTGGTGAGTGAACAGGCCATGTAGAAAGTGGGTCATTTAGGGTACATAATGTGATTTAGATGCTTGTAACAATTGCTCCTTTCTCTAGTTTGCAAGCTGACTTGTCACAAGAAGTGCATGTCCAAAATCCAGAGCAGCTGTACCTCTTGTGGGAAAAAGGTAAGGCCCGTGGATGTGGGATGGGGTTCTGCGGTACCAGAAGTGGTGCATGCAAAATGCTGCCTGTATTTCTCAGTAAATGAACAGTGGATGCCCAGGCACTGAATAAAAATGGCTTAAACAGTTCCCTCCTCAGTGAGAGAGGGACCCTCTGCAGAAACAGCATTCTTCTAGGAGGTGATGCTTGAGCTAATTTAGGAACCCTTCTCACAGAGTGTGTGTGCAGTGTTGGCCAAACTGATAAAGCAGTCCTGCAGTGTGAACCATAAAGGCTCTTTATTGCTGCAGCTCAGCAAATCTGCCTTATGATCCAAGGCAGAATAAAGCACTCAGCTGTAGTTTCTGGAAGCACAAGGTGGTTCTAGCAGGAAGCCATGGCAGTGCCTGGGGCAGGGAAGGGGCGGTGGCTCACGGCTGTGTCACCTCCAGGGGCAGTGGGCTCATGGCTGTGTCACCCCCAGGGCTCACAGCTGTGTCACCCCAGGGGCAGTGGCTCACAGCTGTGTCACCCCAGGGGCAGTGGGTTCATGGCTGTGTCACCCCAGGGGCAGTGGGCTCACGGCTGTGTCACCCCCAGGGGCAGTGGGCTCACAGCTGTGTCACCCCCAGGGGCAGTGGCTCACGGCTGTGTCACCCCCAGGGCTCATGGCTGTGTCACCCCAGGGGCAGTGGCTGACAGCTGTGTCACCCCAGGGGCAGTGGCTCACAGCTGTGTCACCCCCAGGGCTCATGGCTGTGTCACCCCAGGGGCAGTGGCTCATGGCTGTGTCACCCCAGGGGCAGTGGCTCACAGCTGTGTCACCCCAGGGGCAATGGCTGACAGCTGTGTCACCCCCAGGGCGAGCAGGACACGGAGTCCCTGCGGGGACACTTCGGGGTGTGCGTGAGCGCCCTGACCAGCGAGAGGAACTCGGTGCCCGTGGTCATGGAGAAGCTGCTGGAGTACGTGGAGATGCACGGGCTCTACACTGAAGGCATCTACAGGAAGTCAGGATCAGCAAATCGCATGAAGGAGCTGAAGCAGATGCTGCAAGAAGGTCCAGGCAGTGTTGACTCTTTGCATGTCATTGCATGATATCAGTTTTCCCTGCAATTCTCTTCTATCTGGAAGTATCTGTCACTTCTTAGTGTTTAAAAACAGCTTTTTGCTGACTGTGCAGGCTGTATTATTTGTGTTGTTTAGTACTTTTAAATTACTATCTTCTGCCTATTTTCAACTTCTGAATTGTCTGCTTAGTAGGTATGAAATATTTGTAAAGTTTCTTTGCACTGCTGTACATACTGAGTGTCCAAGAGGCCTCCTTACATGTCATTTGGGAACTCTGGCAAGGTGTGATCAGGTGTTTGTATTCTAGCAAGGTTAAAATCTCTTTTCCTGGATGTTGAATTCCAGAGTGGCTTTGATAGAAGCTGTGAACCTCATGTCCCCCAACACCTTGGCCATCATGTTATCAGATTTATCAATTCAATTCAGAAGTTAAAAATAGGGAGCAGATAGTAATTGGGATTCTGTGAACAGGAGATTAGAATGTTCCTAATCTTATTTCTATGGGGTCTCATTGTGTGCATCAAAGGAATGAACTGCTCTAAATAAAACATTTCTTTTCAGACCCAAACTCAGTGAAACTGGAGAATTACCCTATTCACACCATCACAGGGATCCTTAAGCAGTGGCTGAGGGAATTGCCAGACCCACTGATGACCTCAGCACAGTACAATGATTTTCTCAGAGCTGTAGGTAGGTTTAAAAACCATTCTTCAAGCATTTCTGCTTTAACTCATTGTGTCCTTGGGAAAAGAAATTCTTAAGATGCTCATGCTGACTAAACAGCTCCTTCCAGTGCACTTACAACAATGATTTTAGACATTTTACATAAAACATTACTCAGGGAATTTCTCCTCTGGCTTACTTCATCTTGCTTCAGGATTCTTTTTTTATTTTTAATGTGTCACTTACAGCTGCTCTCTCTGAAAATGCAATAAGGATGTCAATAAGTTTTCTTTCAGGAAGGGTTTTTCTTGTTATTCTGAATGAGATCTGAATATACAGATACTTTTAATACCTAGATTCTTTTAACTTCAGTGGGATTAAGGCACCCTAGATGGTGTTGGAGGTCTTAGTGTGTCACTTGATGATTGCTGATAGCATCAGCAGCAGCTCCTGAAAATGCAGGATAATTGCAGTGCCATGAGGGGGACTTTAACAGTCAGTTATAATAGTTGCTAAATGAAATGACAGTAAGACTTATCAGAATTTAGGAATTTTAAGCTTTCCACTAGCCTAGCACAGCAATTAATATCTTGTGTTTTCTCCCTTTGTGCAGAACTGCCAGAGAAACAGGAGCAACTCTGTGCCATTTACAGTGTCCTGGAGAAGCTCCCACAAGCAAATCACAATACCTTGGAACGACTCATCTTCCATCTTGTCAAGTAATGAGTTTAATTTCTTCATTTGTAGAGAAACTGTGATTCTGAATGCTGCTTGGAAGCTTTCTAAAGTGTTAAACACCTTCAGTGTCAGTGTGGGGATTGTGCTGCTGGTTTGGAAATGAAAGAATTCAAACTGGTAGTTGTGCTCACAAACAGGTGTGTGGTTACTTCTACACCTGGTGTATTTGGATCAAACCAGGTAAGAACAACTTTGAGGACAAGGTAGATCTCAAAGCCTTGGTGAATCATCCAAGCACCAGGATTTAGACAGAGGGGCTTGTAGTGAACTGAGGATGAACATAGGCAAGTCCCAGGAGGAGGAATAAATGGTGCTGGGAAAGGGCTGCTCTTACCCAAGGAACCTGGGGGCTTTCCAAGCAGCCCTCTGAACATGGGCAAAGTGATTCTGGATCACCAACATACTTTTGAGAAGCTACCAGACTAGCTTAGCCTGGTGACTCCCTGATCCTTTGATACATGAAATGTTGTCTACTTAGTAGGTATGAAATAATTGTAAAGCTTCTTTGGGCTGCTGTACACACTGAGTGTCCAAGAAGCCTCCTTATGTTATTTGGGAATTCTGGCAGGGTGTTTGTATCCTAGCAAGGTTAAAATCTCTTTTCCTGGATGTTGAATTGCAGAGTGTCTTTGATAGAAGATGTGAACCGCATGTCCCCCAACGCCTTGGCCATCGTGTTTGCTCCGTGCCTCTTGCGCTGTCCCGATACCTCTGACCCCTTGACCAGCATGAAGGATGTCTCAAAAACAACCATGTAAGTTTTGGCAGCTGCTGAGAAGCAGTGTTTTGGAATGGGATGGAAGGTCAGCACCACTAGCTGTATTTGCTACAACTTCATTCATATCAAGCTGAGATGCTGAGGTTCAAGAGTTGTTGAATTGTAGCTCTGCCAGTGCTGCCAGCTTATTCACCCCTCTCAAACCTCCCAACTGTTTTACTAAGCATAAAGTAGGATGATCTATAAGTCTTTACTATCAGGTTTGTATTTTACATCAAGAGAATCTATTTTTTGGGGGGCTTGTACCCTAATTATCTATTTTGCTGACATACAAGGCATAATAAACAATATGATATAGAATTAAGCTGTCTCCTGCATACTTAGAACCCCCAATGATCTCTTTGTTCTTTGAATTGAAGAAGGTTCTGTCCTTGACCCTCTCTGTTCTCCTCACCCTCCAGTAACTCTGGCTGTGAGAGCCCCTCACCATACTCACTGGCCTTGCCTCTGCCTCCAGTGGAAACAGAGTTTGAAAAATGGCAGCTTTTTGTAACTTCTTACTGACCCCTGGGGCCATAGAGCTGGAGAAGGGCAGTTGCAGGCTCGTTGTGTCTCTGCCAGCCTGTGCCAGCCCTGGGACAACAGGTAGAAGCAGCAGGAGCTGTTGGCAGCTGTGGTAATGTGTGTGTGCTCACCAGTGTGTACAGCCAGCATGGGAGGCTCTGGTGATCCCAGGAGGAACATGTGCCATTACCTGTCACCATTATCTGTCCTGCTGTGCCTGCTGTGTTGGATTCTTCACCTGTTTCCATGCAGTGCTGCTGTGAGGGATGGGCTGGGACACTGTGTGACACTCCAGCCACGTGTGTGTGACAAACACCCCCAGGCCAGGAGCAGCATCCCACCCCACCATGGCTGTTTCAGAACCTTCAGGGTATGAGGGAGCTCAATAACACCTTGCCTTCCTCACAGGTGTGTAGAGATGCTCATAAAGGAGCAGATAAGGAAGTACAAGATAAAAATGGAAGAAATCAATCAACTGGAAGCAGCAGAGAGCTTTGCTTTCCGACGGCTCTCGTTGCTTCGGCAGAACACGGTAAGTGTTGAAATAAAACTTCCAAAATAAATAAAAATTCCAAATAAAACTTCCACCAGCTTCTTGGGGAGGGAGTGCTGCTTCTCCTGTCCATCCATTCAGTGAGTCAGAAATCAGCTGGAAAAAAACAACTGCCCAAAGCTGTAGGTAGGAGCTCATATTCAGCTGCACTGAAGTTCTGATAAATGAAGGGTGCAGGGATGGGAATCTGCTTTTGTACTGGTCAAAATCTATTCCCATGTAATTCTGTCAGTGTCACTAAGATTGAGTGTCTGATATGGCAAAAGAGTTCCTTCACTCCAGGGATGGCTGGGGTGCAAAAATATGCTGCATTCTAGGAAGGAAAATACTCTTTGTTTGTGTTGTACTGATTAATACAAACCAAACTGTCTGATCAGAGGCTGCATATAGTGAATTTGGTCTCCATCTCTCCCTAGCTCTGGCCTATAAAACTTGGGTTCTCTTCCCCTTACGAGGGGAAGCTGGTATGTACAACTGCCTGGCTCCAGTGCATGGGGTTTTCTTGTGGTACTCTTGCATGACTAAAATACTTACACAGGTTGTAACTCAGTTTTAAACACTCTTGAACAATCAGGACTGCATGTACTGGTGCAACTTCCTCCCCAGACTGCATGCAGGGCTGCTGGGCTCTTTGTCATCACCTGATATTTCATAGACACTGTATGTAATAATATTACTCATTAAGTGACTACTAAAACTAAGCTGAGCCTCACAGCTCAAAAAAAGGTAACAAAATCATGGATATCAGGTGAATAGGAAATTTTCTTACTTTTTGAAACATTTGTGTGGATAACTAACAGCTCTTCATCAATTCCATCAGCCTCTTCTTTGACCCACTCATTTGTCTTCCACTCTGAAACTTGCAAATGGGTGTAGCTGCTTGTGACTGACAAGTGTTAATGTGAATCTGTCTTGCAGAGTAAAAGTTCTCAGGTCAAAGGAAGTGACAGTGGCACCTCAGAGCTGGACTCTGTGCATGAAGAGGAGGATGTTTCTGAAGCCAACCGGGAGAAGGAGATTCTCATTGATCGCATACAGTCAATAAAAGAAGAAAAGTAAGTCCCCCTCTACCTGGTCAGGCCATGCCCTTTGTTGTTACCTGAGGGCAACACAGGTAAAGCAGGATACCTTTTGTCCAAAAGGATCTAACTCTGTTCTGTAGGCCCTTGATGAGGGGGAAAATGAAAATACAAAGCATTAACTGAGAGAACACCATGAGCATTAATAGTTAATGGCTACATGCTTTACCTCTGAACACGAGCTGGGTGAAGGTGCTTGTGTCAGAGGTGCTGCAGCCTGTGTTTGGTGCAGGGAGGACATCACTTACCGCTTACCTGAGCTCGACCAGCGAGGCTCTGACGAGGAAAACGTGGACTCGGAGACCTCTGCGAGCACAGAGAGCCTGCTGGAGGACAAACCAGGCCGGGTGGATACCGAAGGTCAGTATTAAGGTAGTAAGTGCTTTTTTTTATTCTACATCTTTCATTGCATACAGCCAGGTGACCAAACATTATCTGGTCACAGTGGCTCTTATTGAGTTACATTTTAGGCCTGCTATCAGTCTCTAAGTATCTTCTTTCTTTAAAGCAATTATTGGATTAGACTGCTGTGCTCAGAGCTCCAGCGTGCCTGCCAAAGACATTTGCAAAGTGCCTTCTCTCCCGCAAACCTCTTCAGATTCTTACTCTGCACCCCTGGCTTCAAGGCGCAGATACTCCTTAACACTGTCCAAGATTAAAGTGCCCCGTCGAACTCCAGTGATGCCAACAGCAAACATAAAACTTCCTCCCGGGATGTTCAAATGTACAGAATCCCAGGACGAGGCTTTCTCTGAGGAAGAGTGTCAGAGGGTGCAGCGGAGGGAGCAGCCAGCCAGGCGGACTGACAGCATCCACTCGGTGTACATTGCACAAGGGTCTGCACTGGCCCACGCTCAGGAACTCGGGGTTGAATACGAACCCACAGCAAAACTCAAGCGCAGGTTCTCGGACCCCTGCTCTCACATTCCCTGTGTGGAGAAGTGAAATTCTTCAGTGCTCTGGACTCTTCTTGAAGTTGACCACAGCTTTGGCTTTAACCCTTTGAGGGCTGTGAGCTTGTTCATGGTCTTTTAAGGGGCTGCGGGGAAGGCAGCCCAGAAATGTACAGTACTGTAAGGGTTAAGCAAGGTTGTTTAAAGCAAATATTCTCCACTTTAAATTAAAACCTTGCAAAGAAGGTAAAGCATCATGTTGATAACATGAATTGAGTGTACAGGAACCAAGCCCCCCCATTCCGCTGCTGTGCCTTTGCCTTACAATGGATTCTCACGGGACCAACAGTCAGTTTAGGTCAATGTGTGTTGCCTTAATGTTTTGTATGATTTTATGACAATTTTCTCTATGGTTTACAGAGCTCCTAATGTGGTAATAGCCTTAATTGAGACCAACATGTATAAAAACGTTTATTAAAACATTGCACTTTTAAAAAATACATGTGGTAGTTGATCGATGTCTGTCTAACAAGTAATTTAGTCCGAAGGAAGCCTTTACTTGGGGTACTGTTTTTATTAAGTAGTGAATAAGGACGGGGGAAAGGGAAGCTCTGACGCTGCTGTGGTGTCACAGGGGAGGGTTTTGGTGCTCCTGGAGCAAAGGGGAGCTCCCATGCTGGGTGTGCTGTGCGAGCCGCCTCACCTCTGTTCGGGAACACACCTGAGGGCGAGCTGCCATCCCACAGCAGCGCCTTGAGGCCACGGCCATGCCCCGGCCCCTCACGGCCTGCACCATGTTGGAGTGAGGGAAGAGCTCAGCTCGGCCACAGCGCTGCCCCGAGCCGCAGCTGCCTCTCTATGCCCGTGTGCACGCCTTGGGTGTGGGGTGGGTTGGGGAAGGTTTTTGGGTTTTTTAAATAAACCGGGGCGGTCACGGCCCGCCCGGCGCTTCCCGCCCCTCCCCGCGCTCCGCCCCAAGATGGCGCCCGGCGCTGAGGGGAGTTCCGGTGCCACCATGGCGGCGACGCGGCTGGAGCTGAACTTGATGCGGCTCCTGAGCCGGTGCGAGGCGCTGGCGGCGGAGCGGCGGGACCCCGAGGAGTGGCGGCTGGAGAAGGTGAGGCCGCTGTGCCCCTCCCGTCCCTCTGCCCCGCAGCACCGCGTCCGGCCCCTCAGTAACCGAGACGGGAGCGCTGTGGTGTTACACCCACAGCCTTTGCCAGACAGGGGATTTCTCCTTAATGATGTCATTTAAAATCTTGTTTTTGCCCTCAGTATGTGGCTGCTCTGGAGGACATGCTCCGGGAGCTGAAGAAGCAGTCCAGGTGAGCGCCCTGAGCCCCTGGGTGCCTGTTGTGGGTTTGTGCCAGGGGAGGTTTAGGTTGGATACCAGGAAAAATTCCTTCAGTGAAAGTGGTAAAACACTGGAAAAAGCTGCCCAGGGAAGTGATGGAGTCACCATCCCTGGAAGTATTAAAAAAGAAAGCAGATGTGGCACTTTGCAATATGGTTTAGTGGGAATGGGGGATTCAGTGGAAGGTTGGATCTGGTGATCTTGGAGGTCTTTTCCAACATTAATGACACTGTGAATCAATAATGTCTTACCCGTAAATCAGCCATAGCCCACAAACACTGCAGCAATGTGTCTTCCCTGTGGAAATACATATTCCTTGAGCCTTCCCTGCCTTGGAAAAGGTGATTTGCAGAGGATTTACAAATGTATTCCCGACCTAAGGCTATTTCTGCTTCTTTGAAAAACCATGTGGGTTTTTTTATTATTTCACTTGGAAAGTAGAATGCTAGAAAATGCTGATAACTTTTGGTTTTGATGTTGTTATCTTTCAATTCCAACAGCAAGCCAGCCCCTGAACTGCTGAATGAATACTCTCGCAAAGTGGACTTTTTAAAGGGACTCCTAGAAGCTGAAAAATTGGTAAGATTTACTAGTTCAGCTTGAAAAGAGACACCGGCAGAGGATAAAAGGGCCGACTCTTAACAGGGGTTAATCCAAATTGGGAGCTCCCTCACCTCAGGGAGCTCCTGCTGATATCCCTGGGAGAGGTGCCAAGGTTACATTTAAAGGAAGATGGAAAGATAAATTAGATAACATTTACTGACCAATAAGATAAATTAAGGTTTGGATACTGGGAAATGGACATTTAGGACAGCCTATGGAGAAACACTTGAGGGGCTGACCCCTGGTCAATCACTTGATGTCCTGGACTGAAAGTTCTGGATGGAGGGGATGGGATGCTGAGTGAGTGACACAGAGCCAGGGTGGGGATTTGGGGATGATCTCAGCAAAGGAAAGAGATTACACAGGTAGAGGGAGGGGGTACAAGCTGGGGTAAACAATTTGGGAAAAATATGGGGATGCAAAACTAAAACTACTACAAAGTATAAAAACACACTACAACAGGGAAGCAGCTATGGGATACAAAAACAAAACTAATTAGGGAGGGGGATACAAAACCAAAGCTAATTACAAAGTATAAAAACACACTACAACAGGGAAGCTGCTGTGGGATTGCACCCCCATCCCTGTGGGTCACACCCCAGCTGCCTCACGCTGCACAGTGTCATATCCATGACTGCTTTTTCCCACTGCCAGTCTTCATCCACAGAAAAAGCTCTGGCCAACCAGTTCCTGGCCCCGGGGCGCACCCCGACGACAGCCAAGGAGAGAACCCCGGCCACCAAAACCGTGCACCTGCAGACCAAGGCGCGCTGCACGGGCCAGATGAGGAGCGAGCTGCTCGGCACAGTATGTTCACTGCTTCTTTACAGAGTGTCCTGCTTGTGTTCAGCTCCCTCACAAGTGTCCCAGGCTGGGTGGGGAGGCACCTCTTTATCTCTAAATCCTGGGCACAGGCACTCTGCCAGGCCTGTCCTTTATCACTGACCCTTTGTAATCTGCTGTTTTGGTTCTCTTTCTCCTCCCAGGACCCCCTGGCTGCTGATGGTAAGTTCAATCTGTTGGTTCCTCCAACTGTGTGTTACAGAGAGGGGAAGAGGGAGGTCAGGTATTCAATATTTCCCCAAGTGTACTTTTAATTTAGTGCCTCACTTCTTTTCAAGACAACAGATTTTAAAAACAAAACCCCTGACAGATGAAAGCAGAAGCATTGTTATCAATGATGGCAGGGACTTGTAGGTAGCTCTTTTTGTAGCATTCATGCAGAAACAGACATTCTAATTACAGAATTAGCAGGGGCAATTTATTTTGTGCCTGTTCCCTTCTGCTCTGAGCAAGCCATGTGATCCTGGGTGCTTTGAGTAGGTGTTGTTCAGTTCCTCTGGAATACACAGCCATGTTATTCACGTAGGGAACTGGGAGGAATTAATTTGAGGTTTCCATGACTACTGTTAGAGCAGCTGGAGCTGGGCCAATCTAACGTGTCCTGAAAGAACACCAAGACACACAGGCTGAAACCCTGCCCTCAGGGATGTGATTCAGCTGGGGTTTTTCCCCTCTTTTGATGTTCTGTGTCCTCTTTTCCCTGCAGAAAGCAGGTAGGCATTTGACACCCATATTCCTTGGGGTAGAGGCTAAGTAGGATTTGGATATCCAAAAATCCCTTACAGGAGACTTGTTTTTTCAGCCTGTGATTGCATGAGAATTCATAATATGCTAAGCACTTTTTTTTTATTTTCCCAGATTCTGAGGAGTTGAACATAAGGAGGCGAAAGTAAGTCAGAATTTCTCATTCCAGTGCTCAGGGTTTTGGGAACTGTTTTCCCAATGACCTTTAGAGAAACCAAAATATATAATGCCTTCAATTGACTTCAGTGGGCTTTGTTGTCTTGTAGAGATGTAAAACTTTGGGAAAACCTGTGAGATCAACCCACAAGGAAATGTAAATCCCTTTTTTTCCCTGGTGCTCTTGCAGAGGCCTCACATCAGACGAGAAGCAGTCGGCAGTGGAGCTGGATGCTGTGCTGCAGCATCACCAGGACATGCAGGAGAAGCTGGCTGAGGAAATGCTCAGCTTGGCTCGCAGCCTCAAAAACAACACCCTGGCTGCCCAGAACGTGATCAAACAGGACAACCAGGTAGTGCCTGTTGAGCTGTGGCCCCTCAAGTTTTGCAACCCACAAGGTTCAAGTGCTGATGTGTGAAATCCTGCAGCTTGATTCCTGGTGGGATCAGAGTGGCTCTGCAGCTGAACCTTTTCTCTGTTGGGGGAAGCTGCCAGAGCTGGTAGCTGTAAGGCTGACCCTGTTTGCTCTCTTTGCTCCACAGACACTGTCACACTCCCTCAGGATGGCAGACCAGAACTTTGAGAAGCTCAAGGATGAATCTGACCGCCTGGAACAACACGCCAAGAAATCTGTCAACTGGCTGCTGTGGATAATGCTAATTGTAGTTTGTTTTATATTCATCAGCATGATTCTCTTCATCAGGATTTTCCCCAAACTGAAATGAAAATTTTATTTTACTTAAAGCTGGCTGTAGTGCAGTGGGAAAGCTCAGCTGGTGTGAGAACTGTCACAGTCTTAGAGGCTGTGCAAGGCCTGCCTTGCATCTCCCAGTGGAGGAAGGCTTTCCTGAGGAAGGCTTTCCACACTTCCATTCTTGTTTACTTGGTGACTCTTGTTGCCTCTTGCAACAACAGTCATCCTGTGAGGTAAGGATGAGAATTTACACTGAGCTGCTAACAAGTTCTTTAGTGGATAAATACATTTTTAATGTGTTTGTGACAAATGTTATGGCTCCTAAAAGGCATTTAGTCAATACAAAGTTAAATAACAGTTGAAGTCTTACATTCTTTCCTGTGTTCACAGCTTTTCTGTACTGACCTAGGAGCTTGCTGCCAACAGGATATTTAATTTCAGTTCTGTGCATACACAGCTGCAGTGTAGAAAGAGAATTCTGCTGTTCAGGTGCTTGCTTGGCTCAGATTCAGAGTACCAACAGGTAAAACTCTTCTCAGGCTCACAGTTTGCCCAGATGGGTATTTGGGACTTTGGACTTCACCATCTTCTCCAGTTCAGATTACTACAGGACTGGAGCTGCTTTCTGTGCAGTGTTTGCCTCCCTTTTGTGTGTGCAAATGTTCTCACCTCTCATTGTGGTGTTGGAGCTGTTCCATGAAGGAAACACCGTGACCCTGCCACCTTCCAACTGTACACACAGTGCTGCAGGTGGCACAGACCTCACCTGTGCAAACATGCTTGTGCTGCAGGATGAGGGCAAAGGAAGGTGGTGTCTTCAAGATGGAAATAATAATTTCAAAATATTCAGCTTTTCTTTTTTTGAGCAAATTATCCCTGTTGTCTTAAGAGCTCACTAAAATAAAACAGAGAAAAAAGAAACTCATATTTTTAAAACACTGCTGCTGCTAGAAAAACTTGGAGACTGTAGCAAAGCAGGGTTTGTGTGACAGCCTGAGAGTCTCTGTAGGTGCCTGAGATAAGCTGAAAGCAAACCCTTGTGCATCCTGCTGAGCAGTGTTCAGGTGTCCCACGGAGGAGATGAGGGGCAGCAGGTGACCCTGGCTGTGCTTTGGTCTGGAACCAAACCATGGGGTGTTCCAGCCTGGAAGAGCTGTTTGTCACAGCTGGGTTCTTAGGAATATCCAGCTTTGCTTTGAACACGTCCCACAGCACCAGGCTCTGTGTCAGAGCTGTGCTCTCCTGTACAGAAATGTGACATTTCTATTGCCCATCTCTGGTAATGAAGGCTGTTAACGTTTTTTACACAAAATATTTCTGTTTTTTAACACAATGTTTGCAATGTAGTATACCACTCACTTATGGATTATCAAATGAATAATTATATTATGAGGTACAGCTTTTAATTCCAGCTACTCAGATATCTGCAATATACTCCTGTTTTATTTACCTTGAATTTAGAGAAATTTAGAGTTGTAGCAATCAATTTATGGACATTTCTACTTTTCCCAGTTGTTTTCCTTCATCTGTATGTAATGTTTGACATTTCACTGTGCTTCATTAGTCAATGCTGTGTCACCAAATTATTTTTTCAATTCTGATTGCTCACTACTTTCCCTGCAGGCATTTCAATGCCAAGCTCTTCTCTTAGAGGCTGAATGTGATGCTGGAATGGTTTTTGTATGTGAGATTTTGGGATGCAACATTAATGCTTCATTGTCCATAACACTGTCCTCCTTATTACTTGAAATAAATTATTTTTTCCTAGTTTACAAAAGATTTTGTGCATCACTGCAGACAAGTTTAAAACTGACTTTTGCTATCAGCAAAATGGGTTGCCTGTAACTTTTTGGCACTTATAAATTAGGAAATTTTTGATTGGAAAGACATGAAAGGGAGCTGCTAGTGATAGCTTGTCTCCAAGAAAACATCCTCTACTCCAAGTTACAGATATTGATTTACAAAGAAGCCTGCACGGAGTGAGTTCAGAAACCACTTAACTTTGCTCATTGACATTTCACGGGTGTTTGTTGTGTTGAATGAACACCAGGAGTGAACCCTGGAACACTTTTTGTTATCTCCAGCAGCCGTTGAGCACTGAGCCTCTGCTTCCTGGGGCTTCTCTCCCAGGTGGAAAAGTGTTCCCTTCTCCTCCCAACCCAACGGATCCACTGCCCTGCACACAAAGGCTGGGTTGTTGTCTTTGCTTTTTCTCGAGTTCATTTAGCAATTGCAGTCATTCAGCACCACTTTGAAGATGGGAGCCGGTGCTATTTAGAATAAACAATGACTCAGGGCTTTGTGACATTTCCCAGATGAATGACAGTTTTTATTTTTGACTGACCTGTGGGGGGTGGTGGATGCTCTGCTGCTCCAGCCCTCAGCTCCATTTCGTGGCACAGGGCTCTCTGCAGAATAATACATCTAGAATATGTATAGAAATGGCCTTCTGTGAGAGTTGCTTAACTTTCCCAAAAGCTTGGGAAATCCAGATGGGCAGATGTTTATCAGGCACAGGGCTGGGCCTTGCTTGGTTTCTTGGCAGACTACCTGCTTTGAGAGAGCAAGGAAAATTAAACCAAAACCCTTTTGGAGGCTTGGGTCACGTCAGGCCAGTGGATGCAGAGGTTCAGAGTCTGCAGCAGTGGCTCTGGGTCAGTCTGAGCTTTTCTGGCAAACACCCTTGGTGGCAGAGACTGTGTGTGTTACAGTGCTCAGTGTTCAGCAGTGTCCTCAGCACAGATGGGATGTGCTGGAAGGATCCTGCACAGGCTGCTGGTGCAGGAATGGCAGGAGCAGAGTGCTGGATGCCATGGTTCCTGTGGCTGGGCAGTGCCAGGTTTGGGGCATGTGCTCCCTTGGGTTTTCTTTGCAACTGAGGGGCTGTGAGCAGCTATCCTGCCAAAAGGGAATATCCCATGAAGAGTGAAAAGGAGGGAATGGGCAGAGCAGGTTCTGCTCCTGACTGTTCTCTGTGTGACACCCAGTGTCACCTCCCTTCTCACTGTCTGCTGTAAGCCTGCCATGAAAGCTCAGAATTGAGTCTTGTGATTTATAGTTACAATTTAGTTTATTTTACAAAGGAATTCTTCCCTGTGAGGGTGGTGAGGCCCTGGCACAGGGAGCTGTGGCTGCCCCATTGCTGGAAGTGTTCCAGACCAGGCTGGATGGGGCTTGGAGCAACCTGGGATAGTGGAAGGTGTCCCTGCCCATGGCAGGGGTGGGATGGGATTGGCTTTAAGATCCTTCCAACCCAAACCATTCTGTGAATCCAATCACAAAAACTGTAAGGGCAGTGCTAGAGCAGCTCAGAGCAAATACTGAAATGTCACAGTCTGCAGCAGAATTCCCAATGCAATTCCCAAGTGCCAGGGCCTGGCATGGGGCTGGCTGGGAGCTCCTGTCCTGACCTGCCCCACTGCTGGGAATCCGTGTGCACTTGTGTCCCACTGAACGGGAGTGACATTAAACCCAACGGCACTAAATCAATACCACCTGTCACATGATGCCACCGTGACATTTCTGGCATCAGCTCTCCCTCTAATAGGAGCTGGAACTGGGAAGCAGCAGCAGTTAGTGAATAATGGATCAGATACGCCTGATTTGTAACATTTACAGAGGGAGGGCGTGTCTCCCAGCGACAGAACAAACCGGTTATCAAACGGGAACTGGGAGTTCTGACTCGTCCAAAACACAAACCCTGAGCAGTGCAGAGCACACAGCAGGGCTTGGGAACCCTGGTGCTCCTTCCAAATTAGACTCTGGATCAACAAAAACAGGCATTAGTGTCAAGAAATAACCGAGGAAGGAGGGGCTGGGGGTGAGCTGTGGGTCAGAACTGGTGTAGCTGGTGGCCGTGCTGTGGTCACTGCCCTGCACAGGGTGGCTGATGGAGAGCAGGGAGCCTGGCAGGAGGTTGTGCAAAACACACCTGGGGCTGCCTGAGGTGAGCAGGGAAGCTGTAGGGAGGATGGAGGTCACATCTGTCTGGCTGTCTCACATCTGGGCCCTGCTCACCAGACCCAGGTTGGGAATGCTGACAGTACTTTGGCTTTTTCAAGTTGAAAACTTTGATGCTGAATTAGAACAAAAATATTCTTACAAGGAATTAAAAATAAGTTGAATATTGCATCTGCTTCTGTGACACCCAAAATTCAAACTGCACAAAACCAGAAACTGGACCAAAAAAAAGCTAAAACGAGGCAGTGCTGCAGCTGGCCATGAAGAGCTGGAATTTACATCCTTCATCTCCAGGGTCTTTGACCTGCATGTAGCAGAGAGATGCCCTCTGCCATTTTCACCCTGGCCAAAATTTGTATTTGCTCATGTAACAATAGAATTCTCCAGAAGGATCTGACAGTGTTTCCTGTTCCAACAGCAAAAAGCTGAGACTTCTGTCCTCAGCACATAAAGTGACCGGATCTCCATCCTCTGAGCCTTCTCACTGACAGAAGTCACTTATCGGATTTGGTGTGGACGGAAGGAAGGGTAAGAAAGGAACTCTGTCAATCCATGACGTGAAATATTTCATATTAAAAGATTTGGCCGAGGGTTTTGTGTGACTCTAAACAGGATGAGATAATTTTCCAAGGTCAGCTCTCCTGTGCTCTCAGCGTTAGGTTTTAGTCACTGGGAAGTCAATCCTGTAAACCTTCACAGCAACATCCTGCCAGCGATGCAGAGACTTGGCTGTTGTTGGCCTCTGCTGCATCTTCAAAGGGCAGGAGGCTGCAAAACGTGCAAATTGCCTGGTGAGAAATGTGTGAGCAGGAAAAGGGCCTGGCAAATCAATAAAAACAGAGCAACCCCAGCCATGGGGTAACTCTTCACCCAGGCAGTTGCAACTTGTTGTTAAGAGGCCACAGTGAACTGGTGGAGCAGAAAGTGGGAATTGTGAGCTCAGCTCAGCCCCAGGCTGCTGTGTGGCTTTGGCTCCTGAACTGGTTTAAAGCAGTTTAGTTCTTAAAACAGAATTGGTACCAATGAACCGTCTTGGTGAGTCAGCTGCTCCAAAGCTCCTTTTGGGCACAAAGTTTGTGTTCCTTGACTATTCCAAATCCGGTTAATTAATGAGGAACTTTAATTTGTATGGCTAAAGACACATAGCCTAAAACCCACCGTGTGTTCCAGTATATAGAAAAAAAGATGTGTTGGTTCTCAAGGTGTGAAGCTCTCAGCAGCTCCATGAATTGGTACCAATGAACCTTCTTGGTGAGTCAGCTGCTCCAAAGCTCCTTTTGGGCACAAAGTTTGTGTTCCTTGACTATTCCAAAGCTGGTTAATTGATGAGGAACTTTAATTTGTATGGCTAAAACCAACCCATGTGTTCTAGTATATACAAAAGAAGATATGTTGCTTCTCAAGGTGTGAAGCTTTCAGCAGCTCCATGTGTTGGTGGCTGGGAGCTGAGCTGGGATCTCTCTCCACAGACACTTGTGACAGTACAAGGATGTCAACATTGAAGCTGCTTTACAAAGTCATTGTCCCCACCTGTTTGTGCAAATGTGGCTCCTGCTCCAGGGATGGGCTTCCAGTTCTGAGCAGCACTGATCTGCAGGAGGGATCTGGTGGGAACTTGGTACTCCTAGGATGGTTTGATGTGGAGGCATCTGTAGGACAGAGCAGCAGACTTTGGACAAGGCCTGGAGGGACAGGACACAGGGAATGGCTCCCACTGCCACAGGGCAGGGCTGAGTGGGAGATTGGGAATCAGGAATTGTGGAATCCATCCCTGGAATGGATTTCCCAGAGCAGCTGTGGCTGCCCCTGGATCCCTGGCAGTGCCCAAGGCCAGGCTGGGCAGGGCTGGGAACAGCCTGGGATGGTGGAAGGTGTCCCTGCCATGGCAGAGGGTAGAATGAGATGGTCCCCAAGGTCCCTTCCAACCCAAACCATTCCATGATTTAAGTAAGGAATGGATCAAACCAAAGCAAATAAGTCTTTGTATGGTCAAACAGATGGATACACTCTATTGCAAGTCTCTCTGTACTTATTTTCTCAGGAGCATGCAGATCTGAACCCCCATGTCTGTGATTGTCACAGTTCATAGCACTTATCCCTGCTTATTTCCAAGTTATTTTAACCAAACCATAAAACATCTGTAGTGAAGAGGAAGAAATGTGACTGTTGCCAACATTTAATATATCAAACTGGTGATTTCAGTAGCTTCTTGAATCAGGAATAAAAGAAGAGCCTGCATTGCAGCTATTAAAAAAAAAAAAAAAAAAAAAAAGAGTAAGCAGGTGTTGGCTTAGTTTCTAAGCGCCCACATTGCTCCTGTTGGTTTATCTGATTGCAAACCAAGTGCACTGTAGCATGATGAATATGTAGCAGTGAATGTATGGGAAAGATGCTGGAAAGGTTGCACCCTGATGTTCTTAATCAGTAATTAGAAACTAAAAATAGTATTTTAAGGAAAGATAATAAATCTGTAGCCTTTAATCCTCATGTGCCAATGTGTAAGCTGTTATCATTATTACCTGAAATGCAATGAGAACATAAGTGAGTAAGCAAGAGCAGGTTGCTGTTACAGTCCCAGTAAAAATTCCACACAGCCCGAGCTGTCCAGGTGATGTTTGGCTCTGTCTGTTTTATGCAAAGTCTACACTCATAAAGCAGGTTAATTTGCAAACAGAGAATGCATACTTTTGTTGTTTATTTCCATTCCTTAACTGCCCTTACTTCCTGAAGCAGTCAATGAGTGGGGTTCCAAGTCTCTCTGCACTTGCCAGCTCGAGGCAGCAGCATGGATTTGGGAAAAAAGGACAGAAATGGGGGAAATGCTGTCCCATGACTGTGGCTCTGATACATCAATGGGCTGAATCAACAGCTCCTGTGCTGTGCAGACACACATCTGCTGTGCTGATGACAGAGAAAGCATCCCCACTTAAGCAGAGCCTTTCATCTCAGCATTTAAATAGTCTGCAAATGCCAAGATGTAGTTATTGCTGCACAGGTACCATCCCAGCTAATCCTGCTTCCCCTGGTCGAATCAGGCTGCCAGCCTTACCCTGTCCAACAGGGAAACCTCAAACCACGTCAGGGGCTGAATCACAGCAGCAGAGCCACGGTTCCACTGACCAGCCCTCCCCTCATCCACACTCTGTCTGTCCCTGGCACAACTGCAGGGATTCTTTACCTGGAAAAGCAATGCAAAGTATTTTAAATAGGGTAAACTCATAGTGCAATTCAGTGTTCAGACAAAGGGACTGAGGCACAGTGACCTGCTGGTCACCACTGGCCTGCCCAGGGGCTCTCCATGTGAGGCAGAAGTGAGAGATCTGTTGTAAGCCAAAGATAGTGAGATGAAAATGTTAAAAAATGTCTATTTGCCAAGCATTTTTGAATTAAAAAATGCTTTTTTCCCAGCAGTTTAAAACTCATTTGTCTCGCAGAAATGGCTGAAAGCAAGAGCCAGATAAAATTACTGGAAGTTGCCAGGAAACGTACTGTCATGGCTTAGTGCAAGTGCAGCGCAGAGATGATTAAAAAAGGCACCAAATGGTGAATCCCACTGGAAAAAGAACCAGAAAACCAGAAATCTACAATGGCTCTTTGGGTTCTGTGATACTAAAAGCAGTGGCAGTGGTAGATGGTATCCTCATCCCAAGCTCTGTCCAGCTCTGTGGCAATTCATCCTTTACAAGAGGAGGAGAAGGGACATGGGCACAGCCAGGGCAGCAGCCTGGGCTGTCAGCACTGGGGACAGAGAATCCCAGAATGGTTTGGGTTGGAAGGGACCTTGGGGACCATCTCGTTCTACCCCTGCCATGGCAGGGACACCTTCCATTGTCCCAGGCTGCTCCCAGCCCTGCCCAGCCTGGCCTTGGGCACTGCCAGGGATCCAGGGGCAGCCCCAGCTGCTCTGGGCACCTGTGCCAGGGCCTGCCCACCCTGCCAGTAAAAATCTTTTCCCTAATCTCAAACCTAACCCTACTCTCCTTCCATTTGAACCCACAGCGAGGTGAGGCTGCTCAACTCCTGCGTTTCACTCGCTGAACGCTACCGAGGCCACAGCGGCTGCTCGGGCAGCGCCAGCAGGGCTCACAGCCGGCCTGCACGGGTGGGCGGACAGCAGGACGGACGGACAGATGGCTGGTTGGACGGACGGATGGCTGATGGGTGGCTGATGAAGGGTGCCTGGAAGCCGCTGCCGCCGCTGCTGCTCCTCCCCCGGCCCGTCCCGTCCCGTGCCCGCGCTCCGCGCCGCCTCTTGCGGCCGCCCCGCTCGGCTCGCAGCTGACGGGGGCAGCCCCTTGTTTACTGGCCGGGGCGCCGCCGCCAGCCCGGCCTGCGCTGGAAGGGGCCGCCGGGCCGGGGCCGACACCGCGGGCAGGGAGGGGCCCGGCGCTATAAAGGGGCTCCGCGGGGGCTCCACCGGCGATGCTCGGCCGGGCCCGGCCCCCGCGCCCGCCCCGCGGGCTCTGATTCGCGCCGGGCGGCGGCGGCCGCGGCAGCGGCGCGGGATGGGACCGAGAGCGGCGGCGGCGGCGGCGGCGCTGGCCGTGGCCGTGGTGCTGGGAGCCTGGTGCGGCCGCGGCCGCGGCGAGAGTGAGTCGGGGCCCGGCCGGGAGGGTTGGGGGGCGGCGGCGGCGGCGGCGGCGGCGGCGGCGGGGAGGGCCCGGCCCCGCCGTGCCCTTTGTACCTGCGCGGGGCCCGCGGGCAGCGCGGCCGCGGCCCGGAGCGCTCCCGGGTCACCTTCACCCCCGGCCCGGGGAGGGCCCGGCGGCGGCCGAGATTGGAGGGAGGGCAGCGGCTGCTCCGGCGCGTCCCGGCCCGCGGGGCCCCGCGCGGGCGGGCGCTGGGCCGGGGTCAGCGGGGGCCGCGCCCGGGGCAGGCGCGGGGAAGGGCACGGGCCCCGCTCGGTGCCGCTCCCCGGCTCCTTCCCTGGGCACTTGCCCCGTCCCTTCCCCGGTTCCTCCCCGCGTCCCCTGCCCGGTCCCCTCCCCGGGCCCTTTCTCGGACCCCTCTCCGACCCCTTCCCTGGGTCCCCTCCCTCGATTCACTCCCCGGTCCTTTCCCCGATTCTTTCCCGTGTCCCTTTCTCCCGTGCCCCTTTCCCAGGTCCTGTCCCATGTCCCTTTCCCTGGTTCCTTTCCCGTGTCACTTTCCCAGTTCCTTTCCCGTGTCCCTTCCTGGCTGCTCTCCCCTGTCCCTTTCCCGGTCCCTTCTCGGTCCCTTCTCGGTCCCTTCTCGGGTCCCTTCCCTGATCCCTTCCCCGGTGCCCTCCCCAGCCCTGTGCCCCCGCCGCTCCTCGGCTGCCTCAGAACCGGCTCCGGTTTCAGGAGGGTTTAGTGTGGCCAGACGCGGAGGTTTTGTCTTTAACCACTTTTAGGTAGTGTGCCAAATCCACAGGTATTAAGATGGGAGAGCTCCGGGGGGAGGCTCTGTGTGTACACAGGGGCTTGTAAAATACAAGACAGGGGAATAAAGATGTTGTGTTGGAGGTCACAAGCTTGTTAAACCCACAGCTGGCTCGAGGTTAAGCCTTACGAGCTGTTTTGATGGGCTACGTTAAATAAACTTGCTCAGGAAATCCTTTTAATGAGAGGTTCTTTAATTTAGGTGATTCTTACAATTTTTTTTGACAAAAGGAAAATATTTATTTAAAGACAGCTAACTGGATCCGTGGGTTATGTCTCCCATAGAAAATCTACCTGTTGGCTTTCCCATCAGAAAAGGCAAGAGCAAGAGAATCAGTTCCAGTACAAACAACACAGTGATGGACATTATTGGGATATGTATGGGATTCAGATAATAAAGCAGCATGTTCCTGTAAGACAACCTCTTTTTCCAGTGATAGGACAAGTCATATATTTCAAAAATAACCCAGTTTCTTCCCTGACGTGTTTGAAACCTCACAAGAGGCCGGTGACACTGTGTTACCTTGGGATGGTCAGCCCCAGCTGCTGTGGGCAAACCTGCCCTCCTCCAGCAGAGATGGAAAAGGCAGTTGACATATAGCACTAATAATAAATAAATACGTGTGCAACTGGAGTCCAGCAGTTCCTAATTTGAAAACACTATTATTATTACTGCCACAGCACGGCCTGTGATTTGGTTATTTATTTAAATCATATTTGCTTTTTGGGGTTCAAGCGTGTTTATGTTCTAAACTCCCTGATCTTTGCTGTGTTACAGCGTGGTAGGAAAATGTACTCTTGAGTTCATGGATGGAGGAGCAGGGGCACAAGACAGCAAAGCAAAGCGTGGGCTGGAACATTTCCGTGTCATTTTTACCATGCAAATACTTGATGAGGTATCCTACAGACAGGGTTCTGATGATTGAACCTGATTTGAAAGGTTTTGTGGTGTTTGATTCCATTTTCTGGCTCAGTTTTCTGGGAACGGGGAGGTCACGGAGCAGCATGGTGGGGACGGAAAGCAGAAACAAAAAACCAGGGAGGGAAATGCGCGTACGAGAGCTGCGTGAGCAAACAAGTTGTTCCCTGAGCAACGGGGCTGATGGAGGCAGCTTTCTTGGAGATCTGTGCCCTGTGTTCCCACAGAAAACCTCTCCAGGGACAAAACTCCCCCCATCCGTGGTTTTTCCTTGTGCTCTGTGAATTCCTCTCCCCTCTGGTGCCTTGAGGCAGAGTTGGGGGCAAGCAGCAGGTGGATGGAGGTGGTTGAGTAGAAAAATGGGGTGAATGGTAAAAGTTCACATTGACATCCAGATTATGACTTTGTCCTCCTCAATCCATCCCCTTTTCCTAAATATTTTAGGAATACTTCAAGTGAAAACACAATATTCATACTAACCACTCTTCCTTTCCCACATGTGGTTAAAGGTAGTTGTTGAGTTCAGGAATTACTGACAGGAGAGGAAGAAAGGGTTAAGGAAAGAAGGCCTGACTTGTGCATAAAATGAAGATCCATATATCTCGTTTTGGGAAGAAAGACAGTTTTGTGTATTTTTTTTTAATGACTGTGTAAACATAATGCAACTTCTTGAAATAAATCTCGCACATGACTCATGCCTGTCAGTTCATTAGCTCTGGTATTTGGGGTGGGATTTACCTCACCTAGTTTTAGGCATCTGCTAATGGAGCAGCTTCCTTTGGGCTCCTTTTCTGGTTAATAGAAAACTGATCAATGCAGTCATGGATGTTTGGAATGCTTTTCCTCCCCTCCTGAACTCTTCCCCTAAATTTGGGAGCTGCACATGTGCTCCAGTACCTGCTGCTGATCTGAGTTGGGAATGCAGTTAAGAGATCTCTGTCTAAATCATCCTGTGGGACAAATTTCCCTGTGAATTGCTGTAGTAACACACTTCTAAAATAGGTTACTTCTTAGTTAGTATCATATCTGGCTGATACAGATATTTTTGTGCTCATAAACTCATTAAGAAACTGTTCCCTTGTCCCACCTCAAGCCTGTGTTAGAGACTCAGTCTAGAATGAATTTTTTATGAAAATAAAAGTAGAAATAAAGGAGAGAAAAGTAGGAGAATAAAGTAGGAAAAGTGAGTGCAGAAGGGCAGGGCTGTACCAAACCCAGCGTGTCCTGTCCCTTTTTTGGGGACAGGCAGCACAGTGGCTGTCCCTGAACATTGTAAAACCCCAGAGCTTTCTGCAGGTCATTTTTGGGGTGAGTGCCTTGTGGAATATCAGTGGTGTTGATATGGGCAAGGTGTAGAACCTGTTCCTGCTGCCTTTGGAGCAGGGAGGATCATCAGGAGTGTCGGCCCCAGCACAGACCCCGAGTTACGCCAAGGTTGCTGTCCCTGGTTATCTCTGCGTGGAAACGGGGCAGGACAAGTCCTGTTTGCAGTTTGGGTCCTGAACCAAATGAGGGGAGCACAAACACAGCCCAAACCAGGCTTTGAAGGGCACGCTTTGAGGGGTTTGCCCTTGGTTTGGGTGGTGAGAAGCTTCACTCGTTTCTTTTTAGATTCACCTTTAGCCAGCCTTTGTTCCTTAACACATCCTTTCAGAATATTTGGAGTTGTTAGCCTTTGGTCACCTTTTCTGTGAGGAATCTGTGTCAGGATGGGGAGAGCTGGGAGAGAGGGAGGTTTGGACCCTGTGGGGGTGCTCAGATGGTTGAGTTTTGTGGAGGTTGGAAGATCTTTGAGCAGGTTTTGGGCTGTTTGGAACAGGAGCAGCATGGTTCATGTTAGTGGTGATGTCCAGAAGCTTGAAAGGTCCAGGAGCAGAGTGATTTAATTTGGTTTTGAGGCAGGCAGTGTATCAGGCACCTGAGATATTCCCTGAGGTCTACAGGGGCTCATTTTGGAGTCCATATCCAGTTTGCTCAGCTCCAGGTATATGAGGTGCAGAACTGAAGCTTAAAAAAAATCCATATTTCACAATTAGATGGTTTTTATGTGTATTAAACAATTGCTGCAGGCTAGCAGCTGTCACACAGTCCTTCCCTCTAACCTGGTACCAAGATGTTTTCCTGTCTCAGCAGTTAATCCCAAACATCCAAAAAAGTACAAGAAATCCCCAAAATCACCCAAAATCCCAAGAAAGTCCTTTTCCCAGTTCCCTAAAGCTACTTCTAAAAATCAGCTTTATGTAGAACTGCAATGCTTTTGACCCAACCCAAGCAAGTGTAATTTTTATTTTTTTGCAATAGTTTGTTTATTCAGTAGGCAGCAAAGACTACAAAAAAAAAAATCAGAATTAACCAATAGTTACCTCAAATGGTTTGTGATCCTTCTGTGCCAGATTCCCCTGATCTTGATTGTTAAAGGCCAGAGCTGTGAAGCAGTGAATCATTAAGGTTTGCTGTCCACATGATTTACTATAAACAAGGTTTAAGTTCCAGCTATTCCCCTGGTTAGACTCTATCTTGAAAACTTAACCTCTGGCATCAGATCTGGTTTCTTCATTCAGGACTTGAAGGTTGTTACCAAACCAGTTTGTCCGAGAGGCTTTGGCATCTTGGGATTTGTTTGTTTGTTTGTTTTTTGAAGAGCGTGGCTTCAGCTTGGTTTTCTGGGGGGGGTGGGGCTGGTGGAACATGTGTAGGATGATTTAGTAATTTATTTTTTTATTTTGAGTGAGTAGCTTGGTAGCAGGGATGGAGCTGTGCTTCCTCTGGCAGCTCAGAGCTGTGCTGCTGTTTCTGCTGAAATTCAGGAATTTATGTCTAGTGGGGGTTTTGCACAGGAGCAGCTTTGGGCCTACTACTGGAGAATCAATTTGTGATTTTTTTTTTTTTTTTAATTTTTTTTATTTCCCTGAAAGCTGATTTATGTGTTTTTTTGAAACCAGGTTGTCTGTGTTATAATTGATGGCTCAACTTTGCTCTCCTTCTTCTGGGATCAAACCTGCCTTGCCTTCCTACTGAATGGTTGATTAATTCCCCTGTCCTTGCAGAAGAAATACTATCAAGAGAAGCTGTGGAAAAACACTTATTGCTTTGCTTAAAACTGCTTCTTGTTGTCTTGGTAACAATAAATTTATGGGGTGACTTAAGCTGCTACTGCATGAACAGGAGATATAAACTGCTGAAAATTCAAAGGCATGAAAAGATGGAGAAACCTCCAAGTAAAAAGCCCATTTTGTTTCAGATGTTCTTAATTCCTTATTATTCTCTTTGATCTTTGAGGTGTTAAAAAGAAGGAGCTAAGATACCAATTATCACTTAAAAGCTAAACTGAAGTAGAACCTGAAAAATAATTAAATGTGATTTTTCTCTAAATGTGGGGAAAAGCAGCTGATGAACCATGGATGTTGTACTTCCAGCTCTGCTAGATCTGTATTTTTATTTCTTCAAAAGCTTCGCTCATTTCTTTTTAGATTCACCTTTAACACATCCTTTCAGAATATTTGGAGTTGTTAGCCTTTGGTCACCTTTTCTGTGAGGAATCTGTGTCAGGATGGGGAGAGCTGGGAGAGAGGGAGGTCTGGACCCTGTGGGGGTGCTCAGATGGTTGAGTTTTGTGGAGATTGGAAGATCTTTGAGGAAGATCTTTGAGCAGGTTTTGGGCTGTTTGGAGCAGGAGCAGCATGGCTCATGTTAGTGGTGATGTCCAGAAGCTTGAAAGGTCCAGGAGCAGAGTGATTTAAATTGGTTTGGAGTTTTTGAGGAGAGGGGTGAGAGCTGGGAACTCCAGGGCTGCAGTGACCAGGAGTGGCAGGACACAGGGAATGGTTTCCACTGAAAAAAAAAAAATGAAATTTAGATGGGATATTGGGCAGGAATTGTTCCCTGGCAGTGCCCAAGGCCAGGCTGGACAGGGCTTGGAGCACCTGGGACAGTGGAAGGTGTCCCTGCCATGGCAGGGGTGGCACTGGGTGGGCTTTGAGGTCCTTCCCAACCCAACACAAACCATTCTGGCATTCAGATCGTCCTCTCAGAATCCTTGCTGCCTGTGGATCTGTTCCTCTGCCAGGCAGGACCTTGAATTTCCTCAGTGCTGGGCACCCACCATGGGTGGCTCCTCCACACCGAGTTCCTTAACTCTGTTCCTGCACAAAAGGAAGATTTCCACAGCCTGAAAAAGCAGCCACAGCACTGTTGTTCTTAAGTGGGCAGGGAAGACACTGGCCCAGCTGTAAACAAAGGAGAGAATCCTTTGAGTGGGTGCAGTCTTCAAAAAGGAAAAATTCAGGAAGAATCCACCTGGATTTGAACATTATGGCTCTTTCCTCTTTGAACACAGGCTCTTTCCTCTTTGTGTCACTATATGTAAAGCTCACCAGCTACAAAACCACCACATCACAGCTCCAAGGCATCACCCAGCCCTACAAAACTGATGTGGACACAGACATTTCACAGCAAGGATTGTCTGACTCCTGCTGGGGTTTAAAACCAAATTGTATGGTCTGGTTGATGTTTTTATGAAGTTGTTTTCAAAAGCCAGGCAGTGAGGAATGGGCTTTTCCTGGCCATCCCTCAGCGCAGGTGCTCCCAGCCCTGCTCAGGGTGCCCTGGGCAGGGGCTCTGTGGGTGCAGGGTTTGTGTCCAGCCCCTGTGAGTCACCTCATTCTGCCCAAAATGATGAAAGACACAGGCAATTCATGCATCCCTTCAGCCACAGCCGCAGCCTGCAGCTCTGACTCTCACAAGTAATTCCTGGTCTGTATTTTTTGACCTTTCCTTTGCCTGTCCATTCCAGCAGGCAGTGCATTATCCTGAGGTGGTGGGTAACACCCCAACACTGCTGTGCACCCCAAAATAATAATTATTAAAAAAAAAAAAAAGGAACCAAGATGTTGCATTTTAAATTTATCTGGTAATTTTAGCTGCGCTGGTGGCTTCAGTTGAATTCAGTCTTTCAGTTTCTTACGTGTCCCTCTGTTACTTCTCCTTTCACTGACCTGACCTGCCATGCACTTGCCTCTTTGGAAATACCAATGTTATTTATTGCAAATAAATATCCAGAGCGTTTAAGCTGAATCTGTTGCTCTCCCAGGTCTTTAATCCCAGGTTGGGATGTGCAGCAGTACATTTTGGGGCAGAGGATTGTTGCTGGCTGGTCATCAGGTTCCTTTTCCCACTTTTTCCAAGTACATCCTTAATCCTTGAGGCACCGTGTGCATTGGCTTTTTTCTTCCAGAAAGCAATTTATGAAATGACTTGGATATAGTGCCAAAAAATCCCATTGGGCAATAGCATTGCTGCAAATCCCATATTAGTATTGCCAATTTTTTTTTTCTTGCAGTCAGTGGAGCAAATTTTTGAATAATTATTTAGATATTTGCATAAAATTTGGTTTTAACCCTTGTGTTAAACCAGGAGGAGTCAGACAATCCTTGCTGTGAAATGTTTGTGTCCACATCAGTTTTGTAAGGCTGGGTGATGCCTTGGAGCTGTGATGTGGTGGTTTTATAGCTGGTGAACTTTACATATAGTGACACAAAGAGGAAACAGCCTGTGTTTTCTGTTCTTAAGTGGGGAGGGAAGACACTGAACCAGCTGCAGACAAAAGAGAGAATCCTTTGAGTGGATGCAGTCTTCAAAAAGGAAAAAAATCAGGAAGAATCCACCTGGATTTGAACATTATGGTCTGGTTGATGTTTCTATGAAGTTGGTTTCAAAGGGGTTGTCACAAAAGGGTTTTTGTTTTGTTTTGTTGTGCTGTAGAGGCGTGGGGCTGCAAATTTCCTTCTTGATTTCTTACCTGTGCTTAGAGTTGAGAAAATATTTCCCTATTCAAACTTTTTCCTTTTGCTGGTTCCTGGATTCCTATTATTGAGTTTACCGTCTAATTTATGCTTCATGCATTTGTTCACTTTGCCAGTTCTTTGGTTCCTGCTTCTGTGAAATAAACTGCCCAGATAGCCAAGAGAGGGAGATTTGCACCCTTGAGAAAATAATCACCAAAAAAAACCCCCAACACCTCATCTGAAAAGAATGCTCAGGGCAAAAATTACTAATGTAGTAAATTACTCCTGTCAGCAGAGTCTGGGCAGGAGCGTGGGCTGTGCTCCTGTGCATTTCCAGGTTTTTCTGCTCCCTTCCCAAGCTCTACCATCTCTGGCCATTATTCTTTCCTATCTTCCCCTCCCTGCAACCATTCTAAATGCCTCCCTCTAATCCCCTGGCATGAGTTGCACAATCTGAGATGAGGTAGGTGTGTTGCTGGCAGCTACCTGGAGAAAACAGCCCAGCCATCTCTTCCCTTTGTGATGTCCCAGCTCTGCAGTCGTGATAGAGGCAACAGGCAGGCACTCAAGATGGCAGAAAAAATGATGAAATCCTCTTGTTTTGTAACCTTATACCAGGGAATGTTCCCCACTGTGTATTTCTTAACGCTTGAAGCTTGAGGGCCACAAGTCCCCAGCGGTTGGACAGAACTGAGAGTTTGGAAAACTCCAACAATTTAATAAATGAATTCTCCTTTGCCTCCCAGTTTGCAGGAGCATGGACATCCGAAACAACCTGACCAGGCTGAACATGCTGGAGAACTGCACCGTGATCGAGGGCCACTTGCAGATCCTGCTGATGTTCAAAACCAAACCTGAGGATTTCCGCGAGCTCAGCTTCCCCAAGCTGACCATGATCACAGATTACCTGCTGCTGTTCCGTGTCTATGGCCTGGAGAGCCTGAAGGGCCTCTTCCCCAACCTCACTGTGATCAGAGGGACTCACCTGTTCTTCAACTACGCCCTGGTGATCTTTGAGATGGTTCACCTGAAGGAAATTGGCCTCTACAACCTGATGAACATCACCCGGGGCGCCGTGCGCATCGAGAAGAACAACGAGCTCTGCTACCTGTCCACCATCGACTGGTCCAGGATTTTGGATTCTGTAGAGGACAATTACATCGTGGCCAACAAGGATGACAAAGAGGAGTGTGGAGATGTGTGCCCAGGCACTGTGAAAGGGAAGAGCAACTGTCCCCCCACGGTGATAAATGGGATTTTCATCGAGCGCTGCTGGACGCACGATCGCTGCCAGAGAGGTGAGTGCATGCTGAGGGGTCACAGATGGGGCTTTGCTGTCAAATTTTGACCTGTCAGGACTTGTGAGGCCCTGGCACAGGGTGCCCAGAGCAGCTGGGGCTGCCCCTGGATCCCTGGCAGTGCCCAAGGCTGGGTTGGACAGGGTTTGGAGCAGCCTGGGATGATGGAAGGTGTCCCACCATGGCAGGGTGGCACTGGATGAGCTTTGGTGTCTCTTCCGACCCAAACCACTTTGGGGTTCTTGGAGGCCTGACAGGTGCCTCCTGACCTGTAAGCACAGATTGGGCTGAAAATTGACCTTAAATTTTCAGCAGGGCTGAAAATTGACCTTAAAAGAGGAAGAGAAAACCTTTGGGATGGGTTTGAGCAATTCTTCCCCCTGTGTTTGTAAGGCATCCAGAATTCTGTGTTTGGTTCTCCTGCAGAGTCAGGAGCTGCCCAGAACTCACCATTTTAATGGATGTGAGAGTCTTGGATAACACTTGGTACTCTGAGTGTCTTTATTGAGGTTTGGGGAGGGAATGAAAGTCCAGACTGACTGAGAGGCTGCAGCAGGTGGAAGCACAACAATGGGGAAAAGTCTCAGTGGAATAAACTCCATTCTGGAAAGGTGCAATTCCATCTTTACCAAAACCTTCCTGCCATAAAAAGGTGTAAGATGTGGGGATGAGTGAGCAGCATTTGCACAGAGAAGAAGCTGGAGTCAGACCTGAAAGAGAAGAGAGGACCTGGATGGGGTAGAGGGTGAAATAACCGAGCTTTGAGCCCAGGGCAGAAGCTGTGTTCAGAAAGCTCACTGCTGTTGCCACCCCAAATCTATTGGAGTTGCTTTTAATTTCATACAGATTTGTTTTTTTCCAAACTTGGAACTGACCTTAAGCTTAGCTTTAATTATATATTGGCTTTGATTTATGTTCAATCTGACTTGACAGGGAGCAAAGTGAATTGAGGTGAGAGTGACACATTTAGGGTTGTCTGCCTTTCTGGAGGTCGTGCATCCAAACGAACCAGTGTGTCCTGAGACGAAATTAGGAAACTTGTGGGCTGCACAGAAATTCTTGCCAAGCTTTAAAGGGCAGCTCTGAGTGCTAAGTGCCAAATTTGAGGAGGAATTCCTCCCAGTATGCACAAACTAATGCAATTAATGTGGTTTCCCCTCTGCTACTCCTCACCCCAAAATCGTCCAGCTTCCTTTTAAAGAAAGTGGTTATTTTTTGTGGCCAGAATAACAGGGTATGAGCAAGAAGATGCAAGTGTGTACGTGTGTTCCTTATTTTAAAATGAAAAATAAGATTGTAAAGCATTTTATTTATAAACTTTCAGGTATGCAGTTACATCAGCACTGAAACCTGGTTTCTTATGCATTTCATGTGCTGTGTTTGCTGCTGTTTCATAAGGGTAAAGGTCTAATTGGCACTTTTAGTGCTTAGAACATAATGCCCCAAAATTCCTGTGAATTTTCTGGGGCTGTTTTGGAGCAGAGTGGAATGGATGGTTTTCTCTTCTTAAAAAAACTGCCTCTTTCCATGAAACCTGGAGAAATGTAATATTTTAATAATAATATTTTGTCATTGTGGGAGAAATCTGAAGGAACAGTAGGGAAGCCGTGCTCCTGAATATTCCCAAAATTCCTGTGAATTTTCTGGAGCTGTTTTGGAGTAGAGTGGAATGGATGGTTTTCTCTCCTTTAAAAAACTACCTATTTCCATGAAACCTGGAGAAATGTAATATTTTAATAATAATATTTTGTCATTGTGGGAGAAATCTGAAGGAACAGTAGGGAAGCCGTGCTCCTGAATATTCCCAAAACCCCTGTCACTTTTCTGGGGCTGTTTTGGAATGGATGTTTTTCTCTCCTTTTAAAAACTGCCTATTTCCATGAAACCTGGAGAAATGTAATATCTTAATGATAATATTTTACCATTGAGACAGAAATCTGAACTTCCGAGCCTCTGATGCAAGAGTTTGTTGGAGGGCACCTGTCTCAGCTCAGTCTGACCCAGAAATTGAGATTTCAATCAGAAAATTGGTTTCAAAAAGCAATATATACAGATGCTCTGGTTTTGTGTGTCCCCTGCAGAAGGAACAGCAGGGAAACCATGCTCCTGAATATTTGGGCAGTGACTGGAATGCACTTCCCAAACCACTTAACAAGCCAGGCTTATCTTTGTTTGAACGCCGCGATTTGGACTTTAGTTTTTTGGTGGCCGCTGTTTTGCACAGTCTGGGATCTGTGTGATCCCGTGCCTTGTGACACCTGCCCCTGTGCTTCTGCTGCTGTTTTGACAGCCTGAGAGGTTTTTTAAACCTTTTTTTGTCTGTTTGTGAGTAGCCTTTGGACTCTGAGCGCACGCCAGTGGTGGAGATTAAGTGACATTTATTTAGCCAACCTGCAATCGCTGCCTCTCTGTTCTCCTGCCAGCCCTAATGTATCCTTAGCATGTGTAATTGTTTTGTCAAGATTATTAAAAGCTTGTGTGAATTGTATTTTGGCTTTCCTTAGCCTGAAGAGCCTCACAGCAGCTCCCAGTTGTTGCAATGTATTTGCAAGTGTGCACAGTGTGCACCAGCCAGGCTGCTGCTCAGTTTTGTTGTTAAAGCCTCAAGAATTGATCAAAGCTATTAGAACAAAAATTGTGCTAAATTGAGAAAGAGGAGGCTGAGAAACTGAATACCAAGACCACAAAAACTAGTTAGCAGAAAACTGTAAAGCATCTAAACTATAACCAATCATATACTCCAAAAAAATACAAACAAAACCCAAAACTATTAGAACATAAATGGTGCTAAATTAAGAAAGAAGAGGCTGAGAAACTGAATACCAAGACCACAAAAACTAGTTAGCAGAAAACTGTAAAACATCTAAACTAAAACCAATCATATGCTCAAAAAAATACAAATAAAACCAAGTGAACAAAACAAAAACACCAATTGAAAAATATGTATTTAGTAGTTTAAAAATCTATAAAAATATTATAGAAATAATAAACAGTAAACAGCTTCTACTTGACCATGTTAATTGTTTAAAAGTCCTAAATTTCCTACAATACCCAGTACCCAGGGTATTAATGTCATGAAATCTTTCCCTCTGTGTTTCTGCAGCTTATCTAGGAATCTTCAGCAGCTAATGCTGTGCTCAAGTCTCCTGGCTCTCTGGATTTAAATGTATTCTCTTTAATTTTTTCTGTAAAAAAAAAAAAAAAAATGGAACCAATCCTATACTCCAAAAAATACAAACAAAACCCAAGTGAACAAAACAAAAACACCCACCAAAAAGTGTGTATTTAGTGGTTTATAAAATCTATAAAAATGTAATAGAAATAATAAACAGCTTCTACTTGTTCATATTAGTTGTTCAAAAGTCCTAAATTTCTTACAATACCCAGAGTATTAATATCATTACATCTTTCCCTCTGTGTTTTTGCAGTTAATCCAGGAATCTTCAGCAGCTAATGCTGTGCTCATGTCTCCTGGCTCTCTGGATTTAAGTGTATTCTCTTTAATTTTTTCTCTTTATCTTCTAACCAGAATGAAATGCAGCAATTTCGGTATCATTTTCAGAGGGAACTTTGGTTTTGTGTGGAGTTTTTAACCCAGGTTATTTGTACCCCTGGTTTGTTTCATGAAACTTGGTGTACAATCTCCTGGTTCTGTTTTGTTTTTTGTTGGTTTTTTTTTTGGTTTTTTTTTTTTTTTTTTTTTTTTTTTAATTTTTTTGCTCTCTGGATGGGAAGTTGTTGCACTGGGACTGGGAAAAACCCTTCAAGGATATGTAAATATTGATTGTTTTGATTTTACAGAGTGGGTGTCAATTGACAGAGACAAGTCCCAAGCTGACTGGCTTTTCCAGCTTGCTGAGCTTGGAGTGTCACTGGAAAATATTAGGAAATGGGCAAGAAATTTGGGGGAGCACCTGTGGGAAGGCTGGAAAATGAATTCCCTGACAGGAGGGGACAGCCAGGTGGGGATTGGTCTCTTTTTCAAGGGGTAAGGAGAGGAAATGGCCTCAAGTTGCTCCAGGGGAGGTTTAAATGGGAAACTGGGGAAAAATTCTTCATGGAAAAGGTTGTGAAGAACTGGAAATGTTGGAGTTCCATCCCTGGAGGTGCCCAAAGCAGTGAGGATGTGGCACTTGGGGCCAGGGGTATGGATGAGCATTTGGGGACAGGGTTAGGAACAAGCACAGTGCTGCTGCTGCTGCTGAGGGTTGGATTTGATCTCAAAGATCTTTTCCAGCCCCGAGGGCTCTGGGATTCTCTGAAGGGTCTTGTGTGTGTGGGAAGTGGCAAATTTGGGGCAGGATTGGGGTCCTGGTGTCCCCCATCTCTCCACACCATTCCCTGCCCTTCCCCTGCCAGCTCTCTGTGGTTTGCTCCACATTATCCCTCCTTTATTTAATTATTCCTTTATTTAATAAGTGCAAATATCCCAGTTGACTCCAAAACTAACTTTTCAGTTCTAGCATGGAATTATCTCCGAGGCACACATCCAAGCCTCTGAATCATCCCTGTAGCTACAATTCCAGCCTGGAATTTTTTTTTTTTTTTTTTTTTTTTTTTTTCAGTTGGTGATAACAGTGTTCAGGACAACAAAGTAAAGGATCATCTTACAGACATTGGAGCAGAGGTTGGGGAGGAACTGAAATCATTTGTGGGCAGCTGCACCCTTGGAAAAACCAGTGGCAGTATTGAGAATTCTGTGTCTGAGAGCAGGGATGTGTAGGTGGAAGCTCCATGGATTGAGATCCCTCAGGATGTGCTTCTTCAGAGTTTTCTTTTTTTTTTTTGCTTCTAAATCACTCATGTTGGTGTGAAAACCAAGTCAGTTCAGTTAAGGCCAACTCATGTTATATTTTGGGTAGGCAGGGAGGGAAATGTGTAGTCTGTTTGGAATTTGGGTCTAGCCTGATGCTGTTTATGGCAGCCAAGTGCTGTTCCTGTTCTGGGGGTTTTGTACCTCTTCCCTGACATTTTTAACAGGGTTTTTTTTTCACATACACAGTTATTTTATTGCCATCAAAATGTACTTCTTGGTCCTGCACTGCAGAGAGCGTCTTTGCTGAAGAATGCAGACAACAAAAATGCTGCAAATGCCACGTCCTAGACCTCGCTCTGGAGCTGCCAAACATGATTTTCATATTTCGCATTTTTTCCACGTCTTTTTTTCTTTTCTTTTTTTTTTTTTTTTTTTTCTCCTATATGTCTGTCACTCCTCTTGTGGAAGGAACAATTCCCTCTGAAATAGGATTTCCTGCCAATTCTCCCTGCAGTCAGGCTGCTGTGTCCATACAGAACTTGGAGCAGGCTGATGGCTTTGACAGTCTAATTATAAAAGCTGGTTCAGCCTTTTATTGCCTTTTATTGGTCATGTGGAAGTGGAGTAAGGCAATAGGAAGGAAAAGTGGAATGGCCAAATAAAAATGATCTGCAATATCAGACAGTGAAGGGCCACATTCCTGGGATGTAAGGATGGATATCTGAAATAGTTTTTACAGGGCCAAGTAGTGATAGGAAAAGGGGGAATGGTTTTTAAACCAGAAGAGGAAATATTTAGGCCAGATGTTAGGGAGAAATTCTCTACTCAGAGGGTGCCCAGAGCAGCTGGGGCTGCCCCTGGATCCCTGGCAGTGCCCAAGGCCAGGCTGGGCAGGGCTGGGATGCTGGAAAATGTCCCTGCCATGGCTTGATGGGCTTTAAGGTCTCTCCCAACCCATTCCGAGATTAATTTTATTATTTTGTGAACTATGGACTTCATTCATTAGAAGATAAGATAGAATTCAAGTTCTCTTGTTCATCCTGAATGAAACCTTTGGAGGAATCTGTTACCTGCTTCTTGCCACCAGGAAATTTGAGTTATTATCAATGTGGGCCATTTCAGGTCTATCAGTAGATTTTCCATCTATTATCTCTTTTATTTTTTAATAAAAACAAAAGTTGTTTCTCCATTAGTGCAGTTTAGAATTTGTGGCAAAATATTGACTTTGTGGAGATTAGATGAAACAGTTTGTGTCCATTGAAGGGGACGTAAAGCAGCAGATGGAAAGGATGACAGTGTGGAATAATTGACATGCAAAGAGCTGCTAAAGAAAGGTTCTATGTGAAAATAAGAATGTTTTTGCTGGTTTTGAGTGATTTTTGGGGTTGTTCTGTGCAGAGCCAGGAGCTGGACTCCATGATCCTTGTGGTTCCCTTCCAAATCAGGATATTCTACAATTTATTTTTTTTTTCTGTCATGTTGGGAAACAGGTCTAGAAACAAAGGAATACAACAGGATCTCTCTTTAATTTCCCTGTGATTTATCTGGGGAAAATTGTGGGACAGATAAGAGACAGGTAAGGAACTGAGGAGCTGCTTTGTTCCCAAGCACGAGCAGCACAACAGAGCCCTGAGAAAAACACTGAAAGCCTGAAATCTTTCAACTGAAGACTGAAAGTCTTTCAACTGCTGTGAACCAGCACCGAGCACTCTCAGGCAGACCAGTGCCAGCAGAAATTCTGCAACCCTGAACTTCTTCAAGGCAGGTTTGAATAACAAAGTTCAGAGGTGTGTGTGGGAAATGCTTTGTGATGTTTACTTAGGTAGAAATATTACTTAGCAACAGCTTCCTGTAATTTTTATGTGCTGGGAATTTCTGTAACCACGAGCTTGTGTTTTATTACCTTTGTATGGGAAAGGGGTCTCGAAGCACTGAGCACACTCAGCCAACCTCAAGGGCAAAGATATTTTTAAAGCTTCAAACACAAAGGGAATTTTTCCAGTTGCTACTACACGAAGTGGAAGTGCTCCTTTTATTTGGAGATCTGATAAGGGTTGCCTTTTTTTTTTTTTTTTTTTTTCTTTTCCCTTGCTCTGACAAATGCCAGATGGGAACTGACACCGGATAATCTCACTGGGGTGTCTGTGCTGACCCTGCCAAGCTCCACTTTTATTGAGGGCCCATGGCTGGGGCAGTGGTGACACTTTGCCAACTCTGAGACATCCTCAGCTAATTCACTTGAGCTTATTAAGAGTAGTGAAGAGATTTATGGTGCTTGGGGGTTGTGATACAGCCCAGAGTTGGGGGAGAAGGGGTGGAAACAATCGCTCCTATAAATGAGTGTTTAAGGATGTGCTGCTGTGGAAACAGCAAACAAAACTGGGGTAAAACTGGAGCAGCTTTTCTGCACTGAGCTGGGTGATGCAAGGCTGTAGGATTTTAAAATAAAATCCTTTAATATAAAAGATTTTAATATAAAGGGTCTCAACTTGCTGAGAAATCCCCACAGGTGCAGCTGAGCTGATGTTTCATCAGGTTCTTCACTGCTGCACCTTTATTAAAATTGGGGTGGGAAGTGAAGATTTCCTGCTCCTGCCCCAGTTCCAAACCAGCACTTCAAAAGGAACTGTCTGACCCATGTCATCTTTAGAAATGTAAATACACAGAGGATTCCTCCCCATAGCTGAGAGGTCTGAATTCCTGTACAAAAATCCTGTCAAGGCAAAGGCTTTTGAGGAGTTAAAAAGGAGAATTATATAAAATATCATATTATATATATAATATATGTATAATATATAAAATATATATCAAATTATATATATATAATATTAAAAATAGCTACTATTTTAATTCTTTCACCTTAGCCTTTCCCAAAACCACTTGTTATTTGGGTTGGTGTCTGGGCCCTTGAGGAGGCTGAGAGGAGTTAAATGCAGGAGTTTAACTGAGTGTTAAATGAGTTAAATGGCTTCAGGTTCAGCACTGAGGACACTCAAGGTGTTCTTAAATCTCTGTCTGATCCTGGCATTGGCTCCTTGGGAGTTCCAGGAGTGCTTTAGGAAGAACTTTTCCCCCTTCAACAACAGCTCCGAGTTACCTTTTTTTGCTTAAACAATGGAACCTGCACTACCCCTTGTTAGATAAAAAGCAGGAGACCTGGCAGGCACAAACTTTGGAAAATGCTGCTGGCTGGGTGTGCAAGGGGAAAGTCAGAGAATGTAAAAATAAAATAAAAATAATAATAATAATAGTGTGTGACAGAGTTAACATGTGCTGGTAGTGCATGAATGGGAGAGCAGGAAATGGTTCACCTGGTGTGATGTGTTTGCTCAGGGAGGAGGAGGAGATGTGTTTCATTCAGAGCACATCCTGCTGATGTTCAGGGTGCTTGTGTGTTCTGTGTGTTTTCTTTCCTTTACACCTCCTTCATGAAGGTGGTGCAATGAAATTCTGCATTTTAAATCTTTTCATTAATTGTAAAAGTATTCTAAATTGTGTGCAATTCAGATGCTGCTTCCCAGATTTAGGCAAAATGAGCAGAATAAATGTAAGCTGTGTGATGGGACAACAGTCTCTGATTTTACAGGGAAGGGACTGGAAATCTTTGTTGTTCAAGGCTGTGAGGGGATTGTGAACTGTTTGGTCTGTACAAAGAAGTGCATTCAGAGTGTGTGAGCAGACCAACTGAAATATGTCACTTGGCAAAGCTCTCTGAAACATCTTTTCCTATCAGGAATTGGATTTGACAGGGATTGCCTCTGTAAATAATTGCTGCGCTTAAAAACAAATCCCAACAAAACACAAAAAAAAAGGTCAAAACCCCCCAGGTGTGACCAGCACAAAGATTATTTCTAACTGAAAGGTTGAGGATTTCAGGACCTTTTGATTAATTACAGAGCTGGGGAATAACCAGCCGTGTCCTGGAGGAAGCAACACTCACCCTCCTCTCAGCTTCTAACAATAGTTGGGTACAAGTTCAATGATTAGGCTTCCCAATTATATCCTATAATTGTCTGCAAATTCCCATTGAGGGATGTGAATGAACTTGCTGGGATGTTTATGCTGCTTAATTAAGGCTGGTGGTGGGTGGGAAAGAAAAGAGAAGAAAAGAAAAAAGAAAAGTAAAGAGAAGAGAAAAGGGAAGGGAAGAGAGGAGAAGAGAAAGGAAAGGAAAGGAAAGGAAAGGAAAGGAAAGGAAAGGAAAGGAAAGGAAAGGAAAGGAAAGGAAAGGAAAGGAAAGGAAAGGAAAGGAAAGGAAAGGAAAGGAAAGGAAAAAAGAAAAAGAAAGTTGGGTCAGGGGAAGTTGTGGCTGGGATGAGCCTGTAGTTATTCCTATTCCCGTTTTGAGCCCAGTTTTTGTCTGGAATTGCATAATTGTGCAGGGAGATATGGATCCCAGCCATTGCCTTGTCTTTATCTCGGATTTTTGGCTGAGGGTACTGGGGGGCACGGGCTGACGTCGCTGCAGGTTGTGGGCCTGGCTTTCCTTTTGCCTTGTGACATGGAAAACAAACACAGAATTCACTTTGGCTCCTGCAGTGCTCCAGTGCTGGCTGAGGGCTTTAATGGTTTTGTGTGAAGAGTCTGGATTCCTTGTGAATCTGGGTTTAAACTGACAAAACGAGGCAGGACACTCGGCTCCTGTTCTTGTCCAGAAAGTTTTATAGCTGGAATTGGATGCTCTGTACTGAGAAGCTTCTGTACCCTCAGTAGGAATTCCATCATTTGAGAAGGTGTTTATTTCCCTGCCTCCTGGGCACCTTGAGTGGTCCCTGAAGGCTCTGAGGAAGATGATGCTTTGAAGGAAATTCCACCTAAAGGTTGGAAAGAAAGTCCAGTTAGAATAGCACTCAGCAGAAAGTTGAGATTAATTCTCTTCAACTTGTTCCTAAAGAACTCAGGGTGTGCATGCTTTTGGTGCACTCCAGAAAGAGAAATGTGATTTTAATGGTGTGTTTCAGGCCAGAGGTGCCCTTTTCCAAGGATGCCAAGAGCTGCTGCTCCATTGGAATTGTAACTCAGGCACTTTCAGCTTTTGCAGAGCTCAGCTCCCACTCTGCAGTTGCTGATGCACTGGGTGAGCTGTCAGGAATTGTGACCCCTCTCAGGAATTGTCCCTCATTCATAGGCAGATATTTAGCAATATTGGTCTGATAAATAGTGTGTAATTTTCAAGGTATTTTTAGTCAGTTTTCAGTGCAGTTTGGAGGCTTCTGGACACATTGAGTCACTTTGGTCTCCCACAGGATCAGTGCTGCTGTGTGGCCACACTGGAATTTCAGGGCCCTGATGTGATGAGCTGAGCCTGAGCTCAGCTTACAGCACAAGACTGATGGTTTTAAGTCAAAGGAATGGTTTTAAGTGAAAGGAATTTAGGGAGCAGGTTTGTCAGAGCTCGGAGCAAACACCTGTGACGTCTGTGGTTCTGCCTTGCTGCTCCCTCCTGCTCCTCTCAGCTCACTCTGCTCTCACCCCTGGGCACAATTCCTCATTTAGTGGCTTTTAAAATGTGAATTGTCTGGGGCAGGGAGGGAGGAGCTTGGTCCCAGTGTGTTCATCAAAGCAAAGCCTGTTGGACTGCAGGGTGTGAGGAAGGGAAGGGAGCAGGCAGGTGTGGAGCTGTGCAGCCGTAATTTCCAGCCCAATTTTTGGATGTTTTTCTCTGGTTTTGTAGCTGTGGGAGTTGAATTATGCTGAGAGCACACAGGATTATTGCACTGCAAGGCTCTAACCCCATCAGCTGGGGTCCAGGGCAGGAGTTTGGGCTCTCCACAGCTCCAGAGGGGCAGGAGCAGACGCTCTGTGGAGAGGGTGCTGGGATGTGATGTTCTCACACAGCATTTTAATAACACAAAGTGGGGCTGTTCGCTGGCTGACTTTTGCTGGCTGATTTTCCCCCATGGATGTGAAGACCCCAATTCTGATACTGGTCTTGCAGGGATGGATTATTTGGGGTCTGTGGCAGAGCTGCTGAACTTGGCATCGACGCTTTCATAACGTGAGTGACACAACATCAGTTCTGAGCTGTTTGCTCTGAACTATCTGCAGGAACTGAGAGTTCACTCAGCAACCTGCAGGGAAAAAGTCAAGTTGCAGCTCTTGCACTGAGCTGGGCACTGGGAAATCCCTCACACAGAGGCTGCAGACAAACTCGGTCCTATCAGCAGTGTTTTGTGATTGATAAAGTTCATAAAGAATGTTTGCACTTCAAGAAGAAGGTGGGCTTGATTAGAAAATCTCAGGAATTGTGCAGGGACCCTTATCCCTGTGTGTTGGTTTTCCAGGAGTAAGGCATGTGCAATCCCACAGACATCACAGGATAACAAAGCATTTTTCTGTTTCCATTTGCAACTTCATTAAGCACATCCATGTTGCGTTACGGCACTGCAAGGATTTTAATACTTCATGAGCAATGAAAGGATTCATTAAAATTTGAATATCAGACAAATGTTCTTCTTGTCTTTTCTGCAAAGACAATCCAATTATATTCTCTGGGTAGTGCAAACATAGAGCAGGGATTTAATGAAATAAACAGGATTGGGTTTTTGCTGGTCTTTGGTCTCTTCTGAATGTCATCTTTCTGAAGTCAGGCTGTTGTGTTTACACAGCTTCTGTTTGGGATGGAGGAGTCCAAGAGCTCCCTCTAAGTACCCCTCAAAAGCTCCCAAAAGCCAGAGAGGAAATGGAGCTCCTCAGTGTGATGTCTGAGTGACTGAAAGTCTCGCCCAGTGGAGCCTTAACAGGGCTTAAAGGAATAAGGCTTTTGTTTTAAAACAGTACTTGAAGGGAAGCCTTTAAAGCTCAATAAACTATTTCTCTGTTCATTCAGTTCTGTGGATTTTAGGCTCTGGGAATCTGAGCATTCTGTTTCTGGCAAAAGGAGCATAGCACACAGGACAGTTTTACCTGGAGACTTAAGGATAAAACAATTTATATATGAACTGGTGCTTTATATGAAACAACTTCTCACCTCATCAGCATCTTTACAATAATTAAATTAGCAAAATAAATGCCATGTGTAGATTTTCCTTAGGCTTCTCCTCTACACTCCAATAACCTTATCTCCAGAGCTGCTTAAATAATTTGTGTAGTGTTTGGCTGCTCTCTCAGCGCTTGGATATCGAGTTTCTACTCCACAAAAGCAGTCCATTGGAGCTGGGTATCTGCATGGAGTGTCAGTTTTTGTTCTGGGAAACATGAAATGTTCTGCTTTGGGCCTGTACAGTGTGTGAATTTGGTGGGTGTGATAAGAAAAACATCCCCGTGTTTTGCATGGCTCCGGCGGCCGAAGGAGGAGCAGCCTCGTGATGCTCTTTGCTCACCAGCACCAGGGAAGAGTTGTTTTTCCACATGCTCTAATCTGTGATAACAAAAAGAACTTGAGATTGTGTTTTTTCAAAGGCGCTGTGGGTCTCTCAGCGCTCAGATTTGCCTGTGGCTCTCTCTGCTGTGTGTCTGTGCACCCAGAGCCTGATTTGGAGTGGCTCTGGTTCAGATCCACGCCTTGTTCTGCTGCTGGAGGAGGCTGAGCAGGACCCAGCAAGCAGCTGGAACCATGGATTTGCTGTCCTTTGGGATGTTCTGCAGAGGATTTGAGTGCTGGATGTTTTTTGGGGTGCTGTCAGTCTCTTCCTGGCACTGCCTCACTTTGTGACCTCCATAAACTTCAGCCAGATGATGCCGGAAGGGATTCAAGGCAAAATTTAACTTTAATATAGATTTAGACAAACAACCAACAGAAATATCTAAGGTGTAGAGTATTTGAGGTGGCCTTGGACCAGGTGGATGGGCTGGGTGGCATCTCCAAAACTCCTTGGGCTCCCTTCCATTGGCAGATTGATTTCAGAGCCAGCTGCTCCAAGCTGAGCCTTGAAACCTCTGGAGTTTGGTGAGGAAAAAGGCTCTTTGTCCCTGGAGAAACTGATATGGCTTCAGGTTGCTTGTAGAGGAGAGTCCCATCCCTTTTTCTTGCTTGGTAGTGCTGATTTGTGTCATTTTTTCTCCCAGAGGGCTCTCTCCATTGTAAGGTGATTTCCCCAGTCCCTACCCCATGAGGGATCTGCAGGTGTGTGGCTGTACCATCAATTAGGGAGCTCTGAATAATCCTAATTGCTCTGCAGTGGACAATGCTGATGGCAGCTGGTGATTAGACCATATCTGAGTGCTGTGCTGATAAAGTGAAGGTTTTTAGCACCAGTGGCACACGCCTGCAGGGGTGGGGGATGTCAGCAGATCCTGTTCCTCCCGCTGGGCCAGCATGGATAATGGGATTTTCACTACTCCTGCACTTCCCTGTGACCTCAGTGACAGTCAGTTTTATTTTAAGAGCTTCCCAGTGTGTGAAATAAAGCAGAATTTGTGAAATAAAGCAGAATTTGTGAAATAAAGCAGAATTTTCACAATTCTGACCATTGACAGTTGGACCCATCAACTGTTGTAGAAGGAGGATTGAGAATCCAAAATCTCCTGAGTTCAGGGTAACTTTGGATGATTCAGTTCCCCTGTTGGCCTTGTTGAGATGGCACAACTAGTTTGGCATTAAATGCCTTCAGATTACAACTTTCTCTTGCGTAATTTACAAGGAGAGATAGATTAATGGCCTCCAAGGGTGGCTTGTGCAATGCAGCTAATGGTTTTTGTACTCATCTCCAGTCGTTTGGTTTTCCTCAGGGTTGTGTTTGTGTGACTTTTGGTCATTTTTATCATTTCTCATTTGGCAGCTGGGTCAGAGCAGCAGGGGGATGTGGCACAGTCACAAAAAACTCCAGGGATGAGTGTGTTTGTAAGGAGGAGCCAGGCTGGAGAATTTGTGCAGTGCCACGCTGGTGTACAGTGAATTACTTGAAAATGGGCATTGCTGGTATGCCAAGGATGACGAGGGCGAGTAGTAAATAAAAATACATTGCACATTGCTTGGCTCTGCAGGCAAACAGTATCTATTTCAGTCCTGCTAAGGAAATTCTTATGCCTCGAAATAAACTGTGGCAAGCGTGTGTGGAGCTTTGGGCAAACAGGGGAGGGTGTGCAGGGGAATGGGCAGGAGGCCACAACTTGAGGAGACGATTTTATACAGAATTGATGGATTTGTTACTGGTTAACAAGTTACTGCATCTGTTTCTCCTTTCCACAGTTCAGATTTGCTTTGGAAAACATTATTGTAGGGTCGGGGGAAGCTGAAGTGACACCTGTAGAGTGTGTGAAGGCACAGGAGGAAATCATTGGAGGATGGATAGCCTGTGTGTCAGTGCTCCTGGTGAGCTGAAATTGGGGCAGTGACTGTGCACTGAACAGTTTGTGCACCCTGATAATTTCAGAAAAAAATAAAATATTTTTAGTAGAACCAGTTAACTCTGCTTCCTGGTAAAATTCACTTTTCTTTGCGCTCAGGTGCTGCTTTGCCTTTCTCTCCTCATCCTCTCTGGAAGCTGAGGCAGGAATGGGGATCTGGAGCAAGGAAGGAGGATCTGGAGTGATCCCCTTCCTTTTCTCTCTTTGTTTTCAGTCTCGTCACCCACAAACACAAATTTGGTTTCAGTGTCAATGTTTACAATTCATGACTGCGCCATGAAATCTGCCCAGATTAAAATCTTAACCTCTGCCTGACATTTCTGTGTAGATCATTAGTTATCAGCATAATCTCCTTGTGGTTAATCTTATACTTCCTCCCATTCCATTGCCTTTCTCAGTTGTGGACAGCTCCATTTTTGCTGGGAGCTCTGCCTCTGTTTTGGTGTAGATTTGTTGTTTTCTGTGCTGGGATTACGTTTATATAACGTATCTAAAATTCCATCTTTCCTCATCCCCACGTGGCAGCATAGCTCTCGTTCTTTCATGCCTTGTTTACTACAACATCCTTCCCCCTGGCCTTGAGGAAAGGAATCTTGTCCCTCCCTTATCTCTGCAGAAAGCAGAGCTTGGATGTTTTGCCTCGTGCCCTGATCCCATCATCACTCCTCATTTTCAGGACGGGCTTTGTAGGTTAAAGTAATAACCTGGGTTTGGAAAAATCAGATGGACCTTCCTCTTAAACCATCACCAAGTCCTTGTGTGTATCTCCATTTGTCTCTTTTTTCACATAGAACCATAGAATCATGGAATATCCCGAGCTGGAAGGACCATCATTATTTTTAGGATATTCCTGGACCACTTTCCTGTGGTTTGGGGTTGCAGTGAGTGAGCAGGTTTGGCAGGAGCAGGTTAAAGTGAACAGGGATGTTTACAAGATGCTGTACATTGGAGAGTAATAAATAGTTAAATATTAACAGGAAGTTTTCATGAGGCTCCCAGGTGGCATCAACCGTTGGATGATAACACCAAATCCTTGGGTTGTAATAAAGATTGAAATTTAACAAACCATAACAACAAAAAAACCACAACATTATTGTTGTGAGTAAAATTACAATCAAAGCTTTACAGGGAAATGCCCCAAATTAACACTAAAAATTCTGGTCTTGGTATAAATTACAACTCATCTGTTCTGCTGTACAGAATGAAATACAATCTTTTGCATGAAGATGAGGTGTCAGTTTTGGGGCTGGCATATTAAAAGAATAAAAAACCCCAGCTGCCAAGCAGAGGTGGGTGGGTGGTTATTTCTGATCCCTTACACTAAGCTCCCATGTAATTTTGAACACAAAGTACAAGGAGCAGGCTTGACCTGCTTGCCAGAGAATGGCACGACAGCTCTGTTGTAGACCCTGGGTGAAGTATTTGCAGCTCCTGGTCTCTATCCTGGTGTGCACTTTGTGACACTTGTCCCACCTTTAACAGTTGCTGCTGTGTTTTCAAATCAAACTGTGTTTTGGTACTTGGGGCTCAATTGACAACAGCTTTGCTTGATTCCTGCAAGTTGTTTGTACCTGCATGGGGAATCAGCTTGATTGAAAGGTGCCAGAGAATGAAAACAGACCTAGTCTTGAGTTTTAGTTTCTTCATTAATTCTTTTTTTTTTTTTTTCAGCGTGAGGTGCTTTGTTCTGTAAGCCCAGGCTTGCAGCCATGGTGTGAACATCACTGCTTAAAATGCACAAAAAGAAAATGTTCATTTGATCTTTGTTTTGTCTGGGCAATATTAGGGATACTTGGGTGGGAAACATCCAGTTCTCTGTGTAAATAGCTGGGGTGAGAGAGGAGAGCAGGAGTGGAAACCTTCAAGGGAGAGAAACAGAAAGGTCTAAAGAAATCCATGAAAGTGAGAGCCTGCCCTGAGGGTTCAGTGGAAGAAGATGAGAGCCTTCCATAGCTGAGGTTTGTAGCCCAAGAAGTCCTGTCCCCAAAAATAAGAGATGATATTGGTGTCCTCCAAAAATAAGAGGTGATATTGGTGTTCTCCAAAAATAAGAGGTGATATTGGTGTTCTCCAAAAATAAGAGATGGTATTGGTGTTCCCCAAAAATAAGAGATGATTTTGGGCTGTCAATCTCCATCCATAAAATCTGAATTTGTGCAGGACTTGGCACACGTGTGCCTTGTGCCTCAGTGTGCAGCTGGAGAAGCTCATTTGCAAAGGTTTTCACTGACAAGATGAAGAATGAGTGACCAAAGGCATCGTGGGTCCATTGAGGTTGATGACTCCTCCAAGTTTCACCATATTGAAATTATTTACATATATTGTATATATTATATAAGCAAAATGTGTGTGTTTACATATGTGTGAGCTCCTCTTACCCCGTTTCCCATCTTGCTTGTCATAACTCACACAGGAGCAAATATGTATTTCCAGAGAAATGCCCCAGCAGCAGGTGTAGTGCAGAAGATAATAATTACTCCTCAGTTTGAACAGCAGAAGGTTGGCACAGAGGAGGCTGTTTCTGGAGAGTTCTCCTGTTATCTGCCCCTTTCCTCTGTAAACAACTGAGCTCAACCTTTCGCATATCTCCATTCAGCAACTTCTTCCACTATCATGGCAGGACAAGGTGGCACAAGGCTCCGAACTCTTTTATCTGGTCTAAACTCACATTTGCTGATCTGTGGAAACCCAGGACATTGGGAATATTTCTCTGTCTGCTCTGGAGTGCCCTAACCCTAGAAGAGCTCTGACTTTGACCCTCATTCATGGATAAAGTTTCTTAGACTTCAAGATAGGCTAGAATCCACAAAAGTGTGAAATAGATTATAGAGAGTAGTGTAGGTGTGTCACTTGGTGAGAAATTGAGGTTTTGGGGTTTTTAGTATGTTGTGGATGGAAGCAAGATGGAGGGCACAGGGTGTCATCCTGGATTTCTTCTCCATGCTTCTTCTTCCTCCTTCTTCATGGGTTTGGGTGGCATTTTGTAATTAGGCAGAAATTCCACATTGCAGCTCTTTGGGGATCAATTATTGGGTTAAAAGGGAAAATAACCCAGGTATCAGTTCTTCATTGGATAGTTTAGTCTTTTAAGATGTAACAAGACATTGTTGGCCATTTTGTGCCTTGCTGCCAAACTCACAGCAGTGAGACTGTTTTACTGATAAGAAACAATAATTAACACCTGAGTCCCAACATGAGCTGCCATCTCAAGTGCCTTCACTGATCCTCACAGGTCCAGCATCCCCATGGGTTTCATCTGTTCCTGGCTGGAACTGCTGGGTTGGAATATCTGAGACATTCCGTGTAGCTCCAGTTGAGCACGTAATTTGTGCAAGGCTTGGGAGGAGAAACAGTTTGGTTTTTTTTTCCTTGTCCTTACTGATAGATGAGATAAGAGGTGTAATGTTGTCCTGAGAAATGTCAATGGGAAGAGTTTCCTTGACGTTGTAGTAAGTGTGTTGTTTTTGGAAGTCACTGTCCATGGGAAGGGAGGCACCTGCAGTTAATTTTATCTGTTCCTGTGTAAATACAGACCTCCTAACATTCCCAGCTCACAGTTCAGAGGGGTCATGGCATTATGTACTGTAATATCTTATTTTATAAATAACACTTTATTTTAGTGCTGATTGTAAAATCTGGGATTTATTTGGCACTTGCTCCTTCCCGACCTGGTGCTGAGAACTGCAGCCCTTTGTTGTGGGTTACAGCCCTTGAGTCAATGCCTTTTGGAAGGGCTGTTCCTTGGTTGTTTTTGGGGAAAAGGAAGGGATGAGTGAGTGTTGTTAGAGCAGCTGAGCTTGGGGAAGAAGTGACATTAAATTTGCTTGAGCATCTCGTGATTATTTCCTGAATTTTGCTTGGGCGTTGCCGGCAGCATTTTGGTATCACCGTGTCAGCTTCCTATTTTTTGTGCTCTTCTAGTTACTCCATTTATTTTGTAGGCTCAGGAAGGGCTGGGGGAGCTGCTGTTGTTTGTCACCAAGGCGATCTAAAGTCCTTGTGCTTTTTACAGTCCACTGGAGCTCTCCAGCCCTGTCCCTCCCAGGCACGTTTCTGCTGCTCCTGCTGGGGTTTGGGGTTTAGGTTTCTGCCTCTTTTGGCCTCTGTGACATGAAGAAATAATTGAAGGAATAGGCCACAATGCAGTGGGGTTTGGGGTTTAGGTTTCTGCCTCTTTTGGCCTTTGTGACATGAAGAAATAATTGAAGGAATAGGCCACAATGCAGTGGGGTTTGCAGTACACTGGTTTTCTTGCAGCAATCTTCTGTCTACCCAGTCCACTGTGGGTTTTAGATTTATTTTTTACTTAGTTTTCACCAGACACAGTTTTGCTTAATTTAATAGCTGTTTTCAGCTTTATTATACATTGATGCACTGGGATTAGGTGTTGTCTTTATTCTATTGTTGTGAGTAAAATTACAATCAAAGCCTTACAGAGAAATGCCCCAAATTAACGTTAGATTCTGGTCTTGGTCTAAATTACAAGTCCTCTGCTGTACAGAATGAAATACAATATTTTGCCTGAAGATGTGGTGTCAGTTTTGTGTTCAGATCAAATAAATGCTCACAAGAAATGAGTGAAAAAATTAAAAATAGGTTTAGGGATAAAAATTATGTTTATAGGACAAATGCCACTTTACATCTGCCTGAATTAGGGGTCTTCTTGACTGGAAAAGAATGAGTGAAACAGCAAAAGCTATAGAGTAAAAAATACAGTGTAAGTACAACAGGATTTCATACATGATTTTCTAAGGAGTAAAACCCATATGGATTTCCATAGCAGCAGTGCTGCTCAGCACTTGCAGCAGGAAGCAAGCCCAGGCTCTGTAGTACTAAATTAAGATCACATGCTTGCAACACACTGAGGAGTTGCTGCCGGGGGTGATTAGTCCTTGGGTTTCCTTTTTATTTTTTCTTCCCCTTTCCTTGTTGGTTTTGTTTTTGTTTAGAACCACAAGAACCCATTGCTGCAGAGGTCACTGCTGGGACTGTACCGTTAGGAAATGAAATTACAGTTCCCTCTGCAGCCCTAACTCAGGCAGGACTCTGTGTGTGTGTGTGGGGGGATAAATTTATGTGTCACGTCTCGCAGCCATTTACAGTAAGAGGGGAAAAAAAGCCACGGGGACGTGCAGATCCTGTTTCTGTGGGGCTCTGTGTGTGTGCCCATCATCTAACGTGACACCAACCCAGCCCTGGCACCAGGGCAGCCGTGGCACGGCCAAAAAAAGCCATTTTCAGCCAAAAAAAAGCCATTTCGAGCCAAAAAAAAAGCCATTTTCAGCCGTGGCAACGCCACGCTTATAAACACCCCGTGCCAATTAAACACCACAAAAGCCACGGCAGCCCTTCAGCTGCATGAAATGGCATGAAATGCATGGGGCTGGTGGTGCTTTGGGTGGTGGTGGTGGCAGGCTGGGGAGCTGGCAGGGTTAAGGCTGTTTGCCTTGTGCAGATAGCGGGCGGTTGGCTTGGATGCCTCCCCTGCTCAGGCAGCAAATGCATTGGCTGAGGTTGAGGGCGGTTCTCCTGCCGCAGTTGTTTTGTGTCCTGGACTCCCTTGGATCTGGAGCCTCCTAATTGCCTTGTCTGTAATCAAAATGAGAGTTTGTGTGAGCCAAAGGAGAGGAGCTGGTGGTGCGAGGAGAGTTGGACGCCGGACACTCACAGTGGCCCAGCTTGCCTCCACTGACCCCATCCACACACACAGGGCTTGTTATTTCACCCTAAAAAAATCACCTTTATTCACAATAAATCAGTCCCAAACCCTTGTGGTGCCTGGACAGCGCATGTGCGACATCCTGATGTTTGTGTGTGTGGTTCAGAATTTGTCCTTAATGAACCATATTCCTCTTACCAACCCAAACCTGTGTGAACACCCCCTTCAGCTCACCCAGGATGTTGCTATTAAAACAATCCCAAAGAACAGCAAAATCCCAGAGAAAAAAAAACAGAGAATCCCAAAGGAACAGCAAAACTTATCCTGAATGGTGTTTTCCCCCTCTTTTTCAGACAACTCACCATTTTATTAACAGCAAACAAGGAAAATGACCAAACACCAAAGTTTTTAACAGCTTAACGCTTAATTGACTTGCCAGTTAAATACCTGGTTACCTGTGCTGGCTGGGGAATGTGTTTACAGTCTCGGGGAGGGTTGTTTCCACCTGGAGCACGGGGAAGTGGTGAAACACCCAGCGATCCATCCGGAGGTGGAAATTCCTTTGCGCTGACTCCACGGCCGCCTGTCCCCCCCCAGCCGGGCCCCAGCAGCACCAAGAAATGTCTGTTTGAATCTCTAATCAGAGAGCTTTGGGAAAGGCATTGTTCCCTCAGTCTTGGGAGCCACTGCTAGCAGCGAGTTAAATATTTATACACCCCTGGAAGGTTGGACAGGTTGGAGCCCCTCGTGGCGCTGCGTTTCTCCACGGGTTTGTTCATGTCAGGCTCTTGGGCAGCTTTGGAACAATGGTTTGAAACACCCAGATCTTACAGGTGTGGTGAGGAGGTGTTGGGGTCTTGGGCATCTTTGGGACAGGGGTTTTAAGCACCCAGTTCTTACAGGTGTAAGGAGATGTTGTGGTCTTGGGCAGCTTTGGGACACGGGTTTGAAGCACCCAGTTCCTACAGAGGTCGTGGTGAGGAGGTGTAATGGTCTTGGGCAGGTTTGGGATAGAGTTTTTAAACACGCAGTTCCTCCAGATGTCGTGAGGTGGTGTTGGGGTCTTGGGCAGCTTTAGGATAGGGTTTTTAAACACCCAGTTCTTCCAGAGGTGGTGAGGAGGTGTTGTGGTCTTGGGCAGCTTTGGCACAGGGGTTTTAAACATCCACTTCCTCCAGATGTGGTAAGGAGGTGTCATGGTCTTGGTCAGCTTTGGGGAGGGGTTTTAACACCCAGTTCCTACAGGTGTTGTGGTCTTGGTCAGCTTTTGGACAGGGGTTTTAAACACCCAGTTCCTCCAGATGTGGTGAGGAGGTGTCATGGCTGTGCTGGGCAGCTTTCTCCTGGTCCATGGCCCCACAGCAGTTTTTGTGATGCAGCATGGTGGGTTCTGCCCCTACCCAGAACAGCACTTCCTTTGTCCCCTTGCTTTTGGGTTTGTGGAGTTCCATTTGGGCTTTCTGTTAGGAATGGAGGGAGTTGATTTTTTTTCCCTGTGCTGATTGTCCAAAGTCTCCCACAGCCTTAGCAGAGGCTGGGGGCTGTGACTGAACCTCTCCTGAGCCTCCCCATCTGCCAGAGCTCCCAAAAGCCACCTTAGAGTCACAGAATGTCCTGAGTTGGAAGGGACCCACAAAGATCCTGGAGCACAAACACCCCAAAAATCCCACCCTGAGCATCCCTGGGAGCCTTGTCCAAACATTCCTGAAGCTCTGGCAGCCTTGGGGTTGGGACCATTCCTTGAGGAGCCAATTTTTTTGTGCAAAAAGGCAAATCTCTGTATGCCATAGCAATTATTGGGGTCTACAGACCTCAGTGGAGAAGGGTAATGAGGTGCACAAACCTATTCACTGTTGAACTGCAGTGAAAGCACAAAGTGGCAGCAAAATCCCAAACAAAACCCATGTTTCTGGCCCATCTGGGTGACATAACCTGGAGTAAGAGTTGTAAGAAGCCCCAGTGAAGATGCTCTGGAGGGGTTTTACACAACTTGAGGTGCTCTCTAGCATGCAGACTTTGATAATGTCATGGCATCTGTTCAGGATCTTGGGTAATGAGGATTTGCACAAAATGGTGATTGAATTTCTGGTCTTGAGTGCTTAATGGAAAAAGAACTGTTGCCTTGGGTGCTTTGCTTTCTTCGAGCTGTCTTTGAGACATCAAAAGCTGGCGGAACAGGAAAAAGAGAAACGTTAAGAATGGTTTAAAAATACTTTAATTGTATCTTCTGAAAACCTTTGGAGTGGGGACTTTAGGCGGTTTCTGCCCCTGTGAATACTTGCAGCTGAGTTCAAAATGTGTAAATAAGCACAGGGCTTTGAAGATTAGTTTCCATAACAAATTAAATAAAAATATTGTGTGACAGAATGTTAAGTAGGTGCCATGTGTCACCGGGTGCTTTGCATGAGGGCTGGCTTTTCCCAATTACCTGGCTGCTCCTTGGAAAACAAATACTGGATACTTTGGATACTTTAAACTTTGAGCATGAAAGAGGCAGGGGAAAAGTCCCTTTTTAAGGAAATGCTGGTGAGGAACACTGAGAGCAGGATTCCTTGCAGGACATCTCTGTCTCAGGGGAGGTGTGGGAGAAACAGCCCAGGCTTTCCCCCTGTTCACAAACCTTGATATTCCAGCTGGAATTAGTAAATTTGATAGTGCTTTGGACTAAAATCTGGAATTTTCTGTTGCAAATATTTCTAATAAACTGCAGGCAGGACATCTGTTGCTAGACTCTGTTCATCTATGTATAACCATTTAAAATATCCATGTATAACCTGGCTTTTAAAGCAAGCTTCTCATTTTATATTTAGTCTAATGCAAGGTGTTACCTGCAGGTTGCTATTTGGCTGTTGCATTTCAATCAAGTTCTGCTTGTGACAGGTTCACAAAATAAGACCCGTTTCTAGAAAAAGGCCAAAAGTTGGAAAGGAAATTAATTTGTAATGTGCTTTTTGTAATGGATGAGTGATGCACAGAGAAAACACCTGCACTGAAGGACTAACCAAGAAGCAGTAAGGTGTTTGAGATTTGTGGTAGAATTTCAGCTTTTTCCATTTCATATTTCTTCAAGGGATTTATCAGGCTGGAGCAGAGCAGAGGTTGCTCATCTTTACTACCTCATCTAGTCCTGCTTATTCCAAGAATGGCATTAACAGCTTTAACACACTTAATTCTGCAATCCCCTGACATGGGCCGGAGGGGGATTTTCTTCCTAACGCAGCTGGGGGTTGGATCATCCCAACATGTTGTGCTGTGGCTCCCACATGCTGCTCCTTTGGCTGGATAAAACTTGACCACATTCCATGTTGGTCTGCTCAGGTGCCTTAACCAGAATTTAGAGATAATATTTCAGAAGAGAGATAATATATTTCATCTCTGGACATCACCAGGTCAGGATAAAATAAATAATAAATTAGTAAAGCCCCTTCTGCCTGGACATTGAGTATTGGACAGAAAGCTGGGGAAATGTTGGGGCAGATGGTGCTAATTCAGGATTTATTGCTGTCTCCCTTCTCCAGGGGGGCTCAGGCAGGACATCAGGAGATGCTCAGGTGTTCCCTCAGACAGAACACTCTGGTTTGGTGAGGACAAGGGATGTCTTGATCTGCATCTTGGTAATTCACAGCTGGATCTCCAAGGATAAATCCAGGTCCCTGTTCCCCATCTAAAGCCCTTCTTCCTGCTTCTGAAGCCCTGCTTAGTGTTGGTGTTGGCTCTTGGAGTGCTGATTCCAGCTCTGTTCTCTTTCCTGACATGGAGTTATTGGTGTGTTCTGGGTTACAGAGTTGGGCTTGACCATTTCAGCCTCATTTGGACCTCTCAGAGTGAGTGTGGAGATGCTGAGGGGCAGGACTGACCTTGCCCTGGAGCTTCCCTGGGTTTGTTCATCCTGCCCTCCGAGTTACTCACGGTGTTTGCTCTGCTTGGTTTGGAGTTCAAAGCCCAAACCGCTCGTTAAAGCAGTTGTGGGGTGCTAAGTAATGAGTAATTAAACAGAAAACCATAAAAACCTCAAGCAGTAACACTCGTGGGTGCCCTTCTATGTGGACTTGTTGGGAGAGCCGCTGAAGAGCTCGTGTTGGTGCCAGGGCTTCCTCCAGGAAACTAGGGACAGGGTGATAGACAGATGGGAAGCAAATCCTGATTAACATGGAGGGTTGTGTAAAAGTGTTGTTGGACATGTGTTATTGGCAGTACTGCTGTAGGAAATTCGGTTTTTTACTGAGAAACAACAATTTTCTGGCTTAAACTGGCTGTGCCAGGCTGGGAAGCTCTTGGTGTGGAGTCTCATCACTCCTGAGCTTCAGAAATGAAACCAAGGCTCTCCTGGAGCCTCTTTGCTGGACTGAGGGAGCAGGAAAGCTCAGTTTTCTTTTGAAGATAAGCATTGATGAGTTGTGAGGATGAATGGTAAGACTCCTCAAAAACATTCTTGAAATGTGGAATTTACACAGAAAGGTGGAGATGAGGCAGAATTTGCACTAAAAGGTAGAGATGAGGCAGAATTTGCACTGAAAGGTGGAGATGAGGCAGAATTTTCACTGAGAGCTGTAGATAAGGCAGATGCTCCATGGCTGCCCCTTTGCTCCCGGGACAAGCAGGACCAGGTGCCACCTCTGTAACCTCTCAGGCCACACGTGTGCAGGCTCTCAGTGACACTCACCTGCCTCTGGTGTTTCTCCCCAGTGTGTCCCGCTGCCTGCAAGTCCCAGGGCTGCACGGGGGACGGGCAGTGCTGCCACAGCGAGTGCCTGGGCGACTGCACGGAGCCCAACGACCCCACCAGGTGTGTGGCCTGCAAAAACTTCTACCTGGATGGGAGGTGTGTGGAGAACTGTCCCCCTGGGCACTACCGCTTCGAGGGCTGGCGCTGCGTCACCTTCAGCTTCTGCCAGGAGCTGCACAACAAGTGCAAGAACGCCCGCGAGTCCGGCTGCCACGTCATCCACAACAACGAGTGCGTGCACGAGTGCCCCTCAGGGTACATCATGAACTCCAGCAAGTGAGTACCTGGGCTGCAGGGAGAAAATTGGGGTTTTTCTCCTCGTTGGGCATGGGGTTTGGGTGGTGTGTCAAGAGCAGGTGGGTCACTCTTGTGCTGAGAGTGACACAGTGTCGTGGTTTGACACAGTACCCCCATGAAAATATATTCTCCCCAGTGGCTGCTGTGAGATGTGACCAGAAATAGAGCATAACAGGCTCCAATTCAGGAATAAGGGACAAAAACTTTATTAACTTAAAATATGTAAAAGAAACAAACAGAACTCAGAAAAAAAATTTTACAAAAACGTTCCTCCACCCCCACCAAATTTCCAACACAGCACAGTGAGACAAAACCTTGGATTCTCAATCAATTTACCACCCCTCAGATAGCCAACTGACAGTTCGTCACCACCCTTCATATAATCAATTCTCAGCTCATCAAGAAGAGAGGAGTCCCTCTTGTACCACAGGCTTCCCCAGGAAACGCAGTTGAAACTTCTTTATTCAAGAGAACCACGTGGTTTTTATAGAATGATAGGATACATTCTATTTGATTGGCTAACTAACAAAAACATCTTCTGTAAGTAAAAATGAGACTTAATCTCAGGGTTGTGGGTTTGAGCCCCGCGTTGGGCACCACCTGTAGGAGTTCAGAGTTGTGGGTTTGAGCCCCACGTTGGGCGCCAGTGTAAGAATCCATGTCTGGATGGGCTGTTTGGGTCCAACCCAGCTGGCTGGGGACCCCAGCCCACATGGCCTCACATAGATGAAAGCAAAAGACGAGAAGTGCTCTTCTCCACATGGGGATGAATTTACAGTAAAAGCTGAAGATGAGGCAAAATTTGCACTGAAAGTGGGAGATGAGGCAGAATTTTCACAGAAAGGTGGAGATGAGGCAGAATTGGCACTGACAAATGGAAATGAGGGAGATTTTGCACTGAAAGGGGATAATGAAGCAGAATTTGCTCTGTCAAGTGGAGATGAGGCAGGGGATGAATGTCCTCTGTTTATTGACTTGGGATGGAAAAACCCACATGGGAAGCACTCGTGGCTCATGGCAGGAGACTTTTACACCTGGGGGAATGGAGGGTGGAGGAAGAGGACCATGGCCAATGGGATACCAGTGAGGAGGGGTGAGGGGAGGGACTGACCAGGGAAGAGACCACCAACGCTGATAATTAGTGGGGGGAAAAGGCAAAGAACATGTGGTCATAGGATACAAATCATGTGAAAAGCAAAAATTACCAAACATCCAGTGCAAACAACCAAATAACTGTTTAGTGCAATACAACAATCAAACATCCAGTGCAAACAACTAAATAACTGTTTAGTGCAATCTTCCTCATACACCATCCTTGGGAAGAACAGACAGAAGAAGTAGAAGGACACCACCTGCAGATTGTTTATACATAACAGGTTATCACATCCTTACAACTCCCTAAAAATTGTCACAAGCCAATGTGAGAAACGCTCACTGTTTCTCTCTCTCTGTCCCATAGCATCCACACAGGAGTTGGAGCAATCACCTGGCCTGCTTTAATATGATTTACAAACTAATACCTTGCTAATTCAAGCCATTAAAAGCTCTCCCTGCCATGGGCTGGTAGTTTATTTTTGCCTTGCTTGCTGTCAAGTTTGGAAAAAGCGAGAAAGGGAGATGGAGAGAGGACAAGGAAGAGCATCCACAGCGTGGGAGGAGGGAGGTGGGCAGTGGATTTAGCAACCCCGCTTCCCTCCCCTCTGGAGCAGCCTCAGGCCAGGGAGCCAGGCTGGAAAAGCACAGCAGGGAGAGGCCGTGGCTAATGAAGAGAGCACAGCGTCCTCGGAGTGCTCGTTCTCAGAATATCAGTCCCTCATCCCTGTAATTACTTTCATTGAGCAGGTTCAAGCTGTGCCAGACATAAATGCACAATGTAACAAACAAGTGTAGCACGAATCAAAGCAGGGAACAGCCATTCTGTCTATTCCCAGGGGGTTTTGACAAAGGAATTAAATAATTTATGGTGCTGAGCTGTTTATCACTGAAAACTTGGTTGTTTGTCCCGCATTACAATTCTAGATTGTGGTGAGTCAGATTTCCTATGAATATTGGTCACTTTGTGCTTGCATGTACTTGCTCCTGCCATAATAATTTCAGGGAATTCACTCTTAACAGGACTTTTTATGCCATTTCCTGTTTTGTTTTTCCAAAGAACCAACAAGCAGCCCCCAAAGTGGCTGTGCTGGTTGTGCAACAGCCCCGTGGCCTCCCCTGTGCTGTTCCAGGCTGCTGCCAGTGGGACCTCACAGCTCTGCTCCCTGCTTTTCCTAGAGCATTTCTTTCTCTGAACTAGTTGGGAACACATTCTTGTGGTGGTGTGACCAGGGCAAGCCATCAGCTCGTGCTATTTAAGCAGTATTTCCCCAGAGCACAAAGCACATTCTTGCCTTTTTTTAAAGCAACATTGTGTGCAGTCCTCAATCAGAGGATTCCCAGATGCAGGGCCAGCTCTCCACTCATCAATTACACGTTTGGTTAATGATTTTGAGATGAATACTGGGCTGGGATTTATTATCTTGAAAGCCCTGGGATGGAGAGCACTGGGCAGCATCCTAGCCAGTTGCCTCTTCATAATAATTCAGGCCACTTCATTTTGTTTTGTAGGAAGGGATGGAATGATTCACCTTTGAAGTGTGGAAGTGGCAATTTAAGACTGTTTGAATTTATTAGCAGTTACTTTCAAGGCCAGGCTGGATGGGGCTTGGTGTGGAAAGAGGTTGGAATGGGATGAGCTTTAAGATCCCTTCCAACCCAAACCATTCCAAGATTCTGTGCCTCTCTTTGGAGTTCCTAAAAAGCGAACCCCACGATGATTGCTCACTCAGCTTTTGGGCACTGCTGGGGCCATCGTGCCTGACCCTGCACCCCTCCTGTGCTGTTTTGCAGCCTGCACTGCACACCCTGTGCAGGGCCCTGCCCCAAGGTGTGTGACTTTGGCAAGGAGAAGACCATCGACTCGGTGACATCGGCGCAGGAGCTGCGGGGCTGCACCGTGGTCAACGGCAGCCTGGTCATCAACATCCGCGGGGGAAGTAAGTGGGGACGGCTGGGCAGCCAGGGAAACCTCCTCAGCCTCAGAGGGACCCAGAGAAACCAGCACAAAGCAAAGGCTTTCATTTGACTGTTTTTGTTAATTGGTGGTTGCCAGTTCTCCTGAATTAACGTAAAGAAATTAAATATTAATGTTTATTAATTGTCGCGTTCGCGTTCTCTGGAAAAATCCCTTTGCCCAGGATTTTTCTCCTGGGAAGATGAGAAGCCTTAGAAAAATGAAAACAATTCTTATCTCATTTGCTTCTCCTCTGTTTTGCTCATGTGGGATGTGTTTGGGGATTGTTTGCCCATGGATGATTGTTTAATTGGTTTTTAGTGTAATTTTTACTCTTTGGCCGATCAGTGCCAAGCTGTGTCAGGACTCTGGAGAGAGTCACAATTTTTCATTATTATCTTTTTAGCACTCTTTTTAGCATTTTAGCATAGTAACTATCCTTTCTGTATTCTTTAGTCTAGTATAGTATAGTATAGTATAGTATAGAATAGTATAGAATAGTATAGTATAGTATTCTTTAATATAATACAGTATCGTAAAATAATAAATTAGCCTTCTGAGAACATGGAGTCAGATTCATCATTCCTCCCTGCCACGAGGATCTCAGCAAATACAATAATTAATATTGTTAAATATGAATGTTTGGGCTTTAATTGTTTAATATTCATGTTAATTGTTTAATATTCATATTAATTGTTTCATATTCATGTTTATTGTTTCATATTAATATTAATTTTTTAATATTAATTTAATATGTGGATGTTTCTCTCTGTGATACCAGAAAACTCTTCCCAATGTTTTCCTCTCTGTAGATAACATAGCAGCTGAGCTGGAAGCAAACCTTGGCTTGATAGAAGAAATCTCAGGTTACCTAAAAATCCGCCGCTCTTACGCCTTGGTTTCCCTTTCCTTTTTTCGGAAGCTCCATCTGATCAGAGGAGAGACACTTGAAGCTGGGTGAGTTCTCTCAAAAGATGCTTTATTTGAATGTTTTGAAGTACCAGGAGTGCCACTTCTATCAGGGTTATTTGTATTGGGAAACAATTCCCAAGTTATTTTTAAATGTTACTCTGCCTGTGTCTTGTGCCTTGCCAGGGCAAACAATTTGCATTCATTTTTCTTTGGTGCCTGAATTAGTGCAAAAAGAGTTTTCCATGCATCCCCTCCCAACCCATCTTTTCATTCTTCTGTTTTCAGGAATTATTCCTTTTATGCCTTGGACAACCAGAATCTTCGCCAGCTCTGGGACTGGAGCAAACACAACCTCACTATTGCACGGGGCAAACTCTTCTTCCACTACAACCCCAAGCTGTGCTTGTCAGAAATCCACAAGATGGAGGAGATCTCTGGGACTAAGGGGCGTCAGGAGAGGAATGACATAGCCCTGAAGACCAACGGGGATCAGGCCTCATGTAAGAGCCTCAAAATAAAGCTTTGCTTCCCTTGCCTGTCCCTCTGCCTTGCTCTGCTCATGCTGCTCCCTCTCCCAGCCCAGCCCATGATGCTTTTCATGGGTTTTTCGTTCCTTTTCATCCCTTAGATAAAGCAGCAGATGTGCCCCTTTTCTGTGCACTCACTGTCACTGTGCCACAAGTAAAATTCCCCATGAGATCTCCCTCTGGCACCCTTGTTCCCACAAAACCATGGGAGGTTTTTGGGGCTGGGAATGTCTTTATTCTGTCTTTTTGAAGAGTTTAGCACAACATAACCTCAGCCCAGGCTGGGACTTTGTGTTACTGCTGAGTACCTGATTAATAGTCATAATCTGCTTTTCCCATGTCATGAGGCAACATGGAATAAACACAGGAGAAACAGGATTTCCACCCATCCCTGCAGCCACGTGAGGCAATTGCCATGACAACAGGCAGGGAAAAATTTCCAACAATTTTTGCAATGCCTCTCTGAGGTTTTTCACCCAACAGCTTTCTTCAGGAACAACAATCAGACAGCTCCTGTGTCAGCAAACAGCACAGGGTGGGCTTTGAAGTTCTGCTGCTGAAGATGGGGTTCTGCAGACACTTATACTGCAAGAAATGCAGTCCTTCTGCACCCCCAGTCCTGCTGTTTGTTCCCTTTTTGTGCCACCAACAATCCCCTTTCCCTCTTTGTACCAGGGCTCTGTTGTGGAAGTAATCAGGGGTAGGAAAATCCATCTCTGTTCTGAGCTGGTGGTGTCTCTCTGCTCTGATTCATTCTCAGCCCCACAGAGATTCACCTGCACACAGGAACAGGAGCATGTGCAGGTGGTCATGGGCCCCTTGGAGCTCAGGATATTCTGTGGAGGACATGGGGACAGGGGCAGTGACCCATCCATGCAGTTGGGTTGTGGTTCTGGGAGATCACAAAAAAGCCCAGCATTGACTGAACTGGGATTTCAGATCCTGGCTCACAACCTGCAGGGCAGCTTGGGCATCCTGTGGCTTCACTGTCCCTCTGCTTTTGGGGACAGCCCTGGAAGAAGAGCCCAAGGTCCTTTCCCACCCAGAACATTCCAGGATTCTGTGATTTCTGATCCTGTCCTCGTTGCCCCTCATTGATGCAGCTGTTTGCGAACAGACCTAAAAAGTGAAGATCTTTCAGTTGACTCAGTTTCCTGCTCTGAAATGGTTTCCCACATTTCATCACCACAGGCAGCCAGGCCAGCACAGAGAGAGAGGGGAATGCAATGGCTGTGACCTGAAACCTGGCAGGAGCAGTGAAAAACACACACGGAGCCTCTGGGGCACCACAGCTCCAGCCGGGCACAGGCAAGGAGCACAAGGAATCAGCTGTCTGTAAAGTTCATCTCCTCCCATGGGACACTGAAAAACTCTTCCCACATTGGGGATGAACCTGGATTTGGGTAGATCCAGCTCTGCCTGTGGCTCCTGGGCTGGTGTTTGGTGTGAAGGCAGCTGGAGGAGACAGTTTTGGATTTCTCTTTGCCAGCTTTACCCTCACCCTGCTGAGCTGGTGTCTGTGACACCCCCACCTCAAACCACAGCTTGCCAGGTTGTTTGGCTTTTTGTTTGCTTTTACATTTCAAGCTCAGCTTTCACACTGGCAGCATCCTGTTTACTAAAAAAAAAAAAAATAGAAAGGGGAAAAAAAAGCTCCCCAGTTTGTTCTGGATGTGGTGCCAGTGAAAGAAATGTTCTTCCTCCTGTTGCAGCTATTGCAGGAATAGCAAATTCAGTCAGAGCCCTTGAGCTGGGGGCACAAAACATGTCATACCCTTGAGCTCCATCCTCCTGCAAACTCCTCCTGTTTGCAGAGGGACCTCACTGCTCCTGGGCAAGGCTGGAAATTTGTCTGCATCATTTTTGTGGCCTCTTGCCTTCTGTGCAAACCATATTGCTGTGCAGATCATCATCAATTGTGAAATGTGTTGCCTTTAGATTTCTCAGTTTGTAGAATTTAGTTCAGCTCTTCTTCAGAGTCATTTTCATGAAATCATAGAAAAATTTAACCTTAGGAGGGCATTGATACCAGCCACTGATTTGAGGTAGGAATGGCTGCCAGGTAAGAGAAGGTTTTACTGAGCAGCTCTTCTCAGTGCCAACATCCTCACATTCATCTTAAACTTCTAAAATAATTAAAAACAAAATTTAAATTATGTTTGATGCTTCATTTTCCAGCATCAATAAAACTCTTGTCACTTTTCTCACTTGTTACAGGTGAAAACGAACTGCTGAAATTTTCTTCCATTAGGACTTCTCATGACAAGATCCTGCTGAAGTGGGAGCCCTACTGGCCCCCTGATTTCCGTGACCTGCTGGGGTTTATGCTGTTCTACAAGGAGGCGTAAGTGACCCCCTCAGTGGCCTTGCTGGGCTGCCACGAGCAGCAGCTGCCATTCAGAGCTGGATGTTAAACCTGCTGGATGGGCAAAGCTCTTCAGTCTCTGATTTTGTGGCTCCTGCACTAAAGTTTCCAGTGATATCCTTGTGTAAAAGTGTTCATTGAGATCCCTGAGTTGTGCACAGTCACAGTTCCTCATTTAAGAACAATCCCAACTTTAGTTATTCCTGCTGTTCTAGACACACATACTCAAACCATGGAGTTTCTCATCTCCCCACTCTCTCTGTGGAATGCTGAGGGTTTTATCCCCTTTGAGGTGGGAAGGATTCTTGTATAATCAAGGTAACCAAGCTGATTTTCATAAAACTCACAATAATCAGTCTGGATTTAGTTGTTGGGGTCATGTTGGGCACAGATCCTGCTCTGTGATGCTGTTGGAGGCCCAGGTGACAAAGCTCGCAATGCCTCCCTTTCAGAATAAATACAATGAGATAATTTTACTTTATCTGAAAGGTAAAGGGTGATAACTTCCAGTGTGTCTTTAGAAATGTTTTTAAGAGCCTGATTGAGGATTCTGTTAATTGGAGCCTTCTCTTTCCTCAAGTCCCTACCAGAACGTGACGGAGTTCGATGGCCAGGACGCCTGTGGCTCCAACAGCTGGACAGTTGTGGATGTGGATCCCCCACCACGCTCCAACGAGCCCAAAGCCCAGGCCCAGCCAGGCTGGCTCCTGAGGGGCCTGAAGCCCTGGACACAGTATGCAGTGTTTGTGAAAACCTTGGTCACCTTCTCCGACGAGCGACGCACGTATGGCGCCAAGAGCGAGATCATCTACGTGCAGACCAATGCCACGGGTCAGTGCAGCACCCCTGGGCTAAAGCCAGGCCTAACTGACCCTGCTTGGGGGTTAGCCAGGAGATTTCCCACTGCCCTGCTTTGGTAGGGAGGAATTATCCAGAAAATTTCCCACTGCCCTGGAGGAATTATCCAGGAAACTTCCCACTGTCCTGCTTTGGTGGGGAGGAATTATCCAGGAAACTTCCCACTGCCCTGCTTTGGTAGGAGGGAATTATCCAGGAAACTTTATTGAATTATCCAGGAATTATTTAGGAAATTTCCCACTGCCCTGCTTTGGGAGGGAGGAATTATTCAGGAAACTTCCCATGCTCTGCTTTGTAGGAGGGAATTCCTAAACTAGGGATGTGATTCCACATGGTGCTAATGGTCACCTCTTCCACCCAGTTTGTGTGGCCTCATTAAGATAAGGCTGGAGGAGACCTCCAGGGTGATCCAGCCCAGGCTGGAGGAGCCTGCTGGGTGCCAGGGAATGCTTGATTGCCATAGAAATGGGAATTTTCCTGTGCTGGCTCTGAGGGCAGTGCAGTGACTCTGTCTCTTGCCCACCCCACAGTTCCGTCGGTCCCGTTGGATCCCATCTCTGTCTCCAACTCCTCATCCCAAATCATCCTCAAGTGGAAGCCTCCCTCAGAGCCCAACGGGAACATCACACACTACCTGGTGTACTGGCAGCAGCAGGCAGAGGACAGTGAGCTCTATGAACTCGATTACTGCCTCAAAGGTGAGTGCCTGCTTCTCCCTCCAGCCCTTTCCCTCAGTCTCTCCCACAATTGGGGTTTTCTCTTGCTCTGGGGTCCTGCTGGATTCAGGACTGGTTTTCTGGAATCAGCTCTGTCCCTGTTCTCTTGCATTAGGTGCTGCTGCCAAGGTATGTGCAAAAGGTCTAAAAATGTTTTTCATAAAATAATCACATGTTTTTTCTTTTGGGGAATGTCCCTTCTGCCCTTGCTCCTTTTAAACTGAATTATGAGTTTAATAGCAACAATGGAGATAGTAAAGTTAAAAATTTGGGTGCTGTTAGAGCTCAGGGCCAAGTTAATTTTTGAAGGCAGCTGGTGCCTGATTTGGAATTCCTTGAGAACACAGAATTGCACTGAGGACTTCCAAAATCTCACCTGCTGCTCTGTGTTACCTGAACTAGGATAAGCAGCATCCAAGCTCCATTGCAAAACTAGCATTTTTGAATTAAATTCCTGTCAGAAAGGAGGGAACTGTTCAGCCTGGGTGTGAAATATGAGATGCCCAAATGTGCCGTGAATCCTGTGTACACTGGTTTGGGATCTTTGTGTAGGATCAAACATCTTCTGCAAAGCCAGGCACAAGTGACACTAAAACTGTTTTGTCCCAGGATTAAAGCTGCCCTCAAGGACCTGGTCTCCTCCTTTTGAATCTGAAGACCCCCAGAAGTATAACCAGAGTGAAGCTGAGGATGTCAGTGGGGAATGTTGCTCCTGTCCTAAAACAGACTCTCAGATCCAGAAGGAGCTGGAGGAATCTGCTTTCCGCAAGACCTTCGAGAATTATCTCCACAATGAGGTTTTTGTGCCCAGGTGAGAACATCAAACACGGCTTAGGGGCAGGGAAATGTAATTGAGGATTAAATAAAATTGTAATTGAGGATTAAATAAAAATACCAGCTTGGATACAGCCACATTGCCAGGCTTCCATGAGCCTGTCTAGTCCAGCTGGGTGGGGATATTGGAATCGGGAGAGCAGAGCACCTACCGCAGATCTTCCTGCAAATTGGGAAGCTCCTGCTTTCATTTCCTGTCCCTGAATTCTCCTCAGCTCAAGAATAAAGTGAGAATCCTTAACAAACAGCCTGCAGCTCATCTGGCATCAGATGATGCCAAAAATAGCGATTTTCTTTTCCTGTCTTGAAATTTTGTGGTCAAGTTTCTCATTGAGTTGCAAAGAAAGGAGAAGGGCAGTGTACCAGGCCACAGCCTCGTCCTCCAGCGTGGTATTTGTGGTCTCCCTTCACTTAGTGTGGGAAATGCCTCCAATACCATGAGGAATGCGAGTGCCTGGGTGGTGAATGTCCTGTTTGCAGTGGCACACTTGGTGTCACATTAAGTGGTGTTGAATGTCTTCACACTTCATCTGCAGCCTTGGGGAGGAAGTGCTGGGGAGCAGGGTAGGATCTGTGGTGATTTACCCTCTTCCCTCTCATGCCTTTTGTGCTCTAAATTTATTCTCTGCTTGCTGCCCTCAGCCAGCAAAGCTGCATTTGCAGCTGCCTGACAAAAGCTGGGTCACTGCACTGAGCATTTTCCCTGGGGTTCCCTGCCCTGGTGCCTGCACTCCTCACCTGGAAGCTTGAGCAGAACCCCTCATTTTGCTGTTGGTCCCCATCAGGATGAGCTTCAGTGTGCCACAGGATGCCAGGACATGACGCACTCTAAAGCAGAGGAGAACCAAGCCAAATGCAAGAGCCAAACTCCTCCTGATGCAGGCAGACAATTCTGACACTCTGATTTCTTTTTTTTTTTTTCCCTCACCCCCAATTTTATTGTGCAGCCAGGCCAGTTTCTGGGGTATGTATTTTAGGAAGAAACCAATCACCAGGATGTGCCACCTTGTCAGCCTCCTGAGGAAGCAATCCCCACATCCCATGGCCAGCTAATCCTCTAAAACAAGGCAGTGCTGGAGAGGCCTCCCTGCTGCCACGTGCCCTGCTTGTCCTCCCTGGCAGCTCCAGGCTGTCAGCACATAAATCAGAATTCTTCTTCCTGTGAATGCTGTGCCATCACCTGCTCACAGAGCCTGGCAGGGAGCAGGGAGTGTGGTTTAATTTACTTCAGGTGCTTTTTTTGTGGCTCCTGAGAGTTCAGTGACCTCTCCTGAGGTGCTGTGTGGCCTCTCCTGGAGAGCAGGAGCTTGCCAGCCACGGGAGGAATGTCAGGGCTGAGGCCAGCAGGGAACAGGAGATGCCAGGGCAGCAGAATCACAGCAGTCTCTCCCTGATATCTTCTTGTTTTCCATGTGCCATTTGTGCCCTCCTGCCCTGCTCCCAGCGATCTGATCCCTGGGCAGGATCCAGCCTCAGTGCAGGGCTGATCTCACCCTCTGGAAATCACAGTTCCTTCCCCCTGGGCATGTTGATTACCCACTCCAGGAGCCACTGTCACACCTCCTGGGGCTCAGCTTTCTCTGGCAGTGACAAAAAGCCAAACTAGAAGTTCAGGAATGCTCCTGTGCTCAGGCAGAGCTGGCAGTGCCTCACTCCAGGTCCATTTGGGGCTGAACAAAGTGGCCATCTTTGTTTGTTTGCTGCTTTGTTTCTTCTTTCCTGGGTTATTTGCTCTCATTTTGGAGGAGTTCTGCTCAGGTTGGAGCTCAGGGCTGGTCACAGGCTGCCCAGGGATGGATGTGTGGAGTCTCCATCCCTGGAGACAGACAATCAGACAATCCCCAGAAGTGCCTCCAGCCTCAGCCCTCCATAGTTCTGTGGGGAAGATTCAGAAAAAGTCCTGAGAGGCAGAGAGGAGCTCAGTGGCTGCTGTTCAGGGTGTCATTCCAGGTATTCCCTCCATTCCTTCACCACAGGAGCAAGAGCACCCCCAGTTTTCTGTCTCTCTCTATCACACACGTTTGTGCCATTCCTAATATTCTTGGGGAGCAAGATCTGAGGAATGAATCACTTTAAAAGTTATTATTTTCCTCTGTGTTTCCCAATTCAGTTAATTGTACAGACAAATCTAAAATGCTTTGGCCAGGCCAGCTGACCTGGGGCAGTTTCAGAGGTGTGGAAAAGCCTGGCTTAAGGTACCAAAGACATTTTTGGAATCCCCCAGCACAGGCCATGCTGTGTGTGCTGAGATGTCACTTCCAGCCCCCTCACACCCCTGTGAGGACAGGAGGAACCTGGACCTGAGGGTTTCACCCTGGAGCTGCTGAGATGGCCTCAATGCAAATTACACTGGAACAACTCTGAGAAAAATCAGATGTTTGAAAACACAGAGAATTTGGCAAGAAAATTGCTGCAAATCCAGGATAATAAATATGGGAAGATTGGGGATTTACAGCTTCAAAAGCTTTTCTTAACTTACTGTGACTTGAGAAGGAAAGAATTCTTGCATTTTACTCTGTGTTGCATCAGTGGTCAAATTACTGTTTTACTTGTGAAAAACAAAATTCCCTTGAACACGAGGATCAGCTGAATTCACACTGGATAAACAGAGGGTGTAGCTTTGCTTTTATGCAAACCAGGTCCTGTTTGACCATAAAGAATCCTTCCCAAGGAGGGAGGTGGCATGACCCAGAGCTGGGTCCCTGAACTCTGCCCCATCCTGAGGGGACACTGCATCACACAGGCTGAGGGAACAGCAGCTCCAAAAGGAGTTAATTAGTAATTAAGAAAGAGAAAACTTAAAACTGGAATGTGTTTGCTGAACCTGCCTGTAGGATTGATGGGGGTAGCACAGTTGGGACGGACGGAGACGAGAGATCTCGGCAGCCAGGTCGTGGAAATTGCATTTATTGCAAAGGGCCAAATGCAGGCCCCTGCTGGGAGCTGCCAGCCACAGCTCAGAGCAGGCCCCAAAGAGGGAGAGAGAGGTAAAGAGAGTGGTAAAGAGAGAATGAGAGAGTAAAAGAGAGGATCAGAGGGTGATGTTCCCGTTACAATACAATAAATCTTCTTCTGGTCTTGGAATTTGAGGTTTATTGCAAAGGGCCTGGGTGCAGGGCTCTGCTGGGAGCTGCAGCCACAGCTTGGAGCAGGGCTGAGAGGAGAGAGTGGTAGAGAGGATGAGAGGGTGAGAGAGTAAAAGGGGTAAGAGCTAAGAGAGCAAAGTTCCCGTTACAATGCAATAAATCATCTGTGTTGAATATTCTGATTCTCACTAACCAATGTAGTACAACATACAAATCTTATACCATTTCCATACAGCCTATAAGAATCACTACATTACCACACTGTGTTACATTTTAAACCCTAAAAACTCCTCTTTGGGCCCCTTCTGCCAAGCTGTAGGGTCTGCTTGGACCCTTGGGCCTGCCTGCTAGCAGAGGCTGTTGTTCTATCAAAAGGGGATTACCTCCATCTGGCCACACCATTGTTTTCCAGTTGTTCAGTAACTGAGGGATCTCAAAGCTTGCTTTCATTTCAATCTCGCTTTCAATTTCCATATTCTCAAAATCTTTTCCCAGGCAATCATAATTTATAAGGCTTTCCTGTTTAATCTTCCCCAACACCTGCCATCCTTACGTGCCATCAGGTGGATGAATATTGTGTCCTGGCTGTGAGGGTGGGCAGGCCCTGGCACAGGGTGCCCAGAGCAGCCCCTGGATCCCTGGCAGTGCCCAAGGCCAGGCTGGGCAGGGCTGGGAGCAGCCTGGGACAGTGGAAGGTGTCCCTGCCATGGCAGGGGTGGCACTGGAGGGGCTTTAAGGTCCCTTCCAACCCAAACCATTCTGAGATGATGACAACTCTGTGAATATTTGTGTTGTGTGCGGTGTTTAGGTTGAGGACATCTCAAACTCTGCTTTTGGCTGGTGCCTTTTGCTGTAGGAGGAGAAACAGCTCCAGGGAAGGTGGCAGAGACTTGTGAGAGCAAATCCCTGTTGGGGCTGGGGCTGGCCATGGCCTGGTGGTCAGAGGTGGCAGTGGAAAGTTCAGTTCAGCAGCAAAGATTTGCTTCAACAGCTTGTTACATTTTTAGAGCCTGGAGATGCCTCAAGTGTGGGTTCAGATCAGGTCACTCTTTGTACCCTTTAATAGCTGCACACGCATGCACACACACACACACAAAAAGATCATCACCCCCTTAAAATACATGGTCTGGATTTCAACTGGCATTAATTCCTTTTGTGTAACTGAATACAGTTACTGATTCACCACCTTGGTTAGTTCCTGACCTGGAATTCCCCGTGGCAAATATGTGGCAGCACATGAGAGTGTTAGATTGAGCACTTTTGGAACAGTGTTAGATTGAGCACTTTTGGTTTGGTACTGATCCCTTCTTCTTTTTTTTTTTTTTTTTCTTGCCAAGAAAATGAAATTTTTGCATGTTTCTTAATTCTGTTGAATTTATTCTGTTTGTTTGCTGACAAAACCTGATATTAAAGCTGGCTGGTGGCACTCAGGTGCAGACAGGGAAGGTGACATGGTCACACTGCAGGCGCTGGTTTTACAAGTGAAAAAATCACATTTTCAGACTGAAATGCAATAACCTGAGCAGCAACATTTGGTTAACAAAACCACATAGTGAATATGTAATCAGAATGGAGTTCTAAATGCATGCCTTGAAAAGGACTTAATAGATTTGATCTCTTGGGAAGAGGTTAAAATGCTTTGTGTATCCATCGAGGTTCAGCCTTGGAGGTGAGAGTGGCAAATATATTCCAGAGAGCTGGGACAGTGGCCTTTTGCTTTATAGATGCAAGTTGGTGACACTTGGGACATGTGGCACATCTGAGGTGACTGAATGGGGCCGTGGTGTGACCTGGTGTGCTCAGGCTGCAGCTCCAAAGCATTGCAACCCTGCCTGAGGCATCTGTGAGGCAACCTGGTACTGTTAGACTCAGCTGAGAGACCCAGGGGAACTTGAATTCTCAAGCAAACACTTGAAGCTTGGGTTGGTTTATTTTTATTTTATCTCTCTGTGTGCAGTTGTGCAGATACAGAATTTTGTAAATATGACAGTGTTCACAGGGTTTTTTGGATTGGGGAAGAGATGAGGATCTGACTCCATGTTTCAGAAGGCTTGATTTATTATTTTATGATATATATCACATTAAAACTATACTAAAAGAATAGAAGAAAAGGTTTCATCAGAAGGCTAGCTAAGAATAGAAAAGCAAAGAATGATAACAAAGGTTTGTGGCTCGGGCTCTGTGTCCAAGCCAGCTGACTGTGATTGGCCATTAATTACAAACAACCACATGAGACCAATCCCAGTTCCACCTGTTGCATTCCACAGCAGCAGATAACCCTTGTTTACATTTTGTTCTTGAAGCCTCTCAGCTTCTTAAGAGGAAAAATCCTGAAGAAAGGATTTTTCATAAAAGTTGTCTGCAACATGTAAAGATGCATGTCTTGGTTAAAAAAAAAAAAAATCCTGAATTTCTTTGTTGCTTTGCAAATATCAGGACATCTCAAACTCTGCTTTCTGGCTGGTGACTTTTGCTGTAGGAGGAGAAACAGCACAGGGAAGGCAGAGGGAAGCAGGGAACGTGGCAAAGACCTGCAAGAACAAATCCCTGTTGGGGCTGGCCGTGGCCTGGTAGTCAGAGGTGGCAGTGGGAAGTTCAGTTCAGCAGCAAAGATTTGAGTTTGGAATTTTCAGTGGCACTCAAAGTTTGTGTTTTCAGTGGCTCTCAGCTCTCCCATGTTACGTTAACCCTTCCTGCCCAGCTGGATGTGTTGGCACTGACACTGACACTAACCTGGTGCCCGTGTTGTCCAACAGGCCGTCGAGAAAACGCAGAGACCTGGGCTCCGTGGCCAACGCCACCGTGGTGTTCCCCACCATCCCAACCTCCCCCAACAACTCAGCAGCTGAGGGTGCAGAGGAGCAGAAACCCTTTGAGAAGGTGCTGTCCAAGGAGTCGCTGGTGATCTCGGGGCTGCGCCACTTCACCGGGTACCGCATCGAGCTGCACGCCTGCAACCACGACGCCCAGGAGTCCCGCTGCAGCGTGGCAGCCTATGTCAGTGCCAGGACCATGCCAGAAGGTGATTCCGTCCCTCAGCCCTTGGTGGTTCCTCCCAAAATGCTGCTTTTCCCAGAGGAGGCAGCTGCAATATGTAAGACAGGGCTGTCCGTGTGTCCTGGTGCGTGATGGTGTTCACAGGGGGTTTAGGATGAGGGAAGAGATGAGGATTTGGCTTTATGTTTCAGAAGGCTTGATTTACTATTTTATGATATATATTACAATAAAACTATACTAAAAGAAGAGAAGAAAAGGTTTCATCAGAAGGCTTAGCTAAGAATAGAATAGAATCAGAAAGAATGATAACAAAAGCTTCTGTCTCAGGCTCTGTCTGAGCCAGCTGGGCTGTGATTGGCCATTAATTACAAATAACTACATGAGACCAATCACAGATGCACCTGTTGCATTCCACAGCCGTAGATAATCAACGTTTACATTTTGTTCCTGAGGCCTCCCAGCTTCTCAGGAGGAAAAATCCCAAGGAAAGGATTTTTCATGAAAAGATGTCTGTGACACTGCTGGGAAAGGAGGATGGGTGAGGATGTGAATTTTGCCCAAAGCCATGAAGCTAAACCTGATCTTGAACTTGTTTCTAGCTAAGGCTGATGACATCGTTGGCCAAGTGTCCCATGAGCTGGTGGAGAAGAACACAGTGCACCTGAAGTGGCAGGAGCCAAAGGAGCCCAACGGCCTCATCGTGCTCTACGAGGTGAACTACGGGCGCCTTGGGGACACCGAGGTGAGAGTTCTGTCACAGCACCTTTGGGGGGAGGTTCTGGGGTCACAGCACCTTTGGGGGGAGGTTCTGGGTGCTGCAGGAGCCTCGAGGAACTCACAAGGGAGCTCTGGGTGCTGCAGGAATCTTGGGGAGCTGTCAGCGAACTCTGGGTGGTGCAGGAGCCCTTAGGAGCTGTAAGAGAGCTCTGGATGTTACAGGAGCCCTCAGGAGCTGTCAGGGAGCCCCAGGTGCTGCAGAAACCTCCAGGAAACTCTCAGGGAGCCCTGGGAGCTGTCAGGGAGCCCGGGATGCTGCAGGAGCCCCCAGGAGCCATCAGGGAGCCCCAGGAGCTGTCAGGAAGCCACAGGAGCTGTCAGGAAGCTCTGGCTGGTGCAGGAGTTTTGGGGAGCTGTCAGGGAGCCCCCAGGAGCTCTCAGGAAGGTCTGGGTGCTGCAGGAGCCCCCAGGAAACTCTCAGGGAGCCCCAGGAGCTGTCAGAGAGCCCCAGGAGCTCTCAGCCAGCCGCGGGTGCTGCAGGCTGAGCCTGGCACTGCCCTGTCCCCACAGGAGGCCCATTTCTGCGTGTCCCGCAAGCACTTTGCCAGCGAGGGCGGGCCTTGCAGGCTGCGGGGGCTGCAGCCGGGCAACTACAGCGTTGAGGATCAGAGCCACCTCCCTGGCGGGCAACGGCTCCTGGACAGAGCCCACCTACTTCTACGTGGCTGATTACTGTGAGTTCAGTTCATCTGTGGCTTCTGATCCCTGGACAGAAACTCGGGTTATTGCTGGAGGATGGGGTGGAGCAAGCAGCGAGTCACTAAATGTTTACCAAATACATCTGTTGTCAAGAACCTGAATTACTTGGAAACACATGGCTTTTGTTTATTAGTCCTCATGCTGACCAGCCCCACATTTTGATGTGAAGTTGCTTCTAGTTTTGTATTTGTCCCAATTTATTGAAGGGGGAGATTTTATTGAGGAAAAAGTTTGTATTTTGGACTTGTATATATAAATATATATAATGTCTCCAACTCTCTCTTTCTCTCCTAGTGAAATGCTCAGCCCAAATATTGCTGTTATCATTGTTCCTATTATTTTTTGCCATAATAATTGCTGGGATTATTGAGCTGCTTATGTGCTTGTGAAAAAGAGGTGAGTTCAGTTTCCTCTTGTTTTCACCAGAAACACCAAAACTTACATCCAAAAGTTTTGCTGCTTTGTTGGGAATCAGTTTTTGTTGGTTTCTAATTTCTATGTGATTGCAGCATTAATTTAAGTGCAGGAAATAGTTTGTGCCATATGGGGACAGTTTATTTGCTGCATGCTTTGGGGATTGATCAAACTGCCCTCACCTCAGAGGCTGCAGAGTGCTGAGGATTTTGTGTCTCTTCCAGACAAACTGAAGGACCAACAGGACCCCTGTATGCATCCTCCAACCCTGAGTACATCAGTGCCAGTGATGGTGAGAGCAACCAGGGCTTCTTTGTTGTCTAATCATGCAATCAGTGCAGCAGGATGGGATGGGAGTTGTTTTTGTGAGGTTTTCTGGTCCTTTTGTAGAATTCACCCCCCCTCAATCTGGCAGCACTACCCAGAGCTGCTGTGAGAGTGTCTTTCAGAAGATGCTCTGTCACTGATATATTTTATGAAAAATCCTTTTGCTAAATCTTTTCTCCTGAGAAGCTGAGAAGCCTCAGAAGCAAAATGTAAACAATAATTATCTGCTGCTGTAGAATGCACCAAGTGCATCTTTAATTAACCCGTGTAAGTTATTTTTACTTGATAACCAATGACAGCCACCTGTGTCAAAGCTGTGAGCAGTCACAAAATTTCCCTTTCCTTCCCTTCTTTCCTTTCCTTTCTTTCCTTCCTTTCCTTCCTTTCCTTTCCTTTCCTTTCCTTTCCTTTCCTTTCCTTTCCTTTCCTTTCCTTTCCTTTCCTTTCCTTTCCTTTCCTTTCCTTCCTTTCCTTTCCTTTCCTTTCCTTTCCTTTCCTTTCCTTTCCTTTCTTTCCTTTCCTTTCCTTTCCTTTCCTTTCCTTCCCTTTCCTTTCCTTTCCTTCCTTTCCTTTCCCTTCCCTTCCTTCCCTTCCCTTCCCTTCCCTTCCCTTCCCTTCCCTTCCCTTCCCCCTTCCCTTCCCTTCCCTTCCCTTCCCTTCCCTTCCCTTCCCTTCCCTTTCCCTTCCCTTCCCTTCCCTTCCCTTCCCTTCCCTTCCCTTCCCTTCCCTTTCCCTCCCTTCCCTTCCCTTCCCTTCCCTTCCCTTCCCTTGCCTGTCCCACCTTCTGATAAAATCTTTCTCTATTCTTTTAGTCTAGTTCTAATATACCATTTTCTTTTAATATAACATACATCATAAAATAATAAAGCCTTCCAAAACATAAAGTCAACATTCTCACCGCGTCCTGAGCCCGCTGCAAACAGCCCCACAGTGCTCAGCTAGGTTGTCCCCCTGTGCCCCACAGTTTATGTCCCTGACGAGTGGGAGGTGCCTCGGGACAAGATCACGCTGCTGCGGGAGCTGGGCCAGGGCTCCTTTGGGATGGTGTACGAGGGCATCGCCAAGGACATCGTCAAGGGAGAGCCCGAGACGCGCGTGGCCGTCAAGACGGTGAACGAGTCGGCAGCCTGCGCGAGCGCATCGAGTTCCTCAACGAGGCCTCCGTGATGAAAGGCTTCAGCTGCCATCATGTGGTAAGTGCTGGGCGCCTCAGCACGCAGCTCTGCAGTGCCTGCAGAGCCCAACCATCAGGCTGGCCTCAGCTGATCCATCAGAGCTGGGATCTCTCCCTGCTGGATTCCACGTTCTGCCCAAATCGTTTCACTGCTGCTCTTTTTAAACCTCTCAGCCTGACAAGGCCTGGTTTCACCCTCTGTTTGGACACAGCCTCAAAGGAATTTCTCATTTGTTTTCCAGGTTCGCCTCCTGGGAGTGGTCTCCAAGGGACAGCCTACTCTGGTGGTCATGGAGCTGATGGCACATGGGGATCTCAAAAGTTACCTGCGCTCTTTGAGACCCGAAGCTGAGGTAAAACAGGAGAGAGGGAGTCTGCTGTGGAACAGGGACTTGATTTGTCTTGTGGGCTTAGTTGTGAATTGCAGCCCCGAGATATGTGAACGAGTCAGAGCTCTTCAGTTTTTGGTCTTGAAGTTGTTTATTAATTCTGATCTATAAAATTTTCTTTCTGTCCAGCCGAGGTCTGCTCAGCAGGGCAGCCACAGGCACTCTGACTGCCCTCGGGGCAGTGATGTCTTTTTATACTGCAAACTACATATAACATATTTACAATTACTTTACAATACCTATCACCTATGTTAGACAGTGCACTTCTATTCTAAACCAATCCCAAAGTGCCAGCATCACAGCAGAAATAGAGGTGGAGAAGAAGAAGAAGAAGGAGGACTGGACATGCCCAAGTCCCTCCATCTTGTCTCCAAAACCCCCATTCTAAAAATCCTAAAATCTACCTTTTCACCCTGTGATAATTTTATTATTACATTGTTTAAATTTCTGTGACTTTCAGATCCTCATACAAAGCTGGTAATTTGCTCCACAGGTCCTAATCAAATCCCCAGGTGTTCTGGGCTGTGTGCCAGGGTCTCTGAGCCCCCTGGTAGGGTCCCCAGCAACTCTGGATACCCAGAGGGATGTGCTGAGTTCTGACAGATTTGGAGTTTAATACTTTTTAATCTAATGACTTTAAGCTGAAAAGGGGTAGATTTGATGTGATTTTGGGAAGACATTCTTGGCTGTGAGGGCGGGCAGGGCCTGGCACAGGTTGCGCAGAGAAGCTGGAAGTGTCCAAGGCCAGGTTGGAAGGTTGGAGCAGGGTTTCCTGCTCATGACAGGGAGCTGGATGATGTTTAAGGTCACACCTAACCCACACCTTTCTGTGGCTGTGATTTTTCCTGGCAGAATAACCCCGGGCGGCCGCCCCCGACGCTGAGGGAGATGATCCAGATGGCGGCGGAGATCGCCGACGGCATGGCCTACCTGAACGCCAAGAAGTTCGTGCACAGGGACCTGGCAGCTCGCAACTGCATGGTGGCAGAGGACTTCACTGTGAAAATAGGGGGTAGGTGCTGCTGGTCCCTCCCAAGCCAGGCCATTCTGTGATCAGGAGATGGTTCTGTGCGTTGTGTTTGATGTAAAAGCAAATTGGTAAAACCAAAGTGTCGAACATGGGTGTTCCTCGCTGCCTGCCTTTGGGAAATTGCAGCACTTCCCTCTGTTTCTTCCCTGTGACAGAATTGTGTGGACTTCAGTAAGAACAAATCTCCTGTAGAGCCAGAGCAGCTTTTCTCACCTTCTCTATTCTCCCCTTCTCTATTCTCCCCTTCTCTATTCCCTATACTTTTAGGACCTCTGTCCCAAAGGTTCATTACCTTTCCAGCTTAAACTACCTGGGTTTGTCTCACTGGTCTTTGCTTCCATGAGAATTAAGACAAAGAAGGAATTGGGTACAACAAACCCACTGCTGATAATCCTGTCATTGGGTCAGGTGGCTTTTAAAAGTAATTTAACCCAGTTTTTAACCCAAACTCTTTTAGTAATGAGTAAATACAACATTTCAAAATAACCTGGAACCCCACGGTAGGAGATGATTCCGAATCCTGGGAGAATTAAGATACAGACTTCTGGATGGCTGAATAATGAGAAAAGGTGCTGGTATAGAACAGGGTCTCCTCCCCCTGCAGGGTCGAAGAATGTGGTGTTGAAGTTATGGTGATTTTATGTGGTGATTTTTTTATGTGGTGATTTTTCAGAGCTCTCTGGAGTTAAAGCCAGGGCAGTGTGATTTCAGACAAAGGGAGCTCTGTTTTACTTAGAGAGGATGACTAAAAATAATGTTTAGAATAGAAGCTGTCACCAAAAAATTTAACTCTGGAGTCTCTGTTGTGACTCCTTAGGGAAAAAAATGCAGGAAAAGGGAAATGTTTTGACCATTAATCACGAGGTGACAGATGACTGCAGGCTGGGCTTTGGCAGTGGGGGGAAGGCAACATCCATCTGGAGATGCTGCACAGGAGAAGCAGGATGGAGGGAGAGGAGTTTAACACATCCCAATTGCTTCCCTCAGACTTTGGGATGACCAGGGACATCTACGAGACGGATTATTACCGCAAGGGGGGCAAGGGGCTGCTGCCCGTGCGCTGGATGGCCCCTGAGTCGCTCAAGGACGGGGTGTTCACCACCTACTCCGACGTGTGGTAAGTTGTCCTCTGCCATCCCAGATGCATTCCAGCTCAGGAGCTCCTTGTTTTAGTTTAAACTGTCTTGCTCAGAGCACAGACAAAACAAAACCGTTGTTTTGAAACACTTCCATGAAAATATAGCCGTGTTGTTTAGAAGTTCATTTTCCAAAATAACTCCAGGATGTTTTGTTCTCACCAGGAGATTTCTCTCTCCCTTAGGTCATTTGGTGTTGTCCTTTGGGAAATAAGCAGCTTGGCAGAGCAGCCGTACCAGGGACTCTCCAACGAGCAGGTGCTGAAGTTTGTCATGGATGGAGGATACCTGGATCAGCCAGACAACTGCCCAGAGAGGCTGTAAGTGCCAAGCAGGGACAGCCAGCCCAGCTGCACTCTTTGCCTGGAGTGTGGCCCACAAAGATGGCCTGACCTGGGCCACCTCTTAACCCTCTTTGACTGGGGAGGACAAAACCAGACTTTAGTGAGGCATCTCCCACAGAAATTCCACCAAAGTGTCATGAAGTCTCGGGGGCTGCAGGACTTAGTGATCCAAGTCCTTAGTGATCCAAGGAAGGGGCTGCCCAGGGAAGTTTGGAGTCCCCATCCCTGGAGGTGTCCAAGGAAGGCCTGGATGTGGCACTCAGTGCTCTGGGCTGGGGACAAGGTAGCAGTGGATGAAAGGTTGGACTTGATGATCTTGGGAGGTCTTTTCCAACCTCAGTAATCCTGGGATTCTGAGTGAGGAGTCACACTGGAGCAATTGTGAGGGAAAGCAGCTCTGGCTGGGAAAGGAAGAACGGATGTTAACTCTCTGGTTCTGGTAGCCTCTTCCCCCAGCTGTTTCTGGCCAAAACAGCACTTCCAGAGTCATAAAATAAACATGTTTTGTGAGTATCCCTATGAAAAAAGCCTGCTGTGCTGGACATTTGTCTGATGGCCAGTTACAAACTCCAGTTTGAGACTCTGTTTGTATTTGTGAGTTGTTTCTCCATAGTGTCTGATAACATGTGACCTCTTGCTGCAGGCCTTTCTTTTGGGTGGGATGTTTACAGGACCTCTGTCCTCTGCCCAGCCTCCCATTTTCCTTGAAGTTTTAGGAGCTTTGTTATCTTTCAGGCTGAGTTAAAATTAAAAGGGAATTAATTAAAAAAAGGATGACCTGGCTGTAAGTGCATGTGCACACACACACACAGAGGCTGTGAACCACAGCCCTGTTTGCTTCAGCAGCCAAGTTCAGAACAATTGAAGGAATCGGAAGGAATTTTTAATCTAGACAGAAATAGAGAAAAAGGAGTGTCAGGATCTGCAGGCAGATGTGGAGGCTGGAAAGAGAACAAACAACCTGGGGTGTCAGAGGGGTGGTGTGGGTGGAGGGGGGTTCTGCCATGGGCGCCAGGCTTGCTGTGCACGTGGGATTGTTTGTGCTGCCCTGACTGTGCTCTGTGCTGCTGCAGGCACAGCCTGATGCAGATGTGCTGGCAGTACAACCCCAAGATGCGCCCCACCTTCATCGAGATCATCGAGATGCTGAAGGAGGACTTGCACCCCAGCTTCCATGAGGTCTCCTTCTTCTACAGCGAGGAGAACAAACCTCTGGAGACCGAGGAGTACGAGATGGACTTCGAGAACATGGAGAGCATTCCCCTCGACCCCTCCTCGTACTCCCAGAGGGACAAAGCGCTGGGGAGGGACAATGGACCCTCCATGGCCCTCAAGGGCAACTACGAGGAGCACATCCCTTACACTCACATGAACGGTGGCAAGAAAAACGGGCGGATTCTCTCCATGCCCAGGTCAAGTCCTTCCTAACACTTCCTGTTTGGCCCAAGGGTTGTGTCTGCTTTTTTCCCCTCCCTCCACAAATCTCAGGACTCTTGTTATTGCTGCCACAGTGTATGACACACATCTACAAACTCTTCAGATTTTTAATCATCTTACAATGAATTTTTTTTTTTTTTTTTTTTTGCCAAGTTGACTGGTTGTCAGTGGACTTATCTGTGAACATAAATGGAAGAGGTTTCCATGGCTGCTGTCCCTTCTGTAACCATGGTTTCACAACAGGAAGTGACCGTGTGAGTTCAACTGAAGGAGAAGCGTCCGCGTTTGCCAGCAGAAGACGTGAAGTTCTCTGGTGCCTGAGCTCCAGCCCAGCAGCGCGGAACAAGAGATTTCCAGTAGAATTCCAGGCTTTTCAGGCAGCCTCTCCACTACAGCTGAAGGATTCAGCACATCAGTCAGATCCTCAGATTGACCAATAGCTGCTGCTTTCATACTTTGTTTTTTTTTCAAGGGGTGGAGGCCCCGGGGTGCGTGCGTGGGCGTGTGTGTGTGCGTGTGTGCAGTATCAACATGTGGGGTGTACCCGATAGCAAAAGAGACATTTCTGGTTTTGTACACAACTTACAGCGCTTTCAGGCACATGGTGGGATTCTTGGGGTGTCCTGCACAGGGCCAGGAGTTGGATTTGATGATCCTGGTGGGTCCTTTCCAACTCAGCATACTCTATGATTCTCTGTTCTCACAGGAGCTTTCCTCTTCTTGGAAGTGTGTACTTATCTTTTTTCCCCATTTCCCTGGAGGGACTGAATCCTAAACAGATTATTTTTATACTGAGGACTCTTGAGAGCAGGTTTTCTCTCATTAACAAATGAGGAAAACGTGCTGGGAGCTAAATGAGCAGAACTCTGAGATTTGTGGGTACTTTCAAGACCAAACGAAGTAGGAGTCCCCTGACCTGAGACACGGAGTTTTCTGTCCTTGCAACATTGAGTATATATATTGTTTGTTGTAACATATTTAAAGATGTCTTTAGTTTAAATTTTAACTTCATATAAATTATTGACTGTTTATGATCCTTTTGGGGCGGGGAGAGTTTTTGGGGGATTGTTTGGTCTTAAAGTGGTCCAAAGATTTCAGAATGAACTAATTTTAGCCTTGCAGGAGCGATGAAGCACATGTTCAGTTCAGACTTGACAAGGCTTTGTAATAGTTTCATGATTTATACAACACAGTCAGCTGGCTCCAGTCGAAGCCCCATCTTGGGTGTTGGGAGCTGAAGGACACAGAACATCCTGGCCTTGAGTCCTGCTCCTCCTCTGCCCCCGTGTCCCTCGCTTTGCCTTCGTGCCGCAGCTGCAGCCGGCGAGAGAGGACGAGCACGAGCTGGAGCTGAGGAAGGAGAGAAGCACAAAGCTCTGGGCTCTGCACCCTGGAGGTGACTGTGGTTTGCTGCCTCTCTGCTGCTGCCAGGCCTCTCCAGCCTTGTGTTCCCCGAGATTCCCACTGCAGAACTCCTGGGATGTCAGCGCTCGCCGTCGGGACTGTGCTTTGTCATGCTGGCGTTGAAGAATAATGATGAAACTCAACCAGGGCTGGTAGCATGGAGCTGACAGGAGCAGGGGAGGAAGATGATGGATGTCACAGGCCCATGGCATGCAGGAGGTGCTGAGAGATGCTCAGTCCTTCACTTCTCCTCCTGGAGAAGTCCTGGATGTGTTTTGTGCTCTGTACCAGGACAAAGCGAGGTGCCCTGGCTCGGGAGGGCAGAACGCTGGGCTGGGCAGTGCCTGCAGCCCGGGCAGTGCCTCCAGCCCGGGCAGTGCTGCTGCTGTGAGCGAGGCAGAGGGGCTGCAGTCCATGGGGATGCAGCTGGTGCTGGGAACCTCTGCCCCCAGCTGCTTCTGGCCAAAACAGCACTTCCAGAGTCGTAAAAGAGGGCACAACAGACTGGGCAGCACCAGGAGCTGTTGGGCCCTTTGCTGCTGGAGGCTGATGGGTTTGGCCCAGGTGGAGGGTACAGGTTGCTCCACAAATTTTTGGGTGGAAAACACAGTCCAGACATGGGTGAGAACCTTTGGATTTCAAAAGGCCTCGTTTACATTTCTTCTGCTTTACAAAGTTGTAACTGTTTAGCAGCTCTATACTACACTGCAGGAAAGAAGACATATTCTCACACTTTTCTAAGGAAGAGAAGTTTTTCTTATTAGAATTTTTTATTTATTTTAATATATAAAACACTGTAAAAAAAAAAAGCAACAAACAATTAGTTTTCTTAAACACACAGAACATGTAAATTTGTATCCGCAAAATCTTGGCAGGTGGATGTGGTGGGATTATTTTTGTCCTGTTCTGGTGCAGTCTACCTCAGTGTTTCTTAAGGATATTTTTTAATACTACACACCTCTAAACCTGTTTAAATATTCTGGTCTGGACCTATTGTGGATCAGGGAAAATCAGTATCAGCTGATTCCAATACCAGGGACCATTCATGAAGGGAATGGGAAGGAGAATGGCCCATCACTGTTGATCCCTAATCTGAACAGTAGTGGCCAATGAACCCATTTACAAATTTGGATCTGATCTCATCCCTTAGTTCTGTTGTGATTAAAAAAAAAAAAAAAAAAAAAAAAAAAAAAAAAAAAAAAGAACAAAAAATCCATTTAAATGTTTGGACTTTAGTGAACTCATGACCTAAAAGGAGCAGGCTGCTTCCTCCTGGATCAGCATGTGCCAGCATGGAGCAGGGACTGGGACCAGCCCTTGCTGTTGGGGTTGCATTGGGGTGGCTTGGTCACTGCTCTTCTTGCTGTGCACAGGTGACCCAAGGTCCTGCCAGTGACCTCCTGAAACAAACCTTTCCCAGCACACCCTTGCTTTGATACCATTTCCAAGGGCAGTGATCATAACTGTGGGAGTAGAAGAACTTTAACCTGAAGGAACATTGGAACCTTGTATTGGTGTGGCTTTTCCCCGTGGTTGATACTGGTTGGCCCTGTGAGTACACATGGTTTGAACACTCGGATGGCTGAGCCAGGGAGTGTGTGCTGCTCCATGGACAGGCAGTCCCCTCCCGTGGCTCAGTGTCACCTTCACCCTGCACCAAACGGAGCAGTTGTTTGTACCCAGCACTGTGTGAAGGTCACTCATCCTTCCTACCTTGTGCCCAGGGGAGGGAAGGCGTGTGGTACCGGTGGGGAGGGTATCGTGTTTCTCCTCTGTTAAACAAATAACACTAGTGGTTGCTGCTCGTGGCTGCTACAGATCACATTCAGCTGTAGAATTAAGAAGAATAAATGAACATCACCCGCAAAGCCCAGCTCTCACTGCTAGAAAATCCTTCCTTGGCTCACAGCCGACACTTCGGTCTCTGCTGCTGGAAGATCCTCGTCCCAGGGATGCCCAAATGCCTCACTTGGATCTCACTGATTTCTGCTCAGAGAATTCCTGCAAGTGGAGACTCAAGTGCTATGGAAACCTCTGGGGTGCTGCCAGGGACCCCAGGCTGGGCAGGGGGGCTGTGCTGAGCCTTCCTTGGGGGAGCTGCTGCTCTTTGCTCCGGCCACATCCTTATGGGGCAGGATTCCCCAGCTGCAGTGGAAGCTCCACACTTGCTGCTCCTGCTGCTGCTTAGGAGGAACCAAACACTGGTGCAGGAGAGCAGGTGGGATGGCTGGAGGAGGGCAGCCAGCAGTGGGAAGCTCTTTCTTTCCTTGCATTAATATTTGTTGGAGGGTTGGCTCCTGCCCTTTGTGGGCAGAGAATGCCCCACTCACAGCATGAGGCAGCAGGACAGACCCCTCAGCCTGTCCAGGAGCAGCTGGAGCCTCCTGGGCACACTCTGGCACCAGAAATTCACTCTGGTGAATCAGGAGGAGCAAGAAGCTGAGCTCTGCTGAGCTTTCACTGAGAAAACATCTGAAGTGTGAGGCTGGAGAGGTTTCTCAAAAAGGTTTCCACATTAAACTCAATTGCCACTTCCTGAACGGCTCTTGCCAATCTGGAACTTCTCTGGCAGGCCAGCACAGCACTGCAAAGCTTGGCTGCTGGGTTAGGAACGTGTCTGTCTTGGCTGCTTGTAAATACTCTATTGTGTTGTAAAATAGAAGAGCTCAGACATAAACTCTGTGCCAGCACTGGGTTGGGAAAGGTGATGGGAACTAGACCACGCTGCAGCGATGATGGTAAAGCAGCTGTGTGGGTATCAAGAGGCTGCTTTTAGGTTGCTAAAGGGTACTCTTAATTTATGGGTAGTTTTATCTCTTTCCTCCTAAATTTGTATTATAGCGATGGGACACTTTGCTTAATTTTAGTCTGTTGGCTATGGTGTTGGTATCTCTTTGGAAAAAAAAAAATCTCAAAAGTCGCTTCTTGTGTTACTGAGCTGACTGTGCTGAAGGCAAATAGGAAATGACAGGAGGGAGAAGGGTGCTGAGCCTCTGCTTTAGAGGAGGGAGGGAGGGAGGCAGTCGAGTTCCCTCTCAAAACCACTGTGACACAAAGACGGACCCTGAGGTGTCCTGGGCCCTTCCCGCTACCAAGACTGGAACCTTGTTTGACAAGTCAGAACGTGAAATATCTTTGTGCCATAAAACCTTACTGTCAAGGCTGTGCCAGGTGCTCCCATGATCTGTGTGGGATGGGCTCAGAGCCTGGAGGGAGCTCAGAACTGCAGATGATCCCTGAGATCCTCTCGGAACCCCGGCCCTGCCCAAGGCGCCGCCGCCCCTCGGAGTGTCCTGTGGTCCAGGGAAAGGAACTGCTCAATGGGTTGGAATCAAGAAATAGTTACTTCGTGAAATTCAACGTAAGATTAGTTTGGTATTTGTATGAACTTAATGGAATTTGGCCTTTTTATTACCTTCTGCTTGGCTCTGTGTTCCCTCTGCTTGGATTCTGTCCGTGAGTGTCGGTGTAAAGCCTTGACGTGTTCAGCCTCGTTAGGAGCATCACAAGAGTGAAGCCAATCATCCAGCTGACTTTTGGAGGAACCTGACTGTTGAAAAGCAACTCTAAAGTTAACCATTTTTAGCAAACCTGCTGTCATTAAATGTGTATTTCTTTTTAAAATGAATTTGCTTGTCCTTCTCAGAAGGAAGCACTTATTCTTGCAGTTTGGGCAAATTCACTGCAGCACAATGCAAGCTGTAAGGGGACAGGTAGAGAAATGACTTTTTAAATATTGTATAATAAAGTTAGTATTAACTCCTATGGTGTTGTTACTTTTTTGCCAATAGATTTGCAATCAGCCAGAAATTCTGTTCCTGGTAGTGGTTTTATTCCCACTCCAGTGTTCCAACTGGTGGTGTTAAATAGTTTCCTTTCTCAGCGCAGAAAGATCCCTTGGGAACAGGGTCTGGTGGCTGGGAGGAGCTGGAATAGTCCTGGCAGCTAAAGAGGAGCCATCACCATCAGTGGAGATTAAATATGGGCTCTTAGCTGAGCCCCAGCCCCTGGTCAGTCCCAGCAGCACCAGTAAATCTTGAGCTGAGGGCTCTTTACCTGAGAGCTCTGAGCTGGGCTCAGCACCAAAGCTCTGTAAATCCAGACTCTCCCAGCAGCATTCCAACGCTTCCACCATCCCCATTTCCAAGTCTTTTCCCTTAATCAAGTCCCTTGAAAACTGATGGAGAATTTTAGAAAGGCCACCTGTAAATCTGCAGAGGTAGAGTGTTGTTTGAGCAGGAAAAGCATTACCATTTGCTTTAGTTAGGGGAATGATTTTATTTTTGGATTATCAGCACTGGTTTGTATTTGAGGACCCTCAAGGATGGGGGAACTGGACATCAGCTTAATCCAACACAGCCCAAAGCAAACGCTTTCTGCTTCACTTAAATAAACCACAGATGGTTTCAGTTACATGTTAGGTGATGTTCTGTGAAGTCTTGAGGTTTTTATTTTTTTCCCCAGTTCATTCTTGCTGCTCCCACCTTTCTCTCTGCGTATCTAAGGTTCCAGAAAACAAATAGTACTGCAGATACCTCTTGTTTGAAATAAAGGATCAAATGTGCCATGATTTTTTTAAAAAGGAAGAAAAAAGAGAAAAACCTTCCCCCTTGATTTATTTTTTCAGTGTTTTCATATCTAAGAGCCAAGCAGTGACATGTACAGAAAATCTTTGAATAGTAAAAAGAAATCCTTGCTGTGTGTCGGAATATTGAACAATTAATTGTTTATATTAAAATTCTGAATAAATTATCCAAGAATAACTGTTCATTTTGTGTCTGCTGTCTGTGCAGCACTGAAGGCTGCTTTGCTGTGGAGAAAGCAGTAAATTTGTACCTTAGAATAAGTTGCAAAATAAATGGTGTTAAGGAAAAAACCAAAACCCACAGCTCAAGCAACTGTAGGCTTGTAGTGTGAAGGCAGTGGAACTGCTCTACCTGATGGCTCTGGTGATCCCTGTCCTCACCTTTGGACTCTGGGTGATGCCTTTGATGCCATCAGGTGAACTTTGGTGCCAGGGTTCCTTCTGGAGCACGGAGAGCTGTGGCTCTGTGATGTAATTTGTTATTTCCTGGGCACGGAGCAGGTGCTCCCTCCTCGGAGGGAACAGACTCCTCCCTCCCTGCCGGTTTTAAAGCATCAAAGGCAGAGGATCGGCCCCACCCCGTCCTGTGGTGGAGCTGCTCTAACTGGGTGTGCCCCAGGAGCCTCCTGCGCTGCCCAGGCCCCTCTGGGGGTGTTTCTAACTTAAACCTGGTTTTATTTCACCAGAGCCAAGATTTCCCTCCTGATGGGCTGCACCAGCGAGGTGAGGGCTGTTCCTTCCTGTCAGGGAGTTGTGCAGAGCCTGAAGATCCCCTCGAGCCTCTTTTTCTCCAGGCTGAGCCCCATTCCCAGCTCCCTCACAGGACTGAATCTTCAGCCCCTTCCCCAGCTCCGTTCCCTTCTCTGGACCCCCTCCAGTCCCTCCATGTCCCCAGTGAGAAGCCCAGAACTGGACACAGCACTCAAGGCTCCACCAGTGCCATTTTTTTTTTTTTTTTCCTAAGCCTATCCAGGATTCTCTCACTGTGAGAATGATCATAAACAAACTGGTATTTTAAGATGTTTCAGAGTTGTTTCTTCTGGCACAGGCTTGTTCTCTGGGGATCCTAAAATGCAAAAATAAACAAAGCCACAAAACTTGAACTTGCTGTCCCGGGAGGTTTGCTTCCCTCTGGGCTCTCTGGGATGCTGTGGGGAGGCTGCTGAGGCTCAGACTGCCCTTGTGCCATTATCCCTCATCACTCTTCCAGGCAGCCTGCACAGCTCAGCTTTGGCATCCCCCAGGCTGTGTCAGACATGTGTCAGGAGGGAAAGAGCTCTTGTCCTTGTTTGAGCCAAGGACAACTCACCATTCCATCAGCCAGAGCAGCTGCCTGGTGTTTAGGAGCTGCCCTGATCTCTGATGCTCATCGAGCTCTTGTGGACTTCAGAGAAATTAAACCTTAATTCCTCTTTGCTCTTGTGGTTTCCTGGAGCACAGGGTAATTGCTATTCTAAATGCTGCCAAAGCTGCGGTCTCTGAGTAATTGGAGTGTGAGTGGTTCTTGTTCTGATTAGGGTTTGGCTGGGGCTGATGAGTGCTCGGGGCTCTGGGATGAGGAGCGTGTGTGCCTCAGCCCACGGGGCTCGTTGGGAAGGAGAGAATGGCTGTGCCAACAAACCCGAGCCTGGACGTGCCAGGGGCTCTGTCTGCTGGCCAAGAGCAGGGCAGGGGCTCTGCTTGGAGCTGAAGCCTTTGTCTCTGTCCTGTGCAGGTGAATATGGTCAGTACAGGTGCCAAGAGCAGGGCAGGGGCTCTGCTTGGAGCTGAAGCCTTTGTCTCTGTCCTGTGCAGGTGAATATGGTCAGTACAGGCATTTCTGTGCTATGCCATCACTTCACCCTGTGCAAAACAAACCTGCTGGGCTTTGTGGTCCCTGTTGCTCCACAAGGCCAAACCATGACAGCAAAGACCAAGGACTCGTTAAGAGGAGCCCTGTGTAGGAGGCTAATGAGCCATGGTGGAAGGAGCCCGCGGGCTGGGCTGGGTGTGTGGGGTTCTCAGCGCACACACAGCGGTTTTTCCCCGAAGGGAACAGGAAGCTGTTGCCTCAATAGCTGCTCCTCGCAGCCATCGTGACTTCAGGGCTGCCGGGGCCCTGCAGCGGCTGCCTCAGGGTCCAGAGCCCTCCTGGTGGCTTTGCTGGACCCTTGCAGAGCCCGGAGCCCTGTGAGGGTGGGTTAAGCAGCACTGGGGCACGGTGGTGGGAAGGGCAGCATGGGGGAGGTGGGTTTGTTTGTGCTCTCAGAAAGGGGAAGCGGTGAGAGGGCTGAGCCAGCGGCCCCCGTGAGCAAACCGCCCTCATGGCCGCTGCTTCCCCCGTGAGGCTCCGCTTCTCGCTCTGCTCCAGCGGCTGCAGGAGAAGCCACGGCTGTCAGATGTGAGGATCCTGCACGAGGAACCCGCCACAGAGATGCCTCCAGCCCTCAGGGTAAGTGGCTCTGTGCACAAGCTCCATCCCACGGCAGCGGGGTTGTCACTCACCTTCCTCAAGGCCTTGTGAGGAAGCAGCTTGTCGTGAAGCCAAAAGTCCCAGGGCTGGGTTTGGTGCAGCTTCAGTGCAAAACATGGGCTGGGGAGGCTCAGCCTGCACGGGGGTTTGCTCTGCTGTGAGTGAAGAGGAGGAGATGAGGTCAGGATTTAACCCCCAGGTGCCATCATGGTGGGCTCTGGGGCAGTGCTGGGCTTGCTGGGCACCCTCTGGGTGCTGCTCTTGGCTCCTGCTGCTGCTGTGCCATGGCTGAATGTTTGCAAAGATGCCCTGGCACTGCCCACAGCTGGGTTTGGGCTGTGCACAAGAGGGGTCCATGCCCAGGACCCCCAAATTCCACTCTGGACTGGGCTGGTCCCCAGTGTTATCCGGGAGATAGAAGCAGAGGGGATGTAGACAGGGCTGTACTGGGCAGGTGACACTTTGGGGTTTGTGGCCAGGCAAGAAAAATGCTTTGTTGACGCCTGCTTTTGGGCATCACCAGCCCAACCTGGGCTTCAAGCTGTGGAGGTACCTGTGGCCATTCCCAAACTGGCTGGGCTCTGCTCACTGAGGCCACAGGGAGGAGTTTTGGTCTGGCTCCAGAGACCAGCATCTGCACTGGGGTAAAACCTGGCTTCTTCAGCCTAACTGAGGGGTTGGGAGCAAAGTTTGGAGACTGGGATGTGGGACTGGTGCCAGCTGGGAGCAGTGGGTTTGGAAGGGTAGGGAGTTTGGTCTCTTGGGGCAGTTTGAGATTGGTCCCACCTTCCTCCCTCAGGGAGAGCTGAGGAGGGCTTGGAGAAATGCCCTTGCCAGGGGACTGGGACTTGCTGTGAGCTGCAGGATGATGCTGATATTGAGGATAGACAGGATGTCTTGCAGTTCCTTGCAGAGGCTCTGCCACAGCACTTGAAAATGAGAAAAAAGTGTAAATAATGAATCTTCATAAATGTCTTGTAAAGACAGCAAGCCTTGTCAGTATCGACTCTGACCCTTCACTGAAGGTGAAAGTGACTCTTAGCCAGGTGAGAAGTGCCTGAAAGTGCTCACAAAGTGTCTGTCATGCTCGCAGCCATGAATGGAGCAGGGAGGTTTTGGCAGAGGGGCTGTGCTGTGTTAACAGCTTGTTTTCTGTTTCTGTCTGCAAGCCTGAGCAGCACTCGGGGGCTGCGTGTGCCCCGAGGCCACTAATCCCCAGGCCCAGCTGCAGGAAATCCCTGACCTGCCACACAGGTGGGAATGCCAGGGACCAGGAATGCCTCTCTGGCTACAGCCTCCATCAGCTGATACTTCTGACAAAACACTTGGCTGCTCCGCTCCCCCCTTGGCAGCCCCTGGGCTGCAGCCTGCAGCGCTGCCTTAGAGCGCGCTGAGCTCTGCCGTGCTCCGTGCCGGCGTCTCCTGCTCGGGGCTGCACCTTGCCCGGGGCTCCCAAATGTCAGACTCGCTGCTCAACCACTCCTGGCCATCGTTTTCCAAGCGCTGGAAGAAGAGATGGTCCTTTAAGCGAGGTAATGGCCTGTGGGGACAGGGGGCTGAGGGGGCTGTGGCAGGGACAGCTTGTGCTGGACTGAGCAGGTACCAAAGAACCCCGGGGGCACAGGCAGAGCTTGTTTGGAGGTGCCCCCTCTTCTCCCTGCATGGGACACAGCCTTAAGCGGTGGTTAACACTTTTCCTTGCATTTAATCTTCTTTTCAAGGCACATAACTGCCTCCAGGAGCTGGGTAATGGGTTAAATATCAGCCTTTTGGTTTTGTAATAAGTTTGTTTCGTGGCTGGAAGTGAGCTGGATGTCCCGGTGCTTGCAGACAGCTGTCTCTGCATGCTGCCTGGCCAGAGCTTGGTGTTTGAGCAGATGTGGGGGAAAAGACTCCTTCAGTCTTTCAGTGAGCCCCAGTGTCCGGAGCCCTGGCGGTTTGGGTGGCCCTGGCTGGGCTTCGCTGTGTCCAGCAGCAGGGCTGGGAAATGGCAGCAACTGGTGTCAACTGGCCTCATTTCTGCATGTGGTGCCGTGACTTGGAAGAGGGAAGTGAGAGCCCCAGGAAGCAGGACATTTGCAGTCCTGGAGGAGCCAGACACTTGTGTCCTTGTGAGCAAACGCTGCCTTCAGGCTGATGCTTTTGGGTACCTTTACCTGCAGCATCAGAGCTTCTGCTCCTCTTTCTCCTTTGTTATTCCCCACCCATTCCCAGTTCTCTTCTGGTGTGGATGTGCAGGAGACCAAGATCCAAAGTGAACAGTTTGGGGGAAGGTTAATTCAGAGCAGGACGCAGGGGGTCCTGCAGGCTCTGATGTGTGGTGAGCCCCAAGCCCCAGCTGGGTACCCCACTCCAGCCATGCCTGCTGAGGGGGTTGTGGGCTGGCTGGGATCACTCAGGTGAGCTGATTTCACTAACAAATGAATCAGCCTCACTGTGCTCCCAAGCACTGAGTGCTTTGCAGACAGCCCGGGTGCAGCCAGCTCCCTGCAGCAGGTGCTTGCAGAGCAGTTTGTCCTGCTGGGGCTTGTGCTTGGGCACAAAATGCTCAGGTCTCACTCAGCCCCTCTCCCACACTGATATTCTGTAGTGTGGCACTCACTGGTCCATGTGGGCCCTTCCCTCAGTGCCCCTGCCACTGCAGGAACCTGCCCAGTGACCTGGAGGGAATCAGAGGGGCTGCAAACCCCTCAGCCCTGCTGAGAGACAGCAGGGAACTGTGCCAGCCCCCTGCTCCTCTGCCCTCCGTGCCCAAGAGCCTGGCCCCAGCAGTGTGGTGATAAGGCAGTGGCTCTGTACAGTGTGTTACAGTGTGGGACAGCTTATCTCCCCCTGCTCCTGCCCAGAGCCAATCCCACAGCTGCCAGGGCTGGCCAGGAGGGGCCCACACCAGGCAGGGGGCTGCACTTCAGCCCATCTTGGCACTGGGAGTTCAGCACTTGCTTTCCAGAGGTTTTTCTCTATAGGTCTGCGGTCTGCACATCCTTCAACAAGATACGTGAAGGGCAGCTGGTGCAGGGCCAGGAGGGCAGGGGTGGGTCAGGGGAAGACGGAATCATTTTTATTTCATGTCTGTGATGCTCTCCATGGTTTCCCAACAGTCTCTATCCCTGACTGCTGGGAAATGCCCAGACATTCTTGTCTTTCCTTCCTCCTGTGATTGTTTCAGGGAGCAGAACTGCCCAGTGCCTTTGTCCTGCCACGTTTGGTGTGGTCTCTCCCCAGTGGGAATGCAGACAGTGTTTGATGTTGGAGGATGTGACTGGTGTGGCCAGAGCTCACATCCATGTTTTCCTCCACCATGTCCCCTCCCAGCGCCAGCCTGGCTCCAGGGTCACTCGGGGACATGCAGCATCCTGCACCAAGCCAAGGGACAGGCAGGTGAGGGTGGGACACTGCTGGCAGGGCTTGTTCCAGTGCTGGTTGCTCTGGTGCTGTCACCTGCTGTGACACTTGTGGGGTGACCAGCCTGTCTGAGGGAAATCAGCACAGCCAGCTACAGGAGGGAGGGTTTGACCAAAGGTCTGAATTGGAATGATGAAAATCTCTGTTGGGATCCCAGTGGCCTTGGGCACGGTTAGAACAGCATGAAGCCTTCTTCCTTGAGCCAGAGCAGCTCAGCCAGCTGATCCTGCTGTCCCCGCAGCACCAAACCCCCTGAGACCATCCCAGAGTGTCACATGCCGTGGATGCCTGTCACTGCTTCCTTCCTCCCCACACAGCAGCCCAGAGTCATCATGTTTCACCCATGGGAAGCTCTGGCAAAGTGCAGGAACCATCCCAACGCAGCAAGCGATGCTTCCTCTCCAGCTCTGCCCTGGGAATTCCTCTGAGGAGGCTGCTCCCTGCAGCAATAACCTTTTATGGTTTCCAGCCAGAGACGAATTAAGCAACTGCAATACCTAATCTGCTTAATGTTCTCCTAAAGCAAACAGCATTTGTTCTTGAAAGTGTCATTTTGTTATCCCATCTCCAGCTTCAGCTGAGGAAAGGTGACTGCTGCTGTCTGCCAGAGCCTGGGGGGCCAACATTCCCTGTCCCCTTGCCACCATGCTGGAGCCTGGCTCCTTCCAGACAGATTCAAGGGTGGAGTATGAGAGACTCAAGGTGCTCCAAAGTTTGCCACCTTTGCTGACACATTGGCGACCACCTTGACCATTGATGTGGGGATGTTCACAGCCCCCCAGCCCTGCCTCCTTCCTGTGTGCGCTCCATCCTCAAACTTCCTCACCCACCATCCCACACCCCGACGCCTGGAGGCATTTCTCCTCCATCAGCCCCTTGCCCCTGCACGGTGCCAGCCCAGCCTGTGAAGAGGGAGCCCAGCAGTGCCTGGTGCTCACACATTGCCTAAAATGGTGTCCCCAGAGCAGCCACCCGCCCGCCTGAGCCTCGCTGCCCCGACCCCGCGCTCGCGGCGCCGCTGATTTATCGCGTGTTGAACCGAGTGTCTGAAGCCTCCGAGCAGGATTTAAGTCCTTTGGTGGGTCTGGACCGGGTCTGTTGACTGCAGCCCAGGCCTTGGCCAAATCCTGAGCCCTGCATGGCACAGGCAGAGCTCAGGGAATGTTTTCCAGGCCTCTCAGGAGCTGACTCTGTTCCAGGGATCCACTTTAGGGCTGCATGGAGCTTGGTGCTGGCCCAGAGTAGCCTTGGCGGGATGGCTGGACACTGCTTGGGAGGAAAAAACTCCTTGTTTTAGTTAAACCTTCAGTCCAGGGCTCTGGCCTGTGTCAGGCCACAGCCCTTGTCAGCTCCTGCTGCCTCCCAGGGCTTTGCTGCTCTCCCTGGGGGTAGCTCACTGCTGAAGGGATGGCGAGAGCAGGGAATCTCCTTTTTCTTCCTTCCTTGGATTTGTAGGAGGGGAAGCACCCTCTGTCCTGGCCTCTCTGGGATGTTCCCCACCTCCTGGTTGCTCCCCATGGGTCCATTCTACCTTAGACATCATCCCAGCCTGTTTGGGGGCTTCAGTGGTTTTCACTGCCCGGGCAGACCCCAAGCACTGCCTGAGCTCTCACTGGTGAGAGTTTTGACTGCTGTTTCCTACAAGCTCATGCCAAAGTCTGTTCTGGTTCAAGGGTGTATTAACTTCAAAATCCTGATTTTAGATTGCAAGCTGAATCCAGGTGCACCGAAAAAAGCAAAAGGTGATGTTTAATAGCTCACTAAATCTCTGCCAGTTGCAGATGCAGCTCAGGGATATCCTGGGCAAGAATTGGTCTATTCATTAAAAAATGTCATGTGAAGTAAATTTTACAGCCTTGCTAGAAAGCCTGTTTCAAATTTTCCCTGGTCTTGTAGCTAGAAACCCCTTAATTAAAATAGTGCCTTCAGAAGTGTTTTCTTTCTATATTATTTATAGTCCTTCACTTGAAACCATCACACACATTTGAACACACCAAATGCTCCTTAAAACAGAAAATCTGGCATCTGCAGTGTGCAGCAGGATCCAAGGAACAAACCTCCAAACTCTCCCTCACGTTTGCTGCCTTTTTTTAGTTGGCACCATGCAATTCCTGGCTGAATTGTGTAGCTTTATAATCCACAGCAGGATGCAGGCTTTCCAAGAGTGTGTTTTTTAACAATGTCTTCCTTACATTAATGTTTTTCTGCTGGATTTTCCTGGAGTGTGATGGGTTTCTAGCAGTTTCCTGCTGGTTTTTCCCATTGGATAGATACAGCTGCTTGCAGTCTCTTGCTGTTCTCTGCATCTTCAGAGATCCACCACAGTGCTTCAGCCAACAGCCTGGCTTTTTTCCCTTTGCCTCAGCTGTGTGTGTCTCCAAGGGATAAAAAGGTTCCATGAGTAATGCAATGGTTCAGGGATTGTGGCTAAGCTTTACAGAGTGTCTCGCTCCACAGGAATGTGCTTCAGTCAGCTGCACCATCTATTGTACCACAAACACATCCAGGCCTTGGTTTGTTTCTCAGTGAGTTATCAGATGGAATATGGACACTCAGGCTCACACTCCTTGCCTGGGGAAAATCCAGAGGAGTGATCCAGAACCAGGAGAATGATGTGCTTCTGGTATTGCTCTGCATATTCAGGGTTGTCTGGAGCCACCAATTTGCCTCCCAGTATCCTTTATTACCCACCCACCCAGGAGTCCTTTATTCCTTATGGATAAAAATAAAACCACCATCAGTATTTTTATTCCTAGATTTCTGATTCAAAGGTCCATAATGTCAATAACAGACATCAAAATGTGCTTAATTCTTTTACTGTGGAAAAAGCCTCTGCAGCATAGGACACCCTATGAGGGTCTGGCTGGGACAGTGCAGGCCTGATTTGTCCCCTTGCACATGCTGCAGGGATAAAGTTTCTGTAGAAGGATGAGGTTTCTGCTGGCAGGAAATCCCTGCACCAGGTTCCTACAGGATCAAGGCTGCTGTGGTCTGGAGATTGCCCGGCACTGCCCGTCTGTGAAGCAGCAGAGGGCACGTGGAGCATTTCAGTGCTGCCTGATGTCACCTGTGGGTGTGCAGCAGGTTTTCCATCCATAACAGATGTCTGGATACCTGCTGAGACCTTCTCTGTCTTGCAGGGTCTGACTGCAAGCCATGCTTACGGGAATTCACTGACCACCACAGCCCTGCCTTGGAGTATCCCACCCCCAAAAGCTTCCTCCCATCCCTGATTGCTGAGGATGATTCCTTCTGCACCAGCATGGCTGAAGAGAAGGCAAGTGTCCTCTTTGCTGCTGCTACCACCGTGCAAGGCAGAGGCCAGGGGCAGCAAACTGGGTGGTCAGCACCACATCCAGAGGGGTTTGTGGTAAAGTAGGAGTGGGGGAAAGTGGTACTGATCCAGATTGTCAAGGAATACAAGGTTATGTTGCTGTGAGGGACAGCAGGGGAGGGTGACTATTAGAAAGTCACTTGCAAGTCTGGCTCTGCTCTGCACCCCAATTTTTGCACAGGGGATGTCCCCCTTGCAGGGTTGGTGTGGGGCTCTCAGAGGATTTGTGCTGCCTTTGCAGGAGGACTCATCTTCCACAGAGCTGGATGTGCCAGCAGCAGACTTGCACAGCAGCACGGAGGATCTCCTCTCAGACTCTGCTCTCCAAGGCACAGAGTATTACAAAGATCTGGGACTCCTGAGCCTGCCGTCTGCCAAAACAGCACCAGACACAGCAGCACAGCCAGAACAAGGATCCCAGACTGTGTCTGCCCTTCCCTCATTGGAAGAGAGACCAAGGGCTGTGAGCAAACTGTCTGTGGATGTTGCTTTTTCCAATCCCGTTTCCTGCTCGGTACGTTATGGCGAGGCCGACTGTCGTTTTCTGAACAAAGGCCACCTGTGCTCCTGTGCAGCCATGCCAGAGGGTAGTACCAGCACTTCTGAGCATCCTGCAGAGGCAGACAACGAGCTGGACCTGCAGGAGGCCCAGGATTCCTTCCCCACGCTGGTGAGATCGATGTCCACGTCCCGCAGGCACAGCTGGGAGAGCCCGGTGTCACCTGTGGACTGCAGACGCAGGTACGGCGGGACTGTGAGTGGTATTTGATGTACACAGTGCAGTGGGGGTGGGAGGCTGAGCACACACTGCCCACAGCTCCAGATGCTGCTGGGTGGTCTCCCTTGCCTGTCAGCATCTGCCAGAACAGCTGGACACCCGCTGCTCATGTTGGGGGCAGCAAGAGGCTTTAATGTCTTCTTGGAAGTAGGAAGACCCTCTTTTCCTGGTCTTTTCCATGGTGTTGGGGCTGAGAATCTGTTCAAGATTCCCTCCCTCTCTTCTGTCTGGAGGGAATCTTGCACAGCATCAGTTGCCCCGATGACCTCCATCCTCTGGCTCAAAGGGAATTTTTCCCATCAAAGAGGGATTAAGAGAGCTCTGTCAAATCCTTTTTCTTCTTGTCTGTGAGTTGGCTTGGTGGGGCCTTTGCCAGCCCTCTGCCCTCCACGTGGCTGCAGAGGAGGTTGTGTTTGTAGGTTGTGCTGAGTCTTGGCTGGGAGCAGAGGCAGGCCTGGCATTCCTGCCATCCTCTGCTCCTGCCACATGAATGCCTTGAGCTCCAGGTTCCTCCAGGAATGCTTTCCCTGCTGACAAATGTATTGATCTCCCAGCTGACTGGGATTTAGGTGCAAGCCAGCAAGGACTATTTTTATCTCTCCTCCTTATACGGTACCCTAAAATTATCTCAGCCTGAAATCTTGGCAGTCCTTTATCAAGCTCAGACTTTGGTTCTCAGACCCATTGTTGTGCCATGTGCCATGGATCATTCACAGTTTATGCTGCAGCAGGCACTGAGTAACGGTGGCACGGAGTGGCTGTCGGTGTCGGGGACACGTTCTGTCTCCTTGCTGGGTGATGGAGCACGTGTGAGCAGGAGGCCAGGGAAGGGGAATACACCCCACTGTTCCCTAAGCAAACATTTCCTGAAGCCTGCCTGTGGCAGCAGAATGAAGTGACAGTGATCTGCAGACAGAGCCCATGCAGAGACTAAGATTTTCCACTGAGCTTTATCCATCATTTTGCTTCTGTGTTGTCACTGCAACAGCACCTGGTGTGCAGGACACTGAGGCACTGGCCCACCCCTCATTTCCTAGAAAATAATTTCTTTCCTTCCACAAATCTGGGCCCTGGTGGGAGCAGGATTTATGGCATGATGCCACAGTGGTGATGTGATAAACATCATCTGCCACTTCTAAATGCCCAGAGGGACTTTCCTGGATGGCAGCTGACAGGGCAGCAGCTCTGGGGCAGGCAGGACAGGCTGCTGCCAGGGTGGCTGCACAGTCTCAGGGGTTGCTAAGAGATCAGTGTGAGCCATCCAGCACTAAACATCCCGGGTGACCATGGAGCTGGGGACTCACTGGTGGCAGCCAGAGAAGCTGTTTTTAACAGGCTCAGGACTTGGGGTCCAGGCTGACATTTCCTGCCATTTCCTTTCCCTTTGCCTGCTGTGGGGACCCTCCTTGTCCCAATTGCAAGAGCTTGTTAGGACCACCCAGCCAGGGGCATTGCAGGGCTGTGCCATGCTGGGCACAGTGTGCCAGGTCTGCTCAGGTCTGCTCTGAGGCTTCTTCCTGCCCCTTGATTAGGTTCAGCCTGGATGTGACAGAGCTGGGCAGTGACCCAGAGCAGGACGATGTGGAGAAGAGGAGCCAGTCCTGCCTGCAGCCTCAAGCGTCCCTCCAGCTGCCCAGAGGGGAGCGGGGAGCCTGGAGCAGCAGCCGGGGTGGCACAGTGATCAAAGTGGAGATAGAGCCGCTGCGCCCAGACCTCGTGGCCACCCCCAGCCTGCAGGAGGTGGTGAGTGTGGAGGGCTGGGCACGGGGACAGCAGGGCAAGCTGAGGGTGCACAGAAGCAGCACACACAGGTGTCAGCTGCAGGCTGGATTCCTTCAATGGCAGCGTGGAACCAGGAGGTCTGCAGGAATCTCAGCAAGGATGGGCTTTTTCAGATAAACTGCCCCATCTTGTGGGATAAAGGCCTGGGAGCTGCCTGTACAGCCCTCTTTTCCCATTTATTTAGCTGGAATTTACCTTCCTTTGTGCCTGCTGCCTCTTGTCCTGTCACTGCAGCTCTGAGAAGAGTCTGGGCCTATCTTCTCTTAATCAGGTAGTTGAAGACGGCAGTGTCACACACTCCCCCCCCCCACACACACATCCCTTACACACTGCTTTGCTCTGGGGAAGACCTTTAGATTCAATTAATATTAAAAGGACAATTGGATCATGGTGCTGCATGTCCAGTAAAAGTGAGAAGTGCCTAAGAAGGTTTCAGGCATGAGTGTCACTTGCTCCAGCCTTCCTGAAGCCAAGAAACAGCTGGGCCTAATGGTCTCCTGCATCATAACTCTGACAAAACAAGAGGGAAAGGGTGAGGAGTCAGCTGTGATTTAGGCTCCCTTGGTGCAGAAAGCACAAAAGATTTCTGTGATTTTTACTTCTCCAGAAATGTGTCAGCAACGGGAAGAGACTGAGGTCCAAGTCTGTCCCATCAGCCTGTGAGACCATTGCCTCCCCCCAGATACCTCACAGTTTCAACACTTCTCTTCCAGCTGTGGAAGGTTGGTATAGACTTTGTGCCATTAAATGGGTTCAAAATGTGATTAAGAAGATAAAAATCTGGAGCTGTAGCCTCTGGAAGTGTGGACAGCCTCTGCTTTCCCTTCCACATGGTCCCAGGAGCTCCTGAAATACAAAGCCAAGCTGGATCTGGGTCTGGCCCTGGCTAACAGCACAGTCTCAGCTCAGACATGCCCATCCCCAGTGACACATTGCCACATAACCTCCCTGTGCCCAGTGCATTGGTCACTCCCTAATCAAGTCCCACCAGTGAGGACTGTCCCAGAGAAAAATGTGGTAATTTCAGAGCCTGGGAAGTGGAGGGGAGGCTGGCTGTCATGGGGAAGGGCTCTGGGGTGGTACCAGCTCCTCCCCTACTGCAAGCAGGACCCTCAGCAGCAAAAATACACACTGGGAAGGGGAGGAGTAACACAGAAAAGTGATCTGGCCTTCACTTCCCTCACAGAAATGTAGAGCAGAATCTCCTTCCCTAACTGCTCCTGGCATTTCCTCCTCACCAATCACAGCAGAGTGGGAGCCCAGCACAATTAACAGGATCCAGTTGCATAGATTGCAAGGTGGTGCTCTGCAAAGGCAAACCAGGATCCCTGCTGATAACATTTTGTGTTCCAGGTGTTGAACCCCCTGCTCTGGAGATGCTGGAGAAGGACCATGTGTCCCCAGACCACGTGTAGGTATTGTCAGTCCTGGCTGGTTTGAGATGAGGGAGATTTTTGAGTGCATCTGAGCTACTGGGGATGCAACAGCAAAGGAGATCCCACTCTGTGCTGGGCCACAGCTGAGCAGTTGGTCATAAACCAGCACCTGAGGCTTTGTGGGGTGCAGAACGTCTGTACAAGGATATTTTCTAATTCCTTGCTTTTCTTTTAGGCTAATTGTCCAGAAGGTACTTCAGGAGCTGAAACATTACCATGGGTAAGTGAGTTTGGGACAGAGATGTGTGGGGAGGTCACAGGTGTGACTAAGACACACCTGGAAAAGGATTTGGTCCCTTGAGGGGCAAATACCCAGGATACCAGAATCACTGATTTATTCCAGTGAAACCAGGGTAGAATTGCCTGGCAAAGGGGCATTTTATGTACCTCCTCAGTACCTCTAAAAATGTTCCTGCCCCATGCAGAAAATAAAAGTTTCAGCTGACCCAGAAGTTCTGCTCTTGTGTTCCTTGCTGTGTCTGATGCCTTTTCCCTGCCCAGGGCGAAGCAGAGAGCTTGTGTGCAAGAAGGCAGCGATTCCTCCCAGCAGAACCTCACTTGGTTTGAGTTCCTGTCTAATGAGTAAGTGACACAGCGGGTGGCACACACTTTATGTTCTGAGAACTGATTTCGAGTCCTGTCCATCCAAGCTCTACTGCCCTGCTAATCCTGTGTGCAGGACACTGGTATCTGCAAGGGTTCAGCCAGGAGTGTGGTGCTGAACAAAACTGCACACATAGCTTGGAAGTTCAGCTCCTTATTTGCAAGTGTCTCATTAATAAGTGATATGGCTGATGCCAAACCGGATCCTCCAGGAGATGGAAAGCTCACATTTGTGGTCCTAAAGTAATGCTTCAATGAACTTCATCAGTGATCTCCCTAAGCTGGGATTGGTCAGTGAATTTCCCCTTTTTCAAGGTATTTTGGTCTCCTTTCAGAAATGAGGACAGTGGGAAGAGTGATAAAGCAGAGAAAGGCACAAAGGTGATGCGACGTCTGAGTTCCCTGCGGAGCCGAGTCACTGGATCCTGGCAGAAGGATAAGGTGAGAGAGAGATGTTGAATTTGTGGAAGGAATTGTTAAATTCTTCAAGGGGGATCTGACCATATGGAACAGTTAGCTGGATTGCTTTGGGATGGCTGAGGCCTCTATGTTGGCCAGCAGATGCACTGTGACCCCTAAAGCAGTAGTAGTGCATGGGACTGAGTGATGCCTGAATTCCAGCCCTCCTTGCTCCTGGGCATGTTCTGGATGCTCCTATGCTGCCCTGGCACTGTTGTGCACAGCAAGAAGAGTGCCTTGGCTGGGTGACTGCCTGGATCACTCTTTGTGGCAGGAGGAGCCTGCAGAGGGACAGCCAAGTGTGCCCTGCCCTTCATCACAAATGGACTTAGACTAGAGGGGCTGGCCTGAGCCTTGGGAAGGCATTTGGGAAAAGCACTGCATTCCCACTGTACCTGCTGCCCACCAGGTCTCTGCTTGTTTGTACAGTGGGGAAAGGAATGTGTGGGCACTGCAAGGCCTGTGACTGAGCTGTGTCCTTCTCTCCTTCCAGGGTAAGAACAAAGAGCAGCTCAAGGACAGAGAGAAGGAGAAAGAGACAAAGGAGACAAAAGAGAGGTGTAAAGATATCAATGGGCACCAGCTTGTGCCAGGAGTTTTCTCCAGTTGCACCAGCTGCTCACTGTGTGCCAAACCTCTTGGGAATAAAAGTGGTCTGCAGTGCCTGAGTGAGTATGGCTGTCACTGCCTGGCTCTGCCCCAGCCTGCACCCCCTGCCTGCCCTCCAGCCCAGGCCGTGCTCCTGCCTAAACCACCCCTGGATTGCCTCACTTCTCTGCCTGCCTCCACTCTACCCCACCACTCTGCTTGGCCTGGCTTGGTTGTTTCTCCAAATAGTCTAAATGATCTCTGAATCTTGCCTGGAAATACTTTTTCCTCATTTTCTTCGGCCACTTGACCATTTCCTGCCCCTTTCCCCCAAAGAGGGCTCCAGGTCAACTTTTCTTTTACTAATTTTTTTTTATCATGAAGTTCTGCTGTGCCTGAACAAATAACCCAACTGCCTGAGTGCCGCTGGGTATTTCAGGCTGTTTTTCACAGCCTCAGTGATGTCTCGGCTCAGCATCTGCCCTTTGCATGTGCACAGGAATTTCTAGAGCATCCAAAATTTTATTAACTAACAAAAAGTCAAATGTTGCCTCCCAGGACATGCATGGGTGAGACTGGTGCTTTTCAGCTCTAAGTAGTGCCAGCATGCATGGGCCTCTGTGCTCCCACTGCAGCCACTGAGGCATGGCTTTGGCTGACAAACCCTGTCCTTCCTCTTTGGGGCAGGTACTCAGGGCACTGAAGAATGATTTAATTCCCAAGGGATTGTCTGTGGGCAGAGAAAATTTTCTGGAAATGAAAGGATTGCTCTCTTTCTCCACCCTGTACCCTCAAGCAATGCTTGCTCTCTCAGAGGCTCTTAAGGTCAGTAAAACCTTTCTGGGCCATAAAGGGACTGATTGCCCTCAGACATGTGTGGTGAGAAATATATTTTCCCTTCAGGACAGCTGGAGGGAAACTGAAAAGGGGCACAGAGCTGGCTATAAGTGAATATTTTTCAGGCATTACAGCAAAAAGTAGGAAGCAGGGAGCTGAATAAGAATTTTGTGGATATTTAGAGAGAACAGAAATGTAATGGGAGGAGGCAGAGTTGTGCCTTGTCATTCCCGTGCGAGGAATCTCCCAGCCAGAGGCTCTGTTTGCAGTCCTGCATGCTGCTTTACAAAAATACCTTAACCTGGGAATATACAGACAGTCCTTGATCCCCATGAGCATGGAGCCATGCTCTGTATGGCCTTGGGAACCATAGGGAATGGTTCCTTAACCTGGGAATATACAGACAGTCCTTGATACCCATGAGCATGGAGCCATGCTCTATATGGCCTTAGGAACTCTGAGGGCATTTAGTGTGAGTGATTCTCCTCTGGACAACCCTATGCAGATCTGTGACCTGGAGTCGGAGCTAGCTGTTGAAATGAGAGTGTGGCTCAGCATGGCTTGTCCGTCATAAATACACAGGGACTGTACATGAGTTATGGCAACTTTCACCTTGTTTTCCAGCCCTTCCATAAGGAATCTGTGTTATGTCTTGTGAACGTTTAGGAGAAAAGCTCTGAGGTGGCAGAGGCACTGGTTTGTGTTTGGGACTCTGTGACATTTCCTTTGGCTCTTGGCTGCCCAGGCTGCAGAGCAGCACAGCTTGTTTTGTAATGTTCCCTTTGCAGTGGTTTGAACCGAGGCTGAACAATCGGGCAAAGTTCTGAGATGTCTGTTAAAATTAATGGCCTGTCAGTGGTGAGAGATGGGCTGGGACTTGTGGTGTGACAGCTGATGGCCTGAGAGCGCCTATATTTGGATGATGCTGAGCTGAAACCTTTGCGAGCTGCTGCTGAGCTGGTAGCTGATATCAGCAGCTCCCGTTACTGCAGCTCGGAGCAGTGTGTGGGTTCGGACTAGTCCCTGACAGAGCTCTGGGACAGCAAGCTCCGTGGCCACCGGGAAGCTGGAGCAGCAGCCTACTTTTCAGAAGTGTGAGCAGCTCTGTCAGGCTCAGCCTGAGCCGTGGCTGCTGCCAGGGTGTGAGAGCATTGGCAGCGCCTCTTGTTTTCTCCTCGTGGGCTCACATTTGACCATCCCAGCGCCTTGGCCCCCGGCCAGCCCTCGGCCCATCGCTGGTCAGGTGCTGCTGTTGCTGTTGTTGTCTCCGTGGTATTTTTAACTGCAGCACCACCACGTGGTCCGAGGCAAAACGGGCTCGTGGAAAACACAGGAAAAGATGGTGCTTACAGCAAGGGATAACCTGGAGGGGGAGGAAGGATGGGAGAATGATTGCAAGCCTGAGATCTTTTCACTGTCCAGTAGACACAAAAGGTCTGGTGACTTCCCTGGCTGTGATGAGCTGGAGGAGTGAGAGCTCTTCCTATTAGAGATACCAACAGTAGGAGGAATTCTGCATTTAAGTCAGAACAAAAAACCATTGTTCTGTTAGAAACATGTGTGAGCTGTGAAGGAAGTGGGCAGCTCGGATAGCCTGGTACATGGTAACTCATTTCTCTCTCCCACTGATTCCTCCCATCTATCCTCACCCCACACATGCAGAGTCTCCCAGGGGAGAAGAAGGCTGTGCTGTGTGCTGAGAGCAGCGATTCAGGAGAGTCTCTCACAGTCTCCCAGGGGAGAAGAAGGCTGTGCTGTGTGCTGAGTAGCGATTCAGGAGAGTCTCTCACAGAGTCTCCCCCCAGGGGAGAAAAGGCTGTGCTGTGTGCTGAGAGTAGCGATTCAGGAGAGTCTCTGCAGCTCACAGATGTGTAGTTAGGAGCCTGGTAGGGATGAAAAACAAAGAAGAATTATTGCAGTCACAGGGATCTCAACAGCAGTGGCCACCCAAACTCTGCTGTTACGTAAACTATGAGCTGTGAGTCCTGAGGTTTATTGTTCACCTGGAAATGAGAAAGCTCCTCTTGAGCCTTTGCTATCACGGGTGGAGAAGGTTCTGTGCCTAAATTAATCCTCTGTTATAAACACGCTTCCAGAGTTTATGCAACAAGAGTTAGACGAGTCCCAGGGAAGCCCTGACAGGAGGAGAGCTCTACAAGCAGGCTGTGCCATGGAGGAGAGCCAGGGATATGCTGTGGAATACAGATGGAAGGAGGATTGCTTCCCTTGATCTTGAGCACTGGGGGGGAGGTGGGACTTCTACATCTCTAGCTGAGAATCAATCTCTATTACTCATGGGAAAGACAGAGCCCAGGCCCCCACAGGGGTAACAGATTGACCATCCTCTTGCAAGGAAACATAGCTGTGAGCAAACTTTGGCAGGCTTCAGACAAACTCCTCTTCTTTAAGAGAAGGTGCTCAGTTTAATGAATCTTCCTGAACAATACAGGCTGTGCTAGACTGTCCACCTGTCCTAGGCTGACCCTTGCTGGCTGCTTCAGGGCATTGGCTGATCTCTAACTGGTTGCTGTAATAACAACTGGTGTCCAGGATTTATTTAAGGCGCGTTGTGAAAGAGGTTTGGAAAACCATTTCCTTTCTCACAACGAGAAAAGGAGAGGACAAGATTTCTGCAGTTTGTCAGGCAAACATCCTCCACCCATGGCCAAGGAGAGGCCAGAATAGCTTTTGGTTTAGACCTGAAATTTTGAGTGAAATTCACCTTTCACTCGGCACTTGTGCCTGCAGGGTTTTGCTTTTGGATTCCCAATGCAGTACCAATAAGGTGGTACTAATAGGTGAAGGAAAGTTTTGGCTTATGGTAAGGAAGAATCACTTGATTTCCTATCCTGAAATTTCTGTTCACAGCCCACACAGAGTCCTGAGAAATCTGAAAAGCAGCAGACAACCTGGAACTCTGCATTTCCGTAGAGCGGCACAGCTGCCAAAAATCTTCTGTTTTGGGGGGAAAAAGGAGGTTTGGCTGCTGTAACATGATGACAGTGATAAATGGACTGAGAGTCCCACTTGGAATAAACTATTACTGACAGGAGTCCAAATAAACAGAGGCAAAACCAGAGCCACTGTGGGTTAAGATGGTTCTGAGCCAATGGAGCAGGATCTGAAGCAAATGTGAAAGCGGCTGCAGCGCTGTCTGCAGAGGAAACTCTGACTGAGCTGAGTGTCCTGACACAGAGCTGGCTCAGCCGGCTCCAGAGGGCTTAGAAAAGGAAACCAAAGTACATCCTCTTGTCAGTGCTTCTCCTTCTCTGCTTTTCACTTTCTTTTTCTTTCTGGGCAGTAGTACCTTGATCTGGAACATCTCCAAATGCTGCTCCTTCCATTCCCTGATAAAACCTCAAGATCTTGTACGCTCAGGCTGACAAAAGGACAGTAATCAATCTGAGACACATTCAGCAAGAAATCTTTTGCTATTACAGAATTACACAGGATTAGACAGCTGGTACTCTTCTCTTCTTTGCAATCCAAACCTTAGCTCTAAGCTACAGTCTTGGAGCTGGCTGCTGTGCCAGATTTTGCACTGATTTTGTGGCGATGCCCTGAGGCTGCACAAGCACAGCACATTCTCTCCATGACAGCTGCAGTTGGGCAATCTGCAATGCTTTACTTTTATATTACAGCAAAGCACGAAGTTTGAAGTGCCCAAGGATTAATCAGTCACCAAGTGACAGCCAGCTGTTTACTCCCAAACTGCTTTGTGTAATGATCATTTCTCTGTAGTGGTGACAGGCCCCAATAAACAACTGGGACTGCAGTGTACTCAGTCCTGTAGAGAAGCAGCACAAAAGGGAACATTTTGGAAAAGCTTGAAACTATGAGATGAAGATAAAAATAAAATCGATTAAACAGGTGCCAAGGTGGGAACCAGAGATCACATTGGCCCCATGGCAGGATTTCATCACATCTCCAGCCCAAAAAGTGGCAGGTTCTTTCAAAACAGTATGGAGAAAGCTGCAGGGTGGATTTTGGGAGGGAAGTTTGTTTTTTAATCGTGTATATTGTGTTTTCAAGCTCAACAGGCAAGTGGGATATGTGTGATTTAAAATATGACAAACTTTCGATCAGTACTGTAAATCCTCAGAGTGAAATTGGGAGGGGAGGTTGGGTGGTGAGCTCTTCCCAGTTTTCCTGCCTGCGCTGAGTACTCCAGCAGCCCCATGCTAGTACATCAAACCTTATTGGTGTCAGGGAAAAGGTGTTTTTTCTAGCAAGCAGTTTGGTTCTATGAGTCAGTGCATGGATCTCCTGGTAGGGAAGATAATTCCCTTTCCTCTTGTCATTTGTCTGTGCAGGGGTCACTGACAAAGGCCTGGGCAGGCACTGGCTGTTGAGAGGCAGATAGGGAAGCCAGCATCTGCCAACCCTCCGGGCACTGCAGCCTTGCCTTGGCAGGGTGTTCATAAACACTCCAGCACGTTGGGATGGCAAATCCCACTGGGCTTTTAATAACAAATTATGTATTTCAAGTTGCAGGCGATGTGCAAAAACATATGAAGTGCCGGGCTGAAGGTGTCACTGGGGTGCCACATACCGTCCATTAGAGATCTCTTTAGCCTGGGAGGAATTGTGTGCCCTCCCTGAGGGGAAAGTGTGGGCTAATAGTGGTGGCTATGTGCCCTCTCTGAGGGGAAAACACAGGTTGGGGGGGAACATGTGTCTTCCCTCGGAGAACTCATGGTTTCTGGGCAGTCATGATGGGAAAGTGCAGGCTGAGGATGCTCATGGTGTCCCTGAGGGGGACACGCAGGTTGGGGGCCCTGTGCCCTCCCTGAGGATGAAGCACAGGCTGAGGATGCTCATGCCCTCTGTGAGGGAGACATGTGTTAGGGGCCTGTGCCCTCCCTGCAGGAGAAAGGAGCAGGCTATGGGTGGCCATGTGCCCTCCCTGAAGGAAAGTGAGGCTTGTGGGTGCCTCTGCTTCCCCTGATGAAAAGCAGGCAGCTGGAAGGACTGTGTGCCCTCCATGAGTGAAAAGGGCAGGTCAAGGGAGACATGTGCCCTCTCTGAGGGGAAAGCAAGAGCTGTGAGAGGCTCTGCCCTCCCTGAGGGGCAGGAGCAGCTGGAATGGCTGTCTCCTCCATGAGGGAAATGAGGGTGTCAAAGGATGGCATGGAGGGACCCGCTCCACCCTGAGGAATGCCCTCCCTCATGGAAGGTGGAGGGTGCGGGTAGTCTTACCCTTCCTGAAGGAAAACACAGGCTGAGGGTGGCCATGTGCCCTCCCTGAGGGGAAAGCGTGGGTCAGGGCTGTGTGTGCTCCTCCTGAGGCAAGGAGCAGGCTAAGGGTGGCCGTGTGCTCTCCGTGGGGTGCAGGCATGGGCTGCAGGTGCTCATGGCATTCCTGAGGGGAAAACACAGATGTCCGTGTGCCCTCCTTGAGAGAAGCTTGTGGGCTAAGGATGCTCATGCCCTCGCTGAGGGGTAAGAGTGGAATATGAATGGCCAGTGCCTTCCTTGAGGGAAAAGTTCAGGGTTAAGAGTGTCAATGTACCCTGAGAGGAAAACACGTGTTAAGGGTGTCCATGTGCCCTCCCTGAGAAGAAAACACGGGTTAATGGTGTCTGTGTGCCCTCCCTGAAAGGAAAACACAAATTGAGGGTTTCCCTGTGCTCTCCCCGAGAGGAAAACACAAACTGACAGTGTCCATGTGCTCACCCTGAGAGAAAAACAGGGCTTGAGGGTGTCCGTGTGCCCTCCCTGAGAGGAAAACACGAACAGAGGATGTCCGTGTGCCCTCCCTGAGAGGAAAACACAGCTAATGGTGTACTTGTGCCCTCCTTGAGAGGAAAACACGGGTTAAGGGTGTCCGTGTACTCTCCCTAAGAGGAACGTGCGGGCTGTGGGTGCTCTCCCAGAGGGGAAAGCACGGGCTAATGGTGTCTCTGTGCTCTCCCTGAGGGGAAGGCACGACCCCAGGCTGTCCCTACGCCGTCCCTGAGGGGCCGTCACCCTGCCCGGCCGTGCCGCGGCGCGCAGGCGCACCCTCATTCCCATTTTTCCTTCCGGGACACGGGGGCGTTTCCTGTTGCTGGGGCGGCGGCTCCCGGGACCGAGAGGGAACCGGCGGCTCCCCGGGGAGTCCGGTAAGAGACCGGGCTGTCAGCGCGCCCGCCGACTCCTGGCTCCGCGCCCCCGGCCCCAGCGAGCCCCCGAGCACCGGCACCCCCTCTCCGGGCCCGCGGCGCGGGGACCGCCCGGCCCCGGTCCCTGTGCGGGCAGGGGGGGCTCAGACGGCTCCAAGGGGTCCCGGCGTTTGGCTGGGGCAGCGACTTGATCTTCGCTTTGCCCCAGTCCCGACCTGTGCAGCTCAAGGCTTCAGCTGCGGGACGGGACGCAGCTTGAAAGATGCAGTGTTTATAGTAGAAAGCTCTTTCGAGGGCTACGGAAGGAGTGAAAAATGTTGTTGTGTGCGGTAGGGAGGCGAGCGGCTGGAGCCTGTGTGGAACTCAGGCTCTCTTTGTGCCACAGCTTGAGTCTGAGCATCCTTGTGATCATTATATCCCGCACGTCGTCCTCTCGGTTATTGCACACATTGTCTGTGCTGCAGCGGCGAGAAAAGTCTGGGATTTGCGTGAAGAGAACTTAAACGCGTTAGGGGAAAAGTGGTGAAAACTTAAAATTGCGAAGACTGACCCATTTTAAATATTCCGCATCTCCGGCTCCTTGGGGAGAGGAGCGGGAGATGGTATCAGCGTAGCTTTTGTGTGCTGAAAGGAAACGCCAGCAGGAGCCAGGAGTGGTGATGGATTTTGGAGGAGGAGCAGGGGAACAGGCAGTGATTCGATCAAACAGCTTTCTGAGTGTTTCTGCTGCTGTGTTTGGGTTTGCTGCTCTAATAAATAAGCATAATTTCTGAGTGTTATTTGAAGATTTGGTGTATTACCAAGAGGAAAAAAAAAAAAGCTGTTTCTTAGTTGCTTTTCACTCCTCTCTTAAGAGAGTTTTATGGCAAGCTTGTTTATTTGGCCCTTTTTGTTTAATTTTATAAAGGTAATCGTTTCTCTTTGGCACAGTAAAATAAAAGAAAGCCGTGAAACATGGCTCTGAGACAGGAGCCATCGGACATTGTGTGTTGTAGTTCCACCTACTGTTTACCTATGAAATATTTTAAATACCTTTTATGATTGTCATAGTTGCTGCTTCAGTTCTGTAGCGTAGACTGGGGGAAGGGTTCAGCGTGAGACAATTGAATTGAGACTCTTCTTTCTTTTAGGAAAACATGCAGATTTTACTTGGCAATGTTTAAAAAACAGAAGTATCGGTTGTTTATATGTTTCTGTGCCTAAAGAAAACCCTGTGGCCACCAGAATTTGCACTGCTGGGAATCAGAGAACCCCTCTCTCTGCTTCATCCGACTGATATTTTGACAATAAAACCAGATACAGTGAGCAAGTAATTATAGGTTGTTTTGGAGACAAAGAGGAATGCTCTAACAGGGAGGCTGAAACTTGATAATTTAGTGCTGTTGCTCTCTGGTGTGGACTGTCTCTGTTTCAGAATGTGAACTATCTCATCTCCCTGTACCCTTCCAGCTTTTGGTTTCTGCCTCTGCGTAATTAGACAAGTGAGAAAACAAGTAAACACCGACCACTGGAGCCACTAGGACAAAAATTAAATCTGCTCCGAGTTCCTCAGGGTGCCTGACCTGGATTTACCCAACACAGAAACTTCCTCGTGTTCCACTGAAACTCCTCCTCTTTCCTGAGAAGTTTGATCCCAGTCACTCTGCATTTTCTGGAATGCTGTGGTGGTTTGAGATGTTTCTTGGCCGTCGTGTTGTGCATCTCTGTTTATAAATGCAGAGTTGATTATGTTCAGTGTTAATCATTCATATCAGGGTTGTTTCCTTTGTCAGTTCAAGAGGGAGGAGTTCCCTGTGTGGTGTAAGGGTGAGGAAGGAGGGAAGAGATTCTTTTTGATCCCTGAAGCACTGGACAGTTTAAAAGAGGGAAAAAATATTAAAATTACTAATTCATAAGGAATTAATTAATAAAATTACTAAAATTTCATAAGGAAGCTATTTTGTCCTTGGCTTTTTTCAGCTGATTAGATTTCATTGGTAGTGAATATCGTTGAACTCCTTGTTCATTAGAAACACTCTTAAAGTCTGTCCCTGCTTGAACTTAGCTGCTTTAAAGTGGTTTGTTTTTAATCTGTCATTTAAAAAATAAACAAAAAAAATCTTTGAGATAAAGAAAGTCAATAGATGAATTTTAGATTAATCACAGCATTTTTGTCTGTGAGTTGTTTGCAAATGGTCTTTTAGGAGTTATTTTATTGGGCAGTACCGTTCCAGACCAAAGGTCAGGGTCATAGTGCTCATAATGTCTGGTGAGTCATAGATTTGCCCTGGAAGCCATTTCTGGAAGACATTTATAGGACATTGGCAGTGTCTGATCCCCTGGAAGATATTCCAGCTGGGGGAAAATATGGTTTTGCTTGCCCCTTTCCAGCCAGGTTTGTTGCCCTCTCCTACTGTGAATGGGGTGATGCTTTTGGGTCCTGTAATGGCCAATAAAATGCTCCTAGGCTGTAAATTACTCTCTGTGAGCCATGGGGAAAACATCTCATTAATAAGGGAAATGTTTTTTATTATACCAGATTATAAATTCATTACCCTCAACCACGAACGGGATATTTTCTGATGTTTATGAGCCTTTTATTCTTAAATATTTATTTTCTGGTTGGTCCTTGCTTTAGTCACTCATTAGGTCATCTTTGGCACAGACCCCTGTGTTGTTATTTGATGTAAGGTGAGGTGACTTGGTTTTGAGGAGACGGTATGGTAACTTATTGTTTAGGGTTACTTGGTTAAGAATATATGCAGACACTAGTATGGTGGATGGTTTAAGATTTTTATTGTTTTGTTTCGTTGGGTTTTATACTGGGAAAGTTGTTTTTTTTACGTCAGGGGGTCTTACTTTATTGTAATTGGTTAGTAAGGAGTAGAAAGTTATTAATGTTAGGGGGGATTACATTTTTGGGTGATCTTTTATTATTAGGAGTTAGGGGGAGAGGAATTTTATTGTTTTTTGTGACATCGCGAGATTTTCTGAGCGCCTTTTCCCTATCTACTACACCCCTGCAAAATGCTTCAGGTGAGTGACAGTCCTGTAGTCTGCAGATCTGGGATAATGGGATGCTCCCAGAATTCTCAGCCTTGATTCCAAACCTGCTGATTAAAGCCCAGGAGCAAACCTGGTGGGTTTGCTGAGTTTCCACGCTGTGGGGTTCAGGTGTAGCAGTGGTGCTCCTGTCCCCATCCAGTCAAGGTGACCCAAATCAGTGTGTTGGCACTTTGGTGTTGGCAGCACTGGCCAGAGCTGCAGCCCTCCTGCACAGTCTGTCTCAAGATGAAATCCTTCCTTTGGAGGGTCTGTTCTTGCCTGCCAAATTCATCTTCTTGCTGTTCTGTGAGTGATTGAGGGAGGGGAAGACAAGGAAGAGCCTGGCTGCAGTCCTCTGAGTTTTTATCTCTGCCTTTCTCAGGAAAAGAGAAGATATTCTCAGGAATATTTTCTGTGCCTCTCCACTTTGGAAAGAGCTTGCTGACAGAACTGTTCTTTTTTATTTTTCTTTTCTTTTTTTTTTGGACCTTCCCAAATTCTTGATCTGAATAAGACCAAATGCTACCAATGGTAAATGCAAAAATAATTTTTTTTGTCAGTTTGAGTTTACTGATGCTGCTTTACTCTGGATGACTGGAAAAGATAGAAATCTGCTATTTCTATACACCTGTTAGAGATCTGTTATTTCTCTACACCTGTAAAGAACCCTTCATGTCTATTTTTGCTCTTACCTCCATGTGGGCAGGTTCCTGCCCCTTTTTTGCTGTCCCTCATTCTTCTCTTTGCTGTTTTTTCACCCCTGCAGTTCTCTGATACCATTTTCAGAGAGGCTTAATGAGAATGCAAAGTAATAATCATGCATGCAAACTAATAATAATAAATGCAAAGTAATAATAATAAATGCAGAAATCTTACATGCTTTAAAAGGAAACCACAGCCACTGGTATTCAGAAGCTCCTCATCCTGAATTAGAGTGGCCTCCCTTCAGCACTGCAGAAATGTTGAATAGAGGGAGCTGGAGCATGTTTTAGAAAATGAAGTATGCTTATAAAACAGTCTTCTGGCAGGTTTCAGATTTCTCTTATGTGGGCAAAAATAATGCCACTTTGAAATCATTAAATAAATGCATTTCAAATAGTCTCAGGGAGAACCAGGCCCTTGGATTCAGCTGCAGTTTCCTGCAGCTTTTCTGTAGCATTTTGCTGTTTTCTAGCATGTTCTGCACTGTTGTATAAAGAACCTTTCAGCAGTGCAGGGAAGTCATACACAGCACTGTTAGATATGTCAGCTGATTAAGTGAAAAATGCCTACTGAGAGTGCCACAAGCTGTTATCTTGTGTTATCCAGAGCAAGGGCATGATTTAAAAATTGAAATATGTTTTTAAGTGAGATCCCTGTTACAGTTACCTTAACAAGGAACCTGAGCTTTTCAAGTGGAATTGGTCCTACTAATCATTGATAGGGAAACAATTACTAAATGTAATCACTGAAAATGGGTAAATGTCGGGGAATGTGAATATTTAGTTGAAATTTATGTTTCTAGATCACAGAATCACAGAAATTCAAGGCTGGAAGAGGCCTGTAAGATCATCAAGTCCAACCCATGTTCTAACAATTCAACTAGATCATGGCAGCAAGATGATTATATTACAAACATTATATTATATATATATATTATATTATATTATATTACAAATTCGAGATGAGTTATGTGGATTTCAGGGCTGTGTGGGAAGGCAGTGGCTGTAGGAACCTGGGGCATCCATGGGGCTCCTGTTCTGCCCTGAAGGGAACCCATCTGTGAGCAGCTCTTGAATCCAACCCAGCCTGACGTCATGGAGAATTTTCTCTGCTTCCTTTTGTGTGGTGATTTTTGTCCCACAGTTCGTTTCTTTGTCTCAGGAGAAAAGGGATTTCCATTGTCAACCCCTTGTTTGTTGTTGAGGCATGTCCTTTTACAAGCTCTGCATTCCCTCGTGGTCTGTGGAGGCCTTATCATTGCTGAAATAATGAAAATATTTCTTATTCTCTACACAGTTTTAATAAGTGATAATTTTGATACATTTTTTTCTCCTGCATTTGCAGAGGCACATACATTTGAAATTAGATGTGGTGCCTTTTGGTTTGTGGCATAGGAATATCCCAAATAAGAGAAGTTGTGGGAGGTGGGAGTTCTTGTGGAGGTTTTTTTGTGTGTGTGTGTGTGTGGCAGAACTCTGCACTTCATTTCCCACACTTGGGGAACTTGTATAACATGTGAGCATCTTGCAGGTCTGCGTGCTTGGTTTTGTTTTTATATCTTTATTAATTTATTTGTGTTTAAAACCAAGTGGGTATTTTGGTCTTGTTCTCTGACTTTTGCTGAAATTATGGAAAACACAAGGTTAGCATCTCTAGGAGCCTTAAAGCAGATTCCCAGTCCTGGTGCCAGGCAGGGGTGGTTCTGAAAGGACCTTAAATAGTTTTTCCTCTGTGCTTTAAACATAAACTGGCTTTTCTCTAGCAGATATGGTGTTCATCTTTCCAGTTTTCTCTTTTAAAGAGAGAACACCATGTGTCTGGAAAAGGCAGATCTGGAAAAGGCAAATCCTGGTGTCCTTTACTGAGTTCTTGGTGTCCTGCTTTGCTTTTGATGAAGGCTTGTTTTATAGATGGGCAGAAATGCTGCAGAAAATATTTGGCACTATCAATTTCCTGATGGTGTCTGGAAAAGGCAAATCCTGGTGTTCTTTACTGACTTGTTGGTGTCTGGAAAAGGCAAATCCTGGTGTCCTTTACTGAGTTTGGTGTCTGGAAAAGGCAAATCCTGGTGTCCTTTACTGAGTTTGGTGTCTGGAAAAGGCAAATCCTGGTGTCCTTTACTGAGTTTGGTGTCTGGAAAAGGCAAATCCTGGTGTCCTTTACTGAGTTTGGTGTCTGGAAAAGGCAAATCCTGGTGTCCTTTACTGAGTTTGATGTCTGGAAAAGGCAAATCCTGGTGTCCTTTACTGAGTTGTTGGTGTCCTGCTTTGCTTTTGATGAAGGCTTGTTTTATAGATGGGCAGAAATGCTGCAGAAAATATTTGGCACTATCAGTTTCCCTTCCTGTTTTCTCAATAAGTAGTTATCAAGAGGTAAAAAAAAGGAGATTGGATTTTAGTATACTTTAGTAATAGTTTTATGGCTTTTGGGTGAGAGGGCTGCTTTGGTGCCTGTATCTGGGAGCAATTCCTTTGTGCAGCTGGAAGGGAATGGTAATGCTTCTTGTGGTGCTGGTAATGCTCTGATGATTCTGGAGGGTGTTTTGATCTTTAATTTACTGTAGTTGCTGCAACAGTCCATGCAGAGAGGCAGCTCTTCCTGTGGAGCCAAAGAATTGCTGCCCCCTTGATTGGAATCAGTTCTGGATGGAGAGACATGGAAATGTCCTTTGCAAAATGAGGAAAGCTGTGCTCCGCTGGGTGGAGGTGGGGCAGAAAACTGCTGCTGCATTCCAGAGTGGCTCTGGGCTCTTGCATGTGTGAATTGCACTCGGTGCTGCAGTCTCAGTGAAAAAACTCAAGGGTTTGGTATAAAATCCAGAGCACAGCATGCACAGCAAGGATGCTTGCCACAACACCTGAGCTTACTCTGCATCTCTTCCAAAATTAAGATCCTTTGTGTGTCATTATTCCTTTCCCTAGACAGGAAAGAAGAATAATTAAGACTTTATTTTGTGTGTGTGCATTGCAGATTGTGCAGTGAATGTCCACAAGAACTGCAAGAATTTGCTGACTGAATGCAGCAGCATCAGACCCAAGGTGGGCTTTAACATTTGTTCTTTTATAATAACAAGGCTTGACATGATAAGTTTAATTATGTCAGTGTTTTAATTTACATCAGTACAGGATCTTGCCCGACATCTTTGAGGCATTGAGTAGTTACTAACTTGTTATTATAGTAATTAATGATAGAGTGTGGAGGGAAATTAAAGTGAAACATTTTACTGCTATACTGTGAATTAAACTTTTGAGCACTGAGAGTGCTCAAACTTTTTGAGGAATATAATTAAATTATATGGTACTTTTGAATGTTATGCCCTCTCCAAACTGATGGGAGAGCATGAGGGGTGGAGGGGAATCTGGTTGTAACAGTTGCATTTTATTTCTAAGCTGGAAAATGCAGAATAAGTGGTTTCATTTGGGAACTGTGATGAACTTGGTCTTGCTATGCTGTTTATTTTTTTATCTCTGTCACCATGGTGCCTGTGATTGCATGTAAGGTCAAGGTTGTTTCACATAGATGTCTATCTGTTGGGTTTTTTGTTCTGGTATTGGTTTTGGAAATCATTTCCTCCTTATAACTAATAATACTTGAGGGAGTTTTAGTTTGTTTTAACCTGCAAGTGCTGATGATTTCAGAGGCTGATAGCAGATTAGGGAGTTGTGAGGGGGGAAAAGAGAGAGCAGAGCAGCTCAGACCTGAGCAATTAGAGGTTAGAGGAAGTGTGTTCAGCCATTGGTGATATAGAATGTAACTCTTCTGAGGGCAGAAATGTTCTTGTGGGGGTTTTGAGATATCATTTTAAACATCTCAGGGCATTGTGAATTTTCCTTTTAAACTGAAAACTTCACTTGCTCTGCTGCTTTCATTTCCACTCCTCACCACCACCCAAAACTTCATTCTTGAATCAGCCCTGACAAACCACTCCTGAAGAGAGCAGAGAGGGAGTGGTGGCACAAAATGGGGTGAAGAATTCAGTCAGAAATGGGAACCCCAAAGGGAAGCTCCCCAAAAGCCATTTGTTACAGCCTGAATTATTCATTTAATTTCTTTGCATCTTTGATAACTTGTATCTCAATGGTTTTTAATATCCTAGTGTTGCAAGAAGGACAAAGTTTAGCAAAGATTACCAAAGATGCAGTTTGAAATGGACAATCTGAATTTTGGTTGAAAGTGGCTGGATTAGTTTAGTCAATATTGCTGGAAACTAAACTACAGCAAAGGGAAGGCTGTCAGCATGAAGGGGTTGCTTTCATCTCATAAATTAATTATCATACCTTTAATTCAGTTGTAGTTTCAGTTTTAGTTCTATTTCATCCTGATTTATACTTTGTGGAATTTAATACAAAGTGTTAATGTCTCTATGTCATTCATCTGACACATGAAAAAATCAAAGCTGTTACTGTGTTAAATCTTTTGTATTCTCAGTGAACATCTTCACTTACAGTTAATGCTATGGGATGGGAAAAATCTGATTCATTTTGCACTGAAAGTTTGGTGTGGATGTGTAAGAATATTGTATTTTTTCCTGTAGCAGAAAGATTTGCAGCACAGACCTTCTGGATCTCCACAAAGTTCGCCCCAGTGCATTTCCCCAGGTTTGTACTAAAGAATGATTTCTGTGCTCAAGGCTTATCTCTTCAATTGCATTTTTTTTTCTTTAATATGTTTTAAAGGCTATACACGGTGTGTTATTGAAGTATAGAGAAGGTCTCTTTTAATAAGATGGTTTCATTTTTTTTCTATTGGGAATGGCTTAGAGGCTCCTAGCAATCTCCTGTGTGTTTTTATCTTTTTATCTTTTTATTTTTCTTTATACCTTCTTGCTGTGTAACCTCAAAATATCATGGTGAAAAGGGATCAATAAGCTCGTTTTTCATTGATTGTCTATTCTCTGGCCTCTGAAAAGACTAGAACTGTGAACTTTGTTTTACATCAGATTTTCATAATTGTCTATTTAAAACTTGCCTGCAGCTAGTGGTTGCTAGAAATCTCTAAGACAAGCTAGCACTAATGGTCTAAACATAAATCTTTGTTGAAACAAAATGAGGAAAAAGGATCTGGGAGGAAAAAAAAAAACCCAAGAAGAAAAAGCATCTGTGCAGCATAGGCTTTGAAATATCTTTTTGCTCCTGGAAAAGACCATCCCAGTCACAGGTGTATTAAATGGCATTTTAATTTTACAAGCTGTTACATTAAGAGAGGAGGTGAGTGTCAGACACAGCTGACTTGGATGTCTGAGCACCACTCTGGGTGTTTTCAGGTACCATTTGCATTGCAAGGTGTCCTCTTCATTAAGTGACTCTCCCCAAGAGGCAGCACAGGGGATAATTGTTATGGAGATAAATGGCTGCTTGCATTACCCAGAATGGGTCTGTGCATTTAGGAGAAAGTGCAGGGACTAAAATAAGAAGCAAGGGCTGATGGAAATGGGAGAAGTTGTCTGTAGGGCTGGTGTGTGTGAGGGGAGCAGCGATCGATGTGGGCACAGCAGTGTGCAGACAGTGCTAATTGAACTCAGAAAATGGCTTGTGGGCCAGGCAGCCTCTGCTAGGCAGCCTGTACTCATTTTCCTTGGACAAAAGCAGGAGCTGGAAATTAAAGGAACAGCTAATAGCCTGGGCATTGTATGTTGTTAGCCACAGCATAACCCTGCAGACTGCAGTGGCCAGCAAAAAAAACCCAAACGTGTTGTCTCAATGTAAAAGAAAAATTCATTTTTAGAGAGGTATAAACTGTGTTGTGTGTCCCCATCCCTGTCCCCTTGAGATTTTTAGGACTGGCCTGTCCTTGTGTAACAGAACTTTATGTTCCTGACTTGAGGAGCACAGAAAGAGAAGTTGTTGGCCAATAATTTCAATATTTCCCCAAATGGAAACACAGGGACATTGGTTATTAAGTCTTTGTTTAAGAAATCTGACTGGGCAAATCTTTCAGATATTTAATTAGTCTCCTTTTGGAGATGGAAAGGACTCAGTTTACCCAGTTTGTTAGACTGATAACATACTGTAGCCAGGAGGTTTCAAACCCAAACTGGTTCTGGGAAAAATATTTCCAGCAGGAAAAGATGTGGTGATATAATTTCTGTGAAATGTCATTGATGAGACCTCCCCTGCAGCCCCAAAACAATTCCTCTGTCAATGAAGATTAAATGAGAGAGAAGCAGGTATAGAGCAGGGATATGAAAAAATGTGGAAAAACCTGTTTCATGGCAAGAACCACAAATACCTTGGTTTAACTGTGCTTCACTGAGAAGGCAGAAGTGGAGGAGAGAATTCTTGGTGAAGGTACACTAAGGAGGGCAGGCTGAAAAGGGGAACTTGTAGGGCTGGGTGGACATGAGTGTTTTTACTAGAAAAGTGAGGCATAAGCTTTATCTGGGAACTGGAGACCCCTTGAACTGCTCCAGCAGCAGCCCCTGGTCCTGGAGCAGCATCCTGGGGCTGGGAGAGGAGCTGGGTCTGTCCCTGCAGTGACAGAGCCCAGGGATCTGTGAGATCCCACTCCCATGTCCTTAAAAGCTCTCTGAAAAAGGGCAGCCACAGACCTTGTCAGGGATCAATTGTAAATATTGTCTGGCTGAGTCTTCATCTCTGACTCCCCTGAAGCTCCTTTTTTAAAAGGATGTATTTTGTCTCCCGTTCCTTATCATTTATTACAGACATTAGTACTAAATAATTGTATCCATTTTTTATAAGTCTATTACAGGCTCCCACATATTGTGTAATAGTGATTAAAGTTTCAAATATCTTTCCAGTTCACAGTCTGTCTAGATTTAAAAAGCATTAAAAAGCTGCAGTATTAAAATTAAATTTAGCTCAGGTATCTATTATGTGCAGTGTGTGTGCATGCAGATATAAATTGCTGTGAGCATTAAGCATTGCAAAGAACTTGTGGGTTTGTTTTTCTGTGATCTCTGATTTTTCTTGTTTGCCATGAAATGTTCTGTGCCCTTATACGGTGGGGTGTGAATAATTGTGTGTAGGTTCTGGTGTTTTACTAAAGGAGAAGATACTTTGCAATTTCCACACTAAATGGGCACAGTAGGGACCAATTTCCTGCACTTCAGACCTGCTGATTTAGCCAATACAGTAAGTTAAGTGGCAGCTTTACATTTCTAGAAGGATCACAGGTAGTATAAAAACAGAGCATCTCTGGGGCCACTTTACTGTGCCAGGTCTGAGGGCAGCCAGTGGCGAGCATGGGGAATACAAATTCAAAAAGCAGCGGCAGAAGCAATGCCATTCCAGCTCACCCCGAGCTGTCTTTTTGTGGTTCCTTTTCAAGAAAATGGAATGAGAATGTTTTTTTGGACAACGAGCTCCTGACATCCAAGATCCTGTCGGTTCTCCGGCCGCATTCCGAGCGAGGGCTGCGAGCAGGCGAGCTGCAGTGCACGCCTCATTTTCTGAGCACCAATTCCATTTTTGCCTCTTTAGCCACTTCTCTGAAGGAGCAGCCCCGAAGTCTCCTCCTGGGAGCAGATGGCACCCCAGCACTGTCCCGCAACCTCGGGATGACTATCGCCCAAAGGGGACATTCCCAGCCTTCACTGAACGCTGCTGGAGCTGTTAACAAATTTGGGTGAGTGAAATGCTTCTCTTCTAATCCTCTGGCTTCAGATGTCCCCCACCTTCCCAGTGTAAAAAGAAAAATGAGAATTCACGTTGTGTTTTTCAAGCTCAAAGAGTTTTATTGAGTTTTAATTCTGAAAGTTTTTTTTTTTTTTTCCTTCTCTTTTTATCTTGAATCCCTTTGTCCTGTGTAAAATACTGCAGTATTTGAGTGTTTCTGTCCTGGATGTATTTGTCTTGAGAACTGCTGTGAAATTCGGTGATCTCCTCCGAGTTCAGCTATTCTAGGCTGGGCTGGTGCTGGCTGGTGTAGGAGGCAGCAGTGTTTTAAATTGCTGAATACCTTCATTAAAATAGTAGGCAAACTCAAGGCTATCTGCTGTTTTAAGTAGCTATTTACTTTTGATGTGCCCTAGTTATACTCCCTTCCCAGTGAAAGTGCCCTTTGTACTCTGAACTGGCTGTGGCTTGTCACCAGGTGATGTCCTTGTAAACTGTCATACCAGAAGTTACAAGCTTTGCTCATGCTGCTCTAATTAAACTGCACTATTTCAGCGTTGGAGTTGCTAAATTAATTTCACTGTTTAAAGAGTGCAGTGATATCTTTTATTTATTTATTGTAAGATAATTGCACTGTAGTTTAGGGAAGATGCTTGTCGAAGAAGTTGGACTTTTTAAATTTTATTTTAATTGTTCTGGTCTAATGTTTTTGGCCATTTAGGCTAATTTCAGGAGACATGGATGAAGGGGATTCAGGCTTTGTAAAATTTAAGCAGACTTCAGATGACGTTATCTCGCTTGCACCTTCAACAACAGACTCCATTTTTCTGGAAGGTATGGAATTTCTGTGCTTTTCAGGATTGTTATGCAACTTCTCCCATGGGTTTGAAAACAGCACTGAGGTGTTTTTCCCCTTGTCGTTACTGATGGTAAACAGAGATATGGTGAGAAATAGTTGAATAATAATTGAAATTGAATGTGCTTTTGGTCTAGATGCATATTCTGTGTCCCTGCGGAGTGAAATAGAAACAGATGCTCATGAGTTTGAGGCAGAGTCTTGGAGTCTTGCAGTGGAACAGCCTTATGCAAAAAGGCAAAGGAAAGATGTTATAAAAAGGCAAGATGTCATTTATGGTAAGAGTATTTGTTATTCTTAAAACTTTTTCTATTTCATAGTGCCACTGTTGTGATACAAAGCAGAAATCATTTTTGTTGGTTGCCATTTTGACTTGTGCTTGAAAACTAAAACTGAGTGAGGGTTTTCGAGTCTGTTACCTGCATTAATGTGTGTAATTCCTTGTGTGAGTGCTTTAAGCATGCCATGGGTTTCAGCAGGGCTCTGTAGGCAGCAAAGCCCAGCTGTACAACTGGGGAACAGCCCAGCTGCCACTGGGAGATGTCCTTAAATAAGCAGGGTCAGTCACTGCTGGGCTGGGACATTAGCAAGGCAAATTTAAGAGCTTCACATGAGTGATGCAAAGACTGTAGTGAAGAAGATGATTGTGGCTTTCAGAGCCTGCTCTTCTGTCCCCCTGCTCACTGCACAGCATATAAATGACCTTTGATTTTATTTCTGTATTTCACCTTGCCCAGAACTAATGCAGACTGAAATGCACCACGTTAGGACACTGAAAATAATGCTGAAGGTGTACTCCAGAGCCATGAGAGAGGAGCTGCAGTTCTCACATGCAGTTATCAACAAGCTCTTTCCCTGTGTGGATGAGCTGCTGGAGATGCACGGGCAGTTCCTGCTCCAGCTGAAGGAGAGACGGAAGGAATCCTTGGAAGAGGGCAGTGACCGAAATTATATAATCCAGAACATTGGAGACCTCTTGGTAAAACAGGTGTGAATTCAATCCTGCCAATGATCTTGACACTCTAAAGCTTCCTGTGAGGGTAAAGTTGTGTGATGCAAAGATTGATTTCATCCTGGTTTATGGTTCTCTTCCCAGTTAATGTTGGGAGCATGACTCTCAGGAATAATTCTAGTCACAAGTAATATGAAATGGTCATTAAATGTTCTTTGAGCATGCATATATATGCCTTGTGGGATATGTGACTTGTTTGGTTCTATTTTTCATCTGTTCCAAGAGTAAAATAATATATTCCTAGCGTCCATTCCAGATTTGGCTCTCCTTCAGATACAGCCAAACTTCTTCATTCTGATCTTTTAAAAATGCAGTCAGGATCCTTTAGAATCATGGCAGTTTTAGTCAGGATCCTTTGAAATCATGGCAGTTTTAGCACCATTCTGGCATGGAGTGGTTGCAGCAATTTCTACCATATATCATGACCATTTTTTTGCCCTTCATATTTTACAGTTCACAGACTTTTTAAGTGCAGAGATCCAGAAATCCTTTCTTAAAATTCTCATAATTACAACTATCATTTAATATTTGGTTATCTTATGGTATTCCAAGCCCTCACATGTCACACTGCATAAATGTCTCATTTCTGGTACAGAAGAAATTAAAATAAATGTTTTAGAAACTATATTAGACCCGGAGTTTATAGTGGAGGTTAGTTTGCTCTGAATGATTCATGTCTTTCATTCTTCTATTTCCAATCAGTTTTCAGGTGAAAATGGGGAGAGAATGAAAGAAAAATATGGTGTGTTCTGTTGTGGACACAATGAAGCTGTCAGCCATTACAAAGACCTGCTCCAAAGCAATAAAAAGTTCCAAAACTTAATAAAGGTAAACAATAACCAAAAGTCTCCTATTCTGACTATGCAAAATGTATTTCACTGCTTTGGGCTTTGTTTTGTACTTGAAGATCCCTCAAATGTGAATGAGCAGGGTTAGAGGCATATTCTCATTATTTGGTGGGTTGTGAGCTCCTTGCATTTTAGATCTTTTGAGCTACTTGGAGACAAATCCACAATTAGGAAGTGTTACATTTGAGGCAGGCTCTTGAGAGCACCCAGGACTGGGGAATAGAGTATTTGTTCAATTCAGGGCTCTGTCCTGCTGTGTGGCCATCAGGATAAATTGCTTTGTTAATAAATTAAATCAATGATAAATGCTGTTGATGAGCTGCTGTAGAAAAAACAGAGACTCTTAGTCAGGTTTTGCTCACACCATCATCTTTCCAAAGGCTTCCAAATCTTCCAAAAGTGAAGATTCACTCCAGGGTGGTTTGCTGCACACTCTGATGTGCAGTTAATAGGAAAGGCTGAAGAGACACAGCCCAAGTAGAAGCTGTAACCTGAATCTCGGGTGGCTTTGCAGAGGCCTAAATATTCTCATTTTCCAGTCACCAGTAAGTGATACTGTGTGAACTTTCCAGCTTAGCTCTGTACTTACAGCTCATCTTAGCCTTTAAAGTGAGAGCCCTTCACTTCCAAGGAGCTAAATAAGTGACCAGAGTTTTAAAACATTTAACTTCAATCCTTGTAGAGAAAGATCTTGGTGCTGTGTTCTCCTGCTGCCAGGTGTGTGCTGTACCTGCAGTCAGATTAACTGGTGCTTTACAGTCCTCCCTTTCTAATCAGGATTGTGTTTCTGTAGGTCAGGCAATTGGGGAGCATACAGTGGTAAAATAAACACTTAATTCCTTCATTACTGATCTAAATTCCTTCATTATTGATCTATTTCATTGGTAGGTGGTTGAGTCTGATTTTAAAACCACAGAACTTTTCTATGTATTTAAGGTCTGACCCTGTTATAAAGTGTGATCAGTTAGCAACAAGCAGACAGTTCAGATTTGGAAGTTTCCCTAATTGACTCCACATTTAGTTAACAGGAGTTGAAAACAGTACCTGAGATATTTTCCAGTAATAAAGGCAATTTTTGGAATGCTATCAGGATTAGTAGAAGAGTGCAGCTAATTTCATGGTGCTGTGCAGAAGTGTTTTGGGGCAGAAGGCATGAGAATGGAGAGGCAGTTAGAAGAGCTCCTTGCACAGTGGGTGTCACGAGTTTCTCTTGTTTTCTAGAAAATTGGGAACTGCTCCATTGTGAGGAGGTTGGGAGTTCAGGAGTGCATCCTCCTGGTCACCCAGCGCATCACCAAGTACCCAGTGCTGCTGGAGAGGATCATCCAGAACACAGAAGGTGGGATGGCTCCTGCAAGCCTCACAGTTGTCTCTTGGTCCTTTTTCTGCCATGTTTTGCATGTTCTTACCTCAGACATGCTGTCACCTGCTTTCCACTTCTCTTTGGCTGATGATGCCAGATCAGTCTCACCTCAGAGGGTCAAGAGAATCCGAATGGTTTGGGTTGGACCTTGAAGTTCATCTCATTCCACCCCCTGCCATGGCAGGGACACCTGTCACTACCCCAGGTCGCTCTAAGCCCCATCCAGCCTGGCCTTGAACACTTCAAAAATAAAATAAGATGACAATAACCTGTCACAGCTTCTCTGGGCACCCTGTGCCAGGGCCTGCCCACCCTCACAGTGAGGAATTTCTTCCCAATATCCCATCTAACCCTGCCCTTCTTCAGCTTAAAGCCAACCCCCCTTGTCCTGTCACTCCAGGCCCTTGTTAAATAGTCTCCCTCCATCTTTCCTTCAGCTCCCTTCAGGCCACACTTAGATCACTCTGAAATTTCTCTTCTTCAGGCTGAACAATCTCAATTCTCCCAGCCTCACCTCAGAGGAGAAGAGAAGCATTTAAAGTCTGCACCACAAACCCATAGTAGTTAAACCAGTTGGTTCATTAGCTTTTCCAGAGCTTTAGGTTATTATATTTTATTTTTAAATAAATAAATATTTTAATAAAATAAAATGAAATAAAATAAAAATATAATTTTTAATTAATTTTTTTTTTCTTAGAAAATACTGTTAGGTGTCTAGTATGAAACCCTTATGCTAAAATACATTTGGATGGCTCATGTCTTGTATTCTAGAGCTGAAAATGTGGCTTCTCTTTTCCCTTAGCTGGAACTAGAGATTATGAAGACCTGACCCAGGCCCTTGGTTTGATTAAGGACACCATCAGCCATGTAGATGCCATGGTAAACGAGTGTGAGAAGGGGCAGCGACTCAAGGAGATCATGCACAAAATGGAGCTGAAATCATCTGGGAAATGCAAGAATGGGCTTTTGTTCAGGAAGGATGACATGGGCCAGAGGAGGCTCCTCCTGGATGGGATGCTGTACTGGAAAGCTGCGTCAGGGAGGCTCAAAGGTACAGCACCAGCAAGGGCACAAACACAACTGGGAAACAAGATTTATGTTGGGGTGGTTTTTTTTAGTAACTGTTTATTACTGATCGATTGGGTATAAAATAAGATGACAATAACCTGCTTGTTTAATAGGATATTGGAGGAAATAGCACTTGTTCTATTCTTGGCTTGTCCAATAAGCATCTCTGTAATGGTGCATGATAAGTTCCTTATGCTGCTTGCTTATTATCTGGCCGGTCTGCTTCCCAATTCAAGAGGGAAGTCTTCAGATGGATGACAAAGCTTTGAGTCATCCTGACTTAGTCTCCTGTGGAAAGGCATTATCTCTGCTTCACACTTTGCAAAACCTGTGTCATGTCAGCTGCATGACACTTAATTCTGCATTTGCCAGAAAATCAAAGCAGTGGCCATCAGGGAATATTTGAGCAGCTTCATTGCTCAAGTGTTCAAGGAGAAGCTTCAGTGGCACAGAAAGTGCAGCCAGGAGTAGGTGGGGACCCTAAATGGCTGCAGTTCCAGAAGAATCTGCTGTTTGGAGAGATGTGTTCCCTCTGGAGTGCTGGAGTCCATGTGTAGGATGTGTGTGTGGGTGTTCTCAAGCTTTAAATGGGCTCTGTTTAAATCAGCTGCTGCTGCATGGTTCAGCCTGGCTGGGGACAGCCCAAGTGGAAGGCAGTAACAGACACAATATTGAAAATGTGACATGCTATTCCCTGGCCTGCAGGAAATATAAATTAAGTGATTTTTGAGTCTGGAGTGGTCTTCCTGCTTTGAAATATCACTTTTATTCCTTTTTTTGTCTCTTTTATTATTGTAGATATTCTGGCAGTCCTGCTCACTGATGTACTGTTGCTCTTACAAGAAAAGGACCAAAAATACACATTTGCATCTGTGGTAGGTATTGTTCTCTTTATTTAATACATGCACTTAAAGGATTTATGAAAGTGACAGTAACTACAGAAGAAACACAATTAGGGATGTTAGATACTTGTTATAGGAGATTCAGGAAGAAAAATTAAATGAATAAACCAGCCAATTATTATGGAATCACTTTTTTTGAAGCAGTTCTGATACATTTTGAATCCTTTCCCCACTCTCCCAGTGCAAACCAGTATTTCCTTGCTTTGGCCAGTTGTAGCTGCCACATCTCCCATGGTTTTCACTGTTCCTCTTCTTGTGCTGTGACTTTCCCTTTCACTGAACTTTGTGAGGCTGAGATTTATTGCACATGTTAGAACTGTGCTTTGGAAAACTTGCAGATAAATCCTGCTTCTGTTCAGTGTGCAGGGAAAGAATCTCAGTTAGAGACATGGTAACTGTGGTCACAGTGCCCTGAGATTTACTAGGGGCAGAGAACTTTCCTGAAAGACATGGAATAAGCACTGAATGCAGATGTTATTACTGCAGGCTCTAGAACATTCAGTGAATTCACTTTTCTAGGGCATTTCCACAGGTGTCCTCAGAGAAGTTAATTTGTACATTTTGTCCTGATCTAGTTCACTGATGGCTGTTGTGGAACCTGTAACAGAGAAATTCTTTTATGTAATTCTTTTCTTGGATGTATTTTTTTTTTCAAGACATTAACATTAGAGCTGAATTCTAATGGCAAAAGCTATTTTGGTGACCTCAGGGCTGTACAAACAACTGCTTTTCAATTACCCTTCTCATAATGCACAGAACAGGGTGCTATGTGGTGGTTTGTTTTTTTCCCTTCTGGAAACACGCTCTACACTTAGAGTCTGACCAATTTTTTTTGCATCTCTGTATATACACAGTTCATTTGAAATTTAATATCAGTTCTCCATAAATAAATCAAGTGAGAGGGAGCAAATGGATCTGCTCAGTGATTCTGTTTTTCCAGTGACCTCTGTTTGTGGCTGGAATTGCAGTACAGTTGCTCAGAGAAGCTGGCAGAAGCTGCTGCTCCTGGTGTTTGCTTCACACTTCAGTTCTCTTATCATGGCTCTAGATTATTCTGTGAAGGTTCAGCAGTCACAGAGAGCTGCTTTATCCTGGGAAGGAACTTTCTAGGCTGCATATGTTGGAGCTCTGCTGTAGGAAGCCTAGACAGGTTTTTAGTAACTAATATCCCTCCTGTAAATGTGTTTTCACTGCAAAGGCTGACAGCTAATCCAGTTAATCCTCATTATACAATACACTAGCTGTCACCTGGTGTCATTTTTATCAGGGCCTGACACCCTCTAACACCTCTGGTTTATTTCTTTTAAAACCTCTAACACTTCTCTCCTTTCAATTCACAATGTATCATTAAGGTTTTTGTTTTCTTTTTCAAATTTTGGGGTTGCCTCCTTTTGAGCAAAACTTTTTGAGCCTGTTCTTGACTTGTGGGAATCATTAAATTGACACAGGCTTTGATGTTCAATCAGGTATCAAGACCTCTTGTTTCTGACATGCATATTCTTCATGTTTTCATTGATCAAATGACAACATCAGAAGTGTCATGTGAAAAAGTCAGAGTTATTTCATGATGTTACAGCTGCTAGTGGCTCTGGATAAATAGGAAGGAAACACAATTCCTAAAGAACACATCTAATGTACTGCATTGTATTTTATTTACAGGACTCTAAGCCACCAGTTATCTCACTGCAAAAATTGATTGTGAGAGAGGTAGCTAATGAGGAAAAGGCAATGTTCTTAATTAGTGCTTCCTTAAAAGGACCAGAAATGTATGAAATTCACACCAGCTCCAAAGAGGAGAGGAATTCCTGGATGGCACACATCCGCAGGGCTGTGGAGAGGTAAGGGAGGGGGAAAACAGGAGCCTGATTTCTTGCTTGTCTTCTACTCACAGGTGTAAATTTATATTTAAAATCCTTTTGACTCTCCACAAACTTCAGTGTGCAATTCTGCTTGTGTTCATTGAGAAGAAACTACTGATAAAGATGAAATAAAAACTACTCAGACTTTAACACTCACTGATGTCAAATGCAACAGGGCTTTGGGAAAGGGAGGAAGATTTGACAACCAGGATAAACCACAACTGAGGCAAAAGCTTCAAGTTGAATCCTGAGATGATTTTAAATTATCTCACATGCAAATCCAACATAAATCTGTCTTTCCCTTTGGACAGCTGTCCTGATGAGGAAGGAGGTTCATTTAATGAACCTGAGGCAGAGAGGAGACTGGCTGAAGCAAGAGCTGCAAAGTTAAAAGATTTTCAAGGTAATGACTTAGTTACATATTCTACAAGCTGCTTCTCAGCATTATTTGTGATTTATGGCTGTCTAATTCTTTATCAAGATCAAGTTTCTCCTTCATATGTCTTTCAAGGTGGTGTAAGATTCTGTAGAAATAGTGACTAAGGAAGTCTAATAAGCTTTGTCTGCTCCATAAGTTTTCTCCTTAACTATTAATTACATCTCTGTGTTTGATGCTCTGGCCATAAAATCAAAGATAATCTCCCAAATTGAGCACAGTCCTGTGACAGCGACAAGAAAGACAGAACTGAATTTCTTTCTTCCTTCAGAGCGTTTGAACATGAAAGATGACCTGATTCTGCAGAGTCTCACTGAGAAACAACAGATTTATCTGGAAATGTCTGAGGTGAATGGCTTTGAAGACCATTCCCAAGGATCCCGAGCCAGGCTGCTCCTTCGGGGGGATATCTCAGAGAATCTGCAAGGAGAGGCAATTCTGAAATCTGCAGTGACTGAAGGTGAATGGAATGTGGGAATGTGTGGGCATTCATCATTCACTCAGGTGCTGGGGTGGGGATAAGCACCCAGGATCTAAGTACAGGCCCTGAAAATCATCCTGTAATAACATAATGCTTTTATGTAACACGGTGCAGACTTCCTCATTCTCAGAACCAACCTGCAGGGAAGGTGAAGTGCATTTGTGGCTTTAGGTAGAAGACCTGCACAGCTTGGATTGTTTTATTTTTAAGGGTCTGTGGCTGTGTTCACAGGGGTCTTAGGATGAGGGAAGAGATGAGGATCTGACTCCATGTTTCAGAAGCTTGGTTTATTATTTTATGATATATATTATATTAAAACTATTCTAAAAGAATAGAAGAAAGGATTTCATCAGAAAGCTAGATAAGAATAGAAAAAGAAAGAATGATAACAAAAGCTTCTGTCCCAGACAGAGAGTCTGAGCCAGCTCACTGAGATTGGCCATTAATTAGAAACAACCACATGAGCTAATCACAGATGCACCTGTTGCATTCCACAGCAGCAGATAATCGATTACATTTTGTTCCTGAGGCCTCTCAGCTTCTCAGGAGGAAAAACCCTAAAGAAAGGATTTTTCATAAAAGTTGTCTGTGACAAGGGTCAAGCACTGGAATCTTAGGACAAGTCTGTTCAGAAAGGGTAACAGAGTGCTCTAATAACACACAATCCTGAAATGTAATATTATAGGAGGGTTATCTATTAAAAACAGCCTGTCTAAAGATAGTGTGTTTACAAAGAAAATAAGCCCAAAGATAGTTTCTCTTTTAAAAAAGGAAAGAAAAAACAAACACTCAAAACTTGATAATCTTAACAAGGATCTTAATCCTTGCAATTAAGGAAGAGCTCATGTTCATATGAAGAGCCTGTCATGCAGAGCTACTCACAAAGGAAAATTCATCAGTACTGGAGGATATCTCAGACTGCCTGAAGTTACATTAGCATGATAACTTGTGTTGCTGCATAGACATGGCTGTTTACATGACATGTTCTCCTCTTCCCCAGCTGAGAATCTCCAGGAGTTTATCTTCACTCACTTTGGCAGTGCATCCTGTCAGCCTGAGGATGGCTCAGGACTCCCCCGGAGAGCAGAGACCTTTGGAGGATATGACAGTAGTCCCTCAATTTCAAGTAAAAGTAAGAAAGGGAACACTCAGAATTTTTGATCTTTTTACTGTGATTACTGTACAGAGAATAAGAACAAGGAATTGAGGCTCTCATGTAAGGAGGCTTCACCAGGCTCTAAAAAGGAAGATCAGAGCAAATCTCCAGCATGTTTTGCTCCTGATCCCAACACTAGAGAGCAGAGTAGGGCTCTCAGTGTTATGCTAAGGGTGTTACTGTAACCCATTCTTTATAATTACCACAATTCCAAGCAGAACTTTAATTCTGTTAAAAAAAAATAAGCTTGGCCTGAAAACCTAGAAAATTTGAATTCAGCTGTCTGCTTTCATTATGTCATGAACATTTTTTCCCACTTTGTATCTGCACAGTCACTAGAGGTTTGCTGAATCCTTAATAATATAAATTGTTCTTTTGACACAGATGATTTATCAGTTAATTAATGAAATAAGAGGAAAGACCAGATACTGTTTATCTCCATTTTTGCTTCATGCATTAATTGAAAAAGTGAATAGCCCTTATTTCACTGGTTGTTAATCTCTGGAGCACTTTCTTATGTCACTGGAAGGCTCCATACAGCTGTCATGTACTTTTTACAAGAGAGGATCCATCTCCCCTTACCTCCTTCTGCACTCACAGTGGTGCTGCAGTGACTGCAGTATTCCTGCTGACCAGTATTCCATGTCATGAACTTGCAATTCTGGGAGCTGATTATTTTCATGCAGACATTGTGGTTGCTTCACTTAAAATAGTATAACGTAATTTGAACTTACCCTCCCTATTTATCTTAACCCAGTCTTCTCAAGTTTTTCAACTTTTTTGAGCAGTCCTGTGTGTCAGTGTAGCCTGATCTTCCACTTGGGATCAGCATGGAGAAGCCATTTTGGTTGAAAGTCACCATGTTTTTCTGTTCTGGCACTCCCTGAGTTATCCCAGGCCTTGTGCTGGTGTGAGCTCCTCATACTCCTCTCCTCTTTCAGGTGGCAGGAAGAGCAGTGGTGGTGACCAGAGGCAGTGGGACTGGAGGGGCCCTGCACTGAGTTCAGATGTGCAACTCCATGACCCCTCTTCTGATGCAGAAGAAGGATCTCAAACTGTATGTTGAACCTATGAGGGATTTAAATGCTTTTTTTTTTGTGTGTGTTTCCCATCATAATAGTGGTGCAGAAACGGATCTCACAAAGTTAAAGTCATAGCTGAAAGGTCTGGACTGCAGCAGCTTTGTCTGTAAAATTACTTGAATCTAATAATAATATTTTGTGGGGCAACTTGGTAGCTCAGCACTTGAGAGGCAACATAATTCAGTTTTCCATTTGCTCATTTGATGCTGTCCCATTAACACAGCTTTAATCACCACACTGCTGTTTCAGCTTGGCTTATGAACTCGGTATTTTTGATGATTGTCCCAGCAATCCCAGCCCTTTCTGGCAGCACTGCCAGTGCCCAGCAAGTGTCCCTAGCACAAATGTTGGTTTTGTCTCCCTTACAGAGTGATGGGACAAGGCTGGATGACAGCAGTGGTGCTCAGCCCACCGTAGAGTCTCAGGTATGTTATTTCTGCTGTGAAGAAATCCAATGGCAAATAGCCATAGTCTAATAATAGCATGTAAAATCAAACCAAACCACTCCAAAACTCAGTGTTTGTAATGTCTGTGGAACCCAGCACAGCTGGGTTAACAGCTCACTGGCCAAACTTGCCTCTGAATCCCTGTGAGGTTTGTACCTGTGCAGTGATTCAGTGCTGGGGCACAGGAGGAAGTGATGGCTAAAGAGTTCAGGTGAAGAGAAGATAATGAAGATGTCTCTGTGGAATCTCAGGGAGATTTGCTGGGCACTGATTCACATCTGCACAAGGATAATAAACTGAAATTCCTTGTGCCTGCATATTAGCTTTTGCTATGCTAGAGTGTTCTGGTGGCCATGCTTCCATTGTGTGTCTTTTTGTATAGATACCATGGATTATTTTCACTGCTAAAAAGTTCTTTAAAAGTCTAAAGCCTCAAAAGAGAGTTCTTCTCAAGTGCCTAATGTTTTTTTCTCCTCTTCAGCTTGTCCACAGGATACAGACACTGTTGCAGTTGCTCTTCAGTCTTCAGGTAAACCGCTATTTACTATCCAAGAGATTTGTTATGCACTAAATGTAATAAAATTTATGCAGATATGGAGAGGAGCTACCTTGAAAATATCCCCTAAAGCTGGAGTGAAGTGCAGAATTTACTCCTGAGACTCAAGGAAACTGTGCCTGGTATTTTGGAGGAAGTGTTAGAGCTGTTGTCTTAAGTAATTATTTCCTTTTTCCTGCTCACTTAATTCTTTTCCTGCTTTGAGCTTTGTCTGCTCTCTGTGCTCATTGTTCATACAAGTGTGTATGAATTAGTCGTTTTAATGTTACCCTGCCTTGTATGTTGCCTTAATGATACAATTGCCTTGTAATCAGCAATATTTTGACTGGTTTGATTCAGAGTAAGAATTCTAGGTGCAGGGAATGTTCCGTTTGACATAAATAAGCATAATTTATTTGCTTGACCATCTTCAATATCGTGTCAATCAAAGCTGGAATTAAGATATGCTCTGGAAGAAAAAGCCTCTCTAACCTCACCTGCTAGATGCTGTTGTCTCCTGCTTAGCTGTGCATGTTTTCTGAACCTGAAGCTGCACTTTCACCCCCTGCAGGCTGTGATATCTCAGCAGGACAGCTACATCGAGGTGCAGCGCGCCACCATGGCAGACCGGGAGAAGCAGTACCGGCTGCAGTCCACCCGGGGCAACCTGCTGCTGGAGCAGGAGAAGCAGAGGAACTTTGAAAAGCAGAGGGAAGAACTGATGAACGTCCAGAAGCTCCAGAGCCAGCTGAAGCTGGAGCAGCAGCGCCTGGAGCGGGAGAAGAGCCGGCAGCAGAGGGAGTTTGAGCTGAAGGAAGCGCAGCTGCAGGAGCGCGCCGAGGAGATGCGGCAGCTGCGGGAGAGGCTGAGCCAGGACAGGGAAGAGCTGGAGAGGCAGAGGGAGGCCTACCAGCACGACCTGGAGAGGCTGAGGGAAGCCCAGAGAGCTGTGGAGAAGGAGAGGGAGCGCCTGGATCAGCAAAAGAAGCTGAAGAAGCAGAACACGGTGTCAGGCACCTTCTCCCCAGAAATGGGCCAGGTGAGGGATTGGTTTTGTCAGTTTTATTCCTGTTAACCTGGTTGCTTCTGGATGAAGGTTTTGCACTTGCTGCAGCACCAGCCTGGTCTTGCCTTTTGCTGGGCTACTCAAACCATCACCTGAAGTAGCTGGTGATGGCTACTCTCAGAGAGACCAGTGTCTGTGAAGTTCCACCCAGATGTCTGACAATGAGAATACATTTTAAAAAGATAGAGATGGACAATAAATTATTTTCAATTGTGGCTGATTGGGTAGTTTTCAAATTCATGAACTGTCTGATTGTAGAAGCTGTGCTACGTCAACAGCATTTTGTACAGTTGATTTCTAAAAATATTTCTTGTGTTTTGAACAGAAATTTGGAGGCCTGATTAAATTAATTCATTGAAACTTTCTGAAAGTTCTGCTTTCTTTCTGCTCTGTCATCGCCCTGTGCAGTCTTCTCTTTCCTAGGTGCACTGTTAAGCAGTTTGGAGCTGCTGATGTTCTTTTCAGTGTCCAAGGACTTTCATCTTGCTCTTCTTCCTGTTCCCCAGGAGCCTTTAGGCTTTGTCTGTTCTGCTCTGCATTAGGAAGTGGTTCGTGCCCCTGGGGCTGGGGATGGTCTCTCCTTGTGCAGCTCTGCTCTTTCCTAGGTGCACTGCTAAGCAGTTTGGAGCTGCTGATGTTCTTTTCGTGTCCAAGGACTTACACCTTGCTCTGCTTTCAGTTCCCCAGAAACCTTTAGGCATTGTTTACCCTGTTCTCCTCTGCACTAGGAAATGTTTTGGTCTCTGAGGGCTGGGGATGGCCTCTCCTTGTGCAGCTCTGCTCTTTCCTAGGTGCAGTCTTAAGCAGTTTGGACCTGCTGGTGTTCTTTTCAGTGTCCAAGGGCTTACACCTTGCTCTTCTTCCTGTTCCCCAAGAACCTTTGGGCTTTGTCTGTTCAGCTCTTCACTAGGAAGTGTTTCTCAGGGCTGGGGATGGTCTCTCTTTGCACTGAAGAGGCCGAAAATCCCCATTTGCCTCAGAATGCCTTTTTCCCTCTTGCAGAGCCAGATGATCAGTCACTCCATCAGCTTCAATGGAGAAGGGGTGGAACCCTCTGCAGCTGGCTCCAAAGCCTCAGTGAGGGTGAGCTCAGTGGCCGGGCTGGAGTTCCTGGAGCGGCCGGAGCTGGCGCGCAGGGACAGCACCACCCTGGAGACCCGGCCCTCCCTCAAGAACGAAGTGCCAATCCATCTCCTGAGTGCAACCAACCAGATCCAGAAACCAGCTGCAGTCCAGCAGCAGATCCCCACCAAGCTGGCCACCTTCACCAAAGGAAGCAAGGAGAAAGGTGGCAAGAGCAAAGCATCTCATAGGACAGACAGTTCGGGTATGTGTGGTTTTAAGTCCATTTAAATGGTTCTGATCTCCACCAGGATCACAGAGAGACTGAACCCTGCAGTTAAACCTCTGTATGAAACCCAGAAATTAATATGCTACAAGTTATTAGTGTGTTTGCTGCAGTTAAAATCTCTTAAACTCCTAAAATCCTGTTAGCAGTTCCATGTCTATATTATCTGAATTGGAAATACAACCCAAAGGGATGATGCTGAAAACAGAGCTGTGTATTCCAACACAGCAGAATGGTGGTGAGAGGTTCTAAACCTGGATACAAAATCTTCTTGTCTAACTGTAGAGTTAAAGAAAAAGAGCAAAACCAAAAAAACCCCAAAATAATAGGAAGCTGTTGTGCATGAGTGAAATGTTTTGAGGCTGGCTTAGCCTTTTCTTGCAGTCTGTCCAGAGTTGTAGTGACATTGAATGCAGTGCTTTTCTTAGCACCAGTCAGTCATTAAATACAGACCTCCAGGCCAAAATTGAGATGCTGTGTGTGTTGTAAAGTTGAAAGGGGCTAATTTTGTCACAAATAGAAGCAAGTAAAAATGCAGTCACCCTGTCCTGGCGTATTCTGCTTCTAACTGCTGGGTACTGGAGTCATGATCTTTGCCAATGACAAACACACTAAAAACCCTTTTATCTCTCCCACTTAAAGTAGCCCCACTGCCAGCTTTAGGGGAATGGCCTGTAATTTTAAGTTACAAAATTATCTTTTTAGCATTGTGCTGGATTCAGAATTGGAAGCTTGTCCATCACTCTGCACTGCCACAGAGGACTCAGGGCCAAACCTGACAGAGATCAGGGAGAGTGGGTTTGGCACATTGCAGAAACATCTGTCTCTGTCGTGCATAAAGTTTAGTGCTTTTGCAAACTTGCTTATGGTTTTGCACATAAATGAAGCCTGGATCCTCTTACCCTGCATACCAAATGCTGGTAATACAAAGTTCTAATGCCACATCTCCCCAGTTTATTTCTAATAGCTCTCACATAATGGTCTCTGCACTGGAAATGGACTTAATGGTGTTTTTCTGTAATTTATATGAAAGGTATAAACCTCTAATATATTGGTCTCTATTCTCTTGTGAGCATTAGTGGGCTTCATGCTTGTTATGCTCATATGTTGATCTTAGAATAAAATGGAACAAAACTTTCTGTACCAGAGGCAAAAATGCTGTGTATTGAATTTGGGTTTTGTGACATGTAAGGAATGTGTACTGAAAGAGAGAAGTTCTTTAGATCCAGAACAGCTATTTCATGAACTGCTTTCATTGTTGAAACTGAGAAACTGGGAGGCTGTAACACCAGAATCAGTGGGCTGTGCTGCTGAGCAGCTGTGAGACAGATGGAGAGCAGAGACAAAAGTTCATCACAGCTCTGCGTGTTAGAAGTAGCACAAGTGGCCATTTGCTATTTGAATTCTACAAAGATTTTTTTTCTCTCTGCTGTGCTTGGTGATACTGGGTTTTAAATCTGAGATTGTCAGGGTCTGCCAGTAACTGAACCAGAAGTATCAAGGAAAAGTATTCATAGTTTAAACAGTTGAAGAGAAAATTTCAGTAGGACCAGCTCTTTGTTGTTTTGCAGCTTTCTTGGGTGTGTCAAGGTGTCAGTGCAGTGGCCCCAGCATGAAGCAGTGACATTTGTGAAGTGCTGCTTGTCTCTAATACTAATTTATGAAATGTTTTCTTCAGCCTCTGTTGATCAGAAGCAGCTGCTTCCCCCCAGGCTTGCAGGACGAGAGGAGGCTGTGCTGAGAGGCAGGAGGTCAGCGAGCCCATCCCTCCCAAGCAGCCAGAGCTCTGCATTCCAGCCAGGTATGCCTTGGCCAACCTGCCTGTGCCTGGAAGTGCCTCAGGCTCTCTCTGCAGTGTCATGAATGTGTCTTCTTCCATTTTTCCCCTTCTAGAACTGTATGGCCCTACAGATGCTCAGCCAGAAGCACTTTCATCTGCCTCAGCGACCCTCTTCAAGCCCAACAACGTTCAGGTTCAGCCCCTGGTGCCCTCTCAGCCCAATCTGTTGAATGTGCAAGATGATACCAGCAAAGAAGATGTCATTTTCTTCTAATTGTTTGCATTTGAAGATGAATCACCTGCCACACTGGTTCAAGAACTCAGGCCCCAGTGTGCACGGTGGTGGAGACCCCACATGGATGGATGTCTTCTGATCCCTGCCCAGTTACTACAAGCAAGGACCAGACCAGGATTCCTGTCCTGCTTTGAGGGCACAGTAGTAACAATTTGCTTTTAAATTCTCCAGTCTGTTGACACATGGCATGGCTATATCAATTCAGAGCATGTTAAAATTCTGACATTTATTGTAATGTGCTCTTTTTTTGGAGAATGTAACTGCTCATGGGCACCATCTTGTAAATTGTTATCGGTGACGTTGAACCACCCAGATTTTTATGTAAAAAAAGTTTTAGTAGTAGGCCCCAAAATGGCTGCAAATTTTTAAATCTGTTTTCCCAGGTCCAGGTCAGTAATGGGTTGTGTGTTGGTAAGCAGGTGGCAGCAAGCCAGTCCCCTCCCTGCCAGGTGTGCCAGGCACTGTGAACCCAGTGGTACAAGCCCTGTGGCCAGGGACAGTGGAACAGAAGGTAAGGTGAGCTTCTGACAGCATCCTCAAGGGGCAGGAGCTCCACCTGTTTGTGGAGGAGAAGGGTTGGACGTGTGAGAATTCACAGTGAGGATGAAGAGTTGGACTGAATGCACATTTCATTGGCCACCAGCATCACTGGGATCTGTCTCCCTGTTGGGGACAGCAGAACAGGTTCCCAGGCAAACTCCTGAGTTGGTTCAGAATGAACTTAGAGACTTGGATTTTGTTCTTTGCTGAAGACATGTCTAAGAAGTGTTCAAATGCAGTAATTTATTGTCTTGTTTAATCCTGTTTTCTGCATCCTTTGTTTGTCTGTTAATTTGTTGGGACTTTACTCCCAGTACCAGAAGATATCAAAGCTGCTGTTGCTGCAGAGGCTTCTCTGCAGCATCATGTTAGGAATGAAGGGAATAAGAACTGTTTGGTTTTAAAATTAAAAATAATTATAATAAAAAAGTACTCTTAGCTAAACCTGTGTTTAGCTGCTTTCAGCTAAACCAGCTTTGATACCTCTTGTGAAATGGGTCAGTTCTTGATCATGGAATGGTGGTGACATTAAGTGTTCTGCTCAAAAAGGCATTATTTCCCTTTGTAGTAATTTGCACAGTCAGTTTGTGTTGTGTTTTTCACTCTGTGTCCCAGATTCTTTTCCCACCCTCACCCAAGGATGTGTGTTCTGGTGTGTGTTGAGTGTGACTGGTCAGATAATGATGCACAGGAGAGATTGTTACAGAATTAAAGGAATCAGGATCTCAAAGCTTAAAATCTTGGATTAATACCTGTCAGGACATGATTGATAATAGCTTTTTTAAATACCTTTAACTGATTTAAAGTGATTTTAGGAGCAGTGGATGGAAGGTCTGGTCAGTTCTCCATGCAGTCTCATGGCAATGGATCCAGTGGTGTTTGCCAGTCCCTGTGATTAGGCCCTGTGTGATGTTAATAATGTCTTTAAGGCCATAAATTCTCTTTGCTTCAGAGTTTTAAAATTATTTCAGTAGTTACAGTGAAAGAAACTTTATCAGTTTTTAGCAGAAAACAGCAGCAGTTTATATTTTCAAGTGGTGATAATTTGGGTTATTGCCTTCAGACAAGAAATTGAAGAAAGAGAAAAGATAAGCTACAAAATTCTGAATAAAGTCTTGGGGACAAGCACTCCTGCTGGAACAGTTCTTGGATTTAAGGGTCTTTTTCTTTGCTGAGTGGTGCTGGTACAAACCTGAGTTCAGTGAGAGGAAACTCCAAACTGAATGGCTCATTACAGGATTGGGGGTGCTCCTCCAGCCCCCAAGAAGTGAAATTGGACACATTTGGCTTTATTACCAGAGGACTGCTTGGTAAATCAGCAGAACCTGGAGTGATTGTCTGCAGGAAACAGAGTGGGACTGCTCCACTGGTGATTTGGTGTTGTTGTTATCTTTGGTGATGAGAGCAGAGTTCCACTCCTTACTCAGTTTTTACATCCCAAAAGCTAGTTTGGAATGGAGCGGAATTCTTAAAATCAGTGTAACTCCTGGTCCATGCAGCAGTGTGGGATCCTGCAACTCTGTAGGACTGGCACTGATTTTTCCACTGGGTAATTTAATTGTGCAGACTCTGGCCCCCTGTAATTTCCCCTGGAAGCTCACAGGGATGTTCTCTCCTCCATGCTGTGGTTTGGGCCACTCCTAGTAAAAACTCAATGCCCCCACTGCCTTAAATTACCAGGTTTTTAGGAGTTTTAGCCCAAAGCTAAGTTGCATCAGTGGAGTAAATCACCTCAGCCAAAAAGGGATGTCAGTTTGGGTGCTTGGAAGCAAATTTTGGAAACATTTATTTAGGTTTATTTTGTGCCTGTCCAAAAGTATGGGAGGGAGTGTTGGAAGGGTTTGAGGAGCTCATTGGCTGCTTTCTCCTTCTGTGCAATGAACAAATTTGAATATAGAACAGTGACATGTGCAAAATAAAGTCTGCAGTGAGGTCCTATTTATTTTAATATTTTATCTTTAACATTCACTTTTTGAATACTTCTTGTCAGCAGTGCTTGAAGTAAGTTTTGGCTGTTAACAAAGGGACCCAGGCCTGTGGCAGGCCAGGCTGTTGGCTCAAACTCCAGAAGCCCCTTGGAATATGGGACCTTAGAAGTCATTCTCTGTCCTCAGTGCACATGTCTGGCTGCAGCTCCTTTGTGAAACCTGTTTGCACCCTGAGATGGTGGCTTCTGTCACTTGGCTCAGCCTGGAGAAGGTTTGGGAATCAGCAGGTGCTGTGATACCTCATTGCTGCCAGAGTGTGGGCAGGGATCCATGCAAGGCTGAGGGAAGCAAGTGAATTATTTTCTTTTAATGAATCATGGGTCTCTTCACTTGTGCAAAGCTGAATCTGTGAAATTGTTAACAAATCACTCCAGTTGAGTGAAATGGTTTTGGACTCTTCACTCAAATCTTCTTCCTAGAAAAAGAACTCTTCTAGGTGAGTTAGTTTGCAAAGTACTGCTGTGTCCTGGGCTCAGTAACCTGCTATTGATTCTGAGTTACATCCTTCCTATTGGACTTTTTGATCACTTCAGCTAAAACTTTCCTTTTAAGTGATTTCTGAGGATTAGACAGTTCAAAATTCTGTGCCTCCCAGGTGCCTCTTGGCTTCTTTCTGAGCTGGGGTGTGGAGGAAATGCCAGCACGAGCTTTGAACTGCCGCCCTGTTTGCTTGGTGTCCCAGCCTTAAAATTTATCAGCATGTTTGTCCTTCAGTATTGTGATGTTGCAATGTAGAGGCTGTTTCTATGGTTCTGATTTCAATTTGAACTCTGGTGTTAAGGAGGCTTCCTCTTCCTCTTCCCCTCTGGAACGTGGCTCCGGGCTGAGGATGCCTCCATGGCCACTAGTGCTGAGCACAGCTGCCCTGTGTGTGTTGTGGATGCTTCCCTGGTTTTTGTCTGTGCTGTCTGTGGATTGTGGCTGTGGCATGTCCCACGAGTTGAGATCGCTGCTCATCCCCCAGCGTGAGGCAGAAGATTTGGTGTTCCTAGAGACGCTTGCTCACCCAGGTACTCGCCTTCCTGCACAGCTAGGAGTCATTCTAAATCATTTGCAGGCAGTTTTGTCTTTCTGAGTAGTGGTCAGATGATTCTGCATACATGGAGCTTGGTGTTTGTCATTTGCATTTATAATGAGAGTCGAAACTTAAACTAGGAAAGGATTAAAAAATACTTCTTGCATTTTACTTCTAACTCTGCGGAATGGGAGCCGAGGCTCCCCGGTGCTGCTCAGTGGAGTCCCTGTGTGTTGTGCCCCCCATGCAAGGGAGTTTGGAGATTTTGTTGTCTTCCCCAGCAGTTCTCACATTTACCAGGAAACAGATCTGCATGCCAGGTTACACAAGTGCTGTAGGCAAAGCAAAGCCTTCCCCCTGCTCTCTCTTCGAGACCAGACCCAACATCTTCGTAACCACTGGCGACTTCATCATCCTCCATCATCTTCAAACAGCATGTGTGAGCTCTGGTTCATAACATTTGTGCCATGTTTATAAATCAGTTTTTTATATTTTTGTACTGAAAGAAATTGGAGCACTTTAGAAAAGTTGATTTCAAATTCCATTTCTGTCTGTAGCCGAAGGAGATCTCTCATGGGTGTAGATCCTGTTGGCATAACTGCGTGCATCTCACTCAGAGCTGTGAACTCTCTTGACACTCTTTAGTCTTAGGTCTGGTTTCTAGGCCCACCTTGCACTGTAAAGATTTAATAAATAATCATGGTCCATGGTTAAATTGACCATTTTGTTGGGGAAGAGTTTGGTTTTGTTTTTTCGTTAGGGTGTAAACATTGTAAATATTTCCTTTACTGTTGATACTGCAGTAGCAACATCTTTGTAGTCTTTATTTTATTTGTAAAGTTGATGGTTAAATGTTAATATTCTGTTGAATTGTGCACTCTTGATTAATTGTAAACATGATCTTAGCACACCAAATGATGATTTTTACAATGATTGCAATGTTTCTCCACTGAAGGATTTCAGAGCTGCAATAGGACTGAAACCAACTTCTAGCAATAAAAAAAAAGAACATTTAAAAACTCTCTGCCTTTATATCTATATAATTACTTATTATTGTTTTCTGTTTGAATGAAGATCAAAGCAGCTGCCGCTTCTCACGTGCTTCTCATTTGCCACAGGAACAAAACTGTGACGTTTTTCCAAAGGAGAGGACAGAGCACAGGAGATACTCAGTGCAGAATACAAATAGCTGCAGCCCTTGGCAGTGAGGTGAGCACCTGAGGGAAAGATCAGCTGCTCCCAAACATCTGAACTCTGCTGGTGAGAGAGAGAGAGAGCTTGGTTAAGTTGCTTACATTAGCATGGAGGTGCTTTGCATGGTGCCAGCCTGAGACATGCCTGGCTCTGTCCCAGGCAGTATCGGTTCCCACTTGGAACAAGGAGAACAAAAATAGAAACCTTCTCCCTAGTGCTCGTGCCAGTTTGGCAGCACCATCCCAGAGCCTCTGCCTGGGGCTGCTCTTCCCAGCGCTGAAATTTCCTGCTGAAATCCCCACTGCTGGCACAGCTGGCAAGCAAACCCGAGAGCTGCAACCTCCAATCGTTTCTAGAGAGCAGAACAGATGTAAAACCAGGGAGACAGTGGGAGAGCAGAGCCTTGGATTGGTGCTCTCAGGGAGGAGGGAGGGTTTTCCACTGGAATCCTGCTGCAATCAGGGCTGAGGAAAACCCTGAGCCAGGGGGTTTGATCTGCCTGTCACTGCCTTTGGGGCTTATCAAAGCAGCTTTGGGGGTCCCTGGGCCTTTGTGTGCAGCAGTCAGTAAAAGAAGCCAGCATTTGTCAGCCTCTGAAGTGCTTGTGACATCTGGGTTCTGACGCACACTGGAAAAACAAAATTTTTTTCTACTTTTCCACATCCATAAATAATCAAAGACTTCTAGACAGAGCAGTGTTTAAAGTTTGGTCTTTATGGGAGCTGTCATGTGAGAGGATGACGTCTCAAAGTTAGTGTGTGTAGAAGCTTTTGCTTGTGCTCTTTTTAGGAAATTATTTCTTCCATCTGTGGAGCTCCTGGGAGCTGAGCCCCAGTGCCTGCTGGAGATCAGTCACTGCCTCTGTGCTCCCAGACCTCGTGTCTGTGCCACCACAGCAAGGCCAGCCACCCCGTGTCCATTTCTAAATATTTTTTGGCAGCAAGAAGTGGACTCAAAGTGGTTTTGTGGGGGACAGCAGGGAGGGGAGAGCCTGGGAGAGAAGCTGAGAGAAGCTGCGCTGTGCCTTGTGCAGTCAGAATTGCAGGAATTGTTTCCAGGAAGGCAAGAGGAGCCTGGATCGGGGAGATGCAGGGTTAACACGGCCAGGAGGGATCCCTGCAGCACCGATTCCCACTGGATCGGGGAGATGCAGGGTTAACACGGCCAGGAGGGATCCCTGCAGCACCCATTCCCACTGGGAGCTGCCCAGCTGCAGCAGCCAGAGCTCAGCAGAGGCAAGTTTAAATAGTTTAAACCCCGGGCAGAATTTGCGTGTGTTAGAAGCTCGGTGCTGCCGCAGCCATCCTGTTCCAAGGTGTGTGGGCGTTGCTGCGCTCGACTTTTGCACAACAGCAGGGCACACATTCCTTGGGCATTGCAGACACCCGGGGTGGCGCTGGTGACGCTGTCGCTGCCGTGTGACACACGAGGCCGTGATCCCAGGCCGGGTGTGACCTCAGGACACTCCGGCGGTGCCTTCAGAGCCGCTCACACCCCGATATCCCCGCCCTGCCTTGTCTCCTCCCCAATCTGCTGCTAATTAACCCGAAACCCAAACCGCGTTCTGCTGCGGATGAATCACGCCGGGGCCATGGGCAATGACCAGCTTTATGCTAAACCTCCCTCTCTGATGTGGGTGAGCCGAGGCTGATGGTTCCCATGCGTGCATCTGGGACTCATCTGGGAGCCAGATGCTCCCGGACAAACATGCACAGAGGATGTTGGCTCCACAGCGTGCTCTGGCAGTGGGAATGTGCTGCTTGCTGCCTTCCCCTTCCCTCTGTGACTCAAATCCGGTTTCATTTCTCATCCCAGCCGTGGGGCCAGCCCAAGGCTCGGCAGATGGGGGATGTGGGGCCTGTCCTGCGTTGTTTGCTGCTGCTGTGCCCGTGGGATCTGGCAGAGGGTAAAAGGCAAACCCTGCTGGAGCTGGCAGTGCTGGAGTGTGTGACACAGGGTCCCCACTCTGGGCTCAGGCAGAGGAACATCACTTTGTTCTGGGGCTCTTTGACTTTGTACAAGGGTCTGGAGTGCCAGGACACAGGGAATGGCTTTAAGCTGAAGAAGGGCAGGGATGGATGGGATTTTGGGCAGGAATTGTTCCCCGGCAGGGTGGGCAGGCCCTGGCACAGGGTTGTTGCCCCTGGATCCCTGGCAGTGCCCAAGGCCAGGCTGGGCAGGGCTGGGAGCAGCCTGGGATGGTGGGAGGTGTCCCTGCCATGGCAGGAGTGGAACTGGATGGGCTTTGAGGTCCTTTCCAACCCAAACCATTCCATGATTCCCTGTGCACAGGACCATGGAAACTCCTTCTGCCAGCACAGTGTGGATGTGCCTCTCCCGTGTCAGAGCAGCAGCTGATGCCATTTCTCTGTGTGGAGCAGTGTCTGGCCAGACCTGAAGCCATCCCAGAGGACTACACATGGAATGCAGATCTGCCAGGGAATTTCAGGTGTGCAATGTCCCTCTTCCCTTCTGGAACATTGGAAATCATGAACAAAACCACACTGTGTGTCATTATATTTTTCCTGGGCTGCCATGAATTATCCTTGTAAGATGTGAGGTGGGTGTGCTGCAGAACATTTCCATGATCCATATCCCATCTTAACCAGGAAGGGGAATTTCTCAGCCACTGCTGTGCTTGGAAGGGAGAAAGGCCACAATGCTGTCTTGGTGTTCAAGCAGGAGGCACCTACCAACCCAAGCAGCAATTCCCTTAAAATCAACCCTGTCTGTCTGTCTTGTGGCCAGGAGGGAGCTGGATCAGTCTGTTTCTCTGGTTGTGGTGGCTTCTAGGCTTTGTGTGAGAAGAGGAGCATCCCATGGGACAGTGGTGTCCCACTTGGATTGTTTTGCCTTTGAGCCTCGTGATGTCCACGTGGCATCACATGTTCCAGGTGTGACTTTGGGCTGGGGTCCAACTCCTGCAGCTGCAGGTGCAGACACAAAGTGGGGAATCTGAGCTGTGACGTGAGCTAGAAGAGGTCTAGGTATGCTGATATTCTAAATGAATTCTATTAATGGGGGATGAATTCTGTTAGTGGGGGAATTCTATTAGTGGGGATTCTCTTAATGGGGGATCTGAGCTATGCTCTGAGCTAGGAGAGCTCTAGGTTTGAGATATGCTGATATTCTAAATGAATTCTGTTCATGAGGGATGAATTCTTTTAGTGGGGGAATTCTATTAATGGGGGGGTCTGAATGGGAATATTGTGGGAATTCTATTAGTGAGAATTCTGTTAGTGGGGGATCTGAGCTAGGAGAAGTCTAGGTTTGAGGTATGCTGATATTCTAAATGAATTCTATTAATTCACGAGGATTTCTACCCAGCAACCAAATTCATCTCTAAACCAAATTCACCTCCAGCTCAGCTGGCCTGAACCTTCCTGGCGCTGGCACTGAAGCAGATCCAGCATGGAAATGTCAAACTGGGAGAACAGGTCTGCTGGGACAGCTCAGGCAGGCAGCAGTGAAGCTCCCTGGTTTCCCCAGGGCACTCCTGGAGCTGGGAGCTGGTTCCTGCCAGCAGGAGGAGGAGCAGGAGGGACAGGACGGGGCTCTCTGCCAGCTGAGGGAGGATGAACCCAAGCAGAGCAGCCCGGGCTGGCTTTGTTGGAGCTGCCCAGCCCAGGTGTGCTCAGAGCTCTGGTTTACCCTGACAGGGGTTGGGATTAAAAGGAGGGAACAGCAGCAGCAGAGCTGGGGCTCCCTCCCTGTCACAATCCATCCTCACAAACAGGGTTCGTGATGGTTTGTGGATTGATCTCAGGGTGCAAAGAACCGACATGGTACAAGGGAGTTTGCAGTGGTAATCAAAATAAATGCAGCTTTATTGAATGACCACAGCAAAATGTGATAGAGGGATTAAGGGAGAGAAAAAAGATAGAGAGAGAGAGAAAAGAGAGAGAAAGGGGGATATAGCTACCAAATGTAGAGACGAAATCCTTTGGTCCAGTCCAGCCGAGGATCCGCCTGTTATGCTGGGGGAGATTTCAAAATCTCTAGCTAACTCAGAGGTTTTTATTATGATAATTCTATTGAAAATTGTGAGAGGGTGGGGGAAAACAGATACAATAGGGAACAGATGTAACAGGTAGTCCATGTCCTCAGCAGTAAATGAGAGCCATTTGTGGTCCAGCGGTCACAACCTGCAGGCAAACATCTCGCTTTGGTCAGCTTTGGTTCCCCACACACCTGCCCCGGGCTGGGGGCTTCAGTGCCAGTCCTTGGAAGGAGCAGAGGGGCCTTTGCACATGGGGGTTCCATGTCTCAGTCCTTGATGGAGAGGGGCCTTACATCTCAGTCTGTCTGTCACGGTGGCTGTGAAACAGCTGAGGGTCTTCTGTGGGAGACCCTCTGAAACTCAGGAGAAGTCCAGCCAGGCCGAGAGGTGGGACAGCTCCCAAGGCTGTTGTTGCAAACAGGGCATGGTGCTCCCTTCTTCTTCTCATTGGGCTCAGTGTAGCATACAGCAAACAACAGCAAAAACAATAACTCAACACTGAGCTCTCAGGTCTCAGGGCCTTTGGTGTGTGACTTTCTCCTTCAGAGCCACAGATTCTAGACGGGGGGGGGGGGTCTTCTCTTCAGTGACAATCAATGAGGCAGATGAGGGATATTTCTGACAGACTCTCACTCTCCCCCAGCTGAGACCCCCCTTACCTGGCTCAGGTAAGGCCCAGCAGACGGATCTGATGGATCTGTGCTGCTGGAGGCTGCTCCATCCCCGAGCAGGGCGTGGATGTGGCGGGCAGCCAGCGTTGATTGCTTGGCAGCATCAACAAAACAAAACAGCTGCTGCTGCTCAAAGGGCCATGAATGAAACATCCACTCCTCCTGCTCTGTCCAGCCCTCAGGAGGAGCTGGAGGTGTAACAAAGGTGAGGCAGCTCCTGGCTGGATAACAGGGCTGGAGATATTCCAGACAGCTGCTGGCCCCAGCAGAGTCCTGTGCTGTGATTTTCCCCTCTTGCAAGGCACAGTCAGGCTGGGAGCTGCTGATGGTTGGATTCCATGATCTAAACAGCCTTTTCTCATCAAAATGAGTGTGTGTCCCTGCTGCTGCTGCCTGTGGGCTCCTCTCCCTGCAGCCTGGCAGCTCCTGTTGGGCTCAGCCAGCCATGAGAGGAGGCACGACAAGGGTGCATGAAAAAAGGCCCAGCCTGGGGGCTGAAAATGGCAAAAGAATCAGAAAAGGGGGTGGAAATGAAGCTGATGCATCTGCTCCAGCCCCCAGCAGCAGGGCAGCTCCCTTCCTTCCCTTCCTGCCAGCTCTTGCCTGTGCAAGCAGCTCGGAAGAGTTGTGACATTGATTTATTTAATTCTGAAATGATGGATCACACCCAAACCGTGCTTCTGTGGTGAGACAGTTGGTTGTACCTTTGGTGCCTGTTTCCTCTGACCATGCTGGTTCCTGTCTCACCTCCTCCCCTTGGCAGAGCTTTCCTTTCCCAGGCACTGCCTCACCTGGAGCAGGGCCTGGAGCACAGAAGGGGCAGCACCTTTTCCCATTCTTTTGGATAATGAGGAAACCCCACTCTGTGCACAGTGACCAGGAAAGGGCAGAGAACACCTTAATCTTTGAAGTTTCGAAGAGATTTGTGTCTCCTTCAAAGCCAGAAGGCAGTGTGAGATCTGAGCTTTCCTCAGTCCCAAGTTACAAAGGCACAGGAAGATCTGAGCCCTTGATTTGCACTGCAGCAGGGAATGCTCCTCACTGTTCTACTGAATATGGTCTCAAGTGTGGGCTGGGAAAACTGCACCTTAAGCACACAGAACAGGCAAAGGACACCGTGGATTTTATTCAGATTTATTGAAGCAGCTCCAGGCTGAGTAATAAACACACAAAACTGCCGTATAAAAAGAAACAAATGTGCAGAACCAGCCCTTGGGCAAAGTACTGTCACGTGTTCTGACATCCCAGGCTGCTGCTTGGGTGCTGTGAGTGCCAGCAGTGCAGTCCTGCAGCTGGTCAGGAGTGTCCTTTCTCCTTTCTAGCACCACTGAAACCAAAACAATCTCTCTGGTTCCTGCTCTGAGATCACACGAGTTAGGAGAACACTTGGAAACCGTTTTGCTGTCTCAAGGGACAGCACAAGCTGCCAGCCCAAGGAGGTCCTGTCCCCTCCCTGGCCTGGCCAAGGGTTTGCAGAAGCAATTCAAAGCCAGAACTGAGTTTCCTTGAGCCCTGCTGGTGGCACCCAGCTCACAGAGCTGCCAGGTGGGAGGAGAAGCTCCTGCTGCCCGTGTGTTCCATCTGGGTCCTCATCAAGGGAGGCACTTGGCAAAACCAGGTGAGAAACCTGTGGTGCAGAGCAGAGCATTGTGAGACGAGGGCACAGCAACCCCAACCCCTCTCCCCAGGCCTCAAACCCCAGAGAAATCCCAGCCATGCCTGCTGATTCCCCTCCACAGCCAGGAATTTTCTAAAGGTATCACTGGGTATTTTATTACAGTAAATAATTTTATTTAGACAGCACGACTCCTGCAAAGAGAAAAGGAAAACCCTGCAGGGTCTGTGATTCACTGGCATAGTTTCTGCCAAAAGCCCTTAGAAAGATTTAATTCCAGTTGCAAATGTTGAAAGTCAATCTCTGTGTAGCAGGAAAGCAGTGGCATGAAAGGGACACCAGGGAATAATTAGAAGCAGAGAAACCCTGTGTTTATACATAGACAAGGCTTGTCTTATAAATGCAATTACCCACCATTCTGGGACTAAGTCCCAGCTATAATCTTGTTCTGGCACCAGCTCACAGCCCTGGCGTCCCACAAGACATTTGGGTGCCACTGGCAGATTAAGTGTGGCACCAGGAGGAGCAGGCTGTGCTAAAAGCAGCAGCTGGAGCCAGTGGCACCATGGGGTCTGTCCCAGCTCCTGCAGACAGCCTGCCTGCACAAACACCAGCTCCTGCAGCCTGCTGACCCAGCCACGACACCCAATCCCTGCACACAGCATTCCCCAAAATCTCTGCACGGGGCAAGATGCCAGGTTGAGAGTCTCGTTGTTTATACTGATCCTTCTCCCTGCAGCAATTCAGCACCTAGAGGGATGTTCTCTCTCCTGCAGGGCTTTTAGATCCCACCTCCTGCAGGGATTTCAGATCCCACTATTTCCTTGAGGGCTTTTACATCCCACCATCTCCTGCAGGGCTTTCATATCCCACCATCTCCTGCAGGGCTTTTAGATCCCATCTCCTGCAGGGCTTTCAGATCCCATCTCCTGCAGGGCTTTGAGATCTCACCATCTCCTGCAGGGCTTTTAGATCCCATCTCCTGTAGGGCTTTTAGATCCCCCAATCTCCTGCAGAGCTTTTAGATCCCCCAATCTCCTGCAGGGATTTCAGACCCCACCATCTCCTGCAGGGCTTTTAGATCCCATCTCCTGCAGGGCTTTGAGATCCCACCAGCTCCTACAGGGCTTTTAGACCCCATCTCCTGCAGAGCTTTTAGATCCCACACTACCAGCCTGGAAGTTTAGGAGCTGATACTCACACAAGGCTCTTCTTTAGGACAACTCCAATCCAGAGCCACGTGCACCTGCCCCTCATCAAGTTTTAACCTGACACAGAGGAGCTCTTGACCCACAGCTATTTACCTTGCAGGTCTCAGGCTGACAGGTACTTCCAGGTGCTGACGAAGGCGGTGGGGATGAGCGAGTAGGGCACGGTGGTGACGCTGCTCCACGTGTCGGACGAGGGGTCGTAGCAGTCCAGGGTTTTGCAGCGCTGCGCCCCGCAGTAGCCGCCCACCACGTAGAGCCTGTTCCCCGAGGTGACGGCGCGGCAGCTGATGCACTTGGCGGTGACGTCCCCAAACTTGGACCACTGGAAGGTGTCGCTGTGGAAGCGGTAAGCGGAGCTGGCCGAGAACTCGGTGTCGCCGCCGATGACGATGACGTGGCTGCCCACCACGGCGGCGGCCGTGTAGCGCCAGGGCTGGGGGCAGCTGGCGGGCACCGTCCAGCGGTTCTGGCGCGGGTCGAAGCACTGCACCTTGGGCAGCTTGTTCTGGTTGGCGCTGGTGCCCCCGAAAACAAACAGCTTCATCTTGGCTCCCACCACGGCGGCGTTGCTGACGCCCTCCCGGAGAGGAGCCACCAGCGACCACTTGTCCAGCTGAGGGTCGTAGTGCTCCACCTGCTTGAGGGACACGGAGGGCGAGGCCGGGAAGGACCCGTTCGTGGCCGTGTGTCCCCCCACCACGTACAGGCAGTGGTCCAGCTCGGCGGAACCGTGGCCAAACCGCGCCACCAGCATGGGAGCAGCTTTGGCCCACTCGTCGTGGAGGGTGTCGTAGACCCAGACGTCCCTGGAAGCGCCGTTCTCGGAGCCCTTGCCGCCGGTGATGTAAACCTTGCAGCCGATGGCGCAGGCGCTGCACTCCTTGCGGGGGCTGGGGATGTCGGCACGAGGGATGATCTCGCTGCTTTTATGGTCCAGCATGTAAATCTTGTCGCACACGAAGGTCTGGCCGCCGAGCAGCAGCAGGGCCTGGCTGACCTTGCGGGGCCGGGCGCAGCAGCCCGTCACCAGCCCGTCGTTCTGCAGGATCTTCATTTTGCAGCGCACGGCGTCGGCCACGATCTCCTCCCCCAGCTTGTGGCTGGTCACCAGCTTCTCGCAGGCCACCTGCTTCCTCAGGTAGGACTCGGGCAGCAGGGCCAGGCGCACGGAGCGCAGCAGCTCGGGCAGAACTTCGTGGCGCCGGGGCAAATCGTAGCGGATCCAGCCTATAACGGCCTCGTAGACCAGAGTCTCGTCCTCCACCTCCAGCTCCTCGCTCTCCACCAGCTCCAGCAGCTTGTCTTTGGGCAGCCGGAGGAAATCCTCAGTCTTGCAGAGCGAGGTGAAGTTGGCCAAGGCCATCCTCCAGGACAGCTCCAGCAGCCGCTCGCAGCAGTGGGCATCGGACAGCAGCAGCATGTTCAGGCAGTTCCCAGGGTAGAGATTCTTCTCCAGAAAGTCAGCAGAAGCATCCCGGATATCCTGGAACTGCAGCATGTCCCCGGCCTCCAGCAGGGACTCGGCGTTCTCCTCGTTGATCAGCACCCGGGCTGAGTAAGCGTAGTCCAGCAGCAGCTCCAGCACCTCGGGGTGGAGCGAGTCGTGGAAGTTGACCTCGGCATCCCTGCTCTCCTTCAGGCCCCCGCTGAACATGGCGTTGAAGTAGCGGCTGCAGGCGGCCAGGACGGCGCGGTGGCACGGGAAGCTCTGGTTCCCTGCCCGCAGCACCACGTCGGTGAAGAGGTTCTGCTGGCGGAGCAGGTTCAGCTGGGTGAGGAGGCTGTCGGCGTGGCCCGGTTTGTGGAAGAGGTGGATGTTCATGGAGCCCGAGCTCGAGCGGGATTTCCGGTTCTCGTGGCTGCTGACGGACATTGTGCTGAGGCTGCTCTGCGGGGCAAAAGCGGCGAGTCAGCACGGGCAGCGCGGCCACGGGCCCGGCACGGCACGGCCGGGAGGAGCGCGGTACCGGCCGGTAACGGGAGCGCGGTGGGGCCGAACGGGGGAACGGGGCATCGGGAGCGCCGGTCAGCTGCGGGGCACCGACCGAAACGGGGTACGGGGAGATCCGGAACCGTGCAGCGCAGAGCTCCGCCGGGCCTCAGGTAGTAGCGGGGAGGGGGCGATGTGCGCCTCCGGTGATGCCCGTGCCCAGCCCGCCCCGCGGTCCCGCACCGGGCTCCTCTGTCCCGCATCCGGACCCGCTGTCCCGTGCCTGACTCAGTTATTCTGCACCCGGCCCTGCGGTTCTCACCTGGTCCCGCACCTGCCCCCGCGGTCCCACACTTGGTCCAGGTGTCCCTCAGGGTCCCCCCTATGCCGTACCCGGTTCCGCGCGGTCCCCGTTACCCCGCACCCGGTCCCGCACACGGTTCCGTATTCGGCCCTACACGGTCCCTGCTATCCCGTACCCGGTTCCCTACCCGTTCCTGTACAGCCCTCGCTGTCCCATACCCGATGCCGTACCCGGTTTCTCACTGTCCTTGCTATCCCGTACCCGGTCCCCGCTATCCCGCACCCGGTTCCGTACCCGGTCCCCACTATCCTGCACCCAGTATCTCGTACCCAGTTCTGTACCCGGTCCCGTCCGGTCCCCGTTATCCCGTACCCGGTATCCCGCACCCGGTTCTGTACCCGGTTCCGTACCCGGTCCCCGCTGTCCCGTACGCGGTATCTCATACCCGGTTCCGCACTCGGTATCCCGTACCCGGTTCGGTGCCCGCTCCCGCCCGCTCCCGCTCCGCTCCGGCTCTGCCGCCGCCCCTCCGCCGCCGCCGCGTGGCCGCCCGGCTCCGGCCCCGCCCCCTCCCGCCTCGCAGCCAATCAGCGCCCGCGGCGCGCGGCACGCTCTCTTTGTGAATGGGAGGCGGGGCCAGCCGTGCGCATGCGCAGCGCGCTGCTCCCCGCCCTGCCCGCGGGCAGCGTGGCCGTGTCCCCTCCCCACGTGCGCCGGTGCCACCCGCTGTCCCCCGCTGTCCCCCGGTCCCAGCATCGCAGCACGGCCCCGACATCGCGGCACGGGGGCCGGGCCGGCGGATCTGAGCCTCCCGGGCTTGGCAGATGGAGCCACCCCCGCCATAAAGGGCCATAAACGGGGCAGCGGCGCCGGGACCGGCAGCGCCCTTTGGATCCCGGCTGCTGACAAAGGCAGATCCCGGCCGGAGCAGCCAGGCCTGCTCAGCAAATGTGCTCCTGCGTGGAGCATGTGGGAAACGCCAAACAGTTGTTTCTAAATTTTTAAAAGTTATAAAAATAGTAATACAATTAGAGTAATAACAATTTGGACAATTTGAATTAGGACAATATGAGACAATAGAGACAAAGAGTTACAGACAGTCCGGGTACCTTTTTCTGGGCAGCATAAGCCCGAAAAAGGACACCCATTAACAAAGGATTAACCCTTAAAAACAATAACCTGTTGCATATTCATACACCTCATACATGATGCATAAATTCCATTCAAACACAGGATTCTGTCTGGTCATCATCAGCTACTTCCTCTGAATCCCAACAGCGCCTTCGAGGCAGGAAGAAGTTAATTTCTTCTGATAAGAGAGCAATAAATTCTCTTCCTCTGAAAGATTCAGGTGTCCTGTGCCTGCTACCTCGCTGCAAGTCCTCTCTTTAAAAAAAGGATCCTACAGAGCATCGTTTCTATTTTAACATTTTGTTATAACCTATAACTATATTTACCACACTACTTAAGAGAATTAATACAGCATCACTTTCTAACACAACACATATAATATTCATTTTAATGTTTACAAAAAGCCATTCATAAAATGCATGCATTTTTCACATGCCACATTGGAAAAGAGAAGAAAATCACCAAGTTTTGGGAGGATCGGGTCTGCCTGCACAAGTCCTTGTGCTAAAAATGAGTGAGTGCTGCTCTGGAGAAGCAGCAGCCACCACAGGTGTTTAAACCCTGTGTGTCAGCAGGGATCAAAACCACCTCAAGAAAAAAATACAAATCCCAGAAATTCTGAATCACCCAATTTTGATTTATCTCTGCATGTTCCAGCTGTAAATTAAGGTCATTTGTTGAGGAATGGATGAAGCAAATGCACTGGAAATGCACTGTAGACTGCACTTAGAGCAGTTTACAGTTTCCTTTCTCTACATTAAAATTAATGCATGGTTAAGATGTTTATTAATTTGGCATCAGAGGTTATGCAGGATTTCTTGGTTTGTTTGTTTTTGTTTTTTTTTTTTTTTATTGGCAGAGCTACAATTATCCTGTATAGCATTAGTATTAATAGTATATGAATACTTAATAGTATTGTCCTGTGTTGAGCAGTCCAGTGAGTCCTGGAGGAATGATCAATGGGGTTGAGAACACCAAAGAAATCTGATTTATTATTAAAAACCACTAAACTGCAGCAGGAGCCACCACAGTGGTTGACAGGACCAGGAGAGATCCCCCTGTTCAGACACAGGACTGAGAAAAGGAGAGAATAAACAAGAATAAACAAACTGCAGGTAAGCCCTGAGCTGCACCAAATCCTGCCAGTGTGGCAGCAAATGCCCAGCACAGCCACATCCTCAGGGACACTGCAGGGTGAAGGTCCAGATAAACACCAAGGGCAAAGGAGAAAGAGTTTGCAGGGCTCCCTGTGCTCTTTGAACACAGGCAGGACACAGCTCCCCGTGCCCAGCCAAAAGCAGCCCCACACAGCAAGGTCACAGCTCCTGGAGGTGCAGCATGTGCTGTCCTGGGACACCACAGTAAGCACAGCTCTTTTCAAAGGATGCATTTCCATGGCAGGCAGGCAGGGACTGGGAATTACTGCAGCAGGAGTGTGAAAAATGCGTGTATTTTAGGATTGGCTTTTTGTAAACATTAAAATGAATATTATATGTGTTGTGTTAGAAAGTGATGCTGTATTAATTCTCTTAAGTAGTGTGGTAAATATAGTCTTAGGTTATAACAAAATGCTAAAATAGAAAGGATGCTATGTAGGATACTTTTTTTAAAGAGAGGATTTGCAGCAAGATAGCAGCCACAGGACACCTGAATCTTTCAGAGAAAGAGAATTTATTGCCCCATTATCAAGAGAAACGAACTTCTTCCTGCCTTGAAGGCGCTGTTGGGATTCAGAGGAACAAGCTGACACTGACCAGACAGAATCCTGTATTTAAATGAATTTATGCATCATGTATGAAGTGTATGAATATGCAACAGGCTGTTGTTTTTTAGGGTTAATCCTTTCTTAACTGTGTCCTTTTTCAGGCTCGTGCTGCCCAGAAAAAGGTACCTGGACATCCAAAACTCTTTGTCTCTATTGTCTCATATTGTCCTAATCCAAATTGTCTAAATTATTATTACTCTAATTGTATTACTATTTTTATAACCATTTTACAACTATTAAACTTTTAAATTTTTAAAAAACAACTGATTGGCGTTTTTCACAAGGAGGAAGGCTGGTGGCACATGTGCAGCTGCAGCTCACACTGCACCAATGCTCTGGAGCTTTCCAGAATCAAAGATAAAGAGCTTCTCTCCCTGTTACCAGGAGGAATGATCACTCAGGGCCACCTTTGAAGCATTTGTGTCGTTTATTATTGGCAACGCCCAGAACTGGAACTGCAAACCCCAGCTTGGCGCTGGTTTGATTGCTCCTTTGAAAGGTGATTTATTAAAAAGAAAAAAAAAAAAAAAAAGCAGGAAATTTATGAAAACAGGGCTGTTGGAGCCTGGTGGAAGAGCTCCACCCGGTGGCATCGCACAAAGGCACAGCTGGAATGGGAATTGGGGAATTGCCATTCCCAACATTTCTCCTTAAACGGGCAGGGCAGGTTAGGAAGGTCCTCGCTGCTTCCAGCAGCAATTCCTGTCCCCCTCACCTCTGAGGAAACACAAACAGCACCTCTGCTGGCTCCTGTCTGAGCCCTAACCCCAATACCTGGAGAATTCCCAGCACAGGGGTCCCATCCAAGGCCAGAGTGGGAGCTCTCAGCATCCATCCCTTACCAGTTCTCTGTGACAGAACCGTGGCCACTGTGCTCCTTCAAGTGGCAAACGACACTGGCAGGTTGCATTTATCTTTTGGGACACATGGAAGCAACTTTCCCCCTCAGTTTTACCCATTGTTGATTGTCAGAGGATTCACCTGAATTATTTTTCTGATGAAGAATGATAAAAATTATCAGCTGCAAACAATCCCCTCTGCAACAGGCATCTGGATTCCATCCCAATTATGGGATATCTGGAAGGACAATCATCAACCCAGGAAAGTTAAACTACACCCTGCTTCACCAAAGGCACTTTTACCATGTGAAAACTGAGCTTGTGAAGCTCAGTTGTGGCTTAAGCAGCTTCAGAATTTGCTCCTCTTGATGCCTGGTAGATTCCAATCAGGGAGGAGATGGTGCCCAGGAGTCCAACCAGCCATGGGGGGAACCTTCCTGCCCAGAGGAACCCTGGAGGCAGCCAGTGGATGGCATTGCAGAGATCTGCTGTGTCCATGAGGATGCTCAGAAGTTCAGCCTTCACCTGGGCTCTCAGCTTCTGCTGCCTCTGAGGTGAAGGGCTGCTGGAGGAAAAGGTGATGTTAGGGACAGTCTGTCAGATTAAACCTTTTCTGATCCAGAGAGGGGGTACTGAGAGGTGTTTTAACAACTTTTAGTCCATTTTCAGTCTCATGTGAAGGGTGAGACAATACAGATGTTATAATTCACACCATCACCATCAGAAATTAACTATTTCCTAATTACAATTTATTATAAACATTTCTTGGCCTATCAGCTTTAGCCACACCATGCTGTAAATGCCTTAAAGCCAATCAGCCAAAATTACCCCTCATGGGCCTTACTACAATGCATCTTTCATAGTTCTATTTCTCCAAAATATCTAATCTTATTTACAAAACCATCCTTTGAAACTTCCTAGTTCCATTTCTCTCTCAGCAATGTCTGTGCTGTTCCATGGCATTTCTAAGTCAGCATTTCTTATCTCAAGGTTTGACACTGTGTGAGCCTTTGTCAAGCTTTGAGAATTCCCTCCAAATCCATTTCCCACATGAGTCCAGCGTGTCCTCAGAGCTGTGATGGCCACAGATGAGAACTGACAGGAAGGATGGAGAGGGACTTTGGGAAAGGACACAGGGAATGGCTTCCACTGCCAGAGGGGAAGGGATGGATGGGATATTGGGAAGGAATTGTTCTTGTGAGGGTGGGGAGGGGCTGGGATGGATTTCCCAGAGCATCTGGGGCTGCCCCTGGATCCCTGGCAGTGCCCAAGGCCAGGCTGGGCAGGGCTGGGAGCAGCCTGGGATGGTGGAAGCTGAAAGGGAGTGGGATGGGCTTTGAGGTCCCTCCCAACCCAAACCACTCTGGGATTGCCTGATCAGCTCTACAGCCACAGAGGGAAATCCTACCACTTGTGCTGCCTCAGCTTTCTTCTTAACTGGAACAAAATCCTCAGCGATCTGAAAAGCACAGAATCATTTCTCCTACAGCGCCGAACAGGAGGAGTTTTTATTTTTCCCTCTTTCACGACCAACTTTCACTCCAGCGAGGAAGAAGAGCACCTCCCCCAGCTTTGCCAGGGCAGGATCACCCTGGTGCCCATCCCGTACCGCAGGATGCCCAGCAGCAGGGCACAGCCCCCAGGATGCCCAGGGCAGGGCAGGATCACCCTGGTGCCCACCCTGTACCGCAGGATGCCCAGGAGCAGGGCACAGCCCCAGTGCCCATGTTGTACCACAGGATGCCCAGGGCAGGGCACACCCCCAGGATGCCCAGGAGCAGGGCACAGCCCCAGTGCCCATGTTGTACCACAGGATGCCAAGCAGCAGGGCACAGCCTACAGGATGCCCAGAGCAGGGCAGGATCACCCCCAGGTGCCCATCCCGTACCGCAGAATGCCCAGGAGCAGGGCACAGCCCCAGTGCCCATGTTGTACCCCAGGATGCCCAGCAGCAGGGCACAGCCCCCAGGATGGCCAGGATCACCCTGGTGCCCATCCCGAAACACAGGATGCCCAGGAGCAGGGCACAGCCCCCAGTGCCCATCCCGTACCGCAGGATGCCCAGCAGCAGGGCACAGCCCCCAGGATGCCCAGGAGCAGGGCACAGCCCCCGGTGCCCATCCCGTACCGCAGGATGCCCAGCAGCAGGGCACAGCCCCACAGCGCCGTGCTCCGTGCCCACCAGCGCTGGGAGGCGGCTCTGACGATGCCCACGTCGGCGGCCCAGGCCAGGTGCTCGCAGGGGTAGTACAGCTGGTTGGCCACGTTGGAGAGCACCGAGAGCCCTCGGACCAGCGCGTCCTCACCCTGCGGGAGGGCACAGAGCGGCACATGGGGCACGGGGGCACCGGGAGCCCCCCGGGGCCATTCTCACCTCGGGGCCCGGCCCGGGAGCCCCGGGGCCGCTCTCACCTCGGGGCCCAGCCCGTAGCTGCAGCTGTGCCGGAGCATGGCCAGGTCGTCGAAGAGGCGCAGGGCGGTGCGGCAGGAGCTGAGCTGGGCAGAGGCGGCCAGGAGCCCCCCGGGCAGCCCCCCGGGGCCGGGCAGCGCTGCCCCCGCCAGCTGGCAGCCGTAGGACAGAGCCCGGACCTGGGGATGGCACGGGAGGGTGCGGCTGGAACCGGGGCTGCTCCTCATCCATCCATCCATCCATCCATCCATCCATCCATCCATCCATCCATCCATCCATCCATCCATCCATCTTTTCTTTTTCCCTTTCCTTCCCTTCCCCTTTTCCTTTTCTTTTCCTTCCTTTCCCTTTCCCTTTTTCCTTCCCTTCCCTTCCCTTCCCTTCCCTTCTTCCTTCCCTTCCCTTCCCTTCCCTTCCCTTCCCTTCCCTTCCCTTCCCTTCCCTTCCCTTCCCTTCCCTTCCCTTCCCTTCCCTTCCCTTCCCTTCCCTTCCCTTCCCTTCCCTTCCCTTCCCTTCCCTTCCCTTCCCTTCCCTTCCCTTCCCTTCCCTTCCCCCTGTGCTCCGGGACTCCCATTCCCGTTTCCATCCCGTCATTTACCGGTAAAACTCGGGTTGTTTGTGCCCCCTCCGCCTTTTGTCGTTCCTATCCACCACCAGCACTTAGGAATCCCTCAGGTGCTTCATTCCCGTTAAGGCTGGGTCATTACAGTCCCGGTACCGGGGGACTCAGAGCCCCCTCCTCACTCCCCGCCCGGTACCGGGGGTTCAGACCCCCCCTGCCCTCACTCCCCGCCCGGTACCGGGGGTTCAGACCCCCCTCCCCTCACTCCCCGCCCGGTACCGGGGGTTCAGACCCCCCCACCCCTCACTCCCCGCCCGGTACCGGGGGTTCAGACCCCCCCTCCCCTCACTCCCCGCCCGGTACCGGGGGTTCAGACCCCCCCTCCCCTCACTCCCCGCCCGGTACCGGGGGTTCAGACCCCCCCTCCCCTCACTCACCGCCCGGTCGCGGCCCCGGTGCGTCTCCAGCGCAGCCACGAGCCCCCAAAGCGCGCCCGCCGCCATGGCAACACTTCCGGGTGTGAAGTCACGTGCGGGCGCGGGGCATGCCGGGAAGGAGGAGCTGTCGCTATGGCAACGCGGCCTGGCTGCCCCGCGGCCCAGCCGGGCCCTGCCTGTGAAAAATGCGTTTATTTTATGATTGGCTTTTCGCAAATATTCAAATGAATATTATATGTGTTGTGATAGAAAGTGATGCTGTATTACTTCTCTTAGGTAGTGTGTTAAATATAGTTTTAGGTTATAACAAAATGTTAAAATAGAAATTATGCTATGTAGGATACTTTTATGAAAAAAGAGAGGACTTGCAGCGAGATAGCAGCCACAGGACACCTGAATCTTTCAGAGAAAGAGAATTTATTGCCCCATTATCAGAAGAAACGAACTTTTTCCCACCTTGCTGAGTTAGGATTAAGAGGAAGTAGCTGACACTGACCAGACAGAATCCTGTATTTGAATGGAATTTATGCATAATGTATGAGGTGTATGAATATGCAACAGGCTGTTGTTTTTAAGGGTTAATCCTCTGTTAACTGTGTCCTTTCTCGGGCTCGTGCTGCCCAGAAAAAGGTACCTGGTCTGTCTGTAACTCTTTGTTTCTATTGACTCATATTGTTCTAATCCAAATTGTCCAAGTTATTATTACTCTAATTGTATTGCTATTTTTATAACCATTTTATTACTATTAAACTTTTAAAACCTTTTTTTCACACACCTGCTTCAGTGTGTCCAGAGGCTGGGCACAGAGTCATTCTCACACTGCTGCTAATTAAAGCTGTAAGAACTATCTGGATATTTTGCCTTTTTATAGCAGAGTATCACAGAATCAGAATATCCTGAGCTGGATCCCACAGGGATGATCAGTGCAGCCCCTGTCCCTGCACAGCCACCCCAACACCCCCACCCTGAGCACCCCTGAGAGCTCCTGGAGCTCTGGCAGTCTTGGCACCATTCCCTGGGGAGCCTGGGCAGTGCCCAGCACCCTCAGGGGGAAGAACATTTTGAGTAGATCATCCTTTGAATAAATAAATTTGATTTCATGAGACAGGATCATGGCACTAAGCAGAGCCACTCCCAGCCAAGCTTTTGCTGCTGGACTTGAGATCCTTGTGGGTCCCTGTAGCTGTGATATTTTCTGAAAAATCTTTTCTTTACGATTTTTCCTCCTGAGAAGCTGAGAGGCCTCAAGAACAAAATGTAAACAATGATTATCTGTTGCTGTGGAATGCAACAGGTGCATCTGTGATTGGTCTCATGGAGTTGTTTTTAATTAATGGCCAATTGCAGCTTAGCTGGCTTGGACTCTCTGTCAGAGACACAAACCTTTGTTATTCATTATTTCTTTTTCTATTCTTAGGTAGCCTTCTGATGAAATCCTTTCTTCTATTCTTTTAGTATAGTTTTAATACAATATATATAATAAAATAATAAATCGAGCCTTCTGAGGCATGGAGTCAGATCCTTGTCTCTTCCCTCATCCTAAAACCCCTGTGAACACCGTCACAGGTCCCTTCCCACCTGGGATATTCAGTGATTCTGGCTGTTTTGCACTTGCTGTATCCTCAGATGCTGCAGTTATCCCACCTGATGCACCACATCCTTGTCCCAGTCTCGTGACTCACCTCACTGCAATCTGCTGTCAATCCCTTTGCCACTTCCTTACGTAAAATGAATAAAATTAATTCTTTCTGGGATGTGAATCAGTGTCTTGATCTTTCATCATTGCTACGTTTGTTTTTAAAAGTTGTTTTACATTAATTTTTGGGAGGAAGGAAAGGATTTTGATCAAAAGCTGGGCTTATGCAACCTCAGGAAGGGATGTGGTTAGAGCTGGTCATGGAAGGCATTAAGAAAATCCTCCTGTGACGCTGCCTGCTGTTTGTCCAGCAGTTCACAGAGAGGTCCCTTCATGCCATGTTTCTGTGTTTGAGCCATTTGATTTGCTAAATGTGGAACAGATCACAGCTGAATTGGTCTTTTCCTTGGCCCTCAACTTCTGGAGCAGCTCCATAACTACCATATGGAGTGATGTTCCCATAACTGCCATGTGAATTCCTTCATTTGCCTCCTCACCCTGAGAGTTGTTTTCTGTTTGGGTGAACAAAGTGCTGACGGCAGAACTGGCCTTTTCCTGTCACCAGGGGAAATGCACACAGGTATCTGTGACTGCAGAGCTTTCCTGGTGCAGCCTCCTCATTTACTGCCTCCAATTTAAGTTTTATTTTGATTCCATCTGTCAGCAGATCAAAGTTCTGTCAGAACCACGGCAGCCATGCTGCAAAGGGACTTCCCAAAGATGTGCCACAGCAGGCCCAGCCTTAACAGGCTTGGATTAACCACAGGAGAAGTGAGTTTATACCCAGCAAAGCTCCAGCCTCCCCTTAATTCCCCTTGGAGTGTGCTCCTGAGCTACTTGAGATGGACCAGTGAGCACCAAGCCCTGTCTGCTCCAGCCTCAGGTGGGAGCAGAGTCGTAGATGAGAAATATTTTGAAGGCAGAGGAAGGACAGGCAAGCAAATCCCTAAGGCAGGGAGTGTTGGAGGGACGTAGAAGGGGATTAAAGTCCCTCACAGAGGGTCAGAGGAGGAAAATTGTCATGGCTAGAGGTGTCCAGACAGGGAAAACACCTCAGAGAAAGCTGAGCATGTGCCAGGTACCAGAGACAGAGGATGCTGCAGCTGCCCGGGTGGGGTGACCCTATAGGCAACAACACTCACATCCTGGGGCTACCAGGCTCAGTGGTGCCACCTGCCCCTTTGTCAGCCCCATCTCAGTGAGCTGAGAGCTGGTTTGTCTCCTCAGGTGAAATGCTCTGCCCAGGAGGGCACAGAACCTCTGTGGGGCTGAGCAGAGAGGAGAGTTCACACCCAAACCCACAAACCCACTGAAATCCAACAGGCAAACTCCCAGGGAAGCTGTGTCCCCATGGGGACCCTGGAAGGGCCCTGTCCCCACAGGAAGGTGATGTCCTCCCTCCTCCAGCGCGTGCTGACGCACTCCGAGCTGCCCACACGGCGTGGGCTCTCAGAGCTATCCCTGAGCTCTGCTCTTGGCCCAGCTCTGTGTTGTCACAGGGAACATCTATTTCTCAGCTTGAATGAGGACACAAGGAGGTGTTGTGACAGCAAGAATAAACACGAGGAGATTAGCCCAAAGGCGTGGGTGCCACATCCCTCAGCATGGCAGGAGGCACCGAGAGCCTCTGGGCAGGCCCTGGGGTGGAACAGAGCAAGTGGGGAGATCAAACAGAGCCAGAGGCACCACAGAGCCAGAGGCACCACCAGGGCTGCCTGGGGGATGGGATATTCCCTTATTTTCTGTTTGGATTTTGGGGTCAAGGCCTGCAGCCAAAGGTCAGTGAACAGTAGGACAGCAGGGCTGTGATGAGCAGGCTGTTTTCCCAGAGGTGAGCCCTGTGTTTTTGTTGAGCTGCTCACTCACATGGATTTCCTGAGTGCTGAGCTTGCACTAACTCTGTTTGGGATCGAGGTGTGTTCCAGAGGGATCAGTGGGGGCTGGCCAGCCCTGTCCCTTGGGGTTTGAGTAAGCAGGGTGGCTCAGCTGAACTTGAGAAGCTCTTCTCAGCCTTTCCGTGCACATGGCTTTGATTCCTCAGGACCTCTGAGCACAGGGTGGGGAAAATTTCACAACTGCTTCACTCTGTGTGTGAGCAGTGCCTGGGCCCACGAGCCTCGTGCTTTCCCGGATGGATTTGACTCTTTATTTTTCAGGAATGAGACAATCCCTGCTCCACACGTGCTTCAAAGGAGCCGTGCACTCACATCTTCCAAGTGCACACAGGCACTCCCATCTGTCCCTAAACACCTCCAAACACCTCAGTTGCAACACTTGGTGGAGTAACAGGGACTTGCATCTGCTCCAGCTCTGCCCCATTACTTTGATGTGACCCTGAGGTGGCACTGCCACCTGCGCTGCTGCAGGAACAGGCACGGGGAGAAATGCTGGAATCACCCTTGGAGGCACCAGCTGGCTGGCAGAGCTGTTGCTGGGAGTCCCTGTGATTATTCACATTCTTTTGCACGTGGATTTTAGTGCAACTTCTAGACACAGAAAGCAGAGCTGGTTTTTGGAGCTTTCTAAACTCCTCTCCAATTCCAGCAGTGCCCCAGGAATGCCTGAAGCAGGAAGGCCGCTCACTGCTCACTGTGTGAGATCTGCCAGCACATGATGACTATCATGTATCTCCATCTCCCAGCCAGAAACCCCAAACTTATAGTGATAATCCTAAAGTTGATAAATCTGACCTTATATTGATAATTCTAAAGTTGATAAACCTGACCTTCAAGAGCTAGAAATCCTAGGCTCATTAACTATGGATATCTGTTATTTCTTTCATTTCCTAGGAGAAAACATTTAAATGTTACTCCTTATCACCCACTTTATAGCAATATGACTTCTTGGTGTAATCAAACTAAGCTTCTTACATATGACAAACCTTGCAGATCGTTTTAGCAAACTTCCAATTTGATTTCCTAAAGGAATTTGGCTCATCTGTGGAGACAGAATCTGGCAAGGTATACCTTCAAAAATAGATGGTGGCCCAGCTCATCTGTGGAGACAGAACCTGGCAAAGTATACCCTCAAAAACAAATGGTGGCCCGGCTCATTTGTGGAGACAGAACCTGGCAAGGTACACCCTCAAAAATAGATGGTGGCCCGGCTCATCTGTGGGGACAGGGCCTGGCAAGCTATACCCTCAAAAATTTGATTTCCTAAAGGAATTTAGCTCATCTGTGGAGATGGGGCCTGGCAAGGTATACCCTCAAAAATAAATGGTGGCCTGGCTCATCTGTGGGGACAGGGCCTGGCAAGGTACACCCTCAAAATTTTGATTTCCTAAAGGTATTTGGCTCATCTGTGGAGACAGGGCCCGGCAAGATATACCCTCAAAAACAGACAGTGGTGGCCCTTGTGCCACCCCTGGGACAACTTTGCTGGCTGTGCGTGTCACCCCTCCCAGCACGTCCCCGTGTCACGTCGCCAGTGTCTGTGACTCAGAGATAAGATGGAGGCCCGTTTTTTTCTCCCTTTAAAAACACATCCCTCGTCACTACAGGACACGAGTCCAACGCTGCAGCACCGCTGCAAAACAAGGGCTCGGTCCAGCCCCCGGGGAGGCCTGCAGTGATAAATTCAGGAATTTTGGTGCAGCTTTTTCTGTTCCTCCTTTCCCCGGGCAGCTCCTGGAGCAGCGAGGGCAGCAGGGATGCAGCTGCCGGGGCGGGTGCGGAGGCTGGAGGTGCAGCTGGAGCAGGGCAGGGCCCATGGCGGTGGGGAGCGGCTGCACGGGCGGGTGCAGCTGGAGCTGAGCGGGGCACTGCGGGTGCGGGCGCTGGAGGTGTGTGCCCGCGGGCTGGCCACCGTGCACTGGCTGGAGAGCCACAGCATCGGCCTCAACATCGTCTACCGCGACTACACGGCCTGCCAGACCTTCCTGTACCGCCGGCGGCAGCTCATCCACGGTGAGGGCACGGGGCGGGGGCTGTGCCAGGGTGGGGAGTTGGGATGTCCTTGGGTGGGTCTGTGTGCCAAGGCATGGGACTGGGACCTCTTTGGGTGGTCTGTGTGCCAGGGTGTGGAATTGGAACTCTCTTGGATGGGTCTGTGTGCCAGGGCATGGGGTTGGGACCCTCTTGGATGGGTCTTGGATGGGTCTGTGTGCCAGGGTATAGGTTTGGGATCTCCTTGGGTGGGTCTGTGTGCCAGGGTATGGGTTTGGGATCTCCTTGGGTGGGTCTGTGTGCCAAGGCATGGGACTGGGACCTCTTTGGGTGGTCTGTGTGCCAAGGGGGGGGGGTTGGGATCTCCTTGAGTGGGTCTGTGTGCCAGGGTGTGGAATTGGAACTCTCTTGGATGGGTCTGTGTGCCAGGGCATGGGGTTGGGACCCTCTTGGATGGGTCTTGGATGGGTCTGTGTGCCAGGGTATGGGTTTGGGATCTCCTTGGGTGGGTCTGTGTGCCAAGGTATGGGACTGGAACCTTCTTGGATGGGTCTGTGTGCCAAGGTGTGGAATTGGAACTCTCTTGGATGGGTCTGTGTGCCAGGGCATGGGGTTGGGACCCTCTTGGATGGGTCTTGGATGGGTCTGTGTGCCAGGGTATGGCTTTGGGATCTCCTTGCGTGGGTCTGTGTGCCAAGGTATGGGATTAGGACCCTCTTGGATGGGTCTGTGTGCCAGGGCATGGCGTTGGAACCCCCGTGGGTGGGTCTTGGATGGGTCTGTGTGCCAGGGTGTGGGGTTGGGACCCATTTGGATGGATCTGTGTGCCAGGGTGTGGGGTTGGGACCCTCTTGGACAGGTCTGTGTGCCAGGTGTGGGATTAGAACCCCCTTGGATGGGTCTGTGTGCCAGGGCACGGGATTGGAACCCCCTTGGGTGTGTCTGTGTTGCGTTGGGACCCCTCAGGCTGCAGGTGAGCCCTCAGAGGCTCCTCTGCCCTGTGGGTGTTGCTGACCCACACAGAGCTCCTTGCCCTTCTTCTCACCTTGGCTGAGGGTTGCTCTCTCTGCTGCTGGTTTCCAGGAGGCCGATGGCAAAGCCAGGGCTGGGGAACACCAGGGATTTGTGGCTTTTGTTGTGTTTGCACAGGGAAGAGCAAACACGAGTGTCTGTTCACAAGTGTGGAAAGAGCACTTAGTGCCTCAGCCAATGTTTGTTTTCGGGTCCCTGATGCTGGGGCCGCGTGCCCAGCTGGCACGTTGCTCAGATCTGCTGCAGGAGGACAAGCCACTGGCATGCCACAAGCCATTCTTCGTGTGCTTGGCATGAAATGATCCAGAGCTGAGGGATATGGGATGTCTCACTGTCCGTCCACTCATTAACTCTGGCTTTTCTTAGGAACATGCACGTCTTTTATCCTCCCCTCCAATAACAGGGTCACAGCCATCCCTCTGTTGCTTTTCCTCCCTCTTTCCCTGTTTCTTATGGAGATGGCTGTAGGATTTATGCTGAGGGCATTTCAATGTGTCAGTGGCCAAGTGCAACCCAGAATGGTGCCAGCCCAATCTGGCAAACGTAGATGTTACAGGAATAAACTGGAGGGATGGAAAGAGGACCTGAGTTGGCGTCCTGGAGGTTTTCCTGTCTCTGGACTGTACTAGGAAGGTAATTTTCTCTATTTCTGGACAACTGTGCCATGCCATCTGCTCCAAACACCTGCACTGCTCTGGAGTTTGTGTCATTTGGCAGCAGCTCTGCCATGCTGTGCCTGAGGATGTCCCCTTGGCAGCTGCACCTGTACAAAGTGTCCAAATCACAATTAATCCCTTCTCCAGCAGTAAATCTCCTGAGCACTTGGTCATGCAGTTCTTGGTCTATGTCCCATTAGCTCTGAGGTGACAGGGTGAGTTTTATCCCCCATTATCCCTGCAGGGAATGTCTGTAGGGAAGCCACAAGCTGCTGCCAGCACGTTTGGGTTTTGCTGCTGGGACTGGGTGCTCCAGGAGCCCTTGGAGCCATCTGGGGAAGAGCAAGGGCTGCAGGAATTGCAGGAACTGCACCTGTACAAAGTGTCCAAATCACAATTAATCCCTTCTCCAGCAGTGAAGCTCCTGAGCACTTGGTCATGCAATTCTTGTGTCCCATTAGCTCTGAGGTGACAGGGTGAGTTTTGTCCCCCATTTTCCCTGCAGAGAATATCTGGAGGGAAGCCACAAGCTGCTGCCAGCACGTTTGGATTCTGCTGCTGTGGCTGTGAGCTCCAGGAGCCCCTGGAGCCATCTGGGGAAGGGCAAGGGCTGCAGGAATTGCAGGAGCTGCTCGCAGGCACCCTGCACACCTGCAGCTTGGAGCTGATGGCTCCCGGCCCTTCCTGACTGCACAGGGACTGCCTGGAGAGCAGAGAGCCTCACCAGAACTTGGGTTTTATTGTCTCTGTCCGCACACAGATTCCTGTTCTGCCTTGTGAGAGGGACACGTGCCATCACCGGGGTGTTTTATGGGAAGGAACAGCAGAGAGGGGCTGTCCTGCAGCCAAAATAACTTCCTTAGGATCCTGCTGTCCCCTGTTCTGTCCCCAACAGCAGCGTGAGGGCCTTCCCCATGTCAGCTGGTGAGGAACGTGCCACCATCCGCCAGCCAGGCCCTGTGACTGCTCCCTTCTTGTTGCTTCTCCACGAGATCAGCCGTGTGTGTGCGTGGTGTTTAAAAAGCGCAGGTTTTGTCATGGTAACGAGGCAGTGCAGAGGAGGGGAGCTGGGCACAGATAAGCGCCCTCCCTCCTGCTCTCCCCTCAGCTGAGTTTATCTGCAGTTTCCTGGCAGGGTGGTGAGTGCTGGCGCTGGGGTGCTGCGCTGAGAGACAAGAAAAAAGTGTGCAAGGAGGATGTTCAGGCAGGGCCTTTAAACGTGTGTTGTGTAATCCTCTGAGAGAGGGAGCAGGGGGAGAGGAACACAGGGGGTTAATGGGCAAAGGCAGCACAAGGAGAGCCCTGGACTCTTCTGCATGAGATGATGGGAGGATAGGAAATAAAATAATTGTTGTGCAGTGATCTTTTCTCTCTGAGGATCCTGCAGCACTTCCCTGGTGTAGTTCCTGCCCTGGTGGGAGGCAAACATCCAGAAGCCATTTTATTTTCATATATTCATTTTATTTTCTGCCTGGCATCAGGGCTCTCCTTCCTTTGTGGGGTGGCCTCAAGCATCACCTTAAACCTTGTCCATTCACAGCAATCCCAAATCTGGCAGGGATGGGGCTGGTTCCTCAGCCTGGCAGCACGTGTTTGTGCCAGGCTCTGCACTGTGCCATCTCACCTCCATCCTGGGCTGCTGCCTTACCATTTACCTGCTGCATTCCCTTCTCGTGTGACTCCGGGAGCCACCAGGTCGCAGCAGCGTGTCAGGGAAGGTGCAGCCCCCCACGAGCAGGGCAGGCTGTCAGCTCCTGTCCTGCTGGGAGCAGCTCCAGCCTGGCCAGACTCTAGATGGGGCTGAAGAGTTGGAGATGATGCCCTGAGTGCTGTGCCCGGCCTGGCTGGGCTTGCCTTGGGCACCTGAAAGGAAAACCCTTGGCTGTGCCCCGCACGTGGGGATGGCAGGAGAGAGGAGAGACCCTCTCTGGGTGTGGGGGCCCCAGAGGGTCAGTGAGGAGCTGCCCTCCCTCCCTACATGGCACAGCTGAGGGCATCGCGTGCCACGGGAGGGGGGTTTGGTGTGGTTTAGTTTGGTTGGGTTTAGTTTGGTTTGCAGGGATCCGCATCCCGTGGGCGAGGGCTGAGTCACAGCCCAGGGGTGTGTGCCGGGAGGAGGAGGAGGAGGAGGAGGAAGAGCAGGATGCCAGGCAAAGAGAGGGGCCCAGCCAAGGCTCCAGCCCCTCTCAAGAGCCTCCCCACCTCTCATGTCCCTGCAGGGACACCAGGCTCTTTCCCAGAGCTGGTGTCACCAGTGAACTCGTGCTGTGACGTGCCTTCCTTCCTCCTTTCCCTCTCCCTCGGAGCTTTTGCTATGATTCATGTTTGCCCGTGGCAGCAAATGGCCGTGCACATAAAACAAACCACAGTCCCCTTCCCCTGGGGAGGGAGGCAAACAATTCCAGTTCAGCCTTGGAAACAGCTAAAAGAAATACCAGGCTGCAGCCCAGCTCATTTTTTAAGAGGCTGTGATCAAATGAGTTCAGCACAGCAGCTCCTGCCCGGCATGGCTGGGAGCAACTCAAAAATCCCCAAAACTCAGGCAGCCAAATGCTGAGTAATGTTTTTAATGCCTGTTCTTTCTCATCCCTGGCCTGTGCTGGGGGTGCAGGGCTCTGGTGCTCCAAAAACATGACATTCATCCCCAAAGTGGAAGTGTCTAAGGCATAGATTCCTTTCTCCTCCCTTTTTACAACATCTCAGGGTGCTGCTGATGGCGATGCCCCCCCTGGGAATCCCCAAAACTCAGGCAGCCAAATGCTGAGTAATGTTTTTAATGCCTGTTCTGTCTTATCCCCTGCCGATGCCATGGGTGCAGGGCCCTGCTGCTCCACAAACACAACAGCCATCCCGAAAGTGGAAGTTTCTAAGGCTGCATTAACCCTTTTGGGGGGCACAGATTCCCTTTCTCCTCACTTTTACAACATCTTGGGGTGCTGCTGATGGTCATATCCCCCCTTGGAATCACCAGTTCCCACTTTCCACACTTTCACCCCAGCTGAGCACCAGCATGGAGCTGCTCCTGCCCATGCAGGTGGAATTTCTCACTGAGTTTGAGACACCAATCCCAGCAGTATCTGGTGGAAAACTGGCGCTCGCCTGGTTAACAAGCGCAGGGATTGCTCACCCTGTCGTTGCACAAGCTGAACCCCAGCCAGTTCTTGATTTCTTAGAACTGAGTGATGTCCCAGGCATCCCCGCGTGTGTCAGGAGCCCAGATCCAGCTGGGGCCGGTTCCCAGCCCTGGGAATGGCTCCTGGGGAGGGAAGGATGTGGGTCAGGGTGGGGTGTGGCCCTCGGCTCTGGCCTGGGGGCACTGGAGGAGAGAGGAATCCCCCCTGACCACAGCCCACTGGGAATGGGGATTCTGGACAAAGATGGGATGGGATGTCAGGACGGGAGTTGCAAGGGGCGTTTGAGGGGCAAGGATGGGGATTTTGGGGGGGCAACGATAGGAGCTGGTGAGGGAGCTTGAGGGGCAAGGATGGGAGCTGGAAAGGAGTTTGGGGGGCAAGGAGGAAGGTGGAGGGGAAGTTTGGGGGCCAAGGATGGACACAGAGGAGGGCTTGGAGGTCAAGGATGGGGATTTTGAGGGGCGAGGATGAGGATTTTGAGAGGCAAGGACAGGGATTTTGAGGGGCAAGGTTAGGAGGTGGAAAGGAGTTTGAAAGGCAAGGATAGGAGGTGGAGGGGGATTTTGAGGGTCAAGAATAGGAGCTGGAAGGGAGTTTCGGGGGACAAGAATAGGAGCTGGAAGTGAGTTTTGGGGGACAAGAATGCAGGCTGGAAGGGGATTTTGAGGCTCAACAGGAGCTGGAAGGGAGTTTTGGAGGGCAAGAATGGAGTTGGAGGGAAAATCTGGGAGGGGGCAAGGATGGAGCTGGAAGGGAAATGTGTGAAGCACGTACAGAAGCTAGAGAAGGATTTAGGGTTAAGGATGGGAGCTGCAGGCAGCCTTGATGGCAGCAGACAGGGAGTCTCCTCCGAGCACCAGCAGCGCTCAGCCCCGCTCCCGCGGCAATGTCTCGGTGCGGCCCCGGGATAAGCCGGGGAGCCCGGCTGGGACCAGCCCCGGCCCCGCACGGTCCCACCCCGCCGGCGGAGCTCCAGGGGCCGATCCGCACATGCTCCCTGCCTTGTTTTGCTGAGCCCGGCCCGGCCCGTCCCGCCCCGCCGGGGCCGCCCCCGGCCGCGCCGGCCGCTTAAAGCCGGGCTCAGCCGAGCCGAGCCGGGTTCAGCCGCATCGCGCCGGTCTGGGCTGAGCAGCGCCATGATTTTCGATCGCCTCAAACGGTTCTCCATCGTGCTGGAGGGCGCCGAGCAGGACGGCCCGGCCGCCTTCAGCCCCGGGCAGGCCGTGTCGGGCCGCGTGGTGCTGGAGCTGGCGGCGGCCGCGCGGCTCGGGGCGCTGCGCCTCAGGGCCATGGGCGCTGCCCGCGTCCACTGGACCGAGTCCCGCAGCGCCGGCTCCAGCACCGCCTACACGCAGAGCTACAGCGACCAGGTGGAGTTTCTGAGCCACCGGGACACGCTGATGGCACCGCCAGGTACGGCAGACCCTGACCCGGGGGAGAGCTCCGGGTGCGGAGCCCCTCAGGCGGGCGAGGGCAGCGGGCACCGCAGGGGCTGGGACAGCGCGGCTGTGGGGCAGCCTCGGCTGGTGAGGGCTCCAGACACCCCAGCCGGCACAAATCGGGGTGCATGGCACCCCAAAACTGCAGGGATCTGGTTGCAGGGGACAGCCTGGCTGCTGAGGGCTCCAGACGTTTTAGGAGACTGAAATCGGGGTGCATGGCACCCCAAAAGTGCAGGGATCTGGGTTTCAGCCTGGCTGCTGGGTGCATGACACACCAACAGGCTGAAATTTGGGTGCCTTAGGGACTGAGTGCTCTGTGGAGGTCCCTGCAGACCCCTCACCTTCTGGTGCACCCTGAAATCTTGGGGTGCACAGCTGGATGATGCTGCTGTGCAGGACACCTTGGCTGGGGACAATACTCCTTTTCTCTGAGCTGTTCATGGCAGGGAGGCAGCGTTGGAAAAGTGTGGAGGTTCAGGGGCTTGTTTTGAGCAGCCTGGGGTGCAGACTCTTGAGGGGCATGGGGGCTTGGCTGGCCACTCTCTGTCCAGCTGGGCGTCTTGGGCTCTCACTCCAAAGCTGTGGGGTGAGGTTGCTGAGGGTGAGGGTGAAGCAGAGCCCACCTGGGGAAGCTGCCCAGCTCTCCAGGGAGGTGCCCCTGGGCCGTGCCCGTCTGCAGACACAAGGAATGCAGACAGTGCCCTGCTCTTGTGTCACAGCTGCTGCAGCTCAGCCCTGGCAGAAACTCTGCTGTGCCCTCGTGCTGCTCCTTGCTGGGTGCTGCACACCTCTGTGACCTGCCTGGGGAGGAGGTTCTGGAGGAGGGAGCTAATCCTCCTTGATCTGTTTTGCCCACAGACAATGGTGAGGCCACTGTGCTGCAGGCAGGAAAGCACGAGTTCCCCTTCACCTTCCAGCTCCCTGAGTAAGTTGGCATTTTTGGGGGGAGAGGGCATCTTGAAAATGAGGGTTTTTTGAGCAAAACCTTTCTAAAACTGTTTGTTGCTCATGCCCAGGACCCTGGCCACCTCCTTTGAGGGCAAGCACGGCAGTGTGCGCTACTGGGTGAAGGCCAAGCTGCACAGACCCTGGTCAACAGTGAAGAAAGCAAAGAAGGAGTTCACTGTGATTGAACCCATCGACATAAACACCCCTGCACTGCTGGTGAGCTCCCCCTGCTCCACCCCAGGACTCTGACATCCAAAACTTACCCAAGGAAGCCCACAGGGAAGGTGTCTGCCACCCCTTCAGCATCACAATGCAGGCCTGGTTTGCAGAGGGAATATTTCCCCCTGTAACTTGTGCCCTCCAGCCTTACCTGGGCTGGGCAGAGGTCAGCTGTGCCTCTTTGGTTTTGGAAACTTTAATGCATTGCAACAGCTTCTTGCATCAGATACCTGAGAAGTTGCTGATGCTCCCCAGCAGGTTCTTGGTGCCAGGGAGGTGATTGCTGTGAGTTTCATCCTTAGTTACTAAATAGCCAAAATATTTCCCTTTCTCCAGGCTCCCCAGGCAGGTGCTAAGGAGAAACTTGCTCGTGCCTGGTACTGCAACCGTGGCCAAGTGTCTGTGACTGCCAAGATTGACCGAAAAGGTTACACCCCAGGTGAGACCAGGTGCTGGGGCCCTTGAGGAGGGGATTTGGGGCACCGTGAGCTGCCAGGAACTCAGTGAGCTTTAGTGTGTGCAGCATCCTTGGGATGCTCCTCCTGGATGAACCCACGTGCCTGCCCTGTCAGACAGCGTGACCAACCCTCAGTTGGGGGTTGAGCATCGATTCTTGAGGCAGAACCGGGCTCTGCCTCCCCTCCTCCAACAAATGTGTGCCTGTTTTGGCAGGTGAGGTCATCCCCATCTTTGCTGAGATCGACAACTGCACCAGCCGGGCCGTGGTGCCCAAGGCCGCCATCATCCAGACCCAGACCTTCATCGCCCGGGGCACCAAGAAGCAGAAGAAGTCAGTGGTGACCAGCATCACTGGGGACCCCATTCCAGCCGGGAAGAGGGAGGTGTGGCACGGCCGGGCGCTGAAGATCCCGCCCGTGGGGCCGTCCATCCTCCAGTGCCGCATCATCCAGGTGGAATATTCCCTGAAGGTGAGGGAGCTCTGCAGGGATCCCCTCCTGCCCCTCCAGACTGGGAAAACACCACCAAGCTGAGCTTCCCTGCTCTTCCCTGTCTCCAGACTGGGAAAACACCACCAAGCTGAGCTTCCCTGCTCTTCCCTGTCTTGGCAGGTTTGTGTGGATATTCCTGGGACGTCCAAGCTGCTCCTTGAGCTGCCTCTTGTCATCGGGACCATCCCCCTCCATCCCTTCGGGAGCCGCACCTCCAGTGTCAGCAGCCAGTACAGCGTCAACCTGGACTGGCTCAGCACCATCCCAGAGCAGCTGGAGGGTGAGCATCTCCTTCTCCCTGGTCAGGAGAGTGAGACACAAAGTTCTCAACTGGGCCAGTTTGGCTTTTTTTTTAACCTAATTTTTTGGTTGTGGTGCTCGATCTCCTGGGTTTCTTCCTCAGGGAACCGAGAGGGTTTGGGGAGTAGTGGGTTTGAAGCCCTTTAATCTGCATGTCCCCTATTTATGGGAGAGTGTTTGCTATTCCCTGATGGCCCTCCTTTCTCTGCAGCCCCCCCTGAGTACTCAGCAGTGGTGTCCAGCCCTGAGGCCGAGCAGAGCCTGGCTCCCCCGTGCCGCAGCGAGCTTGGGGACATCCTGGAGGGTCCCTTCTTCGCCTACATCCAGGAATTCCGCTTCCGACCACCCCCGCTCTACTCAGAGGTGATTCATCCCTCTGGGCTGGGAGGCTGCTGCAGCCTGGCATGTGCCACTGCTCAGGGTTTTGACTGTGGCCTTGGCTCTGCAGGTGGATCCCAACCCGGCGTCAGACGGCATCCGCCCGCGCTGCATGACCTGCTGAGAGGGGCGGCCCGGCTGCGTGCGGCAGCGTGACGATCCCTGGGGATGGCAGCTTGCAGCCTCACAGCACTGGGGTCTGGGAACGGGCACGTGCCACCCCGACCCTGCTCACAGCTCTCGGCCACTCCTGTCGTCACTGTCCCCAGGCCCAGAGCCAGCGCGGGGCCGTGGCCCCGGCACGGGTAGGAGAACATGAGGAGCCGGGTGGGACACGCAGGGTTCAGCAGTGCCCTGGGATTTTGGGGTTAGAACAGGGAATTCAAGCCCAGATTGCTCTCCCCTTGCCTGCAGTGCCGTGCTCTGAAAACTTCTGTCAGCTCCTGATGTGGAGAACGGGAGCTTGGAGGTGTTTCTCAGGATTACTGGAGGATGTTTGCTTGGATGGTGCTCAGGGCTGGGCCCTGGGGTGATGCAGGTGCTGCCCTTTGCCTGTGGCTCACCAGGACTGCAGGTCCCCAAGGCAGTGAAAGGTCCTTTCCTGGCTGAGTGAAATAGAGGGCTCAGCCACTGCTCTGCCACAAGCCAGTGGGTACCTGTGGGGTGAATGGTTTGAGCCACCTAACCAAACTCTGAAGGCCTCCAAGGGCTGATACAAGGACTTGGGGGATGAATTTAAGATCTGTAGCAGTGTTTTGGTGCTGTTTGCTAAGAACAGGAAAGCTGGTTTGTGAGTGTCAGCACCAAACCTGCGCAGTGTGCTGGTGCCTTCCCCAAGATGGGGCTGAAACCAACCCTCAAACTGTGGTACCAGCACAGGGGGCTGGAGCTGTGCCTGGTGGCCAAGGAAGAGAGAAGGAAACCCAGTGTAAGGCTGGTGGCAGCCACAGGTGCTGATGGAAAGTGTGGAGTTGGGGTGAATCCTTCAGGGCTGGGAGTCCTTGAGGTGCCAGAGGCCCACAGCAGCAGCCTGTGCTCACTGGGTGGGAACCAGTGTGGGAAGGGTGAGCTGGGTGTTGTGGTCAGGAGGCAGGGGCTGCCCCTGCTCACTGCAGGAGGCCCTGAGCAGAGTTTGGGGGCTGAGGACCTTCACATTCCCTCACTGAGACAATCCCTGGCCGTGCACAAACCAATGCCAGCGTGCCTTGGGCTCTGTGCTGGGGTTGCTCAGATGAGTCTTTTCTATCTGTGAACACTTTTGTAATGACCACTCTTTGTCTCTACTCTTTTTGTACGACTTTTTGGTGGGGAGTTTTTTGTCTGAAATAAATTCTTTAAACCAAACTGCTGCCTGGATCGTTTTCTGTTCTTCCTGTTGTCTGGAGCCATGCTGTGACTCTTGGGATTTGGAAGTCCCACTCTACCCTGTGCCCAGTCCTGCATTAACTGGGATTAACTGGGTCACTCAGCCAGCACTGCTCCCCACAGGTTTGGTCCCTTGAACCTCCAGCTCCTCCACATCTGGGCAGTTTGGGCACTTTTCCTCTTACCTGGAACACAGAGCTGCGAGCAAACCTGTTGTATTTTTCCACACTTGCTTCCTGTTTATGTCCAGGCTCTGGGAGGACAGACACATTCTCCTCCTTCCTGGAATCCTGGCAGGGACCCAGCAGGTCCAGCTGGGAGCTGGGACACTCCTGCATTGGCTCAGCCAGTCCCAAGGAGGGCTGGGATCAGCTCCATGCTGTGATGCCTGGGAGGATCAGGGAGGCTTCACCTGATTCCTTGGGCTGGAATTTGGTTTTTTGCAGCATTTTTCTGCTCCACATCCCCACTGGGCACGGCAAATCTTGGTGCATGCAAGGCAGGGATTGAATCAGGGCTTTAGCTTTCTCTTCCATGGATTGTGCTGCTTAAAAATGCTGCCACTGGAATGTGATTTTCCCCCCCACACACTTTTATTTATTTTTTTTTATTTGCTGAGCTGCTCAGCCCCACAGCTGCATCAGAGCACGTGCTCCTGCCCTGGGCCAGAGGAGAGAGCTTGTCCCTGTGTTTGCCTGTGAGAACCTGGTGCTCCTGCAACCTTTATTCAAATCTGCTTTTTATTTGGCATCCCTGGCGCTCTGATTAATTTTCCCTGGGGGAGGATTAACCAGCCTCGCAGGGAATTTGTTTGCATCCCCGTTTGGGGGGGATCGTGTCTGGATCTGCCGCTGGCAGCAACAACAGCAGTGCCTGGTGTGCTGTGGCCTCTCGGGGCTTTCTTGGTGACATCAAAGGCGACGCGAAGCACAGCACTCCACCCCTCAGGTGAAGATGGCCCCGAAGGCAGCCCTGTGATCCCAGCCTGCCACAAGGGAGCCATTCTGTGCCATCAGGGGGCTGCTGGTCAGCCCTGCATCATCTGCCCCGGCTGCACAAGGGGCTGTTTATTCCCGGGGCCCGAGGGGGAGGCGAGCGCCCAGCCCCCCGTGCCTGTCCTGCCGTGTCTCTCTGTGAAATGAGTCACACGGTGACGGGGACAGGCCAGCAGGGCCGCTGGGCAGCGCTCCCGGTGCCCGTGTGGCAGCGATCTGTCCAGCTGGGATTCTTGTCAACGCCTCCAGGCTTTTCCGTACAGTCGGGCAGTAGCGCAGCGAGGTTGGGGGGCGATGGCCAAGCTGGGGCTCCTGCCAGGAAAGGGCTGCGCTCATCCTCAATCCTGAATCCTGAATCCTGAACCCTGGAGGGGCTAAAAATACCTCGTCTGGACGTTTGGAGCCAGGGCACGGTGCGGACCCTTCCAGGCAGCGCTTTCACAACTGCTGGCAGCGCTGCAGCCTCCTGTTGTTTATCCGCCCCGGCTCCAAAGTCCTGATTGAGCAGCCCGGGCCGATGCAGGTTTATTGGCCCGGGGGGCTGGGGCTGCCCGGGGGGCTGCGGAGCCGGAACGGCCCCGCGGCAGCACCGGGAGCGACCCCGGCCGGGAGGCGCGTGATGCAATTACAGTGCCGGGATTATTTATAGCTCTTGGCCCCGTGCGCTGGAAAATGCTGCCCGGACCGTCCGTCAGAACCTGCTCCTTGCGAGGGCCACGGAAACCACCCCCTGCTCCTCTAGCCTGTCAGTTTTGCTTTTCAGGCCCAAAATTGTGGGGGACTGAAATCCCAAAACTCCGGGGCACTGAAATCCCAAAATTCCCCCGCAGGGCTGCTGGGAACCCCCTCCCCAGTGCAGCTCACTGCTCTGCAGGGACACCTCAATCCTGCAGCCCCTTTCTGCAGCGTTTTGGGGCTCCCCCTTCCCCCAGCCCCCGGAGGATGCTCGGTGCCATCACGGTGGCTGAGGCTGCTGTCCGGTGACCGGGGGTCGGTGGTGGGGGGACAGTGACACGCCGAGCCTGTGGCCGTCCCGGCGCTGCCAGGGACAGAATGTGCCGGGGCTGGCTCAGCCCTGCGAGGGCCGGGATTAACTGAGCCGCTGCTGCCTCCGGCCCGGGCTCCCGTCCAGCTCCCAAAACAAGCACCGCCTTCCCCCATCGCAGCTGGGCCGAGCCCTGCGGGGTGCAGCTCACCCCAGAACTGCCCAGGGGCACCCACCGGGGGCTCATCTCTTTGTTTGCACGGGGATGATAAATCCACGTTTTGGCTGGAGTGGAATGGCCATGCGCTGGGCTCGGGGTTCAGGCGCTGCCCAAATTCAGCATCAGGGATGCTGGGCGGGCAGCAGGAGGCTGAGGAGCATATGGGGCATATGGGACCTGCCCAGCCCGGGTTACAGGGGACTCCAGCAGCACCAGGCCTTGCTTTGGGTTCGCTCTAGGGCAACATCTTTGGGGTCGGGGCCCCTGAGGCTCCCCTCGGTGCAGCACGGCTCTGCCAGGGCTCCGGGAAGCAGCCGCGCACCCCGACATGCCGGGGCGGCCCCGCTCTGCCCTCCGCCCGCTGACTCAGCCGCTGTTTGCCGGAGCTGCTCCCGCCCACGGAAACCGCAGGCAAAGTCCCCGCATCCCAGCACTGGGGCTTTTCCCGCCGGCTCGACAGGAATCGCAGCTTTTCCCCAGCCTGGTGCGGGCAGAGAGCCCCTCTGGCTGCGGGGAAAAGCTGCAGAGAAACCGCAGGATTTTTTTTTTTTTTTTTTTAATTCCAAACCGGTTTTTTAATGGCAAAAACCGGGGTTTGGAGCGGCCGGGTGGCCGTGTCGCACGTGCCACATGTCCCCTGTGAGCATGGTGCCAGCAGCATGGTGACATCACCGGGACACTCCACAAACCCCGATGGTGGCCGGTGTTGTCTTTACAGCAAACCACCACTTTTATTCACTATATCAAAACCAACCCCTCGGGGTTTTTTTTGGGTCTGACCCCTCATTTGGGGTCCCTCGCTGTTGGCACTGCCCGGCCCCTTTGCACAGTCACTCCTCGCTCCCTCCCTTCCTCAGGCAATGGAAAATTTTTGTGACTTTTTGACTTTCCTCCAGTTGTTTGGGAGCGAGGAAGGGGCCGGTGCCGCGCACAAACATGTCTATGTATAAACACTGTGACCGTGCCAGGGCCGGAGCCGCCGGCACCGGACCCTCCCCACGGAGCCGGGTGTCCCCTCTCCTGCCGGGACCCCAGACTGCCGTTCCATGCTCGGTGACCCAGAGCCGTCCCCGTGGGGACGCAAATATTTTGGCTTTGTTAAAAAAAAAAAAAAAAAACAACAATAACAACGCTTAAAGAAAATAAATCTTCCCCTCCGGGGTCATCCAGCGGTGCACGTGATGTGTTGGCACACAAACAGGGAGCTTGGGGACGGGGCACGGCTCCCACGCCACGCGTGAGTGGCACGGCCGTGCCCTGTGCCAGGGATGTGGCACCATGGACTTTGCTCCCAGCGCTGCTCCACACCCGGCTGGGGCTGCCAGCACTGCCAGGAGCTGCTGCACAAACTCCAGAGGAGTCACCGTGCAGCTCTGGGTGGGCTGGCATGGCCAGGGGGACGTGGCACGATGACATTCCCTACCATGCCCAGGATGTGGCATGGTGACATTCCCCACCGTGTCCGATGTGGCACAGTGACATTTCCCTTCATGGCCAGGGAAAAGTGGCACGGTGACATCCTCTGCCATGCCCAGGGCTATGTGGCGTGGTGACACCCCCCAGCATGCCCAGGATGTGGCACAGTGACATCTCCTGCCATGCCCAGGGGGATGTGGCACTGTGACACCGCACGCTGTGTCCAGGGGAACGTGGCATGGTGACATCCTCTGCCATGCCCAGAATGTGGCACGGTGACACCTCCCACCATGCCCAGAGGGATGTGGCACGGTGACATCTCCCACCATGCCCATGATGACATCCCCAGCCGTGTCCAGGATGTGGCATGGTGCCATCCCCAGCCATGCCCAGGGTGACATCCCCACGCCATGCCCAGGGGGATATGGCACTGTGACATTCCCTGCCGTGCCCAGGGGGATGTGGCACGGTGACACCCCACGCCCTGACCCCTCAGACAAAACCCTGCTCGTGTGGCACCAGGGACACCTCAGTCACTGCTCTGTGTGTCAGTGGGGACACAGCTGTCCCCAGCTGAGAGGCCGGGAGTGCGTGGCTGTCACCCTCACTGTCCCTGTCACCTCAGCCGTGACAGGACAGCCTTGTCAAACCCCACGCCTTTGATCCTTCCTCCCACGCCCCAACAACCCCAAACCCTTCACAAACCGGGCTGAGCTCTTTTTTCCTGTCCTATCACCCTGCGAGAAGCAGCAAATTTGAGCTGATTTCAACAAGAAACAAAAAAAAAAAAAACAAACTCAACCCAAGTTTGGGGGGAGAAGGCTCCAACCACCACCAGCAGCCTCCCCATTTCCCGCTTATCTCTAAATTCGGTTATCTCTAAATCCGCGGGGTTATCTTTAAATTCACGGCGTTTTGTGAGCAGGGAGAGGGATTTTCCTGCCGAGCAGCGCTGTAAATGCCACCGCATCCCGGCCAGCGATGGAGCAGCGATAGCCCGAGGGCTCCGGGCTGGTTGGAGGTGGCTGTGCCGGGCAGTGCCGGTGGGGAGGGCGGCTGTGGTGCTGCAGACAGACCCGCAGGGGCTCCAGCCGGTTCCCTCCGCTTTCCCGGCGGTTTTGGCGTGTGAAGAAATGGGGGAGAGTGAATCTGCCTGCAAAGAGCTGGTAAACACCCTGCGAGAAGGGGGGGGGCTGCTCTTGCTCCTGTGTTTATCTCTGCAAAGCTGGGATGAGACAGATGGGGGAGACCGCTGGGAAAAGGCGATTTTTTGGGGGGGCTCGCTGGTTATCGGGTTGTCCTTAGCTCAACTCTGGCCGTCTGCTTGAGCAAAATTTGTTTGTGCTGCGAAACCTCCGGCCAAGGGGGCAGGGAGGGAGCGCGTGTGCGATAAGGGCGCAGCGTCCTCCCCTTCCCGATCACCCGATACCCGCGGCCGTCCGCCTCCCGACACCCGGAGTTTATGATTCCTTTTACTACTGTTGTAAAGTTCCCGTTGAAATAAAACAACAAAACGAAAAAAAAAAAAAAAAAAAAAAAAAAGAATCCCGTAATTCAATAGCGGCTGCCAAAGCCTGGAAAGCTCCGGCCGTGCCAGGGGCTGAGCTGGCCATGCGAGAACACTGAAACTGCAGGAAAGAAAACGCTTCCTGCCATGGGTGTGCAGCGAGAAGATGCTTTTGGTTTATGAACCACTTCTCCCCGCTGGCACGCTGCGGCTCGCAGCATCCCCGAGGGGTTTTCAGTGATCTGAGCATCCCCCAGGGCAGCTCCGAGCCCCTCTGGGTGCGGGGGGGAGATGACAAATTCACTTTCGCCGCTGTTTGGAGTCGTTTTGCCGTGGCTCGGTTTGGGAACAGCCGCGGCCCGGGTGAGGCGGCTGCAGCTGACGCGAGCAGGAAAGAGCCGGGGCCTGTTTGCGAGGCAGGACCGAGCTGTTGTTGTTGTTGTGACACCGGACTGGTTGCAAAACGCCGCCGCTGAAAGCCCCGTGACTTTCAAAACAAGCTGAGCCCAGCTGTCTGTCCACATGTGTCCGTCTGTCCAGCTGTGGCTCCCGCAGCCCCTTCCCCCAGGGGAAATAACCCAAAGAATTGCCTGTACCAGCAATTCTTGGGGTTATTTTCTGGGAGAGAAAAGTATTACAGCGTCCTGAGTGGGTCACTGAGGGTGAGAGAGAGAGGGTGAATCTTGTTTTTTGATCAGAAGGCTGGATTTATTGATATACGATATATAATACATTATAACTATACTAATAAGAATAAAGAGAGAGAAGTTTGCAGATGCTTGCTAGGCTAAGAATAGAAAGAAAGAATCTATATTAAAGTTGTGTCCAGGGACTCAGTCCTTGGCTTGCTCTTGTGATTGGCCTTTAATTATAAACATGGGAACATCAACTAATGACAGGTCAAAATAGGTGCATCTTATTGCATTCTACAGCAGCTGATAACAATTATTTACATTCTCTTCTGAGGCCTCTGCCTTCCAGAAGACGCAGAAATCTGAAAGAAAGGATTTCTGTGAAAAAATGTCTGCGACAGAAAAGAATCCCAGAAGCGTTTTTTTTTAGCGAGGAAAAACCCCAATTCCCCAGCAGCAGAAGTTTCCTACCACAGGGCTGGATATCCTGCTCAGAGGGGCTTTGCAGTGCTTGGGGATGGATGAGACGAGCTGTCTGCAGCCTTTGAGTTCTGCTTCAAATAAAATAATTAATAGGAAAAAATAAATCCCAGGGATCAGTTTGTTTGCTTAGGGATTAAGTCAGCTAATCTGCCTGGCAGCGGGTGGCATTGTGGAGGTGGTGGCACTGGTGGCTTTTTGCCCAGCAAATAATCCTGCCCCTGGCCATGGCTGCTGGTCAGGCCGGGCTCAAACTTCTCCCTGGCATCAGCTTTTCTCCAGGATGGGGTTTGGGGAGCAGGAAATGGTGTTGGGTGCAGGGAAAGGGTTGGGAGAGGGATGGATGGATGGATGAGGGAAGGGATGGATGGATGAGGGAGGGATGAGGGAGGGAGGGGGTGGCAGGGTTGTGACCTTCTCCTCTGCCCCTGTTGAAGCCAGGCTGTGGCTCCACAGGGCTGCTTCCCCGAGGCTGGAAAACAGGTTAGACTTCTCAACCTGGGAGCAAAACAACTTAATCTGGTGTTAAATTATGAGTCTGGGCCTGCAGGGATGGACCTCTGCTCCTGCAGGGGCTCAGACACCCCAAGAGCTGATGCTGATGGGGCCTCAGCAAACCCCTGTGGGTATTTGGTGTTCTATCTCTGAGATCATATCCCCCAAAATCAAAAGGAAATGGCTTCAAGTCACACCAGGGAAGAAATGGGGAGAAATTTCTTCATGGAAGTGGTTGGCAAGCCGTGGCACAGGCTGCCCTGGGCAGTGGTGGAATGACCAGCCCTGGAGGGATTGAAAAGCTCTGTGGCTGTGGCACTTGGGGACATGGGTGAGTGCTGGATCAGCAGCTGGACTTGATGATCTCAGAGGGCTTTTCCAGCCTTAATGATCCTGTGATTCTATAAAATCTGGGAGCCAAGAGCAAATCCCCAGGCTGCCCAACCTCCCTGCAGCTCCTTCCCCAGCTGCTCCTTGGGATGCAGGGCTGAATTTTCCACTCCACAGGAGCAAGTGAAACCAGGTCAATCCCTGTACCCGTGTCCCCAGGAGCAAGTGAAGCCAGGTCAATCCCTGTGCCCGTGTCCCCAGTGCCATTTGCTTTTGGGGACACAGCACAGGGACCCTGTGGGAACAGGGAGAAAAGGGTTTTTCCTTTTAGGGCAGGGATAATTGTCACCAGTGGTGTGTGGGCACTGCTGGCTGTGAACAGGGGGCCCCATGGAGTGATTTTGGGGTTGATGCTTCCTCATGGCACCGGGCTGAGCTTTGTTTTCCCTGCTGGGATGGATTTTGGCTGCTTATCCCAGAGCTGTCCCTGTTGGTGTAACGAGTGCCCTGCTGGGTGTAATGAGCTGTGGGTGGCAGTGGCTCCTGCCAGGCCTCACCAATGCCCTGTGACATGTCTGGGTGCTGTGCTGGGGTAGAGGAGCTGGCAAAGCCACATCCTGCCTGCCAAAGCTGGCCTTGGGTCACCAAGCTCAGTGTGGCGCCTGGGGACTCATTTGGGAACCAGTCCTGTGAAATTTAGACTAATTAGCAAGTCCTGAGCTGCTTTCTAGCACTAATTGGCGAGCCTGGCTTGATTAGCTTTCCCTGGCACGTCCGTGGCTCCACGTGGCAGAGCATTGCCCAGCTTGGGACACTTGTGGGGAAAAATGGCACAGGGACACCGGTGGGGACAGAGCCATTGGTGGGGACAGGGCCATCCCTGAAGGGTCAGAGGGGATGTGAGTGGCACCACGGATGGGATGGGACCCCATGAGGGGGGTTTTGTGTCCCCTCCCTGCCCAGGGTGTTTTTGATGCCTGGCTGTCCTGCTGTGACCTCGTTCCATGGCTGCAATGATTAACTGGCACGGCTGGCACCGAGCCTGGCCGTGTGTTTACTGCTGCCACCCGAGCGTGCTGAGCTGCCAGTGACCCTCAGCGCTTCTCCTCTTCGCCCTGACCCCCAAAACCCGCTGTAAACAGGGGCTGGGGCTGAAACCCGAGCGTGCCTCCGTGTCTGTAACCGGATACTTCCTCCACATGAGCCTGGTGTGCTCTGAAGAGAGCCTGGCATCGCCCAAACCCAACAAAATCCCTCAATCTGATCTCTGCGCCGGGTTTCTGCCCGGCAGGATGCCAGATCTGCCCCCTCCAGCCCATCCCCAGGGATTTGGGGGGCTGGAGAGGCACGGGGGGCTGGCACAGCCTCTGCCACACAGGCAGGGAGGGAGAGGAGGGTTTGTTCTACGGAGAGGTTGGGAATCGCCCTGGGGACGTGGGGCTGGTGCCACCTCGTGGCTCCACCCGCAGCTGAGCCTGGCAGCGGTGACACGGCACTGGTGACATGGTACTGGTGACACTGCACTGATGGCACGGTACTGGTGGCACGGTGATGGTGACACAGCGCTGGTGGCACGGCACTGGCGACACTGCCTGGTGGCGCTGCCTTGGTGACACGGTGATGGTGGCACAGTGATGGTGGCACGGTGATGGTGACACTGCGCTGGTGGCGCCTCGCTGTGACATGGCCCTGGTGGCACAGTGACTGCACTGGTAGCACACTGATGGTGGCGCTGCCCTGGTGACATGGCCCTGATGACACAGCCCTGGTGGCACGGCGCTGGTGGCACGGTCATGGGGTCCTCTCGTGAGCTTAGTTGTTAATTGCTGCCCTGAGATGTGCAGGATGTCTCTGTTTCAGCCCGTGCATCTAAAGGATGAGTCAGAGCTCTTCAGTTTTTGGTCTTGAAGTTGTTTATTAATTCTTATCTATAAAATTTTCTTTCTGCCCAGCCGAGGTCTGCTCAGCAGGGCAGCCACAGGCACTCTCTGTGTTGTCCTTTTATACTACAAACTGCATATAACATATTTACCCTTAATTCCCAATACCTATCACCTGTGTTAGACAGTGCACTTCTACTCTAAACCAATCCCAAAGTGCCAACATCACTGCAGAAAATGGAGGTAGAGGAGAAGAAGAAGAAAGGCTGGGCACGCCCAGTTCCCTCCATCTTGTCCCCAAAAACCCCATTCTAAAAACCCTAAAATCTACATTTTCACCCAGTGATAATTTTATTATTATACTATTGAAATTTCTGTGACTTTCATGTCCTCATATAAAGCTGGTAATTTGCTCCAGGGGTCAAAATCAAATCCCCAGGTGTTCTGGGCTGCGTGCCAGGGTCTCTGAGCCCCCTGGCAGGGTTCTGGGCAACTCTGGACACCCAGAGGGCTGCACTGAGTTCCAACAGTCCCATCTGGTGTGACGGTGTTCACAGGGGTTTTCAGGTGAGGGAAGAGATGAGAATGTTGACTCCATGTTCAGAAGGCTTGATTTATTATTTTATGATATACATTACATTAAAACTATACTAAAAAGTATAGAAGGAAAGGTTTCATCTCAGAAGGCTAGCTAAGCTAAGAATAGAAAGGAAAGAATAAAAACAAAGGTCTGTGGCTCGGACAGAGAGAGAGAGCGCCAGCTTTTCTGCGACTGGTCATTAATTCTAAACATCTACACGAGACCAATCCCAGATGCACCTGTTGCATTCCACAGCAGCAGATAATAATTGTTTGCATTTTGTTCCTGAGGCCTCTCATCTTCTCAGAAGGAAAAATCTTAAAGAAGGATTTTAACGGAAAGATGTCTCTGCGACAATCTGGATGAGACCCCAGCCACGGGAGCTCGTGGCAGCACCGCATCCCTGGGGCACCAGAAGTGTCCCCACAGCCGAGCCCCCATCCCCGGGCAGGTCTGTGTCCTGTTCTCGGCTGTTTTTAATGGCCTGGAAAGGCTCAGGGTGGCCTTGGGCAGCCCGTGTTCCAAAGGACGAAAAGAGTCTTCAGGTTTTTTCTCGGTCTTCAGTGTTTATTAGTTTTTTATCTACAAGATTTTCTCTCAGCCCAACAGAGGTCTGCACAGCACGCCAGCCATGAGCACACTGAGAGCCCCCGGGGGGGTCACTTATCTTTATACCCAAAGCTACGTATAAGATATTTACCTATTTTCCCCAATACCTTTCACCCTTATTGACAAGTGCACTTAGAAAGAACCAACCCCAAAGTGCCACCACCACCACAGAAGATGGAAGCCAAGAAGAAGAAGAAGAAGAAGAAGAACAGGACACGCCCCAATTCCTCCATCTTGCTTCTCTAGACACCCCTGTACTGAAATTCTAAAACCTGTGTTTCACACTCTAATTAACCTATCCCTTCACCGTTTACCCCAGTGAAATCCTCCCATCCTCATACAGGTGTCATCTCCTGTGCAGGATCAAAGTCCAGCCACCAGACACTTCTGGCAACATTCCAGGACCTCCGAGCCCCCCAAGGGTGGTCTCGGTGACTCGGCACATCAGGACTGATGTGCTGAGATCCTACAGGTCTGGCTGCAGGAGCCGCCCCGGCTCCGTCTCCACCGGGCCCCGCCGCGGTTTCCGCCCGCGGGCGCCGCTCTGCCAGCGCAGTTTGAGCGAAACACTCTGCAAAAAACACGAGTGGAGCCACGAGCAGCAGCGAGGAGGCCGCGTGTCGGTGCCTCACACACACACACACACCACACTGTGCGCCTGGAGTTCCCCGTGTTACCAAACCCACGGCGCTCTTGGGTTCTGAACATTTTTTTCTTTTGCTCTGTCAGCAAGTAAACACCGCCACGCCAGGCACAGCAAACCACAGATCGCTTTTCTTCTCCTTTCCGTCCCAGATAAGGCCCCAGGGGGTGGCGTGGCCCCACGGGAAGGGGTTGGGGGGGCCCCCATGGATCTCCCCCATCCTGGCTGCCTGGCTTGTCCTCCCCAGCCCCATGCAATGAAACCCGGCTCTAAATCCTTGCTGTAATCTGCTGGGGTCAGGCGAGGAAAAACCATCTCAGCCCTGCTGTTTGGTGCAGTTATCTTAATTTTTTAATGTTTGTATTTAATTTTTTTCTGTTTTATTTTTCCAGTTATTTTTTGCGGGGTGTTTTGTTTGGTTTTTTTTTTTTTTTTTTGGTTTTTATTTTTTTGGGTTTTTTTAGCTGGTGTTTAGTGCTGGGTTTTTTTGCATCCCCACCAAGATGCTGGTTCCAGAGGCAGCAGCCACCTGGGATGAAGTTCTGCCTCTCCTCCCAATCCAGGCATGGAATACCCTCAGTCCTGGCCAGACTCTGCAGCCAAACCTTCGCTCAGGTTTTATCACCACTGAAAGGTTGACACTGGGAATTACGAGGCAAAAACCAGTTCTGGTGCAACGCTGCATCCAGAGGCATCACCTTCTGTGCCCTGGAAACCAAAAAGCCCCCTGGAAGTGCTGGTGCCACCCTGGCCTGGCCCCTCAGTGTCCCACACAGACACTCAGCACTGCAGGGATCACCCTGTGCCTGTCCCCGCTGCTCCAGCCTCCCAATGGCCGTGGCACCTCCTCTGACCTGGGATCCCATCCTTCCTCATCCCTGATGTCTTGGTTTGGAAAGACAGGAGTCTGCTAAGAAAGGCAGGACCTTCCCCTGAAATGGAGAATGTAAATCCTCCCCACCCCTCCGAATTGCTGTAAATTTTAAATTAAGGGGCTCTCAGGCAAAAATATGGGAGCAGGAAATAACAGTTCTTTAATAGGGAAAGGAAAAAAAAATAAAAGGATAAAATAAACAATGCAGTACACTAGAACAACACTGACAGAGTCAGAACACAACCTGACACCCTGTGGGTCAGGCTGTTGGCAGCAGTCCCATTGGAATTGTGCCTCAGCCCTCCTGCAGTGTCAGGGGTGGTTCTGCTGGACCAGGGATCCTGTAGAAAGGTGCAGTCTCTTCCTCTGAAGATCCAGTGGCAGAGGCAGCTGCTGTTCCTCTGGGGAATTCAGTGGAGAAGCTGTGCTGGTGTTCCAGAATCTCCAGATTATATCCAGGCAAGAATGCTTGGCTGGTGTTCCAGAATCTCCAGATTATATCCAGGCAGGAATGCTTGGCTGGTGTTCCAGAATCTCCAGATTATACCCAGGCAGGAATGCTTGGCTCCTCCCTCTGGGCTCACATCTCCCAATGGGATGCTGTAGTTCTTATCAGCCATGCAGTGACATTCAATAGCTGTTATCAGCAGATGTCCTCTCCTGAGGGAGGTGTGATTGTGGTCACTCAAAGGCAAACTGCCCACTTGGCAAAGATTATCTGCCATACAGATGGTAATGGAAAACATCTTGCCATGCAGTCTTCAACACCTGATGATGATGGGCTTGTCGGAGATGAGCAGGGCAATGGGGACCAGTGGCTGATGCAGCTCCTGCCTTCCCTCTTCTTCCTCCTCCTCCTCCTCTCCAGGTGGGTGCCCGGTGCTGCCGTTGCTGCTGGAGGGGGCAGATCCCACCGGGCTCAGCAACTCCTGCCTGCGGTAAGCGAAGGGCAGCTCCTCCCCACATCCCAGAGGGGACATCACCACCGTCACCGGCTTTTCCACCGCGGGGCCGGGCTGTGACACGTCAGGGGGTGGCACCGTGCTCTGGCTGCCCGTGTCAGTCCTCTCCTCGCTGGGATTCTGCTCCATCAGCAGCAGCTCAGCTGGGCTGAACCTCTCCGAGGGCTCCAGGAGGCCGGTCCGGGGCTGGCCCTGAGGGTTGGGTGGGTTTGGGGTGGGACATCCCATGCCAGGGCTGTGCATGGGTGTTTGGGGATGTGGGATCTGCCCCTTCCTGCACCTCCCACCTCACCTGGCCCATCTCACCTGTTCGGCCAAGAACTGTGTGGCTTTGGTGCCCACGGGCTTGGGAAGGGGTGGGAAGAGGAGGCGGCGAGCCCTGGGGAGGGAGCGGTTGGTGAGGGGGTGGGTGATGCTGGGGGTGGCTGTGGGGACAAGGGGACTCTGTCACCTCCTTTTGCTCAGGTGGTAGATGGCAGCTGCAGCGGGGACACCGAGCCAGATGCCCAGGTAGCTCAGGTTGCCTCTCCACGGTGCTCCCTGGGGACCTGAGGGTGGGGATGGCTGGGTGGTGGCGTTCCTGCCCCCACAGGGACACAGGAGATGTTTTGGGGAGATGATGAGCACCCCATGGGGAGTGGGGAGGGGATGAGGTCTCAGCCATTACCCAGCACCCTGGTCTGGAAGGGCCACCAAGCCCTGCAGGCGCTCTCGCTGTCCTCTGTCACCTCCCAAACGCCCACCCTGTAGCCTGTGCCAGGCTGGAGGTTTTGGAGGGTGTAGTTCGACGCCGTGGCCTCCACTTCACTGTCTGGGCAAACAAAACCCAACGTGGGGCAGTCTGGCACCTCCTCCTGCCCCGGGGGATGGCGGGGTGCCACTCACAGGTCACATTGTCCCCTTCAGCCGCATGGCAGATGAGATACTTGGCCAGGGCGCCGGGGCAGGCGGCCCGTGGGGACGGCTCCCAGTGGAGCACAGCCTCGCTGTCCCCCGTGCTGATGTTGAAGGGCACGTCCAGCGAATCTGTGGGCAAAAAAAACCCCTACATTTTTGAGGATGGTTATCGTGGGGATTATTTTGGGACCACTCCTTCTGGAGTGCAGCCGGGTGCAGATGCCTCCGTGCTGGGATGCTCCATGCTGGGATGCTCCGTGTTTGGAGGCCCCATATTTGGATGCCCTGTGCCAGGAGGATCCATGCTGGGATGCTCCATGTCCAGGATGCTCCGTGCTCAGATGCCCCGTGCCAGGATGCTCCATGCTGGGATGCCCCATGCTCGGATGCCCCATGTTTGGATGCCCCGTGTTTGGATGCCCCGTGCTCTGATGCCCCATGCTTGGGTGCTCTGTGCTTGGATGCTCCATACCCGGGATGCCCCATGCTTGGATGCCCCATGCTTGGAAGCCCCATGCTTGGATGCCCTATGCCCAGATGCTCCATGCCTGGATGCCCCATGCCAGGATGCCGCATGCTTGGATGTCCCGTGTTTGGATGCCCTGTGCCCGGATGCTCCCTGCCCAGATGCCCCGTGCTCGGATGCCCCATGTTTGGATGCCCCATGTTTGGATGCCCCGTGTTTGGATGCCCTGTGCTCGGATGCCCCATGTTTGGATGCCCCATGTTTGGATGCCCCGTGTTTGGATGCCCCGTGCCCGGATGCTCCCTGCCCAGATGCCCCGTGCTCGGATGCTCCCTGCCCAGATGCCCCATGTTTGGATGCCCCGTGTTTGGATGCCCCGTGTTTGAATGCCCCGTGCCTGGATGCTCCCTGCCCAGATGCTCCATGCTGGGATGCCCCATGTTTGGATGCTCCATGCTGGGATGCCCCATGTTTGGATGCCCCGTGTTTGAATGCCCCGTGCCCGGATGCTCCCTGCCCAGATGCCCGTTCTCCACACTCACCGTTGCCGCTGTAGTGGTGCCACAAAGCGAAGGTGGCCCAGCCCCGCTCCGTGTCCCAGCCGTGCACAGCCAGGCGCTGACACCCCTGCTCTCCCAGCGCTCCTGGAGGAACCGGGGATGCTCCTTAGACCCTCTGACCCCAGCTGGAGGGGACAGCGAGCTCTTGGGGTGCTGCCTTGCCTTCCTGCACGTGGGTGCTGTTGGCAGGGAATTCCTGCGGGATGCAGACTCCCTGTTCCGGGGGCTCTGGCAGGGTCTGCTGCTCGAAGCAGAAAGCCTCGCCAGGCACCGGCGCTTCCCAGTGCGCGGTCACGGCGCTGCCGGCCACGCTGATCTCCTTGAAGCTGAGATCTGGTGATGAGAGCCACGTTATTTATTATTTAGCGCAATACAACAACCTGGGATGAAACGGGGGATATTCGAGGAAGTTGGTGTTATAAGTAAAAAATCTGCCAATTTTTTTTTTTTTTTTAAAGGTTGCAGAGTGAACCAGTTAAGCCAGTTACTGCCAAGGTGGAGTTCTACCTGTTTATTATTGTAATCACCGGTCGTTTTCGTTAATTGCTCCTTTTGTTTCAGTATAGCCCTGCCTAAATCTAAGTTGATGGCCCTTCTCTCCAAACAGTGAGAAGAGGGGACGTGAGACGGGGATCAGAGCATGCAAAATAACCTCGAGACCAGCATGCCATGGGAAGCCACCCCACCAAACTTACCGAAAAGACCCCCAAAACAACGAGCCAACACAGAATTAAGAGATCAGAGTGATGTCTGGACGTGAAAAACAAAGTACCGAGCCTGCAGAGATGCTGAGACCCTTTGTGGCCCCTCGCCCTGAGCAAAGACCTCAGCTGGAACCAAGACGCCGAGACTACAACATTAAAAAGTTGTAACATGGGGTTTAACCCCACTGTTCTTGTGATGATGTGACTCCCAGCTCTGCTCGTTAGTGGACAGAGCTGCACATTTCTCCTCTGAACCACTCCTGGGAGCGCTGACAGAGAAGCTGTGGACCCGTTGAGCCTCCCAACCTAAAGCTGATCACTTCTAACAAGGGCATTAAAAAGGAGAAGAATTCTCCCGCCCTGTTTAATTCAGTCGGGAAAAAACAACGCGCTGAGGGCTGCTCAGGGGGAGCTCAGCATCTCCGTACCTGCGCTCTGCCCTGCGGGCACACGGAGCTGCCGGGCTGGCCCGTGCCCCGCGGCGCTGGTGGCGGTCAGCAGGATCCGGTACTCGGCCCCGGAGAGGGTGAGGTTGTGCTCGGTCACCTCCCCGCCCAGCTTCACCGAGCCCTCCTCCACGGGCTCCGCACAGCCACACGCCACCATGGTGATGTCCAGCTTGTAGGCGACGTCCTTGCGCTCCACGAGGAGTGGCTGGGGAGGAAAAGGGGGTGGCTCGGCCGGTGAAATGGTGGGGGACACCCAGGAGAGCCCCCAGAGATGCTGCTGTACCTGCCAGCTCAGCCTCAGCGCCCGCTGCCCGTCTGTGCCCAGCTTGCCCAGCTGATGGCTCAGCTCCGGCCTCCTCAGGATGGCTGCAGGAGGAACAGGCCTGACTGAGCCACCAGCATTTCTGGGAGCTGCTGGGATCCCACCAAGCTCCTCTCCTCCTCCTCCTCCTCCTCACCCTCAGAGATGTTGCTGCTCCAGTCGCTCCAGGAGCTGCTCCAGTGGGGAGGCTTGTGCCGCAGCTGGACCACGAAGGTGCCATTGACCTCCAGGGCACAGGTCACTAGAGAGGGGTGGCAGGGTCAGCTGAACCCTCCTTTCCCCAAATTTTGGCCTTCACAGGCTGCTGGTAACACCCCCAGGGGATGCTTGTCCCCAGCAACCCCACAGGATAAACCAACCTGAGTTTTCTTTAGTTGTCACCATCACTGTCTCACATGCCACCTGCAGAGAGAACCAGGCATGGAGACATCCTCCCAGTAAAACCAGTACTTTACTGGGGCATCAGTGCTGCCCTGTGATCCCCAAACACCCCAGGGGCTGGGAGAGCCAAACAGTGCAGGGGACAGGGTCCCCTCAATCCTGGGACCCTCCTGGCAGCAGCTGAGAGGGATGAGGGGTCCCAGCTGCGACAGCTTCACGGGGACAAGCATCTGGATTTGATCCATTGTCGTCATTACTACAATCTGGGGTTTTGCCTGTGTAATCCCTGAGAATCCTGTTATGGGCAGCAGCAGGATCCCATGGCCAGGCAGAGCTGATAACCCAGGGAAACAGATGGGCCACAGCTGGGTCTGGGGGGGCACAGTGACATCACTGAGCCCCCACACTGCCCGTGCTGCTGTGATGCTCCTGGCTGTGCTGTCAGCCCCTGCCAGCCCCAGCAAACAGCATCTTACCTGTGTCCAGCTGCTGTCTCCCACCCTGCAGAAGCGAGCCTCGTGCTCTGGTGGCTGCTTCAGGCTGTCACACTGCGGCTGTGGCACCCTCACCCTCAGCTGGCGGCCGCTCTTGGAGAAGGACATCCCGGTGGGTGGATCCAGTTTGACTGGAAAGATGAGGCGGTTTTGGGGTGGTTTTGGCAGTTTTCAGTGCCAGCACTGGCTGCCAGCCCTGCCCCTGGGGCACTCACCTGCCTCGTTGAGGTGCAGGGTGCGGTTGGGGGTCCTGCGGACCTGGTTCCCCCATCGTGCCTCCACCCAGGCCGTGGTGTTATCAAAGATGTACACTTGGCTCCTCGAGAGGATGTAGCCGGTGGCCGTGCCCGCCTCAAACCGCCTGCACTGGCCGTGCTTCTCAAAGCTGGGGACAGGGTGGGCACAGGGTGGGCACAGGGTGGCACCCGGGGCTCCCCCCCTGCTCTGCCCCTGCCCGCCGCTCACTCACCAGAGGTTCAGGATGTAGGAGGCGCTGCCGGCGGGGCCGAGGGGCGGCCAGGAGCAGTGGAAAGGCTTGGAGGTGTTGCATTTCTTCCAGCAGGAGACGTCGTGGGCTGCCAGGGCGCCTGCGGGGCAGGGCAGTGCCCGGAGGCTCCTGCATCCCAACTCCATCCGTGCACGGAGGGGAGCAGCGGCGTGGCTTTGCCCGTGGTGCTCAAATTGGGAATTAAAGCAGCAAAAGCAGCGATTTTTACCCCAAGCCCCCCGTGCTCCCCCTCCCCGGTGATGGGGCACTGGCCGGTGCCACTCTCCCCATTGGGGATTCACCATCTTTACTCCATCTCTGTGGTTTTGGGTGAATATCTCCATCTCTCTCTCTGGGAGCTCCCCAGGTCTTATCGCCCCCGAATCATTCATTGAAAGTCTTCTGAAGTTATCTCTCATCTCCCAGCACCGCAGGAGCACTTACCCTGCACCAGCGCCGCCAGCAGCCAGCTCAGCATCGCCCACCGAGCAGGGCTGTGCCACACCGGGCTGTGCCACACCGGATCACGGCTGTGCCACACCGGGGCTGTGCCACACCGGGGCTATGCCACACCGGATCACGGCTGTGCCACACCGGGGCTGTGCCACACCGGGGCTGTGCCACACCGGATCGCGGCTGTGCCACACCACGGCTGTGCCACACCGGGCTGTGCCACACCGGATCACGGCTGTGCCACACCGGAGCTGTGCCACACCGGGGCTGTGCCACACCGGGCTGTGCCCACACCGGCTCCGGGCTGTGCCCACACCGGCTCCGGGGCTCCGCTGCCCTTCCCGGCTCCCCGGTGCCCCCGTACCCTCGGCCGTGCCACAGCCCCGGTGCTCAGCGCTCCTTCCCGCCCTCGGCGTTTCCTCTTCTGCCGTTCCCAGGCGGGGCAGAGTCCTAGGCGTGAGTGCATGCCCCACTTTTAGCAAAACCAAAAGAGAAAGCGACTGAAATATCCCCCTTTTTGGGCGGCACGGCTGCCGGGATGGGGCCAGCGTGGCCGCACCACGTGCCAGAAGTGCAAGGTAAGCGAAAGATGAGTCTTGGGGGTTTTGGGTTGGTTTTTTGTGTTTTTCGTTTTCTTTTCTTGCACGCAGAGTGTTTCTGTCTGTGAAAAAACGCCGATCGCTGGTTTTTAAAAATTTAAAAGTTTCATAGTGATAAAATGGTTATAAAAAGAGGAATATAATTGGAGTAATAATAATTTGGATAAATTGAATTGGGACAATATGAGACAATAAGAACAAAGAGTTATGGATGCCCGGGTACCTTTTTCTGGGCACCCGTTAACAAAGGATTGACCCTTAAAAACAACAGCCTGTTGCATATTCATACACCTCATACATGATGCATAAATTCCATTCAAACACAGGATTCTGTCTGGGCAGTGTCAGCTTCTTCCTCTGAATCCTTACAGCGCCCTCGAGGCAGGAAGAAGTTCATTTTTTCTGATAAGAGAGCAATAAATTCTCTTTCTCTGAAAGATTCAGGTGTCCTGTGGCTGCTATCTCGCTGTGAGTCCCTTCTTTAAAAAAGCATCCTACATAGCATAATTTCTATTTTTTTATAACCTAAAATTTTTGGGTTATACATTTTATACATTTTTTATAGGTTATATTTTTATAGGTTATATAGGTTATATAGGTTATATAGGTTATATAGGTTATATAGGTTACATTTTTATAGGTTATATATTTTATACAAATTTTATACATTTTTAATACATTTTTGTACACTATAGGTTATACATTAGGTTATACATTTTATACAAATTTTATACATTTTTTATACATTTTTTACAACCTAAAACTATATTTACCACACTACTTAAGAGAATTAATACAGCATCACTTTCTAACACAACACATATAATATTCATTTGAATATTTGCCAAAAGCCAATCATAAAATACACATTTTTGACATGGTGCTCTGCCTGTAATGGGGTGAATCTCCAGGCTGGGATTCTCTGAAAGATTCAGGTGTCCTGTGGCTGCTATCTTGCCGTGAGTCCCTTCTTTAAAAAAGCATCCTACATAGCATAATTTCTATTTTTTATAACCTAAAATTTTTAGGCTATACATTTTATACACTTTTTATACATTATAGGTTATACATTTTATACAAATTTTATACATTTTTTACAACCTAAAACCATATTTACCACACCACTTAAGAGAATTAATACAGCATCACTTTCTAACACAACACATATAATATTCATTTGAATATTTGCCAAAAGCCAATCATAAAATACACATTTTTGACATGGTGCTCTGCCTGTAACGGGGTGAATCTCCAGGCTGGGATTCTCTGAAAGATTCAGGCGTCCTGTGGCTGCTATCTCACTGCGAGTCCTTTCTTGAAAAAAAAACATCCTACACAGCATTGTTGCTATTTTAACATTTTTAATAACCTAAAACTATATTTACCACCCTAAAGAGAATTAACACAGCATCAATTTCTAACACAACCCATATAATATTCATCTTAATATTTGCAAAAAGCAAAATTTAAAATCCGTGTATTTTTCACATGCTGCTCTGCCCGTAATGGGGTGAATCTCCATGTTGGGATTCTCTGTGGTTTTTTATTTTTGGGGGTGTTTGTTGTGTTTGTGCCCACTGCCAGAACAAAGGCGCAGTGAGCAGGAGGTGGCAGCGGGGCCGTGTGACGGGCGGGTGACCCGGGTGGCAGAGCCGGGTGGCACCGAGGGCCGGGCACAGAGTGCCCTTGTTCCCGCAGAAAGCGGCTCCTTGTGCGGCCCTGCCCGGGGCCGGAGTGTCCCTGAGCTGGGACAGCGTGGGCACGGCCGCGGTGGGGCACACAGGGTGCCCTGGCACCTCCGTGTGCCCCCTTTGTGTTTGTGCCCCATCCTGCCCCGGGTGGAGGCACACAGGATCCCCTGGCACCTCCGTGTTTCCCCTGTCCTGCCCTGGGATTGGGGCACACAGGGTGCCCTGGCACCTCCGTGTGCCCTCCCTGTGTGTGCCCCCCTGTCCTGCCCCGGGTTGGGGTACACAGCAAGCTGGGCTGTGCCAGGCTGTGCCATGCCAAGCTATGCCATGCTGTGCCATGCAGTGCTGCCCCAGGCCACACGCTCTGTGCTGCTCTGTGGTAACCAGAGCTGACCTGGGCTGGGCCACATCAAGGTGCCAACCCCATCTCTGCTGTGCCAGCCCCAGGCCGTGCCATGCTGGGCTGTACCATGCCAGGCAGGCTGTGCCAGCTCCAGGCCATGATCTGTGTGCCAGAGCTGTTGTGCTGGGCTGTGTCAAGCAGAAAAGACTGTGCCAGGCCTGGGTTCTCCCGTGCTGTGCTGGGCTGTGCCATGACGTGGCAGAGTCTGCAGTGCCAGGATGTGGTGAGGCAGGCAGACTGTGCCAGCCTTTGCCAACACCATGATGTGCTGTACTGTGCCATGGCATGCCAGACTGTGCCACACTGGGCTGTACCGAAGCAGGCAGACTGTGCTAAACCCAGGATGCACCATGCCCTGCCAGCCCCACACCCTGCCATGCCGTGCCAGGCCCATGCCATGCCAGCCCTTTGCTATATGCCGTGCCAGGCCCATGTTGTGCCAGCCCCATGTTGTGCCAGCTCCATGCCATTTCAGCCTCGTGCCTTCCTGTCTGATGTTGTGCTGTGTCATTCCAGCCCTGGGCCATGTGGGTCTCATGGCATGCTGTGCCATCTCCAGGCCATGCCAGCCCCATGCTGTGCCATCTCCAGACCATGCCAGCCCCATGCTGTGCCATCTCCAGGCCATGCCAGCCCCATGCCGTGCCGTGCCAGCCCCATGCTGTGCTGTGCCACTTCCAGCTGTGTTGCTCTGGCCCCATGCTGTGCCAGCCCCTTGCTGTATCATGCCAGCCCCATGCCATGTTAGCCCCGTGCTGTGTTGTGCCAGCCCCATCTTGTGTCAGTGCCGTGCCATGCCATGCCATGCCATGCCATGCCAGCTCTGTACTGTGCCAGCCCCATGCTGTACCGTGCCAGCCCCACGCCACGCCAGCCCTGAGCCGTGCTCTGCCAGCCTCATGCTATGCCAGCCCCATGCCAGCCCTATGTCGTGCCAGCCCCAGGCCGTGTCAGCCACATGCCATACTATGCCAGCCAAGTGCTGTGCCATCCCCGAGTCGTGCTGTGCCACCCCCATGCCATGTTAACCCCGAGCCATGTCAGCCCCATGCCATGTCAGTCGCGAGCCGTGCCATGCCAGCTGAGTGCTGTGTCATCCCCCAGTCGTGCTGTGCCAGCCCCATGCCATGCTGTGCCAGCCCCATGCCATGTTAACCTTGAACTGTGCCATGTCAGCCCCATGCCATGTCAGTCCCGAGCTGTGCCATTGCCAGCTGAGTGATGTGCCAGCCCCGAGCGGTGCCGTGCCGGCCCCATGCCATGCTATGCCAGCCCTGAGCTGTGCCATGCCGGCCCTATGCTGTGCCGTGCCAGCCCCATGCCATGCTATGCCAGCCCCGAGCCGTGCCGTGCCAAGTCCCTGCTATGCCAGCCCCGTGCCGTGTCAGCCCTGAGCCGTGCCATGCCAAGTCCCTGCTATGCCAGCCCCGAGCCGTGCTGTGCCAGCCCTATGCTGTGCCGTGCCGGCCCCATGCCATGCTATGCCAGCTCTGAGCCGTGCCATGCCGGCCCTATGCTGTGCCGTGCCAGCCCCGAGCCGTGCCGTGCCAAGTCCCTGCTATGCCAGCCCCGTGCTATGCCAGCCCCGAGCCGTGCCGTGCCGTGCCAGCCCTATGCCGTGCCAGCCCCGTGCCGTGCCGTGCCAGCCCCGAGCCGTGCCATCCCCGAGCCGTGCCGTGCCAGCCCTATGCTGTGCCGTGCCAGCTCCATGCCATGCTATGCCAGCCCCGAGCCGTGCCGTGCCAAGTCCCTGCTATGCCAGCCCCGAGCCGTGCCGTGCCAGCCCTATGCCGTGCCAGCCCCGAGCCGTGCCGTGCCGTGCCAGCCCGCGCTCGGCGCTGATGCGTGTCCGGTGACGCGGCGTTGCCGCTGGGCGGCGCCCCGGGCGCACCGGCGGGGCGGACCGGGCGCACCGGGCGGAGCGGGCGCAGCGGGAGGCGGCGGCGGCGGCGGCTCGGGATGGACGAGCCCAGCATCCTGCGGCGCCGGGGCCTCCAGGTGAGCACCGGGCACCGGCGGAGCGGGCGGGGGCGGCGGGAGCGAGCGCGGGGAGCCCGCGGTGAACCGGGGCCGGGGGAATGCGAGGGGTGGGCGCCGCGGGGGCGCGGGGGGCGGGGGCTGCGGGTGGCACGGGGGTGCTGCGGGTGAGGGGTGGGTGCTGCGGGTGAGGGGTGGGTGCTGGGGATCGGGGGTGGGTGCTGGGGGTGACACGGGGGTGTTCCGGATGCGGCTCTGCGAGGGGTGGGCGCTCTAAGTTGGGAGGTGGGCGCTCCGCGGGTGGGTGGGTGCCGGAGGGGAGCTGTGGGTGCTCAGGGTGAGTGTGAAGCCCCCGTCTGAGCTGCGTGTGCCAAGGTGGGTGCTGCGGGTGCTGTGCGTGTGCCAGGGGTGGGTGCTGTGCGTGTGCCAGGGGTGGGTGCTGTGGGTGCTGTGGGTGCTGTGGGTGCTGTGGGTGCTGTGGGTGCTGTGCGTGTGCCCAGGGTGGGTGCTGTGGGTGCTGTGCGTGTGCCAGGGGTGGGTGCTGCGGGTGCTGCCGGTGGGAGTTGGGCGCTCTGCAGGAGTGAGAGGAGTGCGGGGCTCTCTGCGTGGGGCTGTGGGTGACAGGTGGGTGCTGCGTGTGAGCGATGTGGGACAGGGACGGGAGCCGGGCAGGGTCTGAGCCCCGGCTGTGCCATGGGATGTGGGTGAGGGGTACCCAATGTGTGGGGGCTCCCTCCCGATGCCCAACAGCTGTGCCAGCCCCTCTCTGAGCCCCTCTCTTGCCTGGCATTCCTTCAGGCAGAGGGACGCCCACCCTCCTGCCCACCCTCCTGCCCATCCCGCAGCGTGCCCGGCGCTCGCTGCCACGCTCGGAGGGTGACGATGACCGGGCACCCCCCGGCTGGCAGAGCCGAGCGCTGAGCCGGATTTTCCGGCTGACCTGACGCCTCCATCCCCATCTGCAGTATCCGGGGGGCCCGGGCGGAGCTGTCGGCGCGCTTGGAGGATGGCACGGCGCTGCCTTCATGCGAGCTGGCAGCTCCGCGGGCAGCTGCGCTCCGCTGGGGCAGAGGGAGCCGAGGGCGGGAGCTGCCGCCCCGCGGCTGCCCTGCACAGAGCCACGGCCCTGGGCTGCGGGGCTCGGGGCTCTGAGCGTCGCTCCTGGCAGTGCCGGGAAGGGCAGAGCTGTGGGACCCGGCTGAGTGCCCACAGGAGGGGTGGGAAGGGGGTCCCACCAGGGGCTTAATCCCAAAGGGCTGAGCAGCAATGCTGCCCCAATGCTGCCCCAATGCCATCCTTGATGCTGCCCCAATGCTGCCCCAATGCCATCCTTGATGCTGCCCCAATGCCCTCCCTGATGCTGCCCCAGTGCCATCCTTGATGTTGCCCCAATGCTGCCCCAATGCCATCCCTGATGCTGTCCCTGATGCCATCCCCAGTGCTGCCCCAATGCCATCCCCGATGCTGTCCCTATGCCGTCCCTGATGCTGTCCCTGATGCCATCCTTGATGCTGTCCCTATGCCATCCCCACTGCCATCCCTGATGCCATCCTGGTGCTGTCCCTATGCCATCCCCACTGCCATTCCTGATGCCATCCTGGCGCTGTCCCTGATGTTGCCCTCGCAGGGATCAGCTGCTGGTTAATCCTGGCTCCCACGGAAGGGACAGGCACAGTGCTGGGCAGTGCTGGCATGTGGGGCACCCTGTGGGTGCTGGTTCTGTGACATTTCCCCCTCAGGGGCCCTCAGGGCCACCAGGGGATGCTCTGGGTGTCCCTGGGGACACAGAGTGGCCAGAGAGCCCCTGGCAGTGAGGGATATTGGGCTCTCCGAGCTCTGGCACCCAGAGATGGCTGTGGGTGAGGCTGGGGACAGTCCCCTGTGCCACTGCTCCATCTGAGCAGTGAAACCCCCAGCGTGCCCCCCCTCTGCCCCCTGCCCTGCCCAGGGGCCGGTGGCCTGTGGCACAGCTGCAGGGCTGGCTGGGGACCAGGCTGGGTGACAGCAGGGCCGGCTGAGGCTGCTGGGGGCTCCCCTTCCTTGTAAAGACCCCAAATCCCCTCCCCCTGCCCAGGCCTGGGTCAGCCTGCGCTGGGTGCACCGGGACACCCCCACCTTGTCGCTGTCCCCATCGCACAGGGCACCCACAGAGGTGCCCCATGGCACCCCAGGGCTGACATGCACCCGTGGGCCCCGGGGCTGCCGCGTCCCTGTGCACCCAGGCATGATGTCACCCGTTGCCATGGCAGTGCTGCTGCATCACTGCGTACAGCGCGCCCCAATCCCGGGATTTCCATCCACAGGGGCTGCGTGGCGTGGGCAGAGGATGGGGCACGGCCAGCCCGGCCTTTGGGGGTGGGTGGGTGCTGCTGGGGGCCCCCACAGGGGTGGCAGCAGCTCCAGCCCGCAGGGAGCTCCGTGTCTGTGCCAAAAATGGCTCTGGGCTGCTCAGGGGTGCCCACAGGAGCAGGGCAATGATGGGCATTAACCAGCACCTGCTGCTGCCACACATCCCTGCATCCCAGGGTGTGCCAGGGCACACATCAGCCTGTCCACGCTGTGTGCTGGCAGAACCTGTGACACTCTGTGAGGTGACAGGTGGCACACGGGTGAGGACAGTGCTGGAGCAGGATGGTGCCCAGCACACCAGGAGGATGGCATTGGCGTGTGTTCCTGTCCCCAGCACACCAGGAGGATGGCACTGCCATGGGTTCCTGTCCCAAGCATGCCAGGAGGATGGCACTGCCATGGGTTCCTGTCCCCAGCACACCAGGAGGATGGCACTGCCAGGGGTTCCTGTCCCCAGCACACCAGGAGGATGGCACTGGTGTGTGTTCCTGTCCCCAGCACACCAGGAGGATGGCACTGCCAGGGGTTCCTGTCCCCAGCACACCAGGAGGATGGCACTGCCATGGGTTCCTGTCCCCAGCACACCAGGAGGATGGCACTGCCAGGGGTTCCTGTCCCCAGCACACCAGGAGGATGGCACTGGTGTGTGTTCCTGCCCCCAGCACACCAGGAGGATGGCACTGGTGTGTGTTCCTGTCCCCAGCACACCAGGACAATGGCACTGCCATGGGTTCCTGTCCCCAGCACGGCAGGAGGATGGCACTGCCATGGGTTCCTGCCCCCAGCACACCAGGACAATGGCACTGGTGTGTGTTCCTGTCCCAAGCACACTAGGACAATGGCACTGGTGTGTGTTCCTGCCCCCAGCACACCAGGAGGATGGCACTGGTGTGTGTTCCTGTCCCCAGCACACCAGGAGGATGGCACTGCCATGGTTCCTGTCCCCAGCTGCCCTTTGGCCCTTTGCACCACCTGTGAGCAAACAGCTCTCACCAGAAATATTCCCAGAGGCTGGAAAAATAAATAACCCAGGGGCTGCTGGCTGCTTCCCACTCCCGGGCTGGGGGGACGAGGGGGGCACAGGGTGAAGCACTGGGCACATGGGTGCTGCTCCAGCTGGGCACATGGGTGCTGCTCCCACTGCACCACCCTCGTGCCATCACTCCTGGGCCTGCCCATGGCACCTGGGGACACTGGGAATGTCCTCTTGTGCTGGCCTGGGGTGATTTGGCACCCTCACCATGGGCAGAGCTGTGGGACATGGCTGAGTGCCCACATGCCCATGGCAGAAGGGGTGAGAAGGGGCTCCCAAATCTTAATCCCAAAGGGCTGAGCAGCAATGCTGCCCCAATGCCATCCCTGATGCCATCCCTGATGCCATCCTGGTGCTATCCCTGATGCTGTCCTCACAGGGATCAGCTGCTGGTTAATCCTGGCTCCCACTGAAGGGACAGGCACCGTGCAGCCCTGGGGACACTGGGAGATGTCCTCTTGTGCTGGCCTGGCGTGATTTGTCACCCTCACCCCGGGCACTGCGAGTGGGGATGGATCCTGTGGTGACACTGTGTGGCAGTGGGGGTGTTGCCAGGTGTGTGTGTGTGGCAGGGGTGACAGGTGGCACCCCGGGTGCTGCCAGGTGTGTGGGGGTGGCAGGGGTGACAGGTGGCACCCAGGGCCACATTCTGACCCCACCTCGCGCTTGTCTCGTTGCAGAAGGAGCTGAGCCTGCCCCGCCGAGGAAGAGCGTAAGTCCCGGGCTGGGCCACACGGGGCAGGGGTGGTGTCACCGGGAGGGTCACACCTGGGCACACAGCGCTGCCACCGTGCTGTGGGAGGGTGCCAGGGACGGCTGGTGAGTGGCACCAGGCAGGGATGGCTGTTGAATGGCGCCAGGGCTTGCTGTCACCAAATCTGGAGTGGCATCATCACGTTCCCTGGCGCTGGAGGGAGCTGATTGTGCATCTCTTGGGATGTACTGGGGATAACTGGGATGTGCTGGGGATAACTGGGGTGTACTGGGGATAACTGGGATGTACTGTGGATAACTGGGATGTACTGGGGATAACTGGGGTGTACTGGGGATAACTGGGATGTACTGGGGATAACTGGCATGTACTGGGGATAACTGGCATGTACTGGGGATAACTGGGGTGTACTGGGGATAACTGGGGTGTACTGGGGATAACTGGGGTGTACTGGGGATAACTGGCATGTACTGGGGATAACTGGGATGTGCTGGGGATAACTGGGGTGTACTGGGGATAACTGGCATGTCCTGGGGATAACTGGGGTGTACTGGGGATAACTGGGATGTACTGGGGATAACTGGCATGTACTGGGGATAACTGGGGTGTACTGGGGATAACTGGGGTGTACTGGGGATAACTGGCGTGTACTGGGGATAACTGGGATGTACTGGGGTGTTTGTGCTCTGCTGTAGGTGTGTTGGGGTTCTAAGCAGTACTGGTGTGTGTTGGGGTGCTCTGAGCGGTCCTGGGGTGTACCTGGGGGTACACTGGGGTGTGTTGGGCTGCTCTAAGCAGTACTGGGGTTAACTGGTGTGTATTGGGGTGTCTGTGCTCTGCTGTAGGTGTGTTGGGGTTCTAAGCATTATTGGAGCGTGCTGGGGTGTACTGGGTTGTACTGGGGTGTATTGGGGTGTTCTAAGCAGTACTGGAGTATATTGGGGTGTACTGGGGTGTGTCGGGGTGCTCTGAGCAGTCCTGGGGTGTACTGGGGTACACTGGGCTGTGGTGGGAGCTGCTGCAGAGCTGCCCTGGGTGTTTGTGCCGGGGCTGTGCTGGGGATGCACGGCTGGGGATGCACCGGGGCGGTGTTAGGGGTGCACTGCAGCCATACCGGCACGGCTGGGGCTGTACCGGGGCCGTACCGGGGCTGTACCGGGGCCGTACCGGGGCCGTACCGGGGATGCACCGGGGCCGTACCGGGGCTGTACCGGGGCTGTACCGGGGCTGTGCTGAGGATGCACGGCTGGGGATGCACAGGGGTGGTGTTAGGGATGCACTGCAGCCATACCGGCACGGCTGGGGCCGTACCGGGGATGCACCGGGGATGCACCGGGGCTGTACAGGGGCTGTGCCGGGAGCGCTCCGGATCGGGGCCGCCGCTGGACCGGGTTGAGTGCGCGGGGGTCGGGGGCTGCCGTTCCGCGCCGTTCCGTGCCGTGCTGTGCCGTGCCGTACCCTGCCGTACTGTGCCGTGCCGTACCCTGCCGTGCCGTGCCGTGCCGCGGGGGCGGGCCCGGGCCCGGCGGGCCGAGCAGGGATCCCCGTCGGTGCCGCCGGTGCCGCCGCCCCGGGAGGAGCCGCCCAGCGCGGGGGCCGCCGGTGCGGCGGGAGCGGAGCGGGAGCGGGAGCGGGGCGGTGGTGGCGGCGGTGTCGGGATGAAGTCGCGCCGGGACAGGCTGAAGATCCCCTCGCTGACCTTGGAGTGAGTGGGAGCCGGGGCGGGGCTCGCTGCTACCGGCACCGGTACCGGCACGGGGGGAGGGCGGCGGGACCCCGGGCCACCCCCGTCCCGCTGCTTCCCCGTCCCCACCCGTGCCCCATCCCGCTCCGCTCCTATCCCGGGGCATCCCCGCCCCGAGCCGCCGGTCCTGGTCCTTCCTCCCGCAGCCCCAGCCCCGGTGACAGCCACACCGGAGCACCCGCTGTATCCCCACCCTCAGCCCCCGCGGCGTCCCCGCTGCCCTCTGAGCTCTGCCTCAGTTTCCCTGCCTGACCCCGTCCCCAGCCCTGTCCCCTCCGCTCTGGTGTCGCCCCCAGCGCCCTCCATCAGCGCTGATCCCCCGCCGGCCCCTCTTGCCTTGCAGCCTGTCACCGAGCAGCCCGAGCCCGACGCTGCTGAGCCCCTGCAGCCCCTGCAGCCCCTTCCTAACCCCGCACCCCTGCAGGTAAGAGCCCCCCAAACCCGCCCTGGGAGCCGCCTGCTGCAGGGAATGAGGGGGGAGAGGTGGAGATGGGGACAGACAGGAGGGTCCCCTCCATCAGGGACGTCCCGGGACACCCCAAAGAAGCACGGCAGTGTTTGATGGGACGCGTGGAGTGATGTAGTTGGGGTCTGTGCCAAGCCCTGCACACCCCAAAACCAGCCTGGCTCTGTTCTGCTGCTCTCTGGTCCGTTTTGGGGGTGTTGTGACAGCAGCTCAGGCTCTGAGCACCCCAGTTGTGAACGGGGACTTTGTAATGGGAGCAGGGTGGCACCGGGGATGGCGCCTCCTTTGTCACCTTTTCTGCTCCGCCGCGTGTTGAAGGTGAGGAGGGGCCGCTCGGGGGGGGGTTCCCCTCTCCACCCCTCCCTGTACCCTCCCCCCAATGCCCCCAGGCCTTTGTGGTGCCCTGCGGGGCAGGCGGTGCCCGTGCCCTGTGCCCGTTGTGCCCTGTGCCCGGGGACAAGGTGCACCAGCCGTGCTGGCACTGCCGGGCACAGCCCGCCCTGTGCCCCGTGGCACCCGCGGCACGGAGCAGCACCTGCCCGGCACCCAGTGCCTCTGTCCGTCTGTCCGTCTGTCCGTCTGTCCGTCTGTCTGCCGGGGAGAGCAGCTGGTGGCGGCTCTGGCGCTGCTCAGCAACAGCAGAGCCATTTGTGGGCAGGAGGCTGGGGCTGCTTGTGCCCTGTCTGTGCCCAGGTGTGCCCTGGTGTGCCCTGGCTGTGCCCTGCCTGCACACGGGGCCCTGCTTATGCCCTGTGTGTGCCCTGTGTGTGCCCATTTGTGCCCTGGTGTGCCCTGGCTGTGCCCTGCCTGCACATGGGGCCCTGCTTATGCCCTGTGTGTGCCCTGCTTGTGCTCTGCGTGCACACAGGGCTCTGCCTGTGCCCTCCCTGTGCCCTGATGTGCCCTGCCTGTGTCCTGCCTGTGTCCAGGTGTGCCCTGCCTGCACACAGGGCCCTGCTTGTGCCTCGTGTGTGCCCTGCTTGTGCCCTGGTGTGCCCAGGTGTGCCTTGCCTGTGCCATGGTGTGCCCAGGTCGGTCCTGGTGTGAAAACCAGCCTGCCCTTGTGAGTGCTCAGCCGAGGCCCTGAGGAGTTTTTGGGGTGCTGATGGTGACAAGGAGGAGGATGAGGATGGGGACAAGGCCAGGCAGTCTGTGCTGGTGTCTCAAGGCTGCAGGGCAGGAGCTAAAGGGAAATGTGCTGCCCCCTGCCCAAGCAGGATTTCAGGCTGTGGCACTGGTGAGTGTGGCAGTGCCACCCCGCACAGCTGGGGAGGTTCTAGTGGCCCTGGCGTGCCACCACGCAGGAGGGTGGGTGCCACTGGCCCTGAGCTGGCATCTCCCTGGCTGAACTGTGAGCAGGAGGTTGCAGGGCACTGCCAGGACCCTGTGGGTGCCCTCAGAGGGCACATCCCATGGCTGGCAGGGGGCTCCCAGGAAACCCCCTCCAGGCTTTGGGGCTGCCCCCAGTGACTTAGGGGATGATGTTTGTGCTCCTCAAAGGCACACCAGGAGCAATTCTTGAATCTCCATGGTAATCCTGACCCCATTTCGGGGTCCTGCCCTATCTCTGAGCTAACCCTGACCCCACTTTGGGGTGCTGCCCTCTCTCTATTGTAACCTGAAGCCCATTTTGGGGGGCTGCCCCATCTCTGGGCTAACCATGACCCCATTTTGGGCTGCTGCCTTGCCTCTATAGCAATCCCAATCTCCTCTTGGGGTGCTGCCCCACCTCCAGCCCAACCCTGACCCTACTTTGGGGTGCTGCTCTCTCTCTATTGTAACCTGAGGCACATTTTGGGGTGCTGCCCCATCTCTGGGCTAACCCTGACCCCATTCTGGGGTGCTGCCCCACCTCCAGCCCAACCCTGACCCCATTTTGGGGTGATGCCCCCTCCCTCCCGTAACCCCGAGCCCGTTTTTGTGCCGCTTCCTCCTTCCCGTGCTTACCCCCCCGCACCCCCACTTCCTGTCCCTTTTTTGGGGGGTGATCCCCCCCATCTCCATGGCAACCCCGACCCCGTTTCGGGGCGCTGCCCGTTTCCATGGTAACCCCGTCGCCGCCGGGCGGGAAGGGGCGGGAGGCGGCAGCGGGAGGCGGCGGCGGCGGCGGCGGGAGCGGCGGGAGCCCGGCCCCGCTCCGGGCCCCGCACGGTCCCGGGGGCGCCGCTGGGTGCCAGGGGCGCCGCTGGGTGCCAGGGGAGCCGCTCGGTACCGGGGGAGCCGCTCGGTACCGGAGGAGCCGCTCGGTACCGGGGGAGCCGCTCGGTACCGGAAGCGCCGCTCGGTACCGGGGGGGGGCGGCGATGTCGGACCCGAGCTGCTGGGGAGCCGCCCCGCCCGGTTACCGGGGCCAGCGGGCGGCCGGAGCCCTCCTGCAGCGCTCCAAGAGGTACCGGCGGCACAACCGGCACCGGGGGAGGGCACCGGGGGCAGGGGATGGGAGACGGGGCCGTGGTTTGGGGGGTGAATGGGGTCCGTGGTTTTGGCGTGGGGGTTTCAGCGAGGGGGATCGGGTCCGTGGTTTGGGGGGTTCGGAGGGGATGCACTGGGTCCGTGGTTTTGGGGGGGGGTGATCGGGGTCCATGGTTTGGGGGGGGTTCAGAGGGGGTGATCAGCGTGTGTGGTTTGGGGGGGTTCATGGGTCCATGGTTTCAGAGGGGGTGATCGGGGTCCATGGTTTGGGGGGGTTCAGAGGGGGTGATCAGCGTGTGTGCTTTGGGGGGGTTCATGGGTCCATGGTTTCAGAGAGGGTGATCGGGGTCCATGGTTTGGGGGGGTTTCAGAGGGGGTGATCAGCGTGTGTGCTTTGGGGGGGTTCAGAGGGGCTGCACCGGGATCCATGGTTTGGGGGGTTCAGAGGGGGATGTGCTAGGGTCCGTGGTTTGGAGGATTTCAGAGGGGATGATCGGGGTCCGTGGTTTGGGGGTGTTCAGAGGGGGTGATCGGATCCATGATTCGGTGGGGGTTCAGCAGGGGATGCGCTGGGGTCCGTGGTTTGGGGGGGCTCACTGGGGGATGCACCAGGATCCGTGGTTTGGGGAGGTTCAGAGGAGGTGATTGGGTCTGTGGTTTGGGGGGATTCAGCGGGGGATGCACCAGGATCCATGGTTTGGGGGGGTTCAGAGGGGGTGATTGGGTCTGTGGTTTGGGGGGGTTCAGAGGGAGATGCACCAGGATCCATGGTTTGGGGGGGTTCAGAGGGGGTGATTGGGTCTGTGGTTTGGGGGGGTTCAGAGGGGGTGCACCAGGGGCGTGGTTTTGGGGGTGTGATTGGGCTTCGTGATTTGAGGGGCACAGGACACGCCACGGTGCATGGGGGGTGGGCACCAGTGTTCGTGACTGGGTGGGGGGGATGTGGGGATGAGTCTTTGCACACGTGGTGTGTGGGTTTGGGGGTCCCCACACGGCGGGGGCTGTGGGTTTGGGGGTCCCCACACGGGGGGTGTGTGTTTTTGGGGGATGGAGCAGAGTGTATGGTGTGGAGGAGGCCATGTGTGGGGTTTGGGTGGTGTTTTAGCACCTGGGAGGCACAATGGGGTGTGTGTTTTAGGGGGGTCTGTGTGCATTGTGGGGTGCTTGGTTTGGGAGGGGCAGCAGTTAGGGGGAGGTGGGCACCAGGTTTTGTGATATGGGGGGGGCTGTGTGGTTTTTGGGGGGCTCTCAGCACTGGGGGTTTGGTGGGGCTGTGCACCACACCTGCATCTTTTTGGGGGGTGATGAGCAGTGAGGCAACACCCTCCAGATCCCCAGTGTGGCACGGTGGGTTGGTTGGGACCCCAGTGCCACAGGGAATGTGGGGTTTAGGGTTCCAGGGCGTTAGGGGATGTTTTGGGGTGCTCTGTGCCCATCCTTTGTGTGTGTGGGTTTGGCAGGGGTGTTAGAGGGAGGACAAACCCTTGTGACCCCCTGTGCCAGGGTGGGCACTGCTGATGGGATGGATCCTGTGTGGACATGGCCCCAGCCAGGGTGAGGGGTCTGGAAGAGTGGGAAGGGTCCAGAACCCCCACCCCCTTTGTTATCAGGGCTGAGGGGTGCATTAATGGTGTGCAATGGGGCTGCCCCATCTCCCCAGCTGCAAGGCCAGGCAGGCTGATGGGACACATCCCCAAGGAGGGGGACAGGAGGTGCAGAGCACCCACAGAGCCCCCCAGGTGTGGGTGGTGGAGGCTGCGAGCTCCCCCCAGCAGGTTTGGGGTGCTGCAGGTGGCCCAGGCATCAAACCCTGGCGAGGCTTTGTGTGCTGAGGGGTTTGATGGGTGCGGGGGCAGAGCAGAGAGGTTCCCATTGTTGCTGTCTCTCAGTGTCACCGTGAGCTGGCACAAAGCAGCACGGTTGCTTAGCAAAGGTATCCATCCCATCCCATCCCATCCCATCCCAGGCTCACCTGGGCTGTGGGAATTCCTGCTCCCAGTGCATGAAGACAGCCAAAAAGGGCCTTTAATAATGAAGAAAAGACGTTGGATGGCGTTTTCCAAGCTGGGATGGCCAAGCTGGGGGGGCTCAGGGGGAGATGTGTAATTGGAAAGATGATCTAGGCAGTCATCTGTCTCCAGCTGAGCATGATGAGGCTGTAATTCTCGTGAAGGGCAGAGGATTTGCTCTTCTTTCATTGGTATTCCTAGAATCCACGGTGAGGAGCACTCTGGCCTATTTAACAGAAAGCATATGATGTTATTTAGTGGGATTAAGAGGTTTTGAGGGATCCTAATTTCCCGTGGGGGATGTGGAGATGGCCGGTGCAGGGCAGAGGATGCTGACAGGGTTCTCCTTCTCCATGGATGGCTGTTCTCACCTCAACCAGCACAGGAGCACGGCCCAGCAAAGCTAACAGGTACAATTCCCTCCCCAGCACCAGACAGAGCAGGGACGGGCAGGGATGCACCTCAAGGTGCTGGGCAGGCTCTTGAGGCTTTTTGTGCAGTGCAAAGAAATAAATAATTCTATACCTATAGGAGTGTCAGGGGTAGGATGGCTGGGATGGACAGCAGATCTCTGCAGCCAGGTCTGGAACTTGGGGTTTATTGCAAAGGGCCTGGGTGCAGGGCCCTGCTGGGAGCTGCAGCCACAGCTCAGAGTAGGCCCCAAAGAGGGAGAGAGAGATAAAGAGAGTGGTAAAGAGAGAATGAGAGAGTAAAAGAGAGGATCAGAGGGTGAGGTTCCCGTTACAATACAATAAATCTTCTTCTGGTCTTGGAATTTGAGGTTTATTGCAAAGGGCCTGGGTGCAGGGCCCTGCTGGGAGCTGCAGCCACAGCTCAGAGCAGGGCTGAGAGGAGAGAGTAAAAGGGGTAAGAGCATAGAAAAGTAAGAGAGCAAAGTTCCCGTTCCAATACAATAAATCATCTTCTGTGTTGAATATTCTGATTCTCACTAACCAATTCAGCCGGCCACACCATTGTTTTCTCATTTAGTAACTAAGGGATCTCAAAGCTTGCTTTCATTTCAATCTCGCTTTCAGTTTCCATATTCTCAAAATCTTTTGCCAGGCAATCATATTTATAAGGCTTTCCTGTTTCATCTTCCCCAACATAGACCCCACTTGTTACCCTGTGATTCCCTTTGAAGAATTAGGATTTTGCTCTTGGGTGTTGCTTGGTGCTCCAGGGTGGGTTCATGGGAGCGGCCACAGTGATTTAGGCTGGGGTGGGATGAGGGTGTGGTGGGATCTGTGCCATCCAGCATGTTCCATTTCACTGTCCAGACCCTGGTCCTCATCCCAGCCCCATTCCAGCCCTGTCCCAGCCCCATTCCTGGAGGCAGCAGAGTTCAGCACAGTCACAAGTCATGGAGGACAAATGTCATGAAGAAACTTCGGATGCAGCTGCTTGCTTCAGCGGATTTCAAAGTTAAACATGAATTTATCCCACTGGAAAGCAATTTTTTTTTCCAGGACATGGTGATCCATGGCACTTCCCACTTCCCCAGATCTCCAGCTCCACACTGGAGCTGTTGGGGGATATGGAGCCAGCAGGGAAGGGAGCTGGGAGCACAGACACGTGCACTCAGTCACGCAGCAGGAGCAGAGCCTGCTCTGCCCTTTGAGATTGTGCCTGCTCCCTTATCACCGTCAGACCCCGCCCTGCTCCCTCCACCCCGCACCCACTTTGTCCCAAACTGGTTCTTTTCTGCCTCGGATTCACCTGCCCGCAGTGTCCCCACGGCACTCAGGTGTCCTGGCAAGTTTTAGGGACAGATCCCTTGGGAAATCAGCAGGAACTGCAGCCCCTTTGTGCTTTTCCCTGCCTGGCCCTTGATGTTCCACAGCCCTGGCCCTGAGCCACCCATCCCTGCTCGCCCAGCTCCTGGCAGAGCCTGTGCCAGCTGAGTGTTGTGTGTACAGAGCATCCCAGGAGCTGCTCAGGGTCCCAGCCCCAGCTCAGGGAGTGCTTGGACAGCACTGCTTATCACCATCAGACCCCACCCTGCTCCCTCCACCCTGCACCCACTTTGTCCCAAACCGGCTCTTTTCTACCTCAGATTCCCCTGCCCGCAGTGCCCAGCAGATTTGCCCCATGGCACTCAGGTGTCCTGGCAAGTTTTAGGGACAGATCCCTCGGGAAATCAGCAGGAACTGCAGCCCCTTTGTGCTTTTCCCTGCCTCACCCTCAGTGTTACATAGCCCTGGCCACGAGCCACCCATCCCTGCTCGCCCAGATCCTGTGCCAGCTGAGTGTTGTGTGTGCGGAGCATCCCAGGAGCTGCTCAGGGTACCAACCCCAGCTCAGGGAGAGCTTGGACAGCACCCTCAGGCCCAGAGTATGTCTGTTCAGTGCCAGGAGCTGAGCTGGATGATCCTTGTGGATCTTTCCCACTTCAGGGTATTCTGGAACCCAGAGGAGCTGCCAGGTTCTGCTCCATCCCCTGCCCCTGCACATCCCGTGCCGAGGCCGGGCACTGCTGCCGTGCCAGTTCCTCCTCCTCAATGTCTGACACACGATTTTACCCCAGCCTTTGGGGTCACACAGGCTGTCACACACTTTCCACACCCATTGAAACAACTTCTGGATGGCAGCAGCAGTGCCAGGGCCAAGGCAGCCTCAGCCTGAGCGGTGCTGACAGCGATTTTCCACTCCATTTTTGGTCCCAAACGTGCGGCGAGGTGATGGAGGCAGAGCGGGCAGCAGCCCCAGCAGCTGTCTGTGCCCCGGGGCTGGTTTGTAGGCCGAGGTTTCCCGTGCTGGAGGGATGGGAAGCAGCTGGAGATGGTGTGTCAGGCGCAGGGGGGGTGACAGTGGCGCAGGATGGTTGTGGGAGCGAGGGTGGAGCGCGGAAACAGGAAACGCCGGCCGCGCTCTGTGTCACCCTGACGGGAACTGCCTCCACTAAAGGTTTGTTTTCACTTCCAAAATGAAAGCCAGGCAGGAGAGGTGAGCCCCTCACCCCCCAGGCTGTCCTCTCTGCAGTGTCAGAGCTCTTGGAGCCCTCCTGGCTCCTAAACCTCTTCCTGTGGCCCTGTGGTGCTGGGGCAGGGCTGCTCACCCTGCCTCAGTTTCCCATCCAGCACACGGGGCTGAGGCTGTGGGTTCTGGCTGAGAGTTTGCAGCTCTGCTAGGGGTTCAGGCCTGTGTTTAAGTGAGAAAATGAAACACTGAAAGCAGGAAGGAGAGCAGGGTTAGATGAGGTGTTGGGAAGGAATTGTTCTCTGGGAGGGCAGTGAGGCCCTGGCACAGGGTGCTCAGGGCAGCTGTGGCTGCCCCTGAATCCCTGGCAGTGCCCAAGGCCAGGCTGGACAGGGCTGGGAGCAGCCTGGGATGGTGGCAGGCATCCCTGCCCATGGCAGGATGAAGTGATCCCAAAGTTCCCTCCCAACCCCAACCATTCTGGGATTCTGTGATTCCAGGAAGGGGAAAATGCTTGGGGAAGGGAAGGGAAGGGAAGGGAAGGTTCTGTCTTCCCCCAATATATCAGCTCAGCCCAGGTGCTGAGAGGGAACTTCTGAGCCCTCCATGGTCACTGCAGCTCCAGGTGAGCTCAGAGCAGTCACAGGATGTGTGTCCTGGGGGACACCCAGAGACCCCTCGTGCTGGGGCAGAGGAGGGGTTTGGGGCGTCCCAAGGACCTTCCCTGGTGGCCAAGACCTTCAAAGGAGCTGGGGCTCCTGGGTTTAGCTCCACTAAAGCCAGAGCAGGAGGAGCCCTGCAGGGGAGAGATGCCGGAGGGGGGTGAGAGGTGCTGGATGTTAGGTGTGGAGCCCTGTCCATGTGTCTGGCACTCTGTCCATGTGTGTGCAGCTCTGTCCATGTGTGTGCAGCTCTGTTTATGTGTGTGCAGCTCTTTCCATGCATGTAGAGCTCTGTCCATGTGTGTGCAGCTCTGTCCATGTGTGTGCAGCTCTGTCCATGTGTGTGGAGCTCTGTCCACATGTCTGGAGTTCTGTCCATCTGTGTAGAGCTCTGTCCATGTGTCTGGAGTTTTGTCCATGTGTCTGGAGCTCTGTCCATGTGTCTGGAGCTCTGTCCATCTGTGTGGAGCTCTGTCCATCTGTGTAGAGCTCTGTCCACGTGTCTGGAGTTTTGTCCACATGTGCGGAGCTCTGTCCGTGTGTCTGGAGCTCTGTCCATCTGTGTGGACCTCTGACTATGTATCTGGAGCTCTGTCCATCTGTCTGGAGCTCTGACCATGTATCTGGAGCTCTGTCCATCTGTCTGGAGCTCTGACCATGTATCTGGAGCTCTGTCCATCTGTCTGGAGCTCTGACCACCTTGCCTGTCCATCAGTGTCCTGCACACCCACCTGTTGGTACCTGTTGTGAGTCACTGTCCTTTACACCCTGGCTGCCCCATCTGCCCCTCCCTCCTGTTTTTGGGAGGGTCCAGGGAGGATCCCCTCTGTTCCATCTCACCCCTGGCTGCTGTGACTGTTTGTGGCTGTGGGGTGATGTTAAAAGCTGCCCTTTAATCAGCAGCATCTCTGTGGGTTCCTGTTCCCAGCTGGGTGAGGAAACTCGGTGTCTTTGAGGAGTCTGCAGCCTGAGGAAGCGGAAGGAGGGGAAGGGGAGGCTCCTCCTCGTGCCTGAGCCTCTGCTCTGGGCTGTGGAGATTTGCAGTTTCCTCTTGGCAGAGTGGAGGAGAATTTAAATGAGCCCATAATGCTTTAAATGTGGGAGTGGGGTACAACAGTGGGGAGCAGCAGTGGGAATTTTAGAGGTTGAGCCACTCTTGCAAGGCAGCCTTTCCTTGGAAAGGAAAACCAGAATTCCTGTGAGGATGGAAGCCCTGTGAGCTAGGAAGGTGGGAATGGAGATGGGGATGTGAGGATCCAGCACTTGTGGATGTGGCCTTGCAGGGATGCTGGGCTGTGGTGCCAGGTTGGGATTTTTGGGGAGTTTTGGGGTGCCAGGTGCTGGTGCTGCTTTCCACCTGGTGCTGGTGCTCGTGGCTCCCTCCTGCTGCCAGACAGGGGCAAAATTCCCACAAATTCCTGGTGACCCTGGGGCTGTCCTCTCTGCTGTGACATGGGGGCCACCAAGGGCAGGGGGATTTATGGGAACTGGGGGCATTTCCATGCACTGGAGAGGTCAGGTTGTGGCTGCTGGGCATTTCCACCGCTTCCTCCTTTTACATCCCTTTTTCTATTCCTGCCTGGGGCTCTTGCCTAAGGGCCTCCTTCCTCTGCCCTCCCCAGTGAGCCAAAACCAGAAGTGGGACCTTGTTGGGACAGTTCTTTGTTAAAAAAAGCCCTGTGTGCCCATCTCCAGCAGCAGCACTGGGCCTGGGGTGGATCTTCCCTGTGGCAGGAGATCTGTAATCAGTGGGGTGACAGCAGCAGTGTTCCCTGGCACAGAAATTCATGTGCAAGCAGATATTTATTTATGTGCCTGAGCCCATCCAGCTCTGGCTGTCATGGATTCCCTAAATTTTTTTTATTCCCTAAATAAATTCCCTCTCTTTTTCCCCCAGCTGCCGAAGCAGCAACAGGAAGAGTTTAGTGGTGGGCACCCCCTCTCCGACCCTCTCACGGCCTCTCTCCCCTCTCTCCGTGCCAACAGGTAAGGGATTATCCCAGTGGATGATCCAGCATCTCCCAAAATTACCCAAATATCCTAAAACTAACAAGATGCAGGGCTTCAGCACCTTGTTGGCAGCAGTGGGCTGGCTCCAGGTGCCTTTTCCAGCGTTGGGAAGTGCTTTAAACACTTTCCCCCGAAGGAGCAGCCTGAAGCACTGTGGACATGGTTCTGGGGTGGGTTTTGGGATGAATTTTCTCCCTTTCTCCCTGCAGCAGGGAGCAGCCCCTTGGACAGCCCACGGAACTTCTCTGCCAGCACCTCCATCAACTTCCCCTTCGCTCGCAGGTGAGCTCCCAGCCCCAGAGCAGTGAATATTCACTGTAAAGGTCATTCCCCCTCCAGGGAACTGTCCTGTTGATCTCAACTGACTTGTTTTGCTTTTGTTTTTGCTTTCCTTCTGCCTGCTTTCTGGCCTGGTGCTGTTTCCTCTGCCTGGTTCCTCCCACCACCCCAGCCATGCTCCTCGGACTGACAGGCAAGTACCAGGGATGGGCATGGGCTGCATTTTGGGGTGGTGTCTGCTCCACATCATCAGGGACCTTCTTTTCTAAGTGTTCGAGGCCAAACTGGGCAGGATTTGGAGCAGTCTGGTGGAGTGGAAGGTGTTTCTGCAGATGGCAGGGAGTGGGACTGGTTCTTTGAGGCCCTTTCCAATGCAAGCCCATCTGGGACTCTGTGATTCTTTATTTGCATCCCTGTGTGGGGAATTTTGCACCAGGACTGGGCTCCCTGCAGCTCTGGGAGCAGAAATATCTCTGTTCCCATGGCTGGGTGTTCAGCCTCATCTCAAACTCCTGCTGGATTTTCAGAGAATGTCCAGGGATCTCTCATCCAGATCCCCACAGAGGCAGATCCTGCTGCATACCCTCCCCTGTTTAACTAATTAATTAATTACACATGGAGGGTGGGTGGCTGAGTTTAACCCATCGATTGTCACTGGAAACAAGCCTGAGGCTCTGCTGGTTTGCACACTTGTACCAGAGGGAGCAGCCAGGCTGTGGGGTCAGGAGTTTGCTGGAGCTGCATGTGGCTCCCTGCCAGCTCCTGCTGTCCTTGACCCCACAAGGGAAATGGCAGTGGGAGGTGAAGGGCCTTGTCCTGACCTGGATGTGTCCCCATCCCTTGGAAACCTCTCCAAGAGGAAGCATTTGCCTGCGTATGAGCAGTTCCCTTCCTGTTTATGGGCAGGCTCTGCTCCCCGGCGCCTGCTGTCTCAGGATGAGTCTTTGGGAATCCCAGTTTGTCACTGAGAAAACTCCCAGCAGGCTGAATTTTGCTCTAATTAAAAATCAGACTCTTGCAGGCTTTTATTTATTTATTTTTTCCCTGTGTGAAATGGATTCAATGGAGCCCCAGCTCTGTCTCTTCACAGTGACCCTGCCCTAACCCTGTGCCTGGGGGCCTTATCCACACTATTTGCAGCCACACGCACCCTTACCCAAAACAACATTATAAAGATCATTGCCTTCTCCACTTCAAGCCACCTAGGGTTAATAATAGTTACAATTGGACTAAATCTCCCTGAACTAGCCTTCCTTCACATCTCAACCCTCTTCAAAGCCATGCTCTTCCTATGCTCAGGCTCCATCATTCATGGCCTAAACGGTGAACAAGGTATCTGAAAAATAGGGGGACTCCAAAAGATACTACCCACAACCACTGCATGCCTTACCATGGGCAACCTTGCCCTAGTAGGAACACCATTTCTAGCAGGATTCTACTCAAAAGACTAAATCATCCTACCTAAACACCTGAGCCCTTCTAACCCTTCTAGCCACATCATTCACAGCAGTGCACACAATCTGCATGACCGTATTAGTACAGACCAGCTTCGTTCAAACTCTCAGGATGAGTCTTTGGGAATCCCAGTTTCTCACCAAGAAAACTCCCAGCAGGCTGGATTTTGCTCTAATTACAAATCAGACTCTTGCAGGCTTTCTTTTTTTTTTTGCCCTGTGTGAAATGGATTCAATGGAGCCCCAGCTCTGACCCTGCTGCCTGCCACTGTCCCTGCAATGGCTCCTCTCACCTGCAAACCCCTTATTTCACCCCATCTCAGTCCATTCAGCCCCCCTCACCTGCAAACCCCTTATTTCACCCCATTTCAGTCCAATCTGAAAAGAGATTTCAGGGCTTTTTTCCTCAAGCCACGCCTGTGTCCTGCTCCCCAGGTTTTGGCTCTGATGTTGTTGGTTTGCATTTTGATGCTGGGTTTTTTCCCTGTGGGTGATTGCTGCGTTTGCTCTGGCAGGGCTGATGGCAGAAGGTGGTCACTGGCTTCGTTACCCTCCTCTGGCTATGGGACCAACACCCCCAGCTCCACGGTCTCGGTAACATTTCCTTTCTCATGCTAGCAGATGATAAGATCCTAAACCCCTCTGATTTTTGGTGAAATGCCTCCAAAGCCCCATGGTGCTGGGTTCTAAAGGGCCATGTGCTTTAGCTGCATCCTGCTTCCCAAATGAGCTTTTGAGAAACACATAAGGCTTGGCTGTGGGCTTGCAGCAACCCTGGGGGTTATGGTGTCCCATTAGAGCATCTCTGGCTTAACTTCATCCATGGGGTTACAGCATCTCTGGGTGTTACTCTGTCCTGGGGTTACAGTGTTCCTGGGGTTACAGCATCCCAGGATATCAGAGCATCCCTGGGGTTACAGCATCCCTGGGGTTACAGCATCCCTGGGCATCAGAGTATCCCTGGGAGTTACTGTGTTCTAGGGTTACAGTGTTCCTGTGGTTACAGAATCTCTGGGTTACAGCATCCCAGGATATCAGAGCATCCTTGGGAGTTACTGTGTCCTAGGGTTACAGTGTTCCTGGGGTTACAGCATCCCTGGGAGTTACTGTGTCCTAGGGTTACAGTGTTCCTGGAGTTACAGCATCCCTGGGAGTTACAGCATGCCTGGGAATTACAGCATCCCTGGGAGTTACTGTGTCCTAGGGTTACAGTGTTCCTGGGAATTACAGCATCCCTGGGAGTTACTGTGTCCTAGGGTGACAGTGTTCCTGGGGTTACAGCATCCCTGGGAGTTACAGCATCCCTGGGCATCAGAGCATCCCTGGGCATCAGAGATCCCTGGGAGTTACAGCATCCTAGTGTTACAGTGTTCCTGGGGTTACAGCATCCCAGGATATCGGAGCAATCCTGGGAGTTGGAGCATCCCTGAGCATCAGAGCATCCCTGGGAGTTACAACATCCCTGAAAATTACAGCATCCCTGGGTGTGACAGGACTGAGCTGCCTGGGATGCTGGAGTTACATGGGATGGGGCTCAGTGGAGCTTTGAGTGGGAGAATGGAGGATTTTGGGCTGGCACTGAGCAGTGCAGACCTCCCCAGCCTGCTCCTGTCCCCATTCCACACCCCCAAACCCAACCCATTCTGCCTGTCAGTATCCCAGCCTCCTCAGAGATTTCCCTCACTGTGCCGGGAAGCGCAGCCCCATCACTGATCTCCTTCCTCCCTGTCTCCCTCTCTGTCCCCAGTCATCTTCATCCTCCCAGGAGCGCCTGCACCAGCTGCCGTACCAGCCCACCCCCGACGAGCTGCATTTCCTTTCTAAGCATTTCCGCAGTACAGAGAGCGTCACGGATGAGGAGGGCAGGCACTCGCCCTGCCTGCGCCCACGATCCCGCAGCCTCAGGTGGGACACAGCTCCCAGGGCAAGGCTGGCTTGCTTTGAAACACAGGAGTCTGTTAAGGAAGGCAGGAGCCTCCCCTGAAATGGAAAATGTAAACTGCATCCCTCTGAGTTATCATATCTGAATTGTCATATCAGATATCTGAATTATCTGTGCCCATGATCCCGCAGCCTCAGGTGGGACACAGCTCCCAGGACAAGGCTGGCTTGCTTTGAAAGCCAGGAGTCTGTTAAGCAAAGCAGGAGCCTCCCCTGAAATGGACAATGTAAACCCTGTCCCTCTGAGTTATCATATCTGAATATCTGAATTATCATATCTGAATTATCATATCTGAATTATCTGTGCCCATGATCCCGCAGCCTCAGGTAGGACACAGCTCCCAGGGCAAGGCTGGCTTGCTTTGAAACACAGGAGTCTGTTAAGGAAGGCAGGAGCCCCCCTGAAATGGAAAATGTAAACCCTGTCCCTCTGAGTTATCATATCTGAATTGTCATACCAGATATCTGAATTATCTGTACCCACGGTCCCGCAGCCTCAGGTGGGAGACAGCTCCCAGGGCAAGGCTGGCTTGCTTTGAAAACACAGGAGTCTGTTAAGCAAGGCAGGAGCCTCCCCTGAAATGGAAAATGTAAACCCTGTCCCTCTGAGTTATCATATCTGAATATCTAAATTATCATATCTGAATTATCATATCTGAATTATCATATCTGAATTATCATATCTGAATTATCTGTGCCCACGATCCCGCAGCCTCAGGTGGGAGACAGCTCTCAGGACAAGGCTGGCTTGGTTTGAAACACAGGAGTCTGTTAAGGAAGGCAGGAGCCTCCCCTGAAATGGAAAATGTAAACCCTGTCCCTCTGAGTTATTATGATTTTGAATTTTTTTTTTTGTTAAATTGTTTTTTTTTGTTAAATTTGGTTAAATCCTCTTTTCCCTCTGAAAAATCTCCCGACCCTCTTTGCTACCAGAGGCAGAGCCACAACCCTGCGTGTTGCCGGCTGAAATTTCATTAAAATCAGATTAATTATCTGACAGGGGTTTGTTGGTGGTGAGATTTTCACGCAGGAGATGCCAGTTCTGCAGTTGGCACAGCACAGGCTGGGGCAGGGCTGGGGCTGGTTTTAATCACAACATTGATTATTTTATAGTGGTTAATGAGTTGCTGGCTGTTCCTGTGACTTGCTTTGCATAACGGGATCACCAGGCAGAGCCCTGGGAGGGGCAGTGTTGGGGAAGAAGGAAAACCATGTTTAATGAAGGTTGCTGTGGCCACCATGATGTTTGGTTGGGTTTTTTGTTTGCTGGTGAGCTGCAGAAAGGGCAACGATGGCAAGAAATTGTGGGATCCAGAGGAAGGGAAAGATGAGCTCGTTCTTCAAAGCTGAGGGGATGGTGGAATATCCAGAACCTCTCAGTTCTGAATTTCCAAGTGACTTGTGTTTGGGGAGCTGGTTAAGCTTCCCTAGACCACATCCCAGGGACCTCCAGTGCCTGGGAGTGCTGGCCCAAGGCTGGTGACTCCTCTTGGATGAGTTTTCACCACTTGGAACCAGGATTTAGGAGCAGGGACCAAATTGCTCTCCAGGGGTAGTGACCATTTGCACAGATGTGAATGACCTGACCCTGGTAACGCCGCCCTTCTCCTCCCTCTGCAGCCCTGGACTGACGAGCTCTTCAAAGCTGAGGGGATGATTGAACACCCAGAACCTCTCAGTTCTGGATTTCCAAGTGATTTGTGTTTGGGGACCTGGTTAAGCTTCCCTTGACCACATCCCAGGGACCTCCAGTGTTTGGGACATTGCTGGGAGCACTGGCTCAAGGCTGGTGGCTCCACTTGGATGAGTTTTCACCACTTGGAACCAGGAGTTAGGAGCAGGGACAGTGACTATTTGCACAGATGTGAATGACCTGACCCTGGTAACGCCGCCCTTCTCCTCCCCCTGCAGCCCTGGACGGACGAGTGGAACGTTTGACAATGAGGTGGTGATGATGAACCATGTCTACAAGGAGAGGTTCCCCAAGGTAACAGCCAGGACTTGAGGGATGAGCGTGTTGGTGCCTCCACGGCATCCTGGCAGTGCCTTCTCCTCCCTGTGGGAGTGTGGAATCCATGGGTAGATCATGGGGGTGTTGGGGACACTGGAGACACAACAAACCTGGGGTTTGTTATCCACACAAGCAGGCAGAGGGCTCTGGAGACTTTGGTGGAGCTTTTGCAGTCTGTTGGAAGCTAGTTCCCAGGTGGGGGCCTTGATGTGCATGTGGATATTTGAGCTGCAGGAGGTGGTGGGATGAGATTCTGGATGGCCAAACCCTGTGCAGGAGGTGGGATGACATTCTGGATGGTCAAATCAAATGCAGGAGGTGGTAGGGTGAAATCCTGACTGATAAAACCCAGTGCAGAAGGTGATAGGTTGAGATCCTGGCTTGCCAAACATAGTCCAGGATCTAGGATGAGATCCTCTATAGTCAAATCAACTGCAGGAAGAGGTAGGGTGAGATTCTGATTGATAAAACCCAGTGCAGGAGGTGGTAGGATGAGATCCTGGATGGTCAAGTCAAATGCAGGAGGTGGTAGGATGAGATCCTGACTGATAAAATTCAGCACAGGAGGTGGTGGGTTGAGATCCTGGCTGGCCAAACACAGTCCAGGAAGTAAGATGAAATCCTGGATGGTCAAATCAAATGCAGGGGGTGATAGGATGAGATGCTGACTGATAAAAACCAGTGCATGAGGTGGTGGGATGAGATTCTGGATGGCCAAACCCAGTCCAGGAGGTAGGGTGAGATCCTGGATGGTCAAATCAAATGCAGGAGGTGGTAGGATGAGATCCTGACTGATAAAATCCGGTACAGAAGGTGGAAGGATGAGATCCTGGCTGGCCAAACCAAGTGCAGGAGGTGGTAGGATGAGATCCTGGCCAGAGCCATCATGGCATGGGGACATGTGTTCCTGGCCATCACCATCCACTCTGCCCTGCAGGCCACAGCCCAGATGGAGGAGCGCCTGCAGGACACCATCACAAACTTCTCCCCGAGCAGCACCCTGCCCCTGGCTGATGGGGTGCTGGGCTTCATCCACCACCAGATCATCGAGCTGGCCCGAGACTGCCTGGCCAAGTCCCAGGGAGCTCTCATCACCTCCCGCTACTTCATGGAGCTGCAGGAGAAGCTGGAGAAGATGCTCCGAGACGTGAGTATGGAGGGGCAGTTCCCTGCCTGGTGCCACCTCGTGAGGCCACCAAGAGACTCCTGGATTCTGTCTCCACTCCCAACAGGCTCAGGAGCGTTCTGAGAGCGAGGAGGTGAAGTTCATTGATCAGCTGGTGAGGAAGCTGCTGATCATCATCTCCCGGCCTGCCCGACTTCTGGAGTGCCTGGTAAGACATGGAGGCTCCTGTCTTGTCTTTCATGGTGTGTGCCAGCCTAGAGAGGAGGCAAAGCCTCCAGGATGCCCCTGGATCTCTGGAAGTGTCCAAGGCCAGGTTGGATGGGGCTTGGAGCAACCTGGGATGGTGGAAGGTCTCCCTGATCTTTAAGTTCCCTTCTGACCCAAACCATTCTGTGACTCTGTGGTTTTCAGGTTTTTTGGTTTTTCTTTTTGGTTGATTTGCTCAATTTCTAAAGCAGTGACCTCGTGCTGTGGTTCCTGATGAAATTTTCATCTCCCTTGGTTTTCCTTCCAAGGCCAACTCACTACAGAACTGCATTTTTTTTTTCCATCACCCATGACCTGGAGAATGACAAGGGAATGATGCATCCATGGCCTGTCCCCAGTCACAGGTGTCACCTGCAAGGCTTAGAGTGAAAATGTCACTTTGCAAAATCTCTCTTCTCAACTGTGCTTGGTTTTCCCCATCCAGGAGTTTGACCCGGAGGAGTTTTACCATCTCCTGGAAGCTGCAGAAGGACATGCCAAAGTTGGACAGGGAATAAAGACTGATATTCCCAGATACATCATCAGCCAACTGGGGCTCGTCAAGGACCCACTGGAGGGTAAGGAACCACTCTGAGGTCTGCAGGAGGATGTGGACTCCCAGTTTGTCCACTGGTGATCACAACTGAGCACTGGGGGGTGTCAGGGAGCCATGTAGGGCTGAGCTGGTGTCATGGCAGAGAGGTCACAGCAGGACCAGGACGATGGCCAAGTCCTTCTGGCCAGCCCCACATCCCTTATTATTGCTTCCAACACGTTCAGCAAAGCAGATTAAGCTCAAAAACACTTAATCCGTGGCCCTGGGGGGTGAATCATAATCCCTGGAGAACGCAGGAATGACTATCAAAAAAAAAAAAAAAGAATTATATAAATGTTTAACCTTGTGTTGAACCTCTTAACGTCATGACCTGAATTTCTCCATAGGATAGCTCAAGCAAAGCATGTGGCCAAATCCCCACGGGGTCTCCGGGTTGGGGGGGAGAGTGGTTGGGCAGGGGGTGATTTTGGTGGGTGTTGATCATGAGGAAAGTGAAAACCATCCCTGTGATCTGCAGAAATGGGGCAGCTGGATCACTTCGACAGCGGGAACACCATCACACCGGAGAATGATGACACCTGTGAGGTGAGCGTGGTCCCACTGCCTGTCCCACCTGTTGCCTCCAGCTTCCTCCCACCTCACCCCTCACCAGAGCTCCTGGCAGCTGTCCTAGGCTGGGAGCTATTCATTTTGGATTGTCCCCAGAGGTGGTTGATGTACTCAAGGGGAAGATCTCACAGTCCCTCATTTGGCTTCTTGAGTGGACAGAGCTCAGAGGGGGCTCATGATCTGCAGAGCATCTCAGGCTTCTGCTTTGGGGTTTGACACTAGGGAGGGCTCTGGCAGAAGGAAGCTTTTGGAGGTGGTACATGATGGTGCTGGGTGAATTCCTCCTTCATTAAAAACCTGTGTGTTCCTCAGAGCCAGCCTTCAATCCCTGTGCCACGGAGGAAGCCCTGTGAGGGGGACTTTGAGACCATCAAGCTGATCAGCAACGGGGCTTACGGGTGAGTTGAGGAGCTCCTACCAGTTGTTTCCATCTGTAAACAACTCCAAAGCCTTTCTTTGTCCGTGCCCCATGGTGTGGTGGCTGGAGGATTTGTGTTGAGGTCTGGATGTTCCTCCAGGGCCGTGTACCTGGTGAGGCACAGGGAGACGCGGCAGCGCTTCGCCCTGAAGAAAATCAACAAGCAGAACCTCATCCTGAGGAACCAGATCCAGCAGGTGTTCGTGGAGAGGGACATCCTCACCTTTGCTGAGAACCCCTTCGTGGTCAGCATGTTCTGCTCCTTCGAGACCAAGCGGCACCTCTGCATGGTCATGGAGTACGTGGAAGGTGAGAGCAGAGCTCGGGACTGGACGGTGCAGGGAGGAGGGGAGGATATCAAAGCCTGAGCATCAAGGACACCACCTGGACATCTCCTGCCCTGCTGTGCTCCAGGGAAGCACAAGGAGATGATTTTGTGGTCCTGATCTCCATGATGAAGGTGGTGACTGTGGTCACCTAGGGAAGCATGGTCACCTATGGGAGTATTTGTGCCCCGTGCCGGGGGATCAGCTGCTCGGAGGGGCTGGTGGGAGCCTGCTGGTCCTGCTGACCTTGCTGCATTCCCTGAGCCCCCTGTGTCCCCACAGGGGGGGACTGTGCCACGTTGCTGAAGAACATGGGCCCCCTGCCCGTGGACATGGCCAAGATGTACTTTGCTGAGACCGTTCTTGCCCTGGAGTATCTTCACAACTACGGCATCGTGCACCGGGACCTCAAACCTGACAAGTGAGCCTGTGGGGCAGCTCTGAGCAAGGATGGGGCTTTGAATGGGGAAGGGAAAGCCAAGAGGGAAGGGCAGAATGGGTTTTGTTCCCCAGAGACTGGTTCTGTGCTGTTGCATCAGGACCAGAGGCCCTGGGGTGCGGCTGGTCCATCTCAGGTCTCGCCAGAAGCAACCAGCAGCGTTGTGGGGTGTCTGTCTTCTCCTGCAGTTTGCTCATCACCTCCATGGGCCACATAAAGCTGACAGACTTTGGTCTGTCAAAGATTGGCCTGATGAACATGACCACGAACCTCTACGAAGGGCACATGGAGAAGGACACGCGGGAGTTCATGGACAAGCAGGTACGAGCTCCTGCTCCACGTGGCTGACCTGCCATCCCTGATAACCTCAGGATTTGTTGCAAAGGTCACTGCAGAGGTGTGAGCCCCTGCTTCCCACACAGGTGTGCGGCACTCCGGAGTACATTGCCCCCGAAGTCATCCTCATCCAGGGCTATGGGAAGCCCGTGGACTGGTGGGCCATGGGCATCATCCTCTACGAGTTCCTGGTGGGCTGTGTCCCCTTCTTCGGAGACACCCCCGAGGAGCTCTTCGGGCAGGTCATCAGTGGTGAGTGTCAGTGTTCCTAGCAGCCAAGGCTCCTCCTTTAACACGTGGGAAGCTCCATTCCTTCCTGTCACCCTCGCTGAGCAGTGAGGAGGCTCCTCAAGCTTTGACTCCCCATTTTGGGAGGGCCCTTCCCCTGCTGCAGCTCCTGGGAGACTTTCCTGCTGCCCAGAAGTGTCCAAACCCTTCCAGCCACCCCTTTTCATTTTCCTTTTTCCTTGCAGATGAAATTATGTGGCCAGAAGGGGACGAGGCTCTCCCTGCAGATGCCCAGGACCTGATCACACGGTTGCTGAGGCAGTGCCCCCTCGAGCGCCTGGGCACTGGTAAGCATGGCAGCCCCCTTAGGGGCACCTTGATTCCCATCAAATTTGTGTGGCTTTGAGTCCAAAGCATGTCCTGCCATGCTGAGGGTGCTCAGAGGAAGTGTCCTGCTTCACAGGGCTCCTGTGTATCTTTTTTAAGCTGTTTGCTCTGTGTGGAGGGCAGACTGTGCTGTTTGGGGTGGCAGTGGGAGCCCCCTGGATCCTGCCCCATGCCCCTGATGTGGGTTTCTCTGCCTGGCAGGAGGTGCACACGAGGTGAAGCACCATTCCTTCTTCCTCCATCTGGACTGGAATGGGCTGCTGCGGCAGAAGGCCGAGTTCATCCCCCAGCTGGAGTCAGAGGATGACACCAGCTACTTTGACAGTGAGGCCAAATCCATCCCTCTTCCACCTCTGCCAATCCATTATCCCAGCTGCACTTTGGATGCTCCTATGGGGGATGAAAATCTCCTGGGTGAAGCTGGTCGCTTTACAACCCAAATCACAAAACATATGCAATCCTCTTTGCAGGCTGCTCACCCTTACCTGCTTCCTCCCCCAAAACTCCCCTGGGATTTGGGGCTTGGCTGTCACGCTTTGGGGCCCTGCTGCAGGCAGGATGTGGGGTGCTGCAGGCAGGGTGACATCCCTTCCCCTCTTGCTTTCAGCTCGCTCCGAGAGGTATCGTCACTTGGACTCAGAGGATGAGGAAACCAACGATGAGGAATCATCAGTGGAGATTGGGCAGTTCTCCTCCTGCTCCCACCGCTTCAGCAAGGTGCTCCAGCCCCTCCTGCAGCATCCCAAATGCTGTGGCACCACAAACGGCGTGGCTGTGCTGAGCATCGCCGTCTTGGTGACACCACAGCACCCAAACTCCCAAATTTCTGCTCCTTGCTGATGGTTCCTCTCCCTCTCAGGTGTACAGCAGCTCAGAATTCCTGGCAGTCAACTCCACCCTGAGCCTCTCCTCCTCTGACCGGAGTCACTGCGATGACAAGGAGGAGCGGTGGGACCGGCACTCGGGGGATGAGGACAGGAGCAGGCCAGCGGGCACCGAGCCCCGGTGAGTGACCAGGGGGCTGCACTGCTGGGGTGGGCTCCTGACGGTGCCCAGGGCTTGTGTCAGCACCGAGGGTTTGTGCCAGCATTGGGGGTTTGTGTCAGGACCAAGGGTTTGCACCAACACTGAGGGTATGTGTCAGGATCAAGAGTGTGCACTGACACCATGGGTTTGTGATGGCACTGAAGGCTTTGCGTCAGGACCAAGGGTTTGTGTCAGCACCAAGGGTTTGTGCCAACACTGACCGTTTGTGTCAGGACCAAGGGTTTGTGTCAGCACCAAGGGTTTGTGTCAGCACCAAGGGTTTGTGCCAACACTGACCGTTTGTGTCAGGACCAAGAGTTTGTACCAACACTGAGGGTTTGTGCTGGGATCAAGGGTTTGTGCTGACACCACGGGTTTGTGATGGCACTGAAGGGTTTGGTTATTTCTGAGGGGTCAGTGGGATGTGTCCTGGGGGTGCTGCAGCGGCTCAATGCCATCTGCCTTGCCCACCTTGGCTCATCCTGATCCCTCCTTCTCTTCCCCACAGCCTGCGCTCCTGGACGTCCGGCAGCTCCAGCTCCCGGCACGAGCGGAGCCGCAGCCCCACGGCGCTGCCCAGCACCCTCAGCCTGGACACCATGCCCAAGTTTGCCTTCTCCTCGGAGGATGAGAGCCCTTGTGTGGCGTCCAAGCCAGAGAGACCCAAGTTTGTGGTGGGAGACTCGGACGCGGGGACTGGCGGCGCGGTGAAGCAGTCGGCGTTATCCGGTGAGCAGGCTGCGGGCATTGTGCGGATCTCTGGGGACAACCAGGGTCCTGCAGTATTGGGATTAAATCCCAATATTGCTGGATGGAACGTGCCTGGGCTTGTCTGACCCTTGCTGCTTGACCAAGGATGGCAGCTGTGGTGGTTTGACCTCAGAGACACCTTTGGCTAACTGGATGCTGCAGCAAAAGTGAGGGTGCCACCTCAGGGGTCTCTTCCCTGACTGATCCATCCCCAGGATGGAACTGCCTCACGTTGGGTGCCAATATATTGAAATTAAATCCCAATATAGCCAGATGGGTCGTGCCTGGGCTTGTCTGGCCCTTGCTGTTTGACCAAGGACGGCAGCTGTGGTGGTTTCACCTCAGAGACACCTTTGACTGGCTGGATGTTGCAGCTGGCACTAGAGACAAGTCCAGGCATGCAGGAACTCAGGTTTACCTCTGGCAGAAAGGCTTTAGGTGAAGTGAAGGAAAAAGAGCCTGGTTCTGCTGGAGGGTTTCAATCCAGAGCTTTTTTCCTGGCACACAGGCCTCTGAATGCAGCAACAGCTCCAACAGAACCAAGGCCACATGGTTGCTGTGTCTTTTTAACCCCAGAAAGAGGCGGAGGGAAGGGGGAGGGATCCCATCAACCAGGTATGAAAGGGGAAGTCTCAGAGGACAAATGACACCTGGATAGCCCAATGTCCCCAGGGCTGAGAGGCATCTTTTGAACTCTGCCAATCACACGATGCCCTTGATGGAATGTTAAGATTGATGGACTGCACTTAGCAGAGGCAAGGGAGGGGAAGGGAGGGGTTATTGGCACTCCTGGGTAAAGAACCGGGATACTGACATAGGCTAATGCATCACACTGCAACACTGCAGGGCACGGGGTGGCTTCTCCACATCCCCAAACCTTCCCTCCTCCCCTCCATGCAGCCGATCTGGTGAGCCTGAACCGCATCCGCCTGCGCAGCAACAGCACCGGCACCAAGAACTCGACCCCGCGGAGCCTGGAGCCCAGCGGGGGCCGTCGGCTCAGCACCCAGAAGGATGTGCCGGACAGGCAGAGAGCCTCCCTGGGCAGCCGTGTGCCCAAATCTGCCTCCGTCTCAGCCCTGTCCCTCATCATCACCTCAGGTCTGTGTGCTGGCTGATTCACCCTGCTGGATTGGCCACTGCCGCGTGGGTTTGCCGGACTGAGGTGGCTCCTTCTGCTTGCAGATGACTTTGGTGGCAGCGCCCTGATGAGCCCCATCTCCCCTCACTCCCTCTCATCCAACCCCTCTTCCCGGGACTCCTCCCCGAGCCGAGACTCCTCGCTGGCCATCGCCAGCCTGCGGCCGCCCATCATCATCCACAGCTCGGGGAAGAAGTACGGCTTCACCCTGCGCGCCATCCGCGTCTACATGGGCGACAGCGACGTCTACACCGTCCACCACATGGTCTGGGTACGTGCCCTGGGGTCTAGAGGTGCTTTAAACCCCAGGAGGGAGCTGGGATCCAAATAGAACCGCTCTGTTTGTGTTGCAGAGCGTGGAGGAGGGGAGCCCTGCGCAGGAGGCCGGGCTGAGGGCTGGAGATCTCATCACACACGTGAACGGAGAGTCCGTGCTGGGTTTGGTCCATCGGGACGTGGTGGAGCTGCTGCTGAAGGTGGGTGACCAGAGCCACTCTGCTCTCCCAGGACATGAATTCATCATTGCCTTTGCTGGCAGCTGAGGCAGGAGCTAGCTCAGATCTGTTGCTGCAAAGATTTGTTTTCCATCCCCCAGAGTGGGAATAAAGTGGCCCTGAGGACCACTGCCCTGGAAAACACCTCCATCAAAATCGGTCCTGCAAGGAAAAACAGCTCCAAGACAAGGATGGCACGGAGGAGTAAAAAGAGCAGGAAAAGGGATGGCCAAGACAGGTAGGTAAAACTGGGACAAAATGGCATTTATCCCACTGTGTGGGGTACTGGGAGAATGCTGGGGATCTGCCATACAGGGTGTCCAGTGGGGTCTGGTCCTGCTGCCACAAGGTCAGCACACTTGAGACTGACAGCTTTAAGGAGAAGCCAAATTATTCCTGTCCCCACAGCAGGAGAAAATCCCTTTTCAAGAAGATCTCCAAGCAGTCGTCGGTGCTGCACACCAGCCGCAGCTTCTCCTCTGGTCTCCACCACTCTCTGTCCTCCAGTGAGAGCCTCCCGGAGTCCCCCACGCACAGCCTGTCCCCGGGTCCCACCACGCCGTGCCGCAGCCCCGCTCCTGACCTGCCCTCAGGTACCCCAGGGGGGGATATTGGCTCGGGGCAGGGCAGGATGCTGCGTGTCCCTCGGGGAGGCCGCGTCCCTCCAGCCCTACAGTGACCTTTTCTCTTTGTACGGCAGATGCTGTGTCCCCTCAGAGCACCTCTCCCTCCTCCAGCACCCCAACGTCACCCGCCGGCCACGTGCGCCCCAGCTCCCTGCACGGGCTGGCCCCCAAACTGGGTGGGCCGCGCTACAAAGTGGGACGACGCAAATCCACCAGCAGCATCCCCCCCTCGCCCCTGGCCTGCACCCCTTCCTCGGCCCAGCGCCCGCCTTCCCCGCAGCGCTCCCCGTCTCCGCTCCACGGGTACCCCAAAACGCCCCATTCCTTCCAGGGCAAGACCCTGTCCCCCCCCACCATCGTCCGGCAGAGCTCCCGGCCCCGCAGCGCCGACTGCCCCCGCTCCCCCCTGCTCAAGCGCGTCCAGTCGGCCGAGAAGATCGTCACCATCCTGGCCGAGAAGAAAACCGGCGGCCGCAAGCTGGGCCTGGAGGTGATGTCCTCGCTGGATGGGGAGGCCATCGCCGAGGGGGACGCGCTGTCCTACCCCGGGGAGCACGGGTACCACCCCGGCAGCTCCCGGCTGGCCGAGCGGCACGAGCGGGACCAGGAGATGGTGGTGATGCGGCGGCTGAACCTGTCGGAGCGCAGGGACTCGTTCAAGAAGCAGGAGGCGGTTCAAGAAGTGAGCTTTGACGAGCAGGAGACGGCGGCAGGAGGTGAAGATGGTGGCAAGAGCGAGGAAGGGCAGGGCACGGCCGGTGCGGAGCTGCTGCCGAAGCTGAAGCCCGGCACGGTGCCGCAGATCGCGGTGCAGGGCTCGGAGAGCGACGAGCAGGAGCCGGCGGTGCCCGAGTGGGAGTGCCAGGGCTCCTACCCCATCAGCAGCACGGAGCAGCCCAGCAGCATCATCTCCTTGCCGTGGTGGGATGGGTGTGAGCACCGGGACCGTGGCTCCCAGCAGCAGCAGCAGCAGCGGAACTGTGGGCAGGGCTCACCCGGCCACTGGCAGGTGCCAGCACAGGGCCAGGAGCCAACGGGGGCTCATCTCCCGGCTCCCCGGGGCTTGTGGAGCGGGGCCAAGCACGCCTGAGCCCCATGCAGGCACCAGGGATGGCTCAGGCTCCCTGCAGCATCCCCAGCACCCCGTTCTGTGCGGCAAATCCATGAGAAAAATGTCCCCGGAGCCACTCTGGACCCTGGCCGGGCCGGCTGTGCCCCGGCTCTCCGGCCCCCTGGAAGGCTTTTTGTACTCCCTGAAAGATGCTCATATTTTTATAGAGACGCAGGAGCTTTTCCGGCAGCGGCGTTTCCCCAGCTGGGCCCCAACCTCTGTGTACAGAAAAGGACTCGATGCAAATATTCCTTAATTAATTTATTACTTTTTATAAGCTAAACGGGCAGTGCAGGACTGTCGCAGGGGCCAACCCAGCTCTGGGAGTCCCAGCCTTTCCCGTGCGTCTCCCAGCCCACTGTTTTCTAACCCACCTGCTTTTCCCTACTTTTAAACTCCAATTCTAGCTGGAAACACTCCAAATCTCCTAAGAACCCCATAACTCTAATATTTAAAATTAAAACAAAACCCCAAGTCCACAGTAACATCCCTGAAATGCTGGGATACAGAGGGGAGGATATTCTTTGCATATGGATCATCAGATGATGAGCAAATGGATCATTTTATAAGCTTATAGAAGGTATAAAAAGGGTTTAATTAGTTTATTTGGAGATTTTATAGCCTCCATTTGGCCCTTCTAGGTGGGGAAAACTGAGACATTCCCCAGATGGGAATATCAATGGGACTTTTAGGGTCAGTTTTTGCTCTTTCAAAAATCCCATGATGTTGGTGGGTCAGTGCACATACACTTACAAAATCCCAATTTAATTTATCTTTTTTTTTTTTTTTTTTTTAATTGCCCTAACCCAGTGAGCACCTGTGCTGCTTCACTTGTAATTTGGGAATTTCACCCCCTTCTTTCCCCCCTCGTTGCTCTCTATCCAACAAACAACAGCTCAACCCAGCATTTCTCCCCCGTTTCTACCGTTTCCTGGCCTATAAACGTTTCCATTTGTTGATGCATGTTCTGGCCTCCCCTCCCCTGCCGTGGGTTTGGTGACAGGGGCACATCCCTGGTTTGCCAACCCCGCTGCCATCAGGTGTCACCGTTACCCCGGTGGATTTTTGGGCTGCGTGTTGGATTCTTTTGTGCACGTGTGGTTTGTGCCAGGCTCCGTACCCCGCTTCTCCCGTTCAACTGGTGCTGTTAAACCCCCCCAAAAATGAGCAACCAGAGCTGTTCCGTGTTTCCTTTGCTTCTCCCTCCTCTCTCTGTAGGAAGGTCTTGGGAAGGCAGCGGGGTTTTGGGGAGACACCGGGCACCCCCGGTGGCATGGAGGGGCTTGGCTGCACACTGGTGGCGTGGGTAGGGTGGGAAGAGGAATTTTTTAAAGTGGGAAATGTCTTAAAAGCCGAGGGGACTGTGTGTTCCTGCCCAGTGCCCGGCTCTGTTCGTACCTTCGGGAAGTTTTATGTTGGATTAAAATCGTCCCTTGCGCTGAGTGTGGTGTCCAGTGGCACTGGAGAGTGCAGGGCAGCGAGTGCCCGCTCTGGGGGTGATGGCAGGGGGTGAACGGGGTGCCAGCACAGCTGGGAGGGGAGGGAGGGGGCCCTGCAGTGGCACTGGGAGGCTGGCACCCAGCCTGGCTCTGGTACCGGTCCTGGTGTGCTGGTGCCCGGAGCAGCGTCCCACACCCCAGTGACCTGTGCCCAGGGCAGTGCCCCGTGCTTGGTGCCACACCCCACTCCAGGTATGCCCCATTCCCAAATCCCTGCCCCATTCCCAAAGCCCTGCCCCGTTCCCAAATCCCTGCCTCATTCCTAAATCCATGCCCCACTCCCAAATCCATGCTCCATGCTTTGTCCCTGTGCCGTGCCCGATGCCCCATGCCCAGTGCAGTGCCCTGTGTCCGGTGCTGTGCCCAGTGTCCAATGCCCAGTGCAGGGCCGGTGCTGTGCCCTGTTCCTGGTTCAATCCTGGTTCAATTCCAGTACAATCCCAGTGCAATCCTGGTTCAATTCCGGTACAATCCTAGTTCAATCGTGGTTCAATTCTGGTACAATCCCGGTGCTGTGCCCCATTCCCGGGACAATCCCGGTACAACCCCTGTTCAATCCCGGTTCAATCCTGGTGCTGTGCCCTGTTCCCAGTTCAATCCCAGCTCAATTCCGGCTCAGTCCCGGTGCTGTGCCCCGTTCCCTGTTCAATGCCGGTACAATCCCGGTTCAATGCCCGTTCAATGCCGCTCCAATCCCGGTTCAATGCCGGTACAATCCCCGTTCAATCCTGGTTCAATCCCGGTTCAATGCCAGTGCTGTGCCCCGTTTCCACTTCAATCCCGGTTCAATCCCGGTGCCCGATGCGGTGCCCGCTCCATTCGCCACCAGGGGGCGCCACCGCGCCCTCCCTCCGGGCTCTCTCGGCTCCTTCCGGAGAGTCTCGCGGGAGGGGCGGGGCCCCGATAGCGATCGGGCCAGGGGAGGGGCGGGGCCGGAGCCTTCGGTCAGCTCCGTCCTCTGTCGTCTGCTCTCGGTTATTTCCGGGATAGATTCGGGCAGTTCCGTTCTCTCTCGTCGGCTGTCGGCTGTTTCCGGGGCGGGTTCGGGCCGTTCCGGCGGCGCTCGGGCCTGTCCAAGGCTCCGCCGGGCCGGAGGCAGCAGCGGGCTGGAGGCGAGCGGCGGCGGATGGGGCCAGCGGAGAGGTGCAGCGGGGCCGGGAGCGGCGGGATCGGGATCGGGGCATCGGGATCGGGGACAGCGGGCCCGGATCGGAACCAGGCCCAGGGTGGGCGTCGGGACCCCCTGATCGTGAGGCGCCCCGGGGCTTGGCTCTGTCCCTCAAGGGGCAGCCTCGAGGATGTCCCCGGACCCTTCGGGAGCTGCCGGCGCAGGGTGTCCCGCTGCCAGGACACTGCCACTGCCGTGTGGCTTCGCCGTGATGCCGGGGCTGTGCCCCGCGGTTCCCCCTAGGGCTGATCCTGTGTCCTCCCATTGACGGGGCTGGATCCCCGATCCCTCCTGATCCGTCCCTGTCCCCCCATTGTCGAGGATATGCCCCCCGGTCCGCCGCAGGGCTGTCTCTGTGTCCTCCCATTGCCGGGGCTGTGGCCCCCTATCTCCCCCACCCCGTGCTGTCCCTGTCCCCCCCATTGTCGGGACTGCACCCCCCCATTTCCCCCGAGCTGTCCCTGTCCCCCCCATTGTCGGGACTGCACCCCCCCATTTCCCCCCGAGCTGTCCCTGTCCCCCTCGCTGCCGGGGCTGTACCCCTGACCCCCCCTGAGCTGTCCCTGTCCCCCCATTGTCGAGGATATGCCCCCCGGTCCGCTCCAGGGCTGTCTCTGTGTCCTCCCATTGCCGGGGCTGTACTCCCTGAACCCCCCCCCCGAGCTGTCCCTGTCCCCCCATTTCTGGGGCTATGCCCCCCAATCCCCCTCCGAGCTGTCTCTATCCCCTCCATTGCCGGGGCTGTGCCCCCGATCCTCCCCCCCCCCACCCCCGAGCTGTCCCTGTCCCCCCCATTGTCCAGACTGTACCCCCCCTTTTTCCCCCTGAGCTGTCTCTGTCCCCCCCATTGTCGGGACTGTACCCCCCTATTTCCCCCTGAGCTGTCCCTGTCCCCCCCATCGCCGGGACTGTACCCCCCCTATTTCCCCCCGAGCTGTCCCTGTCCCCTCCATTGCTGGGACTGTACCCCCCATTTCCCCCTGAGCTGTCCCTGTTCCCCCCCATTGCCAGGGCTGTACCCCCTGTCCCCCCCATTTCCCCCCGAGCTGTCCCTGTCCCCCCCATTGCCAGGGCTGTACCCGCTGTCCCCCCCATTTCCCCCCGAGCTGTCCCTGTCCCCCCATTTCCCCCCGAGCTGTCCCTGTCCCCCCCATTTCCCCATGAGCTGTCCCTGTCCCCTCCATTGCTGGGGCCCAGATCCCTCCTGGTTGTCTGCAGCCATCACAGATCCCCTCCCTGTGCCACTGTCCCCACACTGGTGACAGTGCAGGGACCCCCCATCACTGAGGGTCCTGGGGGTCCCAGCTCTGTTCCCCCTGCCCTGGGGCAGTTCACACCCAGCAGTTCCCAGGCTGGAGCTGGTGGCCCAGGGATGTGCCAGGTTCAGCCCAAGGGTGGCTTTGCAGGGCATCCCCAAGCCCTGGCTCTGGCATGAGCCCCCCCAGTGCTTCCCAGGGAGGTTGGCCATTGCATTTCTTCCCTTCCTGGGGATGTTTCTCAGCCCCTTGAGGAGGAAGGCTCCTCAAGGTCTTGTGCCTCCTGAACTGGGGGGTCTGTGATCAATGAGGGGATAAAACCAGGGGGTAAAACTGTGGAGAAAAGTGAGCTGTGAGGAGCTGGAGCAGCCCCAGCGCTGCCTTTCAATGGAGCCGAGGCTGCCTCTCCTCCCATTAATGCAGCTTTGATTTCCCAAGCAGCTCTTGGAGCCGCTGGGGAACTGGCCCTGTGACTTTCTCTGTGAGAGCAGAGAATGGAGACAGCTGAGTAAATATAGCCTAAATCACTGCTTTCCTGGCCATTCCCCCACCCTTCCCCGACATGCCACGGGCTGCTGTGTCCCCGAGGCTGCGCTGGGCTCTGCTCTAGCCTTCCACCCTGTGGGAAAGTCCAGGGCATGGTTTGGTTTCTTTGGTGGCTCTCTTTGACGTGGGCAGCTCGCGCTTCCAGCTTCGTGGCACGGCCTCGTTCCTCCTCAAGCTGATTTCTGCCCCAAACCCCAGCATTCCCAGCTCGCTGGAACAAGGTTTTAGGCACACAGGAAAATCCTCTGTGCCTGCAGTTGGGTCTGGCTTGGACAAAGGCGCTGGGCTGGAAGGGAGAGCGCGGCTCAGCTGGAATGTGGCGAGCAGCAGAGTGGTTTGCGGAGCCAGTTTGGAGCCGTGTCAGAGCTCTGAGTGCCGGGGTGTGTTTACAATGAAAAAGAGTATTTATAATATCGAGGGCTCTTTTAATTCCTCTGGGAATCTCTGGAGCCGCAGCTCGGAGCTAAAGTAGCTGGGTAATGGAAGATGAAAAGCAGACAGAGGAAGGGATGGTGGATTTCTTCTTCTTCCTTCAAGTTGGAAGGTCTTGGCTCTCTCACCAATATCCAAATCATGCTGCTCTATTAACTTGGGTGCTTCTTACCTCGTCGGTTACTTCATGTGATTGCTGAGCTGTGCAGAGCTGCTAATAAATCATATAAATTCCAAATACCCTGGGGAATGTGATTTTAAGCAGATAAGTTAACAAGAGCAGTTGGATTTTTTTTTTTTTCATGTACTCAGGTTTTTTTTAGAACTGTAATTTTTTTGCCAAAATCCAGCTCCTGGGTTTCTATATCCCTAAAGCCAGCTCCATGAATGCTCCTAAAATGGAATTAGTGTGTTCTTGCTGCGTGGGGGATGGTGTAAAAGCAGCTTGGAGTGAGGTGCTGGGGCTGGTGATGGGTGCTGGGTCCTTCTCTGCCCACTGCCAGCAAATAAAAGTCTCTGGCCACATAAAAATGTCTTGTAGGCAGGAGAAGAATTTTTGTGAGGTGGTTAAGAAAGAACAAGCTTCAGCTGGAGCAAGGAAGTTCAGTGTCTCTGGACAGTGTGAGAAGTCTTGGAGTAGGTGTGCAGACTGAGGTGCTCTCATGCTGTCCAGCCTTTGAGCAGGAGGTCTCTGGAACCTCCAGTGGTCTCCCAAAAGTGAGGATGGTGTTGGTCATCTTGTTTTATTCAACTCCTTGAATCCCTGCTAATCATGACATTGACCTTTTCAGTGAAATATTTCAGATATTCCTTCACTTCCTCGGGCTTTGGTGAATAAAGCAAGATATTTAATGAGACTCAGGCGTGAGCAGGAGATGCTCAGTGTCCCTGGCAGAGGTTGGCTTGTGGTTGTGGGCAGGAGCTGCTGCTGGCTGGCTGGGGAAGCATTTTTGGTGAAAAGAAGAGGTGAAAACTGCCTTGGCTGTCCCATGCCTGGCTGGGGCACGGCTCAGGCATAGCTCCCCTCCTCCCCTGCAGCTTTTCCCTGTTTGGAAGGAAATACCAGCTGGCTTGGCAGCGCCGTGGCCAGCCCGGGCTCGGCTCTCCCCGCTCCGCTGGCCGCGTCCCCAGGGGCAGCTGCTGGAGCGCGTCCAGCTCCGCTTCCCGCCCGCCCCAGCTCCCTGCAGGCTCTCCCAGCTCCTTCCCCCACAGCTCCTCGTGGCACTGCTGCCTCTAGCACGGCCTGCCTCACGGCTCCAGCCTCGCCAGACCTTTCTCCAGTCGTTGTTCCTGCCTGGGAGCTCAGGGGTTTGCTGTGCTGTTTGTCCTGGTTATACATCAGGGGTCGCTGAGCTGTTGCCCTCTCTGCCACTCGGTGGGCACAGGATGACCCATGGTGTGCTTGCCATTGCCAGCTCCAGGAGCTGAGGCCATCAGAGCTGCCCTGGCTGCGTGGGTCAGAAGGATGTGATGCAGCAGCAGATGTCACCGTGGCAGGCAATTCCCTGTCCATTTTTATTCCCATCCATCGTTGCATTGTTCTGTTTTCTCTTTTTATTAAAGGAAAAGGTTGTTCTTTTTTGTCTGTAGCTTGCAGTTCAAACTCGATATGGTGTCTGTTTTGCTCACTGAGGATCTGATGTAACTTGGAAAGGTTGGAGCTGTGTATACTGGTGTGAGCATATTCTTCTTTTAAATGTTTTTATGCATTCTTTCCTCTCTCTGCAAGGAAAGTAACTCAGTCTTGCTTCAAGTCAAGCTGCACTTTGAACTTCATTTGGAACTGGGTTAAAAAGCACAGGAACCACATTTAAAATGTTAAGATGCTTTTATTTATGTGCTGGGCACAGACAAAAAGACTTGTAATGTGTTTTTTGTTTCAAACCGATGTATTAAACAAAGAAAGTATTGACAGCAGTTAATGAATCGAGGGATTGTTTCTGGGCACTGAGATAGATTTACCAAAGGTATTTAGCTGTCTGATGCATGGGATTTTCAGAGCAGCCTAAGCAAGTGCTCGCCAGCACAGACACACGAGGTTCCTCTCTGAGAGCTGAGCAGAGCTGGAGCTGGGCCCAGCAGAAATCTTTTGGCGAGGTGCTGCTCTCTCCTGCTCCGAGGTGCGCTTCCAGCCGACAGGCTCATGCGTGTCCCGGCCTCTCAGCACTGCCTTCCCTCCAAAGAGCTGTTCCAGGGCTTGGGAAGTGTGTGTTCCCAATCCCCAGACCTCTGCCAGCTGCTCTCCAAGGGTGCAGCTCAGCCAGGGAAGCCTCTGCAGGACAGAGGACAGCTGTTGCCCCGGAGAAGACGGTCCTGGCACTAGCCATGAGGATTTGGGTCTCATGGAGGGCTCCTCACTCATGTTCATGAGCACTCAGTGCCCACCTGGGCTGAGTGTGAGGAAAGCAGGTGAGGCTTCTCCAGGAATAGCCTGGCTCTGAGTTGTCTGGATTTTTTCATGTGCCCAGTGACCTGCTGGGACGTGGAGAGCATGGTGGCACAGAGCTGTGCCTGCATTCCCACCCCAGGGAAGAAGGCTGTGAAGGAGTCAGTTGGAAGAAGCTGTGGGACCTGCTCTTTGGAGACACTCGGTGCTCCAGAGTCACTCTCCTCTTCCCAGCCCTCCACGCAGATCTGCTTTTAAAAGCTACTGAACGAGTTTGCCAGGCCTGAGCGTTTTGTCCTTCCAGCCTCTTCAGCTGCACCGGCTTGTCGGAGACGCCTGCAGTCGGGGCTGGGATCCGCGGGTGGAAGCTGGGGGGAGCCTGTGGGGGAGCCTCGACCCTTGCTGCCTCTGGGTGCTCTCTGGAGTCTGTCCTCTCTGAGAGGAGCCACTCTGGGGTCCGGGAGGAGCTGGAGCTGCCCACGCCGTGCCCAGCGGCCACTCAGGCCCTTGGCATCCAGACAGTGCCCCCGGCACGGCGACTCCGCTCTGGGGGACCCTGACAGGCAGCACTCAGAGGGGCAGCCAGTCAGCCTGGTCATAAATCTCTCTTTATGCTCTGGATTATGAAGTAATATTTTCCTGGCTAGGGCTGGTTGGATTGGGGAAATGCAGGCTCTGCTGCGAGTTCCTTGCAGCCACTATCCCAGCACGATGGGAGCTTTCACAGCGGCCATGCTGGGCTGTGCTGCTTCCCCCGTGAACACCAGAAACCTCTGTAGGTTCTCTCCATGAATTCTACAGTCTGGTGTTGCTCCTGGAGCTCTGGAGAAGCTCTCCAGCAAGTTGGATCAGGCTCAATCCTGTTCCCCACCCGCCTCTGGCCGCAAGTGCCTCACCTCCCCGCGGGCAGTGCCTGTTCATTCATGGCAAAGACAGCCCGGCTGGGACGCCTGCCCGAGCTCAGGCAGGCGGTGCGGGCTCTGGCTGCTGCACAGGTTTCCTGTGCCATGGCCTCTTTGTGCCTTTTGTCCTTGTCAAGGGAAGGAGCCCTGGTGCCGAGCTGGAGAGCCTGGCTGTGAGAGGTGGGGCTGGCTCCTCTCTCGGGGGACTCACCCCCGATCCCAGACTTTGTGGCAGCACGTGCAGATGTGGTGACACGTGCAGGGGTGATATACCACGTGCAGGAGGAAAAGGGATTTGTAGCTGATATGAACTGTAAAGTATAACTGGCCCGGAAGGGTTATTTTGAAATCCTGCAGATCACCACCGTTGGTGCCTGTCACAGAGTCCAACCAGCAGTCAGAGCAGCCCTGGCTTTGTGCCATGCTTGGTTGTTCATGACCCCTCTGGGAAGGGTGTCCTGGCTCCCTTTGCCTCCTCACCTCCCTCTGCCCAGGCTCCCACAGCCCTGAGAAGCACCTTCCTGCTCGCTAATAGTTTTCAGATGAGGCTCAAGAGTTTGAGCTGGGTTTGATGTTTTCTGAGCCAAAACAGCTCCAGTCTTTAACAGGATTTTAGCAGCATTTGAGCAGGCCCAGGGTGTCCCTGGGAAGGCTGGGTTCTGGCTGCCCCGGTGCCTTGCAGGTCCGGTCCTCGGCCGCACGCCATTTCTGCGGGAAGCAGAACTCTGGGATTTGCCTGAGGGAAGTGGAAAACTGGCCTGTGCAGCCAGGAGGGGATGGGAAAAGAGGACGTGCCTGGCTGGTGGGAATGTCCCGGCTCGTACATCTCTTCAGCAACATGTTATAACCCAGGTTTATTCTTTTTGGTGGATTTCTGGGCAGGGCAGGCAGCATATTCAATTTCTCTCTGAATAGCTGAAAGGCAGTTAGGAGCTCTAAGTAGACTTGAAGGCATCTAAAGATTATTTTAACTCCTTTTGCCTCCATCTCTGCAAAGAGAACCTGTGCCTGCACTTGATGCTGCTGCTGCTTTTGAAAAGTTCAAAAATTGACTTTTTGCTCAGAGCAAAGCTTTGAAGTGCTGTTCTGTGGGAATGGCAGCGCATCTCAAAAGCCTTTTGCTGAAAGCGTGGTTAACCTACATTTGTGGGCAGCTCCCTTCAGAAGATGCCTTTGTGGGGGATTGCATGGCAAGATGTAAAGGTGAACAGTGGAATTTAATCGATTTAACAAGGGAAGGTTAAATCTGTTTGTTCTGCTCCCATTCAGGGCCTGCAGCTGGTGGGTGCAGGGTCACCCTTTTCTGTATGCAAAAGTTATCCTGCATAAAGGCTGTTTTGTCCCACTTGTTGTCTCCTTGTTTGCATAAGTGCTGCGAGGAGGGTAAGCTGAAGAAGCAGGGGTGAACCTCTTTAAGATGCAGAGCTGGTGCCTGGCTGTAGCAGAGAGGAGGCAGCGTTCCTGCCCGCAGCCCCTGGCTCCTCTCTTGCTTTTGGGAGTGTAAATCGGGATTAGCATGCCCTGCTTGGATCCAGGGCTCTGCTAGGTAGGAGAGAAACGAGTCCTGCCTCTCTCAGGTGAACCCCTGGTTTGAATGTTGGCGTGTCAGGAGGGCGTGGGGTGCCTGGCTGTGCAGTGACAATTCTTCTTCTCTTTGCAGGCACTGGGAAGGGGAACGTAGCGTGCCACGCTGTTCCAGGCTGGGAGCCTACTGTGCTTTTCCTCCCCAGACTCCAAGAGACTGGTTTTTTTGGTGAAACAGACCCTGATCTCGGGTTTCTTTGCTGCATGCCCGCTCACCAGTGCTGGATTATGTTCGTCTCCTTCTCCCTTTGCTCCATAATTTGGCTGAATCGTGGTTTCAAGCTGAGGAAAAGGGGCTGCACCTAAGCGCTCCTGGGCACCCACACCAGGCTCCTGGGGTGCTGCTTCACACAGAGACAGTTCAGAGTGCTGATGGGGCAGAGCTGCCTCTGAGGGCTCTCCTCTCCCACCTGGAACGTGCTGCCTCGCCCTTCAGAGCCCTTCTCCCCCGGCAGAGAGGATGGGCAGCACCGACGGCTTCCAGTACCGCGCGCTCTACCCCTACCGCAAGGAGCGCGAGGAGGACATTGACCTGCTGCCCGGGGACATCCTGGTCGTGAGCAAGGGGGCCCTGCAAGCCTTGGGCTTCAAGGATGGAGATGAGCAGACCCCCAATCAGATCGGGTGGATCCTGGGCGTCAACGAGCGCACCAAGCAGAAGGGGGACTTCCCTGGCACCTACGTGGAGTACGTGGGGCCGGTGAAAATCGCTGTCCCCTCACACCGGCCCCGTGTGCAGAGACCCCTGCCTGCCACACCCGGGGCCACTGGTGGCCGTCTGCCCGAGGCTCTGGAGCAAGGTAAGCCCTGCTGTGTGCCCTGTTGCTCCGGGGCACCTCCACAGTCTTGCTGTGTGACTGGCTTCATAGGACAGCAGTGAAACCCTCAGCTCAGCAGCACTGGGTTGCCCCACTAGCAGCAGTACAGTTGAGTCACAACCAAAAGCCAGCCTCTCTCAGTGCTGGCCCAGAGGAAAGCACTTTGTTCCTCCAGCTTGTCAATCTGCTCAGCAGAGCTTCCTGGGGTGAGCTTTGTCCCACTCTTACATCTCCAAGATCCTTCTCCCCCTCTGTTCTGCAACCAGCCAGGATCCCCACGGTCCCTCTCCCTGCTCCACTGAGTTTTGCCAGGCTCCCTCCCTTCAGGATAAGTCCTGACCTCTCCCAACCAGCACCTCCCCGCCCCTGCAGCGCCTGGGGCAGTGCTCCCTGCCAAGAGCTGCTCAGCCCTGCTGAGAGACACAATTACTTGTCTCTGGGCAAGAGGAGAAAAGTCAGGGTCTAAAAGAGTTCTTCTGAGAACTGGAGCTAATTGCTTGTCTGCCTGGCAGCCTGCCCACCCCGCGGGTCGCAGAGCCCTCGCTGGGGCCAGGCAGCCACCCTGGGGCTGGGCATGGGCTGTCCTGCACCTGCAGCTGCCTCCAGCCTGCCTGGCCTTGGCACAGACCCGGCCTGGGAGAGCCAACGTGCCTCAGCCCTGCCTGTGGAGCTGTGGCAGCTGCCTGCTCTCAGCCTGTTTGTTTGGCTCCCAGGCACACAAACCCCGTGGCCAGGGCTCAGCAGCCCCCAGGGTTTCCCCCTTCTACTCTTCCTTTGTGAGACCCCCACCTGCAGTGCTGAGTCTGGGTCTGGACAAGGCAAGAAAAATGTGAGCCTGTTAGAGTGAGTCCAGGGGAGGCCACAGAAATGCTCCTAGGGCTGGAGCCAGGCTGGGAGAGCTGGGGGTGTTCACCTGGAGAAGAAAAGGCTCTAGGAGACCTTACTGTGGCCTTCCAGTGCTTATGTAAAAGAGGGAGAGAGGCTTCTTATACAGACAGATAGTGATAGGACAAGGGGGAAGTTTTAAATTAAAAGAGGGAGAGATTTAGATTAGATGTTATGAAGACATTCCTGACTGTGAGGGTGGTGAGGCCCTGGCACAGGTTTCCCAGAGCAGCTGTGGCTGCCCCATCCCTGGAAGTGTTCCAGGTCAAGCTGGATGGGGCTTGGAGCAACCTGATCTAGTGGAGGATGTCTCTGCACAAGGCAGGGGGGTTTTAATGGGTGATCTTTTAAGGTCCCTTATAGTCCAAACCATTTTGTGATCCTCTGGGGGGTGACAGCCTCACTTGGCCTTCCCATGCCTGACAGATCTCGTGCTGGTGTCCATGGGAGGAGCGGGGTCAGCAGCAGGAGCTGGAGAGTGCCAGGGAACGCTCCCAGCTGGCAGTGCTGCATCCTCCCCGTCCCTCTGTGCCTGGGAGCCACGGCTACCCCAGCAGATGCTTCTGGCTGTGTGAAAACACCTCTGGGGTCTTACGAAAGCAGGCTTGTGGGGCTGGTGCAGCTCCCTGCAGCTGCCTCCCGCTCCCGGAGCCGGAGGGGCGGCCCCAGGAAACATCTCCGCAGGGTGGGAATGCGGCCGGGCCCTGCTGCGTTTGGCTTGGCAGGAGAGCCTGACCTGAGTCATCCCGCTTGCAACCTGCCTTTCCAAGAAAGCTGCTCCTCTCAGGAGCCTGGGATGTGCTCTGTGCTGCTGCTCTGTGCTGCTGGGATGTGCTCTGTGCTGCTGGGATGTGCTCTGTGCTGCCTGTGCTGCCCTTGCCTGCGTGGTGCTCCCTCGAGGGTTGGATTTCTGCCCTTCTCCTCTCTCCCCTCTTCTCAAGGGGGCTTGGTCTGAGTGGTCAAAGCTGCTGGTGGGGTCTGTGGGAGGTGAAACAAGGTGTGTGCCAAAGTTCCTGAAGCACAGCGAAGACAAATTTGGGAAGGAGAGCAAAAGCCAACCTCTCTGCATCGTGCCCAGGAATGGAGGGTGGGGTACCAGGGTACGTGAGACCAGCTTTGTCCCACTCTTACATCTCCAAGATCCTTCTCCCCCTCTGTTCTGCAACTAGCCAGGATCCCCATGGTTCCTCCCCCTGCTCCACTGAGTTTTGCCTTGTCCCTGTCCCCTGTGGGGCCATCCCCAAAGCCAACCTCCACTCAGGACATAGGCAGGGCCTGCAGGGAGGCAGTTCAAACACCCAGAGCCTGCTGGTTTGATCCCTCTATGAGCCATTCACTTAAGAGCTGGACTTGAAGATCCTTGTGGTTCCCTTCCAGCTCAGGATATTCTGTGATACTTTATTTCTGCATTCTGCTGGAGAGACACATTTTTGCAATGGAAAAACCGTATTTGAGCCAAGCCTGTGTTATTTCTTCACGGTGTGCACTTTAGGAGGTGCAGAACCATCTCCTGGCAGCTCCTTCCTTGCTTCTCAGCTCCTGCCCTGGCTGGCAGGGACCCCTGAGCCCCTCAGTGTCCCTCGTGGAGCAGGGCCAGCCCCACAGCTGTCCCGGGAGCAGCGTTGTGCCGCTGGATTTACGAGCTGCTGGTGTTTGCCTTCCGCAGAGAACACGAGCGGAAAATGCGGCTCGGGAATATTTCCGCAGCTGCCCGGGCCGTGCTGTGAGCAGCCTTGTTCACCACGGCAGCCCAGCCCGGAGGCCCGGCAGGCTCAGGAGTTGCTGCTGGCTCCCCGCTCTGTGCCTGACAAAAAAAGACAAGCTGCTGCCTGCTGAAGCAGCACATTCCCGGCCGGGCCACGTGGGCAGCACCAGTATTTACTCTCCTTTCAGTTCTTCCCAAGGGTCAGGCAGGGAGCTGCCAGCCTGGAAGTTTGCCTGCAGCTTCCCCGCACCAACACCGTGCCCAGGAGCTCGCTCCATTGTGGGATTGTCCCCCCTTCCAGCAGCACAGGCCTTTGCAGAGCTGCTGGGTGCCTGATCCCTTTCCTTTCCTTTCCTTTCCTTTCCTTTCCTTTCCTTTCCTTTCCTTTCCTTTCCTTTCCTTTCCTTTCCTTTCCTTTCCTTTCCTTTCCTTTCCTTTCCTTTCCTTTCCTTTCCTTTCCTTTCCTTTCCTTTCCTTTCCTTCCCTTCCCTTCCCTTCCCTTCCCTTCCCTTCCCTTCCCTTCCCTTCCCTTCCCTTCCCTTCCCTTCCCTTCCCTTCCCTTCCCTTCCCTTCCCTTCCCTTCCCTTCCCTTCCCTTCCCTTCCCTTCCCTTCCCTTCCCTTCCCTTCCCTTCCCTTCCCTTCCCTTCCCTTCCCTTCCCTTCCCTTCCCTTCCCTTCCCTTCCCTTCCCTTCCCTTCCCTTCCCTTCCCTTCCCTTCCCTTCCCTTCCCCTGGCTGTTGTGTCTCCCCTCGAGGCCCTGGGTGCAGGAGGCTGAGCTGGGTGCTCAGTTCCAGCTTGCTGCGCCTTGTGGTGAGACCACACCAGGCGAGCTCGGGTCAGATCCATGACAACGGAGCTGTTTCGCAACGGGGAGCAGCCTCTTGGCTCTGCCTCTGCACAGTGGAGTGTGCTGGGTGTCCTCACCCACTGCGGGCTCCCCAGGGTCTGCCAGGTGCTCTGGACCAGCCTGGAGGAAGCTCCTGCTCGGGCTGGTGCTGCTTTGGAAGGGGATGGAGCCTGGCACCGCTCATCCCTCAGCAAACCTCCTGCTGGCAGCTCCTCAGCCAGGCCTGCGTGCTCCTGCCCCGGCATGCACAGGGGAGGGGGTGCCTGCAGCCAGAACCTCAAGATTTTCTGGAAGTGGCAGTGAAACACCACCTGACACGGGGCTGCAGATCCCCCAGGAATGGGGGGATGCTGGTCCCGTGCCACGGGCTGGCTGTGCCCTGTAGCAGCTTGCACAGAGGCTGTGGGCTCACGGGGAGGGGGAGGCACAGGGCCGGTTTCCATGTTAAACGAGCAATCAAGGGCAGGAATTTGCTGACACGGCGTTCTGTCTGAATCGCTGGATTAATCACAGCTCACCACGACGAGCAGAGCGAGCTCCCTGGCCCCGCTCCCCTGCCAGCCCTACGCAGCCCCTGTGCTGGGCAGGGACCCAGCCCTGAGCTCCAGGAGCCCTGGTAACCCCTGTGCTGCCTGCCCGGGGGGGTACAGGTCCCCAGGGGGGTGGGCTCTGTCTCCAGGCCTCAGCACAGAGCAGCAGATATCTCCCTGTGCACACCCAGTCAGGGCTGGAGCTCAACAAGTGCTGGCTCCTGGGCAGGTTGCTTGCAGGCTGCGTGCTGTGTTTGCCTGGGCCACAGCCTCACAGCAGGGGCCACGGCTTTCCTTGCTCCTGTTGGGAGTTGCCTGGGTTGTGCCCTGACCCAGCTCTGCTGCTGAGGGCTGAGCTGGTGCTGAGCCCTTCTCTCCCTCCCTCTCCCCCCAGGGTCTCCTCTCCCGGACTTGCAGGAGCAGTTCAGCCCTCCCGAGATTGCTCCGCCGCTCCTGGTGAAGCTGGTGGAAGCTATTGAGAAGAAAGGTAAGGGGGTGATGCTGATACACCCCAAAACCCCACAATGAAACCTGAGCTCTGTGGGACACACAGGACACAGCTGCTCTCATCTTCCTCCCTGGGCTGAGCTGCTGAGGCCCATGAGGGTGTTTGGGTTGAACACCTACACGCACTGGGTGGGTGCTGGGGTTTGGGAAGTGTTTCCCAGATCCCAGCCTGGATCTGTGACATGGTGGAGAAATGGGGCCACTGAACCGGGTGTCCTGGGGGCCAAGGGGGCTGCAGCAGGGGGTTGGCTTGGACACCATCCAGGCCTGGCCATGCCACAACCACGGCCCAGCTGGCACCGAAACAGTGCCTGAGCTGGAGCTGACAGCAGTGTCCCCCCTTCCGCAGGGTTGGACAGCGAGATGTTGTACAGGACATCTGGCTCCGAACTGAGGCAGGCGCTGAGAACCGGTAAGAACCAGCTCGGCGCGGTGGAGGCGAATCGGCTCAGATGGAGGAGATTAGTGGATGTGACAGTGCCAGCAGTAATGCAATCCAGGCCAGGCTCGCCTGTCCCCGGCAGTTCCTGACTCCCAGCACGCTGCCTCTGGGGCTGGGCTGGCCCCATCCCAGCACGGCCTTGTCCTGCGTGGAAGGGATGGGACAGGGGGGATCCCTGGCTCCATCTGTGGGGGGCTGGCTCAGAGACTCGCAGGCAAACAGCAGAACCCCTGTGTTTGTCCCCTGCTGTCTTTGGGGTGCTCTCCTGATGGGCTGGTGGAGGTTTCTCTGGCTCTGTCATGGCACTAATAAGCAGGGGAGGATCTTTGAGCTCAGTTTGGTGGCTGGAGCTGATGTCTGTGCTCCCAGGGAGCCCTGGGAGCTGTCTGCCTCTCGGCTGGGCTGGGGCCTCATCCGGCACCACGCTGGCGACTCCCCTCCCGCAGACGTTCCTGCAAACCCCAAGCACACAGTGCTGCCAGGCTGGGCTCTTGGGACAGGCTTTTTGTGCTTCCCAAAATCCAGGCTGAGCTCTTGGGACAGGCTTTTTGTGTTTCCCAAAATCCAGGCTGGGCTCTTGGGACAGGCTTTTTGTGCTTCCCAAAATGCTGTGTTGGAGGGAGGCGTGTGGCTGCTCAGTCTGCAGCAGAGAGCAGAACTCTCACCCAAACTATACCTGCTCAGAATTCTTGTGTTGGGGTTCAGAGCAAAGGTTGTGAGTACCCAGAATGACCTCTGCCCTCTCCCAAGGGGAACTGCTGGGGTTCCCAGAGCTAGCTTATTTATGGGGTGCACATCCTCTGTCACATGAGCTGCCTGAAGGCTGCCTGAGCTCCCTCGTGGTGCTAATGAGCTCTCATGATAGCTGGCTGCTGTGTGATGGTTTCTGGGATGGGTGTTGGCAGTTGGGTGCCCAGTGCCGTGTCCACCCTCCCATGGGAAATCTGTGCCCTGACAGATTGGACCCTGGGTGACCTGGAGCCCCTGGACGTGCACTCCCTGGGCGAGGCACTGCGAGGTTACCTGCAGGACCTGCCCTCCCCCGTGGTGCCAGTGTCAGTGCACGGAGATATCCTTCGCATCCTGCAGGGTAAGGGCCTCCCTGGCTGCCTTGGGAATGGGTGCCTGGGTGGGGTGGGATATTAAAATAAGCCTGTCCCTGTGGGGCCTGGCACACGGCCCCCAGTGCTGACAGTGCCCCTGTGCTGTGACACAGCCGGAGCGTGGAGAGTGGTGCCGGCTGTCCCAGCTCTTCCCTCGTGTCTTGTTCTGTCCCCAGAGATCCCCCAGGCAGAGAATTGCCGGAAGCAGCTGCTGCTGGCCCTGGAGTCGCCTGCGGTGCCGCTCCAGAACACGCTCACCCTGCAGTTCCTGCTCCGGCATCTGGGGAAGGTATCGCAGCAGGCCGAGAGCAACAGCCTCCACCCTCGGGCCCTGGGAGAGATCTTCGGGCCCCTGCTCCTCCGGCTGCCTGGCGCCAGGTACGTCAGGCTCCTGGTCCCAGCAGTGCTCCCAGCTCCGGCCACTGGGCCTGCCAGGACAAGGAGTCCAGTCCCTGCTGGGCTGCACGTGGGATTGAACTGCTGGCAGCGCACAGAGGTGGGGCTCAGAGCTGGGACAGAGCCCTTGCTGCCCTGACAGCCTCAGGTCTGGCAGCTGGGGTGAGCCAGCTGACCCCAGGGGATGTGGGAACAGTGCCATGTTGTACCCCACAACTGCTGTTCTTAACTTGTCTCTTCTCTCCCTGCAGCCCGGAGCTGAGCCCTGACTTCTCCGTGCTGTTTCTGGAGACACTTCTGCAGACAAAGGAGCTGGAGCCAGAGCAGTTGCCTCCAGGTACTGAGATACCCCTTCCCTGGGGCCTGAGGCACTGGCATTTGTGGGTGTGGACTCTCTGCCCCCATGATTGGGTTGCTCAGGGCGTTTTGATAGCCTGGAGGCCGGCTCAAGGTGTTCAGCTGCTGGAGATGTGCCTGGAGCAGCTCTAGGAAATGTGGTGGCCAAGGGACCTTCCTGGGCCAGTCACTCCAGGGAGTGGGACTCAGGGATTGCCAGTGAGGAGCTGGGATTTGGGCTCACCCTGTTTCATCCCTCCTCCTCTCACAGCCCTGCCTCCCAAACCGCCGAAGCCGAAGCCCAGCGCAGCCAGCCTGGCCAACGGGAACAACGCGCCCTTGCAGGACGCCGAGTGGTACTGGGGGGACATCTCCAGGTAAGGCAGCTCACACCTGGGGTGCCCTGTCCATCAGCTGAGCCTTGGGGCCACCTCCCAGGCTGTGACCATCCTGTTCCTCGCAGGGAGGAGGTGAATGAGAAGCTCCGGGACACACCAGATGGGACCTTCTTGGTGCGTGATGCCTCCAGCAAGATCCAGGGGGAGTACACACTCACACTCAGGTAGGGCCTTGGGATCCCCTGGGAGCCTCGGGGATGCAGCTTGTGGGACATGTCCCTGTGCTTCCAGGGATGCTAGAGATGGCTGGGGTGGTGCTAAGTGCCCTCTGCTCTCCCCTGCATACAGGAAGGGAGGCAATAACAAGCTGATCAAGATCTTCCATCGGGAAGGCAAGTACGGCTTCTCGGAGCCGCTGACCTTTGGCTCGGTGGTGGAGCTCATCACCCACTACAGGCACGAGTCACTCGCCCAGTACAACGCCAAGCTGGACACCAGGCTGCTCTACCCCATCTCCAAGTACCAGCAGGTGAGGCCTGTGCTGCAGGGACATGGCTGGCAAGCACAGCCTGAACCAGGGGCGTTTGTTCATCCATCCCTGTCCCTTTGGGAGATGATAATGTCCCATCCCTCTCCCTGTGTGCTGGAATGTTTTGTTGTGGGGTTTTGTGGGACCAGCTGGAGTAGATCCTGACTGAGGCTGTGCTTATGGCAGGACCAGGTGGTGAAGGAGGACAGCGTGGAAGCTGTGGGGGAGCAGCTGAAGGTTTATCACCAGCAGTACCAGGACAAGAGCTGGGAGTACGACCTGCTGTATGAGGAGTACACACGTACATCCCAGGTATGTGGGCACTGCTCTGTCACCCCCTGAGTGCTGGCAGCCACCCTGCTGTGCACAGGGGAGACCAGAGATGGGGCACCTGTTGTCTCATTTGTCAGCTCATGGACAGGCACTCCTCAGAGGACGGGCTTTGAAGAGGGGGATATTTTGCCTGCAGCAAGGACAGAGCTGCTTTGGGGAAGGTGAAACATTTCTGCAAATGTGCAGAAATGTTTCTCAGCTTTTCCCTCCCTTGTCCCCAGGAGCTGCAGATGAAGAGGACGGCAATTGAGGCCTTCAATGAGACGATCAAGATCTTTGAGGAGCAGTGTCAGACACAGGAGAAGTGCAGCAAGGAGTACATCGAGCGCTTCCGGAGGGAGGGCAACGAGAAGGAGGTGCAACGGTGAGCATGGGGGTGGTGGGGGCCTGCCCTGCCTGCACAAGGGCCCCAGGGGCTGCAAGGATCCTCCTGGCTCAGCACAGAGCCGAGGCACGTGGACTCCTTGTCTCTCCAGCAGCATGCTGTGGGCTGGAGCTGGCAGGCTGCCTCCTCTGCCTCCCCCACTCTGGCTCACAGCCTAAACCACCCCCCCTTATCTCTCCCAGGATCCTCATGAACTCGGAGAAGCTCAAGTCCCGCATCACAGAGATCCACGACAGCAAGATGAAGCTGGAGCAGGACCTGAAGAAACAAGCCTCGGAGAACCGGGAGATCGACAAGCGCATGAACAGCCTCAAGCCAGACCTGATGCAGCTGCGCAAGCTGCGGGACCAGTACCTGGTGTACGTAGTGCCCCTGCGGCGCTTCCCGGGAGCCATCCGCCTGCCTCCCGCGGGGCTCCGCGGCTCGTCGGACCGGCTCGCAGCCCGCTGTGGGCTGGAGCCGCTCCCGCAGCGCGGCCTCGGGGCTCGGCGCTCCCCGGCAGCGGCGGCTGCTGCCCTCTGGTGATGGCCGCGCCCGGGGCTCGCTGCAGCCGCGCTCAGCTCTGCTCTCCTCCCCCAGGTGGCTGACGCAGAAGGGTGCCCGGCAGAAGAAGATCAACGAGTGGCTGGGTATCAAGAACGAGACAGAGGAGTGAGTGTCCTGCTCGTGTGCTGTTGGGTTTGGGGGATGTGGGAGCACAGGCTGTTCAGCTGTTTCTGCCCATGCTGTGGGCAAATCCCAGGATGTGTTCCCTGCCTGATGGGCGATGGCAGCTAGCAGTGTGGGGAGATGTGGGGGCCACACACTCAAATTTAAGGAATCTGACCCTGCCTGTGCTTGATTACAGCCAGTACTCCATGATGGATGATGAGGAGGAGCTGCCCCACCACGAGGAGAGGACGTGGTACGTGGGGAAGATCAACCGTGTGCAGGCAGAGGAGATGCTGTGTGGGAAACGGGACGGCACCTTCCTGATCCGTGAGAGCAGCCAGAAGGGGTGCTATGCCTGCTCCGTGGTGTGAGTATCCATGTGTGGGTGGGGTGGGATGGGCTGGGATCCATGGGGTGGGATGGGATCCATGGAATGGGATGGGATGGATGGGATGGGATCCATGGGACGGGATCCATGAGACGGGATCCATGGGATGGGATCCATGGGATCCATGGGATGGGATCCATGAGATGGGATCCATGGGATGGGATCCATGGGATGGGATCCATGAGATGGGATCCATGAGATGGGATGGGATGGGATCCATGGAATGGTATGGGATCCATGAGATAAAATGGTATGGGATCCATGGGATGGGATGGGATCCATGGAATGGTGTGGGATCCCTGGGATGAGATGGTATGGGATCCATGGTATGGGATTGGGATGGGATGGGATGGGATCCATGGGGTGGGATGGGATGGGATCCATGGAATGGTATGGGATCCATGGGATTAGATGGGATGGGATCCAGGGGATGAGATGGGATCCATGGGATGGGATGGGATGGGATGGGATGGGATGGGATGGGATGGGATGGGATGGGATGGGATGGGATGGGATGGGATGGGATGGGATCCATGGGATGATATGGGATCCATGGAATGGTATGGGATCCATGGGATGAGGTGGGATGGGATGGGATCAATGGGATGGGATGGGGCTGGCCCAGGTTGTGTTCCCACATTGCTCCACCCTCCCCTTGCTGGATGCTGGAGGTGACAGCTCCCATCTGCCTTGGCTTCTCCAGCCAGGGCCAGGTGTTTACACTGCTTTGGTGGCCCTGCTTGTGCTCCCTGTCCCACTGCTGACCCAGGCTCCTGTGTCTCCCTGGCAGGGTGGATGGTGACACCAAGCACTGCGTGATCTACAAGACGGCGACGGGCTATGGGTTTGCTGAACCCTACAACCTCTACGCCTCCCTCAAGGACCTGGTCTTGCACTACAAGCACACGTCCCTGGTGCAGCACAATGACTCCCTGAATGTCACGCTGGCTCACCCGGTCCTTTCCCAGCCACCAGCCAGATGAGCAGCCCATGCACAACACAACAGCTGCCTTCAGCTTCTCCCCAGGGCGCTGCTTTCTGGCTCTGGACTCTTGCACCCTGTATAGTTGAGTCTCTGTGCTCCTGCTCCTTCAGAGCCTCTGAGATGTCTGTGACCGTTTCTGATGTCCCTCTTGGTCAGTAGCTGAAACCCGTGTTGGCTGATGGGACAGAAAGGCTGGGCTGTAGATTTGCAGTGACCTCCAGCCTCTAGGAGGTGGGATCCAGTTGTGATTGAATTGCTGGGGGTGAGCACAGCCCCCTCCCCTTCCCTGACAAGCAGGTCAGATCCCCTTCTTGCTGGCAGGTCACCCCGCTGCGCATCACTGTAGAGCTTTGGTTCTTGATTCCTCGGTGCTGGGACCGAGGGGTTCCCTGCCTGGACACCCGAGGAGGCAGAGGAGGAGGAGGAGGCTCCACTGAGTGTGTGCATCCTTCACTCTCACTTCTCTGAGTGGCCTCGCAGGCTGTGATGGTGTCTGGTACGAGGGGTGCTGCTCTTGCATGCAGAGACACATTTAGGAAGGAGAAACCTCATCCTCAGTGGGGCTCCCTGGCTGAGATCTTCGCTCCGTGCTGTGCCCCACCTGGCCACCATTCCCTCTTGTCATAACCACCTCTGGAGTGTTGCTGCCTGGGCTGGGAGGATCTGCTTAGCCACAAATCTCCCACCTTAGCTGTGCCAACGAAGCTGTGAAACCCGTGTTGGTACCCGTGTTTTCCTGGCAGGATCTGTGGCACGCACAGCTCGTTGTTTCCGGCCGGTCTCGGTGACTCTGCACACGTAACCCATTGAAGCTGACTGTAGCTCTGTAAATATGGTTCTTTTTGTGACCAGCTGCTCCCCTGGTGCTGGTGTTTTCTGAGCCCCCAGTGCCACCCCCAGTGTGGGCAGCAGCTGCCAGGCTGGCACAGCCCCGGGCCCTGCAGCTGAAGCAGGAGAGGGCTGCAGTCCAACGCACACTACAAGCCCTACCTGCAATGAAGGACCTCTCTGCTGCAGGAGGACACATCTGTGGGGCCCAGGGCATGCTGAAATGTATCTGCATGATGGTGAACTATGTATGCAAAGCACTTAAATCATGGGTACTGTATGGGGCCGGGGCAGGGCTGCCCAGCACAGCTGGCTGCTGCAGGCAGGGCGCTGTGTCCGAGCTCAGAGGGCCCCAGGGCAGCCCAGGTGGGTCTGGAAGAGCTTTAAAAGCTGAGCTGAGAGTTGAAGCCATGATGGCATTTGCTTTCCTGGGTTATCTCAGCTGGCTGGCTGGAGGAGAGCATTCTTGATCCTCTTGATTTCCCAGAGTGGCTCCTTCCCTCTCTGGGGCTCCTCCTTGGGACAGGCAGGTGGATGCTGTGGAGTTTGGCACTTCTGTTTCCCTTTGCAGCTTGGGTTCTGCTGGATCCATGGGGTGCTCTGCTCATGCTGTGCCTGCATCCTGTCCTTGATGTGCCACCTGCACTGTCCCTCCCTCCCTGGCCAGCTCTGCTGCTTTGCCTTGCTCTGGGCTTGTCCCCAGATCCTTCTGGAGCTGGGGCTGCTGGAGCAAACATCCCATTCCTGTTGCTTGTGGCAGCTCTCCTCTGCCCAACTGTACAGCCCCATTCTGTGTTCTGCATGTTCTCTCCAGGCCCTGGGCCCTGGTTTTGGGTCTGGTTTGTCAGTGTTTGGTGCTCAGGTGCAGGCAGTGGGTCAGGAAAGCTGTGCTTGGCTTCGGGGATCACTTGGGAAAAGCTGCCAGGGATGAGTAAGGGAATAATTTGGACTTGGGCACGTGAGAGATGCGGGCACGTGGGCCTGGGGCAGGGAGGCTCAGTCCTCACAGCTCTATCCAGAGTTCTCCTGGGGCCTGTGGAGTGACCAGGGGGCTGCACCAACGCTCCAAAGCTTTGACAGTGTTCCACACCTTTTCAGCCTGGGGCTCTGCTGGTCCTGTGCTTGTCCCTGCACTTCCAGCACATCCCCAGATCCCAGGACAGGCTGCAGGCAGATGAGATCCTCAGCCCCTCATCCCATGGGCTCCACGTTCCACCACCACCCCTAAACGTGAGCTTGGGGCCACTCCTGCCTGGGGGATTGCTCCCTGCTCATGGCAGGACCTGCTGAGCATCTGGAACAGAGTCTCAGCTTGAAGCTGTCACCCGTCAACACTCGCTTGGTGCTCACCTGGCTTTGCTGCCCAGGGAAATTCCAGCTTCACTTTATCCTTTATGTGTTTTTCTCCTTTTGGCTGAATTTCTGTTGTTCTCCCCCTGCTGTCCCTTCCTGCTGTCCAGCCACAGCCCAACGGGGGTCACAGTCACCCCTCCTGCAGCACTGCCTTCCTTCCCTGCCTGCTGGCAGCCTGTCCTTGACAGGGCACTGCTCACAGCGTCCTGTGTACGACGAGGAGGAAGATGCCCTTCCCCAGGGCTGCCTTTCCCTGACGGTGCTTCACCCAGCTTCCCCCTGCTCTCTCTGGGCTGGGCTCCCCCAGCATTAAAAGCTCCTTGTGATTTGTCCTTTTTGCTGCTTTGGCTCGTTCTGAACCCGGCCGTGTTTTGAGGCTGTGCTTTGCTGCTTGTGACGCCCGCGTCCCCCGGCCGAGCCGCACGCCCACATCCCGTGGGTGCCACATGGCTGTCCCTGCTGCCCAGGACACAGTTTGGGGCTTGTCCCTCCGTGTCCCTGCTCTGGGGGGGCTCCCCCGTGTAACCCCCAAGGTGCCAGTGGAGGCTTTGTGCTCAGAGAGGACGTGGTGGCTGCGTGAGGTTTTAGTTTCTAGGTATATGCAATAAAGAATAACCTGCCCCCCCGAGCTGTCCGTTACCAGCAGTAGTGCTCTCTGCTCTTTCTGTTGATGTTTACTAATGTAAACCCAGTATTTGTTACTGTAAGAGGAATTTTTTTTTTTGTACGGTACTTCGAAAAAACCCACAAAAAACAACCCAAAAAAAAAAAAAAAAGGAAAGAAATAAACAAAATAAACAGAGTTAATGAAGCAGGCTGCTGGATTGCTGTGGGAGGTTGTGCGGGGGCAGGAGAGCCGTGGGGCCGTGCCCCAGTTACTGGGTTGGGTGCAGGATGTGACCCATCGCGCCAGGATTGTGCACACCGGCTGTGTAGGGCTGAGAAGGGGCCGGAAACAGCGGCTACAAACGGGGGAACCGCGAGGTTCCCGTGATCGAACTCGGGATATCTCGGGCTGCATCCCCTTCCCGCACCGGAGCGGCTCCGTCCCGCACCCACCGCGGCTGTACCGACCCCCAGCCCCGTTTGCTGCTCGGGGAGCTCCACGCGTGGCTGCTCGGGCCGGGTTTCACTGCCAGAACCCGCGGGGCACCGAGTCCCAGTTCCCTCGGGGGCAGCGGGGCCCGATCCCCGTACTCGGGGGCAGCGGGAGCGGCGGAGCCCACGTGGGGCGGCAGCGTCACGGGAGGCGGCGGCCGGGGCGGCAGGAAGGGCAGGCAGGGCCGGAGGGCGGGCGCTGCCCGGCTTTAAAAGTCCCCGCTGGGACGGGCTCATTTCCGCGTCACCCCGGCGTCCCGATGGCCCCCGCGGTGGCGCTGCCTGTGCTGCTGGCCCTGGTGGCCCTGGTGGCCCTGGTGGCGCCGGGGCTCGGCGCGGCCCCCGGCTGTGATCACCCTGCCCACCGCTGGTGCAGATCTCGGGACGCCGCTGTCGCCTGCCAGGTCAGAGCTGCTGCTGCCGGGGCTGGGGACAAGGGCAGGGTCACCGGGACGCGGGGACAGGGCTGGGGCAGCGATGCCGGGGGCTAATGCCAGCTGCGAGTGTCGCTCAGGCTGTCACATCCACGGGGATGCTCAGAGCCACACGGGCACCACGGCATTCCCCAGATCCCCGGCGAACGGCTGTGGTCCAGCAGAACCCTGCCTGCATCCCCTCCCCAGCTGCCCCTGGCACTTCAGCTTTTTAAGCCTAAAACTGCTTTTTTTGGCTTATTCTGCCCCAAACAGCCGGGTGCTGACAGCGCCCTGTGAGCCCCACGGGGCTGCAGCTTCCCCCTGTCACTGGGTGCTGGGCCATCCCCCCACCCAGGCACATCCTGCTCTAAATTTGTTTTCCCCTGAAATGTTTTGGGGAAGTTCTGGTGGAAAGCCCCAAAAACTCCCGGCCACTCTCACTTCCCTCCAGCCCTGCGCGCCCTCATCTGCCCCTTCTTCCCTGCATCCCGGAGCTTCACCCCATCCCTACAGACACTAGAACGGGGGTGCAGCACCCGTACCCCCCCGTGCACCCCGAAACCCTCTGTGTGCAGGTGGAGAGCAGCTGCCCGAGCCTCCCGCGCCCCGCGGCCGCGCCCGTGGAGCTGAGCCTGTACTACGAGAGCCTGTGCCCGGCCTGCCGCGAGTTCCTGGTGCTGAAACTCTTCCCCACCTGGCTGCTGCTGCCCGAGGAGATGCTGAACATCACCCTGGTGCCCTATGGCAATGCCCAGGTAGGAGCCTGTGACCATGTTCACAGGGCTTTTCAGATGAGGGAAGAGGTGAGGATGCTGACTCCATACTTCAGAAGGCTTGATTTACTACTTTGCGATATATATGTTACATTAAAACTATACTAAAAGAATAGAAGAAAAGTTCTCATCAGAAGGCTAGTTAAGAATAGAAAAGAAAGAATAACAAAGGTTTGTGGCTCGGACCGAGAGAGAGCCAGCTCTGCCATGATTGGCCGTTAATTCCAAACATCTACAAGAGACTAATCATGGATCTACATGCTGCATCCCACAGCAGCAGATAATAATTGTTTACATTTTGTTTCTGAGGCTTCTCAGAAGGAAAAAACCCTAAGGGAAGGATTTTTAATGAAAAGATGTCTGTGACAGGAGCCGGCGCTCTCCCTGGTGGTGCTGGCCCTGCTCATCCCTCTTGGTCCCACAGGAGAGGAACGTCAGCGGCAAGTTGGATTTCCAGTGCCAGCACGGCCCCGAGGAATGCCTGGGCAACATGATGGAGGTGACAGTGCCCGTTCCCACAGGGCTGGCATGGAGGGGTCCAGTGTCCCCTCATCGCCCGCCCTGTTCCCCCAGGCCTGTCTGATGCACGAGGCCAAGAACTTCAGCACCTACTTCCCCGTCATCTTCTGCCTGGAGTCGGGCAGCTCTGTCACCAAGAACCTGGAGGCTGTATGTCCCCTCCCCGCCCCTCACTGCCCCTCATGGGGGATGTCCCTGTCCCCCTGAGTGTCCCCTGTGCCCGCAGTGCCTGCAGATCTATGCCCCTGAGGTGGACAGCGGCCGCATCAGCGCCTGCGTGCAGGGGGACACAGGGGTGGCCCTGATGCACCACAACGCCCAGCTGACCGAGGCACTGGACCCTCCACACCAGTACGTGCCCTGGATCACCATCAATGGGGTAAGGCAGGGGGGCACGGGCTGCCAGGGACACCCTGGGGCTGTAAGCATGGCTGTTCACCCCTCTGAATACAACACTAAAATCTGACCAGACCGACAAGGAGCCCCCAATATTCACCATCCCCTCATCCACCAATAACCCCAACACACCCCCCATGACCAGCCCCACCATCACAACCAGCCCTATCCCAGTTCCCCATTCCCAACCAGCAGGTTTAGGATGGAATTTTTTCCCTGAGCACTTGTGACAAGCAATTCTCTCTGGAATTTCCCAGACCTGCTTGCCACAGCAAGAAGCCATTCCCACCTGGGATCTGGGGTGTGAAATTCACCACAAGGACAAGGAATTCCTGATCCCGAGAATTTTTCTCCCTACCTGTAGAACAACTCCTCAGTGCCAGGGCCCTGGCTGGTTGATGGGCACCAGAACCTAAACCTGCCATAACCAACAACACCCCAACTACCCCAAGCCTCTGGATAAAGATCCGCTGCCAGTGACACTGAATACACAAACACTACCAACATCCCCCCTAAATAAACCATAACAAGCACCAAAGAGATAAAAGAGACCCCCAAACTTACCAGTCAACCTCACCCTGCAACCCCTGCTACAACCAGCCCCAGCACCCCGTAGTAAGGCCACAGCCCTAAAAACAAAACAAATTCTGTCATAAATTCCTTCTCGGCCTCTCTCCAAGATTTGTGGCCTGAAAAGCCATTGTTACAGCCCCAGCCCCATAAATCTGGGACCCAGCTTTATGGCCTGAAAAGGCCCCTGACCAGCCCTTGTCCCCCCACAGAAACACACGGACGAGCTGCAGGCACAGGCCGAGGCCTCGCTGCTGGCGCTGGTTTGTCACCTCTACCAGGTGGGACAGGGCTCTGTGGGGACAGCAGGGCTTGGGGACACGTCCCTGTCCCTGCTGGGGCTCTCATGGCTGCTCTCTGGCAGGGGGAGAAGCCTGAGGCCTGCGGGGGCACCAAGGCCCCGAGGATCCCGCCTGGCTGCAGACGCTGAGGGAGCGCTGAGGGAGAGGCCAATAAAAAGGATTTTTTATGGAAAAGCAGCAGGATCTGGAGTGCTGTGCTGGGGGAGCAGGGAGGGGGTGTTGTGCCCTGGCACAGTGGGAAGGGAAAGGGGCTGGGCACTGGGATTGCCCTCCAGACCTGGGAATTACCCGCTCCAGAGGGTCACAGAGGAACCCCTTGAAGATTCCCATGGAACTCTGCTGAGCAGCAGAACATTTCCTCTCTCCAAGTCTTGGGGAGCAGTTCCTGTGTCCATCTCTCTCCTCACACTGACAGCATTAAACACAACAATGATTTCAGGAGCACTGGGGCCAAGACCATCCCAGTTCCCACCAGTCCCTCCCCATTCCCAACCAGCAGGTTTAGGATGGAATCTTTTCCCTGACAAACAAATCTCTCTGGAATTTCCCAGACCTGCTTGCCCCAGCAAGAAGCCATTCCCAGCTGGTGTCTGGGGCATGAAATTCACCACAAGGACAAGGAATTGTTAATCCAGAGAATTCTCTTCTCTACCTGTAGAACAACTCTTCAGTGCCAGGGCCCTGCCTGGGTGAGAACCAGAACCCAAACCTGCTTTGTTTTCCATCCTCCTCATCCTCAGCCAGAGGCTCCTGACTGCAGGGGCTGCTCAAAGCTCTTCTCACATGAGGTGAGACTCATCCCAGCTCTGGGCACAGCCCAAGAGCACTTGCACACCCTGACAGCCACCTGTACCTCCCTAAACCCTTTCCCAGAGGAGCTGGGGAGGCTGTGGGAGCAGGAGGGACACAAGAAACCCCCAGATTCCATCCTGAGGGATACCAGAGAGCCTTGAGCAGCCAAGAGCAAGGAAAAACCATGGCCCTGCCACCACAGCATCACTCTTGTCTCAACCTGGGCACCCCTCAGTGTCCCCACCAGCCCAAGGACAGCAAGGGAGGGAGCTGTAGGCAGGGACCCTCCTTCCATTGTCTGGCTGCAGCTCAGGCAGCAGCAAGGCCTGGAAAGATAAGGGGGAAAAAACCAAAAAAAACCCCAAAACAAAAACCCCCAAAACCCAACAAAAAACCCCAAAAAACCAACAAACCCCCCCCCCCCCCAAAAAAAAAAATCACACCATCAACCAGAGAGTGCCTGGAAACTTCATCTCTCTTTATTGTCCATTTCTCATCCAAAACCTGGACCCCAAACCCAGCTCTGGGCCCTGAGCAAGCACAGTCTCACTGGCATGAGCACAGCACAGCTCCTGCTGCTGCTCTGCCTCGAGCATCGCCCGTGCCCCAAAACTTCTGTGCCCTGGCTCAGCTGCTCTGCCACTGCCCACAGCTCGCAGGACCATAGGAAAGCCTTCCTCTCGAGAGAGAAGAAGGGGAAAAAAAGAGACAGTGAGAACCCCCAGCCCTGGATTGAAGGATTCTCAGCGCCGCAGGACGAGCTCTTCTCTCCTGAAGCTCTTGGGGCTGTGGGGCAAGGGCAGGACCCCGTCCCACAGGCTGAGGGGCTCAGACACCCCCTGAGCATCACTGAGGGAACTTTTGGGACAGAGCCCGCTGCCCCAGGGTGTCCAGGACCCTGCTGCACCCCCAGGGCAGCTCTCAGTGCCCACCCCGAGCTCAGGGAGGAACGAGCAGGGGAAGCTTCTGGAATGTCCCGTTGTGAAATCACCGCCAGGCCAGGTCGGTGCCAGCAGCTCCTGGTGCAGGAGGAAGGACAGCGACCCTGCAGCATCACCGCAGGGCAGGGACCCCTCCCTGGGGCTGCGGGGGATGCTCAGAGCCGGTGCTGGTGGCACCTTCCAAGCCGCTTTCTCCTCGCTGGATTTCTTCTTGCCTCCCTTGCCGCTCAGCCGCACCACCCTGATGCCGCTGCGCCAGTCGCACTGCCCGATGCTGTCGGCGGCGCTGCGGGCGCTCTCCAGGCTCTCGTACTCCACCAGGGCACAGCAGCGGCTCAGCAGCTCCGGGAACCTCGCCGAGTACCTGTGTTAGCGTGCAGAAACACATAATCACCGAGGGATTATATGCGGTGCTTTTTGTTAAGAGCTCTGGGTGCCAAGGGTATATTCAACCCAAATCTGACTCTGACCATACATCTGAAATGATCATGTTTTTATACTCTATCGTTATATAACTTCCATGTTAATTATTTAACTTATATTGTTCTATAATATACATGGATTTAGCCCCCCTCTGACTTTCCAACATAGCTTCTCATTATTCTTCTTATGGTTATATAAGAATTATATTTAATTACTAAACAATCCTCACATCGAACAATTATACAATTCATCATACTGCTTGCCCAGGTGCAGTTGATCTGGGAAAACACAAAGCTTAACATTTTAGACTCCATCTTTAACTTTTTCCAGGGCCCCACTCTCACCTGCGCACGTCCGAGGGCAGTTTGCGGCCCGGCCGCAGCAGGCGGATGGAGGCGATGGCTCCGAAGGGGCTGAAAATCCTGGTGATGGTGTCCAGGAAGGTCTTCTGCAGGGGCAGGTCCTGCTCCCGCGGCTGCAGCTCCCAGACCAGCAGCAGCTTGCTCGGGGGGATGCTCAGCAGGTGCTCGGGGATGGGGAGGCGCCGCCGCACTTTGGTGCCCTCCTTGTTCACCTCCAGCAGCGCCGAGAACTTGAGGGCGTAGAGGGTGAGGCGCCAGTCCCGGGTCAGGTATTTCACCTGGGCACACAGGGGGTGGAATGCCCATCACTCTGCGTCTCCTACAGGGGTAGGGAGCACCCTAAACCCCCCTCCAGCAGGCTGGGACCCCATACAATATCCCCCAGGGCACCCTAAACCCCCCTACAGGCAGGCTGGGACCCATACAATATCCCCCAGAGCACCCTAAACCCCCCTCCAGCAGGCTGGGACCCCATACAATATCCCCCAGAGCACCCTAAACCCCCTCCAGGCAGGCTGGAACCACATACAATATCCCCCAGAGCACCCTAAACCCCCTCCAGGCAGGCTGGAACCACATACAATATCCCCAGGGCACCCTAAACCCCCTCCAGGCAGGCTGGGACCCCATACAATATCCTAAATGCCCCTCCAGGCAGGCTGGAACCCCATACAATGTCCCCCAGAGCACCCTAAACCCCCTCCAGGCAGGCTGGAACCACATACAATATCCCCAGAGCACCCTAAACCCCCTCCAGGCAGGCTGGGACCCCATACAATATCCCCCAGAGCACCCTAAACCCCCCTACAGGCAGGCTGGGACCCCATACAATATCCCCCAGAGCACCCTAAACCCCCTCCAGGCAGGCTGGAACCCCATACAATATCCCCAGGGCACCCTAAACCCCCTCCAGGCAGGCTGGGACCCCATACAATATCCTAAATGCCCCTCCAGGCAGGCTGGAACCCCATACAATGTCCCCCAGAGCACCCTAAACCCCCTCCAGGCAGGCTGGGACCCCATACAATATCCCCCAGAGCACCCTAAACCCCCCTACAGGCAGGCTGGGACCCCATACAATGTCCCCCAGAGCACCCTAAACCCCCCTCCAGCAGGCTGGGACCCCATACAATATCCCCCAGAGCACCCTAAACCCCCCTCCAGGCAGGCTGGGACCCCAATGTCACAATGTCCCCCTTCTGCTGACAGCCCCAGTGTCCCCCAGGCTCTGGCAAGGAGCCACAATTTCCCCCTAAGCCACACCACCAGCATTTCCCTGGGTGGTTTTTGTTAAGGGGTGATCACTTCCATGGGTAGAAGAGGTGAATCCAGCCCTGGGGATGATTTCAGGAGCTTTCCCTGCTCCCCTGGGCACTGAGCCCCCCACACACCCCACAGGAGGCACCCCCAGGACCCACCTTCTTGAAGGATGTCAGCAGTTTGATGCTGACAAAGCCCATCTTGTTCTTCTGCACGTGTTTGAGCAGGAAGGCGTCCCTGGCCAGGTTCTCATCGGACAGGTAGAACTCCACCTGCGCCACGATCCTGCGCAGCAGCTGCGGGTCGGGGCCGGGGCAGGAGCGCTCCAGCAGCGCCACCCCCGGCTCGCAGCGGCTCCTGGCACAGAAATGGGGACACAGGGCTCGGCTGCTGCCCAGGCCACCGTGCTGGGACAGCAGAGACACCCGGGGACAGCCCCAGCCTGGCCCTGGGTATGGGGAACTGCCCAAGCCCATGCCCTGGGTACGGGGAATAACTCCAGCTCATACCCGCCAGCCTTCTCCTGGGTATGGGGAATTACTCCAGCCTTGCCCTGGGCACAGGGAACAGCCCCAGCCTGTGCCCACCAGCCTTTTCCAGGGTCCAGGGAGCCCACCAGCCTTGCCCTGGGTACAAGGAATAACTCCAGCCTGTGCCCACCAGCCTGGGAACAGCCCCAGCCTTGCCCTGGGTACAGGGAACAGCCCCAGCCCTTGCCCACCTCCCTTGCCCTGGGCACAGGGAATGACTCCAGCCTGTGCCCACCAGCCTTCCCCAAGGTCCTGGGAGACCACCAGCCTTGTCCTTGGGTACAAGGATTGACCCCAGTTTTGCCCTGGGTATGAGGAACAGCCCAAGCCTTGCCCTGGGTATAGAGAACTGTCCCAGCCCTTGCCCACCAGCCTTGCCCTGGGCACAGGGAATGACTCCAGCCTTGTCTTGGGTATGGGGAACAGCCCCAGCCTTGCCCTGGGCATCAGGAATGACTCCAACCTGTGCCCACCAGCCTTGTCCTGGGTACAATGAACAGCCCCAGCCTTGTCCTGGGTACAGGGAATAACTCCAGCCTGTACCCACCAGCCTTGCCCAGGGTACAGGGAATAACTCCAGCCCATGCCCACAGTACAGGGAACAGCCCAAGCCTTGCTCTGGGCACTTGGAACAGCCCCAACCTGTGCCCTGGGTACAGGGAATAACTCCAGCCTTGCCCTGGGTACAGGGAATAACTCCAGCCCGTACCCACCAGCCTTGCCCAGGGTACAGCGAATGACCCCAGCCTTGCCCTGGGCACAGGGAATGACCCCAGCCCGTGCCCACCAATCTTGTCTTAGCCAAAAGGAACAGCCCCAGCCCAGCGTCAGGAGCCTCCCAGGCTGTACCAAACACACCCCAGCCGTGTCCCCTGTCCCCATCCAGGCCCGGCCCAGCCCTGCCCGTACCTGGTGCCACTCTCCACGGGCTCCTCGTGGCCGAGCAGGGCGAGGGAGCAGCTCCAGGGGGCACAGAGAGGCCGAGCCAGGGGGGAACTCCTTGGTGCAGGCACCGGGGGGCTGCAGCTGGGCTGGGAATCGAGCCCCAGGGCTGCTCCAGGGCCACGGGAGGACATTGTCCCTTCACCTGGGATGGGACACAGAGGGACAATGCTGGGACAGCCCTGCCAGCCCAGCCATGGGGTGGGTGATGGTTGTGTGTCCTTACCTGCTTGCTAGCAATGGGAGGAAATTCTAAGCTCTAGCAGAACATCCCAAACACCCCGAGGCAGCAACTCCCAAATACCTCAAAAGCTCCCAAAAAAAAGGCAAAAAAAAAAAAAAAAAAAAAAAGAGAGAAAAAAAAAAAAAGAAAAATAAAGGGGAAAAAAAAAGGGAAGAGAGAGAGAAAGCCCCTGGGGTGAGGAGGGTGTGGGTTTATAAACACAGCCTGGAGGAGCTGCAGGGGTGGCTGTGGACCTGCCCCCACACTGCTGCTCCAGGTGAAACCTGTTTGTGGTTAAAGGGCCCCAGCTGAGCCCTGGGATCAGCCAGGCTCCTCCTGCCTCAGCTGCAGGGCCAGGCAGGGCTGGGCCAGCAGAACCTGTCCCCTCTGCTAGCCAGGGGGGCAGAGAACTGCAGCACGAGGCCTCTGTCCGTGCCTCAGTTTCCCTGCCTTGTGCAGGGACAGCCACAGGGAGGGGAGGGAAGCCTCTGTCCAAGGCTCCCAATCAATCCTTTGGGCTGCCAATCAATCCTTTGGGCTCCCAGTCAATCCTTTGGGCTCCCAGTCAATCCCTTGGGCTCCCAATCAATCCTTTGGGCCCCCAGTCAATCCTTTGGGCCCCTAGTCAATCCTTTGGGCCCCTAATCAATCCTTTGGGCCCCCAGTCAATCCTTTGGGCTCCCAATCAATCCTTTGGGCCTCCAGTCAATCCTTTGGGCCCCCAGTCAATCCTTTGGGCTCCCAGTCAATCCCTTGGGCTCCCAATCAATCCTTTGGGCCCCCTATCAATCCTTTGGGCTCCCAATCAATCCTTTGGGCCCCCAGTCATTCCTTTGGGCTCCCAGTCAATCCTTTGGGCTCCCAGTCAATCCTTTGGGCTCCCAGTCAATCCTTTGGGCTCCCAATCAATCCTTTGGGCTCCCAGTGCTGCCAGGGCAGCAGGGAAAGGCAGAAACATCCTGCAGGATGAAACCTCCTGCAGAAACCTCCCCAGGCCAGTGAGGGATGGAGCCCAGGGCAGGGGAAGGGTCTGGAATGAAACATCCCCATGGCCTGAGCCCTGTGCTGGGCAGCAGGGGAAGGTGAGGGTGGTGACACAGGGCAGGGGGCAGTGCCAGGGCAGGGGGCAATGCCAGGGCAGGGGTTTCTGTGGAGCTCAGTGCAAACTGGAAATTCTGATGCTGGGAGCCCCCCTGAGCCTCTCCTGGTGTCCATCAGGGCCTTGGCTGCTGTTCCTGTGCCCTGTGGCCACATGGACAGGCCAAGGGCTGCACTGGGAAGGGAAGGTGCTGTTGCAGAGGAAATGATGGGAGAAGTTGCAGGCAAACAACAGGAGGTGGCTCTGGTTCCTGTTTTCAAATCCCTATTTTTGTGTTGGTTCGTTTTGAGAACTTCTCTCATTTCCCTTCTCAAGTCCCTGTCCCAGAGGCTTCCTACACTTGGGGCTGTTCTGTGGCACTGTGGGGACAATCCAGGCCATGACCCTGAAGCCATCCCAGCCAGGGGACAATGCCCAGGGGGACAAACAGGGGGTGAATCCAGGGCTCATCCCAGCAGCCACACAGGCTGGGGCTCTCCAGGGTGTCCTGGTGGTCCCCAAAGCAGCAGCACCCCCAGGCTGGTGGCCCTGCAGTGTCCCCTGGGCTCTGCCACCCTGCCCAGCTCCAGGGTTGCCCCTCTGGGATGAGCCACAGGGCCTGGCAACGTCCAGCTGCTTCTGGAACGTTCTACCCCTCTGATTTGGTGGCATCTGCCCTTCTCCTGCCCCCTCCTGGTGCTCTCTGCTGCTTGGGGAGAGGTGGAACACAAAATCCTGGGATGCTGGAGCAGAAATCCCTGCAGGATTTGCCCATCTGGGAGGGATGGGGGGTGGAGGTGCTGACAGGAGGATTTTGAGTTGTGTTTGCTTTGTGGTTAAAGGCAGATTTTCCTCAGGGTCAGGAGGTGCTGCCCAGCTCCCCTGGGGGAAATAATCTGAGATTGCCAAAGGAAGAGGCTCTGTCTGGTGCAGAACAAATCCCAAACACCCCAAGATTGGGCTCATCTGAGGCTGAACCTTCCCAAGGGATCAGAGCAGGAATGACCCAGCCCTTGTCACATCCTCACTGCCCCCATCCTCTCAATTAGTCTGGAAGCTTAATTAGAAAATCCTCCTGTGGCCCTGTGCTCAGTCTGATCCTGTCCTCCCCTTGTCACAGACATCCTTTATGGAAAATCCTTTTCTTGGGATTTTTCCTGCTGAGAAGCTGAGAGGCCTCAGGAACAAAATGTAAACATTGATTATCTGCTGCTGTGAAATGCAACAGGTGCATCTGTGATTGGATGTGGTTGTTTCTAATTAATGGCCAATCACAGTCCAGCTGTTATTCACAAGCCTTTGTTATCATTCTTTCTTTTTCTATTCTTATCTAGCTTTCTGATGAAATCCTTTCTTCTATTCTTTTAGTACAGTTTTAATATAATATATATCATAAAATAATAAATCAAGCCTTCTGAAACATGGAGTCAGATCCTCATCTCTTCCCTCATCCTGTCAACACTGTCACATCCCCTCTGGGTTATCTGACACAGCAGCTGCTGCCCCAGGGAGAATTTGCCTCTTGCAGCCCCCAGACCCTGCCCTGAGCTGCTTCAATCCCCCTGGGCAGCTCCTGAATCCCCCAGGCTGCTGCAGTGTGACCGAGCTCACACAGGTGTGAGGATGAGGGAAGAGATGAGGATGTGACTCCATGTTTCAGAAGGCTTGATTTATTATTATATGATAGATATTACATTAAAACTATACTAAAAGAATAGAAGAAAATGTTTAATCAGAAGGCTAGATAAGAATAGAATAGCAAAGAATGATAGCAAAGGTTTGTGGCTCGGGCTCTGTGTCTGAGCCAGCTGGGCTGTGATTGGCCATTAATTAGAAACAACCAACATAAGTCAATCACAGATGCACCTGTTGCATTCCACAGCAGCAGATAATCATTGTTTACATTTGTTCCTGAGGCCTCCCAGCTTCTCAGCAGGAAAAATCCTAAGGAAAGGATTTTCCATAAAAGATGTCTGTGACACTGCAGCATCTCCTGGCACCTCTCAGGGACCTCAGAAGAAATGGGACCACGACACTCCTTGTGCAGGCCTGAGTGCTGGACACACATTTATTGCTGTTCAGCTTTAGTGGGGATTCTGTGGAGGGGTTTGGGTGCTGCTGCAGAGCTCCAGAGCATCTCCTCTGCCTGCTGGCCTCCCTCAGAGGCAGAGCTGAACTCCTGTGGCCCTCAGAGGCAGCAGGGCAGCTCAGATTGGGTTGCTCAGTTGTTGTTTTAGACTCTCTTATCTCATCAGCAGGATCCCAAGTGTGGACTCTGACCCAGGGGGGTTTTCATGGTTCTGTACAGTTAAATCTGCCTCTCTCACTTCTCTCCTGCCACTTCCATGTGAGACATTTACAGACAAACTCCACCCTGGCACGACAGCATGGCACAGAGGGAGGATGTGCCACTGCACACACTCTCATTTCAATGTATTGTTTCAATGTTTGAAAGTGGCACAGCTGCCTTAGTGCCTCTGGGAATGAGAAATCAGAGATTTGGGTAGAAGATTCTCTGCTGGGCAATGCACACGAGACCCCTGGAAAAGCTCACACCAAACACTGCAGCACCAGAAACCATAATAACAATAATAATAATAATAAAAGCTATTTATGACACGGCCTTTATTCACAGAGACATTTGCCCCAGGGCTTTGTTTTACAGATTCCCCACCTCCTCTGCCCTGTAGCCCACAGCACCCCAGTGCAGTCCACAGCATCCCAGGGCAATCCATGACCCCACAGGACATGGCAAAGGGGATAAATCCTACAGAGCTCCCCACAGGAAAAGGCAAAGGGATCCAGAGAGGGAAATGCTGGGGGTCTGTGCCAGCCCCTCCCCACCTGGGATGGGCTGTGCTGGGCCAGGCTGAGCCGTGCTGGCCCCCCTGGAGCAGGGCAATGGGGCCAAGGCCCCCCTAAGGCACTGCAGTCACCCCCTCACCCCTGCTCCAGAACCCCCTTCGAGCTCAGAACAGGACTTGAGGTGGGGATTTCACAAACCCCAGGATGTGGGGCCGGTTCCTGTGTGCCTGGGCACCGTGGAGGGTGGGGATGGACATGGGATTGCCATGGCACCATCATGGGATCATCACAGGACTGCCATGGATTGCCATGGGGTCACCATGGGATTGCCACAGATTGCCATGGGATCATCATGGGCTCATCACAGGACTGCCATGATGATGACTGCCATGGGGTCACCATGGGATCGCCATGGGATCACCACGGGATCATCATGGGATTGCCAGGGGATCACCATGGGATTGCCATGGGATCACCATGGGATCATCATGGGATTGCTATGGGATCACCACAGGATTGCCATGGGATTTGCATGGGATCATGGGATCATCATGAGATCACCAGGGAATTGCCGTGGGGTCATCATGGAATCACCATGGGATCCCCATGGGATCACCACAAGATTGCCATGGGATCACCATGGGATCATGGGATCATCATGGGATTGCTATAGGATTGCCATGGGTTCCCCATGGAATCATCACAGGACTGCCATGGGATCACCACAGGATTGCCACAGGATCACCATGGGATTGCCATGGGATCATCATGAGATCACCATGGCGTTGCTATGGAATCATCATGGAATCACCACGGGATCATCACAGGATTGCCATGGGATTGACATGGGATCACCATGGGATCATCACAGGACTGCCATGGGATTACCACGGGGTCACCATGGGATTACCATAGGATTGCCATGGGATCACCATGGGACTGCCCCAGGCCATCACGGCATGTGGGACAACGGGCACGCTCTGCCTCCAGCTGCCTCAGAGTCCTTTGGTATTTTGAGTTGGCTGGATGGCATCCCAGGAGCATTGGGGTGAAGTGCCAGGCTGGGGAGCCATGGAAGCAGGTGGGAATGCTCATCCCATAGTCCCAGAGCACGCTGTGTCCGTCGGGATGTGCAGCTGGAGCCTCTCCCAGGGGGGACAAGGGACACCAACTGCCCTGTGCTCCCTGTGCAGAGATTTGGCAATCCAGAGCCAGGACAGCTGGTCTGGAAAGGCTGCAGGAGAAGGGTCAGACATTTCTCCTTCTTCTTGGGCACTGATTGGTTCAAGTTTGTATCACAGTGAAGTCTGAGACGTGGGGAAGGAACCCAAAGCACCTTCCCTGACAGAGCCAGGACAGCTCCTCCAGCCAGGCACATCCCACCTGCTGCTGGCCACAGAGAGCAGACTCTGGAGCTTCTCCCTCCCCTCTGGAGGGACACTGGCAGCCAAAACCGCCTCAGCCCATCCTCAAACACGAGTAAACATCAAGAGAAACTAAGAGGCACTATAATAACGCAAATCCGGGGGCGCCGGGCTTGGCACGCCCCACCTGGCTCCGGATGGATGGCTCGGTGCAGCCCAGGTGTCAGATGTCCTGCAGGGTCCAGCCCAGGGCTCAGATGTCCTGCAGGGGTGGCCAGGTCCAGCCCAGGGCTCAGATGTCCTGCAGGGAGTGGCCGGGCTCGCTGCGCTCCCGTTTCACCAGAGGCTCTCCTGGATCCCCCTCCGTGCCCAGCTCGATGTCATCTGCAAAGGACAGGGCTCAGAGCAGGGCACGGGGCCACCAGGAGCTGCTTTCCAGCAGAGCAGGCTGCAAGAGGCAGCACAAGGGTCCCCAAGCCTCCCAAACCATCCCAACCCTCCCAAACCATCCCATCCTCCAACCCTCCCAAACCATCCCAACCCTCCAACCCTCCCAAACCATCCCAAACCATCCCAACCCTCCCAAACCATCCCATCCTCCAACCCTCCCAAACCATCCCAAACCACCCCAACCATCCCAAACCATCCCATCCTCCAACCCTCCCAAACCATCCCAAACCATCCCAACCATCCCAAACCATCCCAACCATCCCAAAACATCCCAACCCCAACCATCCCAAACCATCCCAACCCTCCCAAACCATCCTAACCATCCCAAATCATCCCAACCCCAACCATCCCAAACCATCCCAACCATCTCAAACCATCCCATGTCTCCAACCTGCCCAAACCATCCCACTTCCCAATCCTCCCAAACCATCCCAACCCTCCAACCCTCCCAAACCATCACTCTGCAGCAGAGAGGACAGGTACCTTTGTCCAGCAGTGTTGGGGACAGGGATGTGAGGTCACCAAACTGAAAGGAAAAGGAGTTTTGGGGTCAGTGAGGCTTTGGGGAGCTGAGGTGCCAGAGAATTTCAAGCACCAGGAGAGACTGTGAGCATTGGTGGTGGAGAGCAGAAATGAAAACCAACCACAGGTTTTGGGGAAAAAGCCTTTTGTTGCCATTTAAACCTCTGGGTGAACACCACACACAACAATCCAGGGCAGGGTTTAGCTCTGGAATTAAGGCAGAATGAAAAAGAATGGAAATTTTTCCATCTGCCAGGTGATGACCAAGTGCTGCTACAGGTAAAAGTGGTGCCTTTTCTCCAGCCCTTTCCACCTCTGGCATTTCCCCTCCCTGCAAAGCCTTTGCAGTGATGTCTGAGAGAGTTTGGCCATCCAGGATGTGGAACCAGAGAGCTCCTTGGCTCTGGAGGTGTGATGTCCCTCTCAATGACCAGATCTGAGACACCAAATTGCTGCAAACAATAATTCTGGAAAGTCATGGAAAGCTGGGCAGGAGCTGAGGAGAGTGGGAATTGCAAAGCTCAGTGGGAGTGGGAGGACACCTCATCCTTCTTTGCTGGAAAGAATCAGCCTCCTCCTGGAGAGCAGGAATATTGCAAGGGTTGAATGGAGGAAAAGCCTGAGGGATGGGAGCCAGACTCTGCCTTTCCTGTTCCTTTAATACCAATGAAGGAGGAGGTTTTGCAGGGAACAGTGGGAACTCAGCATTGCAGGGAAGAGTGGGAACTCAGCACTGCAGCTGGAGCAGAGTGGGAGGGCAGGAAAAGCAGAAACAACAGGATTTGGTGGCTTTGGTTTGCCTGGATCCCTACATGAGCTCTGTGGAAGCTTCAAGGAGCAAATGAGATCAGTTTTGAGCACGTGGGCTCAGTTCTAAACTCACAGTAGTTTCAGCATTGCTGTCACAGGTTTAGCTGGGGCTTTTAACTCTGTATTTCAGAGGGAAAAACTGGATGTGGCCTCAGCTAGGCAGGACAGGACCTCCCTGCAAGCCAGGCACCAGAATTACTGTGAACAAAAAAACCCCCAAACCCTCACAAACAGCCCAAACAACCCCATCATCCTCTTCTTCACCTCAAAAATGGAGGGAGTGGCTCACTGTGCAGGTAATGCTGGAGCTTGTAGAGGCCTGGAGAAGTTCAGTTGCTAAAAGCAACTTTTGGACCATTTTTGCTTGGTTTTGATGGACCTCCCTTGTCAGGAGTCCCAAAGTCAGGGCTGGCAGTCACAGGTGGTGCAGAGAAGGGGGGAGATCCTTTCTCTCCCTCCTCCAAGCCTCCAAATAATGCTCAACCACCCCAAACCCACCAGCTCAGGGAATATGCTCCAGGAATTCTCTCCTTATGCCAAAACAACTCAATAAATAATTTTTGTTTCAAAACAAGCCGGGAGTGCAGCGTGCTGTGTGAACCACCGGTGTCTTTTGAGGAACTGCTTCTTTTGGGTTGGTTTGTAGGGAATAAAGGGCTCTCACCTCTCCCATGACAGCAATTGGGGTCTCCCCTGTTGCCTGGGCCACACGGTGCTCCACCAGGTAGAACATGTACTCGTCGTAGAGCAGGCGGATCAGGTGGAAGGAGCCAAAGCTGGCGGCGCTGCGCAGGGTGAGGTCCCGGATCACCATCGAGCTGGGAATGGGCAAGAATCACAAATTTGGGATGAGTTTTACATCTCTGCCATGGCTGATGTGAGTTCTGGACCCTGGTGGTTCTGTGGGACCCAACAGTGTCTCTGCCTCTGACCCAAAAGTATCAAAACAGTTTAAGAAATTTGGTTTATGGAGCATCCTATCCCCGTGCTGAAGGGACACCAGAACCACAGTCAAGCAGAGTTTAATGGGAGTGAAGAACTTGGCCTTGGCTTTAAGAAATTTAATTTATGGAGCATTTTATACCAACTGGGCCTTGGCTTTAAGAAATTTAGTTTATGGAGCATCCTATCCCCATCCTGAAGGGACACCAGAACCACAGTTAAGCAGAGTTTAATGGAAGTAAAGAACTTGGTCTTGGTTTTGAGAAATTTGGTTTATGGAGCATCCTACCCCCATCCTGAAGGGATAGCAGAACCATATTTAAGTAGAGTTTCATGGGAGTAAAGAACTTGGCCTTGTGGCTTTAAGAAATTTAGTTTATGAAGTATCTTAACCCAACCTGGCCTTGGCTTTAAGAAATTTAGTTTATGGAGTATCCTATCCCCGTCTCGAAAGGTTACCAGAACCACATTGAAGCAGAGTTTAATAGGAGTAAAGATCTTGGCCTTGGCTTTTCAAGGAGTTCCTTACATGCCCCAAGGTTGATGCAGAAATACCCCCAAAGTGAGAAAGAAAATGTACCTGTAGAAGGACCACTTCAACAGGAACTGCCTGGCTGCCTTGGGGAAGCTGGGGCTGCCCTCGTGATGCTTCAGCACTTGAGTGACCACATTGTCCAGCCAGCTGGCCCACTGGTCCAGAGAGCTCTGCTGCTGCAGAGTCAGCTTGAAATCCTGCTCCAGCTTCTGCACCATGCCCTCCTCACACTGGCACACCCACGAGGCCTGCTCCTGCTCAGGAGAAAGGGCTCACAGTTACTCATGCCCTGCTCCTATTCAGGAGAAAGGGTTCATAGTTACTTATGCCCTGCTCCTGCTCAGGAGAAAGGGCTCACAGTTACTCATGCCCTGCTCCTGCTTGCCTTATCTCTCTCTTATGACCACAGTCACTCCTACCTTGGGAAGGGACATCTGCTGATAACAGCTATTGAATGTCACTGCATGGCTGATAAGAACTACAGCATCCCATTGGGAGATGTGAGCCCAGAGGGAGGAGCCAAGCATTCCTGCCTGGATATAATCTGGAGATTCTGGAACACCAGCACAGCTTCTGCACTGGATTCCCCAGAGGAACAGCAGCTGCCTCTGCCACTGGATCTTCAGAGGAAGATTCCACCCTTCTACAGGATCCCTGCTCCAGCAGAACCACCCCTGACACTGCAGGAGGGCTGCAGCCACAATTCCAATGGGACTGCTGCCAACACCCTGACCCACAGGGTGTCAGGTTGTGTTCTGACTCTGGCAGTGTTGTTCTGGTGCACTGCATTGTTTATTTTATCCTTTTACTTTCTTCCCTATTAAAGAACTGTTATTTCCTGCTCCCGTATTTTTTGCCTGAGAGCCCCTTAATTTAAAATGTATAGCAATTTGGAGGGAGCTCTGTCAGCGTTGTTTTGCTTTATTGCATTGTTTATTTCATTGTTTACTACATTACTCTGTCAATGTTGTTTTAGTTTACTGCATTGTCTATTTTATCCTTTTATTCTCTTCCCTATTAAGGAACTGTTATTCCCGCTCCCATATTTTTTCCTGAGAGCCCCTTAATTTAAAATTTACAGCAATTTGGAGTGGGGGGGCGTTACATTTTCCATTTCAGGGGAGGCTCCTGCCTTCCTTAGCAGACACCTGGTTTTGGAACTGAGGCAGTGAGGAGCAGGGGGTCTGTGGGTACCTGCACGTTGGCGAAGTCCACGCGGTTGAGGTCGCTGAGCATCTGGTTGATCTGGGACGTGTTCTGCAGCACGGCGCGCGCCGCCTGCGCCAGGTGGTTCAGGGACGTGTACCTGCGCAGGGTCTGGGCAAAGGCACTCACCACCCCCACCTGCAACACACCACAGCGGCTGCAGGGGGACACTGACATGTTTGATGGAAACCCTTTCGTTATGATTTTTCTCCTGAGAAGCTGAGGAGCTATCGCTGGCTGTGGGCTATGTACAAATCACCAACAGGACGGGACTGCTGGGAATGTGCCCTGAGCTGTTTTAATTTCCAGCATCAGTCTCATTCCATGGTTATAACAACGGGAAGATGCCAGCAGCTCACATCCCAAGAACTTAATGTTACAACTTACTTTATAAGTTTTTTGACCAATCACACAAAGCAAAAGCACATTGACAGTATTTATATCCGTAGAGTATATATTCTATATCGACACTACTTCTATCCAATCACTATGAGCACACGTACATTTGGTTAAACAATGCTTGCTTATTTCAAATACAACACCCGCTTGTAAGCCTTCAAACACAATGCACAGAGCTCCATTATTAAGCTTCAAACTTCCTAATATCTTGCTAGATAAACTTTTCTGTAGCTTAGGGAGTTATTCTAGACAAGCATTAATACACAGACCATTGTCCTGTTTGTCTTTGCTTTTCTACATTTTACATAATTTTTCTGCTGACCTATCTCATGGCTACTGCTTAGCTCTAATCAGAGTTCTGCTGTCTCTGAGGCCTCCCTTTTGTAGCTTTCCTAAAACCTTCTGAATTTATGGATTCCCACAAGAAGCCTCAGAAAAGAAATGTAAACAATAACTATCTGATGGCTGTGGAATATAATCTGGAGATGATTTACCAACAGGTACATCTTTGATTGGTCTCGTGTGGATTGTTTTTAATTAATGGCTAATCACAGTCCAGCTGTGTCAGTCACAAAATTTTATTATCATTCCTTTCTAGCTTTCTGATGTCTCTTTTCTTCTATTCTTTAGTATAGCTTTTTAGTATATCATTCTCTTTTAATACAGTATATCTCATAAAATAATAAATCAGCTTTCTGAAACATGGAGTCAAGATTCTCATCTCTTCCCTTGTCCTGGGGACCCTCAAACACCACCACAGCATGGCCAGTGCTGCAGTCACCAGCCATGGAAGGGCTCAAAAAACGTGGAGGTAGCATTTGGGAACATGTTTTAGTGGTGATCTGGGCAGTGCTGGGGTTGTGGTTGGACTTAAATCATCTTAAAGGTCATTTCCAACCTAATCCTTGTGCCAGGCACTCAGAACAACTCAGTCAATACTTGGGCACAGGGGGTTGTAAAACATGTTGAGGGCACAGTGTGGTTTGTGAATCAATGGTGTCTCTTTAGGTGCTGCTCAGTTTGGGTTGGTTTGTAGGGAATGAAGGATTCTGACCTCTCCCATTACATCTCCCTGGTTGCCTGGGCCACACAATGCTCCACCAGGCAGAACAGCAATGGAAGGACCCAGACCTCAATAATTCTATAATTCCATTATTTATTCTCTTTAATCTACCAGGTTTTCACACTCTGCCTCCAGCAGAGATCATGGTGGGAAGAGGCAGCAAGAATCCCTGGCTTTAGGAGAGCAGGAGCCTTGGGGCAATGCCACTCACTCCTGTGCTCTCCAGGCTTTTCCAGCCTCATTCCAGAACAGAGATAACAGGGAATGGTCCTGGCCCCAAGGCTGCCAGAGCTCCAGGAGGGTTTGGACACTGCTCCCGGGGATGCTCAGGGTGGGGTTGTTGGGGTGGCTGTGCAGGGCCAGGGGTTTGTGATGATCCCTGTGTGTCCCTTCCAGCTCAGGATGTTCTGTGGCACTATGATTTTCTCCCACAAAGCTTTACCTGCAATTTCAGGGCACAGGAACAGCTCCATGGACAAAGAATCATGAACTTCTGGTACAAAGGAACTTCCCCACCCATCCTCCCACTCCTGGCTGATTTTGGTTCACAATCAACCACTGCACCGTGCCAGGTGTCCAAACCCCAGCAGGAATTTCTGCAAGGTGCAGACACACCCTGGGCCCATCTCTGCTCACCTTGGTCTGCACGACCTGGGGGGGGAATTCACTCATGGCATTCATCAGCCACCCTTCCAAGCTCTTGGCAAAGTTCCGGATGGCCTGGGTCAGCGTGCCTGCAAAGAAGGCTGCAGAGTCACAAAAACTGCTCTGGGGCATTTTTGGCTACCATTTTCTGCCTTAGGACTACTGGGAAAGCCCAGCCTGTGGTCTGGTTAGCTGAGATGTCAACTCAGCATCAAGGAAATCAGCTGGGTTGGTATACCAAAATTATTCTTTGATATTATTACTCAAACTCTTATTATTCTTTTTCTTTTTAATTTTTCTTTTTAATTTTTCTTATACTTATTCTCACTCTTACTCCTATTCTTATTCTTACTCCTATTCTTATTCTTATTCTTGTTCTTATTCTTATTCTTATTCTTATTCTTATTCTTATCCTTATCTTACTCTTATGATAATTGGACTTAATGGTCTTAGAGGTCTTTTCCAACCTAAACATTTCTAAATTTTTTTCATTTTTATTTTCTTTTGTCTTATTCTTATTCTTATTCTTATTCTTATTCTTATTCTTATTCTTATTCTTATTCTTATTCTCATTCTCATTCTCATTCTTATCCTTATCCTTATTCTTATCTTTATGACAACTGGACTTAATGATCTACAGGTGTTTTTTCCAACCTAAACATTTCTATGGCTTTTAAATTATTTTTATTTTCCTGCATACTTTTCTTATTCCTGGCCCTTCTGAGCATTTTTCAAGCATTGAAATTCGCTCTTCAGAGACATCCTCATGCCCCAGCTTGTGACAGCCCTCAGAGAATCTAAATCAGAGAGAAAACTCTCAATACCCCATTCCTAATCTCAAAAAGTTGACCCCTAATTTCCAGGAGTGTCAGGAACAGGATGGTCCTATGCAAACAAAGACCTGCAAGGAGCCACATCCCAAAGTGCTCCCATATCCAAACTCCTGGCCAAAATCAGGAGATGTGAAATGCAACACACAAAATTTAAAAGGCAGGGGAATTCCCAGGGGGTATAAAACATCCCCCCAGAGCAATGCTGCACGAGGAACACTGCTGTTGCCACGATATTTTAGCCAGGATAAACACCTCCAAGTGGGATTTTACAGTGGAAATCTTTATGGGAAGTGAGACCAGGCTCAGGTGGGGCTGTGGGTACTCACTGGGCACTGGCCTGAGCACGTCAGGGATGAGGATCTCCACCAGGGCCTGGTACAGGATGTGGTCACAACTCCTCATCCACTTGAGGATGGGCTCGTACTTGCACAGGGTGATCAGTTTGTCCTTTGGGAGGGTCCCTTCGGGTTCCTCTTCACTGCAGGAGGAGGAGGAAGGAGACAGAATTAGCAGCAGGTTTGCATTCAGTGTTTTCCCTCTCCCTCTGCATTTCTAACTCCAATTTTCAGCAGAAAAAACCGTGCTTGTGTGCCTTGCAACCTCCCTGTCCTTGGGGCCAGAGCTTGGAGCAGTTTTCCCTCAAATCCACACTCTTGGTGCTCCCTTTTTACCTTCACAGCCTCTCACACCTCCTCTTCAGTGGGAGCTGAGCTCCAGCACTGCCAGCTCAGGCAGCAAAGGCTCAGCTGGATCCTCCCAAACCTTCCCTCCCCTCTGCTCTCACCCTCCTGAGCCACAGCACAGGGGACAAACACTTTGCAGCCACTGTAGGGGCAGATGAGCTGATATTGAGTAATTTTCAAGGTGTTTAACCCCTCCAAATGCTGAACATCTTCAGAAAGAAGGATACTGAATGGTTGGATGAGAACAAAATATATTGTCTGTAACTGGCTGGTGTCAATCCAGCTTGCATTATTTTCACTTTGTAGCTGTATAAAGGCACAAGATATTTGTACAAAAAAAGCAGAAAGAGCTGAAACCTGAATTCACTGCCAGAGCTGCTCACCCACACATTATACTGAGAATTGGGAATTTGGAAAGGTCTTGCCCCATGGAAAGGGTCTTTTTGCCCATCAAAATCATTAAAGCCAAGCCTTGGACGTGCTCTAAAGGGGACTTTGAGCCTCAGGCTGCAGAATTTTAATGGTGAACTCCATTTGCATAACTCCTGGAAAATCCCACATGGAGAAACAGGTCAGGAAACCTGCTGTGAGCCTGCTGTGAAGTGCATCCATGTTCTGCATCTTCTCATGCTTTCAATGTGCCACCTCCCCAATATTTGGGGTTTGTATTTATATTTATGTATTAAGAAGGGGAGGGAGTGTGTTATTCACCTCTCTGGTTAGGGGCAGAGGTGTGAGAGCCCTGCACAAAAGCTGCCTCCAGTTTTCCCCTGTGTACCTAGAAACAGCTCCTGGGGTGTTTCAATTTGCCTGGGAGCTGTTCCCTCAAAAAAAAAGAGATTTTAAACCAAGCAAACACAGCTGCAGTGACTCCTTGCAGGAAAATATCCCCTGGGCAACATCTACAGGGCCATATTTACTGATTTTTGAGGGATTTTTCCTTATTACTCAGTGTTTTACCATTTTTCTTCTGAATAGAAAACCTTCATTTTTATAGCCTCAGTAAGAGTGGACAGATTTGTGATAGAAATTTTAAGAATTTTTTCAATTTTCTCTGCTTTCACTTATTTCCATTCCCCTGGCAGCAGCTCCCAATGCATAAAGGATGAGGAAGAGGCACAGCAACGAGCCAGGCAGGAGTGAAAAGATGAAAGCAGCTTTGTTTGCAATGATCTACCTCAAAACATGAAGCACTGACAGGTCTGGGCATGCAGGCAAGGCAGAGAGTTAGTCTGGAAATCCCTAAAATTTGAGCAGGGAATCCTCAGAGAGTCCTTAAAATCTGAGCAGGGAATCATCACTGGGGAAAGCAGGAGGTGCAAGGGACATGGATGAGAGGAATTAGCCTCAAATCACCCCAGGGGAGGTTTATATGGGATATGAGGGGAAATTTCTTCACTGAAAGAGTGGTCAGGGATTGGAACAGGCTGTGGTAGAATCACCATCCATGGTAGTGTCCAAAAAAGGTGGGGATGTGGCACTTGGGGATGTGGCTGAGTGGTGACTCAAAGAATTCACAGGTTGGAAGAGACCTTAAAGATCATCAAGTGCAACCCAACCCCAACACCTCAAGACTGGTGAGGGCTGATAATTGCTATTGTGGAATCAGATGGAGGGGAAATGAGAAGCTGCTTTTGAAAGGAGCTTCTTCTGATGATCTTGGAGGGCTTTTCCAACCTCAGTGACCCCACAATTCTCTAATCAGAGCAGACCCTTCCCCACAGCTCTGAACTTTTCATTACACTATTAAACACTTCTAACTCTCTTTGTCACAGCTCTGCAGGGCAGAAAATACTCCCAAATCCTCCAAAGCACTCATTAATGCTGATTTTCTGCTGGTTTATTTTCAGATGCCAGCAGGTGCTTTGGAACAGCAAGTGCACAACCCTATAGCTTGCTTTTCTTTTTATTTGGTCTGTCTAAAAAACAAAATGACTGAACATCTCAGAGAGGATTTTCTCCCCACAATAAGTTTCACTTGAAGGGCATATATTTGTACCTGTAAGATCATCTACCTAAAATCTTGGCGTTGAAGAAGAATGAGATTTAGGCTCAAAAAGACTAAAAAATCTTCATGCATGTTAAAAAGAGATTATCTGTAAGAAGTGGAGCAGGGAAGAAGGGGAGTACCTGGAGGGCAGAGCAGTGGGGCCATCACTAGGGGGTGCCTTGGGATTCCAGAAGGATTGCCACAGCTTCTCGATGTAGTGGAACTGGAGGTGCATCACGACATCCAAAGTGGCCTGACAGCAAAGAACACCACGGGGTGAGCACTCAGCTCCAGTGCTGCCACCCACAGGAAATAATTTACATGAAAAACAACAGAATTGGCACTTTTGTAGCGATCAACTTAACATAAAACAGGTCACACAGGGGAAAAAATATCAATATTTGAGTTGTAATTGCAGGCAAATGAAGCATTCCCAGCTTTTCCTAAGAGCTGGTCACTTGAGTGATGTCCCATGTCAGTTAATAAATTAATTACAAATAATCCCCAAAGAATATTGCACACAATCACCTCACAGTGCCTCCTGTAGAGAACCTGCAGAGTTTTCACGTCGTTCAAGGTGAAACCTTCTTGTAAGAGGACATTGCCAAGATCAGGGGCTGGGAACTCAGGAAAGACGTGGGTTACATCTGGGAACAGAAATTGGGAGAGGTGGTGAGGGTCAGAAAGCTCAGAGCACAGCTGATCACAAGGTGCTGCTCTCACTCTTTCATGTTCCAGCAGGGATGAGAGAGGAAAAATGAGATAATTTACTCCTTTCCCTGATTTGTGATAAGAAAAAGCAAATAACCACAGCCCAGTGGGTTCAGTGGGGAAAGGAAAATGCTTCCTTTCTGCTTGTAATAAAAGAAATAAGAAAACATTTTCCTCATCTACCATCCATTAGAATTTCCCTGAAGCTTGGAAATGTCTCTCTGTACAATGAGGAATAGAATTGGGCAGCAGAGGTGTCAGGAGCTGGGATTTGTGGTGGAGACACAGATCCAGGACCAGCAAATCCAGAGAAGGTCAATATGGATCATCTCCACCCAAATCCCCAGTGCAGCCTTTGCAAGGAAGGGAATTGCTTCCCCACTCTGGCCAGGACCTCCAGTCCTCCATGGAATTTAAATAAATCAGATGGATTAAAAAAATACTAAAAATGAGGGACCCAACAGACCCATGGGTTTGAGGAAAAAAACTTCCTGGGGAGAGAGGAGTCAGCAGATAAACTTAGCAAGTGTGACACTACAAAAACCTATAGAACACATCCTATATATATAAAATACAGATACATAAACATAAAAAATATAGAAAATTATATATAATATATATTATGTACACACACTATAATATATATAAGTTATATAACATAAAAATTAATATTATATATATTTTATATTTACACACTATAACACATATAATTTATATATAACATTAAAATTAATATATATTTTTATCTATACACACTATAACACATAATTTATATATAACACAAAATTAATATTATGTATATTTTTATCTATACACACTATAACACATAAAATTTAAATATAACACAAAAATTAATATTATATGTTTTTATATATTTTTTTATATAACATTAAATGTTTATATATATTTTTATATATATATGCATATATACACACTGTAGAATTTTTAGATAAAGCTTTCCCCTTAAAACCCAAATCCCTGATGTGGAATAATTAAGAATTGATCACCAAAGGGGTTTCCTCACCTATGAACTGCTGGTGGTGCTGGCACTGAGCAGCCACTGACTGCTCAGGGGTGGTGTGGGGGGTGCTGTTGGATGCACTCTCTGCCATCCCATCCATCTTCTGGGCTGCTCTGTACCTGAATTCCATCAGAATTAGGATGGATTAGGATCCACACAGACAGGAGAAAACACCTCTGTGTTATTTATAACACACATCTGCGAGTCCATGGAGTGGTTGGTACATTCAAGGCAAACATGGGGAGGGCTGAGAATTTATATTGTGAAATCAGATGGAGGGGAAATGAGAAGCTCCTATTGAAAAGCTTCCCCAAGACAGAATTAAAGGGGCTAAGAAGTTTGGTGACACCAAAAAATCCAAAAAGAGAAGCAGAGCTGCAGTGGGGTCCAAGGCAGACTCTGTCTCAAGCACTGACTTTTGCACTTACTTTCTATTTAGGAGCTTAAAAAATAAATTCTGTTCCTTCTGCACTTCAGCAACAACAAGTGCCTCATGCTCTATGGACTGAGCAGATTCTCACACCTGCTGAGTGTTTTGGGCAGGGCCTGGGGACACCTACCTTTGTTTCTGGTGGATGGGCTGCTGTCTCATGGCCATGTACTGCGTGTCCTCCTGCAGGCGGTTCAGCGGCGACTCCGGCTTCAGGCGGATCCCATAGTAGTGATATTTGGAATTTCCCCTGGAAATATCAACTTAGTCACCAAAAAGGGCGTTGTGGCCCTGGCTGCTTGGACAACACACGCCATTTCAGGCAGCACATGGCTGCCAAGCACTGTTTGAGTGGCTGAAGGGATGAACTTGGTGCCTCAGGTTTGAGTTTTTATATTTTTCAGATTCTGTGCTGCTTTAGTGGGTGGGTCTGGGTTCACATTGAGGGGATGGTGAGCTCTGTGCACAGAGCAGGGAGACAAAACAATTCCTGCTCCAGCTGGGTACCAAGGACAAAGGATCCAAATCTCAGGCCCAAGAGCACAAACTATGTGGGCTGAAGAGAGAAAAACAAGCAGGATGGGACTGCATGGGCTAAAGCTGTAACTAGACACTTAACTCCAATATGCAAATGGAGCAGAACTTATAAAATTGTGAGAGATCCTGTGATCTGTTGTCGATTTTTGTGACCATTTTGGTTCATCTTGGGCTCAGCCCTGGCTGGGCTCTTGTGCTGCCCAAGATGGATCCATTAAAGCCTCCTAATAAATCCCTACTTTATTAATTAACTCTCTCTATTCTCTGTTCTAGCTCAGCCTTCACAAGGCATCAAACCAATGAAATGCCATCATCCCCTGGAAAATTTAAACCCACATGTGGCCAAGTGCAGTGGCATTTATTCCCGTAGATCCCAGAAAAGAAACACCTGAACCTCCTAAAGATCCTCAGCAGCTTCTGAGTGCACCAGAGATGCTGCAGGAGAGCTGCTTTTTATTTCTTGTCCTAGGTTGATATGGAAGTGAGTTTTTGGGAGGTTGTGGTCAAACCAATCAGTGCTCAGATTTGAATATTGGCAGGTGGTGTGGCCACTGAAGACATGGATACGCCTCTGAGGGACTCCTCTCCCCTTGATGAACTGAGAATTGATTATCTGAGGGCTGGTGATGAACTAAGAGTTGATTATCTGAGGGGTGGTAACTAGATTGAGAATCTAAGGTTTTATTTTGTGCTGTAGTGGAAATTGGGGAGGAGGAATGTTTTGGAAGATTTTCATTCTATGTGTTTTCCTTTTGACATATTGTAAGTTAATAAAGTCTTTTTTTCCTTTATTCCTAAGCTGGAGCCTGCTTTGCTCTATTCCTGGTCACATCTCACAGCAGGCACTGGGGAGAACACATTTTCATGGGGGCACTGGCATTGTGCCAGCATCAAACCACGACAGATTAACTGCAGATTGGCACCAACCTGGTGCCCAGGCGCCGTGTCCTCAGCCCCATGAAGACAGAGCGGATGAGCTTCCCGAAGGAGGCGGCGTTGACGGGGTCCAGTTTGTGCTCCTGGCAGTGCCTCAGGTAATGGTTGTACAGGGAGCTCCGGGGCAGGCTCACACCCTCTGCTGTCTCATAGTTATCCAGCAGCCACTGCAGCTTCAGGCAGGGAAAAATAAAAAAAACATGCAAGTCTGAAGAGAGCTGAGAAGTCAGGCAGGGTCGATGTTTAAATGTCCAGATGCTGAAGTTCAAGAGAACTGAGTAATTAATTTATATGTGTTAATTAACATAAATTATAATTTATATAACTTTATGGTAGTTTATAGGATAGCAAAACCCAGTTTATAGGATGGCAAAATCCCCCAGCACAAACAAAACCAGTCAGATTTTTCATTAAACCACAATCCTGCTGCCACCTCAGTGTCCACCTCGGGTTCGGATGAATTCCTGCAGAGCCAAAATAAAGCTGTAAAAATTCACATTTTCCAAGGAAAAGAGATCTTGAGATACTGCCTAAGAGAAATAAATTTTAGGGGAAGCAAATTGATGCAAAGTCTTTATTAATTGGAAGATTGGCATGTCTGCAACTACTCCCTTAACAATAAAATTAATGGTTGCCAAAGCAACCTTCAAAATCTGAGGGAATCCATCTACTTTGCAAAATTTACTGTCTGAACTTCTGACATGGCTGTTGATTAAAATTTGCAATTAATATAAATTATTTATACTGAGATAGTCTGAAAGGGCAGGTCCAGCACATGGTGTCAGCACAGGAATTCAAATGCAAAGCCCCCAATCTCCTTTAATTAACTAAATGACTTCAGCATCAATAAAATGAGAGTTGTAATAATTGATTTTTGGGAGGAATTGGATGTACACATGGACTAATATCAACAGGGTGGGTAAGAGCCCTTTCAGTGTCATGAGGGGTGTCTGGGATGAACATTTTGCAGGCTACCCTTCCCTCCAGACCTCCATCCCTGCACCAGAACCAGCTGCATTCCCACCAGAACAGGGCAAAACAGATTTGGGCTGTGAAATCCAAATATCAGCCACAGCACCTCCAAACAACTGAGAGTCCAAGCAATTATAGGAACTGAGCATGGATTTAGTCTAAAAATCAGTGGGATTTGCCAAAGCCCACGGAGCTGCACCCAAACCCTCCCCACTCCCATGCCCCTCTCTCTTCTCCCATTTTCTCTTGGTGACACTCCAAGGTCCCAGTTCACCCCAAGGCTGGAGTTTTACATCAATAATTCTCTGAAAGACAACCTGAGCTGTGTGATGACATCTCTGGAACCTCCACTGAGCTGTTCCTGTGTCCCACCCTGCTGTCACACAGAGCCCTGCAGCCCCCTCAGGGTGTGCTCTGTGGGTCTCCTTCACACACCCACACTGAAACTGCTGCACAAAGTCAGCTGCATCCAAAATTGTAATTAAAATTATTCCATTCAGTCTGGAGAGGAGAAGGCTCCAGGGACACCTCAGAGCCTGGGCCTGAAGGGGTTCCAGGAGAGCTGAAGATGGACTGGGGACAAGGCCTGGAAGGGACAGGACACAGGGAATGGCCTCCCACTGGAAAAGTGACATTTAGATGGGAAAAAATCCCATTTAGATGGGATATTGGGAAGGAATTGTTCCCTGGCACAGCTGGGCATGCTCACCTGGACAAGAGAAGGCTCCAGGGACACCTCAGGGCCTAAAGGGCTCCAGGAGAGATGGAGAGGGACTGGGGACAAGGTCTGCAGGGACAGGACACAGGGAATGGCTCCTACTGGAATAGGGGAGGTTTTTGTGGGACATTGGGCAGGAATTGTTCCCTGGCAGGGTGAGCAGGCCCTGGCACAGGGTGCCCAGAGCAGCTGGAGCTGCCCCTGGATCCCTGGCAGTGCCCAAGGCCAGGCTGGGCAGGGCTTGGAGCAGCCTGGGACAATGGAAGGTGTCCCTGCCATGGCAGGGGTGGCACTGGATGGGCTCTGAGGTCCCTTCCAACCCAAACCATCCCAAGATTTGTCAGCTGGAGCTGATCCAAATCCAACCACCAATTCCCATGGCTGCACCCATGAGCTTTGGTGGACTTTGGAGCTGGAAGGAAGAAAAACCTCCCGGCCATTTGTCCCTCTGTCCTGCTCTTCAGGAGCCTCCTGTCCCCCTCCCACCTTCCCCCAGCTCCACTCCACCCAGAGCACTCTCTGAGGGGATCCCTTCTCCAAACCCCACAGTTCCAATAAATGTTTTTTTAATGATCCATAATGACCTCTCCTGCTCCCACCTGCAGCACAGACACCCCAGGAAGCCCCAAAAAGTCTTTTTGTGGCCCTGAGCCTCCCCCAGCCATTCAGTGCCCTCTAACAAAAATAGACCCCAGTGGTTTTGCCATAAAACACCAGCAGGAGTTCAGTTTTTAAGCTGTCCACATCTATGTTAATTTGGCCCATCCCCTATGTTTAAGAGATTATTGCTTAAGATCCTTTCAAATTTTTAAAGCAGGTATTTTATTTATCCTATGGAAGGTACTGAATGTGCATCAGCTATTTATCCCCTAAATCTTAATCCTTAAGCCTTAAAAAAAAATATATATAAAAGTTGTGTATTGCTACGGAAAATCCAGATACAGATAAACCTTCTCATTTAAATTTGATCCTGGGCATTTTTTATTCTAATCTCTGATATTTCTAGAAGATTCCCTTCATCTCCCAGCTTCCTTTTCCTGCAAATGTCTTTTTATATTCCCTCAAACACTGCAGAGTTTCACAATATGAACTCCCACTATTGAATTAGAAATTTATTATGAAGAACACAAAAGAGCTTAAAACAGAGATCTGTCAGAATATAAACAATTTTCCAATTGTGATTTTTGTTCTTCCTGCACAACTAATAACACATTGGGCACTTAAAATGAGAAAATTAAAAACTCTTTCCCTCTGATTCTTTTCTTTCTGTTTGCTTTCTGAATTTTGCTCTGTTGTGACAATCAGATATTTCTGATTATTTCCCCAGCTTATTTCTGTTTATGCCATGATCAGGTTCAATAAAATCACTCCACAGCCATATGCTGCTGTTATTGGCACTACAGGGGAACATTTAATTTTCATTTCTACCTTAACTTTATTTCTATCTGACTGTTTGAAAAAAAAAAAACAACACTGACAAAAACTTTATCCTGGTTTGATCCAAGGGTGGAAAAAGCCACTCATGGGGCTAATGGAGAAAATAATTTTATTTTTTTAGAGGTGGAGGTTTGGAGACATTTTCTTGTGGTTACTTCTATGAAATACAAAAAAGAAACAATTTGTGGGTCATATTTAAGGTGTTTTTAGCTGGAACCATGAGCAGCAGAGCAACCAAGGCTGGGTGGGACAGAGCTCTGAGCATCCCTGCAGTATCCAAGGCTGGGCTGGACAGAGCTCTGAGCATCCCTGGAGTCTCCAAGGCAGGGTTGGACAGAGCTCTGAGCATCCCTGGAGTATCCAAGGCTGGGTTGGACAGAGCTCTGAGCATCCCTGGAGCATCCAAGGCTGGGTGGGACAGAGCTCTGAGCATCCCTGGAGGATCCAAGGCTGGGTTGGACAGAGCTCTGAGCATCTCTGGAGTATCCAAGGCTGGGCTGGACAGAGCTCTGAGCATCCCTGGAGGATCCAAGGCTGGGCTGGACAGAGCTCTGAGCACCCAAAGCTGGGTTGGACAGAGCTCTGAGCATCCCTGGAGCATCCAAGGCTGGGTTGGACAGAGCTCTGAGCATCCCTGGAGCATCCAAGGCTGGGTTGGACAGAGCTCTGAGCACCCTGCTCTGGTGGAAGGTGTCCCTGCCCATGGTAGGAGGTTGGAATTAAGTAAGAATGAGCTTTAAGGTCCTTTCCAACCCAAACCATCCTGGTCCAGCTTCCTGCTCCCATCAGGGTGCCCTTCCATGGGCTCAGGTCTCTCACTACAGTCCAGTGCCTCACTCAGAGGAGCCCTAAAAGAACCTCCCTGGGCAATGGCACTGCAGCTCCTCCAGCTCTGGAGCTGCCTCATCTGCTTCCCCAGTGTGGTGTCCCCTCCAAGCACTGCTCATCCCCCTTTTTATTCCCACATGTCCCCAGACACCTCCCTGAGCAGGGACATTGGGGACAGCAAGGACCTGGAGGGTTCCTCAGCCCAGGAGCTGCACCTTCAGAGGGACCAGCTGGGGCTGGATGTGTTATTCATGCTCAGGAAGGAGTTTGTTTGTACCCACACATGCTCAGGAAGGAGTTTGTTTGCTCCAGAGGTTGCACTTAAACCTTTGGCCAGACTATGAACCAGGCCTAGAACCAGGGACATCAAGGACCCAGAAGAAGCAGGGACACCAAATTCTTCACTTCTACCCTGCAATACCAGGGCAGGGAAGGTCTGATCAGGGGCTGGATGAGGTCCCCCCTCCATCCTGTACAGCTTGTGGTCAGTAAAATCTCTTTTCTACCTTTTGCTCTCTTTCCTCTGCCCTTTTCCTGATTTTATTTCAAACTTTGTCCTCGATGAACAAGAAAAGTCCTGCAGAGCAACAAAGTCTTTGTGCAGCACTTAAGGAGTGCCCAGCCTGGGGTGGGAGGGATGCTCAGAACAGAAACTGCCTGATCCTGCAGGTTTTTTCCCCAGCTACAACCAGAAACCTTCACTTTCCACCAGCTGAAATAAAGTTTGAGCTCCCTCAGGAGCCCAGGCCTGGAATTTGAAGTCAGAATAAATAATCAGACTGGTTTAAAGTTCCTTTTGTTGTCTCAGGGTGAAGAAGCCAAAGGTTTTTATTTTTCGCCCTAAGAATGACAACAAACCAGCCCCCAAACCCAGAGAAAACCTGTTAGAGCAGAGAAACACCACTTTGTGCATGGAATTTATGGGTGCAGGACATGCTTGAGCTTCATCCAAACACAGGGAAAACAAAGTCCAGGGACCCCAACATGACCTGGATCAACCCAAATCTCACCCAAGCAGGTGCTCAACCCTCAGTGTTCCTGCATGGGAGCCACAAACCAGGATGCAAAGGCCCAGCAGAACAGTGGGAATATCACACAAAGCAGGGAAATCCTTGGCACAGTGAGAGAGAGGCCCAGCACATGGATTTAGCACAGCATTGTGACAGGAATGGGCTTCCTGAGGCACAGAGAGAGGGGAAAAAAGGCATTCAGAGGCTTTTGGTTGAGGGGTATCTGTCACAATTCACACCAAGTCATGCCTCTGCATTTACAAGTAATTTTCCAGCCACGTTTCTGTTCCAATAAAAGGAAAAGAACTTCCTCCAATGTGTTTATCTGATTGCCAGCAATTTCCATTGCAAGGCAGATGAAATAAATAAACACATTTATATTTATTATGAATATATAACAGACTCCTGAGCATCTCAGCAGCAAACATTATCATATAGCACTTTTTGCAGCCTATTTTTCCTTGGGAATGGGCTGCTTTGGGCAGCACAGCTCAATCACAGGCTGCTTTTGAGTGCCTCATGCTGTTGAATACACCAAAGAAATAATTCTCCTTCCAAAGCAGGGGAAAAGGTTGTAAATTCTGATTGCAACTTACATGGCTGTTGAGCAAACTGCTTTTGTGTGATGTTATCCCTTCATTTTTTTGTAGGTTTTCAATCGCCATTTCAAGCTAAAGAAAAACGTGCACAGGAGAGAGAGAGAGAGAAAACAAAAAAAAAAAAAGGAAAAAGAAAGGAAATCAGATAGTTAGCAACAGCCAGGATTATTGTTTCTTTATTAATATTTGAATGATTAATGCTTTATATCAACAAGCTGGTGGAAAAAGAGGCAAACAGATGTGGATGGAGCTGCAGAGGCGTTACTGGGACATGCAAATGGAAACACAGCAGGGATCCCCTCAGGGGTGACAAAGCAAGGCCAGGGGGGGTTCATCTTCCACTAAAAGCACTGCCTATTTATATAAAAAATGCAATTTTCCTCCTCTTTTTCCCTTCCTGCTGAGAGCAAACCATCACCAGGCAGATGCACTGCAGAGATTGGCTGCAGAGCAGGACCCAGGCTTTCCAAGGAGAGCTGGCAGTAATGACTTGGTCACCTCTCCATATTTTGTCAAAAAAATCCTAAAAATTAACTAAAATTGGGATGCAAGAAGAATGCATGAACTGGAATGGTCAGAGATTGGTTGCAGAGTTGGACCCAGGCTTTCCAAGGAAAGCTGGCAATAATGACTTTGTTACTTGTCACTGCTTCATATTTTGTCAAAAATCCTAAAAATTAACTAAAACTGGGGTGCAAGGAGGCTGCATGAACTGGAATGGTCAGAGATTGGCTGCAGTGCTGTACCCAGGCTTTTCAAAGACAGTTGGCAATAATTACTTGGTCACCTCTTAATATTTTGTCAAAAAAATCTAAAAAATTAACTAAAATTGGGGTGCAAGGAGAGTGCATGAACTGGAATGGTCAGAGAGTGGCTGCAGAGTTGGACCCAGGGCTTCCAAGTAGAGCTGGCAATAATGACTTGGTTACCTCTTCATATTTTGTCAAAAACCCTAAAAATTAAATAAAGCTGGGGTGCAAGGAGAGTGCATGAACAGGAATGGGTGAGGGCTCTCTGCTGCTGAGAGCTGCAAAGGGAAGAAGGCAGAGCCAGATTTCACTCGGGTGATTTCTCCCCCAGAAGCCAGGCTGGAACATTTGGTGCTGCCTGTTCTGGTGTCTGTTGATCTCAGAGCAGCCAAGGTGAGATTTCCTGGCTCCTGAGGAACCCCTCACCCCCTGGCTGCCTCTTGCTCCCCTTCAGCCCAGCTGTGGCTGCTGCCTTGTGCCTCAAGCCTCTCCTGAACCCTTCTTGTCTTCTCCATTCTGCTGCTGGAGCAGAACCTGGGCTCCTTGAGCAGATGGCTGCTGGTCCCAAAACTCCAGTGCTCCTCTATGGGGAAAAACAGTCCTCAAACCTCCCCAAACCCCACATTAGAGCCTGGCAAGAACAGAACCTGTTTGTTTCCAGCAGATGTTTCCTCTTTGAGGCGTCCCAAACCATGTTGGCTGTGCCCAGGCAGGACAAAGACACAGAACCTGCAGCCAGAGCTCTGCTCCGTCCTCATTTAACACTTTGTGGGCACACCCACAAAACATCTGCAGATGATGTGTCCATGGCCTCCTGCCTGCCCTGACTCAGCCCACAGTGGAGATCAGGGCTGAGATAAACCCAAAACCCAGCCCTGCACAAAGCCAGGCTCTGTCACAGCAGGGTGGCAGAGCAGAGATCAGACCCAGCTTCTGAGGTGACATCCAGCAACCACATCCAGGTCTGAAGGGGGCATCACCTCCAGCAAAGTCCCTTGGTTCCCACCCCAAAGTGGAACTACTTCTGGAGGGGTTCTCCCTAAATTCAGGCTCAGATTAGTGGGGTTTCACTGCCCCACACCTCACCCCATTCAGGCCCAGATTAGTGGGGTTTCATTGCCTCACCCCATTCAGGCTCAGATTAGTGGGGTTTTACTGCCTCACACCTTACTCAATTCAGGCTCAGATTAGTGGGGTTTCATTGCCTCAAACTTCATCCAATTCAGGCTCAGATTAGTGGGGTTTCATTGCCTCAAACCTCATCCAATTCAGGCTCAGATTAGTGGGGTTTCACTGCCCCACACATCCCCCAATTCAGGCTCAGATTAGTGGGGTTTCACTGATTCATTTCTCCCCCAATTCAGGCTCAGATTAGTGGGGTTTCATTGCCTCAAACCTCACCCAATTCAGGCTCAGATTAGTGGGGTTTCCCTGCCCCACACCTCCCTTAATTCAGGCTCAGATTAGGGGGGTCTCACTGCCTCACATCCCACCCAATTCAGGCTCAGATTAGTGGGGTCTCACTGCCTCACCCCATTCAGGCTCAGATTAGTGGGGTTTCACTGCCTCACTTCTCCCCCAATTCAGGCTCAGATTATTGGGGTTTCACTACCCCACACCATGATGTACCACGAGCAAGCACAGCCTGAGTGCTGACACAGCCTTCAGGAAATGACTCAGAGGCAGAGGGAGACCCAATTTCCTTCCTTTGCCTGCTCAGGGGTTGTTTGGGCAGCAGCTCTGAGGCAAGCCCAGAAATGCTGCCTGGCTGTTACTGTTGGCAAATGTCCCATCCAAAAGGACACCTTGCATCTGCAATAAAAACTGTCACAGGGGAAAAACCAAAAACTCTTGAGCAGCTCTGCAGGAAGGTGAAGAGCTCTGAGGCCCCACTTGTGAGAGGTCTCAAGGATTTCCTCTCTTAGTCCAGACTAATTTAGGTGAAGATGCAGTGTTGGCACAGATATTGAATGTTCCCTGTGCTGTTTGAGCAGAACATTGGTGTTCCAGCACAGAGGGAAGGTTTCCTAAGAGGTTTCTTCAAGTATCTCAAGATTTTTCTTTAGTGCACACACAGACTTTACCAAACATCTCTCAGCCTGCTGAGGACCACTGCTAATCCTGAAGTATTCCAATGTTTCAATTTTTCTCTGGAGGTGCCTCCTTGCCCTCAACACCTCCAATCCCTCTCTTTCCCCATCCCTGACCACTCTGATGTCCATCTCCAAGGCCAGGGCAAACCCTTTGGCTTCCCTGGCTCTGCTTTCCTTTCCTCCCACAGAACTCCCAATCCTGCCCCAATCTGGCCTCTTTGTCATCAATACACTTTCAATTAACCTTCCTCTATATTTCCTAGTATCAAAAACAACAACCAACTGTCATCATCACTCCACTACCACTCCCAAACAGACATGGAATTAACCCCAGAACTAAGCCCCCCCCCAAAAACCAATAAAAAATACAAAGCAGCCTTTCCCAGTCTCTCTTTAGGCTGGACATTAAAACAGAAAATAAAGTTCAAATGGATTTGGTTCAGTTCCTGCTGTCCTTAAGCCACCCATCCCTCCTGGTGGTGCCCCTGGATCCCTGGCAGTGCCCAAGGCCAGGCTGGACAGGGCTTGGAGCACCTGGGATGGTGAAGGTATCTCTGCCATGGCAGGGGTGGCACTGGATGGGCTCTAAAATCCCAAACCAAATTATTCCAGCATTAATTCCAAGCAGTCCAGGCTCTGCTCCAGCCCCTTGTGACCCTGGTCTGAGCTGGAAGGACAGACAGCCACACACAGACACAGCTCTGGATTACCTGCCAGGCTCTTTCCCACCTTTTCCACCCCTTCCTCAGCTATTTTGTGTTAAAATACCTTCAGAAAGCTCATCTGTACATGCAACAGAGTGGATTTATCTCAGATGTATTTCCATAAAGGTCACTTTCTAAATCTCTTTTTTTTTTTGTTTTGTTTTGCTGAACAGCCTTATCTCATGTAATAACATCAACTAAATCCATTCATAGGATATTTCTACTGACATATTTTCCACTTGGGATTTTATATCATGCTCATCACCATGGAAATTACAAAACTTCAAACAACAACATAAAAAAAATCCCCCAAAAATCCAAGAGTAAAGTTGTGCAGTTTTGTAAGATGCAGTCCCACACAGGTGATGCTTCCAAATAATAACTTTGAGTAAAAAGCAAATGGTCCAGTGCTAATTTTTAACTATGAACAGTTAAAATACACACACAGACAATTCTCACTCAAGAAAAGAATCTCAATATCTGTCATTTTCTCTTCCCCCCAAACCAAGGACTTTTCCCCTATGCCTACCCAAGGCAGAGCACAGGATCAAAGCAACCTTTCAAGGCACAAAGATTCAAAAACCATAAAATCTATATTCAAAAACTCAGTGGGAAATAAAGCACAACTTAACAGGCCAGATTTACATGAGTTCTCAGTAGCAACAGCTCCTGTTTTTCTCCCTAGTGATGCTGCTCACATTTGAAATTCTGGCTACATACCCTGAATTACACCTACATTAGTATTTATATTTATATTTGAATGCATAAACACACAGAAGTCTGCAGAGAGAGGTGAGCAGTGTCAGGAAATGAGCTGCAAACACTCCTGGCAGCTGCTCAGGGCTGGGAGATTCCCAAATCAAAGCCCTTACAGCAAAAAGGCTGTTTTGGGTGAAGAGCTGTAAACCCTCAGTCCCACACAGATGTGCTCCAGCACCTGCCACCTCAGCTGGCAGCTGGAGAGACACACTCCAAAGAAAGAAATCAGGACTTTAAACCATTTCTGTTTGATCAATATCACCCCTAAAAGACATTTTCTAAACATATGGCAAGGGCAGAATACACAATGGTGTAGGAGATGTATACACAAAGGGTTTTTGATCACTGTGCACTCAGCATGATCAGCTTCAACATAAGTTATGTTCACATCTTCATCATTCCTCAACTGTCTCTTAATCCAACATAGACTAAAGAGCAAGACCAAATTAACCTCTTGTTAATTTGTTAATTAATCCCATTTTCTCCATTTCCAAATGAAATTAATAATAATAATTATCCAATGGGTTAAGGAAGCTTGTTTCAGGTCTCTTCACAATTGAAGACATATTCCAATATTTTGGGTAAGCATGCAAGATGTTTGACTTATAGAAAATGTAAATAGAGACAAATTTACAGTAGAAAACAGGGCCAAATCTTTGAAAAACAAAATGTAAATAGAGACAAATTTACAGTAGAAAACAGGGGCCCAATCATTAAAACCCAAAACATAAATAGAGACAAATTTACAGTAGAAAACAAGGCCAAATCTTTAAAAACCAAAATGCAAATAGAGATAAATTTACAGTAGAAAACAGAGGCCAAATCTTTAAAAAACAAAATATTTTGTTCGGGAGGGAAAAAACCCAAACCAAATGCAATGTTTTATTAATATTTGACTGATTAAGCTTTATTAATATTTGAATCATTAATGCTTTCTCTTCTCTAATGCTGCTGATCATTTCAGCGATCTGAGCGTGAGGGACAATCCAAACTGAAAAATAAATGTATTACACCAGTGTCTATTCTCCCCCTTGCACTCATAGACATAAACAACGATAATGGCAGGTCAGATAAATTTTCTGAAGGCTTTTCAGATCCCTTTGGAATCATTGCTGGCCCCCTTGCTGAGGTGCCTGCAGGGCTACATACCGTTGCTGGAGAGGAGCGTGAGGTGTGAGACAGAGAATGTCTAGAGTTCTCCAGCCCCCCATGAATGAGATAGGCTCCCGAGCCGGAGAGGATCTGACTTCCCCCAATGTCCATGGTGATGCCCACCATGTTGTGAGAGGGAATGGCTGTAGGAGAGGATGTCGCTGTAGTCACCTGAGCTCCTCCTCCTCCTCCTCCTCCCTGCGCTTCGAAATAGGGCGTGGCGCTGGCGGGGGCGTAAATCTGCGCCTCGCTGCTGTACGAGTAGGCAGCTCGTCTGTGCAGGGGACAAAAGAGAGGAAATCTGTGCTGGAGAGCTTCAGAAAGCTGGATAGGTGTCAGAAAACCCCTGGTGTTAAAGGTTAGCCCTTGAGTTCGCCACTGAGATTATTCTTGTTCACAACCACGTAGGTATGATAAGGTGGGAACAAGAAATATACCACACCTCTATCAACCCTCAGTTGTCTCTTAATCCAGCAGAGAATAAAGAGCAAGAACAAATTAACCTCTGTAATCCCATTTTGGACATTTCCAAAAAAAATTTTTCCTGTAAGATTATATCCCTGTTGTGGGTGGCAACCCCATAAGCATGGTAAGGTGGGAACAAGAAAACCATACCACATCTCCATTAGGCGAGACTAAAGAGCAAAACCAAATTAACCTCTTGTTAATTTGTTAATTAATCACATTTTGTCCATTTCCAAATGACATTTTTTCTGTTCCCACTGTAAGATTATTCTTGTTGTTCACAACCCCATAGGCATGGCAAGGTGGGAACAAGAATTATACCACACCTCCATCATTCCTCAGTCATTTCTTAATCCAACAAAGACTAAAGAGCAAGACTGAATTAATCTCTGCAATCCCATTTTGTCCATTTCCAAATAAAATTTTTCCTGTTCCCACTGTGAGATTATATCCCTGTTGTGGGTGGCAACCCCATAGGCATGGTAAAGTGGGAACTAGAAATATACCACACCTCTATCATCCTTTAACTGTCTCTTAATCCAACAGGGACTAAAGAGCAAGACCAAATTAACCTCTGTAATCCCATTTTGTCCATTTCCAAATAAAATTTTTCCTGTTCCCACTGTCCTTGCCCACATCAACAAATGCTGGTAAAAATTATTTTCATTCATTTTTTTGAGAAGGGTAAATTATTCGAATCAAAACCGAGTTAATTGTTTGAGCCAAATGACTTAGAGAAAAGGAGAGGAGGGTTTGTTATAGATAAATGATGTCATAGTTGGCTCTCACAATAAAGAGATTGATATTTTGTAGATGAGCCACGTGGCTGGCAGTCACAGGGACTCCCATTGCTGAAAACATTTTCCTTATTCAAAAAGTTATTTACAAAATTATGTTAAAAATTTATTAAATTCCTTATTTTAAAAATTTCTTTGTTGCAATTTTTGTTAGGGTTTAATAAACCTTTGAAATTGTAAAAGTGAGCAGTTGTTTCTGACAGTGGGAATGGGATCAGTCGGCCCCACAGCACAAGCTCTTGGTGAGGGCAGCTCCTCGTGAGGACCTGGGGTGGGGAAAGCCAAAAAGAGACACAAAATAGGGCACAGCTGGCAGGAGGAAGAGGAAATTCTAAGAATGGAGAGGCCCTGGCACAGCTGTGGCTGCTCCATCCCTTCAATGTCCAAGGCCAGGTTGGACAAGGCTTGGAGCAGCCTGGGATGGTGGAAGGTGTTGGGGAGTTGGAAGGAGATGGGCTTGAAGGTCTTTTCCAACCCAAGCAATTCTAGGATTCCTTAAGTCTATAAAATCTTCCAACAGCCCCTTTTTCCTCTGGGAGTTCCACTCCTAAAGCTGCTCATGGCACCACACAAAGTTCTCAGACAAATTTCATGACCAGGATTCCCTGGAGAACAATCCCTCCATGAGGAGAACACCGCCAGGGCTGGAAACCACCCTCACACCCACCACAGCACCTGAAACTGCTCCTCCTCTTCCTCCTCCCATGGAAGGAGGCAGGGGGACAGCTCAGGGAGGTTCTTACATGGTTCCATTGGTGTAAACAGCTTCTCCTCCTTCCACATACTGCACCTGGGCTGGATAAACGTGCTGCACAGACTGCACCTGCAACAGGCACCAAGAGGTCAGGGGTTGCTCAAAAAGTGCTGGTTAAAATGCACAGCTCCAACCTTACAATGACATTCAGGCTTTCTTAAAAAAAAAAAAAAAAACAAAAAAAAAAAACAAAAACAAACCCCAAAAAAAACCCAACCCCCCACCAAAAAAAAAAAAAAAAAAAAAAATCCAAAAACCAACAACAAAAAAAAAAAAAAAACCCACAACAAACACCAAAACAAAAAAAAACCAAACAACAAAAAACCAAAACAGAATTTAAAAAAACACAAAAAAACAAAAAAAACCCCCAAAACCCACCCACCCAACCCACAAAAAAAAAAAAAAACCCAAAACAACAACAAAAAAAACCCACAAAAAAACCCCCAAAACAAACAAAAAACCTACCAAAAAACCCACCAAACCAAACAAAAAACCCCCCAAAAATAAAGCCAAAAAACCCCCCAAAAAACCACCAAAAACCACCAAACAAAACAAAAAAACCCCAAAAACCAAAAACCCCCCAAAAACACCCAAAATCCCTCAAAAAACCCCCCAAAACAACAACAAAAAAGAACCCTAAAAAACCCCAAAACAAAAAAACCCAAACAATAAACAAGAACAACAAAACAAACCCCAAACTCCCCCCAAAAAAAAAAAAAACCCAACAAACCCAGAAAACCCCCCCCCAAAACAGAACAAAACAAACACTAAAACAAGAACAACAACAACAACAAGACAAACCCAAAAAACAAACAAAAAACCATCCTGCCTGCCCTTCCTCCCCTCCATGCTTAGGAATGCCAAAGTAAAGGAGATTTTTATTTTCAAAGGTCAAGTTAAAATAGATAAATAAGTGGTTGCTCCATGAGCAGTGGAAACAATGGAGCTGGGTTTGCTCTGCACACGTGTCTGGGGCTGACTAACAGGGCTGAGCTCATTCTGCAGTTTTTCTTTCAGAGGGGAGCCTGACAATGTCCAGCTGCACTCCAGCCCCTTTTTTGTTACTCTAGGGGGAAGGATTTGCCCCCCTGAAATGGAGAAATCAAATAAAAAATCACTAAAGAAAAAAAATTATGAGGGTCAGAATTTTTTTCCCCCATGAAATGGAGAAATCAAATTAAAAATCACTAAAGAAAAAAAATTACTAAAGAAAATCACTAAAGAAAAAAAGAGGGTCAGACTTGCTGTTCACATGGAGCAGCACCACACATCCCTGGTTTCTTAGGAAACAAGCCCTGGAAAAGGCAAAGTTCAAATAAATAAAAATACTTGCATGGCTCTCTGGCACCAAATCTTCCTATGGAGTCACATGCAGGCAGTAAATTTGTTTAATTAAAAAAAACCCCAAACATTTTGCCTCTAAAAAACATCTTTACCAAAGGATTTAATTTTAATTTAACTTTGATTTAATAAATGCTTTTAAATTCAAGTTGAAAGCATCCATCAAATCTTCAAATACATGAAAGACAACTACTACAGCAAAGGTTTTTCCTAAACTTCAAATATCTTGAGAGTTTCTTTTGTCATCAAGAAAGGAGGAGAGAGCTGGAGAAAGTGATGCCAGCTCTGTGAGTGCCCACAAGTCTTTAATTAGGATTTTTCTAGATGTGGCAGAGTTTCAGAAGTGGCACTGGGGACCTGTCTGGGTGTCCCCAGGGTTCATTACCTGCTGTGGAACCTGCTGGACTCTGGGAACAGAGATTTGCTGCATCTGTGCTCCTTTGGGAGCAGAGCCTGTGGCCTGGACCAAAACCCTCTGCAAGGAAAAGATACAGGAAAAGACAATTTCAGTCCATAACACAGCTGAGCCAGGTGTTCCCTCCCCAGATTTCATGGCCAGCTTGCCTCTGACACCAACAGCAGCAGTGACATCCTGTGATTTGTGTCCCCACGGTCCCCACCCTCCCGTGGGGTGCATCAGCCTGAGCTCAGCCCCTGAATTTGGGCAAATTTCTGCCAGGAATCATCTCAATTCATTTATAAGTTCAGCCCCCTGAATTTGGCCAAATTTCTGCCAGGAATCATCTCAGTTCATTTATAAGTTCAGCCCCCTGAATTTGGCCAAATTTCTGCCAGGAATCATCTCCAAATCTACAGGAAAGGATGTAGCATTCATTGACAAGCTCAGCTTGTCATTCAACTGCTGAATTTGGGCAAATTTCTGCCAGGAATCATCTTCAAACCTCCAGGAAAGGAAGCAGCAGTTCATTGATAAACTCAACCCCCTGAATTTGGGGAAATTTCTGCCAGGAATTATCTCAGTCCATCGATAAGCTCAACCCCCTGAATTTGGGCAAATTTTTGCCAGGAATCATCTCCAAACCTCCATGGAAGGATGTAGCAGTTCATTAATGAGCACAGCCCCCTGAATTTGGGCAAATTTATGCCAGGAATCATCTCCAAACATCCAGGAAAGGAAACAGCAGTTCATTGACAAGCTCAGCTTGTCATTCAACTGCTGAATTTGGGCAAATTTCTGCCAGGAATTATCTCAGTTCATTGATAAGCTCAACCCCCTGAATTTGGGCAAATTTCTGCCAGGAAAGGAAGCAACAGTTCATTTATAAGCTCAGCCCCGTGAATTTGGCCAAATTTCTGCCAGGAATCATCTCCAAACCTCCATGGAAGGAAGCAGCAGTTCATTGACAAGCTCAGCCACATCTGAACAAGGATCTCTCCTCACACATCCACATTTGGCTGCAAAGTTCCTTCTCTCAGAGCTGCTAAACCCAACCAAACTCTGCCTCCTGCAGCAAGAAATCCCCCCCAGCTCCTGCCAGCACCAAACTCAGGGGTTTCTGCTTCTCCCTGCTCTGCCACCAAGGGCACAGGGACATTTTGTGGTGCTGGTGGCTCTGTCACCTCCAGCATCCCCTCTCTTACACTCCATTTTCAGCCTGGGGTTGTCAGCACATCTCAGAGTGCTCAGCACCTTCAGATGCAGCAAAAAACAAACCGTGGGGATGTGGTGATGGAGAGAAAGGATTCAGTGGGAGCACAGCCAAGCATCTCCATGGCCTCTTAAACCTTCTCCAAGGAGATAATTCCTTTAAAAACACCCAGGAGATTGGGCCTGGGCTGGAAAAAATCCCAGGGAAAATCCTGGGAGAGAGAATTCTGTCTCTCTTTGTTCTGAGAATGCAAATACCACACGGGCCAACAGAACAAAGAGCCAGAAAACAATCCCAAAAATAACCTTGAGAATTACTGGCTACCTGGATATTTATGGTGGATAAATAACTTCCATGGATAACTACCATGGATATTTATGATGGATAACCATCATAAATAACTTCCATGGATAGCTACCATGTATATTTATGATTTTTAGCCCTCTCAGCATATCTATGTAACAACCAGAAATCCAGTTCTAGCAGAATCCCAGGTTTATGACAATTGCTCAGATATCCAGGCAGCTGCTCCAGGCTGCATTCCCTGGAGATCCTGCACCTATTTCAGCCATCTCCTGGTCTGTTTTCCCTCACCAGTGGAGGATGGGGACATCACAAACCCTTTTTGAAATCAGACCTTGGCAGTGCCACCTACATCAAAGACTCTTTCCTTTCTCTGTCATAGCCATATTTTATGAAAAATCCTGTTGTTAGGATTTTTTCTCCTGAGCATCTGAGAGGCCTCAGGAACAAAATGTAAACAATGATTATCTGCTGCTGTGGAATGCAACAGGTGCATCTGTGATTGGTCTCATGTGGTTGTTTTTAATTAATGGCAAGTCACAGTCAGCTGTATCAGACTTTCTGGTCAGTCACAAGATTTTATTATCATTCCATTCCTTGCTGATGAAATCCTTTCTTCTATTCTTTAGTATAGTTTTAATATATAATTTTCTTTTAATATAATATATATCATAAAATAATCAATCAGCCTTCTGAAACATGGAGTCAGATCCTCATCTCTTCCCTCACCCTGGCACCCCTGTGAACACCACCACAATTGGTGACCCCGAGCGAGGAACATTCCTTTTCCCTTTTCCCTAGTCCAGCTGTCTCAGACCCTCTGGCCAGTCACAAGATTTTATTCCATTCCATTCCATTCCATTCCATTCCATTCCATTCCATTCCATTCCATTCCATTCCATTCCATTCCTTTTTAGCCTTCTGATGAAATCCTTTCTTCTACTCTTTTAGAGTACTTTTAATATATCATTTTCTTTTCATATATGATATATCATAAAATAATCAATCAGCCTTCTGCAACATGGAGTCAAGATTCTCATCTCTTCCTGTGAACACCACCACATTTCTCCTCCTTTTTGCCCATTTTCTGGCACTGCTTTTGCCAGATGCCACAGCTCACTGCTCACTGCCTGTGCTGTGCTCTGCTATCACCTTCCAGCCAAGATAAGGAATCATCCCCACCTGGAAGGTGAGGCCATCCTGCTCAAACCCAAAGGGGCCCCAGTGCTCCACAAGGGTTCCAGCCTCACACCATTCCTGCTGCCAGCAGCTCATCCCCAGTGTTTCTTTGTCCTGCTGGCGAGAAGGAAGGCTCTGGATGCTCCTCCTCTTCAGCAGTCTTCACTATCCCCTGGGTTTTCCTTAATCCAAGCAGTTCCATTCCAGAGGCTGGATGGGTGATTTCATCATCCAAAGGTTTTCCAACCTTTGTTCGCAGCCAAATCCACGCTGTGATCCTGGGGACACCTGGCACTGCTGTCCCCAGCCCTGCCACACCAGCAAGGATGGGAGGTGACAGCAGCACTCTGCATCACCCCATGACTCCTGGAAAGTCAAATATTCCTTCAATTCCCAATCTTTAATTGTTCCTTTCCATCAGCATCCAATGGCAGCTGCTGCTCACTTGGGAGTTGGAGAAGGATGAAGCTGAGTTACACCCACCCATCCTCTCATCCCTCCAGCCTCCTGAGGCAGAAATTTCTTTTGCAAGTTCCCCAAAAGGCAGAAAAAGGAACAAAAATGAAGCAGTTTCACTTAACCCTTCCCATTTTGCACTGGGTGGTTCCTGTTCATCCTGTTGGGCCTCCCAAATGCAGCATTTTCATGGGCATTAATCACAAATCCCCCTCTGCAAAATGAAATGTTGGGGTCTGCCTACCCAAGGAAGAGACCATGGGATGGTTTGGGTTGGGAGAGATCTCAAACCACACCTTGTAAAGCTTGGCAGAGCTCAAACCCACAGGACATCACCTTTATCAACAGGTTGTCCCCACTACCTCAATGAGATGATTAAAATCCCTCTCCCCACTATGAAAACCTGGGGTTAAAATCAACTGGCACAGAGTGACCACCTTAGAAACCTAAATTAAACCCCAAAACTCACCTTGCAAAGCTTGCATGTGGATTGGGAGTGCTCAAACCCACAGGACATCACCTTTATCAACAGGATGAACCCAGTGCCTCAAAGAGTTGATTGAAAACCTTCTCCCCACTATCAAAACCTGGGATTAAGATCAGCTGGCACAAAGTGACCCCCTTGGGGACTTAAACCCCAAACCCCACATTTTAAAGCTTGTACAGGGATTGGCAGCACTCAAACCCACAGGACAACACTTTTACCAACAGGCTGTCCCCTCTACCTGAGGAGCTGATTAAAAACCTTCTCCCCACTATCAAAACCTGGGATTAAAATCAAATGGCACAAAGTGACTCCATTGGCAACCTAAATTAAACCCCAAACCTTTTAAAGCTTGTACAGGGATTGGCAGCACTCAAACTCACAGGACAACACTTTTACCAACAGGTTGTCCCCACTACTTCAAGGATTTGATTAAAAACCTTCTCCCCACTATCAAAACCTGGGATTAAAGTCAACTGGCACAAAGTGACTCCCTTGGGCACCTAAATTAAATCCCAAAGCTTGTACATGGATTGGGAGTGTTCAAACCCACAGGACATCACCTTTACCAACAGGTTCTCCCCTCTACCTCAAGGAACTGATTAAAAACCTTCTCCCCACTATCAAACCTGGGGTTAAAATCATCTGGACCAAAGTGACCCCCTTGGGGACCTAAATTAAACCCCAGAACTCACCTTGTAAAGTCTGCATGTGCATTGGGAGCACTCAAACCCAAAGGACATCACTTTTAGCAACAGGTTGTCCCCACTACCTCAAAAAACTGATTTAAAACCTTCTCCCCAGTATCAAAAAGTGGGATTAAAATCCCTGGCACAAAGTGACTCCCTTGGGAACCTAAATTAAACCCCAAACCTTTTAAAGCTTGGCAGAGCTCAAACTCACAGGGCATCACCTTTATCAACAGATTGTCTCCACTACCTCAAGGAGCTGATGAAAAACCTTCTCCCAACTATCAAAAACTGAGATTAAAATCAGCTGGCATAAAGTGACTCCCTTGGGCACCTAAATTAAACCACAAATACCCCCTTTTAAAGCTTGAATGTGGATTGTACATCAAACCCACAGGACATCACTTTTATCAACAGGTTGTCCCCTCTACCTCAAGGAGCTGATTAAAAACCTTCTCCCCACTACCAAAAAGTGGGATTAAAATCAGCTGGCACAAAGTGACCTCCTTAGAAACCTAAATTAAACTCCAAACCTTTTAAAGCTTGGCAGAGCTCAAACTCACAGGGCATCACCTTTATCAACAGATTGTCCCCACTACTTCAAGGAGCTGATGAAAAACCTTCTCCCCACAAAGTGACCTCCCTGGGCACCTAAATTAAACCCCAAACCCCACCTTTTAAAGCCTGCATGCGGATTGGCAATGCTCAAACCCACAGGACAACACCTTATCAACAGGTTGTCCTCACTACCTCAAGGAACTGATTAAAAACCTTCTCCCCACTACCAAAACCTGTGATTTAAATGCATCTGCCAGGGAAATGAGGGCTTTTCTCCATGGTAACAGCATCCCCAGCTGTGATGCCTTACCTGCTGTGAGGCTGGCACTGCCTGCACCACTGGTGCCTGCGCTGAGCCCGACGGGTGAAGAGCCACAGAAGCTGCTGAGTCTGATCCACCCTCTGGACTCTGCATGCTCCCTGCTGGGGACAGCACAGGGACATCAGAGGGGACAGCACAGCACAGCCACACACCCCCAACCCATTGAGAACAGGGCTGAAAATCCCAGGGGAATATCCAGAGGGAAAGGAGGCAGCTCTCGTCCTACACACGGGGCTGGTTTTAGTCCCCGGAGCTCATTTTAATGCAGAATTATGTGAAGGAAAAAGAAAGTTGCACAATTGTTTCACAGAGAGAAGGAAGGAACAGAAAATGCACTTCTATATTTAACTGAAAAGTGGTGTTGGAAAATTATTGTGTCACAGTGAGCATCACATATGATTGGGAAGAGTAGGGGAATATTTTTAAAAATAATGCTTTCTCCCCCTCTGCCTTATCACGTTTAACCAGTGCCAAAAAAAGCTTTTAATCAAACCTAAATTTTAGTGGGAAAATGGGGTGGCCAGTTGGGTTTATAACAAAAAAAACCTCAAGGATGAAGAGCACAAGAACAGCAATTCAGCATCATTTTGGACCCTTTGAACGATCATCTCCACCCTTCCAAAGCAGCATTTCCACCCTCTCAAAAGCAGCATCTCCACTTTCCCATCACCCCAAAATCCCACCAAGGTCCCCAAACAGCCCCAGCATCACCCTCCAGTGTCACACAGCCCTGAAGGTGTCCTCAGCATCCTCAAATCCTCAATGCCAGCCCTGGGGACACCAGGGGATGCCTTATCACATGAAACTACTGCCTTATCACATTAAACTAGTGCCAAAAAGAGCTTCTAATCAAACCTAAATTTCAGTGGGAAAATGGGGTGGGCAGCTTGGGTTTATAACCAGAAAAAATCAAGGATGAAGAGCACAAGAACAAAAGTTCACCATCATTTTGGACCCCCTGAAGCAGCATCTCCATCATCCCAAAAGCAGCATCTCCACCCTCTCAAAAATCAGCATTTCCACCCTCCCATCCCTGTCCTTGCCCCAAAACCCCACCAAGGTCCCCAAACAGCCCCAGCATCACCCTGCAGTGCCACACAGCCCTGATGGTGCCCTCAGCATCCTCAAATCCTCAGTGCCACCTCTCCCTCCTGGCACTGTCCCAGCCCTGGGGACACCAGGGGATGCTGAGACAGCACACAATGGCATTTTGAGGGGTTTTTTTGAGGTGGGGGAGCCTTTTTTCCTCATTTTCTTGTGAAACTTCCTGCTTAATAAACTATTTTAGGAGGGTTTCTGCTGTCACTTCAAAATCAAAAGGTTAAAAGCATCCAGATTTTGGGCAGTGCCATTTCTGCTTTCTCAGCCTTGACTCCAAACAAGATTATTATGGCTTTTATTTCCCTTCTTCTGCCATTATTTAAATTTTTTTCCTCACATTTGTGCAAGTTAAGAAGAAAAAGGAAAACTGAGAAACTAAAGGACATTGGAATTGCTCATTTGTGTTCAAAAGAAATGCAAGGGAGGTGTGAAATTACAGAATCTACCTGTTTATTCATTCAGCCACAGGCAAACCCCCCCCAAATATTAAAATTCTCCAAAAAACAGCTTTTTAAGGTTTTTTTTTCCCCAATACTTCATACTCCCATTAGCAAATTACAATTACTCTCCCAATCTTCCCAAAATCCCAGAGCTTGCAAATCATTTTTCTCACATCTGGGAGAAAAAACAGATACAGAACTCAAAGTCAGAGCTACCAGATTAATCCAACAAGGCAGAGAGAAGGGAAATTAAATCAATATTTATTCCTGTGTCCCCCCAGCTGCCCTCAGCACCCCCATCCCTGCAGCTCTGCTATAAAAAGGCAGCACCTGCCTCTCCCCATCACTGCCTCTGCCTGGGTTGCAGCCAAAACCTCCCTGGGAGAAGATTCCAGTTTGCAACAGCACCGTGGGATCAGGAAAATAAAAATTCTCCCAGTAAATTCCAGCTCTTTCCTGCTCCAGCCATGAATTATTTGTAATTAAACACTGGGGAAGCATTGCTGAGTTTGGAATATTCAGGTGGAGATGCTCAGGCAGGAGAGGGGGCACTTTTACCACATTTAACTTTTCCAAAAGTGTTTCTTTTCTGTCCCTAACTTTTCCAAAAGTGTTTATTTTGTGTCCCCAATTTTTCCAAAAATGTTTCTTTTCTCTCCCTAATTTTTCCAAAAGTGTTTCTTTTCTGTCCCTTGTGCCCTGGGTTTGGTTTGCAGCTCTCCAGCGTTTTCTGAGTAATGGTGAGGTTACAGAATAAAAGTGGGTGAGTTGTCAAAGATATTTTAATTATCTATTAATCGTTCTGGCAGGGTCAGCTCTTGGCATTTTACGTCTACACAAGGTCTCCTTTGAAGTGTGGCTATAATCAGAAAAGAACACTTAGAAAAGATGGAATTGGACTTTGATGATCCTTTTAAGTCCCTGCCAAGCCAGAATAATTCCTGATTCTCTGATTCAAATCACCAACAACTCATCTTTGCTGGCACATTTTGTCTCCTGCTTTCCCTCGGTGGCCAGGAGGGAGCAGAGAGATGTGGGCAGGGTGGAAGGTGAATTGTTTGCTGCCAGAATAAATCCCAGAGTGATTTTCAGGTTTGTGATGACAGCCAGACACAAAGGCTCCCAGGAAATCTGCAGATGGCACTTCCAGACAAGGCAGACAGACAGACAAGTCCTGGATTGCCAAACCACGAGTAACAGGACTTGTTATTATTTTATTTATCACCGCGACATCCTGGAGAAGGAATAATTCACTTCTCATTAAACCACCCTGCACTTCCTGAGAACTGCACTCAGATCTGTGTGTGCCATCTGCTCTGGGCAATTTGTGCTGATGAAAAGCTGACAGCACCCACAGAATTCCTGTGCTCCCAGAAACCAGCACGAGGTGCTGCAGAGCTCTGCTGCTGCCCTGGCACCACAGCTGGCACCTCCAGAGGGTGCAGAAAGGGTTCAGGGAGGAGAGGAAATGTGGCACCCAAAGCCTTGATCCTTCCCCTTCACTTTATTATTTATACTTTATTATTTATACTTTATTATTTATACTTTATTATTTATACTTTATTATTGATACTTTATCATTTATATACATAAATACTTTATATCTTTATTATATAAAGTATAACTGTATATTTTTACATATAATTATATATAAATATATAATTATACTTTATATAATAAATATAGATAATGTATAATGTATATATTATATAAATATATATTATATAAAGTATAAGTATATATTTATATATATAAGTTCATAATTAAAGTATATATATTATAATACACTTTATATATATATAGAGTATATAGTATATATAATATACTTTATATATAATATTCATATATAAAGTATATTATATATTTATTATTTACATATAAATACGCTATATATTTATTATATAAAGTATAATTATATATTTATATATATCATTATATAAAATAGATAATTATACTTTATACAATAAATAAATATAATGTATAATAGATATTATATATTATAATATATATTATATAGATATATTATATATGATATAAAGTATATTTATATATTTATATATATAATTGTATATAATATATATTATATATACTTATATTATTACAGTATATAATAATATAAGTACATATATAAAGTATATATATTATATACTTTATATATAGAGAGTAAATAATATATATAATATACTTTATATATAATATTTATATATAAAGTATATTATATATTTATTATTTATATATAAATAATTTATATATTTATTATAAATATAAATACTTTATTATTTATACTTTCTTATTTTTATTTGTTAAGAACAGGTCACATGAATCAGAGGTGGGACTGGCATGGTTGGTTCTCAGGGGGTATTTACAGAATCACAGAATTCCAGAATAACTGGGTTGGACGAGATCTTCAAGATCATTGAATCCAACCCAGTCCCAACACCTCAACTGAACCCTGGCACCCAGTGCCACATCCAGGCTTTGTTAAACACACCCAGGGATGGGGACTCCAGGCAGATGATCCTCCCCAGGCAGAACATTCCAGAACTTTATCACTCTTTCTGTGAAAAACTGAAAGAATGATAAATTTTTCCTAAAATCCAACCTATATTTTTTTCCTGATATCCAACCTGTATTTCCCTTGGTGCAGCTCGAGGCTGTGTGCTCTGGTTCTGTCAGTTCCTGCAGACAGAGCCCAGCCCCAGCTGAGCACAGGCACCTTTCAGGAGCTGCAGAGAGAGATTTAGGTCTTGTATTTCCATCATAGATTGGTTTGGGTTGGAAAGGAGCTTAAAAATCATCCCATCCCACCCCTGCCATGGCAGGGACACCTCCCACTGTCCCAGGCTGCTCCCAGCCCCAGTGTCCAGCCTGGCCTTGGGCACTGCCAGGGATCCAGGGGCAGCCCCAGCTGCTCTGGGCACCTGTGCCAGGGCCTGCCCACCCTCACAACCAGCAATTCCTTTTTAATTTCAAATTTCTCATCTAACTCTCCCCTCCTTCACCTTCAAGACATTTCCCTTGTCCTGTCCCTGCATGGCTTTATCCAAAGCCCCTCTCCAGCTCTTTCATTGGCACTTTTGGACACTAAAAGCTGCTCCAAGGTCTCCTTACACTGGATTTATTCAGCACCCAGGGCCAGCTGTGCCATCATACCCCTCCTTCCCCAGGCTCTTTTGGGGTGCAGGAGATGCTGCTCCATCCCCTCCTCAGCACCTCAAGTGATCATGGTTGGCCTCAATGATCTTAAAATTCTTTTCCAACTGAAATTATTCTATAAATACATCCTTCAGGCATGCAAATTCTGATTTAATGTTTCCTCTACCTCTAGGCAGTCATTTTGCTGTTGGATTTTATGCCTCACATTTAAATCCCCTTTGAGAAGAACTTGTTAAGCCCATTTATGAATGGCAAGGACAGCAGTGGATTTCTTACCCATGGAGGCAATAACACCCACCAAGCTTTATTGGGAAGCTTAAATATAAGTAGCTATAAAATAAAACAACTTTATCCCAGAGGTGAAATAATTGATTGTTCTTAAAACTAACAAAAAACTGACTGAGGATCTTTTCCTTTCCCTCATTTCTATCCCAGTATTATATTCCATTTTATAAGTCCTGACAGAAATAAAAGGATGTAATAAAGGAATTTTATCCTTGAAGGATCTCCTCCTTTCCCCCCACTCCCCCTGCAAATTTGAACATAGAAAATATTTTGAAATGCTCCTCTTATCTCTGTTTCCCCAGCGTTTTGGAGCTGCTTTGGGCAGGAGAGATGAACAAAGGCAAGGCCATTTACATGGAGGCAGGGCTGCCTTATGAATGAAACATGGTTCATTTTGTTTCCATGCTCACCAGAAACTGTTCAAAGCAGGCATGGAAGAAGAAAAAATTGCTCTTTTTTTTTCATAGCTTGCTCTAGCCAGCTTAAATGGAGAATTCCATCAACCAACAGGGGCAAAATCCATCCTAACCCCTAAGGAAAGTCTCATCTGTGAGAGATGAGATTCAAAAAAAAAAATCAAAATTTTTTGTGAAAATCAAAATTTTGTTGTGAAAATCAAAAACCTGTGACAGAGCCAGAATTCCACCTCATTTATTTTGATTTAATCCCCCATGCCTTTTCACTTAGCAATTTTCTTTTTGCCATTAGCTACCCCTCTGCCCTAGATTTGGCTCCTCTCTTTAATTTCTGCTTCCTTATCCCCCCATGCCAGGATTATGGGATGGATGAAACGTTCATATCCCTGAATTCCCTGCACAGACAGAGACAGGAGCATCCCCCTGACCCCAAGGAGTGTCCAGGTGCTTGCTCTAGTCAGTTTAAATGGAGAATTCCATCAGCCAACAAGGACAAAATCCATCCTAACCCCTAAGGCAAGTCTCATCTGTGAGAGAGATGAGATTCAAAAAAAATATCAAAAATTTTGTGAAAATCAAAATTTTTTGTGAAAATCAAAATCTGTGACATGGCCAGAATCCCACCCCATTTATTTTGATTTAATCCCATGCCATTTCACTTAGCAGTTTTCTTTTTGTCATTAGCTTCCCTTCTGCCCTAATTTGAATTCTCTTTTTTTCTACCTTTAATTTCTGCTTCCTCATCCCCCATCCCAGGATTATGGGATGGATGAAAGGTTCACATCCCTGAATTCCCATCCCCCTGACCCCAAGGACTGTCCAGGTGCTCTGTGTGCTCACAGTGATATTTTCACACTGAAAACCTGAATTTTTATCAGCCCTCAAGGCTTCTCCTGCTCCTCTTTTCCTTCTAAAAACCCCTGACAGCTCTCAGAGCTCACTTCTTGAAACCCACCTTGCCTAGGGGAGGATTTGTGGCTTTTTTTAGGAGTGGGAGAATTGCAGCACAGGGAAAAAGGAACCATCCTGCTCAAGGTCACGGAGCGAGCTGGTGGCAGCAACCAGAAATAGCACCCACAAGTTATTAAGGTTTATTTATTATTTTTTTTTCCCCCCTGAATTTCCCTTTCCTGTCCCTGCTGTTTGCTTGGATACCCAGCTGGCTGTGTGTAAACAGAAGGTTTCCAGCAGCCCTCCTTATCTGCCTGATTCACCCAGTGATGATGCAACCTGGAATCCAGATGTCCCCGATGCCTTCCAGGGCCCTGGTGGCTCCTCTGACATCATCAGCAACTTAAAAAACTTGTCTGAAATGCCAATGTGCTGAATAAATCCACTGCAAGGAGAACCTGGAACGGCTTTTTAGTGTCCAAAACTGCCCATGAAAGAGCTGAAAAGGGATTTTTTACAAAGCCATGCAGTGACAGGACACAGGGGAATGGCTGTAAGGTGGAGGGAAATTGAGGAATTTAAAATTTAAAATTTGAAATTGAAAAATTGGAAATTTGAAATTGAAATGGAGAATTTGAAATTTGAAATTGAGAATTTAAGAAATTTGAAATGAAAAGAATTTGGAATTGAGAAATTTGAAATGAAAAGAATTTGAAATTGAGAAATTTGCAATGAAAAAGGAATTGGTGGCTTTGAAGGCAGTGAGGCCCTGGCACAGGTGCCCAGAGCAGCCCCTGCATCCCTGGCAGTGCCCAAGGCCAGGCAGGATCAGTTTGGAGCACCCTGGGACAGTGGAAATGTCCCTGCCATGGGCATTGGAACAAGATTTTTAAGGTCCCTTCCCACCCAAACCATTCAGGGATTCTCACCAGGATTTTATTCCTTCTGCCCCATCTGCTCTCTCTGTAGAGATTTCAGCTGCAGATTAATTTTCAATTCTCACCGAGGCAGGAATTTCCTCCCTACAGAACCATACATTTCTATTAGTGCTGCTTTCAAAACATTAAAACGTTGCTGTTCCAGTGATTCACTTGCTCATTTGAAGTTGCTGTTCCAGTGATTCACTTGCTCATTTGAAGACAAAACAGATCATGAACTATTTGATTTAATTTGGATTTCAAAGCTTACTTGGTTGGTCATCCTTTGATCTTATTTAAACTTTTCAAATTCCTTTATTACATCCTTTTATTTCTATTTAAAATGGAATACAATACTAGGATATAAATGAGGGAAAGGAAAAGATCCTCAGTCAGTTTTTTGTTAGTTTTAAGAACAATCAATTATTTCACCTCTGGGATAAAGTTTTTGGGGTTTTTTTTATAGCTCCTTATATTTAAGCTTCCCAATAAAGCTTGGTGGGTGTTATTACCTCCATGGGTAAGAAATCCACTGCTGTCCTTGCCATTCATAAATGGGCTTAACAAGTTCTTCTCAAAGGGGATTTAAATGTGGGGCATAAAAATCCAACAGCAAAATGACTGCCTAGAGGTAGAGGAAACATTAAATCAGATTTTGGATGCCTGAAGGATGTATTTATAGAATAATTTCAGTTGGAAAAGACTTTTAAAATCATTGAATCCAACCATCATCACTGCCAAGTCCACAAAATTCCACAGCCTTTAGTTCAAATTAAGACCTAAAAGGTGGGAAAAGTTGATTTTTCCAGGTGAAGCTGCTCTAATGAGGATTTTTATTTCTGGTTTTCTTCAAGCAGAGAACAAAAGTCCAAAGCTTTGGCTCTCCAGGTAAACCCAGGCACCTTGAATTTCTAAAATTCACCTGTGCAGGTTGTACATTAAAATTGTACATTTTAAACTATTTCTAATTCACAACACTAACCTGCAAGGATCCAAATTGAAATTGTTTTTTCCTTGTTTTTTGGTTGATTTTGTGCCTTTTTTTTTGCATGCTTTGAAAGGAAGGCTTACATTTAAAACTAATTATTTGGTTATTGGAATTTTTATTCAGGTTTAGTTGGCCTGGGGCTTAGATAAATGAGAAAACCAGAACAGCAGTAATGGAATGCAGGAGAAATAAAAATGCTATTTAACCATCATGTTCTAGATGGGCTCTAAATGGTATTTGCTCCCCCGACTGCAGAAAAAGGAACCAGGGAATTTACATTTAATGGTTTCACTACTGAGAATTCTCAACACTCTCAAAACAGACTGGAAAATAATAAAAGCAACGCAAGGAATGGCTGATTTTGATTATTTTCTAGCAGATGCAAGCATCCATCTACTTCATCCAGCACACTCTAGGCCACAGTTATTTTCCTAAAGAAAACTTCCTTAAATATTTTCCGTTTCATTCAATATTTCTGGCTCAGTGTCCATGCAATAACTTGCCCTGAAAAGGCATTGGTTGTGCTTGAAGCAGGGCACAGAAAGGAAGTGTTTCATTCTTTGGAAGGAGGAACTGCTTTATTTGATGTGAATGAAAATGGATCCAGTGACTTCTCCCTCCTCTGAGGCAAATATTTGTGTTAAACCCAGCCTGGCTCCTGCCTCACACCCATCCTTCATCCCTGCTGCTCATGAGACCTCCAAGGAATAACAGGCTGTGTCATAATTTAAAAATTAACACCTATTTTTTCCTCTTGTAAAGAAATCTTCTTGTAAAGAAATTTTCCTTTCCCTTTCCCTTTCCCTTTCCTTTCTTCCTTTCCTTTCCTTTCCTTTCCTTTCCTTTCCTTTCCTTTCCTTTTCCTTTCCTTTCCTTTCCTTTCCTTTCCCTTTCCTTTCCTTTCCTTTCCTTTCCTTTCCTTTCCTTTCCTTTCCTTTCCTTTCCTTTCCTTTCCTTTCCTTTCCTTTCCTTTCCTTTCCTTTCCTTTCCTTTCCCTTTCCTTTCCTTTCCTTCCCTTCCCTTCCCTTCCTTCCCTTCCCTTCCCTTCCCTTCCCTTCCCTTCCCCTTCCCTTCCCTTCCCTTCCCTTCCCTTCCCTTCCCTTCCCTTCCTTCCCTTCCCTTCCCTTCCCTTCCCTTCCCTTCCCTTCCCTTCCCTTCCTTCCCTATAGTTTTAATATATAATTTTCTTTTAATATAATATATTTCATAAAATACTAAATCAGCCTTCTGAACCACATCATAACTTTGCCCCTTCCCTGAGTCCTGGTAAGAGGAGGGGAATGGAAATGGGAAGCAAACATGCCAAGCAACTTGAAGAGAAGCTTTCTGAAGACACCACTCATTCCACTGCTTCAAAATTTTATAAACAAGAGAAGGCACCAGACCCTGCCACTGATTAAGTTAAATTAATTTAAAACAGAAGCAAACACTGCTTGTCAACGAGCTCCAGTTACCTGGAAACACAGATAAACCCAAAACACACTTTTCAAGGGCAGCAGGCACTATAGTTGGGGTGGTTTTTTTTTTTTCCAGAAACCTGGTCCTCATGGAAAAATACAAATCTGGAAATGGCTTTTATTAGCAAGTTAATAATACACTGAAATACAAATATACACCCAGTCTTTAATTAGATTTCACAGAATTAAGTCAAGTAATATATATACACGCACATAACTGTTGTGTAACAGCCATTCTCTAATCTCTGCTGTTTCTTTCAAAGTAACTTTGAGGACAGAAAAGTCAGGAATGGATCTGTAATTTGGAGTTTCCTTAAGAGCCAGATGAAATTGAAGAGCAGAAGCCACAATAGTTTAGGGGTTGCTGGCAAAATCTAAATCCCATGTACAGGAATCTCAGACATGAACAGGACAAAGCATTGTAGAGAAAATCCTTCCCAAACACAAACCTGGCCTGTTTTCTTTTGGGTTAATAACCTGGATGTAGGGTCATATTTACAGGAAAATGGACATAAACCAGCCTAAGAACTAAAGAACTGGGTCATCTTTGTAATAAAGCTGCATTCTTCTTTGCAGATAAAAAGCTGATGTTGCAAGAAGAAAGAAGCAGCAGCAAAGCTGCTGACAGTGGGCAGTGCCCAGCACCCCTCTCCCTGAGCTCCATGCCAAGCCCTGACACAGCTCCAGCCCCTCCTGGGGTTCTCACAGACTCACCCACACCACTCACAGCTGTTTGTTGGTCAGAAAAGCCAAAGAAATTCCAGATTTCTAGTGTAGCACAACCCTGTCAACAAGTGGAACTCCTTATTTCGTTCGTATGCGCCACCCAAACCTTGACTTGAGAGAAGTTTTGCTGCAATGATGGTAAATGTTAGCTAAGAAACAACATCTGGGTGTCTGCTGAGCAGTGAGGATGATTTCACATCTGGAAGGAGGAATTAAAATCACACTCCAGCGCTCTCCATGCCCAGGCTGTAACAAACACATTGGTGCTACCTGATGGAAACAAGCACAAGTTCTGGGCTTGAATGAATTGTTTCCCATTTATTTTAACATGTGCACTGTAGGGGGCTGCCCAGGACTGTGATTCAATGGGGGAAATACAATTTCTGAAAGTAAAAATAGTCTGAAACAGAATCCCAGCATGGTTTTGAGTTGGAAGGATCTTAAAGCCCATCCACTGCCATGGCAGGGACACCTCCCACTGTCCCAGGCTGCTCCCAGCCCTGCCCAGCCTGGCCTTGGGCACTGCCAGGGATCCAGGGGCAGCCACAGCTGCTCTGGGAAATCCATTCCAGGGATGGATTCCACAATTCCTGCCCAATATCCCACCCAGCCCTGCCCTGTGGCAGTGGGAGCCATTCCCTGTGTCCTGTTCCTCCTGTCCCTGTGAGAAAACTGTGTCCGGGAAAAACCTGGCACAAAAGCATTGCCAAGGTTCCTTTCCAGGATTATCTCAAAGTTTCCATCATCAGGCAAACCAAAGTCTCTGGTTCCTTGTCCCTGGTTCCTTGTCCCCTGCAGGCTGTGGGACAATCCCAGGTACAGCTCAACCTCCTCTGCCTCAATTGGGCTCATTTTGGAGCAAGGAGCTGCAAACCTTGCTGCTGTTTTTTATAGCCTGTCCTATGGCTTTTATAGCTTGTCTGACGTCAGGGCGCTATGGAATGTGTCACTCACTGGAAATGAATTCCCTGAGATCAGTTTAACTCACACCTGTAACTCACCAGCCCTCGTTTTTCACTCACTTGCACCAAACAACCCTGCAGTGCTTTAGGACCAAGCAGCTTTTGAGAATTTCAGTGGGAGCAGGATATTTGCTGCAGTATTGCATGGGGATTGCTGCATTATTCCATGGAGAACTGGCTGCAGGAATCCATGGAGAATTCCTGCAAGATTCCATGGGGAATTGCTGCAGTATTGCATGGGGAATTGCTGCAGTGTTCCATGGAGACTTGCTGCAGTATTCCATGGAAAATTGATGCAGTATTCCATGGGGATTTGCTGCAGTATTCCACGGGGAATTGCTGCAGTATTCCATGGAGACTTGCTGCAGGATCCTATGGAGAATTCCTGCACTTTTCCATGGGGATTTGCTGCAGGATTTAATGGAGAATTCCTGCAGTATTCCATTAATATTGGCTGCAGTATTCCACAGAGAATTGCTGCAGGATTGCATGGGGAATTGCTGCAGGATTGCATGGAGAATTGCTGCAGTATTCCATTAATATTGGCTGCAGTATTCCACAGAGAATTGCTGCAGGATTGCATGGAGAATTGCTGCAGTATTGCATGGAGTATTGCTGCAGTAATCCATGAGGATTTGCTGCAGTATTGCATGGAGACTGGCTGCACTATTCCATGGGGATTTGCTGCAGTATTGCATGGGGATTGGCTGCATTATTACATAGGGATTGACTGCAGTGTTCCATGGGGAATTGCTGCAGTATTGCATGGAGAATTGCAGCACTATTCCATGGGGACTGGCTGCAATATTCCATGGGGATTTGATGCAATATTCCATGGAGAATTCCTGCACTATTCCATGGGGACTGGCTGCAGTGTTCCATGGAGAATTCCTGCACTATTCCATGGAGACTGGCTGCACTATTCCATGGGGATTTGCTGCAGGATTGCATGGGGATTGGCTGCACTATTCCATGGAGAATTGCAGCACTATTCCATGGGGACTGGCTGCAATATTCCGTGGGGATTTGATGCAATATTCCATGGAGAATTCCTGCACTATTCCATGGGGACTGGCTGCAGTGTTCCATGGGGATGTGGGGTGGCTGCAGCAGCTGTTTCCAGCCAGCACAGCAGGAACTGTTGCCAGCACAGGCCTGGGTGTTGCTGTTTATTTACACAGGAGCCTTGTGGTGCCTCACAAAGTGAAGCAGAAGCAGCAACAAACACAAACTGGGGCTGTTTGGAGAAGAGATGACTTTGTCTCAGATTTTACAGCATCAGTGGATCTGGATCTCCAGAGGATCCCACCACAGGATGAACTGGGAGTTTGTACTTTGGGAGGCAGAAGAGGAGGAGGAAAAGGAGGAAGAAGAAAAGAAGGAAGAGGAGGTTCCAGGTTGTCCCAGCTCAGCACAACACAGGGAGGATTGCCCTGACCAGGAACTGGTGTAACTGGGAGCAACCACCAGGAAAATCTGAGCTCTGCTCCTGCACTGCACAGAAAATGCAGTCAGGGAGAAGAGACCTGGAGAATGCTTTGGACAAGGCCTTGAGGGACAGGACAAGGGGAATGGCTTCCACTGCCAGAGGGCAGGGTGAAATGGGGTACTGTGAAGGAATTCTTCCCTGGGAGGGTGAGGTGGAGCTGGAGAAGCTGTGGCTGCCCCTGGATCCCTGGAAGTGTCCAAGCACTGGGTTTGGGGCAGCCTGGGACAGTGGAAGGAGTCTCTGCTCTGGCAGGGGTGGCACTGGATGGGCTGTGAGGACCTTTCCAGCCCAAACTATTCCATGATTCTGTCATCTCCAGCCACTCCTCAGCCACATGGGGTGGCCCAAAATTAAACTCCCAGCAGTTCTCCAGCACTCCATGGCTGTGTCCAGTGCATATTTCAGCAAGGGACATCAGCAATTGCTTCCCCACCACTGTGAGGACAGGGAAGGATTTTTCTGTGGGAATTTAAAGTTCAGAAAGCTGCTGGTGACTGGCACAGATTCCAGGACTAAACAAAACCCCAAATAGAAGATAGAAACTATCTAGAGACAGGCAATTCTCCTTGGAAAGGCAAAGAGAAGGCTGCTGTAGGTGTCCTAGAAACGCAGTTTGGGAATATGGATTTGAGTATTCTGCACTTGGAGAACAGCACTGGTGGATTTTTGGTGAGGACAGCAGGAAGACAAACTGTATCCTACAGGAATGGGAGGAGATAAAGGCTTCAACAGCTCCACACTGCTCCAGCAGCTCCCACTGGCCCAAAGAAAGAGAATTGGCTGCTACAGAACTGGAATTATCTGAGCAAGATCATTTATCCAGGCAATAAATTCCTGTGGGCAGAGTTTCTGGCCTGCAGAACGAGTGGGGCTTTGTGACAGGCAGCTCATCCCAGTGACCTTTCTGTCTCTGCTGTGGCTGGACAGGGACTCTGACGACCCCAAAACCCAGCTCATCCCACTGTCCCCAAACCTCACCTCACCCCACCATCTCCAAACTCACCTCATCCCAAACCTCATCTAAGCCAACCATCCTCAAACCCCACCTCATCCCACCATCTCCAAACCCACCTCATCCCACCATCTCCAAACTCACCTCATCCCACCATCCCCAAACCCACCTCATCCCACCATCCCCAAACCCACCTTTTCCCAAACCTGACCTCATCCCACCATCCTCAAACCTCACCTCATCTGAAACCTCATCTGATCCCACCATCCCTAACCCACCTGATCCCAAATCTCACCTCATCCCATCTCCAAACCTACCTCATCCCATCATCCTCAAACCCACCTCATCCCCAAACCCCACCTCATCCCAAACCCACCTCATCCCACCATCCCCAAACCCTCATCCCAACTGATCCCAAGCCCACCTCATCCCATGATCCCTAAAACCCCTCAGGCCACCATCCCCAAACCCACCTGATCCCAAACCCACCTGATCCCAAAACTCACCTCATCCTACCATCTCCAAATCCCACCTCATCTCAAACTCAACTCATCCCACCATTCCCAAACCGACCTCATCCCATCATCCTCAAACCCCACCTCTTCCCACCAGCCCTAAAACCACCTCATCCATGATCCCCAAACCCACCTCATCCCAAACCTCACGTGACCCCACCATCTCTAAACCCCACCTCATCCCAAATCCACCCGATCCCACCATCCCCAGACCCCACCTGATTCCAAACCCACCTCATCCCACCATCTCCAAACCTACCTCATCCCAAACCTCATCTGATCCCACCATCCCCAAACCCCTCAGGCCACCATCCCCAACCCCACCTTATCCCAAACACACTGCATCCCACCAGCCCTAAAATCACCTCATCCCATGATCCCCAAACCCACCTCATCGCAAACCCACCTGATCCCACCATCTCTAAATCCCACCTGATCCCAAACCCACCTCATCCCACCATCTCTAAATCCCACCTCATTCCATTATCTCCCAACCCCACCTCGTCCCACCATCCCCAAACTTCACATCATCCCAAACTCACCTCATCCTGAACCTCATCTAATCCCACCACCCCCAAACCCCTCAGGCCACCTGATCCCAAACCCACCTCATCCCAAACCCCACCTGATCCAAAACCTCATCTGATCCCACCATCTTGAAACCCCTCATCCCCTCATCCCAAACTCATCTGATCCCAAACCCCACCTGATCCCAAACCCCACCTGATCCCACCATCCCCAGACCCCTCATCCCCTCATCCCAAACCCCACCATCCCCAGACCCCACCTGATCCAAAACCTCATCTGATCCCACCATCCCCAGACCCCACCTGATCCAAAACCTCATCTGATCCCACCATCCCCAAACCCCTCATCCCCTCATCCCAAACCCCACCTGATCCCACCATCTCTAAACCCCATCTAATCTTGCCATCCCCATCCCCACCTCACCCCAAACTCTCATCCCATCATCCCCAAACCCACCTCATCCCAAACCCTCCTCATCCCAAACCTCACGTGATCCCACCATCTCTAAACCCCACCTCATCCCAAACCCACGTGATCCCACCATCCCCAGACCCCACCTGATTCCAAACCCACCTCATCCCACCATCTCCAAACCTACCTCATCCCAAACCTCATCTGATCCCACCATCCTGAAACCCCTAATCCCCTCATCTCAAACCCACCTTATCCCAAACCTCATCTGATCCCACCATCCCCAGACCCTACCTCACCCCTCATCCCACCATCCCCAGACCCCATCTGATCCCATCACCTCTAAACCCCATCTAATCTTGCCATCCCCATCCCCACCTCACCCCAAACCCTCATCCCCCATCCCCACCATGAGCTGCCTCATCCCAGAAGCTCCTGATGCGCCAGCACGAGCGGGGAACCCTCAAACCCTTGTGAACCCCAAACTGTGCAGGTTCAAGGAAGGTGAAAATCTCCTTTAGCAGCCCCGATCCCCCCCGAGGATCCCCGGGTGCCCCGCCCGGAGCCGCGGCCGGCGGGAGGAGGATGCGGGGGAGGAAGGAGGGAGGGAGGCCGCGATGTTTGGGGACCAACAGCGGTTGCCAGGGGTGACGCGGTCCCCTCCCGCTCTCCTCCCGTTGCCAGGCAACGCGGGCAGCGTTTCCCAAACCAAACATCCCCATCCCAAATATGTCAGAGGGTATTTCAGGAGGCGGGAGGGACAAACAACGCGGCTGCCATGGCAACTGCGAGGGGGGGGGGCCCGCACCGCCGCCGCTTTGTTTTGGTTTGCGTTTGTTTGATTGAATTGTTATTTCAGAATAAACGGATTAGCGGGGATGGGGGAGAGCTGGGCAAGGCAGATGATCCGGAGGGAAAGAGTTTTGTGCTTTCTGTTCAGTTTTTTTTTTTTTTTTTAAGTAATATTAAGGAATATATTAAGCTAATTAATATATTAAAGAATAAAAGTATTAAAGAAAATATTATTTAAAAATAATAAATATAATAAATATAATAAAATTAAAAATATAATAAATATAATAAATATAATAAATATTAATAAATATTAATAAATATTAAAGAATGTAATGTATTAAAGATCATATTAAGATTTTTTGGACATGGGTATAGATGCTCAGGAGGGAAAGAGTTTTGTGCGTTCTGTTCAGTTGTTTTTTTTTTAAAGTAATATTAAGGAATATATTAAGCTAATTAATATATTAAAGAATAAAAATATTTAAGAAAATATTTTTAAATAATAAATATAATAAATATTAAAGAATTTAATATATTAAATATCATGTTAAGATTTTTTGGACATGGGTATAGATGCTCAGGAGGGAAAGAGTTTTGTGCTTTCTGTTCAGTTGTTTTTTTTTTTAAGTAATATTAAGGAATATATTAAGCTAATTAGTATATTAAAGAATAAAAGTATCAAAGAAAATATTATTTAAAAAATAATAAATATAATAAATATTAAAGATTTAATATATTAAATATCATATTAAGATTTTTTGGAAATGGGTATAGATGCTCAGGAGGGAAAGAGTTTTGTTCTTTTTCTGTTCAGTTGGATTTTTTTTTAAAGTAATATTAAAGACTATATCAATTAATATATTAAAAATAAAAATATTAAAGAATAAATATTCTTTTAAAAGAATAAATAGAATAAAAGGAATAAAGATTAAAGAATATATTAAAGCTGATATTAAGCTTTTTTGGACATGGGTATAGATGCTCAGCAGAGAAATAGTTTTGTTCTTTTTGTGTTCAGTTGGGGTTTTTTTAAAAGTAAAATTAAGGAATATATTAAGTTAGTTAATATATTAAAGAATAAATAGAATAAAAATAATAAATATTAATAAATATTAAATAATTTAACATATTAAAGCTCATATTAAGATTTTTTGGACATGGGTATAGATGCTCAGAAGAGAAACAGTTTTGTTCTTTTTGTTTGGTTGGAGTTTTTTTAAAAAGTAATATTATGGACTATACTAAGTTAATATATTAAAGAATAAAAAGAATAAAAAGAATAAAAAGAATGAAAAGAAAAATATTATTTTTAAAAGAGTAAATATTCTTTACAGAATAAATAGAATAAAAAGAATAAATATTGATAAATATTAAAGAATTTAACATATTAAAGAATATATTAAAGCTAACATTAAGCTTTTTTGGAGCTGGGAGTAGATGCTCAGGAGAGAAATAGTTTTGTTCATTTGGGTTTTTTTAAAATAATGTTAAGGAATTTGGGTTTTTTGGAGCTGGGTGTAGATGCTCAGGAGAGAAATTTTTTTGTTCATTTGGGTTATTTTTAAAAATAATATTAAGGAATTTAGCTTTTTTGGAGCTGGGTTTAAACTACCCACAGTGATTCTGCACCCCCAAACACACCCAAGTCCCTCAGCAAGTTCTCTTCCAACTTATTATTTTTTTCTCATCTATTTGTAGATCCCTCTAAGTTTTCCAGCAGATTTAGATCCCTCTCAGCCAGGGTTTAGCTGACTTAAACCAGGTTTGCTTTTCTTGGTGGTGGCTGTGACTCCAGGCTGGAAATGACATTTTGGGAGAGGGGCTGTGTGGTTTTGGAGTGTCCTCTGATTTGATAAAGAGGAGAAATTAATCAAAAGTACGTTTCCTTTTAGTGCCATGAACATGGAAAGCTAATTTAAATTCTCCACGTCGATTTTTTCACAGTAGAATTTGAGGCAATTAATCATAAGCAAAAAAAATGTAGAGACACTTGGAGGATTTTAAGGGAGAGCTCTCTCTGGGGAAATAAAGATTAGAGAAAAGCTTTTGTTGGGCTGGTGGGAACATCATTGTCCTGGGTGCTGTGGTCTGATCTAACACACAAAGGTTCTGCTGTGCTTGCTGATCATCACTGGCTGCTGGCACAGCTTCCAGACATGGGGAACAATTTATATTTTCAGCTTTTAAATCTGAGTTTGGGCGGTGGCATCACTTCACTTCACCTTGGCAGTGATCAATAAAAGCTCCTCACTGGTGGTTTCCAGCTCTGGGTGCTTTCAGGGCTTCCTTTGGTGTTTCTCCAGGTGTTTTACCACTGATTATAGAATGACAAAGTTTGGAAAAGACCTTCAGGATAAAGCCAAGCCTTGGATGGAATGCACAGTCTGAGACATTCACCTCTCTGGCACATGTCATAAAAAGCTGGATTCATTCATCCACTGGATGAAAATACAAAGTCACAATCTTGAGCACAAGTCTTCCAAAATTTTGGTTCTTTAAGGATTTGGATTTTTAATCCTTAAAGATTTGAATGAGGCATTCCCTTCTCTGAGATACATGTCATAAAATCCTGGAATTACTCATCCACTGGATGAAAAACAAAAGTCACAATCCTGAGCACGTTTTAAATCAAGTCTTCCAAAATTTAGGTCTAAAAATCCTTAAAGATTTTAAAGTTCTTTTGGATCTTCAAGGATTTTTTTCCCCTCAGCTGTTGCTGACCCAGCCCCCAAACTACTCCTTGATCTTTTAGCATTTATTTCCCTCTCAGGAGGGAGAAGAGTAAACCCAGAAATATTTCCTGCACAAGAAGAGCAAACCTAGAAATATTCTGAAGGAGGTAAATAATCTTATTTATTGTTCAGATAAATGTTCAGAGATGTTCAGAGCAACATTCAACAGCATTTATTTCCCTCTCAGGAGGAAGAAGAGTAAACCCAGAAATATTCCCTGCATGAGAAGAGTTAACCCAGAAATATTCTGAAGGAAGTAAATAATCTTTTGGAGATGTTCAGAGCAGCATTCAACAGAGAGCAGCCACTTATGGAAGACAAGAACAACTTAAAAACGACAACTGGAAATTATAAAATCATAATTTGAAGACTCTGCCTGGATAAGGGATAACACAGACAGCACCTCTGAGGTGGTCTGAGAGCATTTCAACTCATTAATGAAAAAAATCAATCAAACCAAGCTCATTCAACCCCCTGCCCATCCCACCGCTGCTTTAAGGCCAACTTCAGCACTGCAGCCTCCAAAAGGTGCGAAAATGGTGAAAATCTGCTTTGGCACTATGACATTTGGCCAAGTGAAGGACTTCAAAAGAGAATTCTGGCCATAACAGCAGAAGCAGCAGAGGTGGACGTGACCAAGCTCCTGAGAACTCTGCTCTCACTCAAAGCCAGCCTGTAAACCCAGCCTAAACTTAAACTCCCTGTCTAGACCCCCTTGCAGCAGAATTCCTGCAGGATATCTCTGCTGGCACTGACCCAAGAGCCATCAGCTCCTCTCAGAGTGTAAAAGAGCCCAGCTGCCCTCACAGAGCCACTTTATTTATTCCAAATTCAATCCAAGATGCTTCTCACTTCATTCCTTTCTCCTAAGTGCCCTTTTCCTCTGCTTTAATATGCTAAAAATTACTGCTGCGATGAGGAAAACACATTAAAATGGAGAGTTCACACCTCTCAAGTGTGGATGGCAGGGGAGGTTTTTAGGATTCCAGTTGCTGGAGTCCTGTAACTCCCACAAGTGCCTGACAAGGAAAAGGGTTTCCAGCTTTCCAACTTTTACTGAAAGAAAAAAAAAAAAAAGAAGTCAAGAGAAGAAACATGAATTCAGAAAATCACTATTTAAACTGTCAGCCTTCCTTATTTTTATCTCCTAGTGGGGTTTAAACCCAGCTTTATACTTTGGGGAATTTCTGGTCTCATGGGGAAGGAGTTTATTTGCACTCACAGAGCAGCTCAAACCTCCTCTCCTTCTTTTTTTTTTTCCAAAGTTTCTTTCTGCTTTTGCTTTTCAGAAGATGAAATGAACTTTTTGCAGGAAGGAGAGCAATGTGAGGAGTGTTAAGTGTGACTGCAGGAGCTATTTCCAGTCTCCACAGCATTTACTGAGCAGTACATTGAAGAGGCCATGAAATGCTAATGATCTCCAGACTGCCAGAGATACTGTCCTAAAAAGAAGGAAAAAATCTCTTTGAGAGATATTTTTTCTTTTTTTTTTTTTTTTTTTTTTTTTTTTTGCCTATTCCATCTCCAGAAAAACCACACAAAACTTTAACACCTCCCTTTGGCTAAAACTCTCCAAGTTACACTTGAAGAAAACCAAAAAGGAAAAACCAGATGGGGGTGGGGGAGTGCATAGAGATGATCCAGAGCTAAAATATCCATTAGTGGTAAATTCCCTCCCAAAAAAAAAAAACCCCAACTGGGCTGCATGGGTCAGATTCCACCCTCAGACCCAGGAACCAGCTCCAAATTCACATTCACTCAGCCCTTTTTATTCTCCTGCTTGTCTAAGTGGCTGCTAGGCAACCCCAGCAGCATTGCTGCTCATATGCATTAAGTATTAACTATTATTTCATTCCTTCCCCCCTTTTTTTTCCACAAAAAGGCAGCAAATTCGTGGCAGATCATTCTTTTTCCCAAAAGGGAATGCTGGCTGAAAATGGAGCTGTGGAAAGGGTGGATATTACCAGTTTAGTTCCAGGCTGGGATGCATCCTGCACAACCCACCTGGAGCTCTCCTTAGGGGATAAAAATCTCATTTTTGGTACATCAGGAGATGCAGCTGCTCCAAGAGAAGCTCTGGAGAGAATTGCAGTGCTGCCCACGCAGAGAGCCAAAAATTCTGGTGTCAGTTTGGTGAAGCAGCAGCCACCCCCACTGCTGCAGCCCTTGTGTCCATGTGGAGGAGGGAACTCTCCACGTTCCAGATGTGGGAATTCCACATTCCAGATGTGGGAATTCTCCTGATGGACAGCAGAAAGGATGATGCTGCTGCTGCCCTGCCCAAGGCGGGGTTTGAGCCACAATTCAAAGATTTCTGCTCCTCTCCCTATGAGGAGCAGTTGTGGGAGCAGCATCCCCATCCCTGCCAAAGGCAGCTCTTAAACTCCAGTGAAGAAATAAAACATCAAAATTGGATGGGGCAGCAGAAAGCAGAAGCTGGTGGCGTTTACAGATGGTTGGGATAGTTCAGCTCAGCACAGAAATTCAGTGATGCTGAATTCAGCCTGGTCCCTAACTTTGGTGACACTCCAGGACAATCATTACAACAGAGGAGCAAGGTGCTGCTCAGCACAACAAAACCTCAGAAAAATGAATTTTTCACCTCCAGGAAGACTCCAAGAAGACCCCATCCCTGCCAAAGGCACCTCTTCCAGCCACCCAAGTGAAGAAATAAACATCAAAATTGGGATGGGACAGCAGAAAGCAGAAGCTGGTGGTGTTTAATAATTATTGGGATAGTTCAGCTCAGCACAGAAATTCAGTGATGCTGAATTCAGCCTGGTCCCTAATGTTGGTGACAATCATTACAACAGAGAGCAAGGTGCTGCTCAGCACAACAAAACCTCAGAAATATGAATTTTTCACCTCCAGGAAGACTCCAAGAAGACCCCATCCCTGCCAAAGGCACCTCTTCCAGCCACCCAAGTGAAGAAATAAACATCAAAATTGGGATGGGACAGCAGAAAGCAGAAGCTGGTGGTGTTTAGAAATTATTGGGATAGTTCAGCTCAGCACAGAAATTCCATGATGCTGAATTCAGCCTGGTCCCTAATGTTGGTGACAATCATTACAACAGAGAGCAAAGTGCTGCTCAGCACAACAAAACCTCAGAAATATGAATTTTTCACCTGCAGGAAGACTCAAAGAAGGGAGAGGGAAGATGCTGACAAGCAGAGCCCAGCACTCTTCCAGCCCAATGACATTTCTGAGTAATTACAAACCCTTAGGATCCATTATAATGTTAATTTACAGCCAGTTGTTGTGGAGAAGTGTGATTAGATGTTGTGTAGCTACGATGCAGACTGGAAGGAATGCTAAGAATGCCTCCAGCAGTATTGGACTAAACCCTTTTCTGACCCAGAGATGGGGCAACTGAGAGATGTTTTATAAACTTCTATTCCATTTTCAGTCTCATTTGAAGGGTGAGATAATACAGGTGTAACAATTAATGCTATCACAATCAGAAGCCAACTATTCCCTAATTACAATACACTATAAGCTAGGTTTCTATAGGATATATAGAATTGTTTGTTTTGCAAATTGAGTTTTTTCATATTTTCCAAATTATTTCAAATCATGAAACTCAAAATATGAGTTACTTATATTCTAAACAATGTTATGTTCTTCTATTTCCTATATTTCTTATATTCTAACCAATATCAGTTGAGGATGAAAATGTTTGATTTTCAATTTATGAGACATTTCTTATGTTTTAACCAATGCTATGTTCTTATGTTTCTTTTATTCTAACCAATGCTATGTTCTTATGTTTCTTATATTCTAACCAATATCAGTTGAGGATGAAAATGTTTGGTTTTCAAATTATGAGATTTTTCAAATTATTTCAAATTATGAAACTCAAAATATGAGTTTATGTTCTAACCAATGTTATGTTCTTATGTTTTTTATATTCTAACCAATATCAGTTAAGTATGAAAATGTTTGTTTTGCAAAGTATGAGAGTTTCCTTATATTTTAACCAATGCTATGTTCTTATGTTTCTTTTATTCTAACCAATGTTATGTTCTTATGTTTCTTATGTTCCAACCAGTATCAGTTAGGGTTGAAAATGTTTGTTTTGCAAATTGAGTTTTTTCATATTTTCCAAATTATTTCAAATCATGAAACTCAAAATATGAGTTTCTTATATTCTAAACAATGTTATGTTCTTATGTTTCTTATATTGTAACCAATGCTATGTTCTTATGTTTCTTATATTCTAACCAATATCAGTTGAGGATGAAAATGTTTGGTTTTCAAATTATGAGATATTTCAAATTATGAAACTCAAAATATGAGTTTATGTTCTAACCAATGTTATGTTCTTATGTTTTTTATATTCTGACCAATATCAGTTAAGGATGAAAATGTTTGTTTTGCAAAGTACGAGAGGTTCCTTATGTTCTAACCAATGCTATGTTCTTATATTTCCTATATTTCTTATATTCTAACCAATATCAGTTGAGGATGAAAATGTTTGTTTTGCAAATTATAAGATATTTCTTATGTTCTAACCCATGTTCTTCTGTTTCTTATGTTCTAACCAATATCAGTTGAGGATGACAAAAACTTTTAAAAAGGTTTTAAAACATGACAAAACCTGCTAAAAAGGTTAAAAAACTGAAACAAATCTCTTTACACACAATACACAATCTCTATATACAATGCCTGCCCATTTTGCAATGAAGAGAAGCAAAACTAGTAATTTGAATTTTTTTTTTAACACTAATGTCACAGCACATTTAGAAGCAGAATCAGGCATAATTTCATTTCTGCAACCTACCCATTAAAAGGGCTGCCAGATTTGCTATAAATTTTCCTCTACAAAACAAATTGATTAAATGCAGACTGAACTGGAGTCCCTAAAGCTTTGTCACAGCAAACTTCACGCAGCACTTTTGTCATTTGCAGGTGGAAACACATCAGAACATTCATTTTCAGCCTCATTTTCAGCACCTCGTTACTCTGCAAAGTAATATTTTGAAGCTATGAATAGGATCTAAATTATTCAGGGATGGAAAAAACAAATCCATCTCCTCTGGAAAGGAAAGCAGCAGCTGCTGAGAGCAGAGCAACTCTTCTCCCAAGGCCAAATCATCAGCAATGCAAATACCAGTGGGGAAATGCAGCAAAGAAAAGGTTTTCTAGGAATATTCTTGCAGGGAAAAAGGGTTTTGGAACATTTAGGGTGGAAGAGACCTCCCAGAGCATTGAGTCCAAGCTGGGACTGATCTCCAGAGTGATCAATTTAAATTAATTTAAAATAAAATTTTAAAGTTCAAATAATTTAATTTAAAAATTTTAAATGTCATTATAATTAAATTAATTCAACATTAAGTTAAAATTAATTTTAAAATAATTAATTAAATTTTAATAAAAATAATTAAAATTATAATCCTAAATAATTAAATTAATATAAATTTTTTTATTTAATTAATTTAAAATCTGCAGTGTTTACCTATAAATATACAAGACCACATATCAGGTTTTAAGGATTTTTTACAAATCCATTTCTCACATCAAATGAGCAAAAAAGGCAGAGGGAGAAGGAATCTCCTCAGCATCACCTGAGGTTCTGACCCAGTCACACCTGGAGCTGCTTTTTCCATGGATATTTCAAATACCAGGCTCAGGGAGAGTTTAAATGAGGACAGGGAAAGAAGGGGAATGGGCAAAATTTGCACAGATTTAATTCTCTGAGCACATGGAGGAGGAAATTTGCAGATTTAATTCTCTGAGCATACAAAGGAAGAAATTTGCAGCATTCTTGCCAAAAAGAAAAAGGAAAAAAGTCCTGTAGGAAGGGCAGAGAGGACAGAGCATAAAACTCCACTTTATTTTGTTATTGAGGTGTTGGAATTGGAGTTTCTGTATCAACTCTCCTGCCTGAATTGCAGAACTTCAATAGGATCAGAGGAATCAGCATTCAGGTTTTTCACTGCACTAAGGATTTACTCTATTTTCCTTCTGAAATTATGAGTGTTTCTTTATTTCCTTTTGAAAATATGAATTGTTTGTTTATCACCCCATTATTGCTCTCTTAACTTTGCCTTATGACTGAATTGCATAAAGTTGTATTTTAAAAGGTATAACCTAACTAAGCTGACATTATTATTAATTAATTATCACCCTATGCCATTCCATAGGGTAAATCCCTTCTTTGCAGCATTCTTCCCAAACAGAAAAAGGAAAAAAGTCCCGTAGGAAGGGCAGAGAGGACAGAGCATGAAACTCCACTTTATTTTATTATTGAAGTTTTGGGATTGGGGTTTTTTCACCATCCACTCTCCTGCCTGAATTGCAGAACTTCAAATAGATCAGAGGAATCAGCATTCAGGTTTTTCACTGCACTAAGGATTTACTCTATTTTCCTTTTAAATTATGAGTGTTTCTTTATTTCCTTTTGAAATTATGAATTGTTTGTTTATCACCCCATTATTGGTCTCTTAACTTTGCTTTGTCCTGATTGCATAAAGCTGTATTTTAAAAGGTACAACCTAACACTAAGCTGACATTATTATTAATTAATTACCACCCTTTGACATTCCATAGGGTAAATCCCTTCTTTGCAGCATTCTTCCCAAACAGAAAAAGGAAAAAAGTCCTGTAGGAAGGGCAGAGAGGACAGAGCATAAAACTCCACTTTATTCTGTTTTTGAGGTATTGAGATTGAGGTTTCTACACCATCCATTCTCCTGCCTGAATTGCAGAACTTCAAAAGGAGCAGAGGAATCAGCATTCAGGTTTTTCACTGCACTAAGGATTTACTCTATTTTCCTTTTGAAATTATGAATTGTTTATCATCCCATTATGCTCTTATTGCTCTCATAACTTTGCTTTCACTAAATTGCATAAAGTTGTATTTTAAAAGGTACAAGCTAACATTAATATGACATTATTATTAATCTTACCCTATGACATTCCATAGGGTAAATCCCTTCTTTGCAGCATTCTTCCCAAACAGAAGAAAGAAAAAAGTCCTGTAGGAAGGGCAGAGAGGACAGAGCATGAAACTCCACTTTATTTTGTTATTGAGGTGTTGGGATTGGGGTTTCTCTATCAACTCTCGTCCCTGAGTTGTAGAACTTCAAAAGGATCAGAGGAATCAGCATTCAGATTTTCCACTGCTCTAAAGGTTTTAATCTATTTTCCTTTTGAAATTATGAATTGTTTATCACCCCATTATTGCCTTGTGACTGAATTGCATAAAATTGTATTTTAAAAGGTTCAACCTAACACTAATTTGACATTCCATAGGATAAATCTTTGCAGCATTCTTCCCAAAGAAGGAAAAGAGAAAAGTAGGAAGGGCAGAGAGGACAGGGCATGAAAGTCCACTTAATTTTGTTATTGAGGTGTTGGGATTGGGGTTTTTTCACCATCCACACTCACCCTTCCCTCCTCTGTGACTCACAGCTCTCTATGGGCCAGGAGCTGTGGGTATTTATGAGCCAAACGTGTTCCAACAGCTCAGAGAATTTTAGAAACAGCTTCCAGCAGCTCTGGAGAGCCTCAGAGCAGCAGGTAGCCAGGAAAGACCACGGTGCTGCCAATTTTAACAGCAGAATGATTTGTTCTCTTAAAAAAAAAAAAACCCTTCACTTTTCATTGGCTCCTTTATTTACCAAGGAGAGATTTGGGTGGGGAATAGAGGGAAGAGTTTCTTCTGTGCAGCCAGATGGAATTCCAAACCCAGTTATTTAGGCAGGGAGTTAAGGGGAAGATGTCAAAATATGTTTTCCATTAAGGTAACAGCGGAAAACACGAGGTTTAAAATACAGCATACAAACAATTCCTGCTCTGCTACCAGAACTTTTGCCAACAGGAGGGATTTGATCACCAGAGTTAGCTTAAACCAACAGCAACAGAGTTGTAAGGCAGAAATTTGGTATTTTATTCTGAAACATTTGCTTGGGGTGCTGCTTGCCATCAGACTTCAGTCAAAATAAGCCTTAGCAAATGATATGTTAAACAATCTCATCTGCCTGTTTCAAAGGCAAAAAAAGCCAAGTAGATTTTGTTAATCCTGAATTTCCAGTTCAGCCTTCCAACAGAGAAGGGACATTTTTTGCTCTTATTCACCATGTGAGAGCAGCAATCAATACATTGACAGCAAATTTTAACAATCAATAGAACACTGAATTTTTTTTAATTTTTTTTTACTGGATAAGTTTTACTTTCTGCAGATGGAAGGGAGAAGAAAAAAGAGCACCATCAGCTTCCCTGCTTCTGCATTTAGGTGCTGTGGCAGAAAGAACTCCAGAGGGAATAATTCTCATTTTTCTGCACTCCAGCAAAGAGGGGTTTGGAGGAGTCACAGGGAAAGAGGCAGTGACAGCTGAGAGGAGGGGAAAGGGAGAAAAAGGGGAAAAGGAAGAAAGAGGAGAGGGGGCAAGGGAGAAGAAGAGAAGAGAAGAGAAGAGAAGAGAAGAGAAGAGAAGAGAAGAGAAGAGAAGAGAAGAGAAGAGAAGAGAAGAGAAGAGAAGAGAAGAGAAGAGAAGAGAAGAGAAGAGAAGAGAAGAGAAGAGATTTAATGAAATGGTGTTTGCAGCCTGGCTCTCCAGTCTCTAAGGGCCAAAGCTGAGGCTGGACAAGGGAACAGATTTTTAATATTAAAATCCTGTGTTTTTACATTATTGGACCTTATTACTGCCCATATCCTCTAACCAACCTGCTCCTGTTTGGGGGGAAATCATTCTTCCAGGGAACAGACAGTAGCTCAACTCTTATATTCGCTTTCTGATATAGGGAAAATTAGTAAAATTTTTATAAACCTGAGCAAGAAAAAGGTATAAAAATCACTGCAGAGTGGCCACAGGCTGTCAGTTGTCACCAACTTCCATTCACTGCTGTGCTATGATGGTTATAAACCTGAAGTGTAAAGTGGAAATCCATCCACAGACAATTTACTTTTCCCCAGCAGAATACTGCATGATGTTCTGGCTAATCACATAATTCAATCCTCATGTATTCAGAGATCACTCAGAAATCAGGAGAATGCATTCAAAACCTTCACTGTGTGGAACATTTCATTGCCCAAACATCACAATATAAATTCAAGCAAGTAGCTGCCAAAAGAAAAAGTCAGAACAGAAATTCCTTAATGATTGACTAAGGAGAGACTCATCACCAAGGAATTAAGTAATTCTTAGGGGAAAGTGAATTAAAATTGCAGTGTATGATGTATTAATTATTTGGTGGCAGTTGAAGAAAAAAGCTTGGGTTTTAAGGACACAGCTGGAGGGATTTAACCCATGATATAAATTGACTTTTTAAACATGCAAAAAGGGAAATCTGAGTTTCACTGGGTCCTGCAAGCAGAGCAATGTGGAACAGAAAGTTTTACTCATCTGCAGTTCATTTTTGTTCCAAAATTCCCTTTTTAGAGCATTCTAGCTGTGTGTTGATCTGGATTGTAAAACAACCTGAAGAGTGATTCTGGAATCACTTCAGCAAGAAATGCCCCAACCACTATTTCCCCCAAATTTCTGTAACTAAACCATTTCTCCAGGGGTTTGTTGGCTGTTCTCTGAATTTTTTCAGCACTAAAACACAGCTCTGAGCATCATCTCTGCATCTCCAGCAGCTCAAGCCCTGCAGGATCCCTGCCCCCAGCAGGAAATTTTTAAATAGGAAAATAAGAAAATCCTCTGGAGAGGGGTTTTTCCTGAGGAATCATTTTAAGGGAGCAGAAAGAAGCCAGGATGTCTCTTCCAACCAAACCATTCTGGGATTGTCTAAGTGCCACTGCATGAAATATTCCAGGAGGGCACAAAACAGAAAAATAGTGGCACCATCCCAAAAAAGAAGAAAAAAAAAAAGGAAGCAGAGCAATAATGACACCATCCCCCAAAAATGTGTGTCTTGTTTTGATCAGTGAGTAAAGCTAGAAGCACCTGAGGCTTTCAAAGCACTTTAGAAATATTAATCCTTTAGGAGTTTGCCCATCTTAACTTTCTGGGTTCTAGGGGAAAGCAACAACAACAACACAAAAAAAAACCCACAAAAAACCAAACCAAACAAACAAAAAAATCCCAAACAAACAAAAAGAAGAAAAAAAAAAAAAGAAAAAAAATCAAAACAACAGGGATTGAATTATTCCCTACTGGAAAATGGAAATGAAAGCACACAGCAAATAAAGCAGAATTTCCCAAACACACTCTGAAGTGCCAAAGGATGTGGATTGTGGATCAGAGGAATATGGGGCTGGCTAGATCAGAGATTAATTTGTGCCTCAGGGGACTCCTGACACAGGGGAGTCTAAGGTGGCACAAAAACCCCAGTGAGGATGGAGTCCAGAGGCAAAGAGATGAATCAGAAATGTGGAATAAACACCCTTGGAACTGCACTTGATCACAATTTACTCTTAGAAATACATAATGTGTCTGTACATGTATGTATACAGGTATATTTTATATATCATTGTGCATAAATATCTAGGAAATAACCCAAATCCCACAGACACTGGTACAGCTGCAGCCCCAGGGCCTGAAAAGCCAGAGATTTTCTTGTGACAGTCACACCCTCAGATGTTTTGATATGAAAATGTCTCCTTTCAGTCCCCAGCAAACAAGTGGTGATTTTGATATTCACAACCACAGAGCCTGCAAGGAACCTGTGGGGCTGAAGGCAAAGCACATTTCCCCACAGGGCAGCAGTCAGGGACTGCAAAATCCTGAGCATGATGAGGGGGATCAGGTTTGTATGGCAGATTTTACCTATGAAAAGGGGCTGAAAAGGACAAAGTGGTGCACAGAGAGACTCACTGCAATCCATTCTCTGTTGTGATCACAGAATCGTGGTGATGCCTCAGGTTTGAGCTTTTGTATTTTTCAGATTCTGTGCTGCTTTATGTGTGGGTCTGGGATTCACATGAGGGGATGGTGAGCTCTGTGCACAGAGCAGGGAGACAAAACAATTCCTGCTCCAGCTGGGTACCAAGGACAAATGATCCAAATCTCAGCCCAAGAGCACAAACAACGTGGGCTGGACACAAGAAGGATGGGACTGCATGGATTAATTGGATAATTAACTCCAATATGCAAATGGAGCAGAACTTACAGAAGTGAGAGACCCTGTGATCAGTTGTGTATTTTGTGACCATTTGGGTTCACCTTGGGTGCAGCCCTGGCTGGGCTCTTGTGCTGCCCAAGGTGCATCCATTGAGGCCTCTTAATAAATCCCTGCTTTATTCTGTAACTCAGTCTAGTCTCCTTTCTAGCTCAGCCCTCACAAGGCATCGACAGAATGGTTTGGGTGGGAAGAACCTTGGAGAACATCTGGCCATGGCAGGGACACCTTCCACTGTCCAGCCTGGCCTTGGGCACTGCCAGGGATCCAGGGGCAGCCACAGCTGCTCTGGGAATTCCATCCCACCCCCTCTCCACCTTCACAGGGAACAATTCCTTCCAAATACCCCACAAAAATCTCCTCTTTTCCAGTGGGAGCCATTCCCTGTGTGCTGTCCCTCCAGGCCTTGTCCCCAGTCCCTCTGCAGCTTTCCTGGAGCCCCTTCAGGCCCTGCACGTGGCTCTGAGCTCTCCCTGGAACCTTCTCCTCTCCTGCCAGGGAACATTTCCTGCCCAATATCCCATCTAAATGGCATTTTTTTTCCCACCTAAATGTCACTTTTCCAGTGGGAAGTTGTTCCCTTTTCTGACCCTCCATCCATTGTCCCCAGTCCCTCTCCTGGAGCCCCTTTAGGGCCTTCAAGGGGATCTGAGCTCTCCTTGGAGCCTTCTCCTTTCCTGCCAGGAAACAATTCCTGCCAAATATCCCATCCAAATGTGGGGGTTTTTTCCCATCTAAATGAGTTTTTTTCCATCTAAATGGTATTTTTCCCATCTAAATTTCACTTTTCCAGTGGGAGCCATTCCCTGTGTCCTGTCCCTGCAGGCCTTGTCCCCAGTCCCTCTCCTGGAGCCCCTTCAGGCCCTGCCAGAGACTCTGAGCTCTCCCTGGCTCCATGGGGTTTATCCCTAATTAATAGGGTAATTAACAGGGTTATTAACTCAAACAGCCCCGAGGTTCCTGCCTCAAGAGGAGCAGAGCCCATCCCAGCAGCCTGGGTGACGCAGCTGTGCTGGAATGTCCTGGCACAGAATAATTAAATAATTAACCCTCCTTCCTCGGTGTGAGAGGATCTCTACTAATTTAAATTAAATTCTCTATTAATTTACTAAATTTATTTTAATTACTAAATTTAAATGAAATTGCTAAATTTAAATTACCAAATTTAAATTAAATTACTAAATTTACTAAAATTACTAAATTTAAATTAAAACTCTCTACTAATTTAAAATTTATCAACTATACAAACTCTAAAATAAGAATTTAATGCTATATTACTTAATAATTTATAAAAACTTAATAATTAATAAATAGATGTAATAATATTAAATATTTAATTAATAAATTAATAATAAAATCTGTCCACTATTACAAACTCTAAAATAACAATTCACTGCTATAATACTTAAAAATTATATAATTTAATATATATTAATTATGTATATAATCTAATTAATTCCTAAGTATTATCAATTTCTTTGATAATTATTATTATAATAAATTTATTTGATAATTATTATCATCAATTTCTTTGATAATAAATTTCTTTCTTGTCACTACATACATTATTTTTACTCTAATGTTTCCTCATAACAAAAAATATTAATAGTAACAACTCATGTCATAAACATGGACCCCAACAGATCTCTGAGTTACACCAGGAGTAGCAACAACTTTGCTTCTGCAAGCCCAACTCAGCTCAGAGGGGTGCAGGACAATGTGGCAGAGGATGTGCCTAAAATATGAGGGTGAACTTTGCATTTCTGGTTTGAGGGGTGCTGTTTCTTCTATATTTTTCATATAGAAAAATTTACATTCTGCATGCAAGCAGCTGTGAGAGCTGGGCAGGCAAGCCCCAGGTTCTTTAAGGGGTTTAAAGAAATATTCTGTGGAGGATATTTCACCTTCCTGGCAGGTGGAAGTCTTCTAACAGTGGTTCACATCTGTCACATTAAGGAGAATAAATATTTGCTAGGAAGAAGGAAGCTCTGAAGACCAGCCTGGTGACCAGGAGCCATTATTTCTCTTCTTATTTGTACCTATTAAAGAAAAATTTCCTCCCATGATTGGTCATTTAAGGTCGTGAATATTTGAAAAGATCTGTGTTTCATCTCCTTTGGGGGGAAGGGTGGGGGTTTGAGCAGCACAAGAAATTGTTTAAATGCAGGACAAATTAAGCAGAACCAATCCATGTGCACTTAATCCACATGTCACAGCCCAGAGGTGAATTTTGAGTTGTTTTTTAGACTGGACCATCCCAGACAGCTCAGGGAAGGAGGACAAAAATATCCTTGCACAGAGCAGCGAGGTGACAGCACTGACAACAGCAGCTCCAGCACACCCAGAGCCTGGGCTTATCTCCCAACTGCTTCCTCCCAGCTTATCAGAGGCTGCACAACCTCCCTGCACTGCCAAACAAGAGCCTGGCTAACAGAAAATATGAGAGTGTTGGTGAGAAAGGCCCCAGAGCTGCTGGAATATCCAGCTCTGTGCAGGATCCATCCTTGTTTCCCATGAGCTGCACAGAGAAGGGTGTGCACACTTCATTGTCCACCTCAGCACACACCTCCAGGAGCCTCCTGCTCCAGCCTGGGCTCACAGAATTCCAGAAAATCCTGAGCTGGATCCCACAGGGATCATCAGTGCAGCTCCTGGACCTGCACAGGATTCATCACTTCATCCTCGTGCTTCCAAATGAGTGGGGCACTTCCAAAAGAAAGAGCCCAAACCTCACCCTGAGGGCTCTGTCAGTGAGGGGCTGGGAACACAAACCCTGTGAGGAACAGCTGAGGGAGCTGGGGGTGCTCAGCCTGGAGAAAAGGAGACTCAGGGGTGCCCTTATCACCCTCTACATCCCCCTGAAAGGTGCCTGTGCTCAGCTGGGGCTGGGCTCTGTCTGCAGCAGCACTGACAGAACCAGAGCACACAGCCTCAAGCTGCACCAAGGGAAATACAGGTTGGATATCAGGAAAAAAAAATGTAGTTTGGGTATTAGGAAGTTGGTGAGATCCTATCCTATAGGTAGGACATTAGGAAAAACCTAATTAGCATATTAGGAAAAAATCAGCTCAGCTCAGGATCAGATCTTGGAGAAAATCAAGAAGGGAACAGAAAAAGAATCCCAGAATGGTTTGGGTTGGAAAGGACCTTAAAGCTCCTCCTGTTCTGCCTCCTGCCACCTTCTCACCACCCATCCAGGAACACTTCCAGGAAGCCTCGGCTTCTCTGGGCAATCTGTGCCACAACCTCATCACCAACAAAGGGAAAATTCCTTCCTGACATTTCATCTAAACCTGCCCTCCCTTCAGTTTAAGCCATGTCCTTTCACATGAGTTGATGCTCTAATCCAACAGCACCTAAAACATGAGAAACCCTGTGTGCAAAAGCATCATCAGATGCTCAGGTGCTCCAGAAGTCAATCATCCATCATAAATAACCTTCACAAATCAGGGGAACACAATAACTTCCACCAGCACTTCACTGAGGCCATCACTATTGCTGTGTAGCACTGCTGGATGTCTCTATATGATAATAAAAATAAAAATAAAAATAAAAATAAAAATAAAAATAAAAATAAAAATAATAATTCAGTGCAAAAGGGCAGGGGCAGTGCAGGGTTTTACCTGTCAGTGTGAGGCTGCTTTATCTAAAACCTCCAGGACTCTCAGACACCAGAGGTCAGAAGAACAAGAATAACTGATATCATTCCCCGGGCAGGGTGAATGTTTAATCAGCTGTGTGTTAAGCCAGAAATTCTCCAGAACAGTTCCAGGGTTGTCATGGTGGCAATGGGATCTTAAGCTGATACAAGGAACAGTCTGACAATGACTAACCAGGTGGTTGTTAAGGAAATTGCTAATTCTGCTGAGGTTGTTTGCCTATAATCATTCCACCCCCACTTTTCCCCCTTCTCTCCTCTTTCCCCTGATGTTTCTTGTCATTCTTAACTAGTGACACCTCCAGAAGAGGCATCCTTAATTACAGGCTCCATTCAGCAGGACCCTTTGCCTCGTGTTAACCTCAAAGAACCACCAGCCACGTAATCCCAGACAAATTCCTGAATTCCTGGTGTTTCACCCCAAACATCACTTCATCCTCGTGCTTCCAAATGAATGAGGCACTTCCCAAACTCAGCCATGGAGACAGAACCATCTCTCTTCACACCTGGATTTGCTCCTGATGTGTGGAGCCCACAAGGACTCCCTCATCCCCAGCATGGCTGCAAAAGGGATGTTTGTGAGTTTGGAGAAGGGTTTGGTTCCTGATTGTAAAGGGAAAATTTGCACTCCAAAGATCATTGGGAGAGAAGTGAATCCAGCCAGACTACTTTTCTCTAGAAGAGATGGAGGAAATTTAATTTTATGTGCCAAAGAGCAATATCAACCCTAAATTTCCTCTTTTTCAGTTTCAACCCATTCGCCCTTGTCCTGCCACTCCTGATTCAGACATGCTGAACACAAACAGCAATTGCTGGGATTTGAACTGCTCTGAAAGGCCTGGAAGGTGAGCCCTGGATTTGACAGGGAGCCAGGAAATCTCACAGAATCATGGAATTATTTGGGTTGGAAAGGTCCTTAAAGCTCAGCCCATCCACCCCTGCCATGGCAGGGACACATTCCACCATCCCAGGTGCTCCAAGCCCTGTCCAGCCTGGCCTTGGGCACTGCCAGGGATGAGGCAGGCACATCTCTGGAAAACCTTTGGCTCACCCTCCTGATAGTGAAGAATTTCTTTGGTTATCAACCCTAAATTTCCTCTCTTTCACTTTCAACCCATCCTCCTTGTCCTGCCAGTGCTGATTCAGGGATGCTGAACACGGAGCCATCCCCTGGAGCTCTGCTTTGTTCCTGCTCATGTTCCACCTTTACTTTGCCAGGATGAGACTTTGTAAAGATCAGAGATGCCCTGAAGAAGTCAGAGCATGGAGTCATCCTGATGCCTCAGGTTTGAGCTTTTGTATTTTTCAGATTCTCTCCTGCTTTAGTGGGTGGGTCTGGGTTCACATGAGGGGATGGTGAGCTCTGTGCACAGAGCAAGGAGACAAAACAATTCCTGCTCCAGCTGGGCACCAAGGACAAATGATCCAAATCTCAGGCCCAAGAGCACAAACAACGTGGAATGAAGAGAGAAAAACAAGAAGGATCGGACTGAATGGGCTAATTGGATAATTAACTCCAATATGCAAATGGAGCAGAATTGATAAAAATGAGAGACCCTGTGACCAGTTGTGCATTTTGTGACCATTTGTGCTGCCCAAGGTGCATCCATTGAGGCCTCTTAACAAATCCCTGCTTTATTCTGTAACTCTGTGTAATCTCTGTTCTAGGTGAGCCTTCACAAGGATGGAATGGTTTGGGTGGGGAGGAACCTTTGAGAACATCTGGCCATGGCAGGGACACCTTCCACTGTCCAGCCTGGCCTTGGGCACTGCCAGGGATCCAGGGGCAGCCCCAGCTGCTCTGGGAAATCCATCCCAGCTCCTCCCCACCCTCCCAGGGAACAATTCCTTCCAAATATCCCACAGAAATCTCCCCTTTTCCAGTGGGAGCCATTCCCTGTGTCCTGTCCCTCCAAGCCTTGTCCCCAGTCCCTCTCCTGGAGCCCCTTTAGGGCCCTCAGGGGGCTCTGAGGTGTCCCTGGAGCCTTCTCGCCTGCCAGGGAGCAATTCCTGCCCAATATCCCATCTAAATATGATTTTTTCCCATCTAAATGGGATTTTTTCCCATCTAAATTTCAATTTTTCCAGTGGAAGCCATTCCCTGGGTCCTGTCCCTCCAGGCCTTGTCCCCAGTCCCTCTCCTGGAGCCCCTTCAGGCCCTGCCAGAGACTCTGAGCTCTCCCTGGAGCCTTCTCTTGTCCAGGTGAGCACCCCCAGCTGTGCCAGGGAACAATTCCTTCCCAATATTCCATCTAAATGGGATTTTTTTCCATCTAAATCTCAGTGAGAAGCCATTCCCTGTTTTAGGTCAGCCTTCACAAGGCACCAGCCCTGCCAGGGGATTCAGGGACGTGTCTCAAGCTCCTCAGAGCCTGCATGAGGTACCTGCTGCTGTTTGTCCTCACACACATCCACACATCCTGCACATGAAGCCAAAGAAAAACTCCCTCACACAGGAGAAAAAAATAAAAAACTGTGGAACCTGGATGGTGGGAATATGCACCAGTGAGCTCATCAGGGAGGAACAGCTCTACAGTCAATGTAATTATTATTTCTGTCAGCTTCTTGCTGAGGATTTCTTTCAGATTTGGGACAAGAAAACAAAGCATTTGATTTTTGTTTGCATATTCTTTACATGAAAGTCATTATTGGTGCAGCATTGTGTGACCTGTTCCTTTCACTGCAATGTTCTGTCATTAACCTCTTGCAAAGTTTCCTCCCACGACACATTTGTACAACTCTGAGACTTCTCTGCCATTTATTAAACTCAGAAAAAGAAATTTCCAATAGAAATCTAACTCAGGAATAAACCAAACTTATGAATTGTCTTTAAATGAGTTTTTAAATGCCTTCATTTGGGATTTCTACAGCTCTTCACTCCTGAGGACATCAGGAAATAGCCATGAAATTGTGGCTGGGTGTTGGGATGGATCTCAGGGAAAGGTTCTTCTGTGATTTTATGACCAGATCAAGGAACCAAAACAGTTTCTAAAGCTCTGTTTGGGAAACTTCTTGCTCCTGTTGCAATTTAAAGTACACCTTTTAACTTTATTGCAGGGCAGACACTGCCTAACCCCTGCAGTGACATAAGTGAGCAGGAATACTGTGGGAAGAGGAAGAGTTTCTCATTCACTGGCATGAAATCACATGTCTAGACATAACCACCTATTGTTTTAACAACTCAGCTGAATTAACAACATCTAAACTTCTCTAGAAATCACCATCTTTCATAAAACATCACCCAAAGCTGAAAGTAAGCTTGTTTTTTTCTCTTTCCCCCCAATCTGTAAATAATTTGTGTATTAACACGTCCTGAAATAATTTCTGAAATACAAACATTGCCATCCCTTATAAAACATCACCAAAAGCTGAAAGTGGGTTTGTTTTTTCTGCTTTCCCCCCAAATAAAAATAATTTGTGTGTTAATATGACCATTAAATAATTTCCTCTCTGTGCTTTGTGTGCTAAGAAAAGGGACTGTAGGAAGTGCCCTGTACAAATGGATTCCTCTTTGCTCAGGGATTAAAGGTTTGTGAAGGAAGGTTTGATGAATTTATGGATGATTATTCCATGAACTGCTTGGATTCCTCTGTTTAGAGGTTCACAGTTTGTGCTGAAAGAAGATTTTGTCATCTATTTATGAATTTATGGATAGTTATTCCATGAACTGCTTGGAGTCCTCTGTTTAGAGGTCCATTGTTTGTGCTGAAGGAAGATTTCATCATCTATTTATGAATTTATGGATAATTATTCCATAAACTGCTTGGATTCCTCTGTTTAGGGTTCCACAGCTTGTGCTGAAGGAAGGTTTTGTCACTTATTTATCAATTCATGGATAATTATTCCATGAGCATCTTGGATTCTTGTGTTAACGAGTCCAGGGTTTGTGCTGAAGGAAGATTTTGTCACCTATTTATGAATTTATTGATAATTATTCCATGAACTGCTTGGATTCCTGTGTTAAGGGGTCCATAGCTTGTGCTGAAGCAAGGTTTTATCATCTATTTATGAATTTTTGGAGAATTATCCCTAAGCTGCTGGACAGACGTGGGAAGGCCGGCACGTTCCCAGACAATCAGCTGGATTTGTGTGTTTGAACAAAGGAATAAAGACTTGCCAGCCCAAATAAGACAAAACAACGAGCCTGAAAGGGCAGATTGCAGACAGAAACTTCCCCTTTGGGCGGGTCCAATATCGGCACCGCAAGCCTGGATCCAAATGGATCCCAAACCAGGTCCCAATGGATCCCAGCCCGGATCCCGACGAATCCCAGACTGGGTCCTGATGGATCCAGGCCAAGATCCTGATGGATGCCAGCCTGGGTCCTGATGGATCCCAGTCTGGATCCCAATGGATCCTAACCCCAATCCCAATGGATCCCAGTGCAGACCCTGATGGATCCCAACCCGGGTCCCGATGGATCCTGATGGATCCCAATGGATCCCATCCTGGATCCTGATGGATCCCAGCCTGGACCCTGATGGATCCCAGCCCTGATCCTGATGGATCCCAATGGATTCCCAACCTGGATCCCGATGGATCCCACCCCGGATCCCGATGGATTCCCAACCCTGATCCCGATGGATTCCCAACCCTGATCCTGATGGATCCTGATGTAACCCAGCCCCGATCCCAATGGATCTTAACCCAGCTCCCAATGGATCCCAGCCCTGATCCCAATGAATCCCAGCCCAGATCCCAATAGATCCCAGCCCCAATGCCGATGGATCCCAGCCCTGATCCCAATGAATCCCAGCCCCAATCCCGATGGATCCCAGCCTGGATCCTGATGGATCCCAGCCCTGATCCTGATGGATCCCAACCCGGATCCCAATGGATCCCAACCCCGATCCTGATGGATCCCAACCCCGATCCCGATGGATCCCAGCCCCAATCCCGATGGATCCCAGCCCTGATCCCAATAGATCCCAGCCCCAATCCCGATGGATCCCAGCCCTGATCCCAATGGATCCCAATCCCCGGGGCCGGGCGGGCACGCTGTGCTCCCGCTGGCCCGCATCCAGCCCTGCACCGCTCTGGCATTTGTTCCGAGGGAGGCAGCCAGCGAGGGAGATGCGGGGTTAAAAATAACTCGGCACTTCCAGCAGAGACTGCCGAGAGCGGGCGGGCCCCGCCTGTTGAATCAGCACCGAGCCCGGGCTCCGCTTTTAGCTCGGCTCCAGCGGGGGAAATGGGCTGGGATCCGCCAAAGCCGCTCTGTGTACGGCCCTCCATGGGCAGGGAAAAGATGTTGTGATGAAACGTGGCAGCTGTCGGTGCTCCGAGGTGTTACAAGCACGGGGTTATTTAAAGACAATGAGTGGCGCCGGCTGTTCTGCAGCACTGAAGTTATTTTGGGGCAGAAAGTGGCTTTTAGTGGCAGGGAATACTCTCAGCTGGAGGATTTCCCCCAAAAGGCAGGAGAAATGATGTCATCTCGATAGTTACAGAATTCCAGGATAGTTTGGGATGGAAGGGAGCCTAAATCCCACCTTGCTCCACCCTGTCCCATGGGCAGGGACACCTTCTATAAGCCCAGGGTGCTCCAAGCCCCATCCAGCCTGGCCTTGGGCACTGCCAGGGATGGGTCTGAGGGTGTTTACACACACAAAATGACACAGAAAGTGTATTTCTGATGTACCTTCCCATACCTGACACACAATTCAACACCAACTCTCTCTAGACCACACTCAGCCTTAAATCCTGGGATGGGTGACCCCATCCCTCCCTCCCAGCCCGGCTGCAGGGGCTCAGTGTGGACCCAAGTCCCTTGATGCAGGAGATGCCTCCATTTATAGGCCAAATCTACAGATTTATATAGTAATCCTACAAATTTATATGGTAATCCTACAAATTTATATGGTAACCCTACAAATTTATAAGGTGGTCCTACAAGTTTATATGGCAATCCTACAAATTCATATGGTAATCCTACAAATTTATAAGGTGGTCCTACAAATTTATAAGGTGGTCCTACAAGTTTATAAGGCAATCCTACAAATTTATATGGTGGTCCTACAAATTTATAAGGTGGTCCTACAAGTTTACAAGGCAATCCTACAAATTTATATGGTGGTCCTACAAGTTTACAAGGCAATCCTACAAATGTATATGGTGGTCCTACAAGTTTACAAGGCAATCCTACAAATTTATATGGTGGTCCTACAAGTTTACAAGGCAATCCTACAAATTTATATGGTGGTCCTACAAGTTTATATGGCAATCCTACAAATTTATACGGTAATCCTACAAGTTTACAAGGCAATCCTACAAATTTATATGGTGGTCCTACAAGTTTATATGGCAATCCTGCAAATTTATATGGTGGTCCTACAAATTTATAAGGTGGTCCTACAAATTTATAAGGTGGTCCTACAAGTTTACAAGGCAATCCTACAAATTTATATGGTGGTCCTACAAGTTTATATGGCAATCCTGCAAATTTATATGGTGGTCCTACAAATTTATAAGGTGGTCCTACAAATTTATAAGGAGGTCCTACAAATTTATATGGCAATCCTGCAAATTTATATGGTGGTCCTACAAATTTATAAGGTGGTCCTACAAGTTTATAAGGCAATCCTACAAATTTTTACGGTAATCCTACAAGTTTATATGGCAATCCTACAAAACACTCTTTGAGAGGGCTAAAGGAAAGACCCCAGTGTCAGCCCCTCTCCAGGTGCTGCAGATTTCTCACAGGAGCAGAGCTGGCTCTTGGGGGCTTTGCTCCTGAGAGAGGAATTCATGAGATGCAAATGGCTCAGCAGGGAGATGCAAAGCAGGGGTGGCTGTGAGGGACCCGATTCTGCCTTTCCTCTGTGGCACTGGATGCTCCCATCCCCATCCCCACTGGGATCATTCCTGTTCTGCAAGAAGCACGCAGGGACAAAGAAATTCCAGCTGTCAACCCCTTCTGTCTGCACTTCCAGCCTTCAGGCCAAGATCCTGTTGTTACCTGAGAACTCAGATTCTGATTAAAAAAGATGAGCAGTTCCAAAGCTCGTGGTTATGGGAACAGCTCTGACAACACCAACTCCAAACAACAAACCCCCGGAGCCTGCCCACAGCTGTGTAACCCCAAGGCAAATGAAACACATCTCACAGAATTCCAATCCATCTCCCCTCCTTTGGGGCAGCAAAACTGAGAGGTAAAGACACAGCTGGATGTGTTGGGTTTCTTAAAAAAAAATTTAAAATGAGATTTTCATGTATCCAACACCTCTGTAGTCCTACAAGGTCCTGCTTTGGGGGTTTGCCTCAGCAGCCACCCAGAAATCAAATTGTTCATCCCAAACTCTCTCAGCAGACACAGTCAGACGTTGATTCAGCCCATTTTGAACGAGGTAACCACGACAGAGCCTCCCAAAATGCCTCTCCTTTTACTAAATGTGCCACTTTAAAATAAAACCTGAGACTGAACTGATCCTGCACTGGCTGAGGCAAACTCAGACTGAAAAGTGAAACAACAGAGGCAAAGAGGGAAGCCCAGGAGCTTAAGATTGGTATTTAGAGACTGATTTTTTTCTTCTCTCTAAGCCAGGCGTTACTTTCTATTCTCAAATAATTTGTAAACAAGATAAACTTGAAAAGTTTGGGCCGAAGCAGATGAAAAAAGCCTCGAGTAAATGATTCCAAAGCTGAGCTCTCAGTTTAATCTACCAGTTAAAGCCTCAGTTTAAGGACATTCCAAATGCAAAAAGGTAAAGTAGATTTTAAAATATTTAATAAAATTATTAATTAATTCTGCTTTTTAATTAGTAAGTCTCGTCTCTTTCAACTGCAAAGCCAAAATAAAGGCTCGGAGTGCTATCTAAGCAAAAAGAATGGAAACATTTAATCAGGCAGCGGGAACTCACGCTTGAAACAGGCACGTCCACAAAATCCCACTCTAACAGGAGATGAATCTTGTTTCACAACACACTTTATTCAAAACCAACAGCAGAAACCACATCAAGAACAGACGGCGGATGCTTGCAAACAGCTCTCGCTGCGATTTCCCCTCGTCTCTAAGCCCGGCTCGAGAAAGCGAGCGCCGGGATCTCCCGGCTCTGGCAAACTCCAGGGACGAGTTGGAGCTGAAATCACCTCCCTCCACCCCCAAAGAGGAGGAGGAGGAGGAGCGCAAGGGGGGGACGGGGACAGCTCGGAGAGGGGGACGGGACAGGGGGACAGCATGGAGAGGGGGACAGCGGGAAAAAAAAAAGAACAGGGACAGCATGGAGAGAGGGACGGGGACAACATGGAGAGGGGGAGAGAAGGAAGAGAAGGACGGGGACAGAAGGAGAGGCACGGGGACAGCATGGAGAGGGGGAGAGAAGGAAGAGAGGCAAGGGGACAGCGGGAAGAGAGAGATGGGGACAGAAGGAAGAGAAGGACGGGGAGAGCAGGAAGAGAGAGACGGGGCCAGAGGGAAGAGAAGGACCGGAACAGCATGGAGAGAGGGACGGGGACAGCATGGGGAGAGGGACAGAAGGAAGAGAAGGACGGGGATAACAGGAAGAGAGGGACTGGAACAGCGGGAAGAGAAGGACGGGGACAGCACGGAGAGGGGGAAAGAAGGAAGAGAAGGACTTGGACAGAATGGAGAGAGGGAGAGCACGGGTACAGAGCTGAGCGGTACCGACTACAACCCCATCGGGCCCCCTCCCGACCCTGAGCGGACACTTTGGGGCTCGCGGACCGGCTGGGACCCCCCGGCAGCGCCGCGTCCCCGCCGGGGCCGGGATTGCGGAGTTCCGAGCAGCCCCACGGGGGAACCGGGAGCGCGGAGTTCGGGCAGCCCCGCGGAGCCGGGAGCGGCGGATCGCGGGCCCGCGGCCCCCCCGCCGGCCGGGCGGTGTCGGTTCCCGTGGCCGGGCGGGGCCGCGCTGCGGGCGGTGCCCCGGGGCAGCGGCCCCGGCCCGGGGAGGGGGAGCCCGGGGCGGTTCAGCGGCGCCGCCTCCGCCGCTCCCCCGCTCCCAACTTTCCGAGGGCGGCGCGACCGGCGCCCCCCGCCCCGGCGCGCAGCGGGACCGCGCATCCCGCGCCGGGACAAGCCGGCTCCGCGCCGCCGGCTCCGCGCCGCCGGCCCCGCGGAGGACGCGGAGACCGCGCACATCCCTGCACCCCCCCCCCCCGGCCGCGGTCCCACTTCCAGCCCGTCACGGGGCGGCCCCGCTCACCTGCCGTCGCCGCCGGGTGCCGCGGGCTGCGCTGGGCTCCGGCCGCCGGGGCCGCGCGTTGCCGCCGTTGGCAAGTAACAGTCTCCAGGGCTACGGTCACTATGGCGCCGGGCGCCGGGTCTCGAGGCAACTGTTGCTACCCCGGCCCCGCGCGTCACCGCCCGGCCCCGCCCTGAAGAGGCGTTCCCGGCGTTTCTCCGCTTCCTATTGGTGTAGCGCCTGCCTGTCACGCAAAGGGGCGGGACTCGAGGAGGGAAAACCAATGGCGTGGCGGAGGGGGCGTGGCCGGCGGTTGGCGCGCGGTTTGGCGCCTCGGCGCGGGGCGGGGCCGGGCGCATGACGCGCGCGCGCGCGGGCGCGGGGAGGCTGTAAGGGGGGGAGGGGGCGGGGCCTGCGCGATGATTTCACCTCAATAAATCACCCAAAAAAAAAGAAAAAAAATTTTAAAAAGTTTATTTTCCCGCTGTTAAACATTCCAAAGGGGCGGGTTGCCCATGGGGTTGTTGTGGGGTATTTTTTCTCACCAACTCCACGTGACATCAAGCCGTCGTCATGGCGACGGGGCGTGACGTCACCGACAACAACGGGTGGGAGCGGGCGGGGTTTGGGGCGAATTGGGGGAATTTCGGTGAAATGCTGCTGCCCCCCGAACTGGGGGAATATCCGGGAAATGCTGCTCCCTCCGGGGCTCGGGGGGATGCGGGGGCGTTGCGAGGAGAAGCCTTGGGACAGAAAATCGTCCTGCACTGACAGACGGACAGACGGACAGAGCCCCGCGCCGGGACTGCGGCACCAGGACCTGGAACTGCCGGAAAACTCCAGAGAGAGCCACGGGGGTGCTCCGGGCTGGGGGTGCTCACATGGGGGCTCCAGGGAGAGCTCAGAGCCCCTTGAGGGACCTAAAGGGGCTCCAAGAGAGGGACTGGGGACAAGGCATGGAGGGACAGGACACAGGGAATGGCTTTAAACTGAAAAAGTGAAATCTAGATGGGAAAAAAATCCCATTTAGATGGGATATTGGGCAGGAATTTTTCCGTGTCAGGACAGGAGAAGGCTCCAGGGTGAGCCCAGAGCCCCCTGAGGGCCTTGAAGGGGCTCCAGGAGAGGGCCTGGGGACAGGGCACAAAGAATGGCTTCCCCCTGAAATAGTGACGTTTAGTTTGGAAAAAATCACGTTTAGATGGTGAAGAATCGTAGTTAGATGGGATATGGGACAAGAATTGTTCCCTGGCAGGAGAGGAGAAGGCTCCAGGGACACCTCAGAACTCTTGCAGGGCCCTAAAGGGGCTCCAGGAGAGGGACTGGGGACAAGGCCTGGAGGGACAGGACACAGGGAATGACTTCCACTGAAATTTAGATGGGAAAAAATCCCATTTAGATGGGAAAAAAATCCCATTTAGATGAGCTATTGGGCAGGAATTATTTCCTCTTGGAGAGAAGAAAGCTTCAGGGCCACCTCAGAACCCCATTATGGGGCCCAAAGCAGCTCCAGGAGAGCTGGAGAGGGACTGGGAACAGGGCCTGGAGGGACAGGACACAGGGAATGGCTTCCACTGAAATTTGGATGGGAAAAAATCCCATTTAGGTGGGGGAAAATCCCGTTTAGATGGGACATTGGGCAGGAATTGTTCCCTGGATCCCTGGCAGTGCCCAAGGCCAGGCTGGGTGGTTCCTCACTCCCCACATCCCATCCTGTTTTATTTTGTCACTGAAACCCAGCCCAGGCTCTAAGTCGCTCTCATATTTTTTGAATGCAGGTGCTGCCAAGTAAAGCAGCGTTTTTAATAAAGCTTTACGAAATATCTCTGTTTGTGGGGTTTTTTTGGGGGTTTTCCCCTACAGTTAAATTCAGCAGAATCCCCAGCACTTGCTCTGAAAAATCCCCATCAGGTATTTCACCATTTCCAGGATTGCTTTCCTGACATGCAATAAAAAAAAAAAAAAAAAAAAAGCTTTTATGATGTATTTTTTCTGCAACGTTTTCTGAAAAGTATGTCCCAGCCTCAGCCAAGGAAGTGTGTGGAATTTGTACCCATGGAGACTCCAATAACACAGTCTGCTCCAAACACCACAGGATTATTATTTTTCTTACCTAACCCTTCTGGAAAGGAGTTACTGGAAAAGGAAGTGACTGAGTGAGGCAATTTAAATTTTAGACACTGGTTAGAGAGCAGATTTGGGGTTGCTGTTCCCGCTTTTGGGAGATTACCACCAGAATTACGCTGGAAAAATTCATGGAGTTGTGTGTCTGACCACTGTAGACACACTGAGTGAGCTTTGGAGAAGCTCCTCTGAAAAGTAATTTTTATTCTGAGTAAGCTTTGGAGAAGCTCCTGAGAAAAATAATTTTTATGCTATTTTATTATTTTTATCCTATTTTATTTTTTTTATTTCTATTTTATTTTAAAAATATTTTTAAAATATTTTATTTTTATTCTATTTTATACATAATTTTATTCTTAATCGGTTGTAAATGCTTAAGCCATGGATAGTTTAAAAGAACAACTTTTAGGTGAGTGACACATCCAGTAAAAGATAAAATTGATATGGAATAGTTTTTAAAAATCACCTAGAACAAATAAACATCCACCTGTACTCCTGGAAACTGAGACCAGATTAATATATTTGCCTTAAACATTCCTGATATGTTTGAAGGTTGTTCTCATTCCTTCCCTCAATCTCTTGTTTTACAAATGAAGAAATGAAGAAATCCTCTGGTTTTGGGGGTTTTTTCCCTAAAAACCACTCAATAAACAGCTATTTTTTAATCCTGTGGTCACCTTTTCCTGCTTGAGAAGGAATAAATGCATTTGGTTTGGCCACACTGAGTTGCACCACGCTGATTTTGAATTATCACTCAAATTTCCCAGGAGCTGAATGAAATTCCTCAGCCCCACGTGTTGTTGCAGCTCTGTTACTTTTATTTTTTTAGGGCACAATTCCCCGCTGAACAACAAAAATAAACATAAAACACATTTAGGTGTGCTCCTGTTCTTCCTCCTGAGTGAAACCCAAAGCACAGGTGCCAAAAACATCCTGAAATTCACAGAATCACATTGGGGCTGGAAAAACCCTCTGAGATCTTCAAACCCGCCTCAGCATTGCCCCAACCCTGTCCCCAGGTGCCACAGACAATTTTGAACACTTGATGCCTGAAATTTTTGATAATGCCTGAAATTTTTGATAATGCTCAGCACAGCACCTTTGGGACACCCTGCAGCCCACGGGGGTCAGGCAGAATCACCACAGCACTTTTATTTTTAATTATTTTTCATTTCTTTTCAATTTTCTTGTGCCAAGCTGATCACTGGGATGAATTTTTCTTTGTTTTTTTCCAGCCTGTTCATTAGCCAGATCTCACTCCTCTCACACAATACCAGGGGTTGGGGAAGGAGATTAATTTCAAAAAGTTGTAAAGAAAGAGAAGTTTGATTTTTCTGTTCCTTCTCTTTTCTCCCAGCTTGCTGCAGCTGTCTCTGCTACCCACAGGAGGGCATGTTCCTCAAAGCAAAACTGGAATTCAGCTCAAACCCAAAGGATCTCATTGATTCACTTGATTTCACTAAAGGGAGATTTTAACAGAAAAACAGTTTTCTGTGAAAGCAAATTCATTGTAAAGGCAGCAGCATCCTTTGAAATATTGTGTTTATCCATGAAAAATGTTGTTTTGGGTGCTGGAAATGAAACCTGAAATGAAATTATTCCTTTAAATTATTTTGCTGTGTGAAAAAAAAAAAATCCCAGAGGGTTAAAAATAAAAGAAATTTAAAAAATGCTTTTGGGATTTTTGCTTAAAGAAAAAGTTTTAAATGGGAGAGAATCCCCATTCCAAACAGGGACCAAACAGCACGTGGGAGATTTCTGTGTGAGCTTCCTCCCATGCTTGGAGGTGTTTTCCAACCCTAATGATTCTATATTCCAACCCTAATAATAACCCTAATAATTATTATTCTCTCTGTGCTGTGTTTTGCTGCAGAGTGAGCTCAGTGCAGAGCATTTGGGGGCTGAGCTGGTGCCTCTCTGTGTCCCCTGTCCCACAGCAGTTTCCCCTGCAGGCTGTGAGCATCATCTCATGTGTCATCGTGGATTTCCCCTTTAAAATATCGGCCATAAAATGAAATTTCAATATAATTTCATTCCCAATTTGTCCGGCACATAAACAGGCCCCGCTTTTGCAGGCAGGGAGTCACTCCAGAGCTGCACTTAGGGATTAAATCTCCATTTAATCTCCATCCCACCTATTTCCAAAGAAATTCCAATGGCAACTGCAGCTTTTTCCTGCCACACTCCTTGGGCACAGCCCTGGCTGAGCTCCTGCTCCAAGCACAGCCCCAGGGTTTTGTTTTCTGCACCACAAACTCCACCACAGCAACATCCTGCAGTGCTTTGGGCTGGCCTTGGGAGGAGAAAGCTGTGGAGTGTGGCTGTGCCAAGGAAATTCCAGGCTGGAATTTCCCTGTCCAGTTCTGCCCAGCCTCTCTCCAGAAGGACAGGGAATCCCAGGCTGTTATGGGATCCTTTTCCAGCAGGAAAGGGAATTTCAGGCTGTTGTGGGATGTCCCTTCAGCAGGACAGTGAATCCCAGGCTGTTATGGGATGTCCCTTCAGCAGGACAGTGAATCCCAGGCTGTTATAGGATCTTTTTCCATCAGGAAAGGGAATTTCAGGCTGTTTTGGGATGTCCCTTCAGCAGGACAGGAAATTCCAGGCTGTTATGGGATCTTTTTCCAGCAGGACAAGGAATTCCAGGCTGTTATGGGATGTCCCTTCAGCAGGACAGTGAATCCCAGGCTGTTATGGGATCTTTTTCCAGCAGGACAAGGAATTCCAGGCTGTTATAGGATGTCCCTTCAGCAGGACAGGGAATCCCAGGCTGTTATAGGATCTTTTTCCATCAGGAAAGGGAATTTCAGGCTGTTTTGGGATGTCCCTTCAGCAGGACAGTGAATCCCAGGCTGTTATGGGATCTTTTTCCAGCAGGACAATCAATCCCAGGCTGTTAGGGGATCTTTTTCCAGCAGGACAGGGAATTCCAGGTTGTTATGGGATCTCTCTGCAACAGGACAACAAATCCCAGGCTGTTATGGGATATCTCTTCAGCAGGACAGGGAATCCCAGGCTGTTATGGGATCTTTTTCCAGCAGGACAGGGAATTTCAGGCTGTTATGGGATCTCTCTGCAGCAGGACAATGAATTCCAGGCTGTTATGGGATCTTTTTCCAGTAGGAAAGAGAATCCCAGGCTGCTCTGGGATCTTTTTCCAGCAGGATAATGAATCCCAGGCTGTTTTGGGATGTTCTCTCCTGTCCTGGCAGAGGCCCAGAGCATTTTTTCCCTCAGCCTGGAAGCAAACAGGTGAGTGTTGAAGGTGGCAGAAAGAAGAGAGGATGTTCAGCCCTTCCTGTGCTCTTTTTTCCTTTCTCCCTTTGGGTTTCATCCCAACAATCCCTGGCAAAGCTTCCCTGCACAATGTGGGATTTGGGAAAATCACTCTTCCCAACCTCACATCTCCCCCCTAACAAGTTTTTTAGCCCACCTAAAACCCCAAATGCTCTCTTCCCCCCACCCTGGAAATTTCCTTTTGTGAGATTTAAAGGACCAAGCATTTATCTGCAGTTTTATCTGTTTGGTTTGGCTTTAGCTGCCTGGAAATTCCACCAAAAAACATTGGATAAAGTCATGGAAAAAAGAAACCACAGTGCCTGTGGGATTTTTGTGTGCCACTCCCTGCAGGGAGCTGCAGCTCCTGAGCCCACAGGAGGAGGATGTGTCCACAACTGGGATGAAATCAAGAGCAGTCAGACTGATATTACTGAATCCATGTGTAATTCTGTGGAATTAAACCCTGAGCAGGGTTTAAATGGAATTTCTGCACAAAGCACAGGTTGGCTGGGGAGTAAGACAGAGACAATACAAAACAACACATTCCATTTTCAGAAGGCTTCTATAGTAAAATCAGGAAGAAATTCTTGGCATCTGATTCCATTGATTCAGAATGCTGAACAATTGCTTTATTAAACTATACTACATTACTTTAATACTATATTATAACTATACTATAGAGATACTGTCACTGTCATGTTTTCTGAAAAATCCCCTCACCAGGATTTATTCTCCTGGGAAGCTGAGAAGCCTCAGGGAAAAATAAAAACAATAATTATCTCATTTGCTTCTGCTGTGTTTTGCTGCTTTGGAATGTGGTTTGGACATTGTTTATCCAACAGGTGATTGTTTGATTGGTTTCATGTGAATTGTTTTTACTTAATGAGCAATCACCATCAGCTGTGTTGGGGCTCTGAGGAGTCAGTCACGAGTTAGTATCTTATAATATATAAGTATATATTATAAGTATATATATAGTATCTTATAATATATAAGTAATATATAATACTAAAATGATTCGTATCTTGATAAGTCTTCTGTAAATATCCTCTCTCTATTCTTTAGTATAGTTTAGTATACAATATAATTAATATAATATAATTAATATAACATAACATAATATAATACATAAAAAAATAAATTATCCTTCTAAGAACATGGAGTCAGAGTCTCAATTCCTCCTTTGTGCTGGGGACCCTGAAAATACCACAAGATACTCTAATATACTGTACAAAGAATACTAAAGAAAACTCATCACTGTCTCCAGTCAGTTCTCAGCTTTGACTCAATTGGTCAAGGAATCAAAACAATCTTCAATAGAATGTAATTGGCAAATTATTTTAGGTAAACAATCTTCCTAAGACATTCCACACATGTAAAAACAACAGGAGCAGCAAATGGAGATGGGAATTGTTTTCTCTTCTTCTCTCTGTGCTTCTCCAGGAAAAAACCTGAGAGAGAATTATCTCTCTCTCTGTTCAGAGAATGTGAATACCACAGCTTCAAACTTGTTTCTTGTTTTTATTATAGCATGCGTGCTTTTTATACATTCTTACAAAGGTCATAAGTTTACACTTTACTCATTGATTACAAGAGACAAACAAAGTGTTTATTGGAATAGTTGTAGGTTTCTCTTATTTATCCTTCTTTCTTTCTTGGTTTCTCTGTCAATGACCTTGGTAGGAAAATCCTTCAGGGGCAAACATGGATCCTCTGATCAAAATTCTCTCTGGCTCCCAGAAGGAGCTGTAAAACCTCTCATTTCCACAGCTCTCATTTCCCCAGGTGCTGGAGCAGAGTGCCCAGGAGCCCTGAGGGAGTGCTGGGCAGGATCAGAGCGAAGGCCTGGGAGATGTGGTGGGAAAGGGGGCACAAAATCAACCAAACTCACAGTGATGGCACCTTCAGCACCTGCATGGCAGCGAGGAAGAGCCCCTGGGGCACCTGGAGAGAGCCTTCCTCACCACACTGGTGCTCCAGAGCCTTTCCCAGCTCCATTCCCTTCCCTGCACGTGCTCCAGCCCCTCGAATCATGAGGGGCTCAAAACATCCCTGGATTTGAGGTGTGACCCCAGGATCTGAGGTGTGACCCCAGCACTGGGGACTGGCACAAGCCACGTCTGCTTCTTGGCCCCCTGGGCACACTGCTGGAAGCTTGGAATGTGAATATCGAGCAAAAAAGGGTTGGTTTGTTGACATGGGGAAGCTCAATCTCCTGGTGGCTGTGAGCTTCCTGAAGCTCTGTAACTGTTTCACTCTGGTGAGTTTATGTTTGAAAACCACAGCAAGTGGTGATTAAGTGGCCCTGTGGATTATTAACATTTCAGGCTGAATTGAGGTGCAGAGGTCCTGCATGTCACCCCAGCTCAGTTAACTGTTGGAACCTTGGCTGCTGAGAATTTCAGACTTTCTGTGCTGACCCCCAGGAGAAAACTGCATTGACCTGAGGCCGTGGAGAAGCTTCCAAAAGGGAAAGACAGAACTGGGGTTGTGGGTGTGGAGTTTGAATAGAAGTGTGTGATATCACAGGGTGGGAAACTTAGAGTTGAAGGTTTTAGAATGGGCTTGGGGGGAGCAGCCCATTGCTCCAGCAGCAAGGGGAAAGACAGAATTCCATTTTTACTGAAGATCTGGAGGTGCAATGGGATTTTTTTTCTCCATGAACTTCTGTATCCATCCCATTTTAGAGCAAATGGCTTTCCAGCAAATTCTTTTCCAAAACTGGGATTACCGGCAGGCATAGAGAGTGTTGCATTTTTGGGTTTAAGTTTAATATTCAGAGGATATAGGCATGGCCTCTGAAGTGAGGTGATATCTAACATCAAACTAAGTAATTATACAGCCAAGAAATTCTCTAATTCTCTGCTTTTCAGGCTTTATAAATATGTGTTTCACACACTACACTTTGCATATTGCATAAACAGCCTTTGCCTGCTCTGTGTTGTCTCAAAATCCATGAGTGTGCAGTTTTTAATGAGTTAAAAAAAAAAATAAAAAGGAATTTATGCCCATGACAGGCCAGGGTAAACAGCTTTTGTCCTGTTTTATTGATGAGAATTGCAGAAGAGTCATTTAATCATAGAGGCAGATAAAGGTCACTTATCAGCTGCTGTGTCCTGGTGATGAGCCCTTGGCTTTGCTGATTTATGACAGTTGGGAGTTGGATATTAATCTAAAGCATAATTTGGTGGGGATGTTCCTGTGTGTGTCTTTTTGTTGTGTTTGGGTGCTTTTGGGCTGTGGTTTTTTGGGGGTTTTTCCAGTATTTCCCACCCCTATTTGCTGTAGACCATTTCACATGACCAGAAAAGATGTTGCAAGTCCTTGATGGGAAAGACACCACGAGCAGTTTAAGCGTGGAAATGACTCAGGTACAAAGAGACTCTTCTGTCTGTGGTTTCCAGCCTGTTTCCTCATCACATCCATCTTCTCCTGTCCAGCCTCAAGTGGAAATTGCTGAAATATTTTATTGCCCTCCATGCCCTGTTATCTTCCAAGTCAACGTCCTGAGGGGCAACAGCTTGGGTTGAGTCACTTTGCCACTCTAGAGCTGGAATTTGGGAGTGTTATCAGAGCAGTCCTAGCCCAGAATAGCTCCCAGACCCAGTGCCAGTGATAAAAGTGAGAATTATGTAACCTGTGTTGGGTAATTCAGATGGGCAGACAGGGCTGGCTCTGTTCAGCTCAAGAAGAAATTTCCACTCTCTGTGTCCACAGCTGCACAAAGAGATGATGGTAGGAAAGGAAAGAACAAATGGAAATTTCACTGGGTGATGTTCTGTAGGGCACAGGAAATAATCTGTGGCTGAGGTGAAGAAGAAGCAGCAGCCAGCCCATGTCTCACCAAACCTGTGCACCAGAGTTCCTACCCTCAGTGATGTGGTTTGACATGCACAAATCTGGAATATCACAGCCCCAGATAAATCTGAATTTATCCTGGGCCTCTGATCCTGATGTTCTTCTTTGTGGGAAATGAATTTGTAGAGAATTTTTAAAGCTTAATAGAAGGTTTACATAGTGTGTGTTTGTATGTAAATTTTGAGATAAGAAATGTTAACTTAGAGATGTTATAGAATAAGACAGGCATTGTGGAGAGAGAAATAGAATTAGAAAATCTGAATTAAAATATAGACATGAATATATATATGATATAGGATGATACATATACAATACATACACACACACACACACATATATATATATATATATATAGGGTGACTTATAATATCTATATTGTCTCACCCTTCACATAAGAATGAAAATGGAATAAAATTTTTTAAAACACCTCTCAGTTACCCCATCTCTAAGTCAGAAAAGGGCAAAATGCAACACTTGTAGGGATAGCTCTGTCCCTGCTGGCATCTCCCCCTGCCTTAGTCATGTGAAATACCTGGAAATGTCAAGATGAGGCAGAAACATGAAAACATAATGGAAATTATTTAAGTTAGAAAAGACCCTTAAAATCACCAAAACCAATAACCTAACACTGCCAGCCCCCACTAAACCTTGTCCATAAGTGTCACATCTCCACATCTTTTAAACCCCTCCAGGAGCGTGAATACACTTCAGAAAAATTGACTTTAATCACAGAGATAAAAATCTGTAACATCTCAGCCCAGCCACTGCTGTAACTCACCCAGGACCATCAGCTGGAGGCTCTTTGTGTGTTCTCACTGCAGATTTCCCAGCAGGAACAAAATGCTGGAGGTTTTGGTGCTCGCCTCGAGGTCCAGGCTGTGTTACCAGCAGAGCTCGAGGCTGCTGAACCTGCAGCCACCTCCTGTCCCCTGATCTTGTGGCACAAGGAGTGACAGCCCAGCCAAGGCAGCTCACCTGGGAAAGTGTGACATTGGACTTCTAATTAAGTGATTTTATGTAATAAATTCAGATTCAAACTCATATAAAGTAATAATGAAAGAAGTTCATTTCTGTAATGTCTTATTTAGGTACGTGGAGATAATGAAATATTCCAGTCTATTGCCATAGTTTAAGTTTTGCATTGCATGAGGGATACATGACATAGGATTTAATGAGATAGTATTATTTTATTATTTTGCAGCATTATTATTATTATTATTATTATTATTATTATTATTATTATTATTATTATTATTATTATTTTGCAGCATTTTTTCACCGAAGCAGGAGAAGAAAATAATACAGATAGGCAAGAGACAGAGATAACTGCAACTCTAGGTCTAGACAATAAACTGTCTCCTATTTTATCTCTGCCCTGTTGCACTCCTTACATTTCAATCTACTTTTTCTACACATTTTTATTCCAGTTAACATTACTTTCTGGAGACAAAACCATGTCATATAAATACCACAATACCCCAAATGACCTGGAGGTGACACAGGGACACATCCAGGTGGGTTTGGGATGTCTCCAGACAGGGAGACTCCATTCCCCAACCTCGATGGGCAGCTTGGTCACCCTCAATGTAAAGTTTTTCTTCACGTTGAGGGGTTTGTCTTGTGTTTTAGTTTGTGCCCATCACAAACTAAATTATTATTTATATATTTGTATGGAATTTATGGGATCCTTTCAAGCTGCATCAAGGGAAATATAGGTTGGATATTAAGAAGAAAGTTTTTTTACAGAAAGGGTGATAAAGTTCTGGAATTATCTGCCCAGGGAGGTGGTGCAGTCCCCATCCCTGGGTGTGTTTAACAAAGCCTGGATGTGGCACTGGGTGCCAGGGTTCAGTTGAGGTGTTGGGGCTGGGTTGGACTCGATGAACTTGGAGGTCTCTTCCAACCCAGTGATTCTGGAATTCTGTGAATTCTGTAAATTCTGTAAATTCTCTCCCGGCCCTCTCTTCTCTGGGCTAACCAGGCCCAGCTCCCACATTCTCTCCTCGTCACAGAGATGCTCCAGACTCCTCATCCTCTCTGTGGTTTCACTGGATCCTCTCCAGTTGCTCTTTGTCTTTCTTGAACCATGGAGCCAGGACTGGACACTGCTCCAGATGTTCCTCACCAGGACCAAGGGCAGGATCACTCCTGCCCTGCTGGCCACACTCTTCCCAATGCCCCCAGGGTCCCATTGTCCCTCCAGGGCTGCAATTCCCTCCCTGGGGTTTCTCTGCAGAGTTTCTCTCCCCAGCCTCTCCTGCTCCTGGTTCCTTCCCTTTCCTGGAGCTGCTGGGGCCACCCAGCTCCTGTTCCTCAGGAACCAAGAGCCCTGTGGCTCCACAGGGGTTAATCCTGGCAAGCACAGAGCCAGCACAGGAGCTGTTTTGAGCAGAGGCCACCCTGGTGCATTTGCTATTCCAAGCTCAGCAGCTCCCTGCTTGTTTATAAAGGGTTGTGCTGTGTTATCAGCAATCAATAACAACTCTGAGCTATCAGCCCCTCTCCTGCCTGGGCCAGGGGTGTCTGGGGATCACCTGTGCCCATCTCTGCTCTTCACCACCAGCCTGGAACCCTTTGAACCAGCAGGGGCTCAGCAAACAGCACAGGATTTACCTTGGGGGTGATGCAACCTCGGTTTGATGGACAAGGACATAAACCCCAGCTCACCCCAGGTAATCTGTTGGCTCAGGGAATGGCCAAAAATAGATCTGGTGACTCCTGCCTCTTGAGTTAACCTTTGGGCTGTGCCCCTGGAGCTCTCCATGCTTCACTGGGAATGACATTCCCCTTGTCAGCACAGCAGGGCCTGGCTGAGGACCAGGGCAGGCTGGACTGTGAGGGTCAGGAATCTGAATTTTACAGATCACACCAGCTTCCAGCTCTGTTCTGTCTTGCTTTTCAAAATAAATTCACCATCTGAGTGAGGATGGAGCCAGGACACGACTGAGGACCAGGGCAGGCTGGACTGTGAGGGTCAGGAATCTGAATTTTACAGATCTCACCAACTTCCAGCTGCTGTTTTGTTTTGCTCTCTAGAATAAATTCACCATCTGAGTGAGGATGGAGCCAGGACCTGGCTGGGGATCAGGGCAGGCTGGAGTATGAGGGTCAGGAATCTCAATTTTACAGATCTCACCATCTTCCAGGCTGCTCTATTCAAAATAAATTCACCATCTGAGTGGGAATTGAGTCAGGGTCTGGTTGAGGACCAAGGCAGGCTGGAGAATGAGGGTCAGGAATCTGAATTTTACAGATCACACCAGCTTCCAGCTCTGTTCTGTCTTGCTTTTCAAAATAAATTCACCATCTGAGTGAGGATGGAGCCACCTTGGAGGGGCTGCAGAGAGGTGAGGAGGCTGAGGGGCTGCAGGGGAAGGCTCAGAGTGCAGGGGACAGCAGGAACTGGAGATACCTGGGCTGGAGGACAGCTCAGGGCTCCTGAGGCTGCCCTGGCCCTGCTGTCCTGCTCTGCTGGAGCTGTTTTACAGCTGCAATATCCTCCAGCTGCAGCCTGACCTTCTGGCAGGAGCTGCCCCTATTCCATATTCCTTAGGTTTGCTCATCAGCTGTGAACCAAACCCTCCCCTCCCTGGGTGAGTGGGAGGAGGAAGAGAAGAATTTACAGGAAAAAAAACAAAACAAAACAAAACAAAACAAACAATGGCTTGGAATTCTTGGTCTGCAGCAGGAAAATAGCAGGAATAATTCATTTCACAGCTACAGCTGTTTTCCTAACAGGATAAACAAAATCTTGGCTTTTCTGCAGCTTTATCAGCCAGGGATGACTGAGAAGAGTCGCATGGATCCACCTGATCATAACTCTGAAAAATACAGTAGTAAATAAATCAATATATAGTGTTGGAGACCAGCTAAAACAAGGAAGAGCCAGAGATGGCAGGAGATGGTGGTGCTGCCACCAGATCACAGGTTCTGATAAGGAAGGGGGGCCTGGAGATCATGGCCAGAACTTGTGCTGGATGAAAAAAAAAATCTTTTTGGAACACAAACCCTGTGAGGAACAGCTGAGGGAGCTGGGGGTGCTCAGCCTGGAGAAAAGGAGACTCAGGGGTGCCCCCATCGCTCTCTGCAGCTCCTGAAAGGTGCCTGTGCTCAGCTGGGACTGGGCTCTGTCTGCAGCAGCACTGACAGAACCAGAGCACACAGCCTCAAGCTGTGCCAAGGGAAATTCAGGTTGGATATCAGGAAAAAATATAGGTTGGATATTAGGAACTTGGTGAGATCCTATTCTACAAGTAGGATATTAGGAAAAACCTAATTAAGATATTAGGAAAAAATATATGTTGAATATTAGGGAAAATTCATCATTCTTTCAGTTTTTCATGGAAAGGGTGATAAAGTTCCAATGATTTACAACCTTTTCCAGGAAGAATTTTTTCCTGTTGTCCAACAAAAACCTCCCCTGGTGCAACTTGAGGCCGTTTCCTCTTGTCCTATTGAATCTTGCCCTTAACCTCACCTTATTTTATTTTAACCTTCCTTAACCTTAACCTTACTTTATTTTAGGGGGAAAACAGCTTTCAGAAGGATTCAGACTATTTTGTCAGAGCATTTTCAGACTATTTTCATCCTTTCCCTAAAAACTTCTGCTGGCTCGTCCCACACCACCACAGGTGCTCCAGGTGTCCAGCACAGCCCAATCCTGGTGTTGGGAACAGCCCAATCCTGGTGTTGGGAACAGCCCAGTCCTGGTGTTGGGAACAGCCCATTGCTGGTGTTGGGAACAGCCCAATCCTGGTGTTGGGAACAGCCCAGTCCTGGTGTTGGGAACAGCCCAATCCTGGTGTTGGGAACAGCCCATTGCTGGTGTTGGGAACAGCCCAGTCCTGGTGTTGGGAACAGCCCATTCCTGGCACAGCCCAATCCTGGTGTTGGGCACAGCCCAATCCTGGTGTTGGGCACAGCCCATTGCTGGTGTTGGGCACAGCCAGATCTTGGTGTAGGGCACAGCCCAATGCTGGTGTCTAGCACAGCCGATTACTGGTGTCCAAATCCCGGTGGAACAGCCCATTCCCGGTGTTGGGAACAGCCCAATCCCGGTGTCGGGAACAGCTCAATCCCGGTGTCGGGAACAGCTCAATCCCGGTGGAACAGCCCATCCCTGTTGTCCTGCACATCCCAATCCCGGTGTCGGGCACAGCCCAATCCTGGTGTTGGGAACCGCCCATTCCCGGTGTTGGGAACAGCTCAGTCCCGGTGTCCCGCACAGCCCATTCCCGGTGGAACAGCTCATTCCCGTTGTTGGGAACAGCCCACCCCCAGTGTCCAGCCCAGTCCCGGTGTCGGACACAGCCCAGTCCCGCTGTTGGGATCAGCCCATCCCCGGTGTCCAGCCCAGTCCCGTTGTTGGGATCAGCCCATCCCCGGTGTCCAGCCCAGTCCCGGTGTCGGGCACAGCCCATCCCCGGTGTCGGGCACAGCCCATCCCTGGTGTCCAGCCCAGTCCCGGTGTCGGGCACAGCCCATCCCCGGTGTCCAGCCCATCCCTGGTGTCCAGCCCAGTCCCGGTGTCGGGCACAGCCCAGTCCCGTTGTTGGGATCAGCCCATCCCCGGTGTCCAGCCCAGTCCCGTTGTTGGGAACAGCCCATCCCCGGTGTCCAGCCCAATCCCGTTGTCGGGCACAGCCCATCCCCGGTGTCGGGCACAGCCCATCCCTGGTGTCCAGCCCAGTCCCGGTGTCGGGCCCAGCCCAGTCCCGTTGTTGGGAACAGCCTATCCCCGGTGTCCAGCCCAGTCCCGGTGTCGGGCCCAGCCCAGTCCCGGTGTCGGGCCCAGCCCATCCCCGGTGTCCCGGCACTGCTCCGGGCATTGACCGCGGGTAACCCGCGCCAGGGAGGGGGCGTGGCCTACCTGTTATTGACAGCCTCCTCCTCCAATCGCGCGGCGATGCGTCTCTCCCTAGCGCCGGGGGGGCGTGGCTTCCTCTCTGCCCACACCATATTGCCCAATGGGGTGTTTCAAACGGACTGAGTGGGCGGAGCAATCGCTCTTTGGCCACGCCCCCAGCGCGAGGGCTGTTTAAGGCGCCGCCCGGCGGCGCGCGGGAGCCGCTGAGGGGCCGCGTGCGCTCCCGCCGGGCCCGCAGGTAACGCGCGGTCCTAAAGCCCGACCCGGCCGGGGCTGAGGGGGGGACGGGGGTCCCGGCTCCGCACAGCCCCTCTGGGTGTCCCCAGCGGCTCCTGCTGTGTGGGAAATGCCCGCGGGATCCTGCACTGTGGGGATCACAGCCCGGCAGGTGCTTCTGGGGGTGTCCCGTTTGTGCGTGGGTGTGTGGGCGGAGAGCGAGGGGGGAAATTGTTGGTGGTTTTGGTTAAATGAACGTGTGGTGCGTTGGAGTTTCCCCCGGGAGGTGGTGTGAGGAGAAGTGGTGTCCCTTCCCCTGTGCTGTGCGGGAACCCATAGTGAGGGACCCTGAGGGGTCCTGAGAACTTGGGGTTCTCTGAGGTGACCTGAGAGTCTGGGGTGCTCTGAGATGTCCTGAGATGTGGGCATGCCCTATGAAGTGACATGAGAGATCAGAGATGCTCCAAGAGGTGGTCTGAGAGTTTGGGATGCACCATGAGGTGACCTGAGAGGTGGGAATGCTGCAAGAGGTGACTTTGGGATGCTCCGTGAGGTGATCTTAGATTTTGGGATGCTCCATGAGGTGACATGAGTGATTCAGGGTACTCTGAGGTGTCCTGAGAGTTTGGGAATTGCTCTATGAGGTGATCTGAAAGTTTGGGATGCTTTGAGAGGTCCTGAGAGTTTGGGATGCTCTGAGATGTCCTGAGAAGTGGGAATGCTCCAAGAGGTGTCTTTGGGATGCTCCACGAGGTGACCTGAGAGTTTGGGGTGCTCTGGGTGACCCCAGTGCTCGGGACACTCCTGTGCCGGCTCCCAGCCCTGCTGTGCTCCCAAGGGACACAATGCCACGTGTGGCAGCCAGCAGGAAAACAGGAACACAGAAAACCCAGAGATTTTATAGCAGTACAGGAACACAAAAAACACAGCCCTGAGCTTTCCTGCTGGGCCTTTCCCTGCTGTGCAGAAATTCAGGCAAGAGGAGCTCGACTGGGTGAATTCACCTGAAAGAAATATCCCTGGAGGAGCAAGGAGCCTGCAGGGAGAATTCTGTGTCTGCCATGGTCAGTGGGCAGATTGGATGAAAGCTTGACAAGAAAGTCTCACAGATACATGTGCTTAGCAGAAAGATTTTTAAATGTAGAGTCTGATGAAGGAATAGAGATGGAAGCAAGTTTTGATATGGAAGAAAAGAATTGCTGAGCCAGTCTTACTGGATAACCAAGGAGGCAAAGGGTGTGTTAGTTAGAAGGGGTTTTATGACTTAGAGCAAAGAATAAACCTACTTTAAATAAGAAGATGTTTTTACCAAGCAGAAAGAGAGCACAGGCAAACAAGTCAGCAAAGTTGCATGTAGAAAAAAGGTCTCAGAATTTTCCACTGCAAGAAAACTGAAAAACAACTTCTAGCTTAAACTGTAACTTTTAGTGATAGGAGAATAGTAACATGAATATGGTAATTATAGCAGTTATGATAGGCTATAGGTAATAGTTAAGGTATAGATTGGTTCTGCTGTATTAAGATGCTCAGCAAAGAAAAGTCTATAATGCATTGGTAACCTGAACTAAGGGTCTCCAGGCCTGCCTGCAGCTGGAGCTGACAGCTGTGGGCACAAGCTCTGTCACCCACCACCCTGGGCTGCTGTAATGTCTTGGATTTATTAAACTGCATTTTGAAGAGCTGCCTCAAACAAGAAGATGTTTTTACCAAGCAGAAAGACAGCACAGGCAAACAAGTCAGCAAAGTTGCAAGCAGAAGAAGAGTGGGGTGCCTGTCTGCACTGGTGACAGTCACTCATCATCCTGACAGAGGCTGAAATTACTTTTCCTCCTGTTTTCTGCTCTCCCACATCAGGAGGGCATGGGGCACTGCCCAGCACCTGTGGTCAGTGACAAAACCTTCAGTGCTCAGGAAGTTTTTATCACCGCCTCTCCTAAACACTGAGTTTATCTAAGAGGAAGAAGTGTGAGTCGCTCAGCTTTTGTTCCCTCACTTAGTGACTCTTGAAAGGAACAGAAAGTCCCAGGTTTCGGTTTTGGTTGGCGATGTGGCAGCCTGGAGCTGCTCTGGACAGGAGCAGAGCGGATGTGGTGCCTGAACCGGTTAAAAGAGATCCGACGCAGGAAACCGAGTGGGGCCGCGCTGGAAAATGTCAAGTGGCTGATAACGCGCTCGGTAATTTGAATTTGAATCGGTGTTGTTGGAGCTCTGTGTGTGTTTTAGGTAAAGGTGTGTCCAAAGTTGGAAATGGAAGCTCCACTCCTGCCCTCTTCACTGCCACAAGTTTGCACTTTACTCAAACCTTTATTTTGATTTGTCAGTGAAGTGGTTCCAAAGAAACACCCCGTTCCCAGTTCTTCTGGGTCAGGTGCTCCCTCAAAGCAGAAGGCGTTTTTATTGAAATGGTTTAAGGTTTCAGACAGGCGTAATTAAAAGGGAGGTTTCTTCCCGCAGGTTTTTTGTTTGGGAGTGTGTCCTCCGTGCTCCTGAGCGCTGTGGTACATCACGGTGTGCTAATTCCTCAGGAAACAATGTGGGGTGGGAACGTTTGGTATCCAGGAATTACACCGGGCTCTGCTGAACCGTGGAATGGTTTTGGCTCGGAAAGGACCTTAAAGATCATTCCCTCCTAACCCTGGAACTTGTGTGTTTAGCATGGCTGTGTTTGTAACCCAGCATCAGGGAGGGAAGGGCTGAGCAAAGCTAGGCAGAGTCTGAATATATTGGGAAATATTTCTTCTAACCTGAATTTTTTGGATGAAATGCATGTCTGGTTTGGGAAGCTGCACAGATTTCAGCTCAGTGTGAGTGTACCCCGGGTTGGGCACAGTGAGAGCAGAGCTCAGAGTGGGCTCCACTGGAAGAGCTTTTTCCCTTTTGGGTGCCTGAAGGTGAGGCAGAAAGCCTTCCATGGAAATGGAACAGAGAGGGATGGAGCACCTCTCACCTCTGCTGTGAGGGAAGGATGAGAGAACTGGGGTCGTTCAAGCTTTGGGTGAACTTATGGTGGCAGGACCTGAAGGGAGCCTGAAAGAAAATGAGAGGGAGAGAGACTGAAAGGGCTGGAGTGCCAGGGCACAGGGAATGGCTTTCACTGCCAGAGGACAAGGATAGATCAGGTATTAATAGGGAGTACTTCCCTGTGAGGGCAGTTAGGCCCTGGCACAGGTGCCCAGAGCAGCTGGGGCTGCCCCTGGATCCCTGGCAGTGCCCAAGGCCAGGCTGGGCAGGGCTGGGAGCAGCCTGGGACAGTGGGAGGTGTCCCTGCCATGGCAGGGGTGGTGCTGGATGGGCTTTGAGGTCCCTTCCCACCCAAACCACTCTGGGATGCCACAATTCCCTGACAGCAGGAGTGAGGACACCTCACCCTTTCCCTTGAAACTTCACTGCTGCACTAAGGCACAGTTGGCAAGGGAAACTGTAATTAGTGCAGAGGGCAGAGATTCCCTCAGGGGTGCTCTGAACCCCTCCTTGTGGGGTGCTGGGAAGGAAAGTGGGAGCAGCATTGTGAAAGGGGCCAGGAGTGATGGCAGCTGCTGCCTTCTGTCCCTCCTGGGCTCCTCTTGGGTTGTCCTTGGGCAAGATAGGCCGTGGGGACAGCTCGGGGGAGTGAGAGAGGCCGTGGGGGGCACTGCAGGTGGGTTTGGGCTGCTCCGGGCTGGGCAGGGGAGCAGCTCCAAGTCGGGGAGTGGAACCAGCTCCAGGCAGGGGAAGCAGCTGCAGGCCGGACATGGGGAGCAGCTCTGTGCTGGGCAGGGGAACCAATTCTGGGCTGGTCAGGGGAGCAGCTCCAGGTAGGGGAGGGGAACCAGCTCCAGGTAGGGGAGCACCTCTGGGCTGGGCAGGGGGAACAGCTTTGGGCCAGGGAGGGAGAGCAGCTCTGGGCTGTGGAATGAGCTCCGAGTTGGGCAGGGGAGCAGCTCTGGGCTGGGCAGGAAACAACTCTGACCTGGGCAGGGCATGGGGCACCAGGTCCGGACAAGGGAACCAGCTCCGGGTAGGGCAGGGGAGCAGCTCCAGGCTGGGGAAAGAGCTCCGGGCCGGGCAGGGAGAGCAGCTCCGGGCTGCGGAACGAGCTCCAGGTCGGGCAGAGGAACCAGCTCCAGGCAGGGAAAGGAGCTCCGGGCTGGGCAGGAAACAACTCTGACCCGGGCAGGGGAACGAGCTCCAGGCAAGGGGAGCAGCTCCAGGCTGGGGAACCAGCTCCGGGCCGGGCAGGGGGAGCAGCTCCAGGTCGGGGAGGGGAACCAGCTCCGAACCGGAGAACGAGCTCCGGGCTGGGGAGAGAACAGCTCCAGGCATGGGAACCAGCTCCGGACGGGACAGAGGCAACAGCTCCGGGCAGGGAACAGCTCCGGGCAGGTCTGAGCGGCTGCTCCGAGCACGGGGCTGCAGCTCTTCCCCCGCTGCCCGTGAACCCCAGTGGTGCTCCAGCCCACGGTGGGTGCACGGCAGCGCCTGCCGGTGATCCGTGCGCTCCAGAGCTGGCTTTTTACAGACATCCCCCCCTCTCTGCTCGTGAATTAAACTATTTCTGGCGTGGTGACTCGCAGGCTGTAGCAGAGCGTGGCGTGAGCGGCAACATGTCCTTGTGCAGATGAGTAAGCGGAAAGGGGGACGTCCCTAAGCCTGCCCCCTCCCGCTAAAGGCAGGAGGCTGCAGCGTGCTCGCTCGCATTTATGACATAAAAAGACTTTTTTTTAATAAAAAGACTTTCCTGTTCCTCGTGGAGGCGAACATGCCCCTCGCATCACACGATTTAAACGCGTCTGTCTAAAGCAGGTACAAAATAGCAGCCTAAAATCCACTTCTTAGCGAGATCAAGGATAATGAGATTCGCCTCCAATCAGCTTGAAATCCCTTGAAACAATTAAAGCTCAGCCTTGGCGACTTCTAAGCACCGAAGGCTTTTGATGAGTGTGAACCTTAAATAAAATCAGCGTTGAAATCCCCCAAGACAAAGTGCTGGGAAAAAAAAAAAAGGAAAGAAAAAAGAAAAATACAGTTGAAAAAGGTTATTTTGATGGGAACAGGTGAAATGTGAGTTGTCACCCTAGAGGAACCGAAATCCCCGGTGTGCCGGGCGGGTGTGGGGCCAGAGCCTCCTTAAGAGGCGGCGGTGTGGGGTGACGAGCCGCTTCCAATTGCGAGGCAGCAGCACATGACATAAGATGCTCCAGATCTGCCTCCTGGGCGCTAGTTTAAAAATAAAGGATATTACACGTCGGTGAGAGGAGGCTGCGGGACCGGCGATGCGCGGTGAGGCTGCAGGGATCGGGGTTTTGGGACAGCATTTAGGGCAAAAGAGTGTGGAATTTTAAATGGTTTGACTCGTGGTGCTCTAGGGGTGCTGTGGGTGTCTGGTTCTGCCGTGGGGTTTTGCAATGCCCGCTGAATTTCCTGTTGTTTGGTGCAAATGCAGCCTCTTTGGGGTTGCCTGGCTCACGTCAGCGGAGCTGCTTTGCTGTGACGTGGGGCTGTGTTTTTATTTTTAATTTTCCCAACGTGTTTTCTCTCGCAGGGACAGTGCTGTGTGAGTCAGACGCCAGGATGGCACTTGCAGAACCAGTCTCCTCCGTGGCTTATTGCAGTTCAGCTCTTCAAAGCAGCTGTGAGGTGGCAGGGGAAGATGTGCTGCTCAACTCTTCACCCAGGTTGGTCTAATTTGGGATTTTATTTGGGATTTATTTGCCTATTTAGTATTTTATTTACCCTGTTTATATAGAATTGTATCCTACCATGCTTACTTTGATTAATTAAAATGATTTTGGAAGAGCCCTGCCTCTGCAGGGAACATCATGTGCAGTATCTACACATCTCAAACTCCTGCTGGTAAGAGGCTGCTTGGATTTACAGACTAAAGAGCAGATTAGGGTCTGTATCTCACCACAGCATAATGAGATCTAGCTGATCAGAACCTCTTTACCTAAATTTTTTGGGGTTGCATTGAGCTACATGTAAGGAGGAGAAAAAGATGACTTGATTGACTGTAAGGGAAATAGCTGGGGCTTTTCTGCTCATATTCCTGGGTCATTTGCATGCTTTGATCATAAAAGCTGGTGGAGAAATGGTGCAGAACTATTGCAACTGAGGATTAATTTGTGCTGAAAAATGTTCTCAGTAATGAGGAGGGAACACGGAGATGGGAGTATCTCATAATCCCCTAGGGGGAAATAAAGAAATTATTTACTCAGCCCTGGTTGCTGGCCTGCAGATTAGTTCAGAGGAGCAGTTCTGCTTTACAGCAGGACATGTGATCAGCCATGTCACATCTTCCCTGGGCCTTGAACCTCCTCATACCCCCAAAGCAGTCAGAAATTCAGAATAAATGTAGATTAGAGGGAAGAGATTTCCCCTTACCCTGACATTCACACAGTGCCTGTGCTGGTTGCCTTGTCTCTGGCCTGGTAGAAAGAAAATAAAGATGGGATTTGATGGGAGCTCTGCCTGGCTGGGGCTGAGGGTTGTGTGTGTGCCCAGAGGAGCTCTCAGCTGTGAGCAGTGTGACTGTGATGGGCAGAGTCAGGGCTCCTCTGTGCCCCAGAGCTGCCCCTGCAGTGTTTGGGGTTATTGTGATGTCAGGGCCCTCCTGGAAGAGCCTGGTGCTGCAGGTGCTGCTGTTGAGAAGGGAAAACACCGGCCTGGAGGAACAGCAATGAGTGATGGGCTGAGGCAAAGGGCCTGGTAGGGCCAGGCAGGATGGAAACTTTGGGTTTCTGCAGTGAAATTTTACTCAGCTAAAGCTCAGACATCAATGGCCCAGGACAGGGAACAAAGCAGCAGCTGCCTGCTTGGAGGGTGGGATTCCCAAATCTCACTGGCTCTGGCTTCAGCTCCTGCTCTCAAGTGGGACATGAGCCTTGATTGTCCCTGACCCTCCTCATGAGGGCTGTGGCAGTCCAGCCTGGAAAGGGATGGAGTAGGAACAGTTTTGCAAGCAGGCAAGTGGTGCTTCACCAGCTGCTGCAGGGCTGAAAGTGAAAGGACAGCTCAGCTGGGAGGAGTGGCTGGAGCACATGGGCATGAGCCTGTTTCTGTTTCTTCCCAGGCATCTGGTGGGAGCCCTGGTTTTAATAGGAATACCTAAGAACAAGATTTGCTGTTGAATCAATTTCCTGCTCTTTTACAGGAAATCTCTGTGGGTTTCTCCATGGGGTGACTGCAGAGTGTCCCCAGGGCCTCCCCTGGGGCTGACTCACATCTTGCAAACAGGAGATGAGTTCCAGACCCAAGTGTCCCTTCCTGCCCCCCTCCTCCTCCTCCTCCTCCTCCTCCCAGCTGCAGACTCTTTATTCCAGGCACCTGGAGCAGCCTTTAGGAATTGAATTATGGCTGTTTTTAGGATGATGTTTATGCATTCTTCTGCAGCTTGTCTGCAATGAAAGCTGCAATTAGGACAATACTCCTGTGTTCAGCACAGGCAGAGCTTGCACACTCAGAGGGAGCTGTTCCATTGCTGGGGCCATGCAGGGCAGTGAATTAATAAAATCACCTGCAGAGCATCAGGGATCACTCTGACATCTGAGTGACATTAAGGGATGGAGCCAGCCTGGCTGTGGCAGGCAGCCCTCAGTGCTCTCATCCAGGGATAATTCCTTTTGCCTTGCAGAACTGCTGAGCCACACAACAGCCAGCCAGGGGAAGATTCCAAGATTGAGGACTATCAGGTGAACTCACTTGGTCCCAAAGGTGAGTGCATGGAAATTTGGGGGCTGTGGGGTGCCTGACATTATTGTTGCAATGAGAGAGGGATTTGTCAAACCATGACAATGGAAGAAGCAGCTCAGGTTGCAGGATGGGTTGTGCAGGAGTGTCTGGAGCTCAGATTTTAAAGCACAAGGGTTAAATAGGCAGTGCCAGTGCCTGGTGCTCATCTGCCAGGTACCAGTGTCCAGCTTTCAGTCCTCCTTAAAAGAAAAAACTTATAAATAGCAGAGTATAACATGCAGGAAACTATCACCTTACCAGTACAAGAGCCTTAGGGCAGCAGAGCAGGTTAGAGGGGATATAAGTGGGAAATTTTAACATAATTTAAAAGTGCTCTAGAGGCTTCTGTCTAAAATACTGGGGCTCACATGGCAAAATTGCCACAAAGAAATGGTCAAAAAAGGGGTGTGGGAGGGGGTGTAACAACATTTGCTTTCATATGCTTGAGACTTGTTTTTGGTATTGCTGTTATGGCAGCAGGAAATTTGTAAATCTAAAATGCTGAACACTTTCCTTTCAATGCAGCCCCCTCCTCTCCTGGCTCCAGCATGTGGACAACACGTCGTGATGGAGAAGTCAAGCTGAGGATGGAAGAGCAGGGCCCTGGCAGCGAGGCCCCAAAGACTGTGCACCAGCTCTTCCAGGAAAGTGTCAACAAATACAGCAACCTTTATGCCCTTTCATCCAAAAAAAATGGCAAGTGGGTAAAGCTGACGTATAAGATGTACTATGATGAGTGCTGGAAAGCAGCCAAAAGCTTTCTGAAGGTAAGAGTTTGTTGAGTTCTCTTTGGTATATTCACAGAGTCCTAAAAACAGCATGGTTTGGGTTGGAGGGATCTTAAAGCCCATCCAGTGCCACCCCTGCCGTGGCAGGGACACGTCCCATTGTCCCAGGTGCTCCCAGCCCTGCCCAGCCTGGCCTTGGGCACTGCCAGGGATCCAGGGGCAGCCCCAGCTGTGCCAGGGCCTGCCCACCCTCCCAGGGAACAATTCCTGCCCAATATCTGATATAAATCTTTCTTCTTTTAATTTAAAACTGTCTTCCTACCACTTCCTACCCTCTTCCTACCACTGTGTCAAAACAAAACAAAGTCAAGTTTAATGTTCACTCACTTAAATAGTGCTGGAATGGCTGCATTCAAGTCTGTTTTAAATCTGCAAATTCCCTGAGTGCAGATGAATCTCACAGTGACAGGGAAGTACCTGAACATGCTATGGACACCTATTTAATTTTTTTTGACAGTTGCTTCCACATTTAACCAAGTAAAAAAAACATGTAAGGAAACATTTCAAGCGAGGTGTTTGAGGTTTATGTTAAACCTGGACACTGCCCCTGCAGAGGCTTGGAAAGTTCATCTTTCTAAGAAAAAAAGGGATCTTAAAAACCAGACTTAAATGTCCCACGTGGCCCAGCCTTTTGCTGGTGCTGCTGGGATTAGGAGACTTGGAGACAGAAACCAACAATACCTGTTTGTACTGTTGGGATCAAGTCTTGCCTCCTCAAGTTAAGGCCAGCCTGGTTTTACTGCTGTGGTGGGATCTCCCACTCTGGGACAAAACCAGAGTCTGGCTGAGGGAGTTAAAAACTGGGACTCCAAGAGCTGGAATTTCATAGCCAAGTGTGACTGCCACTGTCTTGGGACTTCTGCTGCTCACAGTGACCCTAAGATGTGTTAGAAAATCTCTTTTCCCAGCCTGGCAGTCAAAGAAGGAGTCAGAGCTCTTCAGTTCTCAGTCTGAAGGTTATTTATTGTATCTTATCTATAAAATTTTTTTTCCTGTCCAGCTGAGGTCCGTTCAGCAAGACAGAGGCACTCTGGCCACCCCTGGGGCAGTGTTATCTTTTTATACTAAAAACTATGTGTACAATATTTACCATAACTTCCCAATATCTATCACCTATGCTAGACAGTGAGCTACTCTAAACCAGTCTGAAAGTGCCACCATCACAGCAGAAGATGGAGGCCAAGAAGAAGGAGAAAGGCTGGACACACCCAGATCCCTCCATCTTGCCCCCCTGAACCCCCATTCTAAAAACCCCTAAAATCTGTTTCTTCACCCTGTGATAAATTCACTATCATTCTACTTAAACTGTCGTGGTTTGCTGATCTTCATCTAAGGTTGGTAATTTGCTCCATGGGCCATAATCAAACCCACAGGTGTCTTGGGTTCTGTGCCAGGGTCTCTGAGCCCCCTGGCAGGGTCTTGGCAGTCCAGGACAGCCACAGGGATGTCCTGAGTTCTGACACCACTGGAGCTTGTTGCTCTGGCCATTATTGATATTTGCCATTCCCAACTTGTGCCAAATGTCCCAGGAGGTGCTGTCTGACTTCACCTCTCACCTCCTCATTCCCAGCCCAAGGAGGGAACTCCCTGGAGTGCAGGTTGATATTCCTGTGAGTGAATTCCTGTTGGTGAGTCTGTCTTTCCAAGGGCAGAGCTCAGCAAATCCCCATTTTCCTGCCCACTTACAGTGGGACAGAGCTGTGAAACTTTCACTGGTTCCATCCTGGCTCCTGGGGGTGATTCAGTGTAAGAACATGAGCTGTTCCCTCAGTGCTGTGCTCACAGCAGAGGTCTCAGATGCTCCCTGAGCTTTGGCCAGAGGAGAAGCAGGATGCTGTAATGCCATCTCTTGTTTGCAGCTGGGGCTGGAGCGTTTCCATGGAGTGGGCATCCTGGGATTCAATTCTGCTGAGTGGTTCATTGCTGACATTGGAGCTATCCTTGCAGGGTAAGGCTCTTGTTTCTTGCCATGCATTTTGCTTTGGCAGGCAGGGAGTGACTGCAGCATTCACATGAGAAGCAGGTTTTGATTAAGCCCCAGTAAAACAAACAAACAACACCCCAATTCAATTGCTTATATTTGGATTTAATGAAGGTAGATAGAAGCTGAACTTTTTAATAATGAATTAATGAGACAAAAATGAAATACTTTTTTTTAGCCAGCTGCTTCTCTCAAAATAAGATGACCAGTAGGTTAATCCAGAAGCATTTTTATGTACACAGTGATTAAGGAAATTCCAGAGAATCTCATGTCTGGACTGTGATATCTGCCTTCCACATGAGATATTTTGCTCCCTTGCTCCACTCTTGACATTTCCCATGCCCCAGAACAGAATCTTTCCTCTTGGAATTCAGCTCTCCCCTTTTTGTTGTCATTTTATGAGATATTGTCCTTAAAATTTTTTTTTCTCTGAAATTTGCCAGCAACTCTGCTTGTCCTCTAACTCTGTTTTGCTTTTCTGTTCTGATTTTTCCCTTTCCCAGGGGATTTGCTGTTGGGATCTACACTACAAACTCTCCTGAGGCCTGTCACTATGTAGCAGAGAACTGCAGTGCCAACGTCATAGTGGTGGAAAACCATAAACAGCTGCAGAAAATCTTAGAAGTAATTATGTTTTTTAAATGGCTGGGGATTACAGCAACCTGTTGACAGATGTGGGAGGATGAAATGCTGTGGGAGGGGAGTGCTGGGTCTGAGAACAGAGGTGAATTACTTGCTGTGCTCCCTGCTCCAGCCAGGTGAGCTGTCACTGGCACTGTGTCTCACAAGGGGTTAAGTGGTGCTTTCACTTCTTAAAAACCTTGGGCTTAAAACTGAAGAAGCCAAAATGAACAACTGAGCATCCTCTAGGTTGTCTGGCACCATCCCAGCTCAAATGATGACTGTTTCTAGCGAGGCAAACCCATTCTTTAGGAGCACAGATGGGATTCTCTTGGCTTTGCATAAAGTGGCAAATCTGAGGAGTGTGCTAAGTGGGGTTACAGAGGTCTGAAAGGCACAAGCAGCGTTTGCTCCTTCTCACAAATCTCCCTTCTTAACACAGATTGAACACAGACTACCTCATCTGAAGGCCATTGTCCAGTATGGGGAGGAGATCAAAGAGCAGAGACCAAAACTGTACTCGGTGAGTCCTGGGTTTCTTCACAGCTGCTAAGTGCTGGTTGTGTTCAGCTGGTGGCTGCAAGCACCTGTCACCTGCCCCAGGGCCTTGAGCATCTGGTGACATCCCTGTCATGTCATTCCATGGCAGGGCCTTGGAATGAAATTTTAATGTCCCTTCTAAGCCAAACCAGCCTGGGGTTCTGTGGCTGTGATCCCTTGAGCTGTGTTGGCTTTGGTGGACAGGAGGTGTCTGCTGTTGTGCAACCTGGATAATCCATGTTGTAAGGGACTTTGCCAGACACCTTGAGCCCCACAGTTACTCCAAGGAGTTGCTTCAGAGCTGTAAAGCTGCTGGGGGTGGGTCTGGCTCCTTTCTGCTTCTCCCTGTGTCAGCCAGGAAACACAGGGGTGGCAGTGTGGGTGTACAGCCTCTTCCAGGGGTGTGGACAGGGAGAGCATCCTTCTCTTGGTGTGTAGCAAAGAGTTGTTGGGAAGGATGAAAGTTTGACAAGAAAACCTCACAGATATGTGTGCTTAGCAGAAAGATTTTTGGATGTAGAATCTGAAGAAGGAATAGAAATGAAAGCAAGTTTTGATATAGAAGAAAAGAATTGCTGAGCCAGTCTCACTGGCTAACCAAGGAGGCAAAGGGTGTGTTAGTTAGAAGGGGTTTTTATGACTTAGAGCAAAGAATAAACCTACTTTAAATAAGATGATATTTTTACCAAGCAGAAAGATAGCACAGGCAAACAAGGCAGCAAAGCTGCAAGTAGAAAAAAGGTCTCAGAATTTTCCACTGCGAGAAAACTGAAAAACAACTTCTAGCTTAAACTGTAATGCACTAACTTTTAGTGATTGGAGAATAGTAACATGAATATGGTAATTACAGTAGTTATGATAGGCTATAGGTAATAGTTAAGGTATAGATTGGTTCTACTGTATGAAGATGCTCAGTAAGGGAAAGTATATAATGCATTGCAACCAAAAGAAAAAATATCTAATGCATTGTGACCTAAACTAAGGGTCTCCGGGCCTGCTTGCAGCTGGAGCTGACAGCTGTAGGCACAGCTCTGTCACCCACCACCCTGGACTGCTGTAATGTCTGATACAATAAACTGCATTTTGGAGAGTGGCCTGGAGTCCCAGATCTCTGATTAAGGCTGTTATGGTGGCGCCCAACGTGGGGCACCATCAGCAAGAGCCTGAATGAGGGCTGTGGGTCTCCAGGCCTGCCTGCAGCTTGGGCTGATAGGTGTGGGCACAGGCTCTGTCACCCACCACCCTGGACTGCTGTAATGTCTTAGATACAATAAACTGCATTTCGAAGAGCTGCCTGTAGTCCCACATCCCTTATTTAGGCTCTAACAAAGAGATCCATTGTTCCTGTGGGTGATGCCTCACAAAGGGGCTGAGCTGTTGTGTTCCCTGCAGTGGAAGCAGTTCATGGAGCTGGGCAGGGACGTGCCGGACGAGCAGCTCCGCGAGGTCATCGCCGCCCAGAAACCCAACCAGTGCTGCACCCTCATCTACACCTCGGGCACCACGGGGCAGCCCAAGGGGGTCATGCTCAGCCACGACAACGTGAGTGCCCAGTGCCACCCCAGGGCTGCTCAGGGAGAGCATCCTGAGCTGGGAGGGACCCCCCCTGGTGTTGTGTTTGTGGGGTTCCCAAATGGAGGGAATGATGCATCTGACTCCATGTTCTTAGAAGAATTTTAATTTATTACGTTATTTAATTAATTACCGTATACATCCATATAAATAATAATAAAAAATTAGTAATATTATTTATATAATTTATAGATAATTTTTACATTCATACATCTACTTATAAATAATTTATTTATGAATAATTTTATATAGTTATTATTCATAAATGGTCGTGTTATTTATATAAATATTTATGGTATTTTTATTAATAATACTATTAATAATAATATTATTATATTGATTTAATTTATTATCTTATGATAGTATATTGTATTAAAGAATGCTATACTAAAGAATACAGAAAGGATACAGACAGAAGCCTAAAAAGATACTAAAGAAAAACTCATTACTCTTAGCTTGGCACTGATTGGCCATTAGGTCAAAACTTAAGCAATTCACGTGAAGCCAATGAAACAATCACCTGTTGGTAAGCAATGTCCAAACACATTCCAAAGCAGCAAAACACAGGAGAAGCAAATCAGATAATTATTGTTTTCATTTTTCTCTGAGGCTTCTTAGCTTCCCAGGAGAAAATCCTGGGTAAAGAGATTTTTCAGAAAATGTAACAGTGACACACAGGGATGATCAGTGCAGCCCGTGTCCCTGCACAGCCACCCCAACAAGCCCATCCTGGGAGCTCCTGCAGCTCTGGCAGCCTTGGCACCATTCCCTGGGCAGCCTGGGCAGTGCCCAGCAGCCTCGGGGGGCAGAACCTGGCCCTGAGCTCCATGCCAAGGCCTGGCACAGCTGCAGCCCTTGCTGGGCTCCTGTCCCTGTGCCAGAGCAGAGCTCAGCCCCTGCCCCTGTGCCTGCCCTGGGGAGGAGCTGCAGCCCCCGAGGAGCCTCCCCTCAGTCTCTGCTGCGCCTGAGCAAGCCAAGTGCTGCTGCTGAGATCCCAGGACGCTGTAGCTGAGCTGTGCTGTGTGTGTGTCTGTGCTGTCCCTCTCTGAAGCCCCTCTGGGTTCCTGTTGCAGCTGACGTGGACGGGGACGGTGGCCGCGCGCTTCATCATGCTGAGAGACGCCCGGGAGAAGCAGGAGGAGGTGGTCAGCTACCTGCCCCTGAGCCACATTGCTGCACAAATGTGTGACATTTGGGCAGCCATGACCCTCGGAGTGCAAGTTTACTTTGCCCAACCAGATGCATTGAAGGTAAAAAAAAATGAGATAATAAACTTACACTCATCCACCTGCTTGAGGTGGGGTGGGTGCTGTGGGCCGGGGTCTGTGTGCAAATCACAGATGGGGTGGGGCTGCTGTAGAACGTGCCTTGAGCTGTTTTATTTTTCAGCATCAGTCTCATTACATGGTTGTGACAATGGGGAGATGCCAGCAGCAGACCAAGAACTTAATGTTACAACTCACTTTATAAGTTTTTTGACCAATCACACAAATCAAAAGCACATTGACAGTATTTATATCTGTATAGTATATATTCTATATCGACACTAGTTCTGTCCAACCACTATAAGCCCACGTGCCTTTGGTTAAACAGTGCTTGCTTATTTCAATTACAATACCTCCTTGTAAGCCTTCAAACACAATGCACAGAGCTCCATTATTAAGCTTCAAACTTCCTAATATCTTGCTAGATAAACTTTTCTGTAGCTTAGAGAGTTATTCTAGACAAGTGTTAATACACAGACCATTGTTCTATTTGTCCTTACTTTTCTACTTTTTAAATATTTTTTCTGCTGATCTATCTCATGGCTGCTGCTTAGCTCTAATCACAGTTCTCCTGCCTCTGAGGTCTGCCTTTTGCAGCTTTCCCAAAACCCTCTGATTTTGTGGATTCCCACAGGTGCTTGAAATAAGGCTGTGTTATCTTATGGTTCTCTCAGCTTTCCTAACTGGGTTTACTTTGCCCACTGACCAGCTGCCCCTGTTGGTTTGACTGGAGCTTGGCCTTCACCTTTTGACCCAGTGACAAACTGGGAGAAGCTGACCCAGCACTTCACAACTGAGATCTGCTGAGTTCTTACCTAACTCCTGATGCCACATCAAGAACTGGTTGAGCAACAGCCTCATGTTTGCTCTGCCCACATTGCACCATGGCCCCAGCTAAACCTGAGTCCTGAGTAAAGGATTCTTGTGTCACTGAAAGCATTGACCCTTGCTCCCTTCACAATTCCCACTGGAATGCCTCAGGGGTTCCCTTCTCTTGGTGGTGCCGCAAAAAACAAACAGTTCCTCAAAATTCATTGCAGACTCCCAAGTTTTTGCTGGTGATCAATACTGACCTGAAGTCTGCAGTGAATCATTTCTAAAAACTGCATTAAATCCTGCTTCTCTCAGGGCAGCTTGGTGGAGACCCTGCGAGAAGTGAGGCCAACTGCTTTTCTGGGAGTTCCTCGTGTCTGGGAGAAAATGGAAGAGAAAATGAAATCTGTGGGCATGAAAGCCTCAGCGATCCGACGGAAAGTGGCAGCGTGGGCCAAGGGAGTGGGGCTGCAGACCAACCTCAAGAAGATGGATGGGTAATTATGAGCTACATGTCAGGGATGCTGATGAGTTTTTAGGAGAACTTCCCTGTCAGATCAGGGATTTTATTCCATCCAGGGGTTATATTCCATATATTCCAGGATTTTATCTCATGTGACAGACTGTAGTGGCGTTCGCAGGGGTCCCAGGATGAGGGAAGAGATGGGAATCTTGACTCCATGTTTCAGAAGGCTGATTTATTATTTGATGATATATATTATATTAAAAGAAAATGATGTATTAAAGCTATACTAAAATAATAGAAGAAAAGGATTTCATCAGAAGGCTAGCAAGGAATAGAAAGGAATGGTAATAAAATCCTGTGACTGCTCACAACCTCGACACAGGTGGCTGTCATTGGTCATCAAGTAAAAACAATTCACATGCTGGGTAAACAATTCTCCAAATCACATTCCAAAGCAGCAAAACAGGGAGAAGCTGAAACTTCTCAGCTTCTCAGGAGAAAAGATCCTAATGAAAGAATTTTTCATAAAATATGTCCATGACATTAGACCAGTGCAACTTGGACTCGAGGGGGAGCAGCAAGGGCTGGAGGGGGAAATAATCCATTATTTTATGGAATGAACTGAAGTGGGATGAAGATAAAAGGATGAGGGGGAGGAGTTCTGTATTTTCTATGAACTGAAGAAGGATGAAGATGAAAGGAGGAAGGGGAGGAGCTGGAAATGTGTCACTTTCCTGCTGCAGGCGCTTGGACGAGCCGGTGAATTTCCGCCTGGCCCGGCAGCTGGTGTACAGGAAGGTGCGCAAGGCCATCGGGCTGGACCGCTGCACCAGGTGCTACACTGGGGCTGCTCCCATCACCAGAGAGACCCTGGAGTTCTTCCTGAGCCTCAACATCCCTGTGATGGAGCTCTATGGCATGAGTGAGAGCTCTGGGCCCCACACCATCTCCCTGCCTCACGCCTTCAAGCTCGGCAGGTGAGCGCCCGCCTGGGAGCAGGGAGGGGGTTCTGCCTCTGGCACCTCCATCTGTCCTGCTGCAGCTCATCCCCACAGCCCTGCTGCCACTGGGGACGTGTGAATTTACCTTGGCTGGCTTCTGTGGGAGCTGGGGAAGAAGGAAAAGTTGGTAACTCCAACCTACTCTTCAATGGGAAATGACTGAAGGGTTCAGGGTGTCTTTGAGCAGCTCGTTCAGTCTGCACAGTGAAAGTTTGCTGCCAAGGACATAAATCTGGTGTTGAGAACAATGAGTGCAAACCAGCAGGTGTGTGAGCACTGATCTCTGCAGTAACAACTCTTTCTGCAGCTGCCCTCACATGAGCAGATGCCTGTAAAGCTCTTGTGCTAAAAAGCTGCTGGGCTTTGTTCAAACCCTCCAGCTTAAGAGGTGCTGCTGTAACTTCTGCTTGAATTTGGTTTAAAATGAATTAATCCTTGCTCTGTGCTGTGTTTCAGCTGTGGGAAGGTGCTGTCAGGGTGCCACACCCTGATCCATAAACCAGACATGGATGGCATTGGGGAGATCTGCTTCTCAGGCAGGCATGTCTTCATGGGCTACCTGAACATGGAGGACAAAACCAGGGAAGCCATTGATGAGGATGGCTGGCTGCACTCAGGGGACCTGGGCAAGCATGACAAGGATGGATTCCTCTTCATCACAGGCAGAATTAAAGGTGACACATCCCCTGACTTTGTCTTGGTGTTGTGCAGCACTGTGGGATCAATGAGATGTTGATGAGCCCAACTGTTCCCTCAGCACTGCCAAGGCCACCACTGTGTCCCCATGTCCCCAGCTGTCCCATCTTTTAAATCCCTCCAGGGATGGTGGCTCCACCACTGCCCTGGACAGCCTGTTCCAATGCTGGGAAGAAATTTTTCCCAATATCCAGCTTAACCTGGATATTGAGAAAAATCTAAACCTCTTCTGGTACAGGGGACGCTCTGCTGGTTGTGTGGCTGTGACTTGCACAGAAGAATATTGAAATCCTTCTCATCCTGGAGTTTCCACTGGGATGTGGCTGCAGGGTGGGAGGAGAGGGGCAGCCTCTGGAGCCAGGGTGTGTTTGCAGAGTGAGGGACAATCTTCTGATTTCAATTCTCTGATTTCAGTTCTCTGATTTCAGCACCAGTGCAATTGGTGCTTTGTGGGTTTGTTTTATCAGCAGCTCAAAGTTTCAGGAGCTTTGCAGGGTGACCTCCAAGGAAAGCAGCAGCTTAACACTGTTGTGCAAGTGCCTTGGAGCAGTGTGGCTCTTGGGACAGAGTTTGGGCAACTCCAGACAAAGCCAAGGTCACTCAAACCTTCAGCCCCCAAGAGAGAGAGGTGCAGCTCTGAGGAGCAGGAGATGGAGCAGGGGCTCCCCTCTGCTCTGCAGCACACAGGAACCTCCTCTCACTTCAATTTCTGATAATTTGGGTGCCAACTTAGGAGCCTTAGAGGCTCAGGTGTCTGTGCCAAGGAGCTCACCTGCATTGCCAGGCTGCAAACACCCCTGGAGCCCCAGGGCAGCTTTGGCTGGGCTGAGTGTGAGCAGCTGCTGCTCCTCTCTGCTGCAGTCAGGGATCAGCACTGGGGCTGGAAAAGCCCTTTAAAATGTCCCACATCCCCACATTTCTGAACATTTTTGGAGATGGTCACCCTGTGACTGTCCCAGTCCTGGTGTGCTGACACAGACTCCCTGTTTGAGCCAAAGGAGCAGTGGAGTTGTTGCAGATTGTGGCAAGGGGAGGTGCTCCAAGCATTAATCAGGATCTGATTGTTTTCCAGAGCTCATCATCACAGCAGGAGGTGAGAACGTTCCTCCTGTTCCAATCGAGGATGCTGTCAAGAATGCTGTTCCCATCATCAGCAATGCCATGCTGGTTGGAGACAAAGCCAAATTCCTTTCCATGCTCCTGACACTAAAGGTAATGGCAGAGGGGATGGGGATCCACCACCTGTGCTGCTGCATCTGAGTAATTCCAGGGAGGAAGGGTTGTTACACATTTTTAGTGTCTTGTGGAGCAGAATTTGCTGCAGCTGAGCTGCCAAGAGCAGCTGAAAGCACAGAACTGTCACTTGCTCAGACCATCAGGCCCTGCTGCTGTTCAGGGCAGCTTTTGCTGCTTTTGTGCCACAGAGGGCAGGGAGAAACAGAAGGAAAAGACCCAAAAGTGAGGCTGGAAAAGGAAACCCTTCTGCTCTCCTCACCTCTTTCAGTCTCTCTCAGAGCAGTGTGGGAGGTAAAAACCTGTCAGGGATTTCTTTGTCACACTCTGGATTTAAACTGCACCAGGACACATCTGTGGTGGCCTGTGCTGACTGTCAGAGTAGGAATTGAGACCAGGGCCAGCAGCCTTGGCCTGGGGCAGGAGATCTGAGGTGGCCCTGGGAGTGGCCCTGCTGCTCTTGTCATGGCTGAGGGCTGTGTGTGACTCCAAGACTGCTCCTGCACAGTGCAGGGAAGTGAATTGTGCTCCAGAAAAGGTCTGGAAAGCAGAGATTAACTTTGGACAGAGATTAACTTTGGACAGAGATTAACTTTGGGCAGCACAGGAGGAATTGGGCAGATGTGCTCCTGAGCAGGCACAGACCTGAGGGGTTTATCTGTGTTTGTGCCAAGCTTCCATTGGCAGCCAGGGGTTGGATGGGAGCTGAGGGGCTGGAGTGGGGCAGGGAAAGGACCCCAAAAGGGACCCCAGGAGCTGTCCCAGGGCTGGAGGCTCCTGGTGCAGAGCCTCAGGTGCTCAGCACTGCTCAGTTCCTGCTGTGCTTGGCCTGCAGTGCGTGGTGGATGCAGAAACGGGTGAGCCTGGAGATGACCTCAGCCCAGAAGCTCTGGCATTCTGTCAGAGGGTGGGCAGCAAGGCCACCAAGGTCTCAGAAATCATCAGCAGCAAAGACAAGGCCATCTACACTGCCATCCAGAAAGGGATCTCTGCTGTCAATGAGAAAGCTGTGTCCAATGCTCAGAAAGTCCAGAAGTGGGTCCTGCTGGAGAAGGACTTCTCCCTGTTTGGTGGAGAGCTTGGTGAGTGTCTGGGGTGTGCCCTGTGCTACTTCCCTGGTACTGAACATCAACACAACCACAGCCCCAAAGCACAGAGCTGCCCTGGCCTTTCCTCACTGTGGCTTTTCCATGTAGCAGTTTGGGGTGGGATGAACTGGGGTGAATTTCCACTTTCAGCCCACAGCACCGAGTGCAGCAGCACTTACCTTGTGCTGTGGTGCCTCTCACAGGGTTATGGAGCATCCTGAGCTGGAAGGGACCCTCAGGGATGATCAGCCCAGCCCCTGTCCCTGCACAGACACCCCAACACCCCCACCCTGAGCAGCCCTGGGAGCTCCTGCAGCTCTGGCAGCCTTGGCACCATTCCCTGGGGGAATCCCTGGGCTTGGGGCTGGGACCTGTGACGGTGTTCACAGGGGTTCTTGGGTGAGGGAAGAGATGAGGATCTGACTCCGTGTTTCAGAAGGCTTGATTTATTATTTTATGATATATATTACATTAAAACTATACTAAATGAATAGAAGAAAGGTTTCATCAGAAGGCTAGCTAAGAATAGAATAGCAAAGAATGATGACAAAGGCTTGTGGCTCGGGCCCTGTGTCCAAGCCAGCTGACTGTGATTGGCCATTAATTAGAAACAACCCCATGAGACCAATCCCAGTTCCACCTGTTGCATTCCACAGCAGCAGATAATCAATGTTTACATTTTGTTCCTGAGGCCTCTCAGCTTCTCAGGAGGAAAAATTCCTAAGGAAAGGATTTTTCATGAAAAGATGTCTGTGACAGGGACCATTCCCTCTGGGTGCTGCTTTGGCTCACAGAGGAAGGGAGGGACATTCCATTAAACCCAAGGAGAAGTTCAGAACTTCTCTCAGGTCCCTGTTCCCCTGTTCTGCCTCTCCCTCCAGCCCTGCTGGGTGCTCCCAGTGCCGCCCTCCCCTTTAACCCTTTGCTGGCTCCCCACAGGCCCCACCATGAAGCTGAAGAGGCCGGTGGTGGCTCAGAAATACCAGGAGCAGATCGCTCGGTTTTACACGGACACCGAAAAACCCTCGGGGGAGCCCTCGGCCCGGCCATAGAGCCCGCCCCGGAACCGCCCCCAGGACACTCCCAGCTGCCCAGGAGGGATTCCCTGGATGGATCCTGCCGAAATAAAGCAGCTCAGCCTTCAGGCAGCCCCTTTGCTGTCCATGTCCTGCAGTGTGGTGAGCGTGGTCCTGCCCATGTTCTCCTGTGTCTCGTGTTCCTTGCTGAGATATCCCAAATATCTCAGCTTTGTATTTTTTATTTCCATTTTTATAAGGGCGATATGATGTTTACCTGAAATCCACGTGATCTGTTACGTTCTAACCAAAGTTTTCTTTTCCTGAGATGAATGTAAAACAGGAGCTGCAAATCAGGAGCTGCCCTTTTTCTGCTGAGGGAGAAAGGCAGATTTCATTTTCCAGCAGTGTCCTCACTCCCTGCTGCACGTTTCCCTGCATGCTGATGGCATCCTCATAATTTTAAATCTCCTTCCCCACAAACTATTCCTGTCTGAGATGACAAATGCTGTGTGTGACTACACACAGCAGTGGAGGTGGAACCTCACATGAACTGGGCTTGTCTGTGCAATATTTTGAGTTTGTTTTACCTTTTTGAGTTACAATGAAGCCATAAATTGTATTGTTGAAGTTGTATCCATGGCTGGTATTCTAAGAAGTGATTTACTCCAGGGATTATTTATAAGGCTGTGTACAATGTGTGAAATCTGTCTGTATTTTACAATTCAGGAATGTTGTGGGGAGCTGCAGAGTGGAGGCTGAGGGCTGCAGCTGTGCCTGGGGACAGGGGATGGTGCTGGGAGCTCAGCCAGGTTCTCCTGGGGCTCTGTGATCAACCAGCCCAGAGCTGTGGAGCTGCTCCATGGAGGGCACAGCCTGGCCCAGCTGCAGCCAGAGCTGCTGGTGCCCAATCCAGCAGGGGAAGGATGGCTGGGAATGGCTCAGGGCACACAGGAACCCTCTCTGGGCAGGGAGAGCAGCCCAGCTCTGGCTCCAGTTCCATTTCCCTGGACAGGAGGAGCTGGGGCAGTGCTGGGGTCACAGCAGAGTGACAGAATTAAACCCAGAACTCTGCTTTGGGTCAGAGGAATTCCAGTGCCTGAATGCACTGCTGGAACTGCAGCTCCCCCTGTGTGCTGGGCTGGGCTGGCTGCAATTGCTGTGTCCAAGTGAAATAAACTCCTCTGTTTGTGTCTCTGAACTCTGTCTGGTTCCTGGCATGGAGCAGGGCTGGCTTTGCCTCAGGCAGGGAGAGCTGAGCTGTGCCCAGGGCACCAAGGACAGGGCCAGGCCCTCAGGGGCAGGGGAGGGATGGTGCCACCCTTTGCCTGTGCCAGGGCAGTGCCCATGCCAGGCTCTGTCCTGCAGTGGGGACCCTCAAATCCCACAGGAGCTGCCCCAGGCAGACCCTGCTCCAAGGGCAGGGACCCCTCACCTGATGGATTAAGGGACACTGGAGTCACCCCATGTTTAAAATAATTCCCTTTTCCTTGGCTTTTCCTGTGCCATGAGGGGTTTTGGGAAAGCCACGCTGCCATCCCTGGAGAAACAACACAACTGAAAAACACTTCCAAGTTTTACTTTTCCATCTTACTTTATTTCACTTTTTCTAGAAAATTCCTCCATAGTTCCACAAATTTAACAAAAAGTTTAAAATTCAGGACAAACAATCCTGTAACGTATTACAAACATGAGTTTTTTTGTGGTTTTTTTTTTTCTTTTTAATCTTGCAGTTAGTCTTGGCTCAGCTGCATTTCTTCCAGCTGAGTGAAGAACTTTTCTCCCAACACAACTTTTAAAATCCTCAGGTGCTGAGGTATTTAATACCTCGGCTCTAGGCAGAAATACAATTAAAAATTCTCTAGAAGTTGAAGTACTTACATTTTTCTTTAGGAGTGCAAACTCATCTTGTCAGTTTTTGATGGCTATCAAAGGAAAGCAACACCCATTTGGGTCCTTTGAGCACTGATTCACCTGTCCCAGGTGCACCAGGGGAGTCTCAGCAGGGAGGAGCCTCCTGTGAGCAGAGCTGGCTCCAGCACATCCCCAATGGAAAACTGCAGCTGGAGCCACTCTGGGCTCTGCTCGTGGAGAGGCCCCTCCTGGAGGGACGTTTTAACTCTCTCACCATCAAACACGGTCCAAGATGTGACAATGAAACTGTTTCTGGATTGTTGCATCAATGCTTGGCTCGTTCTGATGCTCCCAGGGCACCCCACGCTCCCACAGGTGGCAGAGATTGCACTTCCATGGCTGCAGCCTGAGCTCAGCCAGCCTCCCCTCGTGGCACAAACACCAGACTGGGTTTGCTGCCAAGCCAGCCTTCCTCTCCTCTCCTTTTTATTAAACTTTTCTAATGGTCATGTCAGTAATCAAAGCCTCGAGGCTCAACACACGGCAGAGCCAGGGAAAGGCTCCTGACCCTCCTGGAGGATGGAGGAGCCGAATCCTGACCCTGCCTCCAACACGATTCCAGCTCGGGCTGCCAGCACTGGCTGTGCCAGCAGCAGCACCACAAGGAACAGGGAAAAGGAACAGAGGCAAAAGGAACAGAGTCCTGCCCACTTTCCTTGGAAAAACCATTATGGCTACAAGTCAATTTGGGATTCTTTTTTTTGTTTTCTTCCTTTTTTTTTAACAACGCAAGCTACTACACATCCTCGAGGACCTGAAGCAATGCCCACAGCAGCACTGCCCCCTCCTTGCTAGAGTACAATAATCCATCCATGCTCTCAAGAGTGACACAAGAACAAACACTTTATCCACAAAAACCTGTACACGGCATGTTCAGAACAGCGTTCAGCCAGCCTAGAGGGGATCTACACAGGGAACTGCAAGGGGACACAAGGTGAGGCCCAAAGTGACCAACCTTGCCTTGCAGCCACCCCTCCTGTGCTCCCCACGCTACCACATACCCCAAAAAACATCAACTCTGTAGAACAACTAAGTACTTGCAAAAACCTTTTAGTAACAAATCAGCATGTGCACACAATGGAGAGGAACTATTGCTGGGGAACAATCCTACCTCGGGTTTTATGGGGGGGGGGGATTATAAACAGTCTAAAAAAATCCATGTGTAAAATACTTCTTATAAAAACCAAACGAAATCCCTATCAATGCTCAGCAGACTGACCAACAAAGTCACTTCCAGGACAGGACGATGCCATGGCAGGCTCAGAAGAGCCTCCTGCAGGTGTGCCAGGGGCAGGGTGGCACCTCCAGTGGAGCTGGGACAGTCTGCAAGTGCTGGCACTGGAGCTGTGGGAGGAGTGGGCAGCACTCAGTGGAGCTGGGGCTCAGCCTGGCCACCCTCAGTGCCACCAGCCCCAGGTGCCAGTGTGGGCACAGAGCTGCCATCCCCTGGCACAGCCCCACAGAGACACGGGCTGTGACCAGTGTGGGTGTCCTGCTGCCACCTCTCCCTCTGCTCCCTGGCCTTTCCATCCAGCCCTGGCATCGTCCAGCAAGAAAGAAAAGAGCTGAGATCACTGGCGTGACAGGGTTTGCACCCAGCATGAGCTTGAATTCCATATATATATATATATACACACACATATATATATATATATATACACACACACAACACATGAAAGGTGGTACAAGGACAAAATTAATGGGAATCGGGTCAACATGACCCAACTCAAACAAGCTTATCATCATATTGCCACTTCAGTTGATTAGTTGCAACATTTCCATGATAAAGAAAGGGGGAACCCAAAACAAGGGACAGCAAACCTGGAGGGGTGCAGCCCTCCCTGAGCAGAGCAGAGCAGAGGGGCTCCCACACTGCCTGTGCCCCACTTGGCAAAAGCTTCCACAGCCCTTGGAAAAACCAGCAATTCCTGGGCAAATACTGAATTTTGGGAGCAGGAGTGTAACACAGCTTGGGGGGAGGGCTGGGGTTGCCCATGCCCACCTGGACAACACTTGGAGGTCAATACTAGTTTAACTAGAAATCCAGGGAGGGGCTGCATTAGTGTTTCTGTTTCCGCCTTTTCCTGCACAGGCAGCGGGGTGGGAGAGGGAGCAGGGAACAAACCCAGCTCCACTTTGTGTTTTACATCAGCATCTCCAAAATCCAAAGATTTCAGCTCTCCCTTGTTTTGGTTTTCCCAAAGTACAGCCACTACTATAGGGGCCACTGTAAGGAGATTCCTCTTTGAGAACACAGAACAAAACCAATCACATGTTTTGGCAAAGTTATCAAACACTGACAAATGGAAAGACGATGGGTGAGCCCCTTCTGGAGCATGGGATGCCTGGAGGTTGCTGTCCAGCTTCCTTACACTACAAATTGTCCACAAGAGTCAAATCTTATTAAGCGCCTTCCCCTGCCAGAGCCATAAAAAAACAACAGAAAAACACACCCTTAAGATCATGAGACCCAACTAGGCCCTTCTTATACATACAGTACATACATATATATAATATATATATATAAAATATACAGCTTACAGTTTTGGAGTCCTATTACAGTTAAAGCAGACTGAAAGGAGTGGGACTTTGTTTAGGAGCTCAGATCAACAAAGAAGACATCTCCAAAGCCCAGCAGGAGACAGCAGGTTCCAGAGGCCTCCTCACTGAGCACAGAGGGTCCTGTCCCCACCCCAGAGGGCGATCCCAGCTGGGATGGAGCTGGAATGCAGCCCCTCTCCCCTGCAGCAGACCAGCAGGAGCCTCCTGTTGTCCCCAGTGTCCCGGCCAGCTCTGTCAAAGCCGATGTCACCCACAGGGCGCGGGGCAGAGCGGGAGGGCTCCGGTCCCGAGCTCCAGGGGGAAGGGAACAGCATCCACGCTTCTTCAGAGCTCAGAGATGCCTGCAAAATGTGCTCTTGAAACACAGTTGCTCCAAGGGAAACCAAAAAGGTCGCGCTGTGCAGCCTAAGTGCAGCACGCCCGCTCTGCTGGGGGCCTGGCCCACAAAGGCAGGGCCGGGCACAGGCTCAGCAAGGCGGGCGCTGGTTTGAAGCCTACAAGAAAAGTGCAGCTGGCTGAGCATTCCTAGAGCATGGCTGTTCTCTAAGGCAGTGCTTCTTCGGGTGAGGCAGGAGGATAAGAAGGCCTAGTTCCATGGGGTGGTTTCCTGGTACCAGTGGAGGGGATGTCTGGGTGAAGAGCAGAGCCAGCTTGCCAGGCCCAGCGTCATGTGGCCACGGCCTCCAGGTAGCTCTGCAGCTTGCGGACGGTCGTCTCATCCAGGGAGAAGAGGTCAAAGTCAAAGGTTGTGTTGGTGACGTTGAAATGCCCGGTTTCCTCAATGAGATTCACAATCTGGACAAGGGGGATGGATGTGAGTACAGCACAGAGGGTACAGAGCCCAGCCAGGCTTTCCCACCCCTTGCAGGGGTTCAAAACAGGAAGGGAATCCTCTTCCCAAAAAAGCAAAGCAGCTCCCCCTGCCTGACCAGCTCAGTCTGGACAATGATGTGGGCAGGTTTCCTTTTAATCATAAAATAACAGAATATCCTGAGCTGGGAGGGATCCCCAGTGCCCAGCCCCTGTCCCTGCACAGGCACCCCAACACCCCACCCTGAGCAGCCCCGGGAGCTCCTGCAGCTCTGGCAGCCTTGGCACCATTCCCTGGGCAGCCTGGGCAGTGCCCAGCAGCCTCGGGGGGCAGAACCTTGCCCTGAGCTCCATGCCAAGGCCTGGCACAGCTGCAGCCCTTGCTGGGCTCCTGTCCCTGCTCCTCCATCCCCTCCCAGGAGGAAGCTGTCAGTCAGACCAAGCTGTCAGTCAGACCAAGCTGTCAGTCAGACCACGAGATCCCACCTTTGGGATTGCTACCAGCATGGCAGAGGGAAGATGCCCACACCACACTCCTGTACCACTCCAAACAAAACCATTGCATGCACAGCTGATTTTATTTTTTACTCGGTACTTTTGCTTTCAAAGCAAAGCAGAAGCTGTGTGGAAGGGTCTGGCTGAGCTCCTGGACCCCAGATCCCAGGGACACAGGGACACAGGGACACAGGGCCAGGGTCTGTACCTGCTGGAGCACGTTGCGCTCCCGTAGTGCCATGAGCCGCCTGTGGAGCTCCACCAGCTCATCCGTGTAGGCCTGAAACACAAACAGGGACACGTGGAGCTGCCAAAGGGACCTCCCCAGAGAGGATCACAAGAACCTGAGGCCCTTTGAGACATTCCCAACTTTTTTACTGCCTCCTCCTCCTTAAGTACTTCCCTTAAATGCAAGTGCTCTGAAGCGTTTTATTTTTTATTTAATGACACTCACACCTATAACCAGCTCCATAAACTGGGCAGAACCTTTAAGAACCTCAGTGAGGTGAAGTTCACCTTGGTGACCCTCAGTGTGAGCTCCTCATCAGGGGGTTCTCCTAATTAACTCCAAATTACCTGAAAACATCAGTGACCAAAACCCAGCAACCTACTGAGCAATCATCTGCATTTAGGTGAGGAAAAATCTTTGGAGTGCACTGTATTCCCAGGTGGTTTTACCTAAACCACAGCAGGAAATGAAGGATTGCTCACAGGCTCAATATGTTGATTGTTCTTAGGTAAGAGTGGTTTGTTTTTTTCTTATTTTTAGGTTTTTTTAGGCAACAGGTCTGTATCAGCAAAACTGATTTACAGAATCAGTGAATCACAGAATGGACACTGCTCTGCCCTCCCTGGAGGCAAGGAAAGAGGGAATTTCATTGAACAAACAAAGGTTCCAAGTAAACCTGCAAAGCAGAGCATCAAATAATCTTTAATTTAGAAGATCAAAGCCAGATGAAACTGCCTTTTAATGAAGTGCCCCAGCACTGCAGCAGTGACCAGGCCATTGGTTCAGACAAAGGGCAAACAAACACAACAATTTCAGCATTTTGCCTATGAACACCCCCTGGGGCTCCAGCTATTTAATGCACACAATTTCTGCAGTGTCACTCTCCAAAACCTGTCCTTTCAACATCTGCTTTTTGTTAAACTCAAGCTTTTACCCTGCTGAGACAGAACAATGAACAGGCTGGGCTGATTCAGGTGGTTTTGTGCACAGTGAGGCCCAACCATCCCCTGATTAAGCTCAGCTCCTTAATCACAGAATCCTGGGATGGTTTGGGTTGGAGGGACCTCAAATCCCATCCAGTGCCACCCCTGCCACGGCAGGGACACCTCCCACTGTCCCTGAGTGCTCCAAGCCCTGCCCAGCCTGGCCTTGGGCACTGCCAGGGATGCAGGGGCAGCCCCACTGCCCTGCCCACCCTCCCAGGGAACAATTCCTGTCCAAATCCCATCTAAATTTCATTTTTTCAGTGGAAGCCATTCCCTGTGTCCCGTCCCTCCAGGCCCTCATGGAAGATCCCTCTCCACAGGACACACCTTGTCATAGGTTCCCTTCTTCAGGATCTTCTCTGGCTTGTTACAAGACTCTGGGCTTTTCCTTCCAGATGCCTGAGGGGAAAAGAAACCAACAAAATGAGCTCAGGAAACAGAATGAGCTCAGGAAACATGGGGGTGTCACAGCAGAGAGCTGGAAAGGGAGGATCACCTGTCAGCTGAGGACAGGACAGGGAAAATGTGGTGCAAGGAAGAATTTCCAAGGCAGGGCAAACAAATACAACAATTTCAGCATTGGGAGGAGGGAGGCAGGGGTTTCCCACCTTGTTGTTTGCTGGGGGCAGCTTCTGCCCAGGAGGAGGCTCCCGGCTGGGCGGGCACGAGTCGGCGCTGTTGTCACTGTCACTGTCACTGAGGCTCAGTCTGAAAAGCAACAGCACAGATTGAGCAGCAAACTCAGCACCAGCTGAGCCACACAGAGCTCAGTGAAATTCTCTTCTTTGTCACAGATTACTGCTCAGGCTGAGAGAAAGGGATTCTTGCAATGTCCAGTGACCCATTTTCCCCAGGGAGCTTTGGGTGCCACATTACAGCACCAGTTCCACTCTGGCATTCAGAAGTCCCCTAGAACAACTCAGCACCACTTCATTTCAAACAGCAGCTGTTCAGGAATTCCTCCCAGTGTTACAAAGTACCTGCATGAGAGGCTCACTGATACTTCTACAGGCAAAAAATGCATTTAGTGTTGCTGCTGGTGTAATCTCTGAGATTTCCTATTTATTCTCATTCTCCTTTGGCCCTACAGATATGGCAGGTATCCTGTGGTGAACTGGTTATCCCCTAAAGGTCTACAAAAACACCCTTCAAAGTCCCTCTGTTATTGTTTCCTTGATGATGACATGTGCAATAATGGATATTTGGTGTTTGGTAACTACCACCAGCATTTCCAATGTGCAGCTGCTCTCTGGGCCAAGCATTTGGGTTCAAATATTCACTGGGACTCCAGGTTTGGGCAGTAACAGCATTTCCTGAGGGAAGAAGGTGAAGTTCAACTCTTTCCAGGGTGTGGGGCAGGAAAGAGCTGTCACTGAGTGCAGAGAGTGGAGCAGCCAGCACAGAGAGGGCAGAGAGAGCCCTGTGAGCCCAGAGCAGCACTGCCTGGCCCCACAGATCAAAGGTGCCACACTCCAGCAGAGATCTGAGGGTCACAATGAGGTGAGGTTTGAAGGGGCTCAGTCACTGACACCTGCCAGCCCAGCTCAGCACCTCCCAGTGCCTTCTCCTCTCTGTGCTCTGGAGCCAACCCTGCTGTCACCACAGTCACAGACATCTTTCATGGAAAATTCTTTCCTTAGGATTTTTCCTCCTGAGAAGCTGAGAGGCCTCAGGAACAAAATGTAAACATTGATTATCTGCTGCTGTGGAATGCAACAGGTGCATCTGTGATTGGCTCATGTGGTTGTTTCTAATTAATGGCCAAACACAGTCAGCTGGCTGGGACTCTCTGAGACAGAACCTTTTGTTATCATTCTTTCCTATTCTATTCTTAGCTAGCCTTCTGATGAAATCCTTTCTTCTATTATTTTAGTATAGTTTTAATGTAATATATATCATAAAATAATAAATCAAACCTTCTGAAACATGGAGTCAGATCCTCATCTCTTCCCTCATCCAAAACTCCTGTGAACACCATCACACACCAGCTCTGTGCTGAGTGACCCCACACATCTGCCCTTCCTCCCCTCCCACACAGAGCCCTTTGATTCCTCCCTCCACATGCAGAGCAGCCTAAAATGCAGAGGGTAAAAAGCAACCCAAGAGCCCCGCTGTGGATTTGTTACCACCTGGAATCCCTGCTGACAGGGTTTGTTTTGACTGCTGCCTCCTCTCCCGAGGAGCTGTCGTCATCATCCGACTCCTCAGACTGCAGATCCTCCACCATGGAGCGCAGGGGGCCTGGGCACAGGGACAGCAATTCAGCACCAGGGCAGAGCCAGCACAGCTTCAGCACAGCAAAAACCTTCACAGTCCCGCCCAGCCAAACCTAAACCCAGCCCCAGCACAGCCAAACCCTTCACAGCCCCACCCAGCCAAACCCTTCACAGCCCCACCCAGCCAAACCTAAACCCAGCCCAGCCAAACCCAATCCTGACTCCCCGTGAGATGGGACTGGCAAAGGACACCCTGTGCAGGCAGCTAAAGCAGAGCTGACAAACTTTACAGCTCCCTCCCCTCCCAAAGGAGAACAAAAGCACATTTTTCATGCCTGTGGGGTTGATTTAAATGTCACTGGAGACAGGAGCAGCGCAGCATTTGCTGCATTTGGAACGTTTACTGTGTTGCCAGTTTCCCTCCCTGGGTTATCAGTGGAGGGATCTGAGAAAGAAGCTGTTACACACTGGCAGAGTGATGAATGGCACATTTATAATTTTTAATAAAACATAGATGAGATTGGAGGAGAACTGTTCTGGTGATTCTACAGATCAGGCAGCAGCTAGACATTTATAAACTGAGGCAGAAACCAAAGCCAAAAGGGAAAGAACCAAATCCAGAGGGATTCCCTACTCATAAATTAGCTGCCAAGAAAAGAAAAATACTTGTTCGTGATGTTATAACATTATTGCCTTTTCTTGCTGAAGCATCACAACTCCAACACATGGCTGCATGCAAGAAACTGTATTATTATAGTGCTGGAAAAGCACATTTAATTCTCCTGAGCATTTTATGGTTACACAAGGAAGGTTTGAACAAACTCTTCTTGCAACACACCTTGACTGTGGTTCTGAGATGGCTCGAAATCAGAGTCAGAGCTGGAGTCGGAGCTGGAGCTGGAGTTGGAAGGGCTGGACTGGACAGACTTAACCCCCCATAAAAGGGAAACAAAAGAAAAAGAATCTTAATCTTTCTAATCCAGAAAACCAGAGCACAAAGCACTGTGAGGCAGGAGCATCACTCATCACTGAATACGGTTCTTGGGGTTACAGAAAAAAACAAAATGTGAGGTGAATAAAAACATTTATGGAATCTTGCAGGATATAGCTCAGCACTCCTGGGAGCAACATCAAACCCCTTCACACCATGAGGTTCAAACCCCCCAAATGATGATAAACATTTAAATTAAAGCCCTTGCTTTGAAGTGTGACAGATTAGCAGTACAGAACCCAAACCTACCCAAACCCTCTTAAAAAGTGTATTTATTGTACCCACCAAGGTTCCCTTGAACCTCAGACTGATCACTGACCATGGAGCAGAGTCAAGGAGTGGTTTGGGTTGGAAAGGACCTTAAAGATGATTTAATCCAAATCATCATCCCAGGGTGGTCCAAACCCTGCCCAGCCTGGCCTTGGGCACTGCCAGGGATCCAGGGGCAGCCCCAGCTGCTCTGGGAAATCCATTCCAGTGATGGATTCCACAATTCCTGCCCAATCTCCCATCCAGCCCTGCCCTGTGGCAGTGGGAGCCATTCCCTGTGTCCTGTCCCTCCATCCCTTATAATCAGTTTATTTTTCCTGCAGGCTCCTTCAGGCACTGGAAGGCCACAAAGAGGTGACCCCAACACTTCTCCAATCAATCCCAGTTCCCCACCTGTTTCCTCACAGACATGGAGATGTCTATCCCAGCTAGCTCACATGACTCCAAAATTAATTCTAAATTATTATTATTATTATTATTATTATTATTATATCCTAAACCCAGTCTCTACACCAGTTTGAGTGATCCACTGGCTCCAACATAACAGAGACCAACTCAACCCTTGTGACCCCCAATTTGTGTGTCAGCACCTGGCAGCAACAACAGGAGTTGTTACTGTGCAGTAACACTGAGTGAAGAGTAAATTAATTAAATTAATTACTGCTAACAGCAGCATCCAGGAAGGAAATTTAGGCAAGATTGGGAAATTTTGATCACAAATCCGATACTGGCAGCAATCACCTGCAATATCCTTGAGAACCACCAGAGGGCAGAAGAGGCCACAGCAACTCCCTCTGCCCCCAAGTAGCTCCTAAAATCCCCTAAAATGGGGTTTTTTTTGGTACTCAGTTTAAAGATTCTAGTTCTAGTTTAAAGATTCTCAATGTATTGTAATATCTTGCCTTTTTAAAATTAATTCCCTGGAAATCAGCATTTGAGTTTCACTGTTTCATTCCTAGGGATCCATTTACTACTCCTGATGCTGAAGAATCACACACAGCCACTGATAAATTATTTGACACAGGAAAGGTTAATACCCTAAAAACCTTGAGACAGGCACAAAGAGGCACAATCCCTGCCCTGTTGACACTGTGAACAAAATATTGGCAAGATTTTTATTATTTCACTGTAAGAAGGGGGAAAATGTGTCAAAAATGGTATTACAGCCCTTGGGAAGGGTTCAGGAGCAAAGGAGAATAATTGAACAGTTCCAGTATCAGGTCTGTTGGCACATTGAAGCAGATCTGGCTGTTTAGGGAAATTCCAAGATGGAAGGGGAGAGCAGAGAGAACAGAGTGTCCAGAACAGCTCTGGCAGTGCCCAAGGCCAGGCTGGACAGGGCTGGGAGCAGCCTGGGACAGTGGAAGGTGTCCCTGCCATGGCAGGGGTGGCACTGAATTATAGTTAAGGTCCCTTCCCACCCAAACCAGGGTGGGATTTTATGAATATTTTCAAGCTAACAGAGCACAGCTCTTGCATCTGACCCACAGCTCCAATCCTACATCCCTCATTCCTGATAATCAGCAAGTCTTCCCTTAAAAAATCCCTTAAAATTAACTTAACAGGATCTAAGCAGCAGCTGTTGGAGATAACCAATCTCTCCTTTTGCCATTTAGGCCATCAGCTCTTTGACAGCAGGATGCAGATGGACACACTCAGTGACTGTCACTGAGATGTGACCAAAGCAAAAAGCAACCCTGCCTCCCATCCCTGCCTCCCCTTTGTCAGCACCGAGGCAGCCAAGCATGAGGCCAGCTCAGGGAACTGGACTTGATGGGGGAAGGAAAAAAAAAATTTAAAAAACCTCAAAAGAATAAAGGCCAAGGAGCTGAAACAGCAGGAGAAGCTCTGCAGTGTCCCCTCTGAGCAGCCTGCAAAGATGGCAGCTGGGAGGCAGCGTGGAGCCGCAGCCCTGAGTGTTGCACAATCCCCTGGCTGCAGCAGCAGAGCTGATTTAAGAGTTTCCAGGCCCTGCTCCACCCCCACTTCAGTGATGTGGCTCCCACCGGCCCCACACAGCAGGGCCAGCACAAACCCTGGGGCAGAACCCGTGCTGGGGACAGGGACATCCCCCAGGGTGCTCCCCAGAGCCTGGGTGCTGCTGCCAGGGCACTCTGCAGCTGGGCTGGGGCTCAGGTGCCACAGGAACTCTGCCACCACTCCCTGTCTGCCACACCGAGTGTCCCCAGCACCCCAAACAGGAGCTGGGCCAGCGAGGACACCGGGCAGGAACTGGGACAGGACACTGGGGCAGCAAGGACACACTGGGCCAGGGGACACACACTGGGGCAGGGCAGGGGACACACTTGGGGCAGGGAACACTGGGGCTGGACACACACTGGGGCAGAGGACACTGGGGCAGGGCAGGGGACACACACGTGGGGCAGGGGACACTGGGGCAGGGGACACACTGGGGGCAGGGGGACACACACTGGGGCAGGGCAGGGGACACACACCGGGGCAGGGGACACTTGAGCAGGACACACTGGGCAGACACTGGGGCAGGGGGAAACACTTGGGGCAGGGGACACTGGGACAGGGGACACACACGTGGGGCAGTGCACACACTGGGGCAGGGCAGGGACACACATGTGGGGCAGTGAGGACACACTGGGGCAGGACATTGGACAGGGGACACACACGTGGGGCAGTGAGGACACATATTGGGGCAGGGACACACACTGGGCCAGGGGACACACACGTGGGGCAGGGACACACACCTGGGGCAGGGGACACTTGAGCAGGACACACTGGGCAGACACTGGGGCAGGGGACACACACTGGGGCAGGGCAGGGACACACACGTGGGGCAGTGAGGACACACTGGGGCAGGACATTGGACAGGGGACACACACGTGGGGCAGGACATTGGACAGGGGACACTGGGGCAGGGGACACACTGGGGCAGGACAGGCTGCAGCAGATGCTCAGCCCCACTGTCACAGGCTGTGGTTCCAGGGACAGCCTGGCAGCACTGTCAGCTCACACTGCTGGCACCAGAGGGGATGGGGACACCTCAGGGACAGCAAAGGACACTGAGGGATGTGCACAGTCACAGGTTTGCAGGGAGGGCTGGGAATGAAATGTGGGGCTTGCTGAGCACTGCTGCACATTGGTAAAAGGCTCAAAGGAGAGAGGAGCTGCCTCTTCCTAATGCCTCATGTGGAAATTTATCCATCTGGGAAGTGAAGTGATAAAATCCCAGAGTGGTTTGGGTGGGAAGGGACCTCAAAGCCCACCCAGTGCCACCCCTGCCATGGCAGGGACACCTCCCACTGTCCCAGGGGGCTCCCAGCCCTGTCCAGCCTGGCCTTGGGCACTGCCAGGGATGGGAATTCTCTGCAGAGTGGAATTAGCACTGCCCAATAAACTCTTCTACTGGGAGTCCTGCAGGAAAAACCCTTCCTGACAAACACATCAGCATTGTTGTATCACAGTGCTGATTAAATCATAATACAAACTGTCCCTAGAAAATTAATCTTAATAAAATAAACCTTTCTTAAAGTGGTCAGGAGGAACCAGTCCCAGAATTCCCATGACATTATCCTGTGAACCCTATTACAAGATATATGGCTCCTTTTTAACAAATATACAAGTGAAAAGTAGCAAGAGTTTGGATTTGTCTGTTCCTTCTTGCATTTTTTTGCCTTCTTTTGGAAAACACTTTTTAGAAAACAGAGGATGAGGAATGTTCTCAGTTGTAAAAAGGAAAAAAATATTTAGACAGCTTTTAAAAATAGTAGTACAAGAACATAATTTGTTTTATGTTTCACAACACAACTTACTTAGATTTAGTGGCATGTGGTTGCATTTTGAGCTTCAGCCAATGGCACATTTCTTACAGGCCATGATAGGAAGAGGGGGTTTATTTACATTTTAATACTGGGTTTTTTTCATTACCAAAACTCAGATTATTTCCTTCTTTTCTGAAATATGATCAGAATCTAAAACACTGCCTTTATGAGCAGGCAGAAAGTGTCTCTGTATCTCTTGTAGCTCTGTAGATGTCACTGCAAGGGATCAATGAGGGACCATAACCTTCAACTCTGACTTTTAGGTAACTGCCTGCAGATAAATCTCAAAAAGTTTGTACAGGAGGAACATTTAATACTGACTGGAGTTTCAAAGGAGAATTTTATTTGAGATAATAAAGCATTTCCCAATCTGCTGCTCTATCTTCTCTGAGAGATTATTTTTAACATCTTTTCCAGGCAGGGATTTAACATCATCCTTCCACACTGTGGTAAAGAATAAATCCCTACTCACCTCTGACTTGAAAGAAGTTTCATCCTCTGAGTTTGACTCCTCCATCTCCACAGGCTTTTTGATCTCCTTGGCCTCGCTCTCCGATTTTACCTTTTCCACTTTGGCATTCATCTTCTCCTTGGTTTGTTTCTTCTCTGGATATGAGGAAGACGAGGTTCTGGGAGATGTCCCCAGGATATTCTTCACCCCTTTGGAGCTACTCTTTTTTTGTTTTTTGGCACTAGGCTTTGGTGACTCCACGTTGGAGGGCCTCTTGCTGGAAGACTTTAACTCCGGCTGTGGCCCCCCCTTTGGAGAGGTGTTCTCCAGTTTGGTCTCCTTCACGGCCAGTTTTGGTTCCTTGAAAGCAGCTTTTGGAGGTGCCTTCTCCTCCTTAGGCAGTTTGTTCTCAGTTGGTTTTCTGGAGGAGTCCTTCAAAGGCTTGTTCTGTTCTCTCTCAAGGTCTTTGGAGGAGTTTTTGCTCTCAGAGTCTTTCCTGGGCCTCTCCCTGTGCTCCTTGGTTACTTTATGTGGCTTGGATGCTTTGCTACTTTCCTTGTTTGCATCCTAAAATTCAGCAACAGAAACATGCAAGCTGGGTATGAAACTGCAGCTCTGCACAGAATGATAAAACACATCCTCATAAACCACATGGCAATGTTTGTTCTGTGCAGAAATCCACCCCCACATGCCCAGGTAAACATCCACATTTCCCTCAAGCTGCTGCACACACACACTGGCAGTGAGCATTTCAACATTTAGGAAAGGATGAAACATGTTCTGCTCCTTTCCAGGCTCTGTCAAGGTCTAGAAACATCCACAGGTGTTTAATTCAGGTTTAGCCCAGGTAAATATCCAGATTTCTCTCAAGCTGCTGCACACAAATTGGCAGTGAGCATTTCAACATTTAGGAAAGGATGAAGCATGTTCTGCTCCCTTCCAGGCTATGTCTAGAAACATCTACAGGTGTTTAATTCAGGTTTAGCCCAGGTAAATGTCCAGATTTCCCTCAAGCTGCTGCACACACACTGGCAGTGAGCATTTCAACATTTAGGAAAGGATGAAACATGTTCTGCTCCTTTCCAGGCTCTGTCAAGGTCTAGAAACATCCACAGGTGTTTAATTCAGGTTTAGCCCAGGTAAATGTCCAGATTTCTCTCAAGCTGCTGCACACAAATTGGCAGTGAGCATTTCAACATTTAGGAAAGGATGCAGCATGTTCTGCTCCTTTCCAGGCTCTGTCAAAGGTCTAGAAACATCTACAGATGTTTAATTCAGGTTTAGCCCAGGTAAATGTCCAGATTTCCCTCAAGCTGCTGTACACACACTGGCAGTGAGCATTTCAACATTTAGTAAGAATAAAACATGTTCTGCTCCTCTCCAGGCTCTGTCAAAGGTCTAGAAACATTCACAAGTGTTTAATTCAGGTTTAGCCCAGGTAAATGTCCAGATTTCTCTCAAGCTGCTGCACACAAATTGGCAGTGGGCATTTCAACATTTAGGAAAGGATGCAGCGTGTTCTGCTCCCTTCCAGGCTATGTCTAGAAACATCTACAGGTGTTTAATTCAGGTTTAGCCCAGGTAAACACTCATACTTCCCTCAAGCTGCTGCACACACACTGGCAGTGAGCATTTCAACATTTAGTAAGAATAAAACATGTTCTGCTCCTTTCCAGGCTCTTTCTAGGAACATCTACAGGTGTTTAATTCAGGTTTAACCTGAATGCAAACACAGATGCAGCTCTCAGAGCACCCTGGAGGAAGGGAAGCAGGAGAATGTTGTCTCTTTAGCAACTGGCAATTTTCACCAGAGCTCATCTCAGAGCCCTTTATTTCTCTGCTGTGCTTTCAGTGCTTAATTCCTGACCAAAATTAAATCAGCCACTAACAGGTAAGTCATCTTCACTCTGTTTCATAACATCAGAAGGCATAACTGAAGTGCCAGAGTGTTTAGAGCCCTGAAGAACATGGCTATCAGAATTGAATTACACTGGGAAATGAATTGTTGTTAATACCTGTGACTGTTCAGGCTGACACAGTGCATGTAATCTGCTCTAAAACACATTGCTTGGGGATTGTTTCCCCATGTAGGATTATACAAAAATAACTTCAGTATATAAGGGAAAAAAAGAAAAAACTTGAGGTTCTGTGGAAGTGTCAGGCCCTAGCTGCTGCTGGACACAAACATCCAGCATGGAAAGCATCCCTTGGAGCAAGTGAAGCAGGTTTGATGTGCTCTCAGCACTGCCCTGAGGAAGAGGAAGGGCTGACTTCCCAAGGGGTGCAGGGCATGGCAGGCAGTGAGAGAGCCCCAGAACCCATCCTCAGCATCAGGGACAAAACCAGAACCATCAGAGAGGATTTCATCTGCCTTTAAGCACGACACAATCCACCAAAAAATCCCAGTCTGGCACATTTAATTTTCTTTTCAAAACTTCCCTGGAGAGAAGTCTATCAGATCATAAAAAAAACCCTCCTAGAGGCTGGGAAGTTCCAGACCATTAAGTACTGAACTGCAGAGTACAAGGAGGTTCAGAATTAGCAGCAGCCAGGAACAGCTGCTGAACAAGCCCTCAGCAGCCTGGCCTGAAAGACTCCCTCACCTCAGGCTGACCCAAACATGTGCTGCACTGACCTTTGACCCATGGGAGGGTTTGGTCTTCTTGGGATCAGAGAAGGCAGAGAGAGGTATCGTGGGCAGCATTGGATAATCAGGACTTGGCCTTGAAACAGTCTCTGCTCCTTCTGGCATCACCATTACCTGGGAATAAAGAGGAGGGAAATTATGTCTGCACAAAGTCTCACGGACTATTAACTATTAACACATGATTATGTTGAGCCACTTGCTCAATTAACACACTATTATTCATCTTTTCAATGTTTTTTTCCTCGCCTGCTTAAAGGCCATAAAAAAGATATTGTCTATGGAATGCTCAGTTTCAAGGCAACTCCTCAAATACAGAATATTAAACTCACAAAATTGAAAGGCAGCAATGCAATATCGAGTGTCTTTCCCAAAGGGAATGCCAATATTCTGAGCACAGGCAGGCAATAAAGCTCTGGACAAGAACTCTGTGTTCTGCTGCAAATGCTCTTCCCCTGAAAAAGGCAAGGGAGATAAATCTGGAAGGAATGAGCAAGATTTCCTTGGTTTAGGAAAAGCTGAATTTGCTGTTTCAGGGGGAATAGGAAAAAAACAGGGCTTGGGTCTCTCCCTTCACAAAATCTTAACACCAAGCACTGAGCTCCATGGAACAATTCCTTTCTTACCTTCCCTGCATTATCAGGAGAATTCTGTGAAAAATTGTCACCAGAGAAAAGGCATCAAAAGCGATTAACAGCTGAAACACCTCAGTACACAAGGACTAAAATACCATACTGTGAAAATCCTAGAGAGCAGGTGATGTTCCAGCCATCCTAGGGCTGAAATGAGCACCTTCCTCTCTCTGCCCAGTACAGGAAAGCACTGGCACACAGTGAACATGAATTATGGAGTGCTCAGGATTGGAAAGGGCCTTAAAGCTCATCCTATTCTACCCCTGCCATGGGCAGGGACACCTCCCACTATCCCAGGCTGCTCCAAGCTCTGTCCAACCTGGCCTTGACATCCTCTGGCTTATTAAAAACTTTTTGCACTTTGTGGTTTGGACTGATTTGCCCAGATCTTGCATTTATTTGAGGATTATCCTTTAGTCTATCCCTGCTCAATATCTTCCCAGATGGAAAGGTTCAGTTCCTGTAGCAACCCATACTCAACTAGACCTTTTAGAGAATATCTACTTCTGTCCCCAAGCTGTTTTCACTCTATATTATCTAATTTTTCAATAATTTTTTTATTATCTAAGCCACAAGTAGCTGGTGCCAGGTTTAGAGGTCATTTATTGACCAGGAAGCACTAACTATTAAGTTAAAAAAATAATAATAAAGAATGGTTTGAAAGCCCCTCTCTTTCCTTGAGCTTTTCTGTACTGACCCAGCTCTTGGCACCAGGCAACATCCACAGCAGATCCCACTTTCCAGAGGGGGTTTCTGCTTTGATATTAATGCTCACATTTAAATTGACAAAAGAAGTGTCACCAACCACACACCAACAAAGGATTTGTTCTGCTGCAAGTGTTGCAGTTCTATAACCACCAGTCAAAACTGGCTGGGTCATTTTTAAATGAATGTAGAAAACTGCTTGAAGCCTGCTGGCCTTAAAGAAACCTCAGAACAAAACAAGCCCACTCCTTTTAGGATCCCAAAGTGGGCACTTACCCCTCCAGCCTTGATGAGTTTGCGCCTGAATTCCTTGGTGGGGTTGTTGAAAGTCAGTTTCTCACAACGAAGGTGGTTCACAGGTGGGTTCCCCTCCAGATTTAGGAACAGGTCATATGTGAAACAAACCTTTTTGGGCTCCTCCTAAAAACAAGAAAGGCTTTGGGAAACTGGAAGAAGCTTGGCAAGCACACTAAGCCTGGGGATGCAAACAGTCACTCCTGAAAATCCCAAATAAACCACCGAGTGTTGCATTCATGGAGTTTTTCACCATGAGATCAGAGAGCTGGAAATTAAACTATTTGTGCTTGAGGTTAACATTGTTCATCAGGAAGTCAGGCATGAGGCTTCTGACTGCAAAAGCAATGCATGGACACAGATTTTTGACTGAAAATTGTCTGCTTAAAGCTGTTCAAGTCTGCCCAGAAAAGCAGATTCACAAGCTTTATGCACTACTGTTTTCACCAAAATTCAGATCCTATCTCCTTTGGGAAGCAACTCTAAGTATCAATATTAAGAAAAGCATAATCCTTTTTGAGAGAAGGAACAACTTCTGAACTCCCAGCATCTCTGCAGGCACCGAGAAAAGATTAAAGGCAATGGGAAAAGGATGGCTTGGTTTGGAAAATCCTTTTCAATATGCATATTGCAGGGGCTGAATGGGAAGATAGGGCAGGCTTTTGAACTTTCCAAGGGCACTTTCACCCAAGCAATCCAGAGTTTGTGTGAGTGCTGGGGGGATCATCTGCGCCTCACTGCCTCTGTTCCACCCGCTGCCTTTGCAGCACAGAATGGAAGAAATCCCTCTCTTTTTGCCCTAAAATTGCAAATACTCTTCTTGTGTATTACAAAAATATGGACAGGGCACTGCCTGGGTGTTTCTTGCAGTTTGATTTCCAAGCTGGAAATTCAATGTGCAGGAGAGGAAGCCCAGTGAGGCCAGCAGTGCCCTGCACATTTCCATCCATGCACCCCACGTGCCTCATTCCCTGTGCAGCACCAAGCAGCTGCACAGCAGTGTTTTCCAGAATCCCCTTCCAGCAGCTCCATTTCCTGGTGCAGTGGCATTGTTGGATGGGAACAGGCACTGCATTAGGTTTGCTGAAAATAGGTTGAAACAGCTTCAGACCACCCCAGTTCCTGCTGTTTGCTGCAGGGGCCATTGCTTGGACAAACTACACCTCTAACAATGCAAAGGGTGGTAGCTACACCTGGTTTACATCAAAATCAGTACCCTGAGCTTATCTAGGAGGCGAGGTTTTGGATCCTCACCCTCAAACAAGAGCAGAAATTCAATGTGCAGGAGAGGCTGTGCTGGGAAGCCCAGTGAGGCCAGCAGTGCCCTGCACATTTCCATCCATGCACCCCACGTGCCTCATTCCCTGTGCAGCACCGAGCAGCTGCACAGCAGTGTTTTCCAGAATTCCCTCCCAGCAGCTCCATTTCCTGGTGCAGTGGCATTGTTGGATGGGAACAGGCACTGCAGGCTCCCAGCCTCAGCCCTTAGGTTTGCTGAAAATAGGTTGAAACAGCTTCAGACCACCCCAGTTCCTCTTGTTGGTGCAAAAGCCATTGCTTGGACAAACTACACCTCTAACAATGCAAAGGGTGATAGCTACACTTGGTTTACATCAAAATCAGTACCCTGAGCTTATCTAGGAGGTGAGGTTTTGGATCCTCACCCTCAAACAGGAGCAGGGTTTGGTCACAGAGGACAGTCTCATATTAACATGCTGCCAACACCAGGTATTCAGACCTTCTTTTGGGAAAGTCCTGAGGAATCCACACACTCCTGAAAGGAGTTTACTAAAGCAGAGACATGTGAGGAAGAATAAAAATCCTTGCAAAACACCCTGCCCTGTCATTTGCCTGTTTTCCATGCCTGTTCTCATTAACTGAATCATTAGCGAGCTCTGCGTGTGCGCTCGCTGCAGTTCAAACAGCAGCTGCACAGGGTCCCTCAAAGCCTAATAAACTGAAATGAAGGATGAATAGAAATCCAAATGTGGCCTAATAATGGCTTCTAAAATGCTTTCCCTGCTTTACAACAGAGTAAATAATCTTGGCTCCATCAGCAATCGCAGGCTTTGGTCAGGAGATGTTTTGCCATGCCATTACCAGCTCTGCTTTGTCATTTGCCCATTTGCTTTCCAAGCAGGAGGGAGGCAGCAGATCCCTTTTCCTCTCACCTTGGTATCCCATTTTTTGGTGCTTTTTTCACTAAAAAATGAATTGAATTTTTTGTAGAATTGAGACATTTTTTTAATGTGATATCCTCCAGCTCAGAGATCACAACTGCCCTGGGAATGAGCCCCAGCAGAGTGCCCTGATCATTAAAATCTCCTTTGTATCCCCCAGGCCATAAGGAGCCCCCCACCCCTCCCTCAGTGAATAGCTGAGATTACAGCACTCCTAAAAGAACCACCACAAAACTCTCAAAGCAAAAAGCTGCAAATAAACATTCTTTCCTTTACTGCCCTCACTGCCCAGCTAATGATTACAGCTCAGGCCACTCCAAAGCTTAATCCATCCGGTCCTCCCTAAAAGGTTCTTCCCCCAAACAACCATCAAGGGGAAGAAGGGGGGGAGAAACCCAAGGAAAATCTCTCTCAATTGACCCAGACCTAGCCATCCTCTAACTTGAAATAAAAAGGCTGAGTCCACAGTGCCACACTTCAAAGCCTTTCTCAATAACATGTTGGGATCCACACATCCTGCTGCAACTCACAGGAGGTTCTTTCTCACCCTACAAACAATCCTACACACCCTTCATGTGCTCCTGCTTCAGCAGCAACTACACAAACAAGCCAAGCTTTGCTCTTAGAGAATTTAATCTTCTGATTTTCAGATGTCAAACAAACAGAAAAACTGACAAGGGAAGAGACTTTGCTGCTCCCAAGACCATAAGCTTTTCTAAAGGGCCTGACATCCAAGAAAAGCTTTTAAAAGGGTGGCTCACAGCTATTTCTAACAATTCACATTTCTAGATTTAAATCCAGTGGCTCATTTGGCCATGAAATAGTTAAGCTGGTGCAGGGATGTCTCAGCAAGGCACCGCAGAACCTCACTTTGCATCTGCCCCTTAAATCCCAGGATGCCAGAGAAGTAAACTCCAAGTGAGCAGCACAAAGCCAGAGCTTTTATTTGCAGCTGCTGTAAACTTCCCTTCATCCAGTGAATCCCCCAATTCCACCTCCAATCTCCTGAGCTGGGTACATTAGGTTTTATTTTTACTGCTTCCTGTCTGCACTGCCTGCCACTGAGCTGTTATGAGCTCTGAAGCTGCTTTATTTTTCCTTTGAGTTCTGAAGTAATGGGTTAAAGTTCTTTTGGCACTTTTTCTTAAGAGAAGGAATTTTTGAAAGTCTTTTGTTAAAATTTCCTTGTCTTGTTTTTAAGGCAGGGTGTGCCCTTTTGCCACTTCACACAAATCAAAAGAATTTCACTGGTAGCGTGCGCATAAAGCTCATAAATCACTTTTAGAAAGCCATAAAACAAAATTATCTACAAAAATCTAGCACACCAAGGAAGCAGGCTCATGGTTATTCAATAACTATAACATCTAACACCACTTCCCTTTTGCCATGGATCCAGCCTGACAGAGGCATTTATCCAGAGCTGCAGAAATGAAAACCCTCACAGGCTGGTCCAACCTGTCTGACTGGTCCTGGAGCAGCTTCCACACAGGGCATTGGAAAGGGAATAGCCCAATATTCAGATTTTGAAATAATCAGCCATATGTTCCACTCAGGAACCCATGAATCAATGTTATCTTTTGGAAAATTCTCCAGGGTTAAGCATTTAGGACTTTCCTCCATTAGCCTTTCATTACTTTGCTCGAAAATCAGATTTTCCTAATCTATATTTTATTATATATATGTATGTAATAAGTACAATCATTATTTTAGTATAGATTAGTATAAATACATCTCTTTATCTGGTCACTACTCCAACACAAGCACTTAATAATCTGCTAACTCTTACAAATACATGATATGAAGCTGGCATGGCTGATAAAGCTGCTGTCTTTGCAAACACAGCCTTGCCACACACTGCAAATATATATATATATATATATATATATGTATGATATAGAAATATACATATAAATATAAAATATATAAATAAATATAAAATATATAAATATACATACACATAAAAATATACACAAATATACATACATATATACAAATATATGTATATATACACACATATATACGTATATATACATATATACACATATATATACACACACATACATATATATATATATATATATGAAAATTAATTTTTTTCAGCATCTGGAGGTACCTATGGATGTGCCACCCTGAATGGTTACTCAAACACACACAGCCCAGGGTTTGACCCTGCTTATATATATATATATATAAAAATATATATATAAAATATATGTATGATATAGAAATATACATATAAATATAAAATATATAAATATAAAATATATAAATATACATACACATAAAATATATATACATACACATATATGTGTATATATACACATATATATGTATATATACATATATACACATATATATACATATATACACACACACACATATATATATATATATATATATATATGAAAATTAATTTTTTTCAGCATCTGGAGGTACCTATGGATGTGAATGGTTACTCAAACACACACAGCCCAGGGTTTGACCCTGCTCAGATAAAAGAATGGGTAAAGTGATAATCCATCCTAATTTCTGATAGAAAAAGATAAAAGAAAGATTCCCTGGACAACAGCAGCAGGACAAAGGGAATTGCTGCAGGTTTGGGAAGGAAGATGGTACAGGACAGACCTAAAATGTTTCCCTCAAAGGGAAGACAAAAGGATAAGTTTCATTCTTCCCCCAACTTTCAGCAACGCTGAGTAAACTCCAACAGGCTACAGCTACTCATCCTCTCCTCAAACCTGGGCACATCCTGCCCAAAATGGCCATTTCAGTAAAATCAAATGTCTCCTGCAAACACAGGCTCTTCACCTTCCTCAGGAGTAGTTCCCAGGCCAATCCCCTCCTGATGGCACAATCCTGACACCAGTTGTAGCTGCTCCTGTTTCACCTCCCCTGCCATATGTGCAGCCCACCTACAACGTCTCCACTGAGTTCCTACTCTGATACACAAATAATTCTCCCCTTTTCCAATATTTCTCTCTGTTTGTTTTCTACATCACCTCTACAAAGGTTGCAGAAGGGATAAAATATGCTTATTTTTCTTTTGAACCTCAGTGGAAAAAATCAAACTAATTTTTCTGCTTTCTTTGCTTATCTCCTTCTCACTAATAGGAAAAGCCCAAGTTCCATGTATCCATTATGTAAATCCTGCAAGGCTTTTATCTCTAGCACTAAAATTAGGAGGTAGCATCTTTAAAGAGACTTTAATACACCATCTTATCCATGTTGCATTAATATCATCTGCCTTATATCAGAATAACATGAAAATCTACTAGACCTTTAGCTTTGTGAGGAGGATTGATCTAATTTGATTAGGATGCAAAAAATGTCACAGGGAATGAATACCAAAGCCAGACCTGTATTACAACGTGTACCACTAGAAGAGATTTATTTGGAGACAACAATGAAAAAAAAAAAAGCCTCCAGACTGTTGAAATTGAGGGGGAGAGGGAAGGGGAAGAGCAGGAGAAAAACAGCAAGGCATTTGTTGTAGCGGGTTTGTATCGATTCGAGCAGCAGAAGCCACTCACAGCAGCCCTCGTTCCAGGAACACAAAGGATTTCAAAACAAAAATAGCACACCAACATTTCCAGTCCAAATCATCTGCTGTCATTAGCCAAGTCGACTTCCAAAAGCTTTATCAATCAACCTGCTGAGCCCCTGCCATTTGTTTTTCAGGATCAGTTACAGCAGCAAAGGCTGTGCCAGTGTTAAAGGAGAGCACGAGTGCTGTGGCTGCTCAGAGCCCCCGGCTGCCCAGGCTCGCTGCAATATTCACAATTTATATTCTGCAATTCAAATAGCAGAGCTGAGAAAGGACTGCTCATGGAGGAGCTGGATTGCAGCACAAGGACAAACACAGGCCAGCAATGTTCACAGAGGATAAGAACAGCCTCTTACACCTTTTTCACACTCTCCTGACACTTCCCAACCCCACAAAAAGGCACCGAGTCTGCTGCTCCAAACACACACAATGATAACAAAAAGAGAGTCCTCCAACACAAAGAGTCAATGGGCAATTTTATGCCAAGCTGGTTAAAAAATCCCTGATGAAGTTAATTAAAACAGTTCTTAGGAAAGCTGCTCCTTCCCAGAGCACAGGTTGGTATTTCTTTAGCCAAAGCAAAGAGCACAGGGGCTCTGACAGCCAGCATTTGTCATCCCAGCAACAAATCAGAACAAGGAAAGGAAAGGGATAAGAAAGGAGCTTAAATTGTGGAAAAAAACCCATTTCAGCCAACCATGGCAAAGATCAATCTCCACAGCCTGGCTCACTCCCTCTTTAAATCCTTTCTCTTCTCACCTTCACAAAGCTAAACATGCATCAATAAACAAATCCCAAAGCCTCTGCAAGTCTGGTTTCAGCTGAGGACACACATCAACAAAAATGTGTCCGATTGTGAGGAACATATGGCCTCAAGCCCCACCCAGTCACCTCCAAAGAGCCTTTTCACCCCAATCCCAGACCAATCCATACCAGCTACTTGCAGAGAATTACTCAAGGATGAGTCCCAAATGCTGTAATCAATTCACAATATCTGCTGCACTCACACCAGCTGATCCCCACCAGTGGCAACAGGTTACAGAGATCAAAGTGAGAACAAGGTCTTGAAGTGATGAAGACTTTATTTGGTGTTTTAACACCTTCTTTAATTCAGGAGAACACAGGCTGGATCCTAAACCTTTGCCATTCCTCCTCCTCCCCTTTCCCTATCTTTTTAATTTTTACTATATCCCAGTCTTTGCAGAAATATTTACCTCTTACATTTCCTTCAACTCCACTTACAAAAAATGATCAGAGCTCTTAAAATTCCCAGATGGCATCATCACTGGGCAGAGGAGACCAACTGAATATCCTGAGCTGGATCCCTCAGGGATGATCAGTGCAGCCCCATCCCTGCAGAGCCACCCTGAGCAGCCCTGGGAGCTCCTTGGCACCATTCCCTGGGCAGCCTGGGCAGTGCCCAGCAGCCTCAGGGGGCAGAACCTTGCCCTGAGCTCCATGCCAAGCCCTGGCACAGCTGCAGCTGCTCCTGAGGTCCTATCCCTGCTCACCCCCTCAGCTGAACTCCCTGCAATCCTTAGTTCGTGGCTGAATCTGAAAACACATCTTTGTTCCATCTTCCAGAACATCACTGGAACATTTTTCCACCTTCTCCCTCAATCACCCCTTGGCCCAATTAAATAATGAGAGGTGCTGCCTGAAACTCCTTAATTAGCAATTTGTTAATCAGCTTAAAAATGGAAAAGAACTTCTCCAGAACAACATGCAGCTAAAAAAACAGGGCAAAAAATGAGTGTTTTGAAGATCTGTAGATTTGAAAAACAAGTCTGCAACTCAACCTGTTCTCCTATTTATTTGTCATGTTTCTGAAGACCAAAATGTCAGAAACAAAGAGCCTTCTCCTAAATTAACAGCTCCTTCCATTGTTTCCAGGGAGAACAGAGCCCACCTATTTCCCTTATTTATAAAAGCCACCTCTCTGCTCAGTGCTGGGGAACAAGTCTGCAGTCACGTGTGTGGAGAAACAATGAGGAGTGATGACCCCAGTGGGTGTGAAAGCAAGTTCTAGGCAGAAAAGCTGCCAGCTCCACACTCCATGAGGAACACAGGAATCTGAGGGACAGAGGGAAAAAGAAAACACAGGAATGCAGATGGCAGTCACACCTCTGAAAAGCCACAGAAATGAGGGAGAGCTGAGATTTGTGAAAGAAACCATTGGAGAGCTGCAGGGAAAAGGGAAGAGTGGGGAATGGCTGGGTGAAAATAAAAGGGAAGTGTAGAACTAAAACACAGTTCACCCTCTCAGGCATTAGAGGTTCCACTTTTAAGGAATCAGCCTGGGGAAGTTCACATTTTTGGTCAGGATTGTAAAAGATCTTGAACCTGACTTAAGCCAACATTTAGTGCAGATGAAGAATTTTCTGCTTCCCATCTAAAACCTCAGAAAAGCCACCAGAAGTAGAATTACTTCAAGCTTTTGAGGTGTTTTTGTTGCACTCCAGTGTTTGCCAAAAAAGCTGCTTTTATCAACAACATTCACCCCCCAGCCCCTGCCTGCCATTCTTCTTCTTCTTCTTCTTTTGGTTTACCCTGCCCACCCAAAAAACAACTTGTGGGCAAAACACTCCCAGGTTTAGGAGGACACTGTGTCTTTTGTGGCCCAATCCAATTATCTGGTTATTCCTCCAAGCCATAAAGTGGGGTCAGAGCAATGTGGCAGGCCAAGAACCCATCCCAAAATGCTGATTATTCACAGTGACACTGCCAGGAGAGCAGCCTGGGCTGGAGTGGGACAGGAGGGAAGAGCAGACAGATGTTTGTGGGAGGGACAAGGAAAGGAGGATGGGAAATAAATAGATTGAGGCTGTTCCATGTGCTCTGCTGTCAACACACCTGGGCTAAGGGCTCTGAGGGGGTGGGAGAGCACAGATTCCAGGGATGTGGCTCAACATTCTTGGTTTAGTTTACCTCAGTTCCCTCTTAGGGATCATAAGCAAAACATTAGTTTTTATTTTATGATTTAAGCAGTAATCAAACCCAGAAACATCCATTATTCATGTTTAACAAAACAATTTAACTGCAACTGAGGTAATATGAACACAAGGGCCCAATTCCCTGTTTTCATAACCTACAGCATGTGACCTCTGTGGTAGACTTAAAGCAAGCAATAAATCCAAATTTTAACTTTCATATACTTGCTGGCAATGCATCTTAAGACTTAAAATATTTAGTGTTTTCTTTCTGGAAGAGCACTGAGTAAGAACAAGGATATCTTTAAGACAGCTCTAAATACTTGTGCTACACATGCAAATGTTTGTCTTGGGCCTCTGCAGATTTCATACCTATACAGTTAAATTTAACAAGCTTGCAAATTCAAAAGCAGATTTTTTAATATATTGAGAATCAACACAGTGTTTACAAATATTTATAGCATCAGTGTCTTATGTTTATTTACTTCCATATGTACATAAAATATTTTAAATTGCTTTAATATCCTCCATGCTAAAGAAGCTACAAATGGCACAATCTCTGCTCAGAATCTCCAGGACCATCCTCTGTCCTGGTATCACCTTTTTATCCAATTCCATTTCTGCCAAAAGCTTTCTTTTGAAGTCTGGCAGGAGCTTCCAACTCCCAGTTAAATTCTATTTATTAGACTAATAAAAAACACACACATAAAACAGTCACATAATTTAGAGTCTTTCTGTCAGGCAGTTTCAGGCTCTGGCACAGCTCAAAACAATTAGAAGACCAGAAATCAGATTCTACCTTGTTTTTGAAGTGCACTTCAATGGGCATAATGAAGCCAGCGTAGCCAGACTCCTCCACCTTGTAGGGGGGCTCCTTGCACACTGAAAGAGAACAAATAAATGTGAGCTTGGAATTCAGCACAACTTTATTTGAGGCAAAAAGGAGCTGCAAGAGGAGAGCTGGGCCTCTGACAGCTCAGGGCACAGTTAAAACCTTGACCTTTGTGGAAAAACCCACACAGAATAAGATGGTGGCCACAGGCTTAGTTAAGAACATGAAATCTGTTCTTGGCTCCTCCCATGGAACGGAAACATAAAACACTGCAGGCCTGCGTCCCAGGGAGCTCCTTCCCCTCCTGTGCACCCAGATACAATTACAGCTCTGGGCAGGCCCACAACAATGCAAACTGCCAGCTCCAAGTGCCTGGCAAGGAAAGGCCAAGACCCAAAAAGTGGAACAGCACAGAAAGGTAAACTTTACTTTTGATGCCCATATTTCAGAATCAAAACACTGCCACACACAAGCAGGGGATTATTTTTTCCTTGAAACACTCCCCAGTGCTCACAGTTGGGTAAGAGCCACGCTCCAGGTGAACAAACCTGAAGGGCAGGTGAGCACTGCTATTTATTTCACACACAAGGAAACACGAGGAGGAAGGTGAACCAGTTTGCTGTTAAGGTCAGAGCTGCTTAGTGCAGAAACAGCAATTAGAAAAGTTAATTGAGTTAATTGCTTTTCAGAAATTAATCTGCATGTCCCTGCCTCAGTTCCCCCTGTCCCGCTATCTGCTGTGGGTTCATGCTCCTGAATTTTCCTGTTATCCATTCCAGGATATCCAATTTGGAGGATTTCAGGATCATTTTTTGGCCATGAAGTAGCAGCACACAGCAGCTGCCAGGAGAAACATGAGACCCACACAGATATTCTCCCTTCTCAGGAACTGGATGCACTTGCATATAATTTATGCACTACAATATATGTAAATAAAGTCAATTAGGTAATTAGAGGAATTCAGTGCAAATCTTTTGAGTTTCTCTTAAGAATTCCAAGTAATTAATATGATTAGGAAACAGTACATCAAACCTAAAAGCACACAAATTATTTGCCTTTAATGTAGCTGTATTATCCCCTCCCAGCTCTAAGCACTTCTACCATCATTAAGGTGCTGGAAAGCAGCACGCCAAACACAACTGAGAAAAAAGGGCATCCCTAAAAATAACAAAAACCTCTAGACTTGCTTTAACTTGAATTTCATACAAGAACCCTGTGATTTAGAGGGAAAAATCCCAAAGCAAAGAGCAGTGCCAATATGGCAGCAGGAATCCTAAGCCTGTGTGCCAAGCAGCCTTTGTTCCTCTGCCACTCTGTTCTGACAAATTCCAAGGGCTCCAAGAGCAATCTGCCAGCAGCACGAGCCCACCTTCAGCACCAGGAGCTGCTCCAAGAGGGCACCATCTGAAAAAACCCTTCAGAAACACTCAGGACTAGGAGAGGAACTTGAGGTACAACCCAGACATGCCTTGCTCAAATGCACACTGGAATTAGGAGCAAGCTAAAGGAAGTGTAGAAATCCCAGGGACTGGGAGAAAATACCCCTGGAAAGGGAGATGATACAGCAAATGACTGAGCAAAGGCCATGGGTTATACTGCCAGAGGGCAGGGCTGGATGGGATATTGGGCAGGAATTGTTCCCTGGGAGGGTGGGCAGGCCCTGGCACAGGGTGCCCAGAGCAGCTGGGGCTGCCCCTGGATCCCTGGCAGTGCCCAAGGCCAGGCTGGGACAACGGAAGGTGCCCCTGCCATGGCAGGGCTGGCACTGGATGATCTTCGTAAGTCTCTTCCAATCCAATCCAATCCAATCCAATCCAATCCAATCCAATCCAAACCACTCCATTATTCTATGTGCTTTATTTATATTTATTTATTATATCTATTTGATATAAATATTTATTTATTCTATGTGCTATCCCAACACAGTTATTTGTAATGAATGAATTACACTACAGGACAAGAAGTGTAACCCACAGGTTGTATTTTTCATTCTATAAATCAGCTTTCAGCTCAGTCCTGCACCTGCTTGTCACACATCAGTTTGAACAGAGCAGTTTGAAGGAGATTTTATCCACACTCTGGGAATGCTGAGCACCTCTCAGCTCCTTTCTTTGTGGAGTCCCACAAATCCCCAATGTCACAGCCTGTCCCAAGGCACCCTGAGTGTCCTGCTCCTGAAGCACTACTGTCAGAAATGCACATTACAACAATTCTCAGGGGTAGCTTGTCTTTCTTAAAGCACTAATGCTGCAGCTCCAGTTACACAACCCTACACAGGAGGAACTGCACTGCCCCTGAGAAGGGCAATTCCTGCTCCTCCACCTCAACCTCAGGAGCTCTTGCTGCCCCATGCCAAGAATAAGGTTCATTTTGCTACAGAGACAGAAAACAAAGTCAGAAAATAACACTCCAACCCAACCACAATGACTGCACTGGGCTTGCAGGGGGAACATACAGCAAAGACACCATCACCCCATGGCAGCATTGATTTCTGCTGGGTTAAGGCCACCTGAGCTGGCATCTGAGACTAGAAATTGCAAGAATTTGCAACAAAACTCTCAATACCCAGTACACATCTGAGCCCAGAGCATCTCTCATGTGCTTCCAGCTTTTGCTGGTGAATTTTAACAAATCAAACCCATCTTTCCCATTGTGTAACATGAATTATCTTCTGCTGTCACTTGTGTCTTGAGAACCTGCACATACTAATGCTTAAATAAGAGGAGAAAGCAGCTCACCTCCTGCCCTTTCAGCAGAAGAAAGGTCAGGGAGAATGGGACCTTTCTCAAGCACAGTGGGGAAAGGTTCAAGCTGGACTGCACGCAATGGATATTTCTCTCCTTTTTAAGGAGATATTTCACAGAAAAGTGCCAGTTGAACACAACCTCGGCTTGGCAGAATGCTCTTTCACAGAAATAAAGCAAGCCCGGCCCTGTAGTGAAACCCTCAGGTTTAGCCACAACCCTGTGGAGAATCTGAATGCTGACACAGCAGCAGAGAAGCTTCCTGACTCCAGGGACATCCACCCTACAACCTATCCCTATAGCCAGGTAAGGCAATATCTTGTTAACCCTACTATTGGTCACTTATGGTCCTTCTAACCTTTTGCCATTGGTCAGGATTGGATCTGGGCCAAGGGTATAAAAGTAGCATACTGTACCCCTACTAACTCAGAAGAAGAAGAGCTGAGACCCTTCATGGACCCCTCCAATAAAGCCATACTCGTGGAACAGCCAGCATCCTCTCCTTCTCCTCTCTCTACCGTCTGCTGGGGCCTCAAGCCAAGGGAAGCTACCTAGCAAGCAAAGCTGAAATCATAAGAGCTGCCCAATCACTAAGAGCTGAATATTCCCTGCTTGCTAGGGGCCGACCCACAGCCTTGGTCTGAGCGAGCTGGCCTCTGGCACTCAGTCCCCGTGGGGGCTGAGCTCTGGAGCTGCAATAGCTTGCCCTAAGATAAGACCAATTAAGGCTCATTTACAGCCCCTCTGACCTCGCTTGGGTTTTGGGAAGCTCTCGTGCAGCCGGAAGACGACGCGCTCCACGAAGTGCTGGATGTCGCACTGCTCCGGGCCCCGCACGAACACCATCCAGTCATGGGTGAAACCTTCTGTGGTCGGCTTCTTGCGCAGCTGGGCCCGGTGCCCCAGCTCCAGCTTCACCTGCACCGTGCACTGTGAGGGGACAGAGAAACAAAACCATCAGCAGAGAACCCAAAACCATCAGCTCCAGCTTCACCTGCACCGTGCACTGTGAGGGGCCAGAGAAACAAAACCATCAGCACAGAACCCAAAACCATCAGCTCCAGCTTCACCTGCACCGTGCACTGTGAGGGGCCAGAGAAACAAAACCATCAGCACAGAACACAAAACCATCAGCTCCAGCACTTCACCTGCACCTTGCACTGAGGGGACAGAGAACACAAAACCATCAGCAGAGAACCCAAAACCATCAGCTCCAGCTTCACCTGCACCATGCACTGTGGGGACAGAGAACACAAAACCATCAGCAGAGAACCCAAAACCATCAGCTCCAGCTTCACCTGCACCGTGCACTGTGGGGACAGAGAAACAAAACCATCAGCAGAGAACACAAAACCATCAGCTCCAGCTTCACCTGCACCGTGCACTGTGAGGGGACAGAGAAACAAAACCATCAGCACAGAACCCAAAACCATCAGCTCCAGCTTCACCTGCACCGTGCACTGCGGGGGGACAGAGAACACAAAACCATCAGCAGACAACAACACAAAACCATCAGCAGAGACCAACACAAAACCATCAGCAGAGACCAACACAAAACCATCAGCAGACAACAACCCCAAACCATCAGCAGACAACAACCCCAAACCATCAGCAGACAACAACCCAAAACCATCAGCAGACAACAACCCAAAACCATCAGCAGAGACCAACACAAAACCATCAGCAGACAACAACCCCAAACCATCAGCAGAGACAACCCAAAACCATCCTAAAGGCACCACACCCCCCAAGGAACACAACACCCCCCATGTGGGATCAACCTCAGGCTGCTATGGAAGGCAAAGCTGCCACAGAAATAACTCCCAGCACCATTTCATACCTATTTTCTTCCTAATATTAACATTGCAGAGAAAGCAGCTCTAAAAGAAGGATTGGTTTCTCTGCCTCGCTTATCAGTGAAATTGTCAGCGAAGTCCTAATTGAGGAATCTTTATTTCTAGAAAGTGTCAGAGACAGAACTTGATGTTCACAGCTTACAGAATTCACAGCACTGACAGAAAACTCATCTTGAAACAGGAAAAATCAGATCGTGAATCGGTGGTTTATGATATTCTCTAGAATATATCACTCACCAGAAGAAAATTATGTTTCCTGTATGGTTCTAAATATATTTTATTATCTCACTTTCAAAGACCAAGTTAACATATCTGCCTGTACAATGTCCAACACTAAACTGACCTAATTCTGATTTGCACTCCTGAATCCTACTCTGACCACTGAGTAACAGAGAAGGTGTATTCCACATCAGGCTCAAAGCACAAAAATCCCATTAAGTGCCTTAAAAACCAAATGAAATTAATGGTGAAAATCCACATAGTATTGCAGATTTCACAGCCAGCAGAAAGGAAATGAATTAAACAGATGTAACAGAGAAAAGGCAAATGGGATTCAGACACAAAATAAATCAAGGCAATCTTAGAGCCACGTTTGTAGACAGAGAAAAACACTCAAGGTACCCAACTTTTGTGCAGATTTGTTACACAAACCAGAGCAGCAGCAGTGACTCCAACTAAATCTACTAAAATCCAGCTACAGCACAGGGAGGCTCATAGAAAAAGAGGCTGGTTTTAGTCCCTACCCCATTCTTCACTTCAGGCTTGAAAATAAGTGTCTTGCTCTTCCTAGCAAGTCCCAATTACCATTGGGAGAGGCAGCATTATTTGTCATTACCTATATTACATGTTGACCTGGAGCCAAACCAAGGGCATGATAGACAATGAGCAGGGAAAGAGAAAGCTTCCTGAGCTCCAGACAATGTTTAGGGAAAGTACCATCCTTATTTTCCCCCTGACAAACTGCAGCAAGGAGTGTGAGCACAATTAATGCTCACTTTGTATCTCCAAGCCGAGATTTTTTTCCCAGAGCATGGTGAATACTTGCTGGAAAAGCACAAGTGACTCCATCTCAGCCTTCTTGTCTTTGTAAAAAGCTCTCACAGGAGGTCTGCAGAGCACCAGGCATCAAAGCCTGACCTCCCAAATTGCAGTCCAGTTCCAATTTCAACCATAAGCCTTAACACACTCTTTCAGGCAGCTTAAATCTTCACAGCAAAATACCTCCAGCCACCCAACACATCAATCCTAAGGCTCGGGGACAAACTCATCTCGTTAATTCCTTCACCATTATTGCTGCAGCATTTCTTTGGGATACCTTCCTCTGCAAGTTCTCTTGGCAGGCCATTTTTTCCTGTTCTTAAGGCTTATCTACAGCAGCTCCACCTCGTTCCTGCGCTAAGAACCGAGCCTAGGGCCGGCTGCTCTTTCATGTCGCATTAAGGGCTGAGAAGAAAGGCAAGGTGTGCTTCCCTCCAACGCTGCAAAAGCATTGTGGAGCCAGGCTGCCGAAATCCTCAGCTCACATCGGAGCGTGCCTGCAGGCCGGCTTTATCTGGGATGCTTCCCACAGCGCTCACATCCCCTGAGCCAGCCCGTGCCGCAGCCTCACGTTATCGATTCCGTAATTACCCTTTAAATCCTGCTACTGTTGCCAGTTACTACCCCTCTCCTGAGAAGTGCAAATGACTGTCAGGCTACAAAATCTGCCTTTCCGAGTTGAAACGGCTGAGAAATTGGAGCTGAGAACCAGATGGGGCTGTGTGGAAGAGACCGAAATTAAACATAAAAGAGAACTGTTTAACTGAGAGTGAAAGTTGTACTTGCTGCACTCCTCACACCCTGCTCCAATTAACAATCGCTGTGAATTAAGCCAGAAGTTGAAACACATTTGAAAATAAGATCTCCCAACATAACCAGCATCCAAAGTTGCTCCGCTGAAAATGGAGGGTTTTTTTCCCTTTTTTTTTTCCAAGCGTGTCTCTCAACAAAGGGAAATCAGGATCCTATTCAAACAATTTGTAATAATACAAAGGAGCCGGCTTTCAACTTCTCAATAAACATTCTGAAGGCTGCTCTGGTTTTTGTTTGATGTGCTAATTGCCTGAAAGCCATCAGCAGCTCCCATTCCACTCCTGCGGGTGTAATCCGGGATAGCGGGGCCGGTTCCGAACCTCAGCCCGGTACCTGTTACCCTCACCCCGCACACAAAAGGTTCCCCGTGCCCACATCCCCATCACCTCAGGTAAACTTCCCGCACGCATCCTGGAACCCCCCAGGCCCGCAGGGACTCTCCGGGTGGCATTAACCCTTCCCGGTGGCATTAACCCTTCCCGGCAATAATCCCAGGCAGGAATTTGCGGGAAATGCTGCTCGCATCCCCCCCCGCCGAGGGCGAGGCTGCAGCGGCCGCACACGGAGGGGAGAGGCTGAAACCCCCCCAGAATGGTGTGGGGAGTGTACCCCCATCAATGGGATTAGGACCCCCAAATTATGGGGTGAGAAGGAGGAGTCCCCATCAAATGAAGGGTGTGATGTGCCCCCCTAAATGGGATTGGGGAGAAGGTGTGTCCCCCAAATGGGATTGAGGAGATGATGTACCCCACCCCAAATGAGAAGTGAGGAGGAGGTGTGTCCCCCAAATGGGGCGTGGAGAGGAGGTGTGCCCCCCCCCAAATGGGATTGGGGAGATGATGTACCCCCCCCAAAATGGAGAGTGTGGAGGAGGTGTGTCCTCCAAATGGGACTAGGGAGGGGGTGTGCCACCCAAATGCTGGGTGGGAAGGAGGAGTCCCCATCAAATGATGCACCCCTCAAATGGGATTGGGGAGAGGATGTACCCCCCACCAAATGGGATTGGGGAAATGATGTACCCCCCGAAATGGGGAGTGTGGAGGAGGTGTGTCCCCCAAATGGGGCGTGGGTAGGAGGTGTGTTCCCCAAAAATGGGACTGGGGAGGGGGTGTGACCCCCAAATGCGGGGTGGGAAGGAGGAGTCCCCATCAAATGATGTGCCCCCCTAAATGGGATTGGGGAGATAATGTACACCCCCCCCCCCAAATGGGGCGTGGAGAGGAGGTGTGCCCCCCCAAAAATGGGATTGGGAAGGAGGCGTGCCTATGCAAAAGGTGCGGGAAGGAAGAGCTGTGCCCCCCAAATGGGATTAAGGAGACGTGTCCCCCCCAAAAGGGGAGAAGGCGTGCACGCTTCCCAAATAGGGGGTGGGAAGGAGATGTGACCCTCCCCAAAATGGATTGAGGGGATCTGCATCCCCCAAAAGGGTGTGGAAAGGAGACGTGCCCCCTAAATGGGGGTTGTAAGGAGGAGGTGTGCCCCCACAAAGGGGTGCGAGGAGGACGTGTGCTGCCCACAGGGGATTGGAGAGGAGATGTGCCCCCGCAGCAGGGTGTGGGTAGGAGGAGGTGAGCCTCCCAAATGTGACTGACGAGGAGATGTACCCCCCAAAAGCGACGAGGGAGGAGGTGTGCCCCCCCAAAGAGAATGGGGAGAAGGTGTCCCCTTTAAAGGGTGTGGGTAGGACATGTACCCCCCCAAATTTGAGGGGCTGGGAGGAGATGGGCCCCCCAAAGATGGTGTGAGGAGCAGATACACCCCCCCAAAGGGGGGCGATGCCACCCAGCCCCCCCCCTTCCCGAGGACAGGGGCGCCCCCCCCCATTCAGGGCCCATTCCCGGGGGTCCCTCCCCTACGTGCCCCCCTCTCTGAGGGGGGGCGGCACCGCCCCACCCCTCCGGCAGCGCGCCGCGGCCGCTCCCCTCACCTGATTGTCCATGGCTGGGCACAGCAGCGCCGCGGGCCCCGCTCGCTCGCTCCCGCCGCCGCGGCGGTTTCGCTGCCCGGTCGGCGGGGCGGGGGGGGAGAGAGAATCTCTTCCCCCGCTCAGTCCACGAGCGAAGCCGCTCTGTCCGTCCCCCCCACCCCCCTCCCCACCTCCTCGGCCGCCGCCTGCTCGGTCGCGGCCCCTCACGGCCCCGCCGCCCGCCTCATTGTGTGTCACTCACAGGCAGCGCCAGCCCCGCGCCCGCCCCGCGGAACCGGAAACCGCCTCAGCGCCACAGCGGCCCCCGCGCGCCGCCAATGCCCGCGCGCCGCACGCCGCGGGGCGCGGCCCCGCCCTCCTTCCCATGATGGACAGGTGTATCCACCAATGAGCGGCGGGCGGGCTGCGGAGAAGGCGGGCCCGTGGGCGGGGTCAGCGCTGTGGGTCAGGCGGGGGGCGGGAGCGGGGTCTGGCCCCCCCAGCCCCGTGTGGGGCGATGTGGCGGCGGCTCCGCTCTGGCCGCCGTCCCGGTGTGCTGTCCCCGCTTCTGTTCCCCTCGGTGTTCCCCTTAGTGCACAGCCAACACAGGGAGCAAGCGTGTGGGCCTCGCCGTGCGCTCCCGGCCGCGCCATCCCGCCCCTTCTCCGCCCATCCCGCCCTCGGTCCACGTTTCCCCCGGCGGTGTGTGAATTCCCGACACGAATGAGGTGGGAACAAGGGGGAACGAGGGAAGCCGCAGGTCCCGATAGCTCAGGATGGCCGGGCAGGGCTCGCCTTGTTCTCCGCAGCCTCGCTCCTTCCTGCGCCTTTTTTCTCTCCTTGTCTCCCTCACGTTCCCCCGTCTCATTTTTCCTCTCGTTGTCTTTCATTTTCCCTTAGTGCTCCCCTTTTCCTCCTGCCTGTCTCTCGTTTCCCCTCAGTTTCTCTCATTTGCTCTTGTTCTCCCCCCTTTCCCCTCACTCCTTTATTCTCCCTTGTTCTCCTTCATTTTTCCTTTGCTCTCTCTTGCTTCAATTGCCCACATTCTCATTTTTACATTTATTTCCTTTTCCTCTCAGTCTCCCTCATTTCTCCCATCAATCTCCCACATTTTCTTTCAGTTTCCATTTTACCCTTGGTGTTCCTCCTTTTTCTTTCTGTTTTGCACCTTTCCCTCTTTTTTCCTTGGTCTCCCTCATTTTCTTTCAGTTTCTCTCATTCCCCCCTCTTTATCTCCCCTTTTCTCCTCAGTCTCCCTCATGTCTCCCTCAGTTTCTATTTTCCCTGCAGTATCCCATGTTTTCTCTCATTTCCTCCCTCAATCTCATTTTCTTTCAGCTTCTCTCCTTTCCCCCACCCTCTCTCATTTTTCCCTCACTTTTTCTCATTTTCCCCCTCATTTTCTTTCAATCTCCCACATTTCCTCTTAAGTTTCCATTTTCCCCTTGTCTCACACATCTTCCCCTCAAGTTTCCCTCCATTTATCTCCTTTTCCCATTGGTCTTCCTCATTTTTTTCCCCTCAGTCTCCCAGATTTTCCTCCTTAATCTTCCTCATTTCTCCCCTCTATCTCACACATTTCCTCTCAGTTTCCATTTTCCTCTCACCCTCATTGCCCTCATCCTTTCCTCTCAGTCCCCTTCATTTTGCCCCTCAGTTTCCTCTTTTCCCCTCACTCTCACTCCTTTCCCCCTCAGTTTCTCTCTTTTCCCCCCTCAGTTTCTCTCTTTTTTCCCCCCTCACTCTCCCTGATTTTCCCCTCAATTTCTCTCCATTTTCCCCTCACTCCCCCTCATTTTCCCCTGAGTTTATTTTCTCATTTCCCCCTCAGTTTCTCTCCTTTTCCCCGTCAGTTTCTCTCTTTCCCCCCCTCATTTTCCCCTCAGTTTCTCTCCTTTTTCCCCTCACTCTTGCTCATTTCCCCCTCAGTTTCTCTCTTTTTCCCCCTCATTTTCCCCTCAATTTCTCTCATTTTCTCCCCTGACTCTCCCTCAATTTTTCTCTTTTTTCCCTCTCTGTTTCTTTCCGTTTTCCCCTCACTCTCCCTCATGTTCCCCTCAGTTTCTCTCCTTTTACCCACACTCTTGCTCATTTTCCCCTCAGTTTCTCTTTTCCCCCCTCATTTTCCCCTCAGTTTCTTTCTTTTTTCCCCTCACTCTCCTTCATTTTCCCCTCAATTTCTCTCTTTTTCCCCCTCATTTTCCCCTCAGTTTCTCTCCTTTTTCCCCCCTCACTCTCCCTCATTTTCCCCTTGGTTTCTCTCCTTTTTCCTCTCATTTTCCCCTCACTTTCTCTCTTTTCCCCCCTCGGTTTCCCCGCAGTTTCTTTCTTTTTTCCCCTCACTCTCCCTCATTTTCCCCTCACTTTCTCTCCTTTCCCCCCCACCATTTTCCCCTCATTATTCCCCTCATTCTCCCACATTTCCTCTCAGCTCCCATTTCCCCTTCACTTCCCTCACTTCTCCCCTTTGTCCCTCATTCCCCTGCCGTTCCCTTCCCCTTCCCGCCTTCCTTCCCCCTCTCCCCCCTCTTCCTCCCTCCCGGGGCGAGTTTCATCCTTTTATTTTTATTTCCTTTTTTAAGAATTTTAAGTGACAACTTACACCTCTCAGTTTTACCAGCCCTAAAACAACTCCGCGAAATCTTTACAAACGCGATTGGCGACTGTTTCCGAGCGAACTCCCTCAGAATTTTTCCCCGTGCAGCTTTCCTGTTTGAAATAGTTTGTTGATCTCTGCGAGGCAGCAGCAGCAAACCCCCCGTGTTAAGCCAATAACTCTGTGTGCCGCTGCCTCATCGCCACAGGCAAGGATTAATCGGTTCCCAAATCGTTCTAAAGAGCCACTTTACCTCATCAACCTGATAGAGGGATATTAGCCAAGCAAAACGCTTCACCGCTTCAGTTAACAACAACAACAACAAAAAAGAGCCTGATTTGGGTTCCTTTAAGTGCTCTGGTTTTAATTTTCCATGTTTCTGTCTGATGCAGTCCCAAGAGACATCTCCTTGGACAGTCCCTTTTCTTCTCCACTGAGAAAGGGCCTCATTCTCTGGGAGTTCTCATTGATATCTTTAATTGTGGACATTATTCCCATGCACGTGACTCTCGGGTCTAAATCTTTTTATTTTCTACCTCCCCGTCTTGGCTATTCACTCCCAGCCTCATCACAGTCCTTGGTGGTTATGTGCTCCCAGGGCTGAATATTTCCTGGGAATGTCTTCATCTTTCCCAAGTTTGCTCTTGTTCTGCTGAATTTCCACCTTGTGTAATGAATTTCCACCTTGTGCAAGAGAAGATGTTCAGACATACCAGACCCTAAGCTTTTTTTTTTGAAAAATTCCCCATTTCTTCCTCTGAAATGTTGTTAGGATTTGCTTTTTGTTTTCATTTCCTTCAATGGCAATTTTCCCATGCTTTCATTTTTGCCCAGCCTGATGTTAATGGTTGTTTTTGTGCTTTCCCAGTGCAGGACACAGCTTCTGGTTTGGACATGGGTCACTCCTCCAGCTTTAGGGCCAGGATCTGAGCAAGAACTTGGACACTTCCAAGATGGGGAAAACACATAGCCAGGTGTCTCACCTTCTCTGGCAGCCCAATAATTGGGCATTAAACCACATTTTCCCTGAAAAATTTGGGGTGTCCCATTTGGGGTAAGCACCACCTGGTGCTCCAAGCACTCTCTGCAGTTGGGACAAGCAGATCCCACTTCTGGTTTGGACACAGGTCACTGTTTCAGCTTTCAGGATCTGAGCAAGAACTTGAACACTTCCAAGGTGAGAAACCCACACCCAGGTGTCTCAGCTTCTCTGACCACTCAATAATTGGGCATTAAACAACATTTTTAGTTTACAATTTGGGGTGTCCCACTTGGGGTTAGCACTACCTGCTCCAAGCACTGGTTTGGACACAGGTCACTCCTCCAGCTTTCAGGGGCAGGATCTGAGCAAGAACTTGGACACTTCCAAGGTGGGAAACCCACACCCAGGTGTCTCAGCTTCTCTGGCCACTCAATAATTGGGCATTAAACCACATTTTTAGTGAACAATTTGGAGTGTCCTGTTTGGGGTAAGCACCACCTGGTGCTCCAAGCACTCTCTGCTGGGACAAGCAGTTGGAGCTGGGCTTTGCTGATCCCTTCCAGCTCATCCCACTTCTGGTTTGGAATGGGTCACTGTTTCAGCTTTCAGGATCTGAGCAAGAACTTGGACACTTCCAAGGTGGGAAACCCACAGCCAGGTGCCTCAGCTTCTCTGGCAGCCAATAATTGGGCATTAAACAACATTTTTAGTGAACAATTTGGGGTGTCCCATTTGGGGTAAGCACTCTCTTTTGCTCCAAGCACTCTCTGCTGGGACAAGCAGTTGGAGCTGGGCTTTGCTGTTCCCTTCCAGCTCATCCCACTTCTGGTTTGGAATGGGACACTGTTTCAGCTTTCAGGATCTGAGCAAGAACTTGAACACTTCCAAGATGGGGAAAACACATAGCCAGGTGTCTCAGCTTCTCTGGCAGCCAATAATTGGGCATTAAACCACATTTTTAGTGAACAATTTGGGGTGTCCCATTTGGGGTTAGCACTACCTGGTGCTCCAAGCACTCTCTTCTGGGACAAGCAGTTGGAGCTGGGCTTTGCTGATCCCTGTGGATCCCTTCCAGCTCATCCCACTTCTGGTTTGCTTGCTGCCATGATCTAGTTGAACAGTTAGAACATCGGCTGGACTAGATGATCTTATAGGTCTCTTCCAGTCTTGAAAATTCTGTGATTCTGTGTTTGGAATGGGTCACTCCTCCAGCTTTCAGGATCTGAGCAAGAACTCGGACACTTCCAAGATGGGAAACCCACACCCAGGTGTCTCAGCTTCTCTGGCCACTCAATAATTGGGCATTAAACCACATTTTTAGTTTACAATTTGGGGTGTCCCATTTGGGGTAAGTACCACCTGGTGCTCCAAGCACTCTCTGCTGGGACAAGCAGTTGGAGCTGGGCTTTGCTGATCCTGTGGATCCCTTCCAGCTCAGGATATTTGATGAAGTGGCATGAATGGATTAATTTAAAATGTGCTGGGGTGGCTCTTTACATTCAACTGCAAAAACACTCAAGGAGAGAAATTCCTAGAACCAGCCTTTGCTCTGCTAGCAGTTCCCAGCCTGAACTGTTTCCAGCACAACCGCTGATCAAACCCACCCCGATTTTCTTTTCAAGCTCCCCTCAAAAAGAAAAAAAAAAAAAAAACAAAAAAATCACAGCCAAGGGTAGAAAATTTGCCAGGCTCTTTGGGAGTTTTGGGGATGCCAGAGCCAGCAGCCATCCAGGCTTCTCCAAACTCCTCATTTTGCAGGGAGATCTCGAGCTAACGAGCTGTCAGCCGAGTGCCTTCGCACCCGAGGCAGCCGTGGGCTGAGCTCCTGCTTCTTTATACCTATTCCAGCAACTTCTGGGCTTTGCAATCAGCGTCTGCAAATCCAATTAGCGTTTTTCTTTGTGGCACTGGATGCTGGCAGAGATCCGCTGTGCTGCTGCCATCTACAGTAGGGCCAGTGCCAATGGATAAGAAACACTCCTTATTTGCATATTCAAATATGCAAATGAGACACGACAGCTCTCCTTCATTTTTGTTTGGGGGTGTTTTTTTTTTTTTCTATTTTATTTTTCTTTCCAGAGTCTTGCCTCAAAGATCCTTGTCTCAGACTGAAAGGTGTGTGTTTAATCTGGCTTGGCCCATGGTAGGGGGACCATGCCAAGGGCTGGTTCTGTCCTGTGAGAGTTGGGGATGATGAAAAATAAAGTGGAAAAAAGACTTTGCACTGCACTTATCCCTGCCTCGGCCAGGGATGGGAAAGATTTCAGGGGTGTTTTCCCAGGTTCCAGCCCTGGGAAAGGACAACACGTTCTTTCTCTCTCCTGCTTGTGCACTCTCAGATATTTGAACGTGGCTGTTCCTGGAGTGTGAGCAAAGGAGGCAGCAACTGAAGTGCTGAGATCAGGTGAGTCCTGGTGGGCGAAGTCCTGACAGAGCAGCCCAAGTGTCCCCACAGCCACCAGACTGACAGATCCCACCCCAGTTCTTGGGATGATCTGAGCAGCAGATGATCTTTCTCCCTCCTGCCTGTGCACACTGGGATGCTTGAACGTGGTTTTTCCTAGGGAATGTGAGCAAAGGAGGCAGCAACTGGGGCACTGAGATCAGGTGAGTCCTGGTGGGTAAAGTCCTGGCAGAGCAGCCCACATTCAGATGTCCCCACAGCCACCAGACTGGCAGAGCCCACCCTGCTCTTGGGATGAAACAAAACTGTCCCTCAAGGCAGCTCCTCCCTTCCTCCCCGGGCTCCCTTTCTCTGCAGGAACACACTGACCCCTCACACACAGCCCCCACCCTCCCCAGCAGCCCCTCCAGACCATCCTCATGCAGCCCAAAATGCCTGAATTGCTCATTTTCCAGCAAAAATTCATTCCTGTGAGTTTAGGGAAAAAAATTCATCACTGTGAGGTGGGCTGTACATCAGCCATACGTCGACTGCAAGTCCCTGTCATGGTTTCATGTGTCTGTGCTTGTGGCTTGCCCTTCCTGTCTCTGGAGGAACAAGTTTGTTTCAGTGTTTTTCATAATTCATTATTATTTTCTCATTACTAATTTAGTTGCAGCCTTCCCTGCTTCCACTCTTGCACTAAAACCACGACTTCTGTGGTCAGACTGGGCTCTGAGTGGCTTGGACACCAGCCAGGGAACAAGCAAGGCTGATTCCAGCACGGAAAGAACCAGGCAGTGCAGGAAAATGATCATCTTGTAATATCTCGAAAGGATTTAAAGATTAGGACACAAACCTCGCGTTTGAGCAGGGTTTCTGTGAGAAAATTCACTCTCCCACTTTGTGCAACGTGCTTGAGTGGAAAGATCCTCAGGTTCTGGGTGTCAGTGACTTCTCTGACAGCTGCAAAATGATTCTGGTGGCCTTCACCCACTTCTGCAAAGCCAAGTGCTCTGTGGTGCTCCCAGGATGAACAAAGCTGCAGCTGAAACCCAGAATTGGTGATATTTCAGTAAGAAGGGGCAGAGATCTTTCTCCTGGTGTGGACCAAAGCTTTGCCAACCTCAGCATCACCTCCTTGTGTGCTGCCTGTGAAAATGTCCTGACCCTGAAGCTGAGGGAGGATTTGGTTCCTCTGGGGGACCTGGGTGCTGCTCTGGTCTGTGTCTGGCACAGGCTCACCTCAGGGTGATAGGAGAAGCTGTGAGTGAGGGCTGCAGCCACGCTGGCTCCTGGTTTGTTAATCAACACTGGGATCCCTGCAGGGAATCCTGTTTCAATCAGCTGTGAACCCCAGCAGTGTTTATTCTTCTAAGAAATGATTTTCTTGTGCCTGGTGTCTGCTTTCCCCTTCTGCAGTTCACACTCCACACTGCAGCGTTCACAGAACATATTTAACACTGGTGGAGTGTAGCAAAAGCCCAGATTGTTAATAACCAAAAACTCTGATTGCCAAAAAGATACTCCTAGCAACTACTAGCTGCATCTGGGAAAAATTACAGACAGCTTGGAAATTCTTTAGCTCCTTATTAATGAAGGACTTTGTAAAAAAACCCAACCCACACTGTAATACAGTTTAGCTTAACTAAGTTCTTTTGTGCCTGAGGAAAATCTAAATTATAGCATGCTATAGCTACTGAAAAATGCAGAAGGATTTAAATGTACAATAACCCCCTGAACCAGAAGGAAGAGGGAAAATTTTCTTAGTAAGTGGGAACACAATGAGAATTTATTTTATTCTTTCTGGGTATTTAGTGCTGGTGAAAAGAGCCAGATGAATAGTCCCAAACACATCACGTCCCTTGCAGATGCAACATGGGCAGCACAAACTGGAACTGCTCCACTAACGTGACCCAGTTCTGAATGAGCAGCACCAGATTGCTGGGGGAGAAAGGAGCCTGTCACCATTCAGCCCCTGACCCCTCTGCTCCAGGCTCCTAATGAAGGGGCCTCATTAACACCAAAGGTGAGCTTGGCATTATAATGGGCTGCTGAAGTGACACCCATCAATCCTGTCCCGCTGGCTATTGAGGTGAGGCCGCCTTCTGTGGGAACCCAGAACATCCAGGAGGACAAAGACCTTGCCAGGGGGCTCAGAGACCCTGGCACAGAGCCCAAAACACCTGTGGGTTTGATTGTTACCAACCTTGTGTGAAGATCAGCAAGCCACAACAGTTTAGGTGTAATAACAGTGAAGTTATCATGGGGTGGAAAAGTAGATTTTAGGGTTTTTGCTATGGGGGTTCAGGAGGCAAGATGGAGGAATCTGGGCGTGTCCAGCCTCTCTTCTTCTTCTTCTTGGCCTCCATCTTCTGCTGTGATGGTGGCACAAGTTGGGAATGGCAGATATCAATAATGGCCAGAGCAACGAGCTCCAGTGGTGTCAGAATTCAGGACATCCCTGTGGCTGTCCTGGATGGCCAAGATCCCTGCCAGGGGGCTCAGAGACCCTGGCACAGAGCCCAAGACACCTGTGGGTTTGATTATGACCCGTGGAGCAAATTACCAACCTTATATGAAGATCAGCAAGCCACAACAGTTTAGGTAGAATAATAGTGAAGTTATCATGGGGTGGAAAAGTAGATTTTGGGGTTTTTGCTATGGGGGTTCACGAGGCAAGATGGAGGAATCTGGGCGTGTCCAGCCTCTCCTCTTCTTCTTCTTGGCCTCCATCTTCTGCTGTGATGGTGGCACAAGTTGGGAATGGCAGATATCAATAATGGCCAGAGCAACAAGCCCCAGTGGTGTCAGAATTCAGGAAGGGAATTCAGGACATCCCTGTGGCTGTCCTGGACTGCCCAGACCCCTGCCAGGGGGCTCAGAGACCCTGGCACAGAGCCCAAGACACCTGTGGGTTTGATTATGACCCCTGGAGCAAATTACCAACCTTATATGAAGATCAGCAAGCCACGACAGTTTAGGTAGAATAATAGTGAAGTTATCACTGGGTAAAAAGATAGATTTTTGGGGTTTTTAGAATGGGGATTCAGGGGGCAAGATGGAGGGAACTGGGCATGTCCAGCCTTTCTCCTTCTTCTTCTTCTTGGCCTCCGTCTTCTGCTGTGATGTTGGCACAAGTTGGGAATGGCAAATATCAACAGTGGCCAGAGCAACAAGCTCCAGTGGTGTCAGAATTCAGGACATCTCTCTGGCTGTCCTGGATGGCCAAGATCCCTGCCAGGGGGCTCAGAGACCCTGGCACAGAGCCCAAAACACCTGTGGGTTTGATTATAACCTGTGGAGAAAATGACCAACCTTATATGAAGATAAGCAAGCCACAACAATTTAAGTAGAATGAAAAAGGGGTGAAAAAAGAGATTTTTTGGGTTTTTAGAATGGGGATTCAGGGGGCAAGATGGAGGGATCTGGATGTGTCCAGCCTTTCTCCTTCTTCTTCTTGTTGGCCTCCATCTTCTGCTGTGATGTTGGCACTTTTAGATTGGTTTAGAGTAGAAGCTCACTGTCTAACACAGGTGAGAGGTATTGGGAAGTAATTGTAAACATTGTACAGGTAGTTTTTAGTATGAAGACATAACGCTGCCCTGGGGGCAGGCAGAGTGCCTGGACTGTCTCGCTGAGCAGGACAGGAGAAAGAATTTTATAGATAAGATACAATAAACAACCTTGAGACCAAGAAATGAAGAGCTCTGACTCCTTCTTCAGGCGCTGGGCTGGGAAAAGAGACTTTCCAACTTTTCTTGGGGTCACTGTGAGCAGCTAGAGATCCTGACAGGGATTTCCTCTGGTGCTCTGCACACAGGGGTCAGCTTTGGCCAAGTGATGTAAGAGCCTGGCCAGACCTGCCACGGGGAGAATTTCACCAGCTGGATTTGCCCCAGGCTGAACACAAACTGCTGGCACGAGGATGGGCCCAGGCACCTCATGTGGCCACTGGAGCAAACACAATTTGGGACAAAGGCAGAGAGGGAGATTCACTGCTGAAATCCATGTCTGCTCTGCACAGGGCTGCCAAAGGCTTTGAGAGGTGCCCATGTGCTGAGAGAGAGAGAGGCCACCTTGTGACTGGGGACTGTCACCTTCAGCAGGGTAAACTTCAGCCTACTGAAAAATACCAGATGAGGGGTGAAAAATAGCTTGAAAAGTAGTACATGACTACTAGGAGATCAGTGGAGAAGTGTGACCAGCACCAAAGTCTAACCAGACCAAAGTCTAGCCCTGTTCTGAGCTGTGCTCTGGGTTGAAGAGCCCAATAGTGAGTAGGGATTGGCTGTGGCTGCCCCATCCCTGGAAGTGTCCAAATCCAGGTTGGGTGGGGTTTGGAGATACCTGGAATAGTGTCCCTGCCCATGGAGGGGTGGCCTGGATGGGCTTTAAAGTCCCTTCCAACCCAAACCATTCCATGATTCTACAAATACACTGAGACAGGAGCTCTCCAAGGCCCTCCCAGTGCTGGGAGCTTCCTAGGGCTCTAAGGTGGCAGCCCAGTGGCTGCATCCTCATGCTTGCCCTGCTTCTGAGCATCCTGAGCTCTTCTCACCTTGTGTGGAGCCTTCTCCTCTTGGCACTGCTGTTTCTGCCATTTCCAACCCCAGGAATTCAGCCTGGGGGGCTTTGAGAGCCACTGCTGTTTTCCAAGGGCAGTGGATCCCCAGCCTGGTGCTGTGTGATGCTCTCTGCATTCAGAGCACATTGTGAGACAAAACCAGAGCTCCTGGAGCTGCTTTTCCAGAACCTTTAAAATTCCAAACCTCAGCCTGGAGAAAATGAGGCTCAGGAGGGACCTTTTGGTTCTCCACAGCTCCCTGACAGCAGAGTGCAGCCATGTAGGGAGCAAGGAACAGGACAAAATCCAGCCTCAGGTTGGTCCAGGGGAGATTTAGGTTGGATGTTGTGAAAATTTCCTCACAGAAAGGGTTGTAAAGCATTGGAATGCTTTACATTCCACCAGGGCAGTGGTGGAATCACCATTGCTGGAAGTGCTCAAAAAACTTTGGATGTGGCCCCTGGGGACATGGTTTGAGTGGTGGTGGCACTTAGTGGCTGGACTCAATGATCTGAACCACTGGGATTGAATAAAATTATTAAGAATTTCTGCTTTTTTTTTTTTTTTTTTTAGTGGATTCTGGGTCAGCTGCTCCCATAATAGATTCCACTAAACTGTTTTTTTTTTTTTCTGGAATGGTGCAAAAAGAGCTTTCACCTGTCTGCACAGCAACTGCAGGACATGGTTTAGGAGGTGGTGGTGCTGGGTTAGTGACTGGACTCAATGATCTGAGCCATTGGGATTGATTCTGGGATTGAACAAAATTATTAAGAAATTTTTTTTTTTTTTTTGGTGGACTCTGGGTCAGCTGCTCCCATAGTAGATTCCACTAAACTGTTTTTTTTTCTGGAATGGTGTAAAAAGAGCTTTCACCTGTCTGCACAGTAACTGCAGGAGGGGTTGCCACATATGCAAATGCATGCAAATGTCCCCTGCTCCACCTGGCTCAGGTGCTGTGCCAGCTCAGATAGTGCCCCACGCTGCAGTGGGGGCTATGCCAACGTGCTGTGACTCAGGGCATTTGGCTGGCACTGCCATGCTGAAATTCAGCCCACTGAAACTGCAGCTTTATCAGTGCCATCGCTACCTGTGAGAGACAGGAGTGCCCCTGATTGCAGCAAAGCCATTTTTTAGCAGCATGGCACATCTCAAACACCCTGGAGCTGGATTTTGTTGCACAAAAGCACGGCCAGGGCAGTTTCAAGGGAGTCAGGCTGGAATGTAAAGTGACAAACACATGTGACAAACACTGTTTTGACCAACACAGGGAGGATTCAGAGCTGTCACTGTGGAAGCAAAGCTGTAACAAATTCTTTCCCTTTGTTACTCAGCCATCAAATAAACCAGGTAATTCCCTCCCATGAGTGAATCCTCTTCACTTATAAAGTTATAAACCATCAATATTTAAGCTGGATAAAGGATACAATCCATTTGGGGACATTTCACACAGTTTTGGAAGGGCAACCAGTGCAGGTGCAGGCTGCTTGGTTTGGGTGCCTGGGCATTTTTATAGGCCAGGAGATCTATTTTAAATCCCTGTGAAATGTGTCACAAAACATCTGACATATGTGGGAAACATATTCCTGCACAGTCTGAGCAGGGTGTGAGGTCGCTGGGGAGCAGCTTGAAAACAGCAATCATTTGCATATGGATATAAAGTTATTTATTTGGTGACACCACCCCAGGGGAAGAGGGGCACGGCCCAGCCCTCTGCAGGTCACAGGCAATGTCAGGGGCGTTGAACTTGTGAGGAGCAAAATTATGAGGGCAAATCCAAATGGCTGAAGGGTTTGTGCCTGGAAATTTTTATTTGATCCTCGTAAAAATGTTTTGTGGTGGGTAAGAGGCAGAAAGAGGAAAATAATGGTATTTTTCACCCTTTGCTCTGTGATATTTTAAACATTAAGATTCATAGAATCACAGAATGTCCCAAATTGGAAAAGACCCACAATGATCATGAGTCCAACTTCTGATTCTGCACATCCCACCCTGTTCATCCCTGAGAGGGTTTGGCTTGGAAGGGACATTAATGATCATCTGATTCCAAATCTTAATTGGAATTAATTTATATCTTTGTCTACTTGTGAGGATGGTAAATGTTATTTAATGTTAATGGGGAAATCGTAAAGCCTGATAGGATGATTCATGATGAACAACACATGCAACTTGTTGCCATTTTTGCTCTGTTTCACAGATTTGGGGTTGATTTCACTTGTCAGTGCTCTGGTGGATGGTAATACTTGGCAATATTAGGATAGCAAACAGCAAAATCTCACATATATTAATTCTTGTGTTTTCACACGACAGATCTTCATTGATTAATTTTTAAATTGGTCCCAGAAAGCACTTAGTGAGATATTGAAATTTGCACTTTATTGGCATTACATGGCACTATTCCTTGCTCCAGCTCAGCAAAATATATTCTTAAGTGTAAGTGCCATTGATATCAATGGAATTATTCATATTCTTAAAATTAAACATATGCTTAAACATTTCAGGAAGCTGAGACAGCTGGTCTCTTGTTGAAGGCCTATCTAAATAAATGCAGCATCTACAGCAGATTGTGAAATTTATAACCCCATGCACAACTTAATGTTGAATTTCTCAGCATTTCAGGTAAATCTTTACCTTTTGTTAAATATTTGTGCCAAAGAAGCAAAGTGGGACATTTCAGGACAGTCCAGTTTTTTATGTTTGAACACATCTGTGAAGAACCTCTGCAGGAATAGGGAGAGAAACAGCTGAATGTTCATAGAAAGTGAACCAAAAAAAAATAAAAAAGTGGAGGCTGACCCTAATTGAAACCACGTTTTGAGCTGTAATGGGAAGGCACAGAAAAATTAATCCTGCCATTTTAGGTATTTTGATAGCAGCCATTAGTGGAGAGTTGGAGTTATTCAAACCACTTTGCCAGACAGAAGGGAGCTGCTTGTTTTTCTTCTGCCAGCAGCAGTGAGAATGTCTTCCCAAGTGGAACCAAACCACAGGGGTTTATAGAAACAGCTGAAGAGATTATTTGATCTTTTGATTAAAACCTCATTTTTGGGTCAGCTGGTTTATTTTCCCAGGTAATGGCTGTGCTTCTCCTTGCCCACATCTCTGTGATCCCTGGTCAGACCCAGCCCTGGCTGGGGGTGCAGATCAGACAGAAGAAGAAAAAAGAAAAAAAAGAAAATGCAAAAAGAAAAAAATGACAGAGCATTCCCTGGAATATAGTGACAATATTCCCTGATATAGTGACATATTCCCTGATAGCTTCCACCTGCCCAGAACAGCCACCAATATCTATGAAATCCTGGCATTTATGGTTCATTTTGTCTCCTAAGAAAAGTGGACAGCAAGGACGTAGGGAAAACAATGAGGAACAAAAAAAAAGGAGTGTGTGAAGTGGGAGGGACAGGACTGCCAGACCCCAAGCTGGAAATCCTGTGTCAAGCCTCCAAAGTTACACTGAGTTGAAAGGACAAGACTTTTAAAAGTAATAATTCTTGGAGCTTATCTCTTTCCTTCCTGGGTTTCTCAGCCCTTTGTGTTCACGGTTTCAAACTTTTGGCTGCAGCCGTGGGAGATTAAAACTGAGCATAAACCCAGTGTTGGTTTCACCTGACTCTAAGTCAGTCCTGAAGATTGCCAGGCTGGCACTAAAATCCCAGGACTTTGTGACATCCACTCCCTGTTTCAAAACTACCCTGTCCTTTCTCTCTGAGACACTTTACAAATAAAGATCTTTTCCAAAAGGCATAAGCGACACTCTAGTGAAGCAATTTCTTTTCCTGGCACTGCTAAGAGCAGGGACTGAGTTATTATTAATTACTTTTGCATTATTTATGCAGGTCCTTGAATGTGCAATATCTTTTACAGATAAATCACCCTGCCTTGAAAAGTTTCCAGTCTGCCAGCCAAATCCTGGGAATCTGAAACAGCAGCAGGCAACTGGTGCAGCAGAACAGGTAAATGTTAATCCTTGATGCTGCAGGACTGGTGCCTTATCAACGCTTTTCTTTCAATCGTTTCGCGATTGCACCAAACAGACTCAACTGATGCTGTTGTTTCCCAACCTCTTTAATCTGGCATCAGCTGACAGGAGCAGCCTCCATCCTCTTCCTCACTCCCACTCCTTCTCTTGCCTCTCTTTTTTTTTCAGTGGAGAACCAAAGCAGGGACGTGGCAGAATTAAAGAGAGGTTTCTTTCAGGCCAGTCCCAGCCTGTGTCCCTGTGCATGGGTGTCTCTGTCCCTCTGGGAGCCTCTCAGGAACCCCAGCCAGCCCCAGCTCTGCAGAAAATTGGGAGACACTGTCCCGTGCCCCGAGGGTGCTGAGGGCACCTGGGCTGGTGCCTCCTGCTCCGAGCAGGTGCTCTGTCATTCTTTTCTTTTTGCATTTTCTTCTTTTTCTTTTTTTCTTCTTCTGTCTGATCTGCACCCCCAGCCAGGGCTGGGTCTGACCAGGGATCACAGAGATGTGGGCAAGGAGAAGCACAGCCATTACCTGGGAAAATAAACCAGCTGACCCAAAAATGAGGTTTTAAGCAGAACAGACACCAGAGACATGGGTAGGAGATAAAGGGCCGACTCTCAGCAGGAGTTAATCCAAGGTTTTATTCTAGGAGTCCCAAAGGAGCCCCTACACCTCAGGGGGTTCCTGCTGAGAGAGAGCCCCGAAGATGTGCCAAGGTTACACTTAAAGGGAGGTGGAAACATAAATTAGATAACATTTACTGACCAATAAGATAAATTAAGGTATGGATACTGGGAAATGGACATTTAGGACAGCCTATGGAGAAACACTTGAGGGGCTGACCCCTGGCCTCTGGGTAATCACTCGATGTCCTGACCAAAAGTTCTGGATGGAGGGGATGGGATGCTGAGTGATGGACAGAGAGCCAGGGTGGGGATTTGGGGGTGATCTCAGCAAAGGAAAGGGATTACACAGGTAGAGGGAGGGGGGTACAATCTGGGATAAACCGTTTGGGAAAAATACGGGGATACAAAACAAAACTACCACAAAGTATTACAAAGTATAAAAACACACTACAACACATGGGGCTTTGCAGGTCCTCCTGTCCTGAGCTCAGCTGGTGTCACCCCTGTCACACCCACACGGCCCAGGGAGCCCTCACAGCTCCCCAGGGTGCCAAGAAGGGCCCACTGCAGCCTCGAGGAGTTCCCCACTCCCTGTTTGGCCATCCCTTCATCCCCTGCCAGCTTTAGGGCTGTTTGTCAGCTCTGCCCCACAGATGCAGCCGTGGCTCCCTGGCAGCATCGAGAGCATCCCCAGCAGCTTTGGGGCATTTCGGAGGGGCAAACCCAGCCTCAGATAACCCTGTGCAGATGCCCAGACCACCGTCACAGGCTGCTCTTGGGGCTGCTTTGCTTTCTCAGGCTGCAGCCCTGCTCGGAGCAGGAGGCCCAGCCTCGGGCACTGCCGCCCTTTTAAAGCTGCTTTGTGGGTTTCTTTTCTTTTCTCTCTCTCTTTTTTTTTTTTCTTCCCTTCCCGCAGGTTCCCAGGGCGGGGGATTCAGCTTCTGGCCTCATCCAGAAATTCCCGAGGGTTTCAGATCCCCACGAGGCCTCTCAATGTCTTGATCTGCTTGAATAGGCATTTTTAACGCGGCCCCGGCTGTCATCGGGGCCTGTTACAGTCACTCAACTGCAGCGACATTGTTCTCCCGGCAGACACCTCCCTTATTTCCATACTGCATGGGGGATTTGGCCGCTGGGGCCGAGCATCCCACCGGGGCTGGCTGGCTGGAGGTGGCCAATTAGCCCTGCTTGCCCCCAGCCCAGCCCTGCATCCCCCTGCTCTTCATCCCCCTGCCCTTCATCCTCCAGCCCTTCACAGCCCAGCTCTGCATCCCCCTGCTCTTCATCCCCCAGCCCTTCATCTCCCAGCCCTGTATCCCCAGCCCTTTATCCCCAAATCCTTCATCCCCAGCCCTTCATGCCCCAGCCCTTCATCCCCCCAGCCCAGCCCTTCATCCCCCCGCTCTTCATCACCCCAGCCCTGCATCTCCCCTGTCCAGCCCTTCATCCCCCCAGCCCTTCATTTCCCAGCCCTTCATCCCCCAGTCTTTCATTCCCCAGCCCTTCATCCCCCCAGCGCTTCATCCCCCCAGCCCAGCCCTTCATCCCCCAGCCCTTCACCCCCTTCATCCCCAGCCATTTATCCCCCCCAGCCCAGCCCTTCGTGTCCCCCAGCCCTTCATCCTCCAGCCCTTCATCCCCCCAGCCCTTCATAGCCCAGCCCTTCATCCCCTCAACCCCTTCATCCCCTTCATCCCCCAGCCCTTCATCCCCTAGCCCTTCATCCTCTTCATCCTCCAGCCCTTCATCCTCTTCATCCTCCAGCCCTTCATCCCCTTCATTCCCCAGCCCTTCATTCCCCCAACCTTTCATCCCCCTGGCCCTTCACCCCCTTCATTCCCCAAGCCTTCATCCTCCAGCTCTTCATCCCCTTCATCCCCCCAGCCCTTTATCCCCCCCAGCCCAGCCCTTCATCCCCCAGCCCTTCATCCCCCCAGCCCTTCATCCCCTTCATCCCCCATCTCTTCATCCCCCAGCCCTTCATCCCCCAGCCCTCCATCCCCTTCATCCCCTTCATCCCCCAGCCCTCCATCCCCTTCATCCCCCATCTCTTCATCCCCCAGCCCTTCATCCCCCAGCCCTTCATCCCCTTCATCCCCTTCATCCCCCAGCCCTCCATCCCTTCATCCCCCAGCCCTCCATCCCCTTCATCCCCCATCCGCGGGGCTGCTGCTTCCCGTCCATCCCCGCGGCTCCTGCCGGAGGTGAGGGTGACCCCCTTTTCCTGTGCCAGGGGCTCCCTGGCAACGCCGCCTTTTCTTTGGCAGCGGCTCCTCCACCCCCTGGCTGGGCCGGGGGCTGTGAAAGCCCCGCTGCACTTTTGAACTTGCTGCCGGCGCGTTCGGGGCCAGCGGCGGCGGGGCCGGGCCCAGCGGGGACCCGGTGCAATTGCCCAGAAGTTATTAATAGGCTGGGGAAGAATGTGAGGATGGGCCGGGGAAAGGGTGAGGGTGAGGAGGGGCGGGAGAGAGAGGCAGGGAGGGTCAGCGAAAGGGAGACGGGGTGATGAGGGGAGAGAAGGGAGTGATGGCATGCAGGGGAGACAAAGAGGCAAAGGGATGGGATGGGCGCAGGATGGGCACACAGGGGCATGCACAGTCTGGAGATGGCAGCTCCCAGTGCCCTGCTCCTTGTGCAGGTGTCTGAGGGGTGGCTGTGCTGCAGGAGAGGTGTCTGGCTATCGCTGGCCAGGGGCTGTGTACAAATCACAAACGGGATGGTGTCCCAGACATCTTTGCGTTAAAAATCTTTCCTTAGGATTTTTCCTCCTGAGAAGCTGAGAGGCTTCAGGAACAAAATGTAAACAATGGTTATCTGCTGCTGTGGAATGCAACAGGTGCATCTGTGATTGGTCTCATCTGCTTGTTTGTAATTAATGGTCAATCACAGCACAGCTGACTCCGACAGAGAGCTGAGCCACAAACCTTTGTTATCATTCTTTCTTTTCTATTCTTAGCTTAGCTAGCCTTCTGAGATGAAACCTTTTCTTCTATTCTTTTAGTATAGTTTTAATGTAATATATATCATAAAACAATAAATCAAGCCTTCTGTCAGATCCTCATCTCTTCCCTCATCCTCAGACCCCTGTGACCATAGGACGGGGCTGCTGTGGAATGTGCCTTGAGCTGTTTTATTTTTCAGCATCCGCCTCATTACGTGGTTATAACAACGAGAAGATGCCACCAGCTCACATCTCAGGCAGCAGATGCCTTTAGCAGCTTTCCCAAAACCCTCTGATTTTGTGGATTCCCACATCTAACCCCAGAGAACAGAGGGACCAGGCCTGGGAGTCCAGTCCATGGCAAGGCATTTCTCTCGCAGGAAGAAATATCGCTCGGGGTTCATGAGCCAAATTTGCCATCTAGTGGCCCTGGGGACCATTGCAGAGGGACATTGCAGAAGGCACTGCCCGTCACTTTCTCCCCAGAGATAAAATCCAGAGTGATTCTGCTGCTGCTTTACTGGCCGGGGCCCAGAAATGGTCCCAGGGGTGACATTCCCTTGGTGCAGCTGCGTTTCAGGGAGCCACCCTCAGCCATGGGGCACTCTCCTGTTCCCCAAACCTGGCTGCTCACAGTGCCAAGCTGAGCCTTGTGCTGGCTCTGGGTGCTGGCCCAGCCTGCAGGGACTGTCCCTGGGCAGCACCAAGGCCTGGCACAGCTGCAGCCCTTGCTGGGCTCCTGTCCCTGGGCCAGAGCAGAGCTCAGCCCCTGCCCCTGTGCCTGCCCTGGGGAGGAGCTGCAGCCCCCGAGGAGCCTCCCCTCGGTCTCCTGGGCTGCAGCTGAACGAGCCAAGTGCCCTCAGCTGCTCCTCAGCCCTTCCCCAGCTCCGTGTCCCTCCTCTGGGCACTCTCCAACAGCTCTGGGTCCTTCTGATCTCGTGGTGCCCAGAGTGCCCCCAGCACTGGAGGTGAGGCTGCCCCAGGGCAGAGCAGAGTGGGACGATCCCAATCCCTTCCTTCAGCCAGCTTTGACCATCCTGGCTCCTTGCCTCATCCTGCCCCCAGAGAGCTCTTCCAGAAAGCAGAGGAGTCTCCAAGTTACCTTTGAGGCCTTTGGAGACTCAGAGCTGGGGAGGAACATGGGGGTTTGAGGAAAGGGAAGAACCTGGGGCAGGGCACTCCAGGGCCTGGGCTAGCAGAGCCTCTTTTGGGCTCTCACCCAGGATTTCTCTTTATGAACAGCTGTCCCTGGGTCAGAGAGAGCTTTGGCCGCCCTATCTGTGGTTGTGACTGGCAGACAAGAGGATGTGGTGCAGTCAGAGGGGAAAAAAAAGGCATCAGTATAAGTCAATGTCCACAGCTTTAATGCACAGCTGTCCTGAGTAAAACCACATACATCAATAAATAGAGGTAATAATAATAATTAGAGCAGCCCCAACAAACCCAGCTGTCACCAGTTTGGCTTCAGTCATGTGTGCTGTGCCCTTGTCAGCGAGGGGTGCTGGTGCTGCACTAACACAGAGGACACAGAAGCAGCACCGTGTCCCTCCCCACTCATGGGGATCTGCTGGAGGAAACCTCCAGCTCCCTGAACACCAGTCTGGGCAGAGCCTCCTGAGGCACCCGTGGGCTCCCACCTTGCTTCATGCCCAGCATCACGAGGCCTCAGCTGCTCCCTGCCCCTTGCACTGCCTGAGGGGCAGGAGGAGCACAACCGAGTGTGAGCATCACACACAACCCGTGCCCAGGGAGGCCTGAGGGCACCCCAGAGCTCTAGCACTGCTTGTGGGGCTCCTCCAGGGTGACATAGGGCACCACAACAGGCCACGAGTCGCTGGGCCAGTATTCCAGCTTGGGCTTGAACGAGGGCATCTCGTAGCTGACGTCGAAGTAGATGACCAGGGGGCAGCAGTACAGCAGGGACAGGGCTATCAGCACGTGCCTGCCAAGGAAACCAAAACTGTGGGTTGGACAGAGGGTCGTGGCATGGTCACCCTGAGGCTGCAGCCCCCAAAGGTCCCAGGAGGGCTGCAGGGAGTGTGTGTCCTGCAGGGTTTGTGCCTAAAGGGAGATCCTGGCAGACTCTGAGAGCTGGGCTGCGGTGGCAGAGGGGACTCATTCCAAAAATTCCCTATTTCCTGACTTGTCTGTCCCAACCATCCCTGTGCTTTGTGGGGATGGTTCTGAGTGTGCAGCACTTGCCTAGAGGGAGATCCTGGCAGAGCTCTGTGAGAGCTGGGATGGGGACAATTCCTGGTACAGCGGGGCTGGGGTGGCAGAGGGGACTCATCCCAACCATTCCCCATTTCCTGGCTGCATTGTCTGCAGGGAGTGTGTGTCCTGCAGGGTTTGTGCCTAAAGGGAGACCCTGGCAGAGCTCTGTGAGCTGGGATCAATTCCTGGTGCAGCGGGGGCTCATCCCAACCATTCCTCATTTCTTGGTGCAGTGGGGCTGTTGTGGCATAAGGGACTCATTCCAACCATTCCCCATTTCCTGCCTGGTCTGTCCCAGCCATCCCAGTGCTGCTTTGTGGGGATGGATCTGAGTGTGCAGCACTTGCAGCCCCACCTGGGCAGGCACTGAAATGTCAGGTCCGAACAAAGCTCTGCTTTTCAGTTTGGCTGCTGAAAGAACCTCTAGAACGTTGTACTTCACACAGCAGCCTGGGAGCAGCCACAGCCCTTTGAGAGCCCACCTGGAGGGACTTCTGGAACCATTTCACTTGCAAAACTGTGCTTGGGTGGTATGAAGGAGGAGAGGGACATTAAACAGTGAATCCTTGGGCTGACTGAGGAGAAACAGCAATAATGACAGGAAAGGGGGACAGGGTAGGGAAATAATTTTTCTATTCCTCTGCTGTGGGCCTTTCAGGGCTGGGGTTCCTGGATTCCTTACCAGAAGCTGTGGAAGTAGGGGAAGTTGATGGCCTGCCAGAGCCAGCAGAGCCAGCGGTCACTGATCCAGCTGGTGATGGCCAGGGCCCACCACATCACCATGACCGCGGCCATGCGGTGAACACGCTTGTCATTGCACCTGCAGGACACAGAGAGGGACAGGGAGCACTGAAATCACGTTGGGAGGAAAGGGAGCTGTAAACAGGGCTGGTTCCTGCCTGCACACGCAGCAGGGCAAACCCCAGCAAGCTCCTTCTGGAGAGTAACCCACAGGAGCTGGGGAAGTGTGGCTCTGGGGAGAGGATTTCTGACTTTCTGCGGGTGAGGATGATGCTGGGAGATGTCAAAGCACTCCTGTCTTTCTCTCCAGACCCTGGTGGGTTCTCCCAGCCTCACACTAAATGCCCCACAAAAGGGAAGGAGCTGCAGAGATGGCAGCCAACAGGGAGAATCACAGACTCATACAACTGTAAATATTAGAAAATACCTCTAAGATCATCATGTCCCGCTCTTAACCCAGCACCACCAGCATGTTCAGCACAAAACCCTGTTCTCAAATGCCACTTCCACAGGGCATTTCTGAAAACTTCACAGGGCATTTTTGAAAACTTCCAGGGATGTTTTCCAAAATGCCCTGTGTTCGAAAATTTCCAGGGTTGACGACTCCACCACTGTCCCATGGGTTTTTGAAGCTTTCCAGGGGTGATGATTGCACCACTGTCCCATGGGTTTTTGAAACTTTCCAGGGGTGATGATTCCACCACTGTCCCATGGGTTTTTGAAGCTTTCCAGGGATGATGATTCCACCACTGTCCCATGGGTTTTTGAAAACTCCCAAGGGGGAGAAATCATGGACTCATAGAACTATAAATATTAAAAAATACCTCTAAGATCATCATGGCCAGCTCTTAAACCAGCACCACCACCACATTCAGCACAAACCCTGTTCTCAAATGCCACATCCACAGGGCACTTTTGGAAACTTCCAGGGATGTTTTCCAAAATGCCCTGTGTTTGAAACCTTCCAGGGGTGATGATTCCACCACTGTCCCATGGGTTTTTGGAACCTTCCAGAGATGATGATTCCACCACTGTCCCATGGGTTTTTGGAACCTTCCAGAGATGATGATTGCACCACTGTCCCATGGGTTTTTGAAACTTTCCAGGGGTGATGATTCCACCACTGTCCCATGGGTTTTTGGAACCTTCCAGAGATAATGATTGCACCACTGTCCCATGGGTTTTTGAAGCTTTCCAGAGATGATGATTGCACCACTGTCCCATGGGTTGTCCCCATTCTGCCACCTGTGCCAGGTGCCCTTCCTGTACCCCACTGCCTGCCTGCTCCCTCCCAAGCACACGTGGCTGGTGAAGACTTGGTCTCAATTCCCTGTTGAGGACAGAGTCACTGCCCAGCAGGAGCACAGCTGGAGCTGCAGGTACCCCCTGAGCCCACTCCTTACTTCTTGAGCTCCTTCCAGGTCAGGTAGAGCAGGTGGAAGGCGATGCAGTTGAGGGCGTAGGCGTTGAGGGTGGGCTTGACAAAGGACATCAGGGTGCTGATCACGGTGGTGATACCAGTCAGCCAGAAGAAATGTCTCCTGAGGGGAAAGGGGACAGAGTGTCAGTGTAGGGGAGAGTGAGGATGGGAAAGGTCCTGAGAGGGGCAAAGCTTCCCCAGCACCTCCCTTCTGTCTGCATGTGGCTGATCTCAGTGTTTTTGGGGTCCTGCAGGGAGGGTGAGGTAGCAGCCCCCGGTGAGTGTTTGACAGACCCAGGGGCTGCTCCTGCACTTTCCTGGGGTGCCAGGGGTGAGGCACAGGGATGAGGCACAGGCAGGGAGCTCTGCACAGGGAAGGGCTGTGCAAACACCGATCTGGGCTCCCCGAGCAACAATAGGGCTCAGAGGGGCCTTTCACATGCAAATCCCTTCCCAAGTCCCTCTCTCTCCCCCAGCTGTGTCTCCTCGGTGAACTCCTGGTGACCTCCTGTTGGCCATGGGAAGATTGGAGCAGGTCTGTGCAAGGAGCTGGGCTGGCTCAGGGGGCTCCAGCCAGGAGGGAGCATCCTCTGAGCAAAGCCCTGCTGGGTTCCCGTTCCTGCTGGTGTCACACACATCCTTTATGGAAAATCCTTTCCTTAGGATTTTTCCTCCTGAGAAGCTGAGAGGTTTCAAGAATAAAATGTAAACATTGATTATCTGCTGCTGTGGAATGCAACAGGTGCATCTGTGATTGGCCTCATGTGGTTGTTTTTAATTAATGGCCAATCAAAGTCAGCTGGCTCAGACTCTCTGTCCAAGCTACAAACCTTCGTTATCATTCCTTCCTATTCTATTCTTAGCTAGCCTTCTGATGAAATCCTTTCTTCTATTCTTTTAGTATAGTTTACATAATGTATGTAATATATATGTATTATATATGTATGTATTTTATGTATATACATACATATATAATACGTATATATTACATACATGTAATATATATAATAATATATGATAATGTAATATATATCATAAAATGTAATATATAATGAAATAATAAATGTAATATATAATAAAATAATAAATTTATTATTTTATTACATATATATGTATATATATATGTATATATATATGTGTATATATATATATATATATATATATATATATATAAATGTAATATATAATCATAAAATAATAAATCTGCTTTCTGAAACATGGAGTCAGGTCCTCATCTCTTCCCTCATCCTCAGACCCCTGTGAACACCGTCACATGCTGGTCCATGCCCTCCCAGTGGCCCCATCCTTTCTGCTGGGCTCCTCCTTGAAATGAGGGCTGTGACCACCTTGTCCTATGGGAAACCTCCTCAGCCTTGAGGGAAATCTCTCTGTGGATGACAGAGGATGCTGGAACAGATTGACAGCACGAGTAATTGAATGTTAATGTTCAGGAACGTTTCGTTTCCTAATTAATTTTGAAATTCTCCATGCAAAGTTTTTCTCTGCAGCGACACAAACACAAACAGCTCCAGCTGAGAGGAGAATTTTACTTCTCCTCTGTCAGGATCTGATCCTAAAGCCCTTCAGTGACCTCAGGGCTGACCCTTTGCAGGGGAACTGGGGGATCTGTGGGTCACTACACCCCAGTGTCAGTGTCCCATCCCTCCCTCAGAGCCTGACCGTGTCCCTCTGGTCATACCTGGTCTTGATGCACTTGGGGAAGTAAGCCTGAGGGTACCAGAAGGAATAAGCCACAGCCAGCGTCCAGAGGATGGAGAGCTCATCCAGCAGCTGTCCCACGTAGCTCAGGGTCATGTGGAAGTACATGGAGAAGAGACCTGCAAGGAGCAAGGGCACCTTGAGATGACAAAGCTCCATCCTCCCACCAGCCCTGGGAGGTTCTTGGGGGCTGTTCCTGAAGACCCACCATTCCTGAAGACCCACCATTCCTGAAGACCCACCATTCCTGAAGATCCACCATTCCTCAAGACCCACCATTCCTCAAAATCCATTCCTGAAGACCCACCATTCCTGAATATCCACCATTCCTGAGGGCCCACCATTCCTGAATATCCACCATTCCTGAAGACCCACCATTCCTCAAGACCCACCATTCCTGAATATCCACCATTCCTGAGGGCCCACCATTCCTGAATATCCACCATTCCTGAAGACCCACCATTCCTCAAGACCCATCATTCCTCAAGATTCCTCAAAATCTTTAAGACCCACCGTTCCTCAAGATCCATTCCTGAAGACCCACCATTGCCAAAGACCCACCATTGCCAAGGATCCACCATTGCCAAAGATCCACCATTCCTCAAGACCCACCATTCCTGAAGAGCAGGGTGTGGATTTTGCTGTTCAAGGGGGGCCAGACTGAGTCAGCCCAGTCACACCATGTGGATCACAGGGCTGGAAGCTGCACATCCCCAGCTGGCAGCAACCATGGGCTGCAGGCTTCAAACACACCTGCCTGTTTGGTTGCCCACCCGAGTTTTCCCTGTGCTTTGGCCACTGAGACCCTCCAAATGTCTCATGTTGGGTTTTCTGGCAACCTGTCTGAGTTTTCCCTGTGCTTTGGCCACTGAGACCTTCCAAAGATCTCATGTTGGGTAGTCTGGCAACCTGTCCGAGTTTTATCTGTGCTTTGGCCACTGAGAGCCTCCAAAGGTCTCATGTTGGGTAGTCTGGCAACCTGAGTTTTCCCTGTGATTTGGCCACTGAGAGCCTCCAAAGGTCTCATGTTGGGTAGTTTGGCACCCTGTCTGAGTTTTCTTTGTGCTTTGGCCACTGAGACCTTCCAAATGTCTCATGTTGGGTATTCTGGCAACCTGTCTGAGTTTTCCCTGTGCTTTGGCCATTGGGACCCTCCAAAAGTCTCATGTTGGGTTTTTTGGCAACCTGTCCGAGTTTTATCTGTGCTTTGGCCACTGAGAGCCTCCAAAGGTCTCATGTTGGGTAGTTTGGCACCCTGTCTGAGTTTTCTTTGTGCTTTGGCCACTGAGACCTTCCAAATGTCTCATGTTGGGTATTCTGGCAACCTGTCTGAGTTTTCCCTGTGCTTTGGCCATTGGGACCCTCCAAAAGTCTCATGTTGGGTTTTTTGGCAACCTGTCCGAGTTTTATCTGTGCTTTGGCCACTGAGAGCCTCCAAAAGTCTCATGTTGGATAGTCTGGCAACCTGTCTGAGTTTTCCCTGTGATTTGGCCATTGGGACCCTCCAAAAGTCTCATGTTGGGTTTTCTGGCAACCTGTCTGAGTTTTCCCTGTGCTTTGGCCACTGAGACCTTGCACAGACCTCATGTTGGGTAGTTTGGTGACTTGTCTGGTTTTCCCACAGTGCTGGCACCCACCTACGAGGATGAGGAGCCCTGAGACAAAGTAGAGGGGCACAGCCTTCTTCTGGCAGTACTGCCTGTTCAGGTACAGCAGCGCAGGGGACAGCAGAAAGAAGCTCACATTGCTGATCTGAAAAACAAGAGACACACTCAGCTCCTCTGTGACCGTGTTCACAGGGGGTTTATGTTGAAGGAAGAGATGAGGATCTGACTCCATATCTCAGAAGGGCTGATTTGTTATTTTATGATATATATTACATTGAAAGTATACGAAAAGAATAGAAGAAAAGGTTTCACCAGAAAGCTAGCTAAGAATAGAATGGAAAAGAATGATAACAAAGGTTTGTGTCTCAGACTCTCTGTCTGAGGCAGCTCATTGTGATTGGCCATTAATTATAAGCATCCAAGATGGCCCAATCACAGATGCACCTGTTGCATTCCACAGCAGCAGATAATCAATGTTTATCTTTTGTTCCTGAGGCCTCTCAGCTTCTCAGGAGGTAAAATCCTAAGGAAAGGATTTTTTATAGAAGATGTCTGTGACCTCGTGGGCAAGCCCCGTCCCACCCCGTGGCTCAGCATCTCCTGATCTCCAGCAGGAAGCAGGGGTTGTTCTTGGCACAGGGAGAGGGCAGAGGTGTTTCTCCAGAAGCCAGGCTGGAACTGGAAGGGCAGCTCCTGCTGTGGCAGCCAGCAGTGGCTGCAGACACCTCTGCCCTCCCTCTGAGCTTCTGTGTCCCTTTTGGGTGATGCTGGTTTATCTTCAGCTGCCTGGTATCTCCAACAGCTCCTCAGTTTGCATCCATCTCCCTCTCATGCCAACCCAGACCCTCCAGGAGCTGCCTGGATGGCTCCTGACCATTCCAGACACCCTGTGAGGGGTTGGGAGGGTGTGAGGAGCTCAGCCAGCACAGCAAGGCACGGTCAGCAAAACATCCTGACCTGGGGGTGGGTGTGGTGGGGAGCAGCAGGATGAGCAGGACAGCAGGAGGTGGGGACAGGCAGCACTGAGGTGACATCCTGTGGTGTCAGGTGTGAAGCCACCTGGCCTGGGGAGGAGAGGTGTTCTGGATGCTGCTAATTACATGAGGTCATCAACCTCCTCTAAACACACCTAGCAAATGAACACAGAGGAATTGTTCTGCTCTGGCTTCCGACTCTGCAAAATTCCTGCTTTGACTGACTTTGATTAGTCTGGGGAGGAGGGGATGGTGCTGAGGAGGAGGGGATGGTGCTGGGGAGGAGGAGATGGTGCTGAAGAAGAGAGTGCTGAGCAAGATGGGATGGTGCTGGGGAGCAGGGGTGGGTGCTGAGAAAGAGGGAATGGTGCTGAGGAAAAGGAGATGGTGCTGAGGAGGAAAGAATGGTGCTGGAGAGGAGAAGATGGTGCTGAGGAGGAAGGGATGGTGCTGAGGAAGAGGAGAGGGTGCTGGGGAAGAGGGGATGGTGCTGAGGAAGAGGATGGTGCTGAGGAAGAGGAGAGGGTGCTGGGGAGGAGAGGATGGTGCTGGGGAAGAGGAAATGGTGCTGGGGAGGAGGAGATGGTGACGAGGAGGAGGGATGGTGCTGGGGAATAGGGGATGTGCTGGGGAGGAGAGGATGGTGCTGAGGAGGAAGAGATGGTGCTGGAGAGGAGATGGTGTTGTAGAGGAGGAGATGGTGCTGGGCAGGAGGGAATGGTGCTGGAGAGGAGGAGATGGAGCTGAGGAACAGGAGATGGTGCTGGGATAGAGGGAATGGCCCTGAGGAAAAGAGGATGGTGCTGGGGAGGATAGGGTGGTTCCGGGGCTCATTCTCTTGCTGGACTGCCTGAAGGTGCCAGTGCTTTGCGGAGAGGACATGCCACATTGAATGGCCAAAATGTGGGAGCTGGGGAGGAGCAGTGAGGGCCCAAAGCCCGGACCTGTCCGCTGGGCCAGGCCTGCTCCACCCTGCAGCACAGGGCAGGGAAATCTGAGCTAATTTAATTTATCTCTGTGGGTTCCTTCCTTGCCTTTTCCACCCGACTTTGCAAGCTCGGGGAAGGGATACCAGTGGGAAGCACGGCCTCCCCAGTGAAAATGGTTGTTGCTTATGAAAGGTTGGGATTGTGGTGCTGCATTTACCTGCCAGACAGCTCTCAGGGGCTCTGGAGCCATCTGCTGAGATGCCATTTGGCAAAGCACCAGCGTGACTTCTATCTCAGCCTCACAATCCTTCCCCTTTCATCTTCCAGCTCCGTGCTGACCCAGACCCCACCCCTGGAATTTGGCATCCACAGCTGGATTCTCCCCCCTCAGCAGCACCAGGTAAACTGCAAAATCATCCCAGGGATCCCCTGGGACCCCAGTTTATGCTAACAGGGCTGCAAATCACCGGGATGTTGTCATTTCTCTGGAACACGCCCTCTCCTATTCCAGAGGGAAACACAATTCATGCCTAATGCGAGGTCTCTATTCCCTTAAACACCGCAGATTCATCTTGATTTTCACTAAGGCTTCCACGAGACAAGTTGATGCTCCCATTAGCGGCAGCTCTCGGGGCTGAATGGATTTGTTTTTGGATTTGTTTTCCACAGGTGCTTAGAGCCAAATCCCGGCCAATTCCCATTCCAGCCATGAAATGAGAAGCGCTGCTCCCACTTGCACCCCCGAGGTCAAATTGTTCAGAAACGACCGAGAAATCAAACAACAGCCGCGCTTCAAACACTTCTTTTCCCTTGAATTGATTAAGGAGGCTTTTGGGAAGGCAAGGAGAGGGAAAACGCTTTGGGGGAAAGGCAGGAGAGTGCAAGTGCCAGCACGAATTTCAGTGAGGAAACTGAAGAGAGAGGAGAGCCCCGCATCCCCGAGCACCGGGCATTGCAACAGCGCCATTAATTACATGATAGCTGCGTTATCACTTCATTAACTCGGGACGAGATGTGCAAGATCAGATAGCAGAAGGGAGGGAGGGAGAACCGGGGGAACCGTGCCAATAGGGCCAGGGAGATAAACGGGATTCCGAGTTTGGCGAACAGCTCCCACCCCCGTGGGGAACACGAGGAGGTTTTCATCACTCTGGTTTGTAAATGCTGACTTTCTGTCTTCCCTCTGGGATGTGGCAAGCTCTGTCTCAGATGTGGTTGGGAGGGTTTTGCTCCCAGGACAGACACTGGAAGTTTTTGTGGAGTTTCTGCTCAGGCTGGGACCCCCTAACACAGCTTCTATTTCAGCCTCTGCTCCCTCTGCCCGAGGAGATAAGGGAGATAAGGGAGTGGTTTGGTGTGATAGGACATGTGAGAGCCCCCCTGGCTGAGCTCCCACTCCCCAATAAATGTGAATTATTGCTCCAGCTGCCTCAGCTGAGCCCAACTATTTGCTTCTTCTCCTAGGAGAGTGTCAGAACTCAGTGCATCCCTCTGGGTGTCCAGAGTTGCTGGGACCCCATCAGGGGGCTCAGAGACCCCGGCACACAGCCCAGAACACCTGGGGATTTGATTTTGACCCCTGGAGCAAGTTACCAGCTTTGTATGAGCACCTGAAAGTCACAGAAGTTTAAATAGTATAATAATAAAACTATCACAGGGTGAAAATGTAGATTTTAGGATTTTTGGTATGGGGGTTATGGGGACAGGATGGAGGAACTTGGGCATGTCCAGCCTTTCTTCTTCTTCTTCTCTATCTCCATTTTCAGCAGTGATGTTGGCACTTTGGGGTTGGTTTAGAGTAGAAGTGCACTGTCTAACACAGGTGATGGGTATTGGGAATTAAGTGTAAATATGTTATATGTAGTTTGTAGTATAAAAGGACAATACAGAGAGTGCCTGTGGCTGCCCTGCTGAGCAAAAAGAAAATTTTACAGATAAGAATTAATAAACAACCTCAAGACCGAAAACTGAAGAGCTCTGACTCGTTCTTCAGCCACGTGGGCTGAAACAGAGACATCCTGCACATCTCAGGGCAGCAATTAACAACTAAGCTCAGGAGAGGAGAGAAGAGAAGCTGGGATCAGCAACACAGCTGAAATCCTGGAGCATGAACAGGATCATTGGGAAGAGCCCAAATTCTGCAGCTCCAGCCTGAGACAGAGGGACAGAACCTTCACCTGTGACAGGTGAGATCGGCCTCTGATGGGGATTGAGGCAGGAGGGGCTGCTCCTCACTCACAGAATGCACAGAATCCATAGAATCACAGAATTTACAGACTTTACAGAATTCACAGAATTCACAGAATGCACAGAATGGACAGAATCCACAGAATGCACAGAAATTACAGAATTCACAGAATGGATGCTCCAGCCAGGCACTTTCTGCAGTGGAAGGAGATTTCCTGGCAGGGAAGGATTCAAGGGTTCATTCAGGGAAGGACTCCAGCCTGAGACAGTGGGACAGAACCTGCACCTGTGACAGGTGAGATCAGCCTCTGGTGGGGATTGAGGCAGGAGCTGCTGGTTTGAGCCAGAAGACAATAAATGTCTGGGTCACTGAGTCACTGTAAATGGAGCTCTGCTGCTGAACTGCATCCAGCCATGAGCCACCATGTGTTATTGGCTACCTCAAGGTGCTGTTTACATTCTTTTCTCATACCCCTGGTGCTTGTTTCCAATAAAAAGCATCCGAGGCAAGCAGGCCTGAGAGAGTGTGGCTGGCACAGAGCAATCCCCAGCAGCACATTTGGCACAGAGCAGCTCTGCTCCAGCCCCAGGCAGGGCTGGGAGGAAGACATTGGAGAGGAAGCTCTGTGAGCAAACCCTGCTGATTTAGTGAGGCTTGGCTGGGTTCCCAGCTGGCCTAAAACTCCAGAAAAAATGGGGTAAATATTGGTGTAATTAATTCAGGGCAGTAACAATTGCAGCAACCTGAATGTGGGGAACAAATGAAGGGGGAGAAGAAGGGAAGATGCAGGCTGGGAGGATCAGAGGATGGTGTCCTGTCACAGACATCTTTTATGGAAAATCCTTTATTTGGGGTTTTTTTCCTCCTGAGAATCTGAGAGGCCTCAGGAACAAAATGTAAACATTGATTATCTGCTGCTGTGGAATGCAACAGGTGCATCTGGGATTGGTCTCATGGGGTTGTTTCTAATTAATGGCCAATCACAGTCAGCTGGCTCAGAGAGAGAGTCCAAGCCACAAACCTTTGTTATCATTCATTTTTTTTCTATTCTTAGCCAGCCTTCTGATGAAATCCTTTCTTCTATTCTTTTAGTATAGTTTTAATGAAATATATACCATAAAATAATAAATCAAGCCTTCTGAAACATGGAGTCAGATCCTCATCTCTTCCCTCATCCCCAGACCCCTGTGAACACAGTCACAGTGCCCTGAGCCCCAGATTTCTATAATCCTTTCTATAATCTAGATTTCTATGATTCTTTAGGGCACATCACAAGGAGCCTGATCCTGGGGGAGATCCCAGAGCAGGAATGGGGATCCCTGTGCTGCTGCTGCTGCTGCTGCAGGGTTGAAACCCAGGCAGTGCCAGGCAAGGATGGGACCCGGGCAATGCCAAACAGGCTGAAGGAGGGTCCCAGGCAGTACCAACCAAGGATGGGATGGAGGCAGTGCCAACCAGGCTGTGCTGGCTTAAAGGGGGACCCATTCAGTGCCAGCCAAGGATGGGATGTAGGCAGTGCCAAACAGGCTGTGCTGGGTGAAGAAGTGTCCCAGGCAGTGCCAAACAGGCTGAAGGAGGGAGCCAGGCAGTGGCAAACAGGCCATGCTGCTCAGGAATGGTCCCAGGCAGGGCCAGCCAGGCTGTTCTGGCTGAAGGAGGGTCCCAGGCAGTGCCAAACAGGCTGAAGGAGGGACCCAAGCAGTGCCAGCCAAGGATGGGACTCAAGCAGTGCCAAACAGGCTGTGCTGGGTGAAAGAGGGACCCATTCAGTGCCAAACAGGCTGAAGAAGGGAGCCAGGCAGTGCCAGGCAAGGATGGGATGTGGGCAGTGCCAAACAGGCTGTGCTGGTTGAAAGAGTGACCCAGGCAGTGCCAGCCAGGCTGTGCTGGGTGAAGGAGGGACCCAGGCAGTGCCAGCCAAGGATGGCATGTAGGCAGTGCCAAACAGGTTGTGCTGGGTGAAAGAGGGACCCAGGCAGTGCCAGCCAGGCTGAAGAAGGGAGCCAGGCAGTGCCAGGCAAGGATGGGTCCCAGGCAGTGCCAAACAGGTTGTTCTGGGCAGAGGAGAGACCCATTCAGTGCCAGCCAGGCTGTGCTGCTCAGGAAGGGCTGATGCCCACCTCAGTGATGTTCCTGCCCAATTTTGGTGGCAAGGCCTCGCCCTGAGCACAGCACAGCTTTAGGGCTGTTGTCAATGCTCAGATAAGGGCAGGTTTCAGGAGGGTTTGCTGCTCTGCCACCCCTTGTGTGGGCAGGGGTCACCAGCCAGCCCGAGGCTGCCATGGCAGGGTTGGATTCCTCAGGAATCACATCCTAACACAAAATTGTCTCCCTCCCTTCCTGCACTGGCACTCTGCTGATCTCCTGAGCCTGGCACAAAGTTCAGCAGTGCAGGGACCATAGAAAGCTCTTTCTGTGCTGTGGAAGAGGTGTCCAGTGTCACACAGAGGAGAAAAGGGCAAATCCAACTGCTGGGGAAAAATCCTGCAGGGTTTGCTTGTCCATATCCCTCCCTACGTTATACAAATACAGACATTGCCCTCTTGCAACATACAATTATATGGATCCTGCCCGGGAATTCAGCATTGAGAGATCCAATTTTTTTTCTTAATTATATGTCAATATTTGCCTTGGTATTGAAATCAGACCTATTTCTGTTGGCTCTGTTGGGCTACTTCATCACACAAACATCACTAAACTTTTTTTTTATCAGGTTGGAAGTTAAATTCATTAGATCTTCACTTTTTTTTTTTTTTTTACCTGCTCCTTCACCGATGCTCTTGCATCTCTGAGTTGCAAAATTTCAAGTTCTCTCTCTCCCTCAGTTATCACTTTCCTTTTTATGCACTGGAGAGCTTTTCCTCACTGTGCCTGAGCCCCACACGGTGAGAATTCATCCCAGGGGTGTGGAATGGAAACCTGGGAGGTGGCTGTGGCTCCTCCAGGACTGGGAACCTGGGCGAGATGTTCAGAATTTAGAAACCTGTGCCACAGAATGAGCCAGGCTGCTGAGAGTTAATGTTTTTATGGGAATTACAGGGCCTACAAGGATTAGTCATGCATCTGGCAACACCAGCTGGTGCCCAGCACAGGAGTCAGGCACTGAAGTGCTTTTGAAGAGCTCCTGAGATAGCTGCTGGTGTGATAAGAGCTCTGAGCTACTTTATAAGCCTGGTGTCAGTGGTATCTCAGCTCCTGCTTAAAAAATGCTGCCTTGTGTATCAAACCAGGACATGAGGCAAATTTACCTCCTGGAAGGAAGGAATTCACACCAAAAGCAAACCCTTCACTTTCAGGCAATCAGCCCCTCTGCAGTGTTAGCAGCCACTCAAACCCAGAGGCTTTGGGCACTTCCAGCTGCATTTAGAATGGTTTGGTTTGGGAGGGACCTTAAAGATCATCTCCTTCCACCCCTTGCCATGGGCAGGGATATGTTCCACTCACACAGGTCACTCCAAGCCCTGACATCTGAGATGCTGATGGGAGTGTTGAGTGATTTCTGCATCTCCTTGCTCATTTCCCTGCTCTGCACTGAGATAGCTGTTGGTGTGATAAGAGCTCTGAGCTACTTTATAAGCCTGGTGTCAGTGGTATCTCAGCTCCTGCTTAAAAAATGCTGCTTTATGTCTCAAACCAGGATATGAGGCAAATTTACCTCCCGGAAGGAAGGAATTCACACCAAAACCAAACCCTTCACTTTCAGGCTTTGTGCTCTTGCTGGCAATCAGCCCCTCTGCAGTGTTAGCAGCCACTCAAACCCAGACACTTTGGGCACTTCCAGCTGAATTTACAATGGTTTGAATTGGAAAGGATGTTCAAGATCATCCCCTTCCACCCCTTGCCATGGGCAGGGATATGTTCCACTCACACAGGTCACTCCAAGCCCTGACATCTGAGATGCTGATGGGAGTGTTGAGTGATTTCTGCATCTCCTTGCTCATTTCCCTGCTCTGCAGCTCTGAGCCCATGCAGCAGCAAACAGCACAAAACACCCGTCTGGGTGCCACAGGGAAGCAGGGTTTGCTCTGGACAGGCAAATCTTTCTTTGCTGAGTGCCCCAAAGAGCAGTGAGCACACACAGCCCCCTCCTCTGAGACCCTGGAGCCTGCAGGACTCGGTCCGGGCAATTATTGTCATTACAGGTAATTTATTAAAAACAGGAAATGCTTTAAAAAAAAAAGAGGAAGAGCCATTTCCATGAGAACAAGATCTTCTAGTATTAGGCAGCAATTGCCAAAAGCTGTAAACAAGGCCTGTGGAAGGCTGTAAATCCACATGCCTCACACCCCTGGCAGCCTTTAATTGCTGTGAGGGAGCAGGACATGCTTGGAGAGGCTGCTTATCTCAGGCTGATACGGATGCTGCAGCCAAAGCACTGGCACTGGAGGCAGCCTGGGTGATGAAGGATCACAGGAGGTGAAACTGGCTCATGCTCTGAGCCCAGTTCCGTGTTCCCAGCGCGCCTGACACGGTTCATGGCAGTGCTGCCTCTCGTTTGGCCGCTCCTGAGCGTTCAGCTGGGATGTGCGAGCCCTGTGTGGGGCTGAGCCCGGCTGGCAGCGGAGCTGCAGGACTGGTATAACAGGATCTCACAGATCTGGGCTGTCAGGGAGCCCTGCCAGAGCTTTCTCACTGGGAATCAACCCCCCCCCCCCCCCCCCCCCACACACACACACAGAGAAATACCCCTGAACCCAGCACGTTTTGGGGAACAACCATGGCAAACAGCAAAAATCACCCGATTTACCTAAAGCTCAGAAAATGCTCCCCACACCAGCACCCTCCATCACCAGGAAGCTCAAAGGAGCGAGGAGGAGGACAGAAAGCAGGGATGTGCCATGCTGTGGGGGTCCCAAAAGCAGCTCCTGGGCGCCTGGAACCCCAGTATCCCCGGGGCACTCACGGTGTTGTAGTACTCAGCGATCACCGCCGAGCGCACGAAGTTGCTCTCACACCAATCCACCTCGGCGCTCTGGTAGGAGAAAATGCTCGGCATCCTCAGCACCCTGGGGGGAAGGAGAGCAGCAGGTCAGTGCTGGGCACGGGGGAGCGCAGGGCTGCGCACACAAAGGGATCCGATCCTGCTCCTCACATGTGTGGCCCCAGCACAGCGCCCTACCCAGCCACCAAGGGCTCATCATCTTCCCAACACACATCCTTCTGCTCAACTGCTCCTCTCTCCCCTCGATTCGCAGGAGCTGCAAACTGCCCCAGAAAATGCTCTTGGGCTCTGAGGATGGTCACCAATCCATGGCATTAACATCTCTCATCAGGTGGTGCTGCTGCTGCCACAGGACTCGTCCCCATTTCAGCCCAGCGCTGGTCACCTCATCTTCTCCCTTCTCCTCACTTTCTTTGTGACTCAGACCTTCGTGCCAGGAAGGCTTCCCTGTGCTCTGAGAGTTACCTCTGGGGAGTGGACAGCCCTGCAGAGGCTGGTGCTCATTGGCTCTGCTCTCCACTCTCATTCCTCAGCATCTTCCCAAGGGCTGGAACTCTGCTCGAGGGAGCTCAGGCCTGGAGCAGCAGCGCAGAGCCCGGGCATCGCTGCAGTGCTGGGGCACTGGGAGCACTGGGAGCACTGGGAGGTGCCTCTTTGCTCTCAATTGGGGTGCACTCCCAGGCAAAGTCCACCACTGGTTTAACGTGAGAGGGGTTGGAGTTTGACACCTCCAGCAGGTTCTCAACCGCCAGACCCAGCCTCTGGCAGCACTGCAGCTTCAAAATGGGATTCCAAACAAACAAAATCTAACCTTCTGCCTGTTTTATTCCCCCATGTCACCCCGGTTTTTTAAGATTTTCTAAGCCTTCTGATGTTAACATTCTTGTAGCGAACTCTCTCACACACTTTCTGTAAATAGCGCATTGTTTTGCACTCCTTTATAGAAGAAGAGAAATTAATGAACTGTTAGTTTGACCAGTGCCATTGGAGAGGTGGCACTGTCACCCTCCAACCCACTGTCACTTATAAAAAAACTATAAATGTTAAAGTAAAAAAATAAACTTCCATTTTCCTTCACCTTAAGAACAGCAGTGTGCGCTTGTGGTTTTTCGTGTCCTATAGTGACACCCCCATGTTAAAAACTTTCCTGTCCTCATTGTTAAATTAAATTCATTAATTTAAAAAAGCAGTTCTGATCTTATTTTGATCAGAAGTTTCCTATTTGCTATATATATATATATTTTCAGATCCTTGTGACTTTAGAGCTGTTTTTGAAGACAGGTGGCAACCTTAGAGGCATCTGGAAGCACCACCAAACCCATGGTATCTGGATTTTTGGTACAAAACAGAGACAGGGATTCCCTGGGGCTGAGCAGTTCAGTCCCTGGATGCTGTGTGGGACTAACCCAGCCAGCTGTGCTGCTCCAGCCCTGCAGAGTGAGCAGCTTTGGGGTGACACCAGGCAGGTGACACTGCCTCAGTGCCATCTCTGAGCTCCTGAGAGACACTGCTGGCAAACAGCTTTTCTTTGAAAACTTTTAAATCTCTAATGCAGGGGAAGGAGGTTTGTCTCAAACCCTCTCATCGGTTGATGATGTTCTTGAGGAGAAAATCCCCGTTTGCCGTGGCACGAGCTGAGCCACCGCTGTGTCCAGCAGTGCCCTGGGTGTGCAGCAGGGTGAGGCTCCCTCAGCTGCCTCTGCCTCCCTTCCCAAGCAGTTCAAAGGGAGGGAACACGGGAGTGCAGCACAAACGAGCTCTGCTGCAGCTCCTGCTCCGACCAGCCCGACCGACCCGAGGGTGAGCTGCACTCCAACCACGGCCTCTCCTTACTCCAGGCAAAGAGGTGCCAGGCAGGAGGGTTTGAGGGCTGAATCTTCACCCTCCTGGGTTTCCATGTGCTCCTTCACACCCCAGGGACTCTCTCCTCATCCCTCATTGCTTCTACAGCGACGTAAGGTGAAAAACAATCAGAGCCAGGATGGGAAATCCCAGCTCATGGATGAGGAGATGTCAGTGGAGAGATGGTGGAGGGATGGAGAAGGAGAAGGAGAAGGAGAAGGAGAAGGAGAAAAGAAGAAGGAGAAGGAGAAGGAGAAGGAGAAGGAGAAGGAGAAGGAGAAGGAGAAGGAGAAGGAGAAGGAGAAGGAGAAAGAAGAAGAAGAAGAAGAAGAATAATAAGAAGAAGAAGAACAAGAACAAGAACAAGAACAAGAACAAGAACAAGAACAAGAACAAGAACAAGCAGCAGAAAGATGGAAGCAGTGATGGAGTGCCCAGCTCTGGCTGCTGGTGTCTCCTCCCAGCCTGCCTTACCTGTGATCCCTGGATGGACCAGCACTGCTTCCACACGCTCCGGGAGCTCCAAGGTTTCCAGCAAAGCTGGAGCAGCAACCTGCCCTGCCTCTCTAGCTCCGGAGGAATGCCCACGGTGTGAGCTCACCACCAGCAGCCGCCAGAAAATCCCCTCTGTCCGTCCCTAGGGAAAGAGCTGGGATGTGACGGGAGTCATGTGCACCCTCCAGGCAAAGCTGGCTCCCCACAGGAAACATTTTGGCTGGAGGGGTTTATATCCGTGCCCCCAGATGGGCAGGGGCAGGGAGGCAGGGCAGGCAAGCGTGAGCTGGAAGGGTTGGAGGAGCAGGGGTGGAAATGCAGCCTGAAATCATCGCAGTGCCCCCGGGCAGGCTCCCTGCGCAGGCGCCGCACCCAAACCTGGCCCTGCTTCTCCCAGGGGAGGGAACATCCACACAGCATCCAACAGCATCCAACAGCATCCACACAAACTCCCCTGCACCAGCAGAAAACCCAGTCCAAAGGTTTTCACCAGAAAGCATTGAGCAAGGCGGTGCTGCCTCTTTAAATTCAAGCCCCTTCTCTGCTTTTCTCCCCAAATGCTGTTTTATTATTATTATTTTTATCAAAAAGAATGCTGTTATCAGATCTCACTCCTTCTAGCAGGTCTATTTTGTTGTTTAGTTAAAGAACTATCCGAACAGGACACCTTTGGGTGACTGCTTTGCAAATATTTTCCTCCTGGAACCTCATTCAGGCGTTCAAGAAATTTGGCAGCAATTAAACTTTTCCCCCCCCAAAACAACATTTTTTCTCCCTCCGTGTGGAGTTGAGAGAAATATGTTGTTTTCTTAAACATGAAACTTATTATTTGGCTACTGTTTCCTGGTGGAGACAACACAGGCAGGGTGAGACCAAGTTCTAAGGTTCCTGTTCCTGTCCTTGTCCCTGTGCTTTCTGAAGAGTAGGCATCAAGCCTTTGCCATGGGGAGAAGCTCTTTGGGAATTTCAGCCATTTATTTTGCTTCTCCTGTGAAAAAGAGCATCCCTGGGCTGTGCCAGGGCTTACAAAAGCCTCACAAATCCACCTGGCTTTGGAAATGAGGGTAATTAGCACGGTGTTGCACCATGGTGGAGCCTCCGTTACCTGTCACCAAGTCCAGGATTAGTGTCCTTCTAGGATAAACTTGGAGCAGAGGATCCGAGGGGATCCCACAGAGCTGCTTCCACCCCTGGATGGTGAAGGATTTGGGATGGATTTGCTTTTTATTCACTTGGACTCTGCAGGCTGGACACTGAGCTCCCAGGCTGACAGGAGCTCCCCAGCTCCTCAGGGAATCTTGTCGCAGACATCTTTTATGGAAAATCCTTTCTTTAGGATTTTTCCTCCTGAGAAGCTGAGAGGTTTCAGGAACAAAATGTAAACAATGGTTATCTGCTGCTGTGGAATGCAACAGGTGCATCTGGGATTGGTCTCATGTGGTTGTTTCTAATTAATGGCCAATCACAGTCAGCTGGCTTGGACACAGGGCCCGAGCCACAAACCTTTGTTATCATTCCTTCCTATTCTATTCTTAGCCAGCCTTCTGATGAAATCCTTTTTTCTAATATTTTAGTATAGTTTTAAAGTAATATATATCATAAAATAATAAATCAAGCCTTCTGAAACATGGAGTGAGATCCTCATCTCTTCCCTCATCCCCAGACCCCTGTGAACACTGTCACAGAATCTCAGTGAGAAACAAGAAGTGACTTGCTCATCCCACTGGGAAGAGAGGCAGAGATGGATTTGGGATGAAGATCCCACACAGGTCTGTGTGAACATCTTTGAAAAGAATGAGATTTCCCACCCCAAAACCTCTTGGGGTGAGCGAAGTGTCCAAGCATCCCTGCTACATCCTGTGCCAGCGGTGGGTGAATAACTGGGGAGGGTGTAATGGGCCTGCTCCTCCCCTGATTCATCAATAACTGGGTCATAAAGGGAGCTTGGCTTCCTGCTGAGTCCTCACCCCACACTCCTGCTGATGTTTACATCCTCTGCCTGTGGTCAGCAGGGCCTGGGGTGCTGAGGATGCTGAGGATGCTGAGGATGCTGAGGATGCTGAGGACAGGAGGGTGCCCAGGGAGCACAGGGTGAAACTTCTGGGTCTTGTGAGAGTAACACAGAGACCCCACAGTGCTGGCTCTGCTGAGGCCCCACCTCAAATCCTGAGAGCACATTTGGGCTCCTCATGACAAGAAGGACCTGGAGCATGTCCAGGGCAGGGAATGGAGCTGGGGAAGGGTCTGGAGCACCAGGAGAGGCTGAGGGAGCTGGGAAAGGGCCCAGCCTGGAGAAAAGGAGGCTCGGAGGGGACCTTGTGGCTCTGCACAGCTGCTGACAGGAGGGGACAGCCCAGGGGTCAGGCTCTGCTCTCTGGCAACAATCAACAAGCCAAGAGCAAACAGCCTCAAGCTGCTTCAGGGGAGATTTAGATTGGAAATCAGAGGCTTTTTCTTCACAGAAAGATTGTAAAGCATTGTCATGGGCTGCCCAGGGCAGTGGTGGAGTCACCACCATCCCAGTTCTGCTGCTGCTGCTGCTGCCAAGAACTGGGAAAAGGGGACAGTTTGGGAAAATCCAGTTGCTTGAGTCTGGTCATACCTGCACTGTCCTGTGGCACTTTGGGTCAAGATTTCCACCCAAACTGCTGCTGAGGAGGGATTTCTTTAAGAGATACCAATGACAGGCACTGTGGTTCGGGGCCACGTGTGTTTATTTGTTGCTGTGGGCAGAGGGGCAGCAGCAGCAGGGCAGGGAGGATGAGGTGGGAGTGCTGGCATCCCACATTGCCACTCGGCACAGTGAGTCACAGCCCTGGGGTGCATGGAGACAAAATGACTCTGCTCCGTCCTCAGAGGGCGAGCCAGGAAGGGAATTCAGGAATTCTGGATCATTTCTGCCCTGCTGCAGCACTCTGTCCATGCCCAGGAAGGCTCCATGCCACTGCCATCCTTCTTAGCTTTTAATATTCAAATCCGGAGCTGCAATTTCCTGCTTCCAGGTATAAAACCACAGGCAGGTGAGCTGGGAGCTTTGCTAATGCTGAACAGTCAGATAATCCCTCTCCTTCCTGGCTCCAAAGGGCAGCAATCTGTCCTCTGCCTGTGTAATATTCTATGTTTTGTGGTAATATTCTAGAGCAACAAGGTTCTATTTAAGTGGGTGCTGGCTGGAAAGGAAAAACACAACAAAAACCAGCTTGGAAGCTGTTTCACAAATTGTGGTCAGGAAGAAATAACAAGAGCAGCAGGAGAGGTGCTGATGCTGGATGTGCCAAATGGGAGCATTTGCCTCTGTTGCTGCCTCAGAGCCCCTCAGTGTCACAACTCAGCACATCCCTCTGGGTGTCCGGAGTTGCCAAGAACCCCACTGGGGGGCTCAGAGACCCTGGAATGCTGCCCAGAACACCTGGGGATTTGATTTTGACCCCTGGAGAAAATTACCAGCTTTGTATGAGGACCTGAAAGTCACACAGGTTTGAATGGTGAAGGGCGAAAATGTGGATTTTAGGATTTATGGTATGGGGGTTATGGGGACAAGATAGGGGAACTTGGGCGTGTCCAGCCTTTCTCCTTCTTCTTGTTCTCCATTTTCTGCAGTGATGTTGGCACTTTGGGATTGGTTTAGAGTAGAAGAGCACTGTCTAACACAGGTGATAGGTATTGGGAATTTAGTGTAAATATGTTATTTGTGTATTTGTATATGTAGTTTGTGGTATAAAAGGACAACACAGAGAGTGCCTGTGGCTGCCCTGCTGAGCAGACCTCGGCTGGGCAGAAAGAAAATGATCACAGGGTGAAAATATAGTTTTTAGGATTTTTGGTATGGGGGTTATGGGAGCAAGATGGAGGAACTTGGGCATGTCCAGCCTTTCTCCTTCTTCTTCTTCTCCATTTTCTGCTGTGATGGTGGCACTTTGGGATTGGTTTACAGTAGAAGCTCACTGTCTAACACAGGTGATAGGTATTGGGAATTAAGTGTAAATATGTTATACGTAGTTTGTAGTATAAAAGGACAACACAGAGAGTGCCCGTGGCTGCCCTGCTGAGCAGAAAGAAAATTTTACAGATAAGAATTAATAAACAACTTCAAGACCAAAAAGTGAAGAGTCCAGACTCGTTCTTCAGCTGTGCGTGCCTGAAGCAAAGACATCCTGCACATCTTGAAGCAGTAAATATCAACAGCAACCCGAGACCTCAGGAGCAATATCCCCACTCCTTTCCCTTCTGCAGAGCTGCAAATCTCTCTGTGTTTCCTCAGCAGGCTCCAGGCAACCAAAATCCAGCAGCAGCAGCAGAAAGAGCAGCGAAGGCAGGAGCACCCCACGCCAGGTGTGGCTTTGGAGCCTCCAGTGCCTGAAACACCTGCTGGCTGCAACACCTTGTGCAATTCAGCCTCCACAAGCCTTGTCAGGCCCCACAGGGCTGGTCCCAGGGTCTCAGCAATGAGAGACTCCCCAACAATCCCTCAGCACTGAGCAATGTCCCTGAGCAATCCTGCGCTGCGGCCCAGGAGGCTTTGTCAACCCGAGCACCCGGGGCTTGTTTTGAAATCCTGGCGGGTTCCAAAGCAAATGCCATAATTGCTGATGGTGGCAGTGAGAACAGCAGTGATTAAAGGACATTCTCCCAGCGCTGTCATCTGTCACATGTGAGGTGTGAGGAGAGGCTGGGGCTTGTGTAACTCCCGTGTTGTCTGACAACATGCTATATATCACAAGAGCTTTATGAAGTTCTAACTTGCTTCAAGTGAGGTTTAATAATTTCATAACTTTCCAGGGAAACACGTGGTTCATCCTTGATCAAATGCATGTATTTTGTAGCCTGTTGGAGGGTGATGGTTATCAGCAATTTAACATTTAGCTGTCCCCCTTAGTCCTGCACTGAATGACAAATTGACCACTGGGAGCTGCTGGGCCTGCAGGGGCTGAGCAGAGACCAGCCCCACTCTCCTCTTCTTGGAGAATAAAATCTCTAAATCAGGAGATTTCATCAAGAATCACCTTCTTCTGGCCATGCACAGCCCTGCTCCACTCTGGAGAATAAAATATTTAAATCAGGAGATTTCATCAAGAATCACCTTATTCTTGGCCATGCACAGCCCCACCCCACTCTAGAGATGAAAATATCTAAATCAGGAGATTTCATCAAGAATCACCTTCTTCTGGTCATGCACAGCTCTGCCCCAGTCTGGAGATGAAAATATCTAAATCAGGAGATTTAATCAAGAATCACCTTGTTCTTGGCCATGCACAGCACAGCCCCACTCTCCTCTTCTTCAGGAATAAAATATTTAAATCAGGAGATTCCATCAAGAATAACCTTACTCTTATCAAGAATAACCTTACTCTTGGCCATGCACAGCCCTACCCCACTCTCCTCTTTTATTCTCTTCTCTTCTTGGAGATTAAAATCTCTAAATCAGGAGATTTCATCAAGAATCACCTTATTCTTGGCCATGCACAGCCCTGCCCCACCCTGGAGATGAAAATATCTAAATCAGGAAATTTTGTCAAGAATCATCTTATTTTCTTGGCCATGCACAGCCCTGCCCCATTCTCCTCTTCCTGGAGAATAAAATATCTAAATCAGGAGATTTAATCAAGAATCACCTTATTCTTGGACATGAATAGCACAACCTGGGTTTTCTCAGCCCCAGGGCTGCCTGGAGTCCCACAAGGTTTTGGATTTAGCAGCCACAGATTTTTGGAGGGAAAAATTTTAGCAGCCACAGTTTTTGGAGTCCTGGAAGGTTTTGGGTTTAGCATGCCCATGGCTGCTCTCATTACAGTGTTACAAACCAGGATATTAGAACAAACTCTGTGAATTAAGGGCAAGTGTAGCTCTGAGTGAGTGGTGCTGAGGGAGGCTCCTCTCACCAAACCTAACTCCTGCAGCCAGCAACTTTATGTCATAAAATCCTCAAATAGTTTGGGTTGGAGGCACCTTGCAGCCCATCTCATCCCCATGGGCAGGGACACCTTCCATCACCCCAGGCTGATCCAGGCCTTGAGCCCTTCCAGGATAGGGCATTTTCTGGAATGTTAACTCTGAAGAGATGTGAAAAATGGAAAGGGATGCAGACATGTCGGAACTCATTAAATCCCTCCAGGTGTCCAGAGTTGCCAAGAACCCCACTGGGGGGCTCAGAGACCCTGGAATGCTGAGCAGAGCACCTGGGGATTTGATTTTGACCCCTGGAGCAAATTACCAGCTTTGTATGAGGACCTGAAAGTCACAGAGGTTTGAATGGTGTGATAATAAAATGATCACAGGGTGAAAATGTAGATTTTAGGATTTTTGGTATGGGGGTTATGGGGGCAAGATGGAGGGACTTGGGCATGCCCAGCCTTTCTTCTTCTTCTTGTTCTCCATTTTCTGCAGTGATGTTGGCACTTTGGGGTTGGTTTAGAGTAGAAGCTCACTGTCTAACACAGGTGATGGGTATTGGGAATGAAGTGTAAATATGTTACATGTAGTTTGTGGTATAAAAGGACAACACAGAGAGTGCCCTGTGGCTGCCCTGGTGAACAGAAAGTAAAATTTTATAGATAAGAATTAATAAACAACTTCAAGACCGAAAAGTGAAGAGTCCCGACTCGTTCTTCAGTTGCACGGGCTGAAACAGAGACACCCTGCGCATCTCAGCGCTGCAATTAACAACCAAAAACCCCAGAGAAAGTTCCTTTTAGCTGGGGCTGAGGCTGCAGCTCCCCATCCCAGCTGGCAGCAGCTCAGAGCAGGAGCTGTGCTGTCCCACGCTGCAATCCCAGAGTGGTGCAAAGCTTTGGCAGGAGACCCCGGTGCTTTGTGCAAGCCCTGGGAGAGATTTGATAGCAGAGACTCAACAAAGCAGCCCTGGGAACCTGAGACTCCTTCAGGCAGGGCTGTGCCCGAGCTCCCAAGGAGGAGCCCCCAGCCCCTCCATGCTCCCTGGGCACAGAGCAGGAGCTGCTGCTTCAGGAAGGGGAATTAGGGCCTGAGGAGGTTCCTAAGAAGGCAGACACAGGTTTGCCTCCTGCCCCATCTTCTGGTGGTCAGTGGTTTAATATTTCCTTAGCTGGAGGTCCTGGGCCATCCTGTAACCTGTCAGGACAGGCCAGTCCTGCCCAGGCTTATCTGGGCTTTTTAAAGATTATTTTTGTGGTCATATTTTATAGCAAAAAGGTTCCATTTAAGTAGGTGCTGGCTGGAGAAGCACCTCCTCTTAGAATCCCAGAATTGTTTGGGTTGGAAATGACTCTAAAAATCTTCCAGTTCCATCCTCCTGTCATTGCAGGGACACCTTCCACTGTCCCAGGCTGCTCCAACCTGGCCTTGGGCACTTCCAGAGATCCAGGGACAGCCACAACCCTGCTACCCTGTGCAACTCGTGCCAAGGCCTCATCACCCTCACAGGGAAGGATTTTTCTTTAATATCTAAATATGAGGCATCACCCCAGGGACACTGGGAATCACCAAACAGGAATCACAGAATCCCTGGGCTTGGAAAAGCCCCCTAAGGCCATCAAGTCCAACCTTCAACCCAGCACTGGCAAGGCCACTGGCAAACCTTTTCCCCAAGTGCCAGCTCCACAGGTTTGTTGAACCTCCACAGGTTTTTGAACACTTTTAGCCACAGCAACTCCATCACTTCCCATGGACAACCTGTTCCACTGCCTGGACACCATTTCCACAAAGGAACTCTTCCTAATACCCAATTTGAACTTCTCCTGGTACAATTTGATGGGCCACCAGGTGTCTGATGGACCAAACTCTGTGGAGAAGATGTTTGGGAGCACTCCTTTTGCTGAACATCCACCCTGGCCCTGCAGAAATGTTTCCTTCCTCTATTTAATAACTTCCCGATTCTTCACTACCTTGTTACTCTTTTAATTGCTGCCTCTCCCTGAAGGAACTAAAACCCATCTCCAGCTAATAAAACAAACTAAATCTTGTCCCCAAGTGCCACCTCCACAGATTTTTTGAATCTCCACAGGTTTTTAGAACACTTTTAGCCACAACAACTCCACCACTTGCCAGGACAGCCTATTCCAGTGCCTGGACACCCTTTCCATGAAGGAACTCTTCCTAATACCCAATTTGAACTTCTCCTGGTACAATTTCATGTCTGATGGGCCAAACTCTGTGGAGAAGATGTTTGGGAGCACTCCTTTTGCTGAACATCCACCCTGCCCCTGCAGAAATGTTTCCTTCCTCTATTTAATAACTTCCTGATTCTTCACTACCTTGTTACTCTTTTAATTCCTGCTTCTCCCTGCAGGAACTAAAACCCATCTCCAGCTAATAAAACCAACTAAACCTTGTCCCCAAGTGCCTCCTCCACAGGTTTTTTGAACCTCCACAGGTTTTTAGAACACTTTCAGCTATGGTGACTGCACCACTTCCCAGGACAACCTGTTCCAGTGCCTGGACACCATTTCCATGAAGGAACTTTTCCTAATACCCAATTTGAACCTCCCCTGGTACAATTTGATGGGCCACCAGGTGTCTGATGGGCCAAACTCTGTGGAGAACATCCTTGCCCTGAACATCCACCCTGGCCCTGCGGAAATATTTCCTTCCTCCATTTAATAACTTCCCTATTCTTCACTACTTTGTTACGCTTTTAATTCCTGCCTCTCCCTGCAGGAACTAAAACCCATCTCCAGCTAATAAAACCAACTAATCCCAAGAGTTTGAGTCTTCAGGCAACTCCTAGGTGAAGCTGAAGGGCTCAAAATAACCCCTGGCTGCTGCAACTCCCTTGACTTCCTGCTTGCATCAGGATGGAGTTTGGCACCACAACAGCTCCAGGGTGTGAAATCAGCCCCGACGAGGATCTGGAGGGTTGCAGGGGGGATGTGGGAGACTGCAGGAGGTGCAGGAGGGAGCCTGGAGCTGTTTCCCAAGCCCAGCTGGACCCTGAGCAGCTCCTGCCTGCCAGGAATTCTCCCACACCTGGGAGGGAGGGCGAGAGCCTTGCACAAGGCTGGTGATAGAGGAGGAGGAGGAGGAGGAGGAGGCTGCCCTGGCCTCCAGGCTGAGCCCGTGCCTATCTCCCCTGTTGCTGAGACTGGGAAACTGGAATGGGAACTGGGAGAGGGAGGCATCCCACCCACAGTGTGCCTCTCCCTGTGCTGCTCTTTCCCAGAGACAGAGGTTTCCCAAATCTCTTTTTCATGGCCTGAGCTCTAAGTGCAGGCAGAGGGAGCAGAGCACAGCAGCCCCCTCAAGGTCTGGGACCATGGAGGGGATGAGGAGTTCCAGCTTGCCCAGGGATGTTCTCACTCCAATGTTCCTCCTGCAAAAAAGCAGGATATTAGGACAAACTCTGTGAATTAGGGGCAGTGCTGTGGGAGTGTCTTGGTTTGGAAAGACAGGAGTCTGCTAAGGAAGGCAGAAGCCTCCCCTGAAATGGAGAATGCAAACCCTCCCCACCCCTCTGAATTGCTATAAATTTTAAATTAAGGGGCTCTCAGGCAAAAATATGGGAGCAGGAAATTACAATTCTTTAATAGGGGAAAAAAAGGATAAAATAAACAATGCAGTACACAAGAACAACACTGACAGAGTCAGAACCCAACCTGACACCCTGTGGGTCAGGCTGTTGGCAGCAGTCCCATTGGAATTGTGGCTCAGCCCTCCTGCAGTGTCAGGGGTGGTTCTGCTGGAGCAGGGATCCTGCAGAGAAGGATGTGTTCTTCCTCTGAAGATCCAGGAGAAGGAGAGGCAGCTGCTGTTCCTCTGGGGAATCCAGTGGAGAAGCCGTGCTGGTGTTCCAGAATCTCCAGATTATATCCAGGCAGGAATGCTTGGCTCCTCCCTCTGGGCTCACATCTCCCAATGGGATGCTGTAGTTCTTATCAGCCATGCAGTGACATTCAGTAGCTGTTATCAGCAATGTCCCCTCCCCAGGGAGGAGTGAATGTGGTCACTCAGAGAGAGAGATAAGGCAAACTGCCCACTTGACAAAGATAATCTGCCATATAGATGGCAATTGAAAACATCTTGCCTTGCAATCTTCAACAGGGAGCAAACACAGAAATTCTCCAGACAAGATTAAGCCCAGGCCAGAAAAGGGCAGGACCTCAGGGTTCCGCTGTCCATGGCCATGCTGAGCAGAAATGCCCTGAGCAGGCTGAGATGCAGCTGGAGCACAGCCCAGGTGGCAGGAAAGTGGTGCAGGACAGGACAGGGTGATGTGAGTGCTGCTTCAAACCCCATTTGAGAACTGCAAACCCCAAAGTGGGGACATTTGAGGATCCTACACAGAAATCCTCCTGCCTGTTTGCTTGAATGTGCCATAATCCTGGACTGAGGTGCTCTTTGGTGCTCCTGGGGTCCCTGGAAATGCCATCCCATCCCTAACCAAGGCTGCACCTTGGGACCTGAGGCACCTGGAGTCCATTTCCCACCTGTGCAAGCTCCTCGGGACAGGAATTTCTCTGTGTTGGTTCCTTTACAGGGTATCCCCTCTGCAGGAATTGCTACTGTGGCTGTTTCTGGAGTTACTGCTGGGTCTGATTGAGCTGGGGGTCATTACAAAATCAGTAATTAATTATTAACTAATTGTTGCAACTTCTGCAAACATCCTGGAAGGTTCTGTGGGAACAGGAGGTTTCCCTGTGTTGGTTCTTTTACAGGGGATTCAGAGCCCCTCAGCAGGAGTTGCCACTGTGGTTGTTTCCTGGAGTGACTGCTGGGTCTGGCTGAGCTGAGGGACATTATAAAATCAGTAATTAATTATTAACTAATTGGTGCAGGTTTTGCAAACGGCCTGGGAGGTGCTGGGGGCAGCTGGAGGTGACAACTCCGTGTGCAGGTGAGGTGGGGACAGTGCCCTGTCAGTGCCCCTGGGCTGGCACTGCTGAGGTCCTGGGGACAATTTGGGCTCCTCATGACAAGGAGGGCACTGAGGAGCTGGAGAGTGTCCGGAGAAGGGTGTGGAGCACCAGGAGAGGCTGAGGGAGCTGGGAAGGGGCTCAGCCTGGAGCAAAGGAGGCTCGGGGGGGACCTTGTGGCTCTGCACAGCTCCTGACAGGAGGGGACAGCCCAGGGAACAGGAACAGGAGAGGGAACGGCCTCAGGCTGGGTCAGGGGATGTTTAGGTTGGAAATTGGGACAATCCCTTCCCAGGAAGGGTGGGCAGGCACTGGCACAGCTGCCAGGGCAGTGCTGGAATCCCCAAGCCTGAAGGTGCTCAAAAGCAGTGTGGAGAGGGGAATTGGGGTGCTGGGAAAGGGGGATTGAGGTGCATGGGGAAAAGGGGATCTGGGGATGGTGGCACTTGGGGGCAGGGCTGGGTGGTGACCGTGGTGGTGCTGGGTTAATGGTTGGACTCTGCAGCTCCTGTTTGGGGACTCTGGTGCCACCCAAACCCTTGGGGCACTTCTGCCTCATACCAAGTCACAAAAAGGCACCTGAAGGTCCCACACTGGCAGTCCCCAACTGTCCCCACCTGTCCTCACCTGTCCCATCTGTCCCCACCTGTCCCACTTATTTCACCTGTGCCCACCTGTCCCAGGTGTGTCTGCAGGACCCCTCCATGCCTCAGATGTGGCCAGTGCTGGATGCCACCTTTGGGGAGGCTGGCGCTGCTGGGGGGTTTGGGGGTGCTGAGGGGCTTCGGACGGATTTTAAGGGGTCCTGATGGAGTTTCGGGGTGTCCTGATGGGATTTTGGGCGGTCCTAGGGGTGTTTTTAGCGTCCCTTGTGTGGGGAGCAGCCGTTATCCCAGAGCAGGGCACCGTGCCTGGGGTGCCCGGGGCGCCCGGGGTGCCCAGCTGCGGTCATACCCCTCCCGCACCCCAATTCCCCCGGGATCCCCGAACCCTCCGGGACTCCCGGGACTCCCCCAGGGCCCGGGGCCCCCCCATGGCCGGGCTGGTGCTGCCCCCTGCGGGTGGCGGGGCCGCGGTGCAGGCGGAGAGCGGGAAACGGGATTGGGGTACGGGGAAAGGGATTGGGGTACGGGAATTGGGATATGGGAAAGGGATTGGGGTACGGGGATTGGGATATGGGAAAGGGATTGGGGTACGGGGATTGGTGTGCAGGGAAAGGGATTGGGGTACAGGGATTGGGATATGGGAAAGGGATTGGGGTACAGGAATTGGGATATGGGAAAGGGATTGGGGTACGGGAATTGGGATATGGGAAAGGGATTGGGGTACGGGGATTGGGATATGGGAAAGGGATTGGGGTACGGGGATTGGGATATGGGAAAGGGATTGGGGTACGGGGATTGGGATATGGGAAAGGGATTGGGGTACGGGGATAGGGATATGGGAAAGGGATTGGGGTATGGGAATTGGTGTACAGGGAAAGGAATTGGGGTACAGGGAAAAGGATTGGGGTACGGGGATTGGGATATGGGAAAGGGATTGGGGTACGGGGATTGGGGTACGGCGAAAGGGGGTTGGGGTACGGGAAAGGGGGTTGGGGTGTAGGGAAAAGGGATTGGGGCACAGGAACTGGGGTACAGGAAAAGAGATAAGGGTATGGTAAAATGGGATTGGGGTGCAAGGAAAGGGATGGTGGTATGGGGATTGGGATATGGGAAAGGGATTGGGGTAGGAGAAATGGGATTGGGTTACAGGGCAATCCAGGTACAGAACAATCCCTGCCATGGCAGGGACACCTCCCACTGTCCCAGGCTGCTCCCAGCCTTGTCCAGCCTGGCCTTGGGCACTGCCAGGGATCCAGGGGCAGCCACAGCTGCTCTGGGCACCCTGTGCCAGAGCCTGCCCACCTTGCCTGGGAACAATTCCTGATTCCCAAGATCCCACCCAGCCCTGCCCTGTGGCAGTGGGAGCCATTCCCTGTGTCCTGTCCCTGCAGGCCTTGTCCCCAGTCCCTCTGCAGCTCTCCTGGAGCCCCTTCAGGCCCTGCAAGGGGTTCTGAACTGTCCCTGGAGCCTTCTCTTGTCCAGGTGAGCACCCCCAGCTCTCCTGGAGGACACAGGACACCTGGGGGATCCTTGTGGCTGTTTTTAGGACAGGAGAGCTGTGCTGGGCAGCTCCTTGTGGCACAGCCAGGGCTCCCCAGGGACTCTGAGGGCACACCGGGCCAGGAGTGAAGCAGTTAAACTCTGTTTAAAACACAGCCCGCTGATGTTGTGTTGTATAACAGACAGATAATACATTGTTTTTTCCCAGCATCTGTGCTCCAGCTTGCCTGAAAAGCTGCAGACCTGAATTTCAGCCCCTGTCAGCAGTTCCAGTCCAGCCTGGCAGCGCTGTCACTGCAGTAAATTACCGGCTTGGGTTAATCTGCCCGAGCACAGAGAACCGAGATCCTGCAAATGCATCTCCCAGACATCCCCCTGCGAGCTAGGGCTTTAAAATCCATTTGGGGGTGTGGGATTGACAGGGGGTAGGATGGTCAGAATAGACATGAGAGATCTCTGAAGCCAAGGCGTGGAACTCGTGGTTTATTGCAAAGGGCCTGGGTGCAGGGCCCTGCTGGGAGCTGCCAGCCACAGCTCAGAGCAGGCCCCAAAGAGGGAGAGAGAGGTAAAGAGAGTGGTAAAGAGAGAATGAGAGAGTAAAAGAGAGGATCAGAGGGTGAGGTTCCTGTTACAATACAATAAATCTTCTTCTGGTCTTGGAATTTGAGGTCTATTGCAAAGGGCCTGGGTGCAGGGCCCTGCTGGGAGCTGCAGCCACAGCTCAGAGCAGGCCTGAGAGGAGAGAGAGGCAAAGAGAGAGAAGGCAAGAGAGTGGTAAAGAGATGAGAGAGTGAGGAAGGGTAAAGAGGGTAAAGAGAGAGTAAAAGAGGACGAGGTTCCTGTTACAATACAATAAATCTTCTTCTGGTCGTGGAGTTTATTGCAAAGGGCCAAGTGCAGGGCCCTGCTGGGAGCTGCAGCCACAGCTCAGAGCAGGGATGAGAGGAGAGAGGGGTAGAGAGGTGAGAGGGTGAGAGAGTAAAAAATAAGAGAGTAAAAGGGGTAAGAGCATAGAAAAGTAAGAGAGTGAGGTTCCCATTACAATACAATAAATCTTTTGTGTTGAATATTCTGATTCTCACTGACCAATCTAGTACAATATACAAATCCTATAGCATTTCCATACAGCCTATAAGAATCATTACATTACCATACTGTGGTACATTTTAAACCCTAAAAACTCCTCTTTGGGCCCCTTCTGCCAAGCTGGCAGGGTCTGCTTGGACCCTTGGAACTGTCTGCTAGCAGAGGGTGTTGTTCCATCAAAAGGGGATTACCTTCAGCCAGCCACACCATTGTTTTCCAGTTGTTCACTAACTGAGGGATCTCAAAGCTTGCTTTCATTTCAATCTCGTTTATAGTTTCTATATTCTCAAAATCTTTTGCCAGGCAATCATATTTAGGAGGCTTTCCTGTTTCATCTTCCCCAACACGGGGGAAGCAGAGCCGGCGTTTTGTTGGAAGGCAAAGAGAAAAGCTCAGCTCTTGGCCCAGGGGAGGGCAGATAAAGCCACCCCAGCCCGGGGAGGGGGGGACAGGCCATTGTTCGCTACAAAGGACAGGAAACGAGCCTCAAAGGGGACGTGAAAGAGCCTTCAAACAAATGCAGATCAGCGAGCGGGGATGGCTCCGAGCATCTCCCGGCAGCGCTGCTGCGGGGCTCGGGGCGGGGAGCGGGGAGCCCTCGGGTGCTGGAGCTGCCTTTGCCCCAGGATGGAGCTCAAAAGGGGCCTGGGGTCACCCGAGCCACCCATTGTGGCCGGGCTCGATAGTTGTGGACTCAATCAAGGTTGTAGAATCGTCACATCAATGAATGGTTTGGGTTGGAAGGGATCTTAAAGTGCCACCCCTGCCACGGCAAAGTCACCTTCCACTGTCCCAGGCTGCTCCAAGCCCTGGCCTTGGCCTCATGGTTAGACTCGATGGTCTTAAAGATCCTTTCCAACCTAAAAAATTCCACGATTCCACCCCCATTCCCTTTCAAATCCCTTCATTCCCGTGGGGCATGATTGAGCCGGGCAGGACACTCAGAGCTTGTCCTTACCTCAGCCTTGGGCTGCTCTCCTGATCTTCCAGTGCCCCCAAAACTCATCTCATCCTCCATCCATCCATCCCCCCAAACTCATCTCACCATCCATCCATCTCACCATCCATCCATCCATCCCCAAAATGCATCCCATTCTCCATCCACCCCAAAACTCATCTCATCCTCCATCCATCCATCCCCCAAAACTCATCTCACCATCCATTCATCTATCCATCCATCCATCCATCCATCCATCCATCCATCCATCCATCCCCAAAACTCATCCCCTTGTCCGTCCACCCACCCATCCCCAAAATTCATCCCCTCGTCCATCCATCCATCCATCCATCCATCCATCCATCCATCCATCCATCCATCCATCCATCCATCCCCTCTGCCCAGCTCCCCCCAGCCCCATATCTGGGTGGGTTTGGGGTCTCTTTAGGGCCCTCCAGGGATGGGGAGCTGCTCTGGTGCCTCTCCCCAGCTGGAGAACAGGAGCTGTGCTCAGCCAGAGGAGCCACAGAGGTGCCAAAAACGCGTTAAAGGCGATTTTTCTCCCCTTTCAGAGCAGATAGCCCTTATCAGCTCTGACAAAGCCTGGGTTTGGTCCCTCTGGAGCTGAGCCGAACGTTCTGCTCCTCCCAGTGACAGCAGGCTGGTGGCCCACAAAGCCATTTCCTGCCATACAAGGCAGCCTGGTGGCCCTGTGCCAGAGGGGACAATGAGGGACAGTGGGGTCTGGCCTGGGAGCCCTCGTGTTCCTGTTTACTTGCTTGTGGATCAGAGAGATTTCCCTGGCTCCTCTCTCAGGGATTTGGGGTGCAGTGCCCAAATCCTGCAGGAATGTGGGGTCCCTGGCATTTGTGGCTCTGTGTCACCTTCCCCAGCCCTGCAGGGGGGTCCCACCAGCTCTGTCACCCCCTGGAGGGACAGCAGGGCCTGAGGCCACCTCTTGATCCACCTCCTGCTGTCCCTGTGTCCCTGTGAGGCCAGCAGCGTTCCAGGAGGGCCAGCAGGGCTCTGAGTGGCTCTGTCACACCAGGGAAGGGACAAACAGGGAGGGAGGTCCCACTGTTATCTCGTCCTTCCTGCAGCCAGAGCCCGACACACACCCTGCCCTTATCAGCACTGCCAGGGGGCAGGGAGGGGCTGGGACAGCGACAGCAACAGGGACAGGGGGACAGGAACGTGGCTTTGGGCATGGGAGAGTGGCACTGGGGATGGGAAGGTGGCACTGGGGACAGGAAAGTGGCACTGGAGACATCAGAGTGGCATTGAGGATAGAGACATGGCCCCGGGGATGGGGATGTGGCACTGGGGAGGGGAACAGGGCACTGCAGATGGGAATGTGGCACTGGGGATGGGAAAGTGGCAATGGGGACAAAAAGGTGGCACTGGGGTCAGGAACATGGCCCTGGGGATGGGAAAGTGGCACTAGGACGGGAATGCAGCACTGGGGATGGGAACATGGCACTGGAGGCAGCAAAGTGGCAATGGGGACAGGAATGTGACACTGGGACAAGAACATGGCAGTGGGAATGGGAAAGTGGCACTGGGGAAGGGAATGTGGCACTGGGGACAAGAACGTGGCCCTAGGAATGGGAACGTGGCACTGGGGACAGGGACATGACACTGGGAGCAGAAAAGTGAACTGGGGATGGGAAAACGGTCCTGGGGGTGGGAATGTGGCACTGGAGACACCAAAGTGGCACTGAGGACAGAAACATGGCCCTGGGGATGGAAATGTGGTACTGGGGTTGGGAAAGTGGCACTGGGGACAACAAAGTGGCACTGGGAACAGAAAAGTGACACTGGGGATGGGAAAGTGGCACTGAGGGCAGGCCCTAGGAATGGAAATGTGGTAGTGGGGACAGGAAAATGGCACAGGTGATGGGAACGTGGCACTGGGGATGGGAAGGTGGCACTGGGGATGGGAATGTGGCATTGGGAACAGGAAATGGAATCAGAGAATTGCTGAGGCTGGAAAAGCCCTCTGGGATCACCAAGTCCAACCACGACCCCACAGTGCCAAGGCCACCACTAACCCACATCCCCAGGTGCCACATCTGTGCATGGTGTGAACACTCCAGGGATCGTGACCCCAGCCCTGCCCTGGGCAGCTGTGCCAGGGCCTGACCCCCCTTCCTGTGAGGGAATTTCTCCTGATCTCCACTCCAAACCTCCCCTGGGTCAGCTTGAGGCCTTTCCTCCTGTCCTGTGCCTTGGACTCAGGAGAAGAACCCTGAGACCTACCTGGGTCACCCTCAGGAAGTTGCCAGAGGCACCTGGGGGTGGGAGCAGGGGCTGGAGAAGGGATTGTGGTGCCTGGGGATGGGAACAGCCCCTGGGGACTGGGAAACACTGCCTGGAGTTGGGAATGTGGCTCTGGAGACTGCAGCAGCACGCCTAGGGGTGGGAACATGGTGCTTGAGGAGGGGAACACAGCTCTGGAGATGGAAAAATGGTACCTGGGCGCAGGAAAGTGGCTCTAGAGATGGGACTGTAGCTCTGGAGATGAGACCATGGTATCTGGAGATGGGACCATGGTATTTGGGAATGGGAATGTGGCTCTGGAGATGGAAAAATGGTGTCTGGAGATGGGACCATGGTATCTGGGAATGGGAACAGGGCTCTGGAGAAGGAATCCTGCTTCTTGAGGAGGGGGACATGGCTCTGGAGATGGAGCCATGGTATCTGGGAATGGGAAAGTGTCTCTGGAGAGGGAACCATGGCTCTGGAGATGAGACCATGGTATCTGGAGATGGGAACATGGCTCTGGAGATGGGACCATGGTATATGGGAATGGGAACATGGCTCTGCAGAAGGAACCCTGGTTCTTGAGGATGGGAACGTGGCTCTGGAGATGGAACCATGGCTCTGGAGATGGAAACATGGTATCTGGGAATGGGAATGTGGCTCTGGAGAAGGAACTGTGGTGCTTGAGAATGGGAATACAGCACTGGAGACTGGAACACATTGCCTGCCAGCGGTAACACAGAGCTTGAGGATGGGAATGTGGCTCTGAAGATGGGACCATGGTTCTGGAGATGGAAAAGTGGCTCTGGAGAAGGAATCCTGGTTCTTGAGGATGGAACATGGTGCTGGGAGACTGGAGCACGTTGCCTGGGATTGGAAATGTGGTTCTGGAGATAGGAACATGGCTTTGGAGATGGAAAAATGGCTCTGGAGAAGGTATGCTGTTTCTTGAGGATGGAACATGGTGTTGGACACCGGAACACATTGCCTGAGGATATGAATGTAGCTCCGGAGACTGGAACACGCTGCTGAAGCCTGGCACACAGCACCTGAGGATCGGAATGTGCCATGCAGCTGGCAGCAGTGCTGGGGACACAAACGTGCCCGCAGAACACGGTGCCGCCGGTGGGCAGGGCCCAGTGAGCCGCGGGGGCCGGGACCGTGCGGAGCCGGGACTCGAACCCGGGTCCTTGGGGGCTGTGTGTAACTGCGCGTGTGTAAGTGCGGGCCGCTGCCGGCAGGGGGCGCTGCCGCGGGGCCGCGCGGCGCGCGCGCCTTTGTTGCCGTTGGCGCCTCTTCCTGCGCCGGGCGGCGGCGGCGGCGGCGCGCGCGGGCGGGGGCGGGAGCGCGAGCGCGGCGGGGCCGGGAACGGCGGCGGCACCGGGAGCGGCGGCACCGGGAGCGCAAGCGCGGCTCGGGCTCGGGCGGAGCGGAGCGGCGGGAGCATGGAGATGGAGAGGCGCTTGACGCTGGAGCTGCGCAACAAGAAGCCGAGCGAGGTGCGGCGGGGGAGCGCGGGGCGGCACGTGCTGCGGGCGGGATGAGGGGTGGCGGCGGCGGCGGGAGGGGGGAGGTTTGGCTGATGGCGGAGCGGCCCGCGGGGGGTCCCGCACGGCGGGGACCGGGCGGGTTTGGCGGGGTGGGCACGGGGCGGTTGTGGCGGGAGCGCTCCCGCCCGGCCCGCAGCCCCGGCATGGCGGCGCGCACGTGCGCGGCGGGGCCCGCCCGCACCGGGGCCGCGCTGAGGCGGCGGTGGCGGCGGTGGGGCCCGGTGTGGCCCGTGGAGGGACAGCGGGGAGCAGCAGGGCGGGCAGCGGGCCGGGTCAGGCCCCGCCGCGCCGCAGCCAGCGGGCCCGGGGAACGGGGCGGCCCCGCGCGGCCATGGCGGCTCGGCCATGTTAGCGGCGCCCCGCCGGGCCCGGAGCCGCTCCCGCGGGCTCCTCCGGCCGGGAAGGGCTCGGGGGCTGCGGGGATGGACCTTTGGGTGCCGCCGGGGCCGCCCGTTCCCCTCCGCTGGCGGCCGCGGGCCGGGCCCAGCGCTCCTCACCCGCCCCGGGGCCGCCTCAGCCCCGGGTCCTCTTCTCCGGCCGCCCCTTCCCGGATCTTCCCCTTTCCCCCGGGTCTCCCCTGATCTCTCTTTTCCCTCGGTCTCCCCCCTCACTTTTCCCTGGATCTCCCCGCTCTCTTTTCCCCGGATCTCCACGATCCCTGTTCCCTGGATCTCCCTTTTCCCCGGATCTCCCTTTTCCCCGGATCTCCTCTCTCCCTTTTCCCTGGATGTCCCCGTTCCCCTTTCCCTGGATCTCTCATTTTCCTGGATCTCTCTTACCCCCGTATGTGCCTTTCCCCCAGATCTCCCCGTTCCCCTTACCCCTGAATCTCCCCTTTTTCCTGCATCTCCCCGTTCCCTATTCCCTGGTTCTCCCCGTTCCCCTTTCCGTGGATCTCCCCTTTCCGCCGGCTCTCTCCCCTGGATCTCCCCGTTCCCTATTCCCCGGATCTCCCCGCTCTCTTTTCCCTGGATCTCCCTGTTCCCCTTTTCCATGGATCTCCCTGTTCCCCTTTTCCCTGGATCTCCCCATCCCCTGTTCCATGGATCTCCCCTTTTCCCTGGATCTCCCATTTTCCCCGGCTCTCCCCGTTCCCCTTTCCCCGTCTCTCCCCTTTTGCCGGTCCGCCCCGCCGGGCCGTGCCGGTCCCTCCCTGGCCCCGGGGACACTCGGTGGTGTCGTGGCAGCTGCGGGGCCGTGGCACCGAGCACGGGGGGGAACGGGCGGCGAGCGGGGCTTTGGGTGGGGATTAAAGCGGCTCCGTGCAGGGCCGGGGGATTTGCAGAGCAGAGCGGCTGGGCAGGAGGAGCTGCTGCCCATGGAGGGACGGCAGGAGCTGCAGAGCCAGCGGGGTCAGGGCTGGCTGTCCCCGCGTGTCCCGGGACATCAGAAGGGCCCTGGGGTAAAGCTGGGCTTGGCTGGGTTAGGCTCTGCTGTGGCTGCCCCTGGATCCCTGCAAGTGCCCAATCCCTGGACAGGGCTTGGAGCAGCCTGGGACAGTGGAAGGTGTCCCTACCATGGCAGTGGACGGGCTTTGATGTCCCTTCCAACCCCAACCATTCCATGATAACCTGGTGGAGTTCAGGCTCACATCTGTGCCCACACCTGCCAGCAGCAGCCACCCAGCCCTGCCCTTTGCCACCTTCACCCCCACCACCGTGACAGTCCCACTTTGGTTGGAGCACATCAGCTTTCTGATGTGTCGGGGAGCAAAACAAACTCTGCTCCAAAACTTCTGAGAGCCTCACCTCAAACCTCCAAGCAGCGATGCCACCTGAGGAGTTTGGGGTGATAATTCATCGTGAGCTTGTGCTGTGCAGGTGGCAGAGATGGCCCTCAGCCCCAGAGTGTTTAAAATGATTTTGGGAGCTGGCTGGTGTGAGCAGGAGAGGGAAAATGGGAGCGCTGCGAAGGAGGGATTTGGAGAGCGCCACGAGCCTTCTAGCCGGGGCTGATTTTTGCATCTTGCTGTCAAGAATGTGTGGGGTGAAAGCAGGTTTTGGGAGTGGTTTGTGAGAGCTGGGGCTGTGTCTGGTGTTTCCCCTCAGGTGTTTGGGGACAGCAGCTTTGTGCTGGTGCTTGGTGGTCCTGGTGGCATGGAGGGGTTGATTCCTTCATGTGCTGAATTCCTGGAGGTTCCTGGATGTGGAATCCATGCTGAGCACAATGTTTGGTGCCATCAGTGGTCTTGTGTCAGCAGCCTGAGGCTGAGCTCATGTGCTGAGCCCTGCCCAGGCACCTGTGCCACCTCACTGTCACTGTCACAGCGAGGTCAGTCCTGTGGGGACAGGTTTCCTGGCACCCCAGGGGTGTAGGGGACAAAGTGGGAGGTGACAAACCCAGCTGACCTGGTTTGGCCCCTCGTTAGCAGAGCCTGAAGCTGACTCTGAAAGCTTTATTGATGTGCAGGGAGCTTTGGGATGTGACCTCGTGGTTCCAAACCCCTGGAGGTGGGGACAGCAGCAGCGTGTTGGTGCTTAGAGGGTGAAACCCCAACCACGGTGAGGGACTGTCACCAGAAGTTAATTGGTTTTAAGGCTCTAAATTTGATTTTAAGGTCTTAAATTTGGTGTTAAGTTATTAAAATTAAGTGAGGAGGACCTGGAGGCACAGTGCTCTGTGCTCTTGTGCTCTGGGTGTGTTGGTGGTGTCACCTCGAGGCCCAGGGGACGGTGGTGACAGCTCTGGGTGTCCCTGTGCAGGTGAAGGAGCTGGTCCTGGACAACTGTCGCTCAGAGGATGGCAAGGTGGTCGGCCTCTCCTCAGACTTTGAGAACCTGGAGTTCCTCAGCATGATCAACATCAACCTGCTGTCCGTGTCCAACCTCCCCAAACTCAACAAGCTCCGCAAGGTGAGTCAGGACTCTGCTGCCATCCCCAGCAGCCCTTGGCCTTGTGCTGCCCCCTTTCTGTATTTGCCAGAAAATATCTTGAATTTTGCTTCTTGTGTGCTGAACAAGTGAGAGGGATTGGTTTTGATGTACAACAAAACCCTCCTGAGCTCTTCAGGTGTTTAGTGCCCTTCCTGTCGTGCTTTTCTGCTCTTGTGCTGCTGTCAGAAGCTTCGTGGCATCATAAATATTTTGGATTTTGGAGCATTTATTTGCATGGGAGTGGCTGGTAGTGCTGTGCCCCTGCAAAAAAGAGTTTTTAAGGGCAAACTTGACCTGCTGCTCTGTGAGCTGAAATTTAGGTGCTCATTGCAGTTCTCAGAGCAATTTCCTTCCCTGTGTCACGAGCTGAAACACTTGGTGACCATGTGATATTCCCTCCCTTCAGCTGGAGCTGAGTGATAATAGGATTTCTGGTGGCCTTGAAGTTCTAGCAGAGAAAACTCCCAACCTGACACACTTGAACCTAAGTGGCAACAAGATCAAAGACATCAATACCCTGGAGCCCTTGGTGAGTGGAGGCTGTGCTGGAATGCCAGGGATGAATTTTCCTTTGGGGATTGGGTCTGTGCAGCAGGAATCCAACGTCTTGGTAACTGTTCCAACAGCACTTCGTGGTTCTCATGGGAACAGATTTGATCCCAGTTTGAGGCTGGGCCAGTAGTTAATGGCTCCTCAGTCTGGAAAAGCAGCAGCCAGTTGCTAAAAGAAGCGTGAAATGGGGCTGGATGAGTAAAACTGTGGATGCTCAGTGGCCAGCTGAGAAGGGACCGGGAGAGGGTCGGAGGCAGTTGGAGGTAGGTGGCACCTGGGGTGTCATGGAATGAGGGAGCTGGGCAGCACTGAGGGCATCTGTCCCACCAGCCTGAAGGTTCCCATTCCCACAGTGAGGCTGGAAAAGGCCTCTGAGCTGCCCCAGGAGTGCTGAGAGGGACAGGTCTGACACAGGGCATGTGTCTCACTGGCTGTTTTGCCCATCCATTCCCTCCAGAAGGAATTTGGGGTTGTTTTGCTCCTCCTTCCCTTGGCGTGGTGCCCGCTGTGGTGGCCTGAGCTGGGCTGTGCCAAGGCTGCAGCTCTCCCTGAGCTCTGCCTGATCTCTTGAGCAGGATGAGTCCAGCTCAGCTGCTCCTGAGCTTGCTGGGCCTGCTCAGAAGCAAGAAAGATTTGCAAATACACAGAGAGTTTGTTCCAGAAAGGGAAGCCAGGACAGAGGAGCTGGACAGAAATTTCTGTGCCCACAAAGAGAGGAGCAGTGACTCCTCTCCACCTGAGGAACATTTGGGGCAGAACCACTCTGTGCTGGACCTGGGCAGTGCCCCAACCACCTTGCCTTGCTTTCCTGGTCTTCAGACAGCACTGTAAATAACCTGAACCAATTGGTTTTTGCAGAAAAAGTTGCCAAACCTCCACAGTCTGGACCTGTTCAACTGTGAGGTGACGATGCTCATCAACTACCGCGAGAGCGTCTTCGCCCTCCTGCCCCAGCTCACCTACCTGGATGGATTTGATGCTGACGAGCAGGAAGCCCCTGACTCAGACCCTGAGGCAGATGGGGATGCACTGGAAGATGATTATGAGAATGGGGAAGGTGAGGGTTTTTTTCTGCTCCTGGTTTTTCTGCTTGGTAACGACCCCTTTTGCACTTTGGGGTGGGTTCCCCCACTGGAGGAGGGGCTCTGGGGGTCCCTCACCTCTTCTTCCTCCCCTATCACACTCTTGGGTGGCACTGAGGGGTGAGGGGGGCCTGGGTTTGGGAACTGGGGCACTTCCTTCCCTCCCTCCCCCTTTTTGGTAGAAGGTGAGGAAGAGGAGGACGATGAGGAGGAAGACGATTTGGATGAAGAAGTCATTGATGACGAGGAAGATGAAGATGATGATCTGGAAGGTGAAGAGGAGGAGGATGGAGTAGATGATGAGGTGAGGCTGTCACCAGTCACACGTGTGTCCCTTGTGTGATGACCCGGGTGTCACAGGAGCCTCTGTGGGGCAGATCTGAGGGGTTTGCCATCCACTCTGGGCTGCTGAGGGTCACAAACTGCAGAGAGTTTCCAGTTCAGCCTTGGCCTGGCCCTTCCATGGCTCTGAGTGATGGATCCACGCAGCTCCATCCATGGCATGTGAGGAGCTCTTGGAGCTCCAACACCTTCCTCTCCACCCTCATGGGTGGTAGAGGGGAGCAGGACTTGGATTACTGCTCATGGAATTGTGGTTCTTGCTACAAACCCTCTTGTTCTCACTCCAGGAGGAAGATGAGGAGGAGGACGGTGAGGAGGATGAAGAAGATGAAGCTGAGGAGGGTGAGTTGAGTCCTGACAATTCAATTTTTTGCAGAGCTCCCTCAACAGTCAAGTATTTGGTGTTTTGGAGCTCCCTCAGCCTCAGTGCTGTTGTTGCTGCAGCTTTTCTGCCCAGGCTGGTGCTGAGCAGTGTCATCAGCCAGGGTCACACAGGGAGGGAAGGGATGAAATTCCAGCCATGCTGGGTAATTCTGGGAAATGTGAGAGGTCAGCTGCTCAGAAAAGCAGTTCTGGGAACTGATGGGCTGTGCAGGAGCAGGGCTTCTGTCCCAGGAGGGGCTGAGGGAATCTCCTGGGGGCCAGTTCCCCTCTCAGATCTGAGCTTGGGGCCAGGCTCCTCTGGCTGTACAAACAAACAGCCAGATAAAAGCTGGCAGAATATTGTGGCTGGTATGAATTCAAGTGATCTTGAATTGTTAAGGTTGGGAAATCCCTCTAATACTGAGTCCAGCACCACCATGTTCAGCTCTGACCCCTGTCCCCAAGTGCCACATCCACATTTTTTTGCCTGGGCAGCCTGTGCCAATGCCTGACCTCCTTCTCCTTGAAGGAATTTCCCCCAATATCCCATTTAAACCTCACTTGGTGCAACTTGAGGCCATCTCCTCTTACCCTGTCACTTGTTACCTGGGACAAGACTGGCTGTGCCCTCCTGTCAGGAGCTGTGCAGAGCCACAAGGTCACCCCTGAGCCTCCTTTGCTCCAGGCTGAGCCCCTTCCCAGCTCCCTCAGCCTCTCCTGGGGCTCCAGACCCTTCCCAAGCCCCATTCCTGTCTCTGGACATGCTCCAGCTTCTCAATGTCCTTCTTGGAGTGAGGACCCCAAAACTGCCCCAGGATTTGAGGCCTCAGCAGTCCCTGAGCTGTGATTTTGAGGGTGTTCAACAAAAAAAAAAAAAAAAAAAAAAAAAAAAAAAAAAAAAAAAAAAAAAAATCCCATTTTCAGCTGTTTTTAGAATACTTGGAGGGCAGAGAAAGTTGTTGGTGTCTCCTGTCAGCCCAGTCAGGCTTTTGCAGGAGGGGCAGGGCAGGGTGGATCTGCTCCCAAATGTGCCAGTCTGTCCAATGGATCTGTCCCCAAATGGTGCCAGTCTGTCCATGGATCTGCTGGCAAATGGTGCCAGTCTGTCCAGTGGATCTGCCCCTAAATGTGCCAGTCTGTCCAGTGGATCTGCCCCCAAATGGTGCCAGTCTGTCCATGGATCTGCTGGCAAATGGTGCCAGTCTGTGCCATGGATCTGCTCCCAAATGTGCCAGTCTGTCCAATGGATCCGTCCCCAAATGGTGCCAATCTGTCCAGTGGATCTGCCCCCAAATGGTGCCAGTCTGTCCAGTGGATCTGGTCCCAAATGGTGCCAGTCTGTCCAGTGGATCTGCTGGCAAATGGTGCCAGTCTGTCCAGTGAATCTGTTCCCAAATGGTGCCAGTCTGTCCAGTGAATCTGTTCCCAAATGGTGCCAGTCTGTGCCATGGATCTGCCCCCAAGTGTGCCAGTCTGTCCAGTGGATCTGTGCCATTCTGTCCCCTGCCAGCTCAGCTGCTGTCCCTGGGCTGGGCTGGAGAGTGAATCCCCCCTCTCTTTGCAGACCACCCGTGTGGGCAGAAGAGAAAACGAAGTCTAGAGGATGAAGGAGAGGAAGATGCAGAGGACGAAGAGGATGATGAGGATGACTGATCCCAGCGAGCCAATCAGTTTTACAGACTCTGACTGTGCTTGTCTTAACCTCCCCGTTGTGTCTGTGTGAGACTGTAAATCCCTGTCTCCCACTCCTCCTCCTCCCCCTTTGTAATGGCTGCAGCATCCACAATATATTTTTTTAAGATTTAGAATACTGTAGGCATTCAGGGGAATCTTCCATACAAGGCTCACTTTTTTTCTCACAACTATCTCATGACCAAAGGCTTTTCTCCGTTCGGTGGTTTGTGCAGCAGCTTAAAAAAAAAAAGGCAAAAAAAAAGCAAAAAAAAAAAAAAAAGCCAAAAAAATCAAAAAAAAAAGAGGAAAAAAAAAAAATCTCCTCCTTAGGGTATCTGCGTGTCCCAAATGAGCTGTGCCACACTGGACCCAGAGCTCCAGCTGTCACCCTGCCAGCACAGAAGGCCTTTGCCACCCTCGTGCCCTCAGCCCAGGGCTCTGAAGAAGCTTTTGGAGCCACCTCGGGTGCAAAATCTGGTTCATCTGCGTGGACTCCCAAGGATCCTGAGGGTGTCTCAGATCTGAAATCATGGTGATGTGATCTCTGGACATGCTTGAAGATGCTTTAGTGCTGGGGATGGGGGTGCCTGGGGTTTTGGGGGAGGGAGGGAGAGGCTGCTTGCATGACCTGGTACCTCTGCGATGCACCTTGCAGTAACCCTGCACTTGCTTTCCTATTTTATTTTATAAACTGGAATATTTTTTTCCCATTGGCCACTCAAGAACCATCCCTTGGGCTGTCCCAGGTGAGGGGGGTTCCTGTGGCTGTGTGTGTGCTGTGGGAGCCCTGCAGCAGCTTTGAGAAGGGATAGGGAATGCAGGTGAGGGGGTACTGCTGCTCCAGCCCTCATTTCACACTGCACTGCCCTGTGCAGCCGCCACCATCACTGTGACCGATGCTCCTGCAGACCGTGTTAGCCTGGAAATTCTCAGGGTCCTTCTGCCAGCCAGTGCCACCTCTGCACGGGCCCCTGGTGCCAGCCTGGCCTGGCCATCCTCCTCTTCCTCCTCCTCCTGTGTTCCTAGCAGGGAACAGAGCTCCAGCTTCGTGTGGCACCCCTTGGTGGCTGGAGGGAGGATTTGGGGGAGCCAGGCAGGCTCATGCAGCATTCCCAACCCCATTGCCACCTTCCCTGCCATGCCAGAGGTGTCCAGCCAGCGCATCCCTGGGGAGAAGGGAGGCAGGGACGGACAGAGGGACAGCCCGGGGGTGCAGACAAGCACTGGCACTTTGTGGCATCCCCACTGGGGGCTCCGTGTGCCCCCGGGGGGAGGTTCCAGCCCTCCCCTCCCCTCCTGGGGGTGTGTTCAGCATCACATCTCCCTCCCTGCCTCGCTTCGCTGGTGTCTCTCGCATTGTACAGTCGCTGTGACCATTCGGACAAGAACTAATCCTGTAAAATGCAAACTGAGTAACTTATAAATGTTTTAAGGAATTTAAAAAAAAAAGAGAAAAAAAAAAAAAGAGCAGCAGTTCTAATTTTTTTTCCCTGCATTTTTAGCAGATTGTATGGATTTTATATTAGCCTAGTAACTGTCAGGTTTTGATTGGTCAGACTAGTCCCAGAAATAAGGATCTCCAGCCCTTTTGTATCTTTTGTTACAAAATTTGGATAAAACTTTAATAAAAGACTTCAGTTTTTAAAAATCCATTGCTATGGAGCTTGTCTTGGCTGCCTCTGCCTTGGGACCAGCCAGGAATGCTCGGAGTGGGAGCTCTGGGGCACGTTTGGGTGCAGGGCTGGGTTGGGCTGGCAGGACAGAGGGGGGGCTCTGCTGTGGGGTCTGCAGCACCCCCTGGGCCAGTGCTGCCCTTTGGGGGGTCAGAGTCAGACCCAGGGGCAGGGACAGCTTGGGAAGGGTCTGTCCTGCCTTTGGGGTTCAGAGTCAGACCAGGGGCAGGGACAGCTTGGGAAGGGTCTGTCCTGCCTTTGGGGGGGTCAGAGCCAGACCCAGGGGCAGGGACGGCTTGGGAAGGGTCTGTCCTGCCTTAGGTGGGGACAGAGTCAGACCCAGGGCAGGGACAGCTTGGGAAGGGTCTCCCTCCTGCCTTTGGGGTGGCACTGCCCTGGAGGAGCAGGGCAGTCACCTGTGCCAGCTGGGCAAGGGGGCTGAGCTGTGCCCCCTGCCCCTCTTTGGGACCTGGGGGTCCCTTTGGGGTGCTCTGTGACCCCATGGCTCTGATGAGCTGTCACTGTGCCAGGTCTGAGCAGCTCAGGGACACTTCAGGGTGTCCATCAGGGCCTGAGGGGACTGGGATGGGCTGGGGAGGGCACGGTGCCAGCAAAGGGGGGCTGCAGGACAGAGCCCCGGGGTGCTGCTCACACTGGGGGGGATGGCAGCAGGAGGAAGAGGAAAGGATGGATGGCAGCAGGAGGAAGGATGGCAGGAGGAAGAAGAGGAAGGGATGGCAGGAGGAGGAAAGGATGGATGACAGCAGGAGGAAAGGGATGGAAGGAGGAGGAAGAAGGCTTAGCAGGAGGGAGGGATGGATGACAGCAGGAGGAAGGAAGGGATGGGAGGAAGGGATAGCAGCAGGAGGGAAGGATGGCAGCAGGAGAATGGAAGAAATGGCAGCAGGAGAAGTGAAGGGATGGCAGCAGGAGGAAGAAAAGAATGGCAGGAGGAAGGAGGGGATGGCAGCAGGAGGGAAGGGATGGAAGAAGGGATGGCAGCCGGAGGGAAGGATGGATGGCCAGAAGTGGAAGAAAGGAATGGCAGGAGGAGGAAGGGTTGGAAGCAGCTGGAAGGGATGCCCATCCCGGGATGCCCACCCCGCCCAGGTGGCCACTGAGCCTTTCCGAGCCCTCTCCCCGTGTTCGTGGCCCCTCCCAGCGCCGGCAGCAGAGCCGAGCTCCCCTCCTCGGCAGCAGAGCAGGGGCTGCCGGCTCTTCCCTCGCTCCCATCCCAGCCGGGGCTGCCGCGGGCCCGGCAGGTCCCAGCACGCCTCCCCTCAAACCAGTTTGCTGCAAACTTTTCACCCCGCTGGGCCGGGCCTGGCAGAGCGGGGCTGGGGAGCCCCAGGCTGCTCCCACGGGGGGTGCAGCCCCCCAGGCTGGCACCTGGGCCGTGCCCCTCCCAGTGGCTCTGCTGTGCCATCCCTGCTGTGCCATTCCTTCTGTGCCATTCCTGCTGTGCCATCCCTGCTGTGCCATTCCTGCTGTGCCATTCCTTCCGGGCCATTCCGTGCCCTCTGCCTGCGGCAGGGCTGGCACAGGCACGGGGGCTGCCCGGGGCTGGAGTCCCACCCTGCTCTGGGTGTTGGGGTGCAGCTGGCACAGGCTGCAGCTCTGTGTGCCCTGGGATGGGCTGGCAGGGGGCAGGGGCAGCACAGAGCAGCCCTTCGTCTTCGTCAGATCTTCCTCAGACTGACCTCTTCCCCTTCCTCAGACCTTCCCTTTCTTCAGACCTTTCCTAAACTGTCCCCTTCTTCCGTTCCCAAACTCCTTCCCCTTCACAGATTCTTCCCTTCACCTTTTTCCAAACTCTCCTCTTTCCCCTTTCTCAAACTCTTTCCCTTTTCCCAAACTCTTTCCCCTTTCCCCTTCCAGAACTCTTCCCTTTCTCCTTCCCCCTTTCCAAACTCTTCTCTTCTCCCTTTCCCAAACTCTTCTCCCTTTCCCAAACTCTTTCCTTTCCCAAATTCTTCCCTTTTCCCCTTCCCAAATTCTTCCCTTTCTCTTCCCAAACTCTTCCCTTTCCCCCTTTCTCAAACTCTTGCCCTCTTCCCGAACTCTTTCCCCTTTCCCCTTCCCAAACTCTTCCCTTTCCCCTTCCACCTTTCCCAAACTCTTTCCTTTCCCCCTTTCCCAAACTCTTCCCTTTCCCTCTCCTCAGACCTTCCCCTTCCCAAACATTTTCCTTTCCCAAACCCTCCCCTTTCTCCTTCCCCAAGCCATTCCCTGGTGGAGCACAGTGTCACAGCATCACACCCCCCGTGTCCCCGTGTCCCCCTCCTTTGGTTTTTGGGGTCTCTCAGTGCCAGCCCCTCTCCCCCCGCCCCATGGCACTGACAGAGCCTCTCCCGGCTGCCACTCCTGTACAATTCCCATTTATTTTTTCCGAGATCTCATTCCAGAGCAGTCCACTCTAACTCCTGAGAACCTACCGGGCTCCCGCAGAGCCCTCGGGGCTGAAGCAACAAAACCTTTCGGGGAGGGAGGAACGGCGGCTCCGGCTGCTGGAGAGCTCCCGAAAACACAAAGGAAAGGGAGAGGGAATTCCAGGGGAAGCATCAACCCCTGTGCTGCCCCTGTGCCAGCTCGGGGCTGTGCCGTGCCCCTGCCCGCTCAGGAGTCCCTCGGGAGCCATCAGAGCTGCGAGTACAGCGAGTTCTCCATCTCCGGCGGCAGCTTGGCGTGGAACGGGGCCAGCCCCACCCCGAAATCTGCAGCGACAGGGAACAGAATGTCAGCACCTCGTGGGGAGGGGGGCACAAGGACCCCCAGGGGGCATCACAGGGGCTGGGGGGCACAGGGAGGGCACACACACACCCCCAGGGGCATTGCAGGGGTTGGGGGACACAGACAGGGCACTGAGAGGGCACACAGACACCCCCAAGGACATTGCAGGGGTTTGGGGCAACTGGGAGGGCACACGGACACCCCCAGGGGCATCACAGGGGTTTGGGGCAACTGGGAGGGCACAGGGAGGGCACACACCCCCAGGGTCATTGCAGGGGTTGGGGGGCACACAGACACCCCCAGGGGTATTGCAGGGTTGGGGGGCACACAGACACCCCCAGGGGTATTAGAGGGACTGGGGGCACTGGGAGGACACAGAGAGACCCCCAAAGACACTGCAGGGGTTGGGGGGCACTGGGAGGGCACACAGACACCCCCAGGGGCATTGAGGGACTGCGGGAACAGGAGGGCACACAAACCCCTCCAGGGCACTGCTGCAGGCTGGGGAAGCAGGGACTGGAACACGGCCAGGCTGTGCCAGGCCAGAGAGGGAGCAGGATGTGCCTGATCCCTGCGGATCCCTGCGGACCCCTGCCACCCCCGGGAGCATCCCGTGCCTTATCCCTGCCAGCCCCGGGGTCCTTCCCGTACCCATGTCCGCCTCCAGGCGCCCGGGCGGGGGGTTCTTGCGGTGGTCCTCGGTGTGCAGCGTCATCTCGTCGCGGGAGGCGGTGGAGAAGGGGCACTGCGTGCAGCTGTAGCGGCCCCGCGTGTGCTCCCAGACGATGCGGCCGGCGGAGGAGTGCCCTGCAAGGACGGGCGGGCAGGGAAGCACAGGCATCGCCCGGAGCCGCGGGGCTGCGGGGGCTGGAGCCCTTCCCAAGGGAAGAACCCCGAGTGTGGGAGCGGGGGGCCAGGCTGGGCAGGGCACTGGGGGCACTGTGGGCACTGGAGCTGCTGCTGCTGCTCCTCCTCTGCTGCTTCTGCCCTCGGGGCCAGGCTGGGGGGTTTTGGGGGGGTGCAGCCATAACCCCCCCCTGCCTCGGAGCCCACCTGGGCCTCATCCCCTCTCCAAAAAGGAGGGAGCCCGCCCTCCCCCTGTGCCCTCCGGGCAGCACCGCAGTGCCCCTGGGGCATCTCCCGTCCCCTGCGCCCCCCCCGCCGCCCCCCAAACCCCCCAGTGACAGAAAGCAGCCCCCACCCAGCAGGTGCCAAACTAACCTGGAGTCACTCCTGAGCCAAAGCATGGGAGGAGTGGGCTGACACTCACACCTGCGGAGGGAATCGAGGCCCGAGACAAGCATTAGGTCTTCCCCTCCCTTGGGGGGTACTCGTGGGAGGGCAGCCCTGGCCTGGCCCCCCCAGCACGCCGGGGAGCAGCAGGGCTGGTTGGGACAATTTGGAGGAGAATTTGGAGGTGTTTTTTGGTGCTTTTGCCCAATCGAACATCACACAGGGGGTGCCACGGGCGGGACGGGGATTATTTTTGGGATGGAGGGATGGCCGGGCCGGAGGGGATCAGATCCTCGGGTCCTGCTCGGGGAGCTGCTGCTGCTGCTGGTCAAGGCGGGAGCAGAAGAAGCTTTGTCCCGCACGGCTCCGCGCTCTCACCTTGGCTTTTCTTCCAGACGGCGTTGGAGACGCTGGGGGGGCCGTGGCCCGGCAGGAAGGGCCGCAGGCGGTGCTGAGCCGGGGGCTGCGCCAGCCCGTAGGGCGAGGGGGGCACGTAGGGCAGGAACGGCCCCGGCACCGAGGACGGGGCTGGCGCCGAGAAGCGACTCAAGGACGAGGGCCCGAACAGGGCGGGCTCCAGCAGCGGGAAGGGGTGCGGGGCCCCCGGGAGCAGTGGCTCCAGCGAGCCGGGCAGCGCCGCCGGGGCTGAGTCCGCGCCCGCCGCCGGCGCTTCCTTCTCCGGGGGCTTGGGCAGCGCCTCGGGGGGCTTGGCCGGGGGCTCCTTGTCCGGGCTGGAGGTAGAGGAGGGCAGCATGGGCCGGGGCGGCGGCGCGGGGCCGCTGGCGCTGTCCGAGCAGACGTGCAGGTGCTTGAAGAGCGAGCGGTGCGTGCGGAAGCGCAGCAGGCAGTTCTCACACCTGGGGGCAAAAAGAGTCATGAGAGCAACTGGGAATCGATGATGGGCATGTGAGGATGGTTCATGAGCAAAATGAGAACAAAATGACATTGGCTCAGTGGCACAGACACGTGACACTGAGCAGACGTGGAGGTGCTTGAAGAGCGAGCGGTGCGTGTGGAAGGACAGCACACAGTTCTCACAGCGTGGGTGAGGAAAGAGCCATGAGAGTGATCAGGAGGGGATGATGGGCATGTGGGGATGGTTCATGAGCAAAATGACATTGGCTAGGTGTCACAGACATGTGACACTGAGCAGACGTGGAGGTGCTTGAGGAGCAAGCGGTGCGTGTGGAAGTGCAGCACGCAGTTCTCACACCTGGGGTGAGGAAAGAGCCATGAAAGGGACCGAGAATCATGATGGGCACGTGGGGATGGTTCTTGAACAAAATGAGAACAAAATGACATTGGCTCGGTGGCACAGACATGTGACACCGAGCAGACGTGCAGGTGCTTAAAGAGCGAGCGGTGTGTGCGGAAGTGCAGCAGGCAGTTCTCACACCTGGGGTCAAAAAGAGCCATGAGAGGGACTAGAAGGGGATAATGGGCATGTGGGGATGGTTCTTGAACAAAATGACATTGGCTCTGTGTCACATGTCTGTGACACTGAGCAGATGTGCAGGTGCTTGAAGAGGTGCAGGCAGTTCTCACACCTGGGGTCAAAAAGAGCTCTGAGAGGGACCGAGAATCGATGATGGGCATGTGGGGATGGTTCTTGAACAAAATGACATTGGCTCTGTGTCACAGATATGTTTTATGAAAAATCCTTTCCTTAGGATTTTTTCTCCTGAGAAGGTGAGAGGCCTCAGAAATAAAATGTAAACATTGATTATCTGCTGCTGTGGAATGCAACAGGTGGATCTGTGATTGGTCTCATGTGGTTGTTTCTAATTAATGGCCAATCAAAGTCAGTTGGCTCGGACTCTCTGTCTGAGCCACAAGCCTTTGTTATTATTCTTTCCTATTCTATTCTTAGCCAGCCTTCTGATGAAAGCCTTTCTTCTATTCTTTCAGTATAGTTTTAATGTAATATATATCATAAAATAATAAATCAAGCCTTCTGAAATATGGGAGTCAACATTCTTGTCTCTTCCCTCATCCTAAGACCCCTGTGAACACCACCATAGCTTGGCACGAGGCTCTCATGTGGATAAGCCCAGGGCTGATCCCAGAGCTGTCACTGTCCCTTCCTGCCTCTCCCACCCCAGTGTGGTCCCCAAAGCCCCCAAACATCCCCCCCAGGCATCACCAGGATCCTGCTCCTGTCCAGCCCACAGCAACTGCAGCCAAAATTCCGCCCAAACTGGTGGAAATTCCTCCCCAGGAATTGGAGGAACTGGGGAATTCCTCCAAGGATCCTCCGAGGGCATCCCCTCCAAGGCACAGGGGTTGCTGGAGCTGCTCCTGCTCCCAGGGCTGGGGGGCTCACTGGGTGCTCCCCTCAAAATCCCAAAGGGTTTTCCAAGCCAGGAGGAGCAGCAGGTCCCAGTGAGTGACTGGGAGCTGATGATGGGCACGTGGGGATGGTTCTTGCCCAAAATTACACTGGCTTGGTGTGAGGGTCCCACATGGATGGGCCAAACTGGAATTCCCAGTGAAAATCATCTGGAAAACCCTCTCAGTCTGGGAGATTTCTCTGTAGTGTCTTAATGTTGGAGTGAGAGAGAAAATGGTGCTAATAATGCTAATAAAAAATATACAATGATGAAAATATGGACAAAATGGTAAAATAAAAAGGATTAAAGGGTAAAAATATTTATAGTGAGGGTGACAATTGATAATAATGACAATAATAATAAGAATTGTATCAGCGCTGGGGCTGTGAAGTGACCACTGGGTGATGTTTCCCCAGGAGCTCAATAACTCCTTGGTGATAATGATGATATTGATAACAATGACAATAATAACAACAATAATATCAGCGCTGGGGCTGTGAAGTGAGCACAGGCAGATGCTTCCCCAAGAGCTCAATAACTCCTATGGAGATCTCCCTGGGGATCAGCTCTGCTGGCCAGGTGTCCCCAGAGGGGACAGGAGGGGACAGGGAGCAGTGGCACTCACTTGAAGTAGCGGTTGGGTTTGTAGTGCACCTTCATGTGTGCCATCAGGTCCTGCATGCTGGGGAAGGTCTCGCTGCAGCCCAGGGTGGGGCACTGGAAGGTTTTGCCTGGGCAGAGGAATTCGGAGAGAGATTCAGCACCAGCCCAGGGGGGACAGCCTGGTCGGACAGGCTGCAGCACCTCCCCATTCCCACCTCCCACCACCAGCCCTGCCTCGCTCTGAGCCCTGCTCTGCCCCCTCCCAGCCCAAAAAAGCACCTGTGGTGTGTCCTGCCCTTACCCTCGAGGGACTGCGTGGGTCTGTAGTGGACCTTCAGGTGGTCCATCAGCTCCTGCATGCTGGGGAAGGCCAGTTTGCAGCCGTAGCTGGAGCACTGGTAGTGTTTCCCTGCAAGGACACAGATCCGTCAGCCTCGCCCCTGCCGCGGCCGTCGCTGTCCCCTCCCCGGGGCGGGGCTGGGCTGGCCTCACCTGGGACAGGTCTGCGCTTCAGCGGCCGCAGCTCCGGGGCCGGGGTCCCTCCGCTGCCCGCCCCTGGCATCGGGGCACCGGGCAGGGCTGGGTCACTGCAGCCTGCGGGGAGGGATGGTGGGGCTTGGACCTGGCAAACCAGAGCTCTGCCCTCTCCATCCCTCATTTCTGCTAAGCCAGAGCTCTGCCCTCCTCATCCCTCTGCCCTGCCAAACCAGAGTTCTGCCATCCCCATCCCTCTGCCCTCCCCATACCTCAGCTCTGCCAAGCCACCCCTCTCTGCCCTCCCTGTCCCTTGGCCCTGCCAAACCACCCCTGTGCCCTCCCCATCCCTTCAGGACAGGGAAATGGGGCTGGGGGTCCGGCTGGAGCCCCCCAGGTTGTGAGGGCTGGGAGGGGCTGTGCTGGTGCAGGTGATGCCACCTGCGCATCCAGGCACGCCCTGGCACACCCGGGCACATCCGCATGGGCAGGGTTCGGCCAAAGGGACCTCCCAGCCACAGGAGCAAAGGTTTCCCTGCTCCTGCCCCCCCCGAGGGCACTCACCTGCCCCTTCCGTGCCGAATTTCCCCCGCAGGGAGAAGGTGGCCACGGGCTCGTCCTTCTCCGTCTTCATGGCCTGGCCGGAGCTGGGCACGGGCACAGGGACAGGGACAGGGCGGCTCCTCCCGGCGGGGCTGCACCGGGAGCAGGAGGGAGGTCAGAGCCCAGCCCGGGGCCAGTGACTCCCTCCTCCTCCTCCTCTCCTTTCTCCTTCTCCTTCTCCTTCTCCTTCTCCTTCTCCTTCTCCTTCTCCTTCTCCTTCTCCTTCTCCTTCTCCTCCTTTCCTCCTCTCCTTTTCCCTCCTCCTCCTCGGTGCCCCGTGGTCGTGGGACTGACCCTCCCACCCGGAGCTGATCCCAGAGCTGTCACTGTCCCTTCCTGCCTCTCCCACCCCAGCGTGGTCCCCAAAGCCCCCAAACATCCCCCCCAGGCATCACCAGGATCCTGCTCCTGTCCAGCCCACAGGAACTGCAGCCAAAATTCTGCCCAAACTGGTGGAAATTCCTCCCCAGGAATTGGAGGAACTGGGGAATTCCTCCAAGGATCCTCCGAGGGGATCCCTCCAAGGCACAGGGGTTGCTGGAGCTGCTCCTGCTCCCAGGGCTGGGGGGCTCACTGGTTTCTCCCCTCAAAATCCCAAAGGGTTTTCCAAGCCAGGAGGAGCAGCAGGTCCCAGTGAGTGACTGGGAGCTGATGATGGGCACACGGGGATGGTTCTTGCCCAAAATTACACTGGCTTGGTGTGAGGGTCCCACATGGATGGGCCAAACTGGAATTCCCAGTGAAAATCATCTGGAAAACCCCCTCAGTCTGGGAGATTTCTCTGTAGTGTCTTAATGTTGGAGTGAGAGAGAAAATGGTGCTAATAATGCTAATAAAAAATATACAATGATGAAAATATGGACAAAATGGTAAAATAAAAAGGATAAAAGGGTAAAAATATTTATAATAATGCTGATATTGATAATAACGACAATAACAACAATAATATCAGTGCTGGGGCTGTGAATTGAGCACCGGCAGATGCTTCCCCAGGAGCTCAGTAACCCCTTGGGAGATCTCCCTGGGGATCAGCTCTGCTGGCTGGGGCACCCCATCCTTCCCATTAACATCTGCTCCAGAGGCATCTCCCCAGCTTTGACTCTGGGGGGTTTGGCCCAGAGGGGCTCAGCCTGGCTCAGCAGCTGTTCCTGCAGCACCCAGCACACTGGGATCACAGCCCAGCAGGAAATAAACCAGGGAGGGGGGAAAAATCCATGTGGGATTATTCCTGTGGCTGCCCCTGGCCTCCTGGCTTTGTCTGGGGGCTGTGGGGCCTTTTTTTGTTGTTGTTTTCTCAGCTCAGCGGCCTCAGGATGGAATCAGCCAGCCATGGAAAAGGGAATCTGGGGCAGGGCTGGGGCTGCTCATGGCCCAGGAGGGGAAATTCAGCCCTGGATTGAAGGGATGCTCCATCTCCATCCTCCATCCCTGCAGGACATGGGGAAAACACAGAAAGATCCTGGCAGATTTGATGGAGCTTTGTTTATCAGGTTTGGTGGGAAAAAGGATCTTGGGAATCTTCTTTTTTGGGGGGAGACAATGCTGAAAAGGTTGAGGCAGGGCTGTACCTGCCTGGGTAATGTGACACTGCCACAGTTTGGTGCCCAACCCTGAAGTGTCAGAGCTGGAACCATTGGTGCTGGAGAGTGCAGTGAAGCAAAATTCCTGCTGCCCTTCTGGAAGCAAAATTCACTGCCCTTTGCAGTGAAGCCAAATTCCTGCTGCCCTGCTGGAAATGCCCCTCTGGATCAAAGCTGGGTGGCCCAGCCTGGGCTCAGCACCCCTGGCAGAGCCCTGGGACTGACGGGCTCCAGATGAGCCCAAAGGGAGCAGGGCCAAGGCACAGAGAGCTCAGGGGCAGCACAGGGAAGTTTCCCCAAAAAATCAGGAAATTCTTCCCCACCTGCACTGCAGCTCCTGGAGCCCCAGGGTCAAAGCCAGCAGTGCCTTGGGGTGTTGGAACCTCTGTCCTGTCCCTCTGGGATCACAGATGCCACATGGAGAGTGGCATTCCCTGTTGCAGCATCCCAGCGATGCCTTGTAAGCCGATTTTTTTCTCTGGAAAAGCTGGGAAACCTCTTGAGCAGATTGCCTGAGGGCAGGCAGGATGGACACTTGGCCTGTGGCCCCAAGGTTCCCCACAGGTGACATGGCAGAGGACACGGTGGCAGCACTGCGGCATCACCCTGTGCCCAGCCAGGTTTTTGGAGAGCAGGTGGCACCTGGATCATCCTGCTGCCATTTGTCACCTCCCATGGGATGCTGGGCAACACTCCCCTCCTCCAGGACTGTCTGTTCTGCAGCCCTGAGTGTGACACCCCGGCCCAGGTGCAGCTGAGCTGCCACTGTCCCCATCCCCAGCGACCTCCTGTGGTCACCAGAGGTGTGAATGACCCAGAGATGTGACTGCACAGAGGAGTGACTGACCAAAAATGTGACTGACCAAAAATGTGACTGACCAAAAATGTGACTGAACCAGAGATGTGACTGAACCAGAGATGTGACTGACCCAAAAATGTGACTGACCAAAAATGTGACTGACCCAAAGATGTGACTGAACCAGAGATGTGACTGAGCCAGAGATGTGACTGACCCAAAAATGTGACTGACCCAAAAATGTGACTGAGCCAGAGATATGACTGCACAGAGATGTGACTGACCAAAAATGTGACTGACCCAAAGATGTGACTGACCAAAAATGTGACTGACCCAGAGATGTGACTGCACAGAGATGTGACTGACCAAAAATGTGACTGACCCAAAGATGTGACTGACCAAAAATGTGACTGAACCAGAGATGTGACTGACCCAAAAATGTGACTGACCAAAAATGTGATTGACCAAAAATGTGACTGACCCAAAGATGTGACTGAACCAGAGATGTGACTGACCCAGAGATGTGACTGCACAGAGATGTGACTGACCAAAAATGTGACTGACCCAAAGATGTGACTGACCAAAAATGTGACTGAGCCAGAGATGTGACTGACCAAAAATGTGACTGACCAAAAATGTGACTGAGCCAGAGATGTGACTGACCCAAAAATGTGACTGACCCAAAACCACGACTGTCCCAGATGTCACTGCCCCAGAGATGTCACTGCCCCCAGAAATGTGACTGACTGACCAGAAACATGACTACCCCAAAGATGTGACTGCCCCAGAGGTGTGACTGTCCCAAAAACGACAGACCCAAAAACGTGATTGCCCCAGAGGTGTGATTGCCCCCAGAGATGTCACCCCCCTGATGACACAATTCTCTCAGAGACAGGACCCCCCCAGAAATATGGCTGCCCCCAAGATGTGACCACCAGCGCAAAGCTGCCCTGGAACCCCAATTCTGCAGCCACCACTGTCACTGTCATTATCCCCATTATTATTATTATTATTATTATTATTATTATTATTATTATTATTATTATTATTTTCTGCCACCCCAAAGAGCTGCTGGCACAAAGCTCCCTCATCCCAACCCCTTGGGGTGAACAGAGACCCCAAAACCCTTGCAGGGGCTGCCAGCCGTGAGGGTGGGCAGGATGTTTGCAGCTGCCCATCACCCCGAGCAGGCTATGCTGCTGATTCAGTGAATAATTAACACAGCTCATCCCCCTCAAACCACCCGGGGGCTTTATCCATACCCCGAGGCTTTGCTCATCCCACCCCGCGAGGATAAATGGGACAAATAATCGGATTTTTGCATCTCTGAGGCCCGAGGATGAGGAGGCTGCCCCCAAACGCGGCTCTCGGCGCAGGAGATGAGACAAAGGCTGGGAACAAGGGGCTCATGTGATCGCGCAGCCGGCGAGCGCCGGGGGAGGCAGCGTTCGGAGAGCAGGGAGCAGCGGCTCGGCTCCTGCCGGTGCCACCAGCCCCGGCTAAAACACACCCTGAGGGTTCTCCTGGAGCTTCAGATACCGCGGGGAGCCCTCACAGAGCTGGGGTGATGGGGGGGATGCTCCAGGTGTCCAAGGCAAGGTGGGTGCCCCAATCTGGGCATGGGTCGGGTGTCACCCCTCCCTGGGGGGGTTCCCTGCTTTCCAACTCAGGATCTGCCTGCAGAGCCTGAGGAACCCATCCCAAACCCGGGTGGGCATCCAGAGGGATGAATGCTGAGCCCCGTGCTGGCCTTGGGGTCACATCCACAGGGCAGCTCAGCCCAGGCCTCTCTTCCCCCCAAAGGAGGGTCCCCACTGTCCCTCAGATCTCTCCAAGCCCTGCTGACATTTCCCCACATTCCTCGGTGCTCACCTTTATCTGCCCGCCCATGGGAAAAAACCCCCACTTTGCCTTCAGGAGCCACCTGGGGATGTTGGAGCTCCCTCCCTGAGCCTGGACAAAGCTGAGCCCAGCACCAGGCAAGCACCAAGGCCTGGAGCCCGGGCTCTGACAGCCACAGCGTGGCTCCAGGAGGTGTGGGAGGATGGAGGGAGCACGGGCAGGTCCCGGCAGGTGCATCCCGGGATGTGAGAGGGTCCTGCTGTTCCCACAGGCCACGCACCTGTCAGGACCCAGGGCTAGCGATTCCTGTGGCTCCCTGCCAGCCCCACAAGTGGTAACTCCAGGGTAGCCCCCATGGAGCTGGTTTTGGGGCTGGTAACCCCCCAGGGACCACACACCCATGGCTACAATCCAGAGGGGAGTGACACCGTGACCCGGAGCCGCCGCGGGCAGCAGCCCCGGGGCTCCTGCAAAGCTCCGGTACCCCGGGCCCCGCTCCGGTACCGCTGCTGTCCCCAGTGCAGCTCCAGCCCCGGTGCCGGTCCATCATTTGGTACCGGTACAGCCCCGGAACCGCTACAGCCCTGGGGCCAGCACACCCCTGGCCCGGTACATCCCCCGGTGCCAGTGCTCCCTTCCCGGGGCCGGGGTATCCCCGATACCGGTACGGTCCCGGTGCCGGTATATTCACGATACCGGTACATCCCCGGTACCGGAACGGTCCTGGTGCCGGTATATCCTCGATACCGGTACAGCCCCGATACCGGTACCTCCCCGGTGCCGATACATCCCTGATGCCTGTATATCCCCGATACCGGTACATCCTCGGTACCGGTACAGCCTCGATACGGGTACACCCTCGATACCGGCACACCCCCGGTGCCAATACGGTCGCGGTGCCGGTACATCCCCGATACCGGTACATCCCCGACAGCAGTACACCCCCGGTGCTGGTAAAGCTCCCGCTGTCCCCGCAGCCCCTGTGCCAGCCCATCCCCGGTGCCGGTCCACTCCCCGATCCCGGTCCCCCCCCGGTCCCTCCCGGCCGTACCGGGGCTGCGGCGGGGCCGGCGCCGCCCGGGTCGCGCATCAGCGGCGGGGCGGCCGCGGGGCCATTTTCTGTGCGGAGCTGTCGCGAGAGCGGGGGGAGGAGGAGGAGGATGATGACGGGGGGGAGGAAGGAACGTGCGGAAGGGCGGGCGGGGGCCTCGGGGGGGGCCCCGGCTCCGCCCCGCCCCGTTCCCCCCCTTCCCCCGGCTGCTTTGCCCGGGAGATTCTCCGCAGCCCGCATCCCAGCGGCTGCGGGCAGCTCCAGCATCCCGGCGGTTTTGGAGCATCCCGGCGGTTTTGGAGCATCCCAGGGGTTTTGCAGCATCCCAGGGGTTTTGGAGGATCCTGAGGGTGTTGGAGCATCCCAGGGTTTTGGAGCATCACGGGGTTTTTGGAGCATCCCGGAGGTTTTGGAGCATTCCAAGGTTTTGGAGGATCCTGGGGGTTTTGGAGGATTCCAGGAGTTTGGGAGGATCCTGGGGGTTTTGGAGGATTCCAGGGGTTTTGGAGCACCCCGGGGTTTTTGGAGCATCCTGGGGTTTTGGGGCATCCCCAGGTTTTTGGAGCATCCTGGGGGTTTTGGAGCATCCCAGGAGTGTTGGAGCATCCTGGAGGTTTTGGAGCATCCCCAGGTTTTTGGAGGATCCCAGGGTTTTGGAGCGTCCTGGGGTTTTTGGAGCATCCCGGGGTTTTTGGGGCATCCCAGGCTTTTGGAGCATCCTGGGGTTTTTGGAGCATCCCAGGGTTTTTGGAGCATCCTGGGGTTTTTGGGGCATCCCAGGGTTTTTGGAGCATCCCGGGGTTTTTGGGGCATCCTGAGGGTTTTGGAGCATCCCAGGGCTTTGGAGCATCCTGGGGGTTTTGGAGCATCCTGGGGGTTTTGGGGCATCCTGGGGGTTTTGGGGCATCCCAGGAGTGTTGGAGCACCCCGGGGTTTTTGGGGCATCCTGAGGGTTTTGGAGCATCCCAGGGCTTTGGAGTATCTGAGGATTTTGGAGCATCCTGGGGTGTTGGAGCATCCCGGGGTTTTTGGAGCATCCCGGAGGTTTTGGAGCATTCCAGGGTTTTGGAGCATCCTGGGGTTTTTGGAGGATTCCAGGGGTTTTGGAGCACCCCGGGGGTTTTGAAGCATCCTGGGGGTTTTGGAGCATCCCAGGGTTTTTGGAGCATCCCAGGGTTTTTGGAGCATCCCGGGGTTTTTGGAGCATCCTGAGGGTTTTGGAGCATTCCAGGGCTTTGGAGTATCTGAGGGTTTTGGAGCATCCAGGGGTGTTGGAGCATCCAGGGGTCCATAACCATCCCGGAGAAGGAAAGGCATCAGCAGTTCCTGAAGCTTTTGGGGCATCCAAGGGTTTTGGAGGATCCCAGGGCCCTCTGAGCACCCTGAGCTCCTGGGAACACCTCGGATTTTTAGGAGCACCCTGAGCTCCTGGGAGCACTCATTTTTGGGAGCATCCTGGACTCCTGAGAACACCCCGAGCTCCTGGGAACACCCCAGATTTTTGGGACCATCCTGGAACTTTAGGAGCAACCTGGACTCCTGGGAGCACCCTTGATTTTTGGGAGCACTGTGGACTCCTGGGAACACCCCGAGCTCCTGGGAAAACCCTAGATTTTTGGGAACATCCCAGATTTTTGGGAGCACCCTGAGCTCCTGGGAACACCCCAAGTTCCTGGGAACACCCTGGATTTTTGGGAGCACCCTGGAGCTCTTTGGAGCACCTGGAGCCCCCTGGAGCAGCCCAGGGATGCCTGAGCTGGCCCAGCTCCCACATGCCTGCAGGGCTGAGCAGGGATACCCCCCTGACAGCACCCAGTGCCTCCCATTCCCCATTCCCCAGCCTCAGGAAGGGCAGGAAGGAGTTTCCCAAATCCCCAGAGTTCCCAAAGCCACTATTTTTCATTAAAATAAAATCAGACACCCCCCATCTTGCACTCTGCAGTGCAAGGATTCCTAAAGAGCTGTGATTTACAGGAAAATCACCCAGAGGAGAGCAGAGGCTGAAAAACCCATAATGGGGGGGACCCAAAATCTCCAGCGTGGGGCTGTGAAGAATTTGAAATCCCATGGGGAACTTCCCACCCCTATGGGTTCTGATCCCTCCCTGGAGGACACAGGGTCCCCTGAACACTGCTGGACCCCAAATCTGAGGTGGGGAGGAAGGTCTGTGTGACAGGGGAGCAGCTCCAGTGGGGGCTTGGGAGGGAGGGAGGGAGGAAGAAGAGGGCTGGGCTCTCTAGGATCAGGGAAGAAGAGGAGGGCTGGGCGCTGAGGGATCGGGGAGGGACGAAAAGGAGGGCTGGGCTCTCTGGGATCAGGCTGGGCTCTGCAGGATCAGGGAGGGAGGAAGAAGAGGGCTGGGCTCAGTAGGATCAGGGAGGAAGAGGAGGGCTGGGCGCTGAGGGATCAGGGAGGGAGGAAGAGGAGGGCTGGGCCGTGGCATCAGTCTGGGCTCTGTGGGATCAGGAAGGGATGAAGAGGAGGGCTGGGCTCAGTAGGATCAGGGAGGAAGAGGAGGGCCGGGCTATGGGATCAGGCCGGGCTCAGTAGGATCAGGGAGGAAGAGGAGGGCTGGGCCGTGGCATCAGTCTGGGCTCTGTGGGATCAGGGAGGGAGGAAGAGGAGGGCTGGGCTCTGCGGGATCAGGCCGGGCTCTGTGGGATCAGGGAGGGAGGAAGAGGAGGGCCGGGCTCTTTGGGATCAGGGAGGGAGGAAGAGGAGGGCTGCGCTGTGGATCAGGCCGGCTCTGTGGGGTCAGGGAGGGAGGAAGAGGAGGGCCGGGCTCAGTGGGATCAGGCCGGGCTCTGTGGGATCAGGGAGGAAGAGGAGGGCCGGGCTCAGTGGGATCCGCCTGCCGTCACTTCCTCTGGCGCAGGCCTGGGGGTGGCCGGACATGAGGCGGACACAGGGCCGGTCATGGGGCCGGACGTGAGGCCGGAGATGGGGCCGGAGATGGGGCGGGCATTCCAGCCCTGTTCCTCCTTCTCCCGGCTGAATCCTTCTGGGGCAGCTCCGTGTGGGGCTCAGCCTCTGCCCACAGCCCAGCCTGGCTGTGCCATTGCTCCAGAGGGTCGCAGCTGCCACTCCGAGCCTCCCTCAGGGATGAGACCCCACAAGCTCCCCTGAGCCAGGAAAGGCAGTGCCAGCTCTGAGGGCTTTGCCTGAGGGATCCTCGGAGCTGTTCTTGTGCCCAGCCAGGGCACAGCAGCACCGCCCTGCTCCTGCTTTGAGCGATCCCGAGCCACAGCGGAGCCTGGAAATGCCTGAGCTGGAGCCTGGCAGAGCTGGTTGGTGTATTCAGCATTTTCTGGAGGGTTCATGGTGGGAGGAACGGGGCTGCCTCTGATCTGTGCCTGCCCACGTCACAGCTTTTGTCGCACAGCCACAGTGAGTGAAATAAAACCCCCAAACTTAAAATGTGAGTCAGCTTTGCTGAGTCTGCTTATTTATGAACAGCAGAATTATGAACAACAACTCTATTCATACTGCGGAGAAGTTTTAGAGTCCTTGGATGCTAACAAGCAGCTAAGAGCCCGTCCTCGCTGCAGAGTGCCTTCACTGAAGGGGCTGTGGGATCCAGCCCCTGACACTGGCACAGACCGGGGTTTTCTGAGTAAACGTTCATTCTGTGCCAGCATCGATGGGAAAACTTCACGGTTTGGAAGTTTTTGTGAAGTTTTGAGTTTGCTGGGAAAACTTCAGGTGCCCAAGTTGGGCACAGTCTCTGGAGGTGGGATGGGAGGTGGGATGCTCCTTTCCTCCAGATCAGATCCTCTGCACATAATTCCCAGGGAAAAGCCCTTCCTTGCCGTGCAGGTGGCCTTTCCACCAGCCAGAGGCATCTGGGGAGGGAGAACACAAACAATCAGCTGTGCTGCCTGCAGGGCAGGGAGGGGAGGCGGGCAGGGCAGGAGCCTGGTACCTTCCATCAGGATGTCAATGACATCCCCCACGTTGAAGCTGAGTTCATCCACGTCCTGCCCGATGTACTGGTAGAGCGCCCGGCAGCGCGGCCCCTCCGCCCTGGGCTGCGGCTTGGGGCGCCGGGCTGGGGGCGGCCGCTGGCCCACGCTGCGGCGGCGCTGCACCCTGCGGGCAGGAGGGATGGGGTTTGTGCCAGCAGGGCATGGGGATGGCATGTGCTGCTGCCCCTGCCCACCCTGCACCCACACACCCGTGGGATGGCATGTGCTGCTGCCCCTGCCCACCCTGCACCCACACACCCGTGGGATGGCATGTGCTGCTGCCCGTTGCCCATCCTGTACCCATGGGATGGCATGTGCTGCTGCCCCTGCCCATCATGTACTCACACACCCATGGGATGGCATGTGCTGCTGCCCTTTGCCCACCCTGCACCCACACACCCATGGGATGGCATGTGCTGCTGCGCCCTGCCCACCCTGCACCCACACACCCATGGGATGACATGTGCTGCTGCCCCCTGCCCATCCTGTACCCATGGGATGGCATGTGCTGCTGCCCCTGCCCACCCTGCACCCACACACCCATGGGATGGCATGTGCTGCTGCCCCCTGCCCATCCTGTACCCACACACCCATGGGATGGCATGTGCTGCTGCCCCTGCCCACCCTGCACCCACACACCCATGGGATGGCATGTGCTGCTGCCCTTTGCCCATCCTGTACCCATGGGATGGCATGTGCTGCTGCCCCTGCCCCCCCTGCACCCACACACCCATGGGATGCTCTGTGCCTGCAGGTGGGCACTTCCAGTTTAGGGACTGGGGGAACTGGGGCAGGATGAGCTGCCCATCCTGTGCCCACACATGGGGTGCTCTGTGCCTGCAGGTGGGTGGTCCCAGTTCAAGCACTGAGGGAATTGGGGCAGGACGAGCTGCCCATTCTGCTGTTCCCACACCTATGGGATGCCCTGTGCTTGCAGGTGGGTTCTCCCAGTTCAAGGACTGGGGGAACTGGGGCAGGATGAGCTGCACCCTCCTGTCCATCTTGAGGTGCTCCATGCCTGCAGATGAATTCTCCCAGTTCAGAGACTGGGAGGACTGGGGCAGGATGAGCTGCCCACCCTGCTGTCCCCCACCCATGGGATGCTCTGTGCCTGCCCTCCCAGTGCAGGGACTGGGAGGACTGGGATGCACAATAGCCTGGGAGATGTGTCCTGCCAGCAAAGCCAGGACACATCCCCTGTGTCCGAGGATGCATCTGGTCCCCTCCTCAGAGGGGAAAGCACCTCCCAGTGGTGATGGCAGTGGGAGAGGAGAATGGGACATGGGACAGGGACATGGGACAGGACCTACCCAGCCACGCCCTGGTCGGGCACGTTGAGGAAGTCCATGTTGTGCTCGGATGGGGGCCGTGCCTTGGGCTGGTGGCCGGCGCTGCGGGCGGGAAGCGCTGCGGCTGGGGGGCCCCGCGTCTGCTTCTGGGGCATCTTGTAGGTGTCCCTCTGTGCCCGGCCATCCCCGCGGGGGATCTGGGGACCCCCGTTCCTGCAGGCTCCTGGAACAGCCCGTCCCAGTAGGGTGCATTACAGGGGGGCCATGCACAGCCTGCACCCCCTGTATCCCCCACCCTGTACCCCCTGCTCACCTCTGGGTGCTGATGGGGCACTTCGGGAAGGTGCGGGACACCTGCTGCCACCTCTGCCCTGTGCTGCTCCCTTCCTTGTGGGCTCTGGGGGGACACAAGCCCCCCGTTAGGTGACAATCCTCAGAGCCAGCTGTAGGGGCTGTCCCCCCATTTGTACCCTGTTCCCCATCACCAGAGCAGAAATGGGGGAGACACAAACCCCACAGAGTACACCCAGCTCACCCCAATGCTCCCAGGCCTCCAGCTGTGCCCTGTGACTCCAGTGCTCCTGTGTTGCCCCTGTGCCACCCCGCAGTGCCCTGGCACTCACTGGCATTCCTGGGGAGCCCATCCCCGATGGTCACTGTAAGGGTTTTGCCTCCAGCTTTGAGGGCGGCCACGTCGCCCTGTCCTCTGACGAAGGTGACGTTGCGGGTGCCACCGCCGCCCCAGCCCTCCTTCTTCACCCGAAACTGTAGTCTGGGGGTGAGAGAAGCCATGAGGATGCGGTGACAGGACCCTGTCCTGCTTTGTCACCTCTCCTGGCCTCCATCCTTACGTGTCCTTGAAGGAGAGGGGCAGCTTGGAGCGGGTGAGCTCCTCGAAGCGCTTGCACAGGAGGCTGATCAGCTCCGTCTTGAAGATGGACTCCAAGAAGTTGTCGGCATCGTTCTCATGGAGGATGAAGAAGTCGTCCTGCCTGGTGCTGGGGGAGCAAACAGGGGTGTCAACCGCACCAAGGCTGGTGCCAGCTGGGCTGGGGGGGATTTGGGGACCCCACAGGGCTTGGGTCCACCTCAAGGAAATTTGGAGGCCGATTTGGAAAACTCTCTGGCTTCTGCCAAGCACCGATGGGGAGCCTCCACTCCAGTGGATGAGGGACTGGGGAGCAGCAGGGTGTGGAGAGAGGGGAATCCCAGCCATGGGGAGAGCCCCTGGTAAGGGACACACCTCAGCGAGACACCGCTCACCGCCTGCAGCTCCACCTTCTTCTTGAGCACCTCCTTGATCTGCCCCTTCTCAGGCCCCTTCTTCACCTTCTCCCGCCCGATCAGGTAGAAATACTTGGGCGTGAGAATGAAATCCCGCTTGATGGGCTGGGAAAGGGCAGGAAAAAGGGGGTGAGGGGGTTTTTCAGGGGGGGCACAAACCCCACAAACACACATCCCACCCGAGGGAAGCCACCAGGAGCTGCAGCAGCCCCAGGCGTGTCCCTGCACCTTGAACCTCCGGTCGTATTTGGTGACGGAGTCGGCGAAGTCGACGCGCTCCCGCTTGGCCAGGAACTGCCGCAGCTCCGGCCGCTCCTCCATGCCCAGGTAATCCCCCACGAAGTTCCTGTTGATGCTGTTCCTGCGCCGCTCTTTGAAGTTGTAGAGGATGCTGGCAGCTGGGAGGGACCCCAAAGAGGTGCGGGTCTGAAATGGCTCTGTGCTGGTGGCTCAGAGCCCCCCAAAACATCACACAGGTCATGGCAGCAAGAAGTGGGGCTTGTTTTATGCCATGGGAGGAATCCCAGCTGCTTGAGCTTGGCTGGCTTTGAAACTTTGAAACTTTAATTGCCTTCAAAAAACCCCGTTCTGTGGGAGGGAGGGATGGACCCAGCTTTTTTCTGCGTTTTCCTCCTTGATTTTCCTGCTTGCTTGGGAGGGTGGAAAAACCCATGATGGGGTCAGTGGTGTGTCCCATCCTTTTGCCATTGTGGGAGTCAGCCTCTTCCCAGAAACACCAACTCATGCCAGCTACTCCCCTCCATCCCTGTGCAGGCCATGAAATGCAGAGTGAGACAGCACAAGCTCCCAGGGCTGGAAATAGGAGCAGGAAATCCGTGCTCTCCTTTCAGAGTGGAAAAAGACTCCCAACAACTCACGGGCCGGTTCCTCCATCACCTAATCACCGTTAGTGCCATGATTAGGAGCCAGGCTGCCGCTATCATAGCTGGGCTGTCCCAGTGAAAAGCACCCTAAAAGGGCAGCTGGGGTGGCACTGTCCCTGTCCTTGCCCAGACTTACCCTCCTCTCTCATCTGCTCGTATTTGCGGATGGCCACATGCCGGCGCCAGGCCTTCTGGATCACCCGGGCGAAGCTGTCAAATTTCCTCTCCCGCATCTCCTCGAGCAGGAAGAGCTGCGAGGGACAGGCAGTGCTGAGCCAGGACACCCCAAAAACCCCTCCCAATGACACCCAGTGCCCCCCAGGAGTCAGGGCCACGCACCGACTCGGGGTTCTTGACGAACACCTTGCTCCTGCCCATCTGGTACTGGTCTGGATCCATGTTGACCGAGCGCAGGAGGTGCTGCACCCCTTGGCGCTCATCCCCGCGCCACGACGGCCATGTCTCGGGGGTGAGGATGGCATAGCTGTGGGGACAGAGCAGGCTCACAGAATCCCACAATAGTTCAGGTTGGGAGGGACCTTAAAGCCCATCCAGTCTTGTCATAGCAGGGACACCTCCCACTGTCCCAGGCTGCTCCAAGCCCTGTCCAACCTGGCCTTGGGCACTGCCAGGGATCCAGGGGCAGCCCCAGCTGCTCTGGACACCCTGTGCCAGGGCCTGCCCACCCTCCCATGGAACAATCCCTTCCCAATATCCCATCCAGCCCTGCCCTCTGGCAGTGGAAGCCATTCCCTGTGTCCTGTCCTTCCATGCCTTGTCCCAAATCCCTCTGCTGTTTCCTTTAGTCCCTAGAAGGGGCTCTAAGGTCTCGCCCAAGCCTCCTCTTCTCCAGGTTGAACATCCCCAACTCTCTTTACTTGAAAAGCTGTGCCAGGGCCTCCCACACCCTCCTCTCTTCCTGAGGAGGTGCTGTGGGCTCTGCCAGCCCCGTGCCAGTGGCCACTCACCGTTGCAGGAACTTGTGGAAGAGGCGGCGGTAGGCGAAGCCTGCCCGGCGCACCCGGATGTTCTCCTTCAGCCCCAGGTACTCGACCTGGTGCTTCACCCTGTGCACCAGGGAGGGACAACATGGAATAATGACAGGTTAGGAGGGGACCTACAAGTGCACCTAAGGAGGACAATGTGTCCCACACACTTGTTGTGCTTCCCTGTGTTAGTGGACAGCTCAGAAGAACCAGCCCAGGGCTACAGTTCTTGGAGGAAAGCTGGTCCTGGCCACATCTCCATGGCTGGGCCCCCTTCCCTGGGCTCTGTGTGCTCCCTGTTACCTGCTCTCCTCCCAGTCCCGGGGTTTCTTGGTCTCGTTGGGTTTGATGCAGCGGATGTAGTGTGGGGTGCACTTCATGAGCGTGTTCACCAGGTCGTTGGCCTGTTTCTGGTGCAAGGATCGACCTCTGTAGCATCAAAGGGGGTGGTGGGAGCACTGCCCCTGCCACCTCCCCAGAGGCAGCTGCTGCTCTGCAGCCCAAGGGACACACCTTGATTTTGGAGCCTGCCGTGGTCGGCCGTCCCTTTTTGTCAGAATCAAGTTTTTCTGGGAAAAGCATCCGGATGAAACCGCTGGAAGGGAGGGGACAGTCCCCAGGTGAGAGCTGCCAGCATGGCCTGGGCTGAGGCCAGCTGGGAAATCCTGTACTGTGTGGCTGAGTGCCTTCTCCCTGACCACCCCCAGGAGCAGGAGCAGGAGCAGGAGCAGGAGCAGGAGCAGGAGCAGAGCTGGTGGATGACCCCGCTCTGCCCAACCCTGCATCCCTGGGATGCCCCTGGTGCCCATGGGGCCATGCAGGACTGAGCACTCCAACCCAGAAAGGCAGGACCAGCCTTTCAGATCTGCATGTTGAGGACTGTGCCCTGTTCCCCAGCCCTTTTGGGGTGCCCAGCACTGCCAGACTCACTATTCACTGCTCTGCATGAGCTCGATCAGGTCAGTGAAAAGCACGTCCCGGTTGCGCTCGCAGAAGCCGTTCACATCGTAGGACACCTGGGGACAGGAGGGGACCTCAGCTGCGGCTGTGGGGTGCAGGGTGGGGGCTTTGGGGTGCCCTACCCACCTTGCCAGCATAGTGGTGGATGACAAAGCCCGAGCTCCAGCTGTTGAAGTGCTCGTGGGTGCCCACGGCCGCCTGCAGCTTCTGCAGCAAGGTCTGGTCGGCGCCCTCGCCCGTGGCGTGCATGGTGGCACACACGTCATCCAGGACACTCATGATCCCAGGAGGGTTCTGCCACAAGGAAAGGGAAGCCATGGGTGTGGCAGGGCCCAATCCTGCACCTGGTGACAGCTGCTTGATGCTGAGCCAGGTGCCCATGGGTGCTGCAAGTGTCCAAGGCCAGGTTGGACAGGGCTTGGAGCACCCTGGAATAGTGGGACAAGATGATCTTTAAGGTTCCTGCTAACCCAAGCCAGTGTGGGGTTCTCTGCTGCTTGGCACCTTAACAACCTCAATGCAGCCCTTGTCCCTGGGTGCCTCTGCTCCCCAAAAGCCTCCCCAGCAGAGGAGACCCCACTCACCAGCTTGTTCTCTATCAGGTCACACACCACCTTGTTGTTGAAGTACTGGATCTGCGTCCACTTGATCCCCTCCTGCACATATTCCTCCTGGGGAAGCACAGGGAGAGCTGGCTGGGCCCTGAGCCCCTGGGATGTGCTGCAGAACCCCTGCTCCAGCTGTGGTGCTGGGGAGGAGGGATTGCAAGAATTGGGGTGCTGGCACAGCCCCACAGCCCCCAGCCCAGCCCCTTGTACCTGCTCTGCCTTCAGGGTCAGCTCGATGAAGATCTGCTGCAGCTTCTCGTTCACAAAGTTAATGCAGAATTGTTCAAAGCCATTTTTCTGCATGAAAGATGGAAGAGAAAATGGTGGAGTTGTCCTTTGCTCACAGAAACACAGAATCACAGAATAATGATGTTGGAGGAGACCTCTAAGATCATCAAGTCCAACCTATGCCCTAACACCTCAACTAGATTATAGCACCAAGTGCCATGTCCAGTCTTTTTTTAAACACATCAGAGATGGTGATTCCACCACCTCCCTAGGAAGAGCATTCCAGTACTTTATTATTCTTTTGGTGAAAGATCTCTTCCTAATATCCAACCTATACCTTCCCTGAGGTACCTTGAGACTGTTCTCTGGTTCTGTCAGTGCTGCCTGGTGGAAGAGACCAACCCTACCTGTCTGCAACCTCCCTTCAGGGAGGTGTAGAGAGCATTAAGGTCACCTCTGAGCCTCCTCTTCTCCAGGCTAAACAACCCCAGCTCCTTCACCTCCTCTGCCTCATTGTGGGGACCCCAACCAGCAGTGCTTGGTTGCTACTCCAGGGACCCTTCTCAGGGCTACCTGACCCAGGTGCTGTCCCTGCTGTGGGAGCAGGGCAGGACATTCCCAGCCACACCCACCTGGAATATCTCAAATCCATAGATGTCCAGCACCCCGACGCTGTACTCCTCATACGGCTTCTGCATGGCCCGGTTGATGGACTGCGGGGACAGAGGGGACAAACTGCCTGCAGGGCACTGCGATTGGCCATCTCCTGGGGCAGGGGGTGACCGTCCCTTCTGAGGCCCACACACCTCCACCAGGAAGTCGAAGACACGGGCGTAGAGCCCCTTGGCCAGCGCGTCGCGGGTGTAGGCCGCCTGCTCCACGTTGAGGGTGACGGTGATGGACTCGGAGCGGCCGCCCCACTTGCTGTCCATTTTCCTGCTGGTGACCTTCTCGTTGAGGCGCTCCTGGTCGACCCCCAGCAGGTAGGCAGGGAAGGCCAGGGCTGGGCAGAGTGGGGCTGGTCAGGGCTGTGTTGTCCCCACCTGGCCATAGTCGAAACCCTCGGCCCCATCCAAGTATGAAGGACAGCAGTGGGACGATGACAGGGAAAAGTGACACCTCTCCCAGAACAACACCTGGCATCTGTCCCCTGGCTAATCAAGCTCTGGCTGAGCCGTTGACTTGCTGCCTTAAGTCAAGTTCATAGTGAGTTGCAAGCTCATTGATGTGCATTAGTTATGTACCAGAGCCTTAGGCAGAGGCCTGTTGGTTAGAGCATGTACCTGTTGACTATAATATCATGGGATCAAAGCCCATCTGTCTAGTAAATTGGAAGGTCCTAGCTTAATTAAAGCACCTGAGCTGCATTTAGGGGATGCAGGGTGATGGCCTGCGGACTTTAGCAGAAACTAAGAGGGTTTAACTCTTGTTTAAGGCTTTGAAGGCCTTCGGTTTAGGTAATCCTAAATTTCTTAGATAATGGGGGAGATAGGAGGAGGATGACGGACACGGGGGGTTAAGACAGCAATTATAATGCCTGGTGCTGGTGCTGCTTCCCTCCTCTGCCAGGGGATTTGTGACACAGCCAGCTTGCCACTCATTCCCAGGCTCCCCCCACTTGTCCCCTGTGGCTACTCACAGTCAGCATTCTCCACCCGGGCGTAGTTGCCTTCCTCCCTGAAGCTGATGTTGCCCAGGTGCAGGATCCCTGCCACGATCTGCAGCACCAGCTGCTGGTCCTCGCCACAGATGCCGATGACCTGCATGGCATTCTGGGGGTGCACAGACACCCTTTGAGCCCCCACCCCGGCCCCAGAGCTTTTGGGGACTCCCCTCCCTCCCAGGCACTCACCATGGTCTCATGGAAGTCGCTGCGGTCGTCTGTGCCCTCCACCTGGTAGGTGTCTGTCTGGTTCAGGTAGAAGTAATAATCCGGGCTCATGATGCCCAAATTCTGCCTCTGCTCTTGGGATGCTCCTTGGATGAGCTGGGAGGGGACAGGGGGCTGTGGTCAGCCAGCTCCTGGTCCCCCCTGCAGCCTGGTGGCTCCAGGCCATCCCCATACTGTCGCCATGATATTGTCTGAAAAATCCCTTTGCCAGGATTTTTCTCCTGAGAAGCTGAGAGGCCTCAGAAACGAAATGTAAACAATGATTGTCTGCTGCTGTGGAATGCAACATCTTTGATTGGTCTCATGTGGTTGTTTTTAATTAATGGCCAATCACAGTCAGCTGGCTTGGACTCTCTGGTCAGTCACAAGATTTTATTACCTTTCCTTTCTCCTTCCTTTCTCCTTTCTCCTCCTTTCTCCTCCTTTCTCCTATCCCCTTTCTCCTTTCCTTTCCTTTCCTTTCCTTTCCTTTCCTTTCCTTTCCTTTCCTTTCCTTTCCTTTCCTTTCCTTTCCTTTCCTTTCCTTTCCTTTCCTTTCCTTTCCTTTCCTTTCCTTTCCTTTCCTTTCCTTTCCTTTCCTTTCCTTTCCTTTCCTTTCCTTTCCTTTCCTTTCCTTTCCTTTCCTTTCCTTTCCTTTCCTTTCCTTTCCTTTCCTTTCCTTTCCTTTCCTTTCCTTTCCTTTCCTTTCCTTTCCTTTCCCTTTCCTTGAAATCCTTTCTTCTATTCTTTAGTGTAATTTTAATATATCATTTTCTTTTAATATCATATATATCATAAAATAATAAATCTGCCTTCTGAAACATGGAGTCAAGATTCTCATCTCTTCCCTCGACCTGGAACCCCTGTGAACACCACCACATTTGGTGACCCCGAGTGAAGAAAATTCCACATTTGATGACCCCAAGTGAAGAAAAATTCCACATTTGATGACCCCAAGTGAAGAAAAATTCCACATTTGGTGACTCCGAGTGAAGAAATCCCACCCCATACCTGGTAGTAGATGTGGAAGTTCCTCTCGCACTCATTCTGGCTCACCACGCGCGACTTCTCCAGCAGGAAATTGGAGATCTTGCCCCCATCAGGTTCTCCTCCCCGGCTGAACTGGATCTCAAAGTATTTTCCCTGCTCCAGCACAGATCCTGCTCAGAGCTGTGGCCCTGCCTCAGGGGTTCCTCATTCCCCCCAAGCCCTTCCCCACCACACCAGGAGCTTTGTGGGGTGTGCAATCCCTGGCTGAAGGCTTCATGGTTTATGTGGACACCTCATTGCCCCCTCAACTGCCCAAAAGGAGATTGGAGCCCAGTGGGGTCGGTCTCTTCTCCCAGGTAACAGGAAACAGGGCCAGAGATGGCCTCACATTGCCCCAGGGGAGGTTTAGATTGGATATGAGGAAAAATTCCTCCACTGAAAGGGTGGTCAGGCACTGGAACAGGCTGTGCTGGAGTCACCATCCCTGGAGGGATTGAAAAGCTGGATGTGGCACTCGGGGACACCTGGGGCAGTGTTGGGGGAATGGCTGGAGTTGATCTAAAGGTCAGCTTTGAACCCAGCTGCTTCAGTGGTTCTGCTGCTGCGCTGCCCCCTGCACCTGCCCTGGTGTCACAGACATCTTTTATGAAAAATCCTTTCCTTAGGATTTTTCCTCCTGAGAAGCTCAGAGGCCTCAGGAACAAAATGTAAACATTGACTATCTGCTGCTGTGGAATGCAACAGGTGCATCTGTCATTAGTCCGTATTGGACGTTTCTAATTAATAGCCAATGACAGTCAGCTGGCTCGGACACAGAGTCCGGGACAGAGCCTTTTTTATCATTCCTTCCTATTCTATTCTTAGCTAGCCTTCTGATGAAATCCTTTCTTCTTTTAGTATAGTTTTAATAGAATATATATCATAAAATAATAAATCAAGCCTTCTGAAACATGGAGTCAGGTCCTGATCTCTCCCCTCATCCTCAGGCCCCTGTGAACACTGTCACTTACGAAGCGGCTGGAATTGTTGTTCCGGACAGTTTTGGCATTTCCAAAGGCTTCCAGCAGCGGGTTAGACTGCAGGATGATGTCCTTCACGTGCTGGGGACACAGGAGGGCAGGGCTCAGCCCTGCTGTGTCCCACTCCAGGCCTGGGGACACACCTGAGCCTTTGCGTGTCCCCAGCTCTGGAGCGGCTGCTCTGTGTGCCACCAGCAGCCCCATCAAGGGGATGTTGGGGACCAGGGTGGTGGGGATCAGCTGGGGGGTGAAATTATGAGTGGCAAGGGGGACAGCAGACCCACCTGGACTTTCTCCCCACCGCCAGACACTTTGGAGATGTAGCCCATGATGTATTTTGCTGCCACCGTTTTCCCAGCTCCGCTTTCTCCGCTGTGCAAAGGGCAAAGCAGAGATGTGAGACAGCCCCACCAGAGCCACCCATCCCTTGGGGAGGGACTTTGGGGTGGGTCCTGGAGCAGGACCGGAGGATGACAGTGAATTTTGGGGACTGTGCCACCCCCAGAGTGGGTCTGTGGGGGATCTGGGATGGTGATCCCCCAGCTCAGCTCTGCCCAGGGGGATCAGTGTGAGCAGAGCGTGGCTGGGTGACAAGATGTTGAATTTGTTATCACCGGGTTTAGAAGTGGAGGAGGGGGACTTGGGAGCCTCAGAGGGAAGTCTCTGGCCTTGCCCCACATCCTGACCATTTCCCTTGCAACACTGCCCTGCAGAGCTGCATTGCACAAGGCTCTGGGACTCTGTCCCTGCCTGGAACACCCCTGGTCACAGCCTTGCTTGGTGCTTGTCGCCCTCCAGACACCCCAGAGCCCAGGAGCCAACACTTCAGCTGGGAAACCCCGGGCTGGGGAGAAGGGCTGGTGGGGACAGGTGTCCCCAGGGGCAGTGACAGCCCGGCTGTGGCCCAGTGTCCCCAGTACCTGATGATGACACACTGGTTCTCGCCGTCGATCAGCATGTTCCGGTACATGTTGTCAGTCAGGGCGTAGATGTGGGGGGGATTTTCATACTGGGCCTAAGCAGGGGACAGGGACAGCAGGGCTGAGCACAGCTCCCCTCCCCAAATCACCTTCACTGCCCACAGGGGAACCAGCCCCTTCACAGTGACCCTAAACAAGGGACAAGGACAGCAGGGCTGGGCACAGAGCAACACCCAAATCTCCCCAAATCCCCAAATCCCCCTCACTCTGCCCATGTGGGAGCCACACTTCCCACCGACCCTAAACAAGGGACAAAGACAGCAGGGCTGGGCACAGAGCAACCCCCAAATCCCCAAATGCCCCCACTCTGCCCATGTGGGAGCCACACTTTCCACTGACCCTAAACAAGGGACAAGCAGTGTTGGGGTCAGAGCTCCCCAAATACCCAAATTCCTCTCACTCTGCCCATGTTGGAATCAGCCCCTTCACAGTGACTCTATAAAAGGGATGAGGGACAAGGGACAAGGGACAAGGACAGCAGTGCTGGGCATAGAGCAACCCCCAAATCCCCAAATCTCCCTCACTCTGCCCATGTGGGGATGAACCTCTTCCCACAAACACCAACTCATCAGCAGCGAGTCTGGTGATTTTTAACCCCCCCTCCTCCTTGGGAAGGGCTGGGGCAGAACCACTCTCTGCATTTTACCATTTTTGGGTTTCTTTCTGTGCATTTCTGAGCTGAATTCCCCAGGATTTGCTGCTGGGAGCACTGACCCCTGCAGGGGCTGTGCAGCATGGGGACCCTCAGGGGTGTTTGCACACATTTAACCCCCGCTTGCCCGCGGGGCAGTCTCACCGCGCCCTGGTACAGCTCGATCTCGCGGTCGGTGAAATACGGCATCTGCTTGAAGGGGTTCACGGAGATCAGCACGGGCCCGATGTAGGTCTGGGCAGCAGGTCAAGGGCTGTGTGTCCGTCCCTTCCTGTGTGCCCCTTTCCCAGTGCCCAGCCCCACCCCGGGGGCAGGAGGGTGGGTATGGGGTCTCTGGCATATTCAGGGATGGCGCAAGGTTGGCATTTCCAGCCTGGCACAGGCAGAGCTGCCCTGCTGCCCGTACTTGGGGCACTCCCTCAGGCCCTGCAGTGTGATGGGTGCAGGAGCATCCCCTCAGCTCCCTGCTCTGGCTGGGGATTGGCTCTAAAACCTCTCCAGCGTCCCTGGAATTCACCCTCTGCCCATGCTCCATCTGCAGCTTTTCCAGCAAAAATCCAATGCAAAATCCATCCTGATTTTACATCCAGGGAAACTGAGGCACAAAGATGAGAGGAATCCCAGCTCCTGCCCTTCCTTGCCCACACTGCTGCCATTCCTGCAGCATCCCCAAGTCACTGAGTGCATGGAAAAACAGGGAATTGCAGCAGGATGGGCTGGGTGAGGAGATGGAGGATGGGGATGGAGCAGGTGGGGTTATCCAAGCCTTTGATACCCTATTTGTGTCCCAAACAAGGGGACAGTGGCCAGAGGGGCAGGAGGAGGGAGCTTTTCTGGGAAATGCAGAAGCTTGGGATGTTGAGTCATGGCCGGACAGAGGCCTGCGTGCGGCAGCGCAGCAAAAAGGGAAGGGAGAGGCTGCGTGGGGTATTTTTCCCCTTCAAAAGAACAAAATCAAAACCCCCAAAAAAGCCAACCCCACACGTGTGCAAAGCCCCAGGGCTGCGGGGGGAGTCACAGGGCTGAGTCACAGCTGGGACAGCACGGTCTTGTGAGGACAGGGCCACATCCCCACATCAGGGGAAATGCAGTGGTGTGGGCACAGCCTCAGCCCTGCTGCCACCCCTGTGTGCCCTGTGTGCCCTGCTGTGCCCCTCAGGGCTCTGCTGTGCCCTGCTGTGCCCTGTGTGCCCTGTGTGCCCTGCTGTGGCCCTCAGGGCTCTGCTCCAAAGGAAGGAGCACAGTGGGTCCTGCAGGATGGCAGGAGGGGGGTTTGGTTGTTGTGTCTGTGCTGAGCACAGCTCAGCTCGGGATGGTGACATTCCCACAGATCTGTCCCCACAGGGCAGGGACATGCTGTCCCATGTGCTGACAAAGCCTTGGAGCCCGTCCCTGCCGCTCCCTGTGCCTGTCCCCGCTGCCTGGGCAAGGATACAAAGATGAAATCGTCCATGAAACGCTTCTTGAGGTTCTCCACGATGGCCTCCTCGGAGATCTTGGACAGCAGCACCATGTCGTCCACGCCGCTCTGCTTGACATTGTGGCTCTGCCAGTGGAAGCGCTCCTTGCTGCCCTGAGGGGACAACGGGGACACCGCGGCTGTGCCAGGGTCACCAGGGCCACCCGAGCTGCCACAGCCCTGCCTGGCTCAGCCCTCACCCCAACCCGGGGTTTGGCAAAGCAGAGCCCAAAATTCAGAGCACTGGGGCTTGTCCCAACACCCTGGAGCCCTCCTCACCTCGAGGAGCAGACAGGATGTGCAAAGGGAAGGGTTTGGCAAAGCAGATCCCAAAATTCAGAGCAAGGAGCAGGCAGGACCTGCCCCAGCTCTCTGCTCCTCACCAAGATAGAGAAGGACTTTGGTTGGTGCACAGACTGATTGTGAGACAGAGCAAGGCAGGGGAAGGGTGGTGGTGGCATCCTCTGCACCGCCACATCCTCCTGGCACCCTGTGTTCCCCTTCCTCCTGCCCAGGGAGATGCCAGCAGCCTCTGCCCAGCTGTGCCCAGTTCTGTGCCCAGCTTGTCACAGACATCTTTTATGGAAAATCCTTTCCTTAGGATTTTTCCTGCTGAGAGGCTGAGAGGCCTCAGGAACAAAATGTAAACATTGATTATCTGCTGCTGTGGAATGCAACAGGTGCATCTGGGATTGGTCTCGTGTGGTTGTTTCTGATTAATGGCCAATCACAGTCCAGCTGTCCAGACTGTCTCAGTCAGACACAAGCCTTTGTTACTCATTCCTTCTTTTTCTATCCTTAGCTAATCTTCTGATGAAACACTTTCTTCTATTCTTTTAGTATAGTTTTAATGTAACATATATCATAAAATAATAAATCAAGCCTTCTGAAACATGGAGTCAGATCCTCATCTCCTCCCTCATCCTCAGACCCCTGTGAACGCTGTCACACCAGCTCTGTCCCCAGCTCTGTCCCCAGCTCTGTCCCCCGGGGGCTGGGCTGTGATTTCAGCCTTGTGGGGTAAACAAGGGAGCTGTGATAGAGGAATTCACCCTGCATGAACCCCCCGAGGCTCCCCTTGCCCTGGATGTCCCCACAGACAGGCTGGGCACAGCTGTGGTGGCCGTGTGGGGACAGGGACGGGGCCGAGGCCCCTCCTTCCCCACCCCCCCGGTTCCTCTTTCACCCCCAGGCTCCTGTCACCGATTTCACTTCTCCCCCCATCAGCCCTGGCCTCTTGCTCATTCCATTTCCCTTTTCTTCTCCTCTTCCCCTTTTGCTTCATTGCCCTGCAGGCTCTCAAGGTTTCAGGGCCCTGCATCCATCCCCACACCTTTGCAGGCTCCTGGCGGCCTCTGAGTGTCACCAGGTGTCCCCCTGGGCTGTCTGTCACTGGGCTCTGCAGCCCCAAACATCCCCTGTGCCCCTCTCCAAACCCCAAAAGCCCATATAGCTGCTGAAGGGGCTTTTTGGGGCTGTCTCACCACCTATTTTGGGGTCAGCTCAGTGGGCTCAGGGCATCCAGGGCTGCCTGAAATCACCCAGAGAGCTTCTCCTCTTCCTTTTCAAGGCCTTTTTCTTGCCTTCATCCTAATATCCCCTAGGAAATCCAGCTGGAAAAGCACAGGCAGCCTCTCCAGGTCACTGTGGTGTCACCCAGGGAGTTGCCAGGGATTTGGGGTCACTATTTGGGGTCACTCAGGGGGCTCAGGGTGTCCAGAGCTGCCTGAAATCACCCAGGGAGCTTGTCCTCTTCCTTTTCAAGACCTTCTTCTTGCCTTCATGCTAATATCCCCTTAGGAAATCCAGCTGGAAAAGCATAGGCAGCCTCTGCAGCTCACTGTGGTGTCACCCAGGAAGCTGCCAGGGACCCCAGGAGCTGCCCAGCAGCCTGAAATCACCCAGGGAGCTTGTCCTCTTCCTTTTCAAGACCTTCTTCTTGCCTTCATGCTAATATCCCCCAGGAAATCCAGCTGGAAAAGCACAGGCAGGCTTAGCCATCCTCTGCAGGTCACTGTGGCGTCACCCAGGGACTGCCAGGGACACCAGGAGCTGCCCAGTTTCACCCCAAACCCTGAGTTTCAGCAGGAGAAGGGTGGCAAGAGCCCAAACCCTTCAGTGCCCCATCCCCAGCACCCCAAAGCTGCTGCCACAGCACCCCGGGCTGCTGCTCGAGGCCAAATTAAGGCAAAATGAGAATTTCCTTCCTGAGAGGTCGCAGGTTTTGAGCTGACACCTAAAGATGCTCTCAGAGATGCTCAGAGGTGTCAGTGGTGAGGGTGTCTTCACCTCCTCTTCCTCTGGGGCTTTCCTGGCTCTCTGGGGCACCTGATGCAGCCCAGCTGGGGGGAAAGCACCAGCTCAGAGCTGGTAAATGAAGGGTTTGTCATGATCCACAGAGCTCTGGGTGTTCCTGCCTTCCCTGAGCCTCTCGCGGGGTTTGCAGGGCCAGGGCTCACTAAAAAATCAGGGTGAAGGGGAATTAGGATCCCTTAAAGCCCTGGTGTTGCCCCAGCTCGGTGCCATGGGACAGAGGTGACATCTGCAGCTGCAGGTGACATTCTTGTGGGGAGTGGGAGGACAAATAAATTTACTTCCAGAGGTTTGGGGCAGCAGTTTCTCCATCCCCTGCTCTGTCCAGGCCCCCCTGTCCATTCCCCTCTGCCCCAGGGAAGGGCACCTGCCCCAAACCATTGCACCCTCATGCCAAGCAGGGAGAAGCTTTGTCCCCCCTCCACCTTCCAGGTGCCCTTTGCAGCCCCTGTGCTCGAGGAACTTTGCTCCAAGGGGGACAAGTGAGACACGAGGAGCCCCTCAGTGCTCCAAAGGGGACAAGTGACACACAAGGAGCCCCTCAGTGCTCCAAAGGGCACAGGTGACACTTGAAGAGCCCCTCAGTGCTCCAGAGGGTGCAGGTGCCACACAAAGAGCCCCTCAGTGCTCCAAAGGGCACAGGTGACACACGAGGAGCCCCTCAGCACCCCCAGCTGTGGCACGGGCACTGTCCCCACCACACCCCTCTGTCAGGGTGCTCCTGGCACTCAGACAGGATCTCTGGGCAGGGAGGGGAGCAGCCCTTGGTGTGGCAGCTTTGAAAACCTCATGTTTGCTTCAAAACTGTGAGTTAAACCACAAACTAACACTTCAGTCAAGAGCTGATGAGGAGCTGATGCAGCTCAAGGTGGCACCTTTTTAGTCAAGACAGACCAAGCCCGGAAAGCATCAAAACCTCCAAAACCAAACGGAAAACTGAATAGAGCAACAAGTTTGTCACACAATTGTCACAGAGCTGGGGTGGGATGGGGCTGGTGGGGGTCAGGCTGTGGCTGCAGGGCCCTTTGGTCCTCCAGGAAGCCACAGGTGCTGGAGGAGGGGACAGTGTGTGTCCTTGGGGACAGCATCTGAGCGGCCTCTCGGAGGTGACAGCCACAAGTGTGGGTGGCAGAGAGAAGGTTCAGTTTCAGCCCGGCCACTGTCTCCTCCCTGTCTGGGTGGAAATAGCTGGGACACATCAGCCCAGGGATGCAGGAAGCAGAGCTGAGAGCTGTGGCTGCTCCTCACCCCCAGTCTGAGCATCTTCCCAATTCTGAGCCCTTTCACCTTCCTCTTCTGCCTCCGCAGCAACTTCCACCAGTGGCTGCTGCCCTCCCTGCACCCCTGAGCCCTGACCATGGCACCAGCACCCAGAGGGTCCCTGTTAGCCTGGGGGATGTGGCTACCACCCTCACCCCACCCTCTGCCCCATAAATCCATCCCATGGGTACCACAGCAGTGACAGCAATGCCCAGATCCCTGTGTGGCAGCACAGCCCCATCCCCTGCTGCTCCCCACCCTGTCCTGGGGGTCACCAGCCCCCTGTATCCCACCCATGGCCTCCCTCAGCCCTGTCCCCAAGCTGGGCAGCGCTGTCCCCTCTCCTGCAGGGACACGGGGCAGCCCCAGGGTGTGGGCAGGGCAGGGCTGCGGTGGCAGCAGTGGGAGGTGACACACTGAGGGACCCGAAGGGAGCAGAGTGGCACTCACCATGATGTCCCTGTGTCCCTCCCCAGGCAGGTGCTCAATCTCCTGTCACCAACAGCCTGGGGCCATCCCGAGCACTCGGAATTTGTCTTTCTGATGTGAGAAAGATTATGACGAGTTCTGTTTCCCTCCCACTTCCTCATTTTGCACCATTCGGTCGTGGGGGTGGGGAGGACAACGGCAGCTTTGCTACCAGGGACCTGGGGGGGCCTGCCCAAGGTGTCCCCACCTCTGCTGGTGAGGGACAGGATGCAGGACAGAGCCCAGCGGGGATGCTCAGAGCCTCGGTGACATCTCCCAGCACTCTGCAGTGACAGCTGGATGTCACCTGGCCAGTGGTGGCCAGTCAGGCTGGGAGGTGGTTTTAGGAATGAGATGCTTTTGGTTGCAAAGTATTCGTTGTTGTTTTTTGGGTTTTTTTTTCCTCCCCTCCACTTGAGGTGCAGAGAAGAGTGAGGTTACTACATGAAACTGAGGCCTGAGGCAGTTCCTGGCCACCCTGTCCCTTGCAGAGTTACCCTGCAGAGGATGGTTTGGGTTAAAAGGGACCTTAAATCCCACTCAGTGCCATGGCAGGGACACCTTCCACCATCCCAGGCTGCTCCCAGCCCTGCCCAGCCTGGCCTTGGGCACTGCCAGGGATCCAGGGGCAGCCACAGCTGCTCTGGGAAATCCATTCCAGGGATGGATTCCACAATTCCTGATTCCCAATCTCCCACCCAGCCCTGCCCTGTGGCAGTGGGAGCCATTCCCTGTGTCCTGTCCCTGCAGGCCTTGTCCCCAGTCCCTCTGCAGCTCTGCTGGAGCCCCTTCAGGCCCCAAAAGGGGCTCTGAGGTGTCCCTGGAGCCTTCTCCTGTCCAGGTGAGCAGGCCCAGCTGTGCCAGGCTGGCTCAGAGCAGAGGGGCTCCAGCCCTGGCAGCATCTCCGTGGCTCCTCTGGCCTGGCTGCAGCAGCCCCACGTCCTCCTGCTGCTGTTGCCCAGGGCTGGGGCAGCTCTGCAGGTGGGGTCTGAGCTGAGCCCAGGGGCAGAATCCCCCCCTGCCCCGCTGGCCCAGCCCAGCATCACCAACATTGTGGGGGTCTCTTTGCCATGGGGGAAATTCTTCCTCCACATCCTAAAACAGCTCTGGGTGAATCCCCACCTTTCCCATCTGCTCTGCTCCCCAAGGAAAACCCTCCCTTGCTTCCAAACCTCTTTATTTGGGGTGGATTGTGGTGCTGAGGGTGCCTAACCCTGTCGCAGACATCTTTTATGAAAAATCCTTTCCTTAGGATTTTTCCTCCTGAGAAGCTCAGAGGCCTCAGGAACAAAATGCAAACAATGATTATCTGTTGCTGTGGAATGCAACAGGTGCATCTGAGATTGGCCCATGTTGGATGTCTGTAATTAATGGCCAATCACAACTCAGCTGGCTCAGACACAGAGCCAAGCCACAAACCTTTGTTATAGTTTCTTTGCTATTCTATTCTTAGCCAGCCTTCTGATGAAATCCTTTCTTCTATTCTTTTAGTACAGTTTTAATGTAATATATATCATAAAATAATAAATCAAGCCTTCTGAAACACGGAGTCACATCCTCATCTCTTCCCCAATCCAAAAACCCCCTGTGAACACCCTCACACAACCCCAGGCTGGAGGAACACAAGTGGGAGCAGAGGCCGTGCCCGGGATCGTAGCTACTCCTTTATTATAATTCATGCCTTACGTCGCTCCTCCTCAGAGTTAGTATGTTAAACATTGGTCAGTAGGATATATATCGATATAAAAATGGTGAAAACACCCCCTCCCCTCACCCAAAACCATCAGAACATGGAGCATGGCACCAGGAAGGAAGAGAAACGAGGTTTGCTGAGCACCAGAGAAGCTGCGATCGGCCGAGAGGAGCAGGTGGACACAAAAACGGAGCTGGGACAGGAACACACGGGGGCTCTGCTGGGGGAAAGGGGACTGTCCCCTCCCTGCACCACAGGGATGGCCCCAAGGGAACAAAACACAGCTCTGGACAAAGCTTTCCCATCGCTGTGATGTGGAAAGGCCTGAAAATAATCGTCATCATTACAATTACAATGCCAACAAAAAGCTTTGGAGAGTTGAAGTCAGGTCTCCTCCACAGGCTGCCCGTGGAGGAGCTGGCCCAGGTTTGGCCACCAGGTGACCTGGAGGAATGTCAAACCTGCTCTTTTCCCATCTCTGTAGGCCTCCTGTGGGCAGAGGGGTGGGTGGCACTGGGACTGGCACCTCGAGTGGCACCACTGGGACTGGCACCACCTGCCTTTGGAGGCAAAGCACCTTTTGGAGGCAAAGCACCTTTGGAAGTCAAGCACCTTTGGAAGTGAGGCTGAGGCTGTCTCTGGGGTGCCAGGCCCTGGGGACACTGTGCCAGGCCCTGGGGACACTGTGCTAGGCCCATTCTTGTCCTGCACCCTCCTGTGCTGCTCTCCCTGAGCCTGGCACAGCCTGGATGCCCATACAGCCCCCAGCACGCCTCTGCCCCCAGCTCAGGGCCAAAATCTGGTCCTAAAAGTGACAAGGGCAAACAGGGGAACAGCCCAATCCAAGCTGGTGGCTATGGGAGTTTGGAGAGCCCCCTCAGCTCATGGGGTGGCCTGATCCCAGTCCTGAGGTGACAGGGTGCAAACCAAGGGACAAAATCCCTGCTCCAGCCCCACTCCCCACAGCAGCTCCTCTCCACCCATCACCCAGGAGCCACAAGCCACGCTGGCCACCCCAGGCACCTGAACCCTCCTCCCTGGCTCCTCTGGGGTCCCGAGGGAAGGGCAGCAGCCCCTGGAGCGCCCCAGCCCCGTGATGGTGCCCTGGGGACACGGAGCAGGATGAGGCAGGAGCGGGGCGAGCGGTGCTGCCTCCCCCAGCGGGACCTGGCTCCGCTACGAATAAATAACAACATCAGAATTTCAAGTAAAGTCCCTGCTCTGCCCAGCTCCCCCCTCTCCCAGCGCTCATCCAGCTGGGGCTGCAGTGGTTGAACTGGGATCCTGCCTCTGTCAAGCTCGGGGGGCCAAGGGGGTCTGCGGAGGACGGGGTTGGGTGACGCCCGTGGGAGCGTGACCGGAGTCTGTGCGGGAGCCAGGGGAGGTTCCCGGGCAGGGCAGGGCCCTCCAGTGAAGCTTTGGCCTTCCAGTTTTGCCACGGGGGTCCCGCTGTGTCCCGCTGTGTCCTAGTGGCCCTGGCAGGTTTTACAGCACATCTGTCGGAAGTAGGTCCGGCTGCAGAACTTGAACTTGAGGACCAGCGGGCAGTAGGCCACCTTGTTCACATCCTTGCACTCTGCAGGGACACAGAACGGGGAACAGGGTCACAGCCATGTAGCCACATTATTCGTCACAGAGAAAAGCAAGGCACAGTCCTTCACGAGAATATTTCTGGGTTTCACGTTCTCCGAACCTCAGAGAAAGGAAAAACGATTCTATCTCATTCACTGTGCCTGTGTTTGTGCCAAAGTGTCGTAGAAATCTTTTATAAAAAATCTTTATTTTACTATTTTTCCTCCTGAGAAGCTGAGAGGCCTCAGGAAGAAAATGTAAACATTGATTATCTGCTGCTGTGGAATGCAACAGGTGCATCTTTGATTGGCCCACGTTAGATGTTTCTAGTTAATGGCCAAACACAGCCTAGCTAGCTCGGACAGAGAGTCCGAGATACAAACCTTTGTTATCATTCTTTTCTATTCTATATTCTATTCTTAGCTAGCCTTCTGAAGAAATCCTTTCTTCTATTCTTTTAGTACAGTTTTAATGTGCTCCAGGATGCTCCATACCCCATCCAGCCTGGTCTCGGACACTTCCAGGGATGTGACCTCCCCACCCCAGAGCCCAGCTGGTGCTGTGCTGGCTCCAATGTCCCAGTCTCCAGTGGGACACGTGTGCCTCCCCAGAGCCCCCTCACCTTCAGGGTTGTCCGTGGGCCCTGACTCGCACTTGGTCTCGCACTGCTGCATGCCGGGGGGCTGCAGGGCCTCCACGCACTCCATGGACGGCTGCCCCGTGTGCGCCAGGCACTGGACGGATCTCCTCTGCTGGCCCAGGCCACACTGGGCAGAGCACTGTGGGGACAGCACAAGGGAGCTGCCAGGGCCACCAGCAAGGTGACAGCAGCAGGCACATGTGGGGGTTAGGGGCTGCAAAGGGTGCTGGAGGGGGTTGTTCCTTCCCTTCCTGGCATGGGTGAGGGATGTGGCCCTGCATCCCAAAAATGCTTGGTTGGATTCTGCAGGGCTCGGGGAGGATCCCACATCCAGCCCTAAATCCCTGGCCTTTCCCAAACCTCCTGCATCCCCACATCACCCTGCAGCTCGAGGGGTGTTCAGGGCAGGGAGTGTCACCTCAGCTCCCTTCAGGGAGCAGCAGGAACAATTTCCCAAGGATTTATCCTGGGAAACACAGTGAGAAACCTTAGAGAAGAGAAAACATTTCTTATCTCCACTTGCTGCTCCCATTTTTGCGCATGTGGAATGTGTTATGGAGATTGTCTACCAAACGTGATTCAGTTAATTGGACAGCAGTGAAAGTTGTTTTGAGTGATTAGCCAATCATTCAAAGCTGTGTCCTGGCTGTCTCAGACAGTCATGGGTTTTTCTTTAGTATATTATCTCTTTAGTATAATTTTAATATAGTATTACTGTAATATAGTCTAGTTTTAATAAAAAAATGGTATAGTTTTAGTATAGTATTACTGTAATATAGTCTAGGTTTAATAAAACAATTGTATAGATTTAATATAGTATTACTGTAATATAATATAGTTTAATAAAACAGTGGTATAATTTTAATATACAACTAAGTATATATATACTATATATATACTATATATAGTGTATATATATATAGTATAGTTTTAATAAAACAATTGTATAGATTTAATATAGTATTACTGTAATATAGTTTAATAAAACAATGGTATAGTTTTAATATATAAGTAAGTATATATATACTATATATATACTATATATAGTGTATATATATATAGTATAGTTTTAATAAAACAATTGTATAGTTTTGATATAGTATTCCTGGAATATAGTATAATTTTAATAAAACATTTTTTTCTGAATCATAGAATCAAATGCCAATCATTCCCTACATTGAGGGCTCCCTGAATCTGATACAGAGATCACTGCCAGGGTGACCCCACTGGGCTCTGGGGGGATCAGCCCACCCCTGCTGACCCCCAGCCACTCATGGGGACCCCTCAGTGACTTCTGTGGGGTCCTGCCAGGCCTGGGACACCCCCAGGGTCACCACAAATGAGCCAAAAAGGGGGGAAAAACACTGCCATGGGTCCCTGGATAGTGAAGGTCAGGATTTGAAGGGCTGGGGAGGCTCCTCCTGCCATCCCCCCATGGGGAGGGCTGTCCCTACCTCTCCCCACTCGCCGGCGACCCAGCGGGGTGGGGGGCAGCGCCGCAGGTTGCACCTCATGCTGGTGGGGGGCTTGGTGGCCTCGTGGCACTGGGAGGTGGGCAGGGTGACGCTGTGGTCGCCGCTCTTGCACAGCACGATGCGGTGGCGGAAGCCGGGCCCGCAGCTCGGGGTGCACTGCAGGGACAGGGGACACGGTCAGCGAGGGCACAGAGGCAGCTCTGGTTCCTCCCCGCTGCTGCTCCCACCTCTCCTGGCTCCTGAGATGCCACATTGTCACACTCTGTGGACATCACAGTGATTGGCACTGTGCTCCTGCAGCAGCGCCCTCAGAGAGGGGAGAGATGGTGTCAATCACAGAATCAGAATATCCTGGGCTGGATCCCTCAGGGATGATCAGCCCAGCCCTGTCCCTGCACAGCCACCCCAACACCCCCACCCTGAGCATACCTGGGAGTGCTGGTTTGGGCTGGGAGAGACCTTAGGGACCATCTTGTGCCACCTTCCAGCAGCCCAGGCTGCTCAGAGCCCTGTCCAGCTCTGCCACCCTGGGCAGCAGCAGCCACTGAGAGTTCAGGTGACACCAGGAGTGACAGACACGACCCCACTGCCTGCACTGCCAGCACAGGCAGCTCCACACAGGCTCAGAGACTGGACAGACCACGGAATCCTGGAATGTGCTCAGGGGGAAGGGACCCTCAGGGATCATTGATCCCAGCCCTGTCCCTGCCCAGCCACCCCAACACCCCCACCCTGAGCAGCCCTGGGAGCTCCTGCAGCTCTGGCAGCCTTGGCACCATTCCCTGGGCAGCCTGGGCAGTGCCCAGCAGCCTCGGGGGGCAGAACCTTGCCCTGAGCTCCATGCCAAGGCCCGGCACAGCTGCAGCCCTTGCTGGGCTCCTGTCCCTGTGCCAGAGCAGAGCTCAGCCCCTGCCCCTGTGCCTGCCCTGGGGAGGAGCTGCAGCCCCCGAGGAGCCTCCCCTCAGTCTCCTGGGCTGCAGCTGAACGAGCCAAGTGCCCTCAGCTGCTCCTCAGCCCTTCCCCAGCTCCGTGTCCCTCCTCTGGGCACTCGCCTCTGACCAGTCCAGGGCCACCCACTCGGGAGGACACGTTTGGTTGTTGCAGGGCTCCAGCATCTTGGGCCGTGGCTGGGGGCAGGAGGCATCATCCAGGGTTTTCTCCTCGCTGGCAGAGATCTTCCTCTTGCAGAACACGCTGCGGGTCCGGACGCCCTCGTTGCAGCTGCGGCTGCACTCGGACCAGTTCCCAATGGCCCAGCTGGGGATGGGGAACAGCAGAGCTGGGCCAGGCTGGGCTGGGCTGGGCCCCACTGCCCTGCACACAGCCCTGGCCCTCCTGCAGCCACAGCCTCCCAGTAAGCTCTGGCTGAAGCACCGAGTCCCTGCACATCTCCCCTTCCCCTTCAGGAGAGGAGCCAGGCAGGGGCTGGCACAAATCCTCACTGAATATCTGGGACACAGAGGAGAAATGCCCATCCCATTCCCCAGCAGAGCTGCAGTGTCACCAGTGGGGGCTGTGACTTGGGGATTTCACTCTCTGCTACCCTGGTCTTCCTCCCTGGCTCCCTGCTTGAGCTCCAGGTATTTTGGATTAAGTCCTTTTTTGACTTAGAGATAGAGTAACTGAAAGGTGTTCTAAAAAAATTATTTTAAAAATTTAATTCTAAAATTTAAATTGAAAAATTTAATTTTAAAAAATAATGTATAAATTTAATTTTAAAAACTAAATGCATACATTTAATTTTAAAAACTAAATGTATACATTTAATTTAAATTTTAAATGAAAAAATTAATTTAAAATTAAATTAATTGTAATTCTTTTTCTATTTTTAGTCTCATGCAAAGGGTGAGACAATATGGCTGTTATAATTTATGCTATTTTAATTAGAAATTAACTATTTCTTAATTATAATGTGTTATAAGCTTTTCTGGGCTTATCAGTTTTTGATACATTATGTTGTAAATGCTTTAAAGCTATTATTATCTAAAATGTATTTAATATCATTAATAATAAATATATTAATATACTAATATTATTATATAATAATATTAGATAATAATTTCAGTATAATATTAGCATATATATATAATTAGTATAATATTATTATAATAATTATTTGTATAATATTAGTATACTATTATAATTATCTAATAATATTAGATAATAAATATATAAAATATTCTTATCTAAAAATAATACTATTATTATTTTCTAAAATTGTTTAATAATACTAATACTATTATCTAAAATTATCCAGAGCTATTATTATCTAAAATTACTCTCCGTGGGTCTATCTTTCACAGTTCTATTTCTCCAAAGAAATGTTGATCTCCTAAATCAACATTTCTTATCTCAAAGTTTACATACAAATCCATACGATATAAACTTTCTATTAAAGTTTGTCAGGAAAAATAAAACAACAACAAGAAGATAATAATGATAATGATAATGATAATGATAATAATTAATTTCCCATGTTGTTACTCACGCAGGGGGACAGGGCTCGGTGTTGCAGCTCCTCTGTCGCTCGGGCACTTTGGTGTCAGCGCTGCAGAAGTGGTTGGGGACAGTTGAGCCATCAGAGAGCTTCCTGCACACCACAGACTGGATCTGGCTGCCTGCCCAGGGCAAAGAGGGAAGGGGAAAAGGGAGGAGGAGGCTGAGTCTGTGATGCCTTAGGTTTGAGCTTTTCTATTTTTCACATTCTGTGCTGCTTTAGTGGGTGGGTCTGGGCTTCACATCAGGGGATGGTGAGCTCTGTGCACAGAGCAGGGAGACAAAATGATTCCTGCTCCAGCTGGGGACCAAGGACAAATGATCCAAATCTCAGGCCCAAGAGCACAAACAACGTGGGCCAGAGAGAGAAAAACAAGGATGGAACTTCATGGGCTGGAGCTGTAATTGGACAATTAACTGCAATATGATAATAGACCAACATTTATAAAAGTGTGAGTGGGATATTGGGCAGGAATTGTTCCCTAGGAGGGTGCCCAGAGCAGCTGTGGCTGCCCCTGGATCCCTGGCAGTGCCAAGGCCAGGCTGGACAGGGCTGGGAGCACCTGGGACAGTGGGAAGTGTCCCTGCCATGGCAGGGACAGGAAAATTTTGATCTTTAGGGTTAATCTACTCATACCTGTGGCCCAGCTGAAGATGGCACCCAAGTTCTTTGCCCTGACACAACTCTCCTATGGCTGAGTGTGGGGTGGGGCTGTGTAAAGACCCCAGAGCTCCTCAGAGCCAAGCAGAGGCCCAGCCACAGCACAGGGCGGGTCCCACATGTCCCCCCAAAGCAGCCCAGCAGCAGAGCTCACCCCCTGCACACAGCACGGAGCACTTGGTCCATGGGGTGTAGTGCCAGGAGTAGAGGCTGGAGCCGTCCCTGCCCACAGGAGCGTTGAACTTGTATCGGATGCCCTGCGGCTCTGTCCGCACCAGCACCTGCAGGAAAGGCACCCCCAGAACATCAGTGCCACCACAGTGACCACCCAGCTGGCATCCCACAGCCTCTCCAACAGCCTGGAATATTCCCCTGTCCCCTTCCCGCCCCTCCCAGGGCTGGCAGGGCAGCCACCAGTGGTGACAGAGGTGCTCGATCAGGGAATGAACTGCCAGGCAGTCAAGGGTGGAATCATCCCAAAACCTGACAGATTAGGGCAGCAGAGCTGAGAATTAGGGAGGGAGATGTGGGAGTGCCCAGTGGATGAAGCACTGGGGCCCTAATGCAGGGACGGTGGGCTCCTGTCCCACCTGGGGTGACTCTTTCAAGGCTGGATGCGGCACTCAGTGACACAATCTGGCTGACTAGGCAGTGTCAGGTCACAGTTTGGTCTCACAGGGCTTTTCTAATTAATTTTGTGATTTACTGTGTCAATTTAGCCCAATTTACCCCTGTTCCCTGTTTCCCTTTACCCCCAACAGCCACACTGGGGGCTGACCAGCTCCAACCCCCAGGCAGCCACAGCAAGATCTGTCACAGACATCTTTTATGAAAAATCCTTTCCTTAGGATTTTTCCTCCTGAGAAGCTGAGAGGCCTCAGGAACAAAATGTAAACATTGATTATCTGCTGCTGTGGAATGCAACAGGTGGATCTGTGATTGGTCTCATGTGGTTGTTTCTAATTAATGGCCAACCACAGCCAACTGGCTTGGACTCTCTGTTCAGTCACAAAATTTTATTATCATTCCATTCCTTTCTATTCCTGATGAAATCCTTTCTTCTATTCTTTTAGTGTAGTTTTAATATTTCATTTTCTTTTAATATAATATATATCATAAAATAATAAATCAGCCTTCTGAAACATGGAGTCAGATCCTCATCTCTTGCCTCAACCTGAGACCCCTGTGAACACCACCACATTTGGTGACCCCGAGTGGAGAAAAATTCCACATTTGGTTACCCTGAGTGAAGAAAATTCCAGGTGCATCTGTGATTGGTCTCATGTGGTTGTTTCTAATTAATGGCCAATCACAGTCAGCTGGCTCAGACTGTCTGTCCAAGACAGAAGCCTTTGTTGTCATTATTTCTTTTTCTATTCTTAGCTAACCTTCTAATGAAATCCTTTCTTCTATTATTTTACTATAGTTTTAATGTAATATATATCATAAAATAATAAATATAATAAGAATAATAAAATAATAAAAAAATTAATAAAAATAATAAAACTCCTTCTGAAACATAGAGTCAGATCCTTGTCTCTTCCCTCATCCTCAGACCCCTGTGAACACCATCACATTGATCCTTCCAGCCCAACTTAGGACACCAGGAGGGGTATGAAGGTACCAACCATGACAAAGAGGGTGATGTTGGTGGGTCCCAAGGCCTCCAGCGACTCGGGCTCCTCAGGGGACCTCCTGTAGTGGAAGGTGGTGCCGGCGATGTCGAAGCGCCGGGGGGGATCGATGGAGAGCTTCCCGTTGATGAAATATTCCCCACTGTCCCCTCGCAGCGCTGCCAGCACAGGGGAGGGGGCTCAGCACAGAGCTGGGGGCACCTGGGCCAACCTCAGCCAGGTGCTGCCCACCTGCAGGGCTCAGAGCATTGCTAAAGGGCACCAGGGAGGGCACAGGGGCACCGAGGTACCCACAGTGCCTGCCCAGAACCTCCCTGGCCACTAAGCCAGGCTCAAACCCAGCTGGGAATCCACAAAACCAGAGAGTTTTGGGAAAGCTGCAAAAGGCAGGCCTCAGAGACAGCAGAACTGTGATTAGAGCTAAGCAGTAGTCTTGCAGACATCTTTTCATGAAAAACCCTTTCCTTAGGATTTTTTCCTCCTGAGAAGCTGAGAGGCCTCAGGAACAAAATGTAAACATTGATTATCTGCTGCTGTGGAATGCAACAGGTGCATCTGTGGTTGGTCTCGTGTGTTTGTTTCTAATTAATGGCCAATCATAGCCCAGCTGGCTCAGACAGAGAGTCTGAGACAGAGCCTTTGTTATCATTCCTTTCTATTCTTAGCTTAGCTAGCCTTCTGGTGAAACCTTTTCTTCTATTATTTTAGTATAGTTTTATTGTAATATATATCATAAAATAATAAATCAAGCCTTCTGAAACAGGTAGTCAGATCCTTGTCTCTTCCCTCATCTGAAAACCCCTGTGAGCACCATCCCACAGCAGCCATGAGATAGGTCAACAGAAAAATTACTTAAAAAGTAGATAAGCAAGGATGAATAGAACAATGGTCTGTGTATTAGTGCTTGTCTAGAATAACTCCCTAAGCTACAGAAAAGTTTATCAAGCCAGATATTAGGAAGTTCTAAGCTTAATAATGGAGCTCTGTGCATTGTGATTTAAGGCTCAGAAGCAGGTGTTGTATTTGAAATAAGCAAGCATTGTTTTAACCAAAGGTATATGTGCTTATAGTGATTGGATAGAACTACTGTCAATATAGAATATATACTCTACAGATATAAATACTGTCAATGTGCTTTTGCTTTGTGTGATTGGTCAAAAAACTTTTAAAGTGAGTTGTAACACTAAGTTCTTGGGATGTGAGCTGGTGGTTGTCATCACCACGTAATGAGACTGATGCTAAAAAACAAAACAGCTCAAGGCACGTCGCCCGCAGTCCCATCCCGTTTGTGATTTGTACAGACTCCAGCCGGTGCTGGAGCTGCTGGGGCCCGGAGCAGGGCTGTGGTTGCCCGGCAGAGTCGCTAGAGGGGGATCGGAGCGTTCGCTCCTGCTCCTGCCTTCCCTCCTAAGCCTCCACCGAGCTCCGGGCACCGCTGCCCTGCTCGGGACGCGGGGGATGCTGCGGGAGTGGAGGATGCTCCCTCCATCAGGGATGCCCGCAGGGATGCCCGAGTGTCAAACGCTGTCCTGAGAGCGCAGAAATGCAGGAAGGAGTCCCCACACACCGGGCAGGGAGGGATGGAGGCACCTCCGTTGCCAGGAGAATCCTGCTGGTACCCGGCAGCATCCAGGGAGAGCAGCCTGCCCTGCTCTGCATTGCTCAGGGGACAGGGAAGAAAAAAGGGGAAAGAAAACCCTCGTGGTGAAAGCAGGGCTGAGCAAGGCTGGAAAACCGAGCCCGAGGAAAATGTGTTTTTAATTCCCAGGGTGCCGTGAGCTGAGGGATGTGGGGCTTGCTCAAGGTTGTGATGCTAACACAAGACAGGGACACTGGGGGACACACTGCCCTGCTGCCTTCCCCTGCCCCAAATCCCAGCCTGGCACCCCCAAATCCCCATTCCCAGATGCAGTGGGAAGTTCTCCCTGCATTTCCCTGCTAATCCCAGGGACATGGCAGGGCCTGGGTGGGATTTCAGCAGCCCCAGCTCACCCAGGTAGTTGATGGAGAGGTTCAGCTCCCGGATGTCGATGTGCACGGAGCCCTTGGGGATCTGGATCACCTCCTCATAACCTGTGGGACAAGCAGGTGAGCAGCATTTTCAGCCTCCAGTCCCAGAGCCAGAGCTGCCCGGGGCTGGATGGGAGCGTGAGCCAACCCCCTTATCCATGGGGAAATGATGGAAAAAGCATTTTGGGCACCAAAATGGAGTGGGTTTGTACTGTGGGCTCTTGTGGTGGGACTGGGAATGTGCTGTGGAGCTGGGATCAGCCCTGGGGAGCAGGGAAGGGGCTTGGAGCTCTGTGTCAGAGATTTGGGCACCACTGGAGGCTGGGGCACTATAGGAATATGCCCCTTGTTGATGGAGTGACAAAACTACCCTTTGTCCCCTTAAAAGGGAAATAAGCCCAGAAGTTCCTCTCCTGGATTGAAAAGGCATCTCATAGGACCTGGAGGACTTCACCTCAAATTTAAGGATAACTAATCAGACAGGAGCCAAAAAGTCCTGCCTGGGCAATTTACTAGAAAAAGAAGAGAACAAAGAAACTAATGGCTTTTGTGAGGTGTTTTACCGGAGCAAGACCCTCTTGCACCTGGCTGGGTTTTTCTCTGCAAAGAGTTTTGTTATTTTGCCTTTAATTAAAACCTTTATTTCCCCAACACTACCACAGAAGCCATTCTCCTGTTTTATGCCTTCTAAGGTAGCTGAGCTACCTTGATCTCCAAGAGCTGATGAGACTCAAGGAGACCCACATTTCAGGGACCAGGTAACAGCCACCACCCTCTAAACACTTTTCGTTTCCAACACAATCACAGAAGTATTTTTTACCTTCTAAGCTAGCTGAGCTATTTTTCAGGAATATCCCCTATTTCAGGGATATCCCATATTTCAGGCAACAGGTAACAGCTACCACCCTCTAAACACTTTTTGTTTCCAACACTACTACAAATCCTGTTGATTTTATGCCTTATAAAGTAGCTGAGCTATCTTGGGTGTGAAATAAATCTCCAAAAGCTGATGAGACCTGGCTCAAAGTGTCCCCTATTTCCCAGCACGGCTTGGCTGGTGGACAGGAGGGATTTGCTGCCTGGTGCCACCCCTTGGGATTGAGCTCTGGGATTTGTCCCTGCCTGTCCCCAGGGCCAGGTGAGGAGGAGGAGGAGGGATTGAGGGTGAGCAGGCCGTTTGTTCCCTACCTCCCTCGGGCAGGGAGTGGTTGAAGACGCCCTCGATGGTCTCGCAGGAGCTGCCATCTCCTCCACACACCCGGCACTTGTCCTCCTTGGAGTCGGAGCCCAGCACCCGGTCACAGCCCACGTGCTGTGGGGAGGAAGAGCAGCAATGAGCCAGCCCAGAGGGACCCTGCTGTCCCCTCAGTGTCGCAGACATCTTTTATGAAAAATCTTTTTTTTTTAGGATTTTTCCTCCTGAGAAGCTCAGAGGCCTCAGGAACAAAAGGCAAACATTGATTATCTGCTGCTGTGGAGTGCAACAGGTGCATCTGGGATTGGTCTCATGGGGATGTTTGTAATTAATGGCCAATCACAGTCAGCTGGAGCAGACAGAGAGTTCGAGCCACAAGCCTTTGTTATCATTCCTTCCTATTCTATTCTTAGCCAGCCTTCTGATGAAATCCTTTCTTCTATTATTTTAGTATAGTTTTAATATAATATATATCATAAAATAATAAATCAAGCCTTCTGAAACATGGAGTCAAATCCTCGTCTCTTCCCTCAACTTGAGACTCCTGTGAACATGGTCACAGAATCCCCCTTTGTTCCACTGCCCCATGGAGACAAACAGACCCTAGAGATGCAGGAAGGGAGGCAGACAGACACACAGCCTGTCTGTCTGTCTGCCTGCTGGGGGATGTTGGCCACTCCCACAGAGCTTTCTTATAATTAACTTTTACAGCTCCCCCCAGATCCCATTGCAAGGGAAACATCAAAGGGGCTGGGGCTGCACAGGCTGGGGCTGCAGGGATCCATCTGTGAGGCAGGGAGTGCAGAGAGGATGGGAATGTTCCTGCTCCAGGCAGAAAATCATGGAATTACAGAATGGTTTGGGTGGAAGGGACCTCAAAGCTCATCCCACTCCTGCCATGGCAGGGACACCTCCCACTGTCCCAAGTGCTCCCAGCCCTGTCCAGCCTGGCCTTGGGCACTGCCAGGGATCCAGGGGCAGCCACAGCTGCTCTGGGAAATCCATTCCAGGGATGGATTCCACAATTCCTGATTCCCAATCTCCCACCCAGCCCTGCCCTGTGGCAGTGGGAGCCATTCCCTGTGTCCTGTCCCTGCAGGCCTTGTCCCCAGTCCCTCTGCAGCTCTCCTGGAGCCCCTTCAGGCCCCAAAAGGGGCTCTGAGGTGTCCCTGGAGCCTTCTCCTGTCCAGGTGAGCAGGCCCAGCTCTCTTAACCCTCCACCCATCCCAGTCTGTGTAAGCAGCTTGAGGGCAACGCTCACCTGCCCTGGGGGTCCGTCCTTGTCCCTCTGCCCACAGGTCTGTCCTTGTCCCCTCTTCCTGGGGATCTGTACCCTGTCCCCTGCCTGGGGCTCTGTCCCTGTCCCCTCTGCCCAGAGATCTGTTCTTGTCCTTTCTTCTCACGGGTCTGTCCTTGTCCCCTGTGCCCTGCAGGTCTGTGCTTGTCCCCTCTTCTTGGGGATCTCTTCTTGTCCCTTCTACCCAGGGGGTCTATCCTTGTCCCCCATCCCAGGAGTCTGACCCTGTCCCCCCTGCCCATGGGTCTGTCCTTGTTCCCCCTACTTGAGGGTCTGTCCCTGTCCCCCCATTCCCAGGGTTGTGTCCCTGTCCCCCATCCTGGGGGTCTGTCCCTGTCCCCCCTGCCCAGATATCTGTCCTTGCCCCCCTCCAGTCCTGGGGTCTGTCCCTGTCTCCCATTCCTGGGGGGAGAGTCTGTTCTTGTCTCCCCATTCCAGGGGTCTGTCTCTGTCCCCCCATTCTGGGCGAGTTTGTCCCTGTCCTCAATTCCCAGATATCTGTCCCTGTCCCCCATCCTGCAGGTTTGTCCCTGTCCCCCCTGCCCAGATATCTGTCCTAGTCCCCTCAGCCCTTGGGGTCTGTCCTTGTCCCCTGGGGATTCTTCCCCTGTCCCCCATTCCCGGGAGTCTGTCCCTGTCCCCCCATCCCAGATATCTGTCTGTTGCAGTGTGTTGTAAACTTCCTTCCCCAGGTGTGCCTATACCTCTCTCCCTTCCCCCTTGCCCCTATGCTGAGTGAGTCCTGTCAATCAGGCTGAACATTCCAGCAAGGGTCGTGTGGTTGGTCAAGTTCAAAGGATGCCCCTCAGGCCCAGGGGTCATTGGCCTGTCTGGGTGTCCCTTGTCCCTTGAGACCCTGCCCCTCTCACCTGGTTGGTGGCTCACCTGTACCTCCCCTCCCCCTGTCCCTGAGCTTAAAAGGTGATCAGACCATGTGGCCGGGATTCTGTTGGAGCAGTTGCTCACGTTCAGACCTCTGTAACCATGGAATAAACCTCTGGACATTAAACCCTCCAGCAGAATCCTCTCCTTTTTCTCTTCACCATCGCCTGAAGCCATTCCTCCTGAGGTAAACGGGGTTCCTAACAAGCCTGGACTTGTTCAGTGCCCAGCTGCAACCTCCAGCAAGCCAAGGTATCTCTGGGGTGATACACCGCAGTTGCTGCCTTTGGCCCAGCAGCGAGGGTCAGACTGGCCCAGGCACAATCTAACTGGGAATATTGGGATTCATATTCCAATATCTGTCCTTGCCCCCCCATTCCCAAGGGTCTGTCCCTGTCCTTGTCCCCTATCCCGGGGGTCTATCCTCGTCCCCCCTACTTCAGATCTGTCATTGTCCCCATTGTCCTAGGGGCTCTGTCCCTGTCCCTCTATTCCAGGCTTTGTTCCCGTCCCCGCTACCTGGGGGATCTGTCCCTGTCCCCCCACCCTAGGGTCTATCCTTGTCCCCCCCTGTCCTGGGGTCTGTCCCTGTCTCCTCTGCCCTGGGCTCAGTCCTTGCCCCCCCATTCCTGGGGTTGTGTCCCTGTCCCCCATGCTGGGCCCTGTCCCCATCCCACCTTGCACTCCCCGTTGACGCAGATGTCGTTGGAGTCCTGCCTGCAGGGCGTTCCATCCACCACGGCCGCCGCTCTCTCCGTGTAGAAGTTGAAGCCCTCGGCCAGGCAGTTGAGGGAGCACGCCTTGACACCCCCTGGGGAAGGAGCACAGCTTCAAACGGGGCCAAAAGTGGTGCAGCCACATAGAAAAATCATAAAGGTTCATAAAATCATCATCAAATCAAACCCGCTTGTGGAGAGTTTAGTTCAAGCATGACTTAAAGAAAAAGGCCATGAAGGCATACAGTTGAGAGAAAAGTAAAAGGTAGTTGCAAAGCAGTTCCAAAAGCAGTTCCCAGGCTGATTTCTATAAACAATTAGGCTCTCTCATGCATCACTTTATAAACAATAAGGTTCTCAGGCAGTCTTCCCATAACAAGCAAAACACCCTCTCTGGGAAAAGATGACACCCTGGGAACAGATATGGAAGTTTTGGGAACCTTTCATATCACAGTGGGAACACTGGTTCTGTTTTTAATAAACAATTATAGGTATTATAAAACAAAAGGAGTGGTTAGAGTTTTCTCTGTTAGCCTATCGTGAGCTTGGATTTTGTAATATGCATGAAGTTAATTAACACTATTATATAAAGTGACTGATTGATCAATAAATCGGAGTTCGATGCATTAAAGGATGGTCGTCTCCCCTTCACTTCAATACCCGCTCTCCTGGAATCAGTAGAAATATTAAATATTCATAAAATGTTCATCAAACCAAACCTACACTCCTGGAATCAGTAGAAATATCATAAAGGCTTCCTAAAATCCTCATAAAATCAAACCTGTTCTCCTGGAATCAGTAGAAACATCATAAAGGCTTCATAAAATTGTCATAAAATCAAATCTGCTCTCCTGGAATCAGTAGAAATATCATAAAGGCTTCCTAAAATCCTCATAAAATCAAACCTGCTCTTCTGGAATCAGTAGAAATATCATAAAATGTTCATTAAATGAAGCCTGCTCTCCTGGAATCAGTAGAAAAATCATAAAGGCTTCATAAAATCTTCATGAAATCAAGCCTGCTCTCACAAACAACTTTTCCTGCAGGTACATACCAGGTTAGAGTGACCAATCAATACAAAATAACAACTTGTTCCTAATCAATAAATTGCCAAGAAAGCTACTGACCGATTGGAGTCACACAGGAGATCTGTGAAATGGTATAAAAGGGAGAATAAAAAATTTATGCTTTTGTGAATAAAGAATGGGATTTTTTTTCCCACCAAGAAGAAAATGGAATCTGTGTGATTTATTTCCATAAGAAAGGATGCAGAAAACCAGGAGGATGCCCCTGGAGGAGGGAGCCAGGCCCTTGAACTGGACACAGACCCTGGATTTTCTGAACCCCTGGTGTGGCTTGAGGATGAAGGAGAAGCATCTTCAAATTGCATCTGAAATTTCTGTGTTTTCCTATATTTTCACCCAAATATCCAGATGAAGTACCTGGGAGCAGGATGTGGCTCCAGCAGAGCATTCCCTGCCTGCTGCCACGGGATTTTCTCAACCCCTGGTGTGGTTTGTGGCATTTGCTGCCTTTACTGAGCATCCCAGGAGACCCAGCAGGAGCTCAGGCAGAGGTGCCTGAGCCGCTCCTGATCCCTGTGCCAGAGCTGGGGAAGCACCTTGGATGGGAGCAATGGGAATGTGCAAAAAGGAAACTCAATACAGGACATCAAAGGAGTAAAAGGAGGGGAGGGGAGGGGGCCCAGCTGTGCCGGAGCAGCTGGAGGGGAAGAGAGAGCAAAGCTGGGAGAGGGAGGAGCAGGAGGAGACACGAGAGGGGAATTCAGCAGCTTGGAGGCATTTTCTGGAGCAGGATGCCTGGGCAAGCCCCTGGAGAAGCAGCTGCTGAGCAGGGGGAGCTCAGCAAAAGTGCTGTGCCAAATTGCTCCATGTGGGATGAGCGAAAATGGTCCTGCAGTTTGTCCTGTCTCAGGGTTTCTGATTAAAACTGGAGGATTTTCTTTCAATTTTGCATGTGTGAAAATGGTCTTTCAGTTTGTTCTGTCTCAGGGTTTCCCATTAAAACTGGAGGATTTTCATTCAATTTTGCCTGTGTGCTATTTGGAAGGTGTCTAAAAATTGGAGGGTTAGGGTCTGCAAATGAGCTATTCTTAAAATTAGACATCAACCTCATCTTAGGATTTTAGCTTTTATATTTGTAATCTATTTGTAATCCTGCAATTCTATAGTGTATAACTCCAAACTCCACACACAGTGTGAGCTGCTGCTTTCCCAGTCTGGGCAGACACAACAATTCCTCTCCAGGCCTGGCATTCAAGGACACCTCACTGCCTCAGGCCCCAGAAATAGAAATAAAAGTGAACTGGGGAGAGCAAACTGGGGGTCAATGACTTCATTACCTGAAACTGTAATTGGGACATTAACCCCCCCATATGCAAATAGAACCAAATATCCGGATGAAGTTCCCTCAGAGGGAGTAATCCCTGCCCAATATCCCATCTATCCCTGCCCTCTGGCAGTGGGAGCCATTCCCTGTGTCCTGTCCCTCCAGACCTTGCTAAAATTCTGTTTATTTCCAGTCCCCTTTAGGCACTGGACACAAACCAGATCTCCCAGTTTTGAGAGAGAGCCCAAACTTGTCCAAAGTTGTTCCCTGCTCCATGGTTCCTTTCCTTCTTTGACTCTGAATAAACAAAATTAAAATGCTCCTAATGACCCACAGCCACTGTGGGAAGAGGAGATGAAGCTCCCAAATCCCTTCCACACAAGGTCAGCACTGCCAGCCTCCCACCAGGGGAGGTTTCATCACTCATTTTGTGGCAGAGGAAGCTGAAGCACAGAGAGAGGAAGGGGCTCTTTATGAAAGCCAAAAATCCCTGTAAGGGTCAGATGACACCTCAAGGGTGATGTCCAGCTGGCCAGCCCAGCCCTGGGCCATGCCTGGGGAGGAGAGAGGTCTGAGCCAGGGTTGTCTCCCAATCTGACTTCCATTGAGGTCTCAGGGTGACTTTACAGCTTCTCAAAATTTTATTCAATTTTTATTGATCCATGCCCTGCAGCCTCAGCACAGCTGCTCCAGCTGCAGGAGCCCCGCTGGGAGCTGGGCTTGTTTGCACAGCTGGGAAGGATTTCCCCAGCCCAGTTCATTAACTGCACTGAGGAGATGAGCTGTTTGTTCCTCCTCATTATTGAGAGATTTGTGCCACAGAGCCTCCTCCAGAGCCTTCTGCAGGACCCAGGGCTGACCTCAGGAAGAGGGAAGTGCTGCTCTTTGAAGGATCCATCAGATCCCATCCCTTCTCCTGCTCAGGAAGCTTTCCCTGCCTGCTCTGTCTCCTCCCCAGTGAGTTCCTATTTTAGGTCAGAAATGGGGCTGTGTGTTCTATTCCCATCTGTCAGAGCTGGGGCAGCTCTCTGCTGTCCTTGGGGCAGTTTTTTCTTTATCTCCCCCACAGCCAACCCTCCCTCCAGCAGATCTCTGCTGTCCATGGCCACTGAGTGTCCCTGCAGGGCTGATCCAATCCCAGCATCCCATGGGGAGATGCTCCGCCCAGGGGAGGAGCCAAGCATTCCTACCTGGGCACAATCTGAGGTTTGGGACACCAGAACAGAACACTGGATACCCAGAGGGAGCCCAGGCCCATCTCCAGCAGCCCTGGAGCTTCAGAGAAAAACTCCCCCCTTGTGCAGGATCCCTGCTCCAGCAGAACCTCACAGGGTTTGTGTTCCCAGCCCCTCTCCAGCCTCATTGCCTCTTTGGACACATTCAAGGATCTCAATGTCCTTCCTAAACTGAGGGGCCAGAACTGGACACAGCACTCAAGGTTTGCCCTCACCAGTGCCTGGTACAGGGGCAGAATGACCTCCCTGCTTCTGCTGGTCACACCATTCCTGATCCAGGCCAGGAGCCGTTGGCCTTCTTGGCCACCAGGGCACACTGCTGGCTCATGCTGTTGACCAGTACCCCCAGGTCCTTCTAGCCCGGGCATTGTCCAGCCACACCATCCCCAGCCTAGAGCACTGCTGTCACAGACATGCTTTATGAAAAATCCTTTCATTGGGATATTTTCTCCTGAGAAGCTGGGAAGTTTCATTTTCTCCATGTTTTGCTGCTTTGGAATGTGATTTGGAGAACTGTTTACCCAGCATGTGAATTGTTTTTTCTTGATGACCAATGACAGCCACCTGTGTTGAGGCTGTGAGCAGTGACAAGATTTCCTTCCTTTTCCTTTTCCTTTTCCTTTTCCTTTTCCTTTTCCTTTTCCTTTTCCTTTTCCTTTTCCTTTTCCTTTTCCTTTTCCTTTTCCTTTTCCTTTTCCTTTTCCCTGTTCCTTTTCCTTTTCCTTTTCCCTGTTCCTTTTCCTTTCCTTGAAATTTCCTTTCCTTGAAATTTCCTTTGCTTGAAATTTCCTATGAAATCCTTTTCTTCTATTCTTTTAGTATCATTTTAATATATCATTTTCTTTTAATATAACATATATCATAAAATAATAAATCAGTCTTCTGAAACATAGAATCAAGATTCTCATCTCTTCCCTCATCCTGGGACCCCTGCGAGCACCACCACATCCTGCCTTACTCCGAGTAAGGAGTTTCAGAAGCCTTCAGGGTTCTGAAGGAGCCCCTTTGAGGGGGTTTCAGCAATTTTACCACCCTGCCCTGTGACAGCAGAGGAGCTCAGCCCCAGCAGCCCCAGCTCACCTCCCCGGTAGGTTTTCCAGGTGTAGTACTTCCCTCGGAAGGGCACGCTGTCGAACTCGGCGCACTGCAGCTCTCGGAAATCCTGCGAGCCCGGCGGGCAGTCCTGAGGGCACAGAGCCATGGGTCAGTGTGGGGATGGGGAGGGACCAGCCCTGGGGACAGGGACATCAGCCCTGACAGTGGGGCATGGCCACCAGCTCCCTGGGGACAGGGACATCAGCTCTGATACAGGGCACTGCCACCAGCTCTAAGCAACAGGGCATTGCCATCAGCCCCTCGGGGACAGGGACATCAGCCTTGGCAACTGGCACTGCCACTATCCCCTTGAGGATAGGGACATCAGGCCTGACAATAGGGCACTGCCACCAGCTCTAGGCAACTGGATAGTGACACCAGCCCCTTGGGGACAGGGACATCAGCCCTGACACTGCTACACGGAGGCAGGACAGTCCCTCCTGCAAAGCCAGACACGATTTGAACACCAAGAGCATGAGGAGGGGCCCCAGGAGCTCTGCCTGATCTGTGACCCTGGGGAGCCATCCCCCAAACCCAGGAAAGCAACAGGACCCCTCTGTTTCCCTCTCCAGCAGCCCGTGGATGTTAAAGCTGCAATCCCCAGGTCCCAAGCTCCTCTGAGCATCCCCTCAGCACAGATTTTTCTGTAAATCTTTGAGGTTTAACCCTCATCCCTGGGAAGCAGAGTATGACCCAGCCTCACCTGAGCAGCCTGGGAGAAGCAGAGCTGGAATTCTCCCTCTCCCCTCCTTTCCCTCCTTATCTTTGGGCCCCTCTGGATGCCGAAGCCCCGCAGGTCCGTGCAGCCCCCCCGCCCCCGGAGCCGGCTCCCACACCTGCCTGGTCCTGCCCGGAATTCCCCATTGCGGGATCGCTGCCGGCTCACCCCGCCCTGCCTCCTCCTCCTCCTCCTCCTCCTCCTCCTCTTCCTCCCACGGCTGCACAGAGAACCCCGCAGCTGGGTGGAGAGGGCTCATCCCACCTGGGCAGGGCTGATCCTGACCACAGAGGGCTGATCCCAACCAGAGAGGGCTCATCCCAGTTGGAGAAGGCTCATCCCATCTGGACTGGGCTCGTTCAACCCGGAGGGGGCTCAACTCAAACTGGACAGGGCTCATCCCACTTGGGGAGGGCTCATCCCATCTGGAAAGAGCTCATCCTACTGGGAGAGGGCTCATCCCACTGAGACACAGCTCATCCCCACCAGAGAGGGCTCATCCTACTGAGACAGGGCTGATCCCAACCCAGACCGGGCTGATCCCATTTGGAAAGGGCTCAACCCAATTCCAACAGGGCTCATCCCCACCAGAGAGGGCTCATCCTACTGAGACACAGCTCATCCCAACGAGAGGGCTCATTTAGTCTGACCGGGGCTCATCTGACCTGGATAGGGCTGATCCCACCTGGAGAGGGCTTATCCCAGTTGGAGAAGGCTCATCCCATCTGGACAGGGCTCATTCAACCCTGACAGGGCTCATCCCACCTGGACAGGGCTGATCCCATTTGGAGAGGGCTCAACCCAATCCAGACAGGACTCATTCAACCTGGAGAGGGCTCAACCCAATCTGGACAGGGCTCATCCCAACCAGACAGGGCTCATCCCATCCAAAGAGGGCTCATCCCAATCCAGACAGGGCAGATCCCAACCCGGATAGGGCAGATCCCATTTGGAGAGGGCTGATCCCAACCTGCACAGGGCAGATCCCCCTGGACAGGGCTGATCCCACCCTGGACAGGGCAGATCCCCCTCCTCCATCCCTCCCATCCCTGCTGCCCCACTCACATCAGTGTTGCAGGAGCGGTAGCGTTTCCTCTCTCCCAGGCAGTACTTCCCTCCGATGGTGGGCCTGCCAAAGAGGAAGGAGGTTTGTGAGACTGTGACATAGATAGACAAGAAGACTCTCACATGGTTTGTGAGACTGTGACGTAGATAAGAACTGATTAACATCTGAGTCCCAACAAGAAATACCGCACGCATTTAATCCCAACCGTGGCGAAAAGAAGTTACGACTCCCCATCCATCCAGCCTCTGCTCTAGCTCAGCCTTCCCAAGACACCACAGGCACCTGGATGTGCCTCCCCACAGACACAAAGGGTTGGGGACACGGCAGGGCTGTGGTGACAGGGCCACCCCCACGTGTGGATGCCATGGGACAGACAGAGAGAAACGGCGAGCGTTTCTCACAGTGGCTTGGGAGAAGTTTTATGGAGCTGGAAAGATGTGATTACTTGTTGACTATAAACAATTTGCAGGTGGTGTTTTTCTACTTTACTTTTCTGTTCCTCTCAAGTGTAGGAGTGTTGGGGGGTAGGACGGTGGGGACGGTTGGAGACAAGAGATCTCTGAAGCCAGGTAATGGAACTTGGGGTTTATTGCAAAGGGCCTGGGTGCAGGGCCCTGCTGGGAGCTGCCAGCCACAGCTCAGAGCAGGCCCGAGAGAGACAGAGTGGTAAAGAAGATGAGAGGGTAAGAGAGTAAAAGGGTAAGAGAGTGAGGTTCCCATTCCAATACAATAAATCTTCTTCTGTGTTGAATATTCTAATTCTCACTAACCAATCTAGTACAATATACAAATCTTATAACAGCCTATAAGAATCACTACATTACCATACTGTGTTACATTTTAAACCCTAAAAACTCCTCTTTGGTCCCTTTCTGCCAAGCTGGCAGGGTCTGCTCTGACCCTTGGAGCTGCCTGCAAGCAGAGGGTGTTGCTCCATCAAAAGGGGATTACCTCCGTCTGGCCACACCATTGTTTTCCAGTTGTTCAGTAACTGAGGGATCTCAAAGCTTGCTTTCATTTCAATCTCACTTATAGTTTCTATATTCTCAAAATCTTTTGCCAGACAATCATATTTACAAGGCTTTCCTGTTTCATCTTCCCCAACACTCGAGGACAGCGCGTGAGAAAGATGTTTCTGTTAGTGAGCCGATAGAATAGAATCTATTTTACCGCTCTATAAAACCTGTGCGGTTCTTTTGAATAAACCCTTCTTCGCCTTTTCTACCATCCCGCCCCTCTCCTGTTCCTGCCCTGATCCCAGCCCACGAGTGACCCCCGCGTACCTGGGGCTGTCGCAGTGGCGCACGGACGAGGAGACGCCGCCGCCGCACGTCCGGCTGCACTCGCCCCACGATGACCACGAGCCCCAGGCTCCGTCCACGCCCTCCGGCCGCGTCCCGAAGGGCACGCACTCCCTCTTGTAGCACCACTGCGGGGACACAGAGCTTGGGACACCTCGGCAATGGGACCCTATCGGAATTCAGTGCATCCCTCCAGGTGTCCAGAGTTGCTGAGCACCCCGCCAGGCACGCAGCCCAGAGCACCTGCAGATTTGATTTTGACCCCTGGAGCAAGTTACCAGCTTTGTATGGGGACCTGAAAGTCACAGAAGTTTAAATAGCATAATAATAAAATGATCACAGGGTGAAAATGTAGATTTTAGGCTTTTTAGAATGGGAGTTATGGGGACAAGATGGAGGAACTTGGGCGTGCCCAGTCCTTCTTCTTCTTCTTTTTGTTCTCCATTTTCTGCAGTGATGTTGGCACTTTGGGATTGGTTTAGAGTAGAAGTGCACTGTCTAACACAGGTGATGGGTATTAGGAATTAAGGGTAAATATGTTATATATAGTTTGTAGTATAAAAAGACAACACAGAGAGTGCCTGTGGCTGCCCTGCTGAGCAGACCTCGGCTGGGCAGAAAGAAAATTTTATAGATAAGAATTAATAAACAACTTCAAGACCGAAAACTGAAGAGTCCAAACTCATTCTTCAGACATGTGGGCTGAAGCAGAGACATCCTGCACATCTTGGGGGGGGATCCTCCTGCCAGAACCTCCATGGGGCCAGTGCACGGCTGGGATCTGCTTTGGTCCTGAGGAATTTGAGCTTGGAGCTGCTCAGTTCTCCAAGGCAAAGGGTGCTTGCCTTTCCTTGGGGTCAGTGGAATCAGTGTCCCCAGCTGCTATGGCACCATCCACTGGCAAGGGGTCGCATCCCAAACGTTGCCCAGAGCAGCTGTGGCTGCCCCTGGATCCATGGAGGTGTCCAAGGCCAGGTTGGACATTGGGGCTTGGAGCACCCTGGGCTGTGGAAGGTGTCCCTGCCCATGGATGAGGTTTAAGGTCCCTCTCAACCCAAACCAGTTAGGGATTCTTTTCTAAAGATTCTTCTCTAAAGATTTCCTATAAAAACCCTCAGCAAAGTTCCAGGTGATCTTGGGTTGGGGCTGCTGCTGCTGGGCAGGGCCAGGATCCCTGGGGGACATGGCCACAACCACTGCCAGGACAGAGTGAGTTTTGTTTGTACTGAGAGCTCAGGTTTGTGTGGTTTGTGGGCCCAAAATGTCCAGATCAGCAAAGAGCTCGAGTTCAAATAAAGTTGAAATTGTAATATCAGCGTTGTTGTGTCATCGTTCTGCTGAGGATCCTTAAAGAATCCTGTCCCCGTCCTACTGGGAGACAGATGCTCATGGAAATTTGCCTATGAAATATTTCCCTCATGCCTGGCACGTGTCCCACAGCCCCTGGAGTCCCCAGCATGGGAGGGTGGGACGGTGCCAGAGCCGCCCGGGCGCGGTGCCGGACACGGAGCCCCGGGGGCTCAGATAATCCCAGGAAGGAAGAAAGCTCTGTGTGCTCCTTCCAGGGGCTGGGAACCCACCCTGGAGCTGCTGGCACAGCCTCTCCCTGCTCCTCCCGAGCCAGCTCTGCATGGGCAGCCGGGAAAAATGCACGGTGGCTTCCCAGGAATCCCAGCTCATGATCCCTGGGAGCACCGGAGCCTCTCCAAAGGGGGATCCCATGTGGAGGAGATACTCCACAATATTCCCACAGCCTGGGAATAGCTTCAATAAACCCTGGGGCCCTTCCCTTCCCTTCCCTTCCCTTCCCTTCCCTTCCCTTCCCTTCCCTTCCCTTCCCTTCCCTTCCCTTCCCTTCCCTTCCCTTCCCTTCCCTTCCCTTCCCTTCCCTTCCCTTCCCTTCCCTTCCCTTCCCTTCCCTTCCCTTCCCTTCCCTTCCCTTCCCTTCCCTTCCCTTCCCTTCCCTTCCCTTCCCTTCCCTTCCCTTCCCTTCCCTTCCCTTCCCTTCCCTTCCCTTCCCTTCCCTTCCCTTCCCTTCCCTTCCCTTCCCTTCCCTTCCCTTCCCTTCCCTTCCCTTCCCTTCCCTTCCCTTCCCTCTGAACAACCCTAGTTAAAAAGCAGTTACAAAGTTGGGGGAAAGGGATGATTAAAAGTGGGAAAAACTGGGAAAAAGGAGGAAAAAATGCCCCTGTGGGTTCTTGGGGTAAGACAGGCGAAGCCATAACAACCACAGGAGATAGATTGATTTTAAAAAGAAGGATCTGGGAGGAGGAAATTCCCAGAGGTTTGGGATGTGGGCACAGCAAAGCTTGGCTCAGCCTTCCCCCACACTGGCTGGCAGAGCACAGGAATTTTCTCTCTCCTTTAATATTTCATACTTTAAATTCCCTGATCTTTCTGTCTGCTCTCCCCAGGGCAAAGGGAGAAGCCAGGGAAGACCTTGGAGAGCTGCTCCAGCCAAGGGCTGAGGTCTGGGGCTCACCCCAGCAGCTCCAGCTGGGAACAATACAGAAACTTAATATAAAAGTGTATTCTTCTTAATATAAAAATATCTTCTTCCACCCAAGGCCATCAAATCACTTCCAAATAATGAATGGATCCAAAAGGGTAAGAACAGGGAGGTAACTTGAGGTTCAAAGGGAGCCAGAATCCTCACAGGGAGCAGCTCCCACAAATCCTGGGGGCTGTGACTGCTTCATTTCCCTTCCCTCAAGGCTTTTGAAGAAGTCTGGTAAAAAAGCAGCCACAAAGTGAGGGAAAAGGATATTGAAAAGTGGGAAAAGCTGGGAAAAAGCCATGACTAGGAGGGAAAAAATGCCATAATCCCTGTGAGTGTGCAGCAGGAGGGATGTGCAGCCCCAGGAGCTGTCTGCTGCTCTCTGCCCCAGTTCCCAGCAGAACTAAAATGAAAATAATAATGGATTTGTCAGAGCCATGCACACCAACTCCTCCAGCTTCCTAAGGATTTGAAATGTTTCTTGGGAATTACTTTTTTTTCTAGTGGAATGGAGAATGTCCCAGCCCTGATTCTCCATTGTTTCCGTGTGCAAAGGCTCTTTGTCTGAGCAGTGCATTCACTTTGTACTGGGGAAAATGGGTGTAGGAGGAGCAGGGAGTGAAGCAGTCAAGGCAAAATTCATGGTCAGGGAAAATCCTGCCCTCTCCTCCCAGCTGAGGGTAAAAAAACAAAGTTTCATCATAGCCAGTTTTTCCCAAGTTCCTCTGAAAGCAAAAATCTGAGGGAAAAAAAAATCCCTTTTCTCAGACCAGCCAGGAGATCCCAGGAGACCTGAGGACAAGGTGTTCATTTAAGGACATGGCATTCCATGACATTCTGTTCCTCCTGAAGAAGAAGGAGGAAATTTCCAATCCATGGAAAACTTGCTGCCTTTCAGGAGCAGTGTGCCCTGTCTGAGGTTATCCAGGATATGTTAAACAGGTTCAGTTTCAGTGACAGAAACTGGGATGGGCAGCAGAGCCTGAGCTGCCACAGCTGCTTGAGGTCACCTTGCTGTGCCTCAGGGGTGGCACCAAGGAGGATTTTGCTGGAGTAGGGATTTCCCATTCCGTATTCTACTTTCCACATTCTACATTCCCCATTTTATATTCCACACTCCACTTTTCACATTCCACTTTCCACATTCTATTTCCCATATTCCACATTCCTCTTTCCACATTCCATATTCCATATATGACATTCCATATTCCACACTCCACATTCCACTTTCCACATTCCATATATCACATCCCACTTTCCACTTTTCATATTCCACTCTCCACATTCTATTTTCCATATTCCACATTCTATTTTCCATATTCCACATTCTATTTTCCATATTCCATATTCCACTCTCCACTCTCCACTCTCCATATTCCACATTCCACTTTCCACTCTCCATATTCCATATTCCACTTTCCGTATTCCATATTCCACTTTCCACATTCCAATTTTCATATTCCACATTCCACATTCCATATTCCATACTCCACATTCCACTGTCCAATTTTCATATTCCACATTCCACATTCCACATTCTAGCCCTGTACAAGCTGAGTTCTGAGCTGGACCTTGGGGTGATTTCTGAGCTCCTTGGCTCATCCCAGCCTCCCTCCAAGGGCAGCTCTGCCCTATGGGGTCAAGGCTGGGCTGGCTGCTGGGTGCTCCCAAACCAACCTCGCATCCCCAGCACAAACAATAATCCCATTTTTGCTGGAAAAGGGACCCAGCCCATCCCTGCCAGCTGCCTGCAGTGCCCAGGGCTGCCTTACCCCCTTGTCGATGGTGTTGGTTTGGCAGATGGTGCCCTCGGCTGCGGGGATGCTGTTGGTGATGCAGCGGTTGCTTTTGCTCAGACACCAGAGCTCACTGCACACTTCCTGCAGATGGGGAGGAAGGGAGAGGCAAAGAAACAAAACCCAGATTAGGATTGGCTTGTGCCAGGGAGGCACCAGCTGGGTGGGACACGGGGACATGGGGACACCGAGTGTCTTCAGCATGGTGGGGACAGTGTGAGGTCAAACCCTGCCAGCTGCACCAAAGCCACTGAGAGCTGTCCCCTGTCCCCTGCTCTGCATTGCAAACTAAGCACAAGCACCTAAGCAAAGTTTATTTTTTTCTAGTTGAAGTTTTTTTTCTAGTTTTAATTTTTCTAGTTTAGTTTTTCCTAGTTTAATTTTTTCCTTCCTTGTGGAGGAAAAAATTGAACTAGGAACCAGTTTCAGAGGATGAGCTTACAGAAAAGAGTATACTTCAGAAAAATAGAACTATAAAAATACATTGTAGTAAGATCACAAAGAGTAATTTAAAATAATTAACTTTAAAGTATTTACAATATAGTGTAGCAAAAACTGATAAGCCAAGAAATGCTTATAATATATTGTAATTAAGAAATAGCTTCTGATAGTAATAACATAAATTATAATGCTATATTAAGTTATATATTATACATAATATAATATATATTATGATTTATATATTATTTATCTAGATTAGATATAATGTTATATATTATATATTTCTATATTATTTTATATATTAACAAAACATAATAATATAATATAATATAATATAATATAATATAATATAATATAATATAATATAATATAATATAATATAATATAATATAATATAATATAATATAATATAATATAATATAATATAATATAATAATTTTAATATTACTCCTCTATATTTATATTAAATATAAATTATCCATATCATTTCACCCTTCACATGAGACTAAAAATAGAATAAAAGTTTTTAAAATGCCAGTAAGTTATCCCATGTCTAAGTCAAAAAAAACCCCTGCTAATCCAACAGAACAATCAACCCACAGAAAATACAAGTTCAAACCAATATCAACACCTTACAAGATTTACAACAGCTTTTAAGAGAAATCAATTAAATCAGATCTATTTTAAAAATTACAAATAATGAACTTACTCCACTTTTAAACTGATTTAGAGGGAACTGTAACATCAAATCTCCTAAAACTTTAACATTTAAGGCTCAAAAACCCCCTTCTGGCTGTGGAGGTTCCTCAGGCTCAGATGGCAGAGCTGACTGCAGCCAGCCCATGCCACCTCTCCTTTGTGTCACCTTGGTGACACCTGAGCTAATCCCACCTGTCCTTATCTGTGTTGTGGTTTTTCACAAACAGGATGGGACTGCTGGGATAAAATAAATAAATAAAACTTCCTGGAGTTTATTGTGGTATAAGATAAGATGGTGAAGGGTTTATAATGAAACTTCCACAAACACAGGAGGGTTTGATCTGCAGCCTTGGAAGAAGCTTGGATTGATGTAAAAATACAATACACAGGCATTAAGCAGAAAAATCATAAATTTATGTTCCTAAAGTTGTAAGTAAGAATACGCTTTAAGGGAAATTGTATTGGTAAGATGGTGAAAGGTTTATAATGTAGGAAACTGTATTGATAAAGTGGTGAAGGGTTTATAATTAAATTCCCACAGACATGGAAGGATTTGTTCTGCAGCCTTGGAAGAAGCTTGGATTGATGTAAAAATACAATACACAGGTATTAAGCAGAAAAATCATAAAATTATGTTCCTATAGTTATAAGTAAGAATTAGCTTTAAGTGAGAAACTATTGATAAGATGGTGAAGGGTTTATAATGTAGGAAACTGTATTGATAAAGTAGTGAAGGGTTTATAATGTAGGAAAATGTATTGATAATATAGTGAAGGGTTTATAATGAAACTTCCACAGTCACAGGAGGGTTTGATCTTGGAAGAAACTTGGATTGATGTAAAAATACAATACATAGACATTAAGCAGAAATAAATAAGGGTTGTAAGTAAGAAACTATTGGTAAGATGGTGAAGGGTTTATAATGTAGGAAACTGTATTGCTAAGATGCTGAAGGGTTTATAATGTAGGAAACTGTTGATAACATGGTGAAGGGTTTATAAGGTAGGAAAATGTATTGATAAGATGCTGAAGGGTTTATAAGGGTGTGGTTGTATAGAATAAGTTAAGAGTTTAGAAGTTATAATAGAAGCATGTGTGTGCAAGTGAGACAGAAGCCACTGGACAAAAGCATCCACAGTGCAGCAGAAGTAAAGGTGATAGGTTAGAAAAGCAAAATAAGTTCTGTGGCAACTGTCTATTGGTTTAGAAAGTTATATATTGTCTTGTAATGAAACCACTTAGAGCTATGGCTGACTGCTTGCTGCTCTAAAATCTCACATCCTCTGAGCCTGATGTTCATCTGAGCAATAAATCGTTCTTAGCTTGAAAATAGCCCCATCCCTCCATTTCTAAGGGGGCCAACGACAGATGTGGGCAGCAGGCACAGCCCCATGGACCTCTCCTTGCCCCACGCCCCCTGCCACAGCCCTGGAACCGATAGTAAAGCAGGAAGGCTCTCTACCCCGTATTTACACTGGCGGGATTTGACTCCGTACTGGAAGCGGCACTGCTCGTCGGCATCGTAGGCCTGGCCCGGGGCCACCGTGGGGTAGATGAAATCCTGCTTGGGAGGAGCGTTGTTCAGGCACAGTCCCATCCCCGAGCTGGAAACACAGGGGGACAATCAGAGCTGAGAAAGATGAGGGGAGAGAGAGAAGCTGAGGTGGGGGAGCAGCAGGTGTTAGTCCTGGCTTTGCTGGGCTGAACTTTGTCGCAGACATCTTTTATGGAAAATCCTTTCCTTAGGATTTTTCCTCCTGAGAAGCTCAGAGGCCTCGGGAAAAAAATGTAAACAATGATTATCTGCTGCTGTGGAATGCAACAGGTAGATCTTTGATTGACTTACATTTGTTGTTTCTAATTAATGGCTAATCACAGCTTATCTGGCTCAGACAGAGAGTCGAGCCACAAACCTTTGTTATCATTCCTTTCTATTCTATTCTTCACTAGCCTTCTGATGAAATCCTTTCTTCTATTCTTTTAGTACAGTTTTAATGTAATATATATCATAAAATAATAAATGAAGCCTTCTGAAACATGGAGTCAGATCCTCGTCTCTTCCCTCATCCAAGAACCCTTGTGAACACCATTACAGAGCTTGGCTGTTTGAGGGGATAAATTTGGGTCTGCTCTGGGTGTGGAAAGTGCTCTGAAATCCTTCCCAGGCTGGGAAGAACATCCTGGTTCTGAGGTAACTCTGGAAGTGTTGATCTGAGGGTTCATAGAAACCTGGAACATCCTGAGCTGGGAGGCACCCACAGGGATCATCTCCACTTACTGAAAATTATCACAGCTCTTAAAATTCCCAGATGGCATCATCACTGGGCAGAGGTGGACAGAGGAGCCCAACTGAATATCCTGAGCTGGAAGGGACCCACAGGGACACCAGTGCAGCCCCATCCCTGCACAGCCACCCCAACACCCCCACCCTGAGCACCCCTGGGAGCTCCTGCAGCTCTGGCAGCCTTGGCACCATTCCCTGGGCAGCCTGGGCAGTGCCCAGCAGCCTCGGGGGGCAGAACCTTGCCCTGAGCTCCATGCCAAGGCCTGGCACAGCTCCAGCTGTTCTGCAGGGTATTGCCAGCCCAGGTTGTCCCCAAGGTGAGTGCCCAGGCAGGTGTGCCAGGTGGGCACTGTGTGGGCAGAGGTGCTGGTCCCCCACCCAGCTGTGATCCCCCAGCCTCCCTCTCCAAGCCCAACCTCCTGCTTGCCCGAGCTTTGTAGGAAACATGCAAATTCAGCCAGAAATGCCTTTCCCTCCCCTTTCCTCGCTTCTCTCAGAGCTCCCCCTAAATCAAAGCCGCTGTCATCACCCCCAGCCCCAAATCCTGCTCACACCACGTCCCACTGGAGGCTCCGGGAGCTGGAGGTGGCCAGCACGGAGCACGAGGAGTGGGGATGTGTTATTATATTATTTATTTTTTATACAATACATAATAAATGATATAATAAATAAATAAAGCTCTTCCAGCCACAACAAAAATGGTTTTAGATGTTCAACAGGCAGGAAAAACATGGGAAAGTCTAAAGGAAGGAAGGAATGTGACTGTGGGAGACAAGACAGAAGGTTTTGGGGGATTTGGGTCTTTGCTTTGGCTTTACCCCCTCCTCACAAGAGACTAGGGGAGGCTGGAGGGAGGGCAGGGAGGGGTGGATTCCTTACTCCAGCAATTCCCCCACTCTTCCTCTGGGGAACTGATCTATTTGTGAAGTTTCTGGACATGAGAATAATAAATAAATGAAAATAAATAAAAATATATTATACATATAATAAATAATATAATAAATAAAGCTATCCCAGCCACATTATAAATGGGTTTTGATGTTCAACAGGCAGGAAAAAACGTCTAAAGGAAGGAAAGAGACTCTGGGAGACACGACAGAAGGTTCTGGGGGGTTTGGGGCTTTGCTTTGGCTTTACCCCCTCCTCACAAGAGACTGGGGGAGGCTGGAGGGAGGGCAGGGAGGGGTGGATTCCTTACTCCAGGAAGCTGGTGATGTAATCCCTGCTGCAGGTGGACCACACGAAGGGGTTGGTCTTCATGGTGATGTGGGCAGCCATCAGCTTGGCCGTCTCCTGCCCCCGCGAGCCGCAGCTGTTGCCGACCCCGTCGTGGTTCATGCCGAACCTGGAGAGCACCACAGCACACAGCCTTGGGCAAAATTACTTCCTCCTTCATTATTCATATAAAAAAATACTCAAACTAACATTTTGTACAGTTTAACAACAGCTCTCAAGAACACTCAAACTGTTTCAAGTAAAAAGAGTGATTTTTTTCAATTGTTTAAATTCCTCGTGTTGGATCATTGATGTGTCTTATGACTGATAGTCTAATGGCAAACTCAACTTTCTTTATGAAACAGGTGTTTCTCAATAAGGAAATAAAGCTTGCAGATTTTTTTTTTTCCCTAAGACCCAGTTATTGGGAAAATTCATCCAGCTGGGGTTGGACACACCTGGATGGTCCACAGGGAAGGTTTTCAGACTGTGAAAAGCACCTTCACTGTCCTGTGCGAATTTAAAAAGTTTAATAAAGGACCATAGCAGACAATGACCATAAAGCAAAGGTTATTACTTGAGTTATTATAAAGGTTATTAGTCAGCCAAGAGCACCCCGTTATCCTCACGGATACCCCTTAAATACCTTATCCATTACATCCACCCTTTGCATATTATAGACCCTTATGCAAAGTAAACTTTTCCCCAAATGAGTTTACATGTTCCAAGAACTGTTTAGCATGGCTCCTCCCGGGATCCAACATTTTAGAGCGGGTGTATTCCTTGGGTGTGGTTTTAGTCCTTTTTTTATCACCTCCAGTTTTTGTTCCTCACTGCCTTCAGTCAATGAGTGCTGATGGTTGGCAGATCTGCACAGGTGTCCTTGTTATATTTTTATTGGATGTTATCCCAACCAAGCAGGCATTTTAACAGAAGCACATTTATATCAGCTATTTCACTGAGCTTAATTAACAACAGAAATAAAACAATATCTTTATAACAAAGTTAATTTAAAACCACATGTATAGAATCCACTTTAACATTTGCGAAAAGCCAATATTATATAATAATAATACATTACATAATATTGGATATATTATATAATATACAATTATTAATAACAATATAATATATTATATAATATTGGATATATTATATAATATGTATTATATATATTATATTATATATTATATTAAAATATAATATAAGATAATATAATATTTATATAAATACATAATTATTATATATAATATAATAATATATATAGTATATTTATATAATATAGTATATAAAACATATAAAATTATATATTCTATAATATACAATTATTAATAATGATATAATATATTATATCGGATATATTATATAATATTATGTATTACATATTATGTATACTATAATAATATAACATTATATAATAATATATAGTATAATACAATATAATATTTTATATGTATAATATAATACAATGATATATAATTATAATATATATTATACCATTGTATATAATGGTATAATATATATTATAATTATATATCATTGTATTATATTATACATATAATATATTATAATATAATATATATTATATAATATATATATATAATATATTATATAAAGTTATATATTCTATAATATGTAATAATTAATAATTACATAATATATTATATAGTGAGGGATATATAATATTGCATATATATATATATATATAAAATAATCTATAATAGATTATAGATCATATGTATCTGTAACAAGCCCCTGGTGGCAGGGCCAGAGCAGCAGGAGCTGCACTCACGTGTGGCCAATCTCATGGGCGATGGTGAAGGCCGTGGCCAGCCCGATGTCCTCGTTGATGCTGCAGCTCCTCTCCCGCTCACACATCCCTCCCACGGGGGCCAGGCCTGGGGAGGGGACAGAGCTGTCACACAGGGCCACCTCGGGGTGGCTGAGGGGACCTGGGAGTGTTTGCGGCTGCCTGATGTGCTTGTTGCTCTGTAGCACTGAGCATCTGTGGCTGCAGCCTCTTCACTGCAGCAGGCGCAACTTCCCCGAGGATTTTCCCTCAGGAAGGCAGTGAGGGGCTCAGAGAAAGAAGAGAAAACAATTCTTATCTCTACTTGCTGCGCCTGTTGTTTGGCACATGTGGAATGTGTTATGGAGATTTTTCACCCAGAGTGATTTGTTAATTGGACTCTGGTGAAGGTTGTTTTATTCCTTGACCAATTGGATCCACTGTCTGGAGACAGTCACAGGTTTTTCTTTAGTATTCTTCAGTATAGTATCTCTTTAGTACGTAATTTAGTATAGAATTAGTGTACATCTCTTCAGTATGTAATTTAGTATAGTATTAGTGTAATATAGTATATCTTAATAAGGCAATGTTCAGCTTTCAGAAACCATTGGAGTAAATGAACATTATTTCCCAGCTGAGGGATCACCTGTTTCTACTTTAAGCGGTTCCTTCTCACCATTGCACTGGGCTTTGGGATGAACTCATGGCTCTTACAGGACATGGTCACTCAGCACTGATGGTGAATTAAGAGTGACAGGCTCAGAAATGCCAAAAATCCTCTGAATTTTGTGCCCAAGTAGTGCAAAGGGGAGCAGTCCTTGGCACAAACCTGGTGAGGGAATCTCAGATGGGCTGCACCAGCTCTGGGGCATTTGAATCTGGCCAGGGAGAGCTGAGCAAGCCAGGATCCAAACTTGGTTCTGCGTGGCACCCACCAGGAATCCAGCATGGCTCATTTGGAGGACTGGGTGATGCTGAAATTCTCTCTGAATTGTGACAGCAAATTCCCTCTGCACAAGCTGTGCCCCTGCCCCAGTCCAGGGAAGGGCCTGGCTGTGCTAGGGGAATGATTTGAGCCATCCCAGCACTCAGAGATCCACCAGCTCTCCCCACAGTGATGAAGAGCAGAAATCCCTCCCTGCCTGCCCAGTCTAGACCAGGAAAAGACAAAGGAGGAGCTGCAGCCAGACAGGGCTGTGACAATAAAAACTCCCTTTGCAGTTATCACAAAACTGTCAGATTTCTCTCTGCTTAGCCAGGAACACCAGCAGGCCATGGACAAGCCCTAAAAATGTGAGTGGTTCTTAATCAGCAGGCTGGAGCTGGAGCTGGAGGAGTTCCAGGGCTCATCTGAGCTCAGGGCTGCTGGATTAGTGCTCACAGAAGGGACAGGAGGCTGGAAAGAACTGGACTGGTGCTGGGACAGGAGCTACAACTTCACTGGGAAGGGATGGCACAGGTGGGAAAGGATGGCACAGGGGGAAAAGGGATGGCACAGGTGGGATGGGGATGGCACAGGTGGGAATGGATGGAAGAGCTGGAAAGGGAATGGCACAGGTGGGAATGGATGGAAAATGTGGGAAAGGGAGTCACAGCTGGGAAAAGGAATGGAACAGTTGGGAAAGGGGCTGGCACAGCTGGGATGGGGATGGGACAGCTGGAAAGGGAATGGAACAGCTGGGATGGGGATGGCACAGGTGGGAATGGATGGAACAGGTGGGATGGGGGTGGAACAGCTGGAAAGGGAATGGAGAGCTGGGAGGGGAATGGAACAGTTGGGAAAGGGGAATGGAACACCTGGAAAGGGATGGCACAGCTGTAAAGGGGAATGGAACAGCTGGAAAGGGAATGACACAGGTGGGATGGGGATAGCACAGCTGGAAAGGGAATGGAACAGCCGGAAAAGGAGTGGCACAGCTGGAAGAGGGGTGGCACAGCCCATCCTCATCACATCCCCAAAGTTCTGTGTGCTGCTGGGGGCTGCTGAGGGGGTGTCAGATTTCCACTCACCCAGGGTGCCACAGGGCTTGTTCTTGTAGATGCAAATGTCGTACCTGTGAAGGAGAGAAGGTGGCATTAAGGACATTTCTGATTTTGGGGGTTGTCCTTTTGCCCATGTGTTCACATCCAAACCACTCCAAACCAGCCCGTGAAATATTCTGGGATGGAAATACCAATGGTGACATGTAGGACAGCACTCACTTTACCCAGGCTGAGATTCACTGAGGGTTTTAATGGCAGAGCTGAGCAAGGTCAGAGGTTTGGTTTTAATGAAATGTGGTGGTAGAACCTGAGCAGGGAAGGGAACAGAGCTGGGGAAGGGTCTGGAGCACCAGGAGAGGCTGAGGGAGCTGGGAAGGGGCTCAGCCTGGAGCAAAGCAGGCTCAGGGGGGACCTTGTGGCTCTGCACAGCTCCTGACAGGAGGGAACAGCCGGGGGGTTTGGGCTGTGCTCCAGGGAACAGGGACAGGAGAGAAAACAGCATCAAGCTGTGCCAGGGGAGGTTTAGATCAGATTTTAGGGAAAATTTCTTCATGGAAAGGATTGTCAGGCATTGGAATGGGCTGCCCAGGGCAGTGGTGGAGTCACCACTGCTGGAGGTGTTAAAACCATCAGCAGATGTGGCATTTCAGGATGTGGTTTAGTGGGCAAGGGGATTCAGTCAAAGGTTGGACTTGATGATCTTGGAGGCCTTTTTCAACCTTAATGATTCCATAAATCAGCAGGGACAAGGTAATTCCTTGTCCAAGATTATGCCAAGGTTATGCCAGACCTGCAGCTCTTTGGGTTTGGGTGGGTCCAGCTCTGCTCCCCAGCACTCCTGGGAGGCATCAGGCATGGAGGGGAGAGGACAGGGCCAACATCTGCTCTGCCAGCTCAGGTCTCTTGCAGGAAATTGCATCAATCCAACAGAGAAACACAGAATCCCAGCATGGTCTGAGTTGGAAAAGACTTTAAAAATAATTTCACTCCACCCCCTGCCACGGCAGGGACAACTTCCACTACGCCAGGGTGCTCCAAGCCCTGTCCAGCCTGGCCTTGGACACTGCCAGGGATGGGGCATATGAAATTCTGATTAAAAACAAACTAAAAATAAAGAAAACATTTGAGTTTGAAAACATGTTCTATTTCAAATCCCACTGTGGTTTCATGAAAATGCTGAAGTGATTTTTTTTTCAGTTCTTTACTGAGAATTTTCCAAACAAATCCAATCTGGGTTGATTCAAGGTGACTCTTCCCTCTGCTCCTGGCCTCGACTTCCAGCCATTGCATGAAGGAATCTTCTGTTTGTACAAGGAATGGTAAAACAAGAAGAGGAAAAACTTCTTCCAGATGGAAACACACCATCCTCAAAATAGGAAGAGGTGGAAGCTCCAAATGAGACCAGTTTGGGTTAGAGAGGGAATATTCTCATTTCCTTGCAAAGGTCAACATTTGGGGTGTGCAAATCTGGGCTGAAGGGGGCCAGGCTGAGAGCTGGGGAGGGTGGGATCAGCTGGGGGACCAGGGGGCAGCTGGGCTGGGCTGGGACACCCCACAGCCAGGTTGGGGTGGCATTGAGGATTGTGACCCCAGCGTGGCTTTGGGGACACCCACAGGGTCGGGGTTGAGGATTGTGACTCCAGTACGAGTTTGGAGACACCCACAGGGTGGGCAGGACAGAGGATTGTGACCCCAGAGAAGATTGGGGACACCCACGGGTTAAGGGTTGAGGATTGTGACCCCAGAAAGAGTTTGGGGACATCCACAGGGTGAGGGTTGAGGATTGTGACCCCAGTGTGGGTTTGGAGACATCCACAGGGTGAGGGTTGAGGATTGTGGCCCCAGAGAAGATTGGGGACATCCACAGGGTCGGGGTTGAGGATTGTGACCCCAGAGAGAGTTTGGAGACATCCACAGGGTGGGCAGGACAGAGGATTGTGACCCCAGAGAAGATTGGGGACACCCACGGGTTAAGGGTTGAGGATTGTGACCCCAGAAAGAGTTTGGGGACATCCACAGGGTGAGGGTTGAAGATTGTGACCCCAGTGTGGGTTTGGGGACATCCACAGGGTGAGGGTTGAGGATTGTGACCCCGGTGTGGGTTTGGGGACACCCACGGTGGGCAGGACCAAGGATTGTGACCCCAGAGAAGGTCTGAAGCACCCATGGTGTGAGGTTTGAGGATTGTGACCCCAGAGCAAGTTTGGAGACACCTACAGGGTAAAGGTTGAGGATTGTGATCCCAGAGTGGGTTTGGGGACATCCATGGGGTGAGGTTTGAGGATTGTGACCCCAGAGTGGATTTGGGGACACCTATGGGGTAGGCAGGACTAAGGATTGTGACCCCAGAGTGGATTTGAGGACACCCACAGCGTAAGGGTTGAGGATTGTGATCCCAGAGAAGGTTTACGGACACCCTGGGTTAAGGGCTGAGGATTATGACCCCAGAGAAGGTCTGAGACAGCCATGGGGTGATGTTTGAGGATCGTGACCCCAGAGCGGGTTTGAGGACACCCACAGGGTGAGGGTTGAGGATTGTGACCCCAGAGAAGGTTTAGGGACACCCATAGGGTGGGCACGACTGAGGACTGTGGCCCCAGAGAAAGTCTGAGACAGCCATGGGGTGAAGGTTGAGGATTGTGACCCCAGAGCGGGTTTGGGGACACCAGGCAGGACCCTCCAGCACTGCTCGCCCCACGGACCCCTCAGTGATGAAGGTGGGCGGTGAGAAGCTGCAGCACACGAAGGGTTAAATGTGACACATTGCCGGGGATGGCTCCGGTCCCTTTGGCCCCTGGAAGTGCCCGAACCTCTCCCCTCCTCTCGGCAGGAAACCGAGCAGAGTACAAAACATTTGTTGCTTTGTTTGGGGCCAATGCCTTTAAAGCCTTCGAAGGCTCTGCTTTGACACGTCCCTGCAGGAGGAAAAAAAGCCCCGAGCTCAGCAAGATCTTATCGGGACACCGGGAATTTATTGGGGCCGGGGCCGGATGCGCCGGGCGCTGTCCAGGCTCAGCAGCGGCTCCGGGCTGGCTCCAACATCTGGAGGGAGGACGGAGAGCTCGGAGCCGGCGTTTGCATCACAAATGTGGGGAGGGAGGGCAGGAAAAAGCTGCAGCCCCCTCGGGAAGGGGAAAATCTGGGGATGAGGGGCCCTTTTGTCCCTCCTCTGTGGGGTCTCATCAGCGGGGGATTCCAGGCTCATGCTGGAGCTGGAGCAGGAGGGCAGCACATGGATAAAGGAAGCAGCTCCCACCTGGAGGCTCCGCTCACCAGCACTTTCATTTCCTGAATTTCTTTCTCTGAAGGAGAGGGGGAAAGGCACAAAATAATGTTGGATTTGCCTTTGGCCTCTCCTGGAGTGTTTTGCATCTGACAAGGAGGGATTTGTGGGGACTGGAGGGACAATCCTGGACACAGCCAGCAGCACTTGGGGACTCAGCACTCCCTGTGCCCTCCATCCCTGCAGCATCCTGTGTCCCTTCCAGCTGCTCTGCCATTCCTTCCACCGTCCCTGACATCCTCTGTGTCCTCCTTTTGACCATCCACCCATCCATCCATCCATCCATCCATCCATCCATCCATCCATCCATCCATCCCCCATCCATCCATCCATCCATCCATCCATCCATCCATCCATCCATCCATCCATCCATCCATCCATCCATCTCCATCCATTCATCCATCCATCCATCCATCCATCCATCCATCCATCCATCCATCTCCATCCATTCATCCATCCATCCATCATCCATCCATCCATCCATGTCCATCCATCCATCCATCCATCCATCCATCCATCCATCCATCCATCCATCCATCCATCTCCATCCATTCATCCATCCATCCATCCATCCATCCATCCATCCATCCATCCATCCATCCATCCATTCATCCATCCCAGCAAAGACCAAGGGAAGAGTGGAAAGTGACAACGAACTGGGGTGAAGATTGAAAACAAAAGTGAAGGTAGAGATTGATAACAAAACTGGGGTGGAGATTGATAACAAACGGGGGTACAGGGTGATAAACTGGAGTGGAGATTGATAACAAAAGTGAAGGTAGAGATTGATAACAAACTGGGGTGGAGATTGATAAACTGAACTGAAGGGTGATAATCTGAAGTGCAATAATCTGCACCCACTGAAAGTCAGGAAGCTTTGGAGGAGCTTGGAGTCCAGGACAGCTGGCATCCCCAGGGCACAGTGCCACCCCCAGGGGACAGGGCCAGCCCAGGGGACAGGGCTCACCGGGTGATGAGCACGGCGGTGTCGTGGTTGGCGATGCCGTTCTCCGGGATGGCGTTCCCGTTGCCGTTCCTGTTCACGATGGATTTCTGCCACTTGCAGAAGCTGTCCAGGGATTTCCCGGCGTGGTGGTTGATCTCCAGCGTGGGCTGCAATGGAAGCAATGGCAGAGGGTGTTCCCAGGGAAGCTCTGGGGGGGAAGGCACTGCCCATTCCGTGCCAGCAGAGCACTGACACCACTGCAGACAGCCCCAATTCCTCATGGAGGCCATAAGAAAGCAAGAAAAATGGGACTTTGTCAGTCTTAACTTTTTGCCAGGGTTGGGATTAAATCATGGGATGATTATTTCTTCTTTGGACTCAGATGTTTATTAGTTTAGTGTATTAGACTAAGATGTTTATTAATTTAGTGTATTAGACTATGCCACAGTCTCACAAATCCTGAGTTCTACAGCACTTCACTCTAACAAACCAAAAATGGAGCTCCATCTCTCTCTCTAAAAGGCCTTTTAAGGATAAACTGTCCAATTAAGAAATGATACCTAAATTATTTTTACTTTTAACCCAATAACCAACCACCCGTGTCCGCAATGGGGACTTTTTTATCCAATTACACAATGCCACCCAAACCCATGGAGAAGAAGGAGAAGGAGAAGGAGAAGGAGGTGAAAAAGAAGAAGTTGAAGGTGAAGAAGAAGAAGGTGAAGAAGAAGGACCAGACTCTGCCCTAAAACCTCCATCTTGCTTTATATATATTACTGCGTTCTAAAACCTCCAACTCTGTTTCCCACCCTGTGATATCACACACTTCTATTCAAACTCCACACCCACAATCCCAGTTCTATCATTCCATTTTGGAAGCTTCTCCACAGCCTCAGGTGAATGCAGTTTTCTCTTAGGGGTCAGTACCTGGCAGCACAGAAAGTCTGAAATTCTCAGCAGCCAGGGTTCCAATATGACTTTAGGAGAACTAAAGCTGCTTAAACCTCCCTAAAGTCACCTTATCATGGAAACATTCAGATTCCAGAGGTCTGCTCAGTCCAGTCCTCAGGGGGCATTGGGAGGATGTCACTGGGGAGAATTCCTGGGAGTGACATCCAGGGGGGACACAGTGCTCCTGAAGGGAAGTGCAGACACAGGACAGGCTCAGCAAAGCCCAGCTTACCTGATCCTCGGTGAGCAGGATCAGCCGGGTGACCAGGATATTGACAATATTGCCCAGACTCGAGTCCTGGAAAAGTTTGGCAACCTGACCTCCAAGAAACAAGAAAAGAGGAGTCTTAAAAATGAGCTCTGTGGCCAGGTGAGCTGGGAAGGACTGGGCACTGCTGTGGGGGGGTCTGAACCCAACATTTTTGGGAAGCAGGGATGGGAATGAGACACTTGAGTAGCAGAATTCCCTAAACCACAATCAGGGCTCGCTGTCCCAGAGCAGAGAAGCCAAAATCCCTCAGCCCAGGTGGGGCAGCCCCCACTGTTGGCAATTCCAAAATCCCTGTTATAAGTAAAAAATCTGCCAATTTTTTTTTTTGGAAAAAAAGTGTTATAGAGCCAGTTAAACCAGTTGCTGCCAAGGTGAAGTTCTACCTGTTTGTTATTGTAATCACTGGTTGTTCTTGTTAATTGCTCCTTTTGTATCAGTAAGGCCCTGCCTGGGGCTAAGTTGTCCTTCTCCCTGGACGGTGAGAGGAGGGGACATGAGACGGGGATCAGAGAGGATGCAAAATAACCTCGAGACCAGTATGCCATGGGAAGCCACCCCACCAAACTTACCGAAGAGACCCCAAAAACAACGAACCAACACAGAATTAAGAGATCAGAGTGATGTCTGGACGTGAAAAACAAAGTACCAAGCCTGCAAAGATGCTGAAAACCTTTGTAGCCTCTCACCCTGAGCTAAGACCTCATCTGAAACCAAGACCAGGAGACTGGAAGACCCAAAAGTTGAAAAACACGGTGTTCAAACTCACTGCTCTTGTGAGGACAGGACCCCCAGCTCTGTCCTTTAGTGGACAAAGCTGCACATTCCTCCTGCTCCGAGTCACCCTGGGAGCAACGATGGAGGAGCCTCCCAACCTTGAGATGGTCACTTTTAATAAAGGCATTAAAAAGGAGAAAAAGTCACCTGCCCTGTCGCAGTCATCTTTTCATTAAAAACCTTTCCTAAAGATTTTTTTCCTCCTGAAAAGCTGAGAAGCTTCAGGAAGAAAATGTAAACAATGGTTATCTGCTACTGTGGAATGCAACAGGTGCATCTGTAATTGGTCTCATGTGGTTGTTTGTAATTAATGGTCAATCACAGCAGAGCTGACTCGGACAGAGAGTCTGAGGCAGCTGCCTTTGTTATTATTCTTTCCTTTTCTATTCTTAGCTTAGCTACCCTTCTGAGATGAAACCTTTCCTTCTATTCTTTAGTATAATTTTAATGTAATATATATAATAAAACAATAAATCAAGCCTTCTGAACATAGAGTCAACATTCTCGTCTCTTCCCTCACCTGAAAACCCTTGTGAACACCGTCACGCTGCCCTGTTTATTATTTCAGGGCAGCCCCCACTGCTGGCATTTCCAAAATCCCCAAAAATCCCCACTGCATGGCATTTCCAAAATCCTCAAAAATCCCCACAGGTGCTGGAGCTTTGCTGAGGGGAGGGCACAGCATCCCTCGGTGGGATCGGCAAGGCCACAGCATCCCCCAGGATTGTTTCGGAGCAGATGAAACCGGGATTGTTTGGAAAATCTGGCGTCGGGGCTTTAGAAATGCAAAGCGTGGAAAGCGATCCTGCGGAGGATGGGACAAAGAGCGGTCACAGAGGGGCTTTCAGAGGGTTGATGGATAACTTCCAAACCCATCTCACCTCACAGGAGGATCCAGCAGGGCTGTTAATGCATCCAGCCTGGTACCCTGCCGCCTGCAGAGCCCCACACCAGAACCAGAGCTCTGGGGGGGGATTTCTGAGCCCCTCTCTCTGCTCAGCCCCCAAGCGTGAGAGCTGCCCGTCCTTCTGCTTTCCCATGTGGTTCTCAGCTTGCCTGGCCGCGTTTGCAATGCTAATTTGGGCTGAGAGATGCTGCTCTAAGAAAAGCTTTTGTTCTCCCAGCCCGGGGTCAGACAGGACAGAGTTTACCTCTGCAGGCTCCGGGGTCCCACCGGGGTCCCTCTGCTCAGCAGCAGCAGCCTGGCAGGATTTTGGACCCCAAAACCTGCTCCGAGCCTAGGAAAAAGCCACTGCCAGCCTGGCAGGATTTTGGGACCCCAAAACCTTGCTATGAAATTGGAGAGAAGCCGCTGCCAGCCTGGCAGGATTTTTGACCCCAAAACCTTTGTGAAAAATGCATGTATTTTATGATTGGCTTTTTGCAAATATTCAAATATTATATGTGTTGTGTTAGAAAGTGATGCTGTATTAATTCTCTTAAGTACAGTGTTAAATATAGTTTCAGGTCATAAAAAAATGTTAAAATAGAAACTATGCTATGTAGGATACTTTTTTTTAAAGAAAGGACTTGCAGTGAGAGAGCAGCCACAGGACACCTGAATCTTTCAGAAAAAGAGAATTTATTGCTCTCTTATCAGAAGAAATTAACTTCTTCCTGCCTCGAAGGGGCTGTTAGGATTCAGAGGAAGAAGCTGACACTGACCAGACAGAATCCTGTGTTTGAATGGAATTTATGCATCATGTATGAGGTGTGTGAATATGCAACAGGCTGTTGTTTTTAAGGGTTAATCCTTTGTTAACTGTGTCCTTTTTTGGCCTCGTGCTGCCCAGAAAAATGTGCCCAGACGTCCTCTTTGTATTTATTGTCTCATATTGTCCTAATTCAATTTGTCCAAATGATTATTACTCTAATTGTATTACTATTTTTATAACAATTTTATTACTATTAAACTTTTAAAATTTTAAATAGAAGTGATTGGCGTTTTTCACACCTTGCTCAGAGCCAGGGGAGAAGCCACTGCCAGCCTGGAACAGATCCCATTTCCCCATCCTGCTTCATGCAGGAGAATCTCCTTTTCCCTTTCTGCTTTTGGGGTTGAAAGGAATGACAGATTTGTCTTTAGAAACAAACTGTGGGGCTGCTGGTAGATAAAACCAGCACTAGGAGGTAAAAGAAACAACAGGAAGGATTCCGCTGATTGATGAGTGGCAAATGATATTTACCTTCACAAACAAATTGTAGGTTTGCTGATAAATGAAATTGGATATTGAAAGATGAAAGAAACAATGGGGAAAAACCCCTAAATTCTGTAAGAATTAAAAAAATTAAAAAGGAGGGTTATAGATTAGAGGGGAATCTTTGGTATCAGGTGTATTGGGAAGTCTGAACGTTCAAGTACCTCAGAAATGAGGAAAAACCCCTAAATTCCATAAGAATTAAAAAAAGTAAAAAGGAGGGTAATACATTAGAGGGGAATCTTTGGTATCAGGCGTTCTGGGAAGTCTGAACCTCTCAAGTACTTCAGAAATTGGGAAAGAGAAGGGAAATTGGGATTAAAAGGTGGCTGCATCCTCCAAAAATTTGAGAGGCCCCATGGCCTCTCCCTTTATTTTAATAAAGCAAAAGTTTTGTCTCCTTTTTGGACACAAACCTCTGACGCTTGTGGATGAATTCTCCTGACAGGGTGATGAACAGGAGTTCTCCCCCAGCCCACAAGGCTCCTGGTGTGGGTGTAACACTTACAATATTCATGATGGCCAGGATGTACTGCTCGATGTCCCTGCGGCCGTGGTAGCCCACCATCATCTTGTCAGCCACCACCAGGGTCTCCACGTAGCGCTCAGTGCTCACCGACCTCTTCAGGGGCAGCTGGCCCCGCTGGCTGTGGTTGCCTGAGGGCTTCAGCGGGGAGGGTTTCAGTGTCCGGAGCCACCAGTGCCTCCCCTTCCAGGGCTTCTCATCTGGGGAGGGAACGGGATGGTTGTGAGGCCCTCAGGAGAGTTGTGATGCCCTCAGGATGGCTGTGATGCCCTTGGGATGGTTGTGATGCCCTCGGGATGGTTGGAATGACCTTGGGATGGTTGGGATGCCCCTGGGATGGTTGGGATGCCCTTGGAATGCCCTCAGGATGGTTGTGAGGCCCTCGGGGTTGTTGGGATGCCCTCAGGGTGGTTGGAATGACCTCGGGATGGTTGGAATGCCCCTGGGATGGTTGGGATGCCCCTGGGATGGTTGGGATGCCCTTGGAATGGTTGGGATGCCCTCAGGATGGCTGTGAGGCCCTCGGGGTGGTTGGGATGCCCTCAGGGTGGTTGTGATGACCTCGGGATGGTTGTGATGCCCTTGGGATGGTTGGGATGCCCTCAGGATGGCTGTGACGCCCTTGGAATGGTTGGGATGCCCTCAGGATGGTTGTGATGCCCTTGGGATGGTTGGGATGCTCTTGGGATGGTTGGGATGCCCTCAGGATGGCTGTGATGTCCTTGGAATGGTTGGGATGCTCTTGGGATGGTTGGGATGCCCTCAGGATGGTTGGGACGCCCTTGGAATGGTTGGGATGCCCTCAGGATGGTTGTGAGGCCCTCAGGGTGGTTGGGATGCCCTCACGGTGGTTGGAATGACCTCGGGATGGTTGTGATGCCCTTGGGATGGTTGTGATGCCCTCAGGATGGTTGGGATGACCTCAGGATGGCTGTGATGTCCTTGGAATGGTTGGGATGCTTTCGGGATGGTTGGGATACCCTCGGGATGGTTGCGATGCCCTTGGGAGAAGCTGCCGGCTCCCAGTACAAAGTCGCTCTGTCCCAGTCCCTCCCAATCGCTCCCAGTCCCTCCCAGTACAAAGCTGCTCTGTCCCAATCGCTCCCAGTTGCTCCCAGACCCTCCCAGGTTAGGTTAGGTTTCCTAACCTGCTCTGAGGTTCATCACATCCAGTCATGGGGCAGACCTCAGGCAGCCCCAAAACCTCAGGCAGCCCCAAACCCTCCCAGCTCCAGCTCCTTTAGGGATCCAGAGGAGCTCCTGGGGGTGCTCAGAGCCCAGGAATGCTGGGCAGGGCAGGACAGGACATGTCCAGCCACAGGGTGGCCTTGCTGGAGCTGTTGTGCTGTGGTTGTTCTAAACTTTGGCTCCCCCTGCACATCTCTGCTTTCCAAGAAGCAATTAGGAGAGGGCTGAATTATTTCTGGAAGCTGGGGAATGTGGCAAGGAGTCAGCAGGAGGGGAGTCTGCATCCAGCAGGGCTTTGGGTGATGGATGGGCAGGGCCAGGGAAGCACAGGGTAGCTCCAGAGGTGCTGGTGGCTCTGGGGACACTCAGAGGAGGTGACAGTGCCTCCTCATCTGGCCAAATGTCATTGCTGGGGATGGACACCCTTGTGCTGGTGGCTCTGGGGACACTCAGAAAAGGTGACAGTGCCTCCTCATCTGGCCAAGTGTCATTGCTGGGGCAGTGAGGGATGGACACCCTGAAGGGACACCCAAACAGGGTGTCAGTCCCTCCCAGTCCCCCCCAGTCACTCCCAGTCCCTGGCAGGATTTTTGACCCCAAAACCTTGCTCTGAGCCTGGAGAGAAGCCAGGAGCAATCAGGGCCAGCTCTGCTCTGCTCCCACAAACTGATCCATGAAAAGGTAGGGATGGCAGCTCCCCTCAGCCCTACAGAGCCTCTCTGAACTGAGGGAGGAGCATCCTGCAGCATTTTGGGGAGATGGTGAAACTCTGCCTGCTCGCACAGGATTCCAGCCAGACTCTGGGACAGACTGGTGGGAAGGGCAAGGACCAGGAGGTCTCATGGGGAGAGGCCAGAGCTGGTATTTGTGGGTCCTTTTGGAGGTCAAAGCCCTGTAGGTGCAGAAATGGGGCTGATGTTCTGTTGAAGATTGCAATGCAAGTTGTTTTCTATTACCATCTGTATGGCAGATTATCAAGTGGGCAGTTTGCTTTATCTCTCTCTTTGAGTGACCACATTCACTCCTCCTTTGGGAGGGGACATCTGCTGATAACAGCCATTGAATGTCACTGCATGGCTGATAAGAACTACAGCATCCCACTGGGACATGTGAGCCCAGGGGGAGGAGCCAAGCATTCCTGCCTGGATATAATCTGGAGATTCTGGAACACTAGCACGGCTTCTGCACTGGATTCCCCAGAGGAACAGCAGCTGCCTCTTCCACTGGATCTTCAGAGGAAGAATACATCCTTTACTACAGAAACATCCTTCTCTAAAAAAACCCTTTGCTCCAGCAAAACCACCCCTGACACTGCAGGAGGGCTGAGCCACAATTCCAATGGGACTGCTGCCAGCACCCTGACCCACAGGGTGTCAGGTTGGGTTCTGACTTTGTCAGTGTTGTTTTGGTTACTGTGTTGTTGATTTTATCCTTTTCCCCTCCCCTTTCTCTATTAAAGAACTGTTATTTCCTGCTCCCATATTTTTGCCTGAGAGCCCCTTGATTTAAAATTTACAGCAATTTGGAGGGGTGGGGAGGGTTTACATTCTCCATTTCAGGAGAGGCTCCTGCCTTCCTTAGCAGACTCTTGTCTTTCCAAACCAAGACATGTGCTGTCACCATTGTCCCCAAACATCCCCCAGAGTCCCCTCTGATGGGCCAGGCCCCACATCCCCCCACCTCCAAGGGTCTTTTCCACATCAGCAGCAGAGTTATCCCAACATGGACAAAAACCCCAAAGCCAAGGCTGTGCTGAGCACACGTGAGCTGTGATTTCTCAATCCTCTGCAAATTGGCCAAATCTGGGAGGATTCTTCTGAAGAAAAACAAGAGGTTTGGTTTTTTTCCTCTCCCATTCCATGCTCTATTTACAAATTTTCAAGCCCTGCTGCGAGGAGAGGACAGGATCTTCCCAAAGCCCAGACCACCAGAAAAGGGTAAAAACAAACCCAAGAAAATCTCAAATTTAGGAGAAAAATTTGGTTCTTTGCCAGGATTTCCCCAGTGGGTTTTGGGCTGGATTTGAGGAGGAGATGATGGGGGCACCTACCCATCACTCCACAGGCTGCATCCATGTGAGGGTACTGCAGGGACGAGCGCTTGTACACCACGTGGGGGCTGCCCTTGCCCTCTCCCCCCATGCTGACGTTGGCTCCAGGGCTCAGGGGCTCGATGAAATATTCCTCCTCATCTGCCACGATCACCCCGTGCTGCAGGAGGGAACAGAGGGGGTGCAAGAGGTTTTAGAGTCATTTCTGGGAGCCAGAGAGAAGTTTGAGAAGAGAATCCATGTTTACCCCTGAAAGAATTTTCTGCCAAGGTTGTTGACATAAAAACCAAGAAAGAAAGAAGGATAAATACGAAAAACCTGCAACTATTCCAATAAACACTTTGTCTGTATCTCATTACCAATGAGTAAAGTGTAAACTTAAGAGCTTTGTAAAAATGTATGAAAAGTTATAATAAAAACAGGTTTGAAGCCCTCTGAAAATGCAGTGTAGCTTTGTATTGTCTCTGTCTCAATTATGGCAAGATAGGAGGCAATACCAGAGGTGCACAGAGAACCTGGTGGCTTCTCACGGTGAGGTTTTTGCTGATTAACCTCATATGAGCTTTGTAAAAATGAATAAAAAGCATGCATGCTATAACAAAAACATGTTTGAAGCCTTCTGAAAATGCAGTGTTGCTTTGTATTGTCTCTGTCTCAACTACAGCAAGAGGGGAGGCAATACCAGAGGTGCACAGAGAACCTGGTGGCTTCTCAAGGTGAGGTTTTTGCAGATTAACCCCAAATTTCTGGGGACTGACAAAATCTGAGGAGGAATCCTGCACAAACACTGAACTACAGGAAGCTACAGAGCAGAGGAAAACCCATCCAGATGGTGGTGGATGCCTTGGGACATCTGTGTTCACTAAAGTCCTCTGGAAATCACAGCATTGCCTTGCTGAGTTATGAATGAGTTGTTTCCTATTCCACCCACTCGGTCTCAGTGGGATCCCTGTGGGATCCCAAAAAGCCCTTCAAGCACAGCAGCACTCAGCTCTGAGCTTGGCCTTCCCAAAACAGCCAAAAAGCAGCTCAGGACCATCCCCAGCAGCTGGGAATTGGAGCTGCAGAGAGGGGTAAATCCCCAGAGGTTTTGGGAAACACCCCAAATATTTAAAATCTGAAGGCTGATTAAGCAGAGGCCACCAGCAGAGCCAAACCCCATCTCTGGTGTGATCGTGTTCACAGGGGTTCTTGGATGAGGGAAGAGACGAGGATCTGACTCCGTGCTTCAGAAGGCTTGATTTATTATTTTATGATATATATTACATTAAAACTGTACTAAAAGAATAGAAGAAAGGATTTCATCAGAAGGCTAGCTAAGAATAGAATAGCAAAGATTGATAACAAAGCTGACTGTGATTGGCCATTAATTGCAAACATCCAACATGGGACAATCAAAGATCCACCTGTTGCATTCCACAGCAGCAGATAATCATTGTTTACATTTTTTTCCCTGAGGCCTCACAGCTCCTCAGGAGGAAAAATCCAAAGAAAAGGATTTTTCATAAATCTGTGGAATGCAACAGGTGGATCTTTGACTTATGTTAGTTGTTTCTAATTAATTGCTAATCACAGCTTAGCTGGCTCAGGCAGAGAGTCCGAGCCACAAACTTTTGTTATTCTTTCTTATTCTATTCTTAGCCAGCCTTCTGATGAAATCCTTTCTTCTATTCTTTTAGTACAGTTTTAATGTAATATATATCATAAAATGATAAATCAAGCCTTCTGAAACATGGAGTCAGATCCTCATCTCTTCCCTCATCCTCAGACCCCTGTGAATGCAGTCACACGTCACTCCCTGCCAGGGCTGACCCTGTCCCCTCTCTGGGCACTGTCACTCCCTGCTGGGGCTGTCCCTTTCCCCTCTCTGGACTTTGTCCCTGCCAGGGCTGTCCCTGTCCCCTCCCTGGCCGAGCTCAATGCCTCACTGTGTGAGCATTCCCGAGTGCCGGGGGATTTCCTCCTGCCCCAGGCTCTGCTGCTCTTGGCTCAGCTCCACCTTTCCAAGCACAAGCGAGGCACTGTGAGGTTCCCGAGGCCAGGGGAGCCCGGCAGAGCCAGCTGGAAAAGCTTTGTGGTGTGGGATGGGGGAAGGAGGTCATCCCCAGCCCGGGGGCAGAGCGAGTCTTGCCCCAAATCCATCCCAATGCTAAAGGGATGCTCTCACTCCAGCTCTGCCGAGGCTCCACGCCTGCCTGGCACCTTTGTTTTGCAGAGATAACAAAAAACTCCACAACTTTGTGAAAGTTGTAAAGCTGGTATGTTTATTACAGTGCCAGATGCATGTGGAGATTACTTTCCTTAAAAGACATGCGTACCTCTGTGAACTTCAGATCCCTTTTTATCCCCCTCTCAAATACATATGCATAAAATTTCACAATAGGTTCAGACACATTCATTTTTACGAATTTCGAGTAACATTTGCTGCTATTTCTTCTTTACCAGAAAGAATTCCTAGGTTAGGTCAGGTTGACAGCAGGTCAACCTAAAAACCTCTAGCTAAAAACATTCCAGACCCAGCTAAAACTATTCCTCTCCTCCTAAAAACCTCTACCTCTAGTTTCTCTGTCTCTCTCTATCACTCTCTGTCTCCCCCCCCTTATTTCTGTCCTTCACTGAAGCAGTTTCTCTGAGCTTTTGCAGTCAGGCTACATAGCTATGTTTTCTAACTACACACTCAACTCAAAGATGTACATTTCACCTAAAACAAAATGGATTTCTACTTTAGAGAATTTCTACTCCGTCTCACCTTCCAACAGCAAGGCTTGGATGGCACAGGAGCCTGGGAATTGTCCCAGTGCTGACTCCAAGGACTGAGCTGTGAGGGCTGGACATGGACGTGACACAGGGCTGGTGAAGGGGGTGGTGAGAGGTCCTGAGGGAGCTCTGTGGTTTGTGGGGGAGCTGCAGTGGATATCCTGTGTGTGATTCACACAGGTCAGCTGCAGAGCAAGGAGGGTTTGCACTGTCAGCTCATACCACACTTGGCAGAGGCACAGCCATGGCCTGGGGCCAGAGCTGTGCGACTGAGGGGTCATCTGGGTCCATTCCTCCTTATCTGGAGGAATGAGGAGGAATGGACTCCTCATCTGGGTCTGTTCCTCTCCATCTGGGTCTATCCTCCTCACCTGGGTCCATCCTCCTCATCTGGGTCTGTTCCTCCTCATGTGGGTCTATCCCTCCTCATCTGTGTCCATCGTCCCCATCTGGGTCCATCCTCCCCATGTGGATCTGTTCCTCCCCATCTGGGTCCATCTTCCTCATCTGGACCCATCCTCCTCGTCTGCATCCATCCTCCTCACCTGGGTCCATCCTCCCCATTTGGATCTGTTTCTCCCCATCTGGATCGGTTCCTCCCAATCCGAGTCCATCCCCCCCATCTAGGTCCACCCTCCTCCTCACCTGTCCTGCGAGGCAGTGACAGCCAGGAGGAGCAGATCCCCGTGGGGTCATCACCAAACCCACCAGATACTTGCAGGGTCCCTCCTCTCCACGCTCACAGCAACATTCCCTTGACCTGAAAGGTCTGAGCAACACCAGAAGTTTCTGGGAGCCCAACACCAGCTCCATCCCAGCTCCTGGCACTGAGTTTCTCTAAGGAATGTGGTGCCTGGGTGCCTCCAGGCACTCCTGTTCATGCTGGGCTCAGGAGGCTCCCCAGGAAAGCTGACCCTGGATCCCTGGGAGTGTCCAAGGCCAGGCTGGACAGAGCTTGGAGCACCCTGGGACTGTGGGACATGTCCCTGCCCATGGCAGGGGGTGGAATGAGATGAATTTTAAGGTCCATCCCAACCCAAACCATTCTGGGATTGTCTGATGAAGATTTGGCCTTTTGGCTGTTCCTCTGACACAAAGTGGTTCAAAACCAAACCTTGCAGGCATGGGAGTTCCTGAGGATGCGGGAGTTGGAGAGCAGGAGGATGGCTGAAGCTCATTACTGTGTTCACAGTCATCCTTTCCCTCCTCCTTGTGCTCAGCTCACCCCATAACCAGCTCAGGTCCCAGTTTGTGCCCAGTCACCACCACAGCGCCTAGGTGCCCATGCAGCAAAGGTGGGGCAGTGCAGTGCCCCCTCCGCAGGAACCTGCACCTGAGGCCCTCTCCTGTCCCTTCCAGGATGGGTGATGCCCGCCTGGAGCAGAACCTGCTGGGGATGGGGGATGCCACGAGTGGATCAGCAGCTCCTGGTCACCCAGAGCACTGCAAAACATCTCTCATGGCAAATCCAGCCCCCTCTCTAGCTAAAAACATTCCAGACCTAGCTAAAAACATTCCTCTCTTCCTAAAAACCTCTACCTCTAGCGAAAAACATTCCAGACTCCTCTTGCCCAAATCCAGCTAAAAACATTCCAGACTCCTCTTGCTCCAATCCCCAACCCCACTGTCCTCAGTGACCCCAAAGCCTTCCTCCCCCATCCTCTCTGTGTCCATCCCTCCGGAGGGCAGAAGGACAGAGTTCAGGCAGAGGAGAGATTGTTGGATGACCCTCTGTCCCTCTCTGTGCCTGGCTGCATTCTCCTCCAGACAGCCCTTGGTGCCTCTCCAGAGCTAAACACGGCCTGGGGATGGAATTCTCCCAGTTCCAAGGGCTGCAGGGCCAGTCCAGCCTTTGTGAGCACCACGAAATTCCCTGGGACTGGAGCAGAGCTCCCATGTCCAAACAAAGGGCTCTGGAAGTTTGTGCAGCTCAGGAGTTTGTGCAGCTCAGGGGTTTGTGCAGCTCGGAGTTGTTGGCTGTGAGCTGGAATCTTCAGACTCTGTGATATAAAATGAGTCAGATTCTCATTTTCTGTTAATAACCCACAGTACTGTTCTGGCAGAGTCACCCAGCAATAAATCAAGTGGGAATTCATTCCCCTTTGGAAGCTCTTTGAATGCTTCCAGGAGGTGAGGCTGGAGCAGAAATATGAACCTGGCCCTGAGAGGCTTTTTCTACCCCTCCAAGGGAGCCATCAGCCTTGGGATTCACTCACAGGGTATGTTTGCTCCATCCCTCCATCTGGCAGCTCAGGGAATGTGCTGTGCAAGCCAGAAAAATCAGAAAATCACAGAAAAATAGGGATGGAAGCCCTCAGTCTATTCCCAGGGCTGGGAGAGCTAATGAATCATACCTGAAGGGTTTTTGAGAGGCTTTTGTCTGGCCTGTTCCTAAAGATCTTCCAAGATCTCTCTCTCTCTGAGCAATCTAGTCCAGAGCTCAGCTGTTCTTGCACTGATGTCCACCACTAAGATTCCTTGCTGATATTTAGGACTGGGATGTTCAATTTGAGCTATCAGGGCTTGGAAAATCAACCATTCCCACCCTTCTTCCTGCAGCCTTGCTGGTTTTGAGGAAATGCCACCTTGCTCCCTTCTTGATGTTTCATTTTTCATATTGAAAAACCGATTATTTCAGGGTTTTTTTTCCCTCAGAATTAGCATTTTGTATCTCCTGAAACACAGACAGAAGCACCTGGGATCCCCAGGAGTGCATGTGCAACTGGAAGGATCTGGATGCACTTGTGGCCCTGTGAAATCCCTGCCCTCCCTCACTTCTTCACCAGCACAGAAAAATATTCTTTGCTGTTGTTGTTGGAAAAACCTGGCGAGGTCTGGGTATCCTCAGAGAGTCAGGATTATCCCATTCCAACCAAAATCAATGGGAAAATGCCCAGAAAGTGGACTGGAAGTGACACAGAGATCAGCAGAGATCAGGAACCCCTATGGATGTCTGAGGGATATCTGCATCTCTGCTGATCATAATGACAGTGTGGAATAAAAATATAAAATATAATAAATATAAGATAAGTATGTATATAAAAATATAATATCTATATTATAAAAAATTTATACGTATTTTATAGATATAATATATATTTTATATAATATATTGTATTAATATAAAATTATACAAAATAATATATTTATATCAACATATTAATATTATACTGCGTATAAAGTTTATAAATATGTTTTGTATACTTTCTTCATATAAAATATTATATATAATATTTTAAACATAAAATAGTATCTATAATATATAAAAATAATATCAAATATATACATATAAAATAAAATATAATATAATATATGATAAATACATAAATATAGCATAATATAATATATTATATATAATAAATATATAATATAAAATTTGTATATTATATATAATATATAAAATATATTATATATAATATACAATTTATGTAAAAATACAAGTATTATGTATATATAAATAGATATATAAAATAAATATATATAATATATAATATATAATATATAATATATAATATATAATATATAATATATAATATATAATATATAATATATAATATATAATATATAATATATAATATATAATATATAATATATAATATATAATATATAATATAATATAATATAATTAGAAATATAGAGATATAGAAATATAGAAATATAGAAATATAGAAATATAGAGATATAGAGATATAGAAATATAGAAATATAGAAATATAGAAATATAGAAATATAGAAATATAGAAATAAGTGGGGTTAAAAAAAATATATTAAATATAAAGCTTGCCACCAACCCCAAGCTTTTCCCATCACATGGATCCACCTGCTGGAGGACCAAAGCAGCTGGCACTGCCCCCATCAAGCCAAGACAAGGCAGACTCACCAGCCCGTTGCAGTTGCTGATGGCCACCTTGGAGCTGAGGTACTGGTCCTGCAGGTGCCCGGCGTAGTGGCAGTCCTCGTGGAAGTCATGCTGCCAGTCCATGCCATCCCGCTTCCAGTACTCCACGGTGAAGTGCTCGGCCAGCAGGTTGGAGTGCAGGGTGAGGTTGAGCAAGAACTGGGTGTGGTGGGCAGAGACTTTGTAGAAGACCTGCTGCTCCGAGGGCTCGTAGGGCAGCGAGCGCCGCGGCCGCGGCTTCAGCTGGCGGCGCATGTCGAAGGTGAGGAAATCGCCGTTCTGGTCCACTTGGATGGGGAAGGCGATCTCATAGTGATCCAAGCTGGAGAGGAATTCCTCTGGGGAGGGAAGGACAGGTATAGGAAATGCAGCCTGCAAAGGGAGTTGGACGCCCAGCAATGCCAGCCTGAGTGCATGGCAGTGGGAGGGTCATGGTCCTGCCACGGCATTCCGAAAATTGGGATCCCAAGGCCCTGCCCAGCCTGCAGGATCCTGGGTGTCCTGGATTGTCAAGCAAATTTTGTTCTATTTGCCATCTGTATGGCAGTTCTGTTTTGTCAAGTAGGCAGTTTTCCTTATCTCTTCCACTTCTCCCTCTGGGTAGACATCTGCTGATAACAGCTATTGAATGTCCCTGCATGGCTGATAAGAACTACAGCATCCCATTGGGAGATGTGAGCCCAGGGGGAGGAGCCAAGCATTCCTGCCTGGATATAATCTGGAGATTCTGGAACACCAGCACAGCTTCTCCACTGGATTCCCCAGAGGAACAGCAGCTGCCTCTTCTTCCACTGGATCTTCAGAGGAAGACTGCACCCTTCTCTACAGAACCCCCCTGGTCCAGCAGAACCACCCCTGACACTGCAGGAGGGCTGCAGCCACAATTCCAATGGGACTGCTGCCAATAGCCTGACCCACAGGGTGTCAGGTAATGTTCTGACTCTGTCAGTGTTAGTTTAGTTTACTGCATTGTTTATCTTTTTATTTTCTTCCCTAATAAAAAACTGTTATTCTTGCTCCCATATTTTTGCCTCAGAGCTCCTAAATTTAAAATGTATAGCAATTTGGAGGGAGGGGGTTTACACTTGCCATTTCAGGGGAGGCTCCTGCCTTCCTGAGCAGAAACCTGGCTTTCAAAACCAAGACTCAACCTGAAAAGGGAGTTGGACAACTAGCAATGCCAGTCCGAGTGCAGTGCAGGTGGAGGGTCATGGTCCTGCCACAGCATTCCAAAAATTGGGATCCCAAGGCTCTTCCCAGCCTGCAGGATCCTGGGAAATTCCCCAAATACTGCAGTCTGCAGAACCTTGGGACAGCAGTTTTTGGAATGCATCTTTTTCCTCTGCAGGTAATGGATAATTGTGTAATTGGATAAAAAAGTCCACATTGTGGGCCACGGGTAGTTGGTTATTGGGTTAAAATTAAAAATAATTTAGGTGTCATTTCTTAATTGGACAGTTTATCCTTAAAAGGCCCTGTAGAGAGAGAGATGGAGCTCCATTTTTAGTTTGTTAGAGTGAAGTCCTGTAAAACTCAGAGTTTGTGAGACTGTGACATAGATAAGAACTAAAAACATCTCAGTCAGAACAAGAAATACTGTCTTGAGTGCTTTCAATCCTGACCCTGACAGAGGCAGAAAAGAAGCAAAGGAGCTGACAATCTGGCTTTGTCTGACAGCCCTCAGCCCCGGAGGCTTGGGCTGAAAAGGGAAATATTCATGTGCTGGACCATGACAGCTTCTCCTCACTGAGTGTCCTCCTGAACTCCTCATGCCTGGAGCGTTTGAGCCTCCTGAGCCCTCGTGGGAGAAGATTTTCCCTCTGTTCCTTCTGGAAAAATCTTCCTGTACTTTCTGCATCCCACTTGTTGATGTTTCCTAAGCAGGCAGGAGGAGCCTGGCTGCTCCAGGGTGGCTGAATTTTGAATTTTGCCAGCCCTCACCTTCAGAGCCTTCCCAGCCATCAGAAACTCAGCCAGCTCCAAACTGCACTCTCACCTCAGGGCAGCACTGGAAAGTTTCATTTTCCTCTGTTTTCCAGTGTGGGAGCCTGACACAGTGGTTTCCTTGGCCACCAGGAATGGGACAGCCCTTCCACTTTCTGGGAGTAGGGCTGAGCTCCCATTCTTCCCAATCATAAACACTCCTGGCACCTCTGGCCAGAATTAACTATTAGGGCTTTAACTTCCCATGCTCCAGCTTTTCCTCCATCCCAGCACCTCCCTGTGATGGGGCTGGGCAAACAAGGGTGACTTTTTGCACTCAGAAATGACTTCAGGCTTGGAAAAATTTGCTGTCGGAAGTGTTTTGTTTTCCTTTTTGCCTCTTTGCAGTCCACGTGGGCTTGGAAAAGAGTGAATCATAGGGTGGTTTGTGCTCACTGTGGCTACAAAGCACCTGGGACTCAGGGCTGGAGGCTCTGATCCTGACCTGAAAAGCATTTCCAGGAGGAAATATGTGTCCAGAGCTGAGGGTGGGGTGGTGTGGGAGAAGCTGGTGGTGCTGTGGGGCTGGACACTGCATCTCCTCAGGGATGTCACTCTGCACACAACCAAAACCACTACTGTTGGGAAGGATGAAAGTTTGACAAGAAAGTCTCACAGATATGTGTGCTTGGCAGGAAGATTTTTGAATGTAGAATCTGAAGAAGGGATAGAGATGGAAGCAAGTTGTGATATAGAAGAAAAGAATTGCAGATCCAGTCTTACTGGATAACCAAGAAGCCAAAGGGTGTGTTAGTTAGAAGGGGTTTTTATGACTTACACCAAAGGATAAACCCACCCCAAACAAGAAGATGTTTTTACCAAGCAGAAAGACAGCACAGGCAAACAAGTCAGCAAATGTGACAAGTATAAAAAAGGTCTCAGAATTTTCTACTGCAAGAAAACTGAAAAACAACTTCTAGCTTAGACTGTAATGTACTGACTTTTAGTGATTGGAGAATGATAACATAAATATGGTAATTACAGTAGTTATGATAGGCTATAGATAAAAGTTAAGGCATAGATTAGTTCTACTGTATTAAGATGCTAAGCAAAGAAAAGTATCTAATGCATTGTAACCAAAAGAAAAGTATATAATGCATATACTTTAAAACCAAAGGGTCTCCAGGCCTGCCTGCAGCTGGAGCTGACAGCTGTAGGCACAGCTCTGTCACCCATGACCCTGGACTGCTGTAACATCTTGGACACAATAAACTGCATGTTGAAGAGCCACCTGGAGCCTTGCATCTCTCTTTCAGGCTCTTACAGACTTCACCATCCCATCCCATCCCATCCCATCCCATCCCATCCCATCCCATCCCATCCCATCCCATCCCATCCCATCCCATCCCATCCCATCCCATCCCATCCCACCCCACCCCACCCCACCCCTACCTTGTGACTGGAAGGGGAAGCCGGGGAAGGTGCCCCCGGCCAGGCCGAGGGTGAGGGTCCAGGTGAGGAGCCTCCAAGCTGTGGCCATGGTCAGCGCCGCTCGTGTCGGAGCAGGGAGATCTGTACCGGCTGGGAGGGCGCTGTCCCCACATGTCTCTCCCTCGGCCACCCCTTATGTCCAGAGAGGAGTCCCGGGTCCCTCCGCAGGCATCCTTGGCTGCTCTGTGCTCTCCTGAGGCTGGCAGGGGTGGGCAGTGCCAGGCCAGCACTGCGGGGTCAGCACGGGCTCATCCCCAGCCCCGGCATCGCCCCTGCAGGGGAATGTCACAGACATCTGTTATGAAAAATCCTTTCCTTAAGATTTTTTCTCCTGAGAAGCTGAGAGACCTCAAGAAGAAAATGTAAACATTGATTATCTGCTGCTGTGGAATGCAACAGGTGGATCTGTGATTGGTCTCATTGAGTTTTTTCTAATTAATGGCAATCATAGTCAGTTGGCTCGGACTCTCAGTCTGAGCCACAAACCTTTGTTATTCATTCCTTTTTTTGCTGTTCTTAGCTAGCCTTCTGATGAAATCCTTTCTTCTATTCTTTTAGTATAGTTTTAATATAATATATATCATAAAATACTAAATCAAGTCTTCTGAAACATGGAGTCAGATCCTCATCTCTTCCCTCAACCTGAGACCCCTGTGAACGCTGTCACAGGGGAGAGGGGGATGAGTGAAGGGATGGAGGAGAAGGACTGGAGGCGGGCAGGGGAATGAGGAAAACAGGGTCCTGGAGGAGGCAGGAGTGGGGTGGAAAGAGAGGAAAAGAGAAGAAAAAGATGAGAAGGGCTTGAGGGTGGATTAACCCCATCAGCTCTGCACTGCACTCAGGGGTTCTCCCAGCTTCTACCTGTGGAAAGGAGCTCAGGATCAATGGGAATCCTTTATCCTGTTGCAGCACCCTCCAGGAAAAGCAGCCCCAAGAGTGCCCTGGGTCACCTGATCCCTTAAAGAGAGCAGGTGTGGTGAGCAGCAACCCAGAAATCCTCTTTGGATTTCAAACACACTTTAAGGACTGTCACCGCACTGAGGGAAGAGCACTTGCTCTCAAAGTGTGCTGGCTGAACCTAAAAAAGTGATGGAAAACAAAGAACTCATTCAGGGAACTCACTCTCAACCCCATCCACAAATGGATCCCGAGATTCCAATCGCATTTGTTCTTTAAAACGCTCTGCTAATTGCTCTGGTGAAAGATTCCTGGCTTGTAGAGAATTTCCACTCGGTCTGAGGAGATTACATCAAACTCAAATCATGCTGGGGACTTGTACAAAGCCTGTGGGGTTTTCTTCTTACCCACCCACTCAATGAGTACGGGATAAATGCAGCACATCCCAGAGAATCCCAAATATCCCAGGGGTGATGCTGCAGGGCGTGACCCAGCAGCCAAACCCAAACCTCCCTGCAGGGGTGGCAGATCCCATGGGCTGGAGCAGGGCTGGGAAAGGCAGAATGAGCTCTCCGGGATGAGCTCCCCTGGAATGGCAGGATGAGCTCCTGGGAAAGGCAGGATGAGCTCCCTGGGAGCATGGGATGAGCTCTCAAGCATGGGAAGAGGCTGGAGATGGGAGGAGGACGCTCTTTGCAAAGGTGTCAGCGGCCAGGGCCTGTGTGTAGTCCTCATCCAGTAATGCTTAAACCCTGCCTTGATGGTTTAAACAGCCCAGGGCAGGGGAGCTGGGTCCTCCTGGGATCTGCCCCGCTCCCCTCCGTGTCCTTATGGGAATCTGAATCCCTGAAAATGAATTTCTGCTCCTGTTTTCCCATCTTTACTGTGCCATGAATGGTATTTGTGCTGCAGGAATGACACCCAGCACAGGTAGTATAGGAGAGGTACAAGGGCAAATCCAGGAGATGATTCCTGCCCCAAATTTATCATGGAAATTGCAGAATGGTTTGGGTTGGGAAGGACCGTAAAGCTTATCTCCTTCCACAGGGGCAGGGACAATTTCCACTACCCAGGGTGCTCCAAGCCCCATCCAACCTGGCCTGGGACACTTCCAGGGATCCAGGGGCAGCCACAGCTGCTCTGGGCAACCTCACAGGGAAGGATTTCTTCCTAAAATCTCATTTAAATCTCTCCTCCTTCGGCTTAAAGCCATTAACCTAAATTAATGTTCTTTTCCCCTACTAGTCAGAAACAGTGGGAGATGAAACACACAGCTTTAAACACAACTCAGAGTTGCATAATATAAAGATTAAGATTTTTCACTGCTTATTTACAGTTAAGAATGGCCAAAGATCCTCAGTGGGGCCTCAGCCTGGACTCCCCAGTCCCATTTGGGGCCACTTGCCAGGTTTTCCTCTGCAAAGCCCAGACACAACAAGAGGTGTCCTCCAAAACTTTGAGTGGCCCTGAGAATGAAAGGGGCAACTCCCACCTTGGGCTGCTCCTTTCCCTGGGACAGGTAAGGGGAATCAGGGAGTGGGGAGAAGAGGGTTGAGGCAGGAATTCTGCCCCATTCCACCCCAAAAAGACGGTGCTGAGATCTAGTGACAGCATCACCTGTGGTGCCACAGTGAGGGCACAGCCAGGGCTAGGAAAGGCAGGTGGGGGCTGAGGGAACTGAACTGGAAAAGGGAGAAGTTGCAAGCAAAACCCTCTCCTAAATCTGCATTTTCCAGCATCTCCCAAAGCTTGCGATTCCAGCTTTTCAATCCTGTCACAGCTCCAAAACCCACAGAGCCCAGTAAAGTGTTGTTGAGGATTGCAATGCAATATATTTTCAATTGCCATCTGTATGGCAGATTATCTTTGTCAAGTGGGCAGTTTGCCTTATCTCTCTCTTTGAGTGACCACATTCACTCCTCCCTCAGGAGGGGACATCTGCTGATAACAGATTATGGAATGTCCCTGCATGGCTGATAAGAACTACAGCATCCCATTGGGAGATGTGAGCCCAGAGGGAGGAGCCAAGCATTGCTACCTGGATATAATCCAGCGGTTTTTGAGACACCAGCACAGCTTTCTCCATGGGATTCCCCAGAGGAACAGCAGCTGCCTCTTCTTCCACTGGATCTTTGGAGGAAGAATACATCCTTCTGTTGGACCCCCTTGCTCCAACAGAACCACCCCTGACACTGCAGGAGGGCTGCAGCCACAATTCCAATGGGACTGCTGCCAACAGCCTGACCCACAGGGTGTCAGGTTGGGTTCTGACTCTGTCAGTGTTGTTCTAGTGTACTGCATTGTTTATTTTATCTCTTTATTTTTCTTCTCTATTAAGGAACTTTTATTTCCTGCTCCCATATTTTTGCCAGAGAGCCCCCTTGATTTAAAATTTACAGCAATTTGGAGGAGTGGGGAGGGTTTACATTCTCCATTTCAGGGAGGCTCCTGCCTTCCTTAGCAGACTCGTGTCTTTCCAAACCAAGACAAGTGTATTTTCTCCTGGGCTTCACACAACTGATTTCCCCTGTTTTCCAGCTGTCAAACCCTTTTCCTCCAGGCTTCCCATCCTCCCCCTGCCTCTCCATGACCCTCCCCATGTCCCCTCTGCCCTTCCCGGCCCCTCAGCATCCCTTGGAACTGTGGTTGGGAAGCAGCCCCGGCGCCAGGAGCCCGCAGCCTTGACCTTGGGGGAAGGAGAAGCGCTGGGAGGAGCACAAGGCAGGAATTACAGCTGCAAAAAAATCCTGCGGGCCAGGCTGGGGGAAGGGCCCGGCTGTGATCCCTCCCTCCAGGCAGCTGGGAAAACACGGCCCCTTCCCAGAGGGGCTTCATTGCCAGAGTCCAAGAGCAGCAGGAGCACCTGGAGAAAGGTGTTCTCCACACAGGTGGATCCTGGCTCTCTCCCCGTGGGCAGATCCAGCTCCCAGGAGCAGGAGGAGCACCAAGAGGAAGGCCCAGGAGCCAGAGGAACTCTGGTGCTTCCATCCCTACCAAGTTTTCCATAACCCCACTGTGCAGCTCACAGTACAATCCCAAGGATCGCGGAGCCCCGGCAGGACAGGGGGGTGCCACGGGCCAGGCTGGGACAGCTTGGGGACACCTTGTGTGTTGGGGAAGATGAAACAGGAAAGCCTTATGATTGTCTGGCAAAAGATTTTGAGAATATAGAAACTATAAGCAAGATTGAAATCAAAGCAAGCGTTGAGATTCCTCAGTTACGGAACAACGGGAAAACAATGGTGTGGCCAGATGGAGGTAATCCCCTTTTGATGGAACAACAGCCTCTGCTTGCAGACAGACCCAAGGGTCAGAGCAGACCCTACCAGCTTGGCAGAAGGGGCCCAAAGAGGAGTTTTGAGGGTTTAAAATATAACACAGTGTGGTAATGTAATGATTCTTATAGGCTGTATGTAAATGCTATAGGATTTGTATATTGTACTACATTGGTTAGTGAGAATCAGAATATTCAACACAGAAGATGATTTATTGTATTGTAACAGGAACTTTGCTCTCTTGCCTTTTACACTCTTACCCTTTTACTCTCTTACCCTCTCACCTCTCTACCCCTCTCTTCTCTCGAGCCTGCTCTGAGCTGTGGCTGTAGCTCCCAGCAGGGCCCTGCACCCAGGCCCTTTGCAATAAACCTCAAATTCCAGGGCCAGAAGAAGATTTATTGCATTGTAACGCAAATCTCACCCTCTGATCCTCTCTTTTACTCTCATTCTCTCTTTACCACTCTCTTATCTCTCTCTCCCTCTTTGGGGCCTACTCTGAGCTGTGCCTGGCAGCTCCCAGCAGGGCCCTGCACCCAGGCCCTTTGCAATAAACCCCAAGTTCCACAACCTGGCTGCAGAGATCTCTCGTCTCCGTCCATCCCCACCGTCCTACCCCAACGCTCCTACACTCAGGGACAGCTTGGGGACAGCTTGGGGACACGGCGTGACCTCTCTGGTCTCGTGCCTCCCTCGCTTGGGCCGCTTCCGATCTGCTCCTTCCCAAGGAATTCGCTGTCCTTGGCAGGCTCGGCTCGGGCTGACGCTCCCGGCTCCCGGTGCCAAGGGTGGCTTTGGCCGAGTGAACCCGAATGACACCAAGGGACAACGCCACCACGCCAGCGGACAATGCCACCACAGCTCCAGTTCACCTCCTGCCACCCCAAACAGTGCCGGGAAGGAAGGGGCTGGGAAAGGGGTGAAATTCCAGCTGGGATGAAGCGAGGAGAGAAGAAGGAGCAGGGAGATGAGAGCTGCTCCCAGCTGCAGACAGAACTCCCCGGCTGCTGGGCCGGCTCCAGCAGCGCTGGGGAAGGTAATAGGAAGCAGATGGGCGATGCTCGGGGCCAAGAGGAAGGTTCAAGGTGCCTCCTAGTGCAGGGAAGAGGAATTTAACTGCTTTTAAAGATGCAGGACCCGGCGGCTTCCAGGTTTCTCATCCAACTTTTGCAAATTATGAGCTCAGGTGTCCTTATCCCTTTTTTTTTCCTTTCTTTTCTGAGGGAGAAATAAATACAAACACAGATTTCTGCTTCCAACTTTCGCCGGAGAGGAAATACTTTTAGTGCCCCCCCTACCAGGCCTTCCACTGACATCTTTCAGACGTGGGAGAATTTGGAGCACTGGGAGCTGTGGAGAAGTGAGAACAGCACCTCAGTGGGAGCACTGGGAACAGTGGGAACAGTGAGAAAGCAGTAGGAAAGCAGTGGGAAAACAGTAGGAAAGCAGTGGGAAAACAGTGGGAGCAGGTCCCCACAGCTGCACCACCCCAACAGCATTTCTGGGCTGCATTATTTTAAGGAATGAAAACCTCAAGGTTCTTTATTCTTGTGTAAAATGGGGAATTGACATCACCCTATAACCACTCTGGGGTTATTGGGGTTATCATGGCGCCACAACTCACAGCTTGATCCCTTTTTGGCCCCAGGTGCTCCCTGACCCTCCCAAGGGGCTGCTTAGCCCCACAGCAGCCCTGGCAGCCCCTACAAACAGCACCACAGGGGTTTCTGCTCCTCCAGCTGCTCCAGCCTGGGATTTGTTCCACCAGGTCAAAGTTTATCTCTGGGGGAAGAGCTCTGAGCCCCAGGCTGGCCCCACAGGCCTCATTTTTGATGGAATCCAACCTAAACACAGCAGGGGCTGCAGGGGACTGGAATTTGGGCTCAGGGGCTGTGCCAGTGCAGGGAGGGCACTTGGTAGCAGCAGCAGCAGATTTTTCAGGCTTTCCTGAAAAAAGGACCCACATGGATCCCCTTCTACCCACAGTGGGCTCTCTCCTGCTGCCCTCCAGGACACACAATAGCCCCTGAGTGCCTGTAGCTCCTGGGTGCTGCTCCTAAAGTCACCAGAAGAACAGTGCCCCTGTCACCTGCCATCGCTGCTCTGTGCAGATGACACCTCAGGTTTGAGGTTTTGTACTTTTCAGATTCTGTGCTGCTTTCGTGGGTGAGTCTGGGCTTCATAGAGGGGATGGTGAGCTCTGTGCACAGAGCAGGGAGACAAAACAATTCCTGCTCCAGCTGGGGACCAAGGACAAATGATCCAAATCTCAGGCCCAAGAGCACAAACACCGTGGGCTGGAGAGAGAAAAACAAGCAGGATGGGACTGCATGGGCAGGGGTTGGAATTAGACAATTAACTCAAATATGCAAATGGAGCAGAACTGATCAAAGTGAGAGACCCTGTGACCTGTTGTGCATTTTGTGACCATTTTGATTCATCTTGGGTGCAGCCCTGGCTGGGCTCCTGTGCTACCCAAGGTGCATCCATTGAGGCCTTTCAATAAATCCCTGCTTTATGCTTTAGCTCTGTCTGGTCTCTGTTCTAGCTCAGCCCTCACAAGGCATCAGAGGGCCACAGGTTTTGGTTGTAAAGCCTCAGCTGGAATCAACTTTCACCCTTCCAGTGAGGAAACTTTTCCTCATATCCAATCTGAACATCTCCTGGGGCAATTTCAGGCTGTGTCCCATGGCTCGTTCCCTGGGAGCAGAGCCCAAACCCCCCGCTATCCCCTCCTGTCAGGGAGTTGTGCAGAGCCACAGGGTTCCCCCTGAGCCTCCTTTTCTCCAGGTTGAGCCCCTTCCCAGCTCCCTCAGCCTCTCCTGGTGCTCCAGAATCACTGAACCAAAGACCATGGGATATCCTGAGTGGGAAGGGACCCTCAGGGATGATCAGTGCAGCCCCTGTCCCTGCCCAGCCACCCCAACACCCCCACCCTGAGCAGCCCTGGGAGCTCCTGCAGCTCTGGCAGCCTTGGCACCATTCCCTGGGCAGCCTGGGCAGTGCCCAGCAGCCTCGGGGGGCAGAACCTTGCCCTGAGCTCCATGCCAAGGCCTGGCACAGCTGCAGCCCTTGCTGGGCTCCTGTCCCTGTGCCAGAGCAGAGCTCAGCCCCTGCCCCTGTGCCTGCCCTGGGGAGGAGCTGCAGCCCCCGAGGAGCCTCCCCTCAGTCTCCTGGGCTGCAGCTGAACGAGCCAAGTGCCCTCAGCTGCTCCTCAGCCCTTCCCCAGCTCCGTGTCCCTCCTCTGGGCACTCTCCAACAGTTCTGGGTCCTTCTGATCTCGTGGTGCCCAGAGTGCCCCCAGCACTGGAGCTGAGGCTGCCCCAGGGCAGAGCAGAGTGGGACAATCCCTCCCTGGCCCAACCAGTGATGTTCAAACCCTTATCATCATCTCTCCATCCCTGCTCCTCCTCACCCCTCTCTCTGCACACCCCAGGGCCTGGCAGGGGCAGGTCCTGCTGCATTTCTGTGTTTTCTGGGGGGGTCTCAGCCCCTGCATCCCCGGGCTCTGGGTGTTCCCTGCATGCTCGGGCACCTCCCAGCTCCCAGCTGGCAGCTCCGGGCAGGTCCCTGCACGTTCCTGGGGATGGAACACAGAGCCCCGCTCCCCCCGCAGGGCTGAGCACGTGGGGGATGCAAAACTGTCCCAGAGACCTCCCTGGCTTCCAGCAGGAGAAAGAACGTCCTGATAGTCCCGACAAAATATTTGGCAGGGCTGCCAAGTGGAAAACATGCTGAGCTGCAGATGGCAGAAGTCTCCCCTGCAGTGATCTTGCCAGCACGACAGGACTTCCACTGGGAAGTCATTTCTCAGCTCTAGGGCAGCACCAGGGGTTAAACCCACAGAAATCAGTGTTTTTTTGCTGCCAGGAGCATCTGCAAATTGCGAGTAAAAGGGGTTAAAGTCACAGGTCTGCAGAACACAGAATAAGAACTTGAGCCATGATCTGCTGGGCTGCTCCAAGTGTGGCCTCTCTGAGGCCACGGCGAGTGAGGAATTAGAAACATGGAGTTATCCCTGTTCCCAGAACACTCCAGCCTCCAGCCTGGGGTGGCTCCTGCCTGCAGCCACCCTTTGGCTGCCCTGCAGTCCCTCTCCTCACCCCTGCCAGCAATCCCAGCTGCTGCAATGCCAACTCTGCCTGTCCCTTCCCTGCTGACCCCCAGGATGCTCAGTGCGGCCCCCCTCTCCTTTCGAGGGCTGATTCACCTCCCCTTGATAGCTTTCTTTGCACACCCGAGTGACTGTGAGTCCCATTTCAGCTTCCCAGGAGGCGAGGTGCCATTTTCACACCGTTAAAATCAGATCCAAGCCCATCCAAAGGCTCTCCCCAGCAATGTGGGAAATGCAGACCAACACTGCCAGCGTGACCCTAAGAGCTGAGGGCTCTGAGCCGGGGTCTCTGTGTTGCATTGTGATTTCAGGGTTTGTCTCACAACCTCGGGTTCCTCCCCTGATAATTCCCTCCCAGGTGTGTCAGTCACCTCTCCTTTCCCCTCCCAGCACTGTCTGTCAGTCCTGGCATTCCAGAAGGGATTGGCAGATCCAAAGGATGCCCTCTACCCCTGGGGGGCATTGGGCTATCCAGGTGTCCTTTGTCCCTTTGTCCCTCCCCTCCTGTCCCTGCTTGGTGGCTCCCTGCCCCTTCCCTGCCCCTCTCCCTGGGGTTAAAGGAGCAACAACCACGGGCTCAGGGAGTTCTGTTGGAGCTGGTGCTGCATTCAGAAGCTGTGGGCCAGAATAAAGCTCTGGATCCAAACCCTCCTTCAGAACCGACTCCTTTCCTTGACCTTCACCTTAAAGCTTCTCCACAGAGGGAAACCTGAGGAGCAGCCCCTGCTATGGGGGAAAGCTCCATCCCAGCACCACCAGAGCTCCTGCAGGCCTGGACTTGTCCCCATGGGCCCAGCTGCAGCACCCAGCCAGCCAAAAGGGTCTGCGAGGTGAAACACCACACATCCAGCCAGCCAAAAGGGTCTGTGGGGTGAAACACCACACATCCCACAGCCAAAAGTGTCTGTGGGGTGAAACACCACACACCCAGCCAGCCAAAAGTGTCTGTGAGTTAAACACCACACATCCCACAGCCAAAAGTGTCTGTGGGGTGAAACACCACACACCCAACAGCCAAAAGTGTCTGTGGGGTGAAACACCACAGTCGCCCCTATTTGGTTCAGCAGCAAGGCCAGACAAGTTCAGGCACATACTGTCTTCAATATTGGTAATATTCTACTATCTCTGTCTCCCTGCCAGCACCCCAGTGCCAGCCTGGGTGCCAGGGGCACACTATCCCTGCGTTTGGAGCACCACCTCCCCCTTCCAGGCTCTCCATGGTGCTCCACAGCCGGCCCTGGCCGGGCACACCCTGCATCCCTTTGTACAGCAGCTTCACGGGGCTTTGGGCTCACTCCAGCACTGTGTGGGAGGAGGGTTGGTTTTTGATTTTTTTTCCCCCAAAACCATGATAATTATTTTACAGTCAAATCTATTCAGCGCAATCCCAGTGAGGAAACGGCCGAACCCCCCGCCTTGCTCCTCTCCAAAATCTTTAATTTTGCTAGCAAAGGGGCAAAAGGAGCTTGTGCCAAAGCCAGGGCAGGGGGAGGAGAGCTGGGAGCAGCGACCTCGCTCTGACACAGCCTGCTTGGCTCTCTGGAAATCCTATCCCTGTGTTACATAAGGACCTGGCCCTATCTGGAACGCTGGGGTCATTGCACTCCTCCAAGTGTGGTAAAATGCTCGGAGGTCCTCAGCAAGAAAGCAGGAGGGAAATGCCAGCTCAGATCCTCCGCAGGATGGGGAGCTGGGCCTGGGGCAGGGCTGGAGCTGCCAGAGCAGTGCCACAACTCCACCCTGGGGGAAGCTGGGCACCAAGAGTCCCAGAGCTCCCATCCTGGGACTGCTCCTGCTTTCGGGAGAGGATCCACCAGGCAGGTCCACTCTCAGACGGGACTTATGCAATAGTTTGGAGCCTCTCCATGTGACCCAGACTTGCTGGCGCTCTGCCACCGCTCTCCTCGCTGGCTGCAGCCAGGCACAGAGCGGCGGGATTAGAGAGAGGCCGGGCTGGGCAGTCATTAACGGCGTGCCAGTCATTAACAACGGCATTAACCCAGTGCCACTCATTAGCTGCGTGCCAGTCATTAACAACGGCGTGTTAGTCATTAATGGTGCATCCCCCCACCACACAGGGACACACATGTCACAGGAGTGAAGGGACACTCGTGCCACCCACATGCACCCAGGGCACAACTGCAGCGGCTTGGGGGTAAGAGGATGGGGATAGGTGGAGTTTTAATGCGGATTAAAGGTTATTTGCACATGGATACATGCTATCTGCATGTGATAACATGTTATCAGCATGAGGATACATGCTATCTGTATGGGGATACATGTTATCTACATGGGGATAGATATTATCTGCAATGTTATCACATGCAGATACACATTATCTGCATGGGCATACATGTTATCTGCATGGGCATACATGTTATCTGCATGGGGATAGATGTTATCTGCACATGGATACACATTATTTGTATGTGATAACACATTATCAGCATGAGGATACATGTTATCTGCATAGGGATAGGTGTTATCTGCACATGGATAACACCTCATCTGCATGACGATGGAATAGATCTTATGGAACAGATGGTGGAATAAATCACATGGGATACATAATGAAACAGATCTTATGGAATAGATCATTGAACAGATCTTATCTGCCTAGGCACAGACATTATCTGTATATGGATACTCATCTTCATGTGATAATATGCTATCAGCATGAGGATACACACTGTCTGCACGGAATAGATCTTATCTGCATGGGCACAGACATTATCTGGGCATGGATACATGTTATCTGCATGTGATAATGGGTTAACAGCATGAAGCTACATGCTATCTGCATGGGGATACATGTTATCTGCATGGAGATAGATGTTATCTGCACATGGATACACGTTGATAACTCTTTGTATGCACACACTACCTGCAGACAGGTCTGATGCCCACCCCTCTGTGCCCTGCCATCCATGGAGTACAGATATTCCATACAAATGCCATTTTTATACCCTGCATCTCCGTGGCCACCTCTGCCTCCACGAAATGCTCCCTCTCTGTGGGGCTCAGCACAGCCAGGAGAGAATCCAGACCTCCTGGGCCTGTGCACAGGCAGCTCTCCCCGTGCTTCTGCTGCTCCTCCTGGCATGGAGCAGCACCAGGGCTCTGCCAGGAAAGGGCTCTGGGAAAGGCTGGGAGCACTCACACCTCAGAGTGGGCAGGGAAACAGAGGCACACTCGGCCATCTCCATCCTGGCAGGGCTGGTTCATCCCCATCCCAGGACTGTCGGCTCCTCTCCATCCTGGCACTGCTGGCTTCTATTTCCACCCCAGCAGGGCTGGCTCCTCTTTCCATACTGGCACGGCTGGTTCATCTCCATCCCAACAGGGCTGGCTCTCATCCCCATCCCGGCAGGGCAGGTTCATCCCCATCCTGGGACTGCTGGCTCCTCTCTCCATCCTGGCAGAGCTGGCTCATTTCCAACCCGGCAAGGCTGGTTCTCATCTCTCCATCCCAGCACGGCTGGCTCCTTTCTCCATTCTGGTACGGCTGGTTCTTATCTCTATCCTGGCCCTGCTGGCTCATCCCCATCCCGGCCCTGCTGGCTCATCTCCATCCCGGCAGAGCTAGCTCCTCTCTCCATCCCAGCACTGCTGGCTCCTCTCTCCATCCCAGGACTGCTGGCTTCTTTGTCCATCCTGGCAGGGCTGGTTCATTCCCATCCTGGCACAGCTGGCTCTCATCCCCATCCCGGCAGGGCTGGCTCTGCTCTCATTCCCATCCCGGCAGGGCTGGCTCCCGCAGTTCCCCTCCAGCCGTGCCGGTGCTTACACAACCCATCCCCGCGGGGCACCGAGCCCTGGGCTTGCATAAAGACAAACAGCCCCGTGTGCCAGCAGCGAGCTGGGCTCACCTGCACAACCAGCCCGGCCCTCTCCAGGAGGGACCTGCTCATGCTGTGAGCCCCAGCTGAGGCAGGGATATGTGGCTGGTGCAGCTCCAGCTCCCAAGCAGCTGTCACAGATCTCACACCGAGTGTCACAACCAAAATTTGGCTCTTTGTCACCCAGGCTGTAGGACAGGGCCATACCCCAGTCATAGAATGGTTTGGGTGAGAAGAGATCTTAAAACTCATTTAGTTCCATTCCCCTGCCATGGCAGGGACACCTTCTGCTGTCCCAGGCTGCTCCAAGCCCTGCCCAGCCTGGCCTTGGGCACTGCCAGGGATCCAGGGCAGCCACAGCTGCTCTGGGCATCCACAATCCCCAAGGCAGCTTGGGTTTTAGGCTTTTCTGTTCTGTCTTGGTGTGCAGCTTTTAGCTTTATATTAAGGATATATATATATCCTTTTACCTATATATATCCTATATCCTATATATATCCTATATCCTATATATATAATCCTATATATATATAATCCTATATATATAATCCTATATCCTATATATATCCTATAAATATATCTATAAATGTCCTATATCCTATATATATCCTATGTAGGATTTATACTAGGATCTCTTCACAGGCTGGTGAAGACAAAACAATCCTATTCCAGCTGCAGGCTCAAGGACAATCCCTTCAATCTTCAGGCTCAAAGCCCAAAAACGTGAAAAGAGGAGGGCAGGCAAGCAAGCAAGGAGGATGAAACTTCATAATTGGAAGCTGTTAATTGGACAGTTAACTCCTATATGCAAATGGACTAAAACTTATAAAGATATGAGATCTTGTGGCCAAGCCCTTTTTGCTTCTATCTTGGAGCCACCTGGGCAGAGCCACAACTGTGGCCGTGGCACTGCCAGGGTGTGGCCTTGGAGGGCATTTCAATAAAATGTCCACTTTATTCCTCTGAACTCCCCCTAACCTCTGTTTCAGCTCCTCAAGGCATCACCCCCATGTCAGGGGAGCCCTGCAGGAGCAGGGATGCCTCCTGTGGGATGAAGCTTTGCAGAACTCTTCAGCTGTGGGATCCCTCCAGCCCTTACAGACCTGCAGATCATGTCCAGGCTCCTTGGGAGCTCCAGGAGATCTGCTGGGCAGAGATTTTGGGCCCTTTCCCTCTCCTTGTAGGTTCTTTACTCAGGGAAATATGGCCCAGGTGCAGCTCCTTCCTCCACGACCAGGGAATGAAGAGTTCCTAACCCTGACAGGACTGAACTCATCCTCTGGACTTACATTTTGGACAAAGCCAAAGCCACTGAGGTGGCCAAATCCCACAGGACGAGGCCAGGACTTCACCTGCCAGTTTAGCTCATTTGGGACCAACAATTAGGAGCGCTTGAGTTCAGAAAGATTTGCAGGACTGCTCAGGAATAGATTAATTTTAAGTCATTTTTCCTTTTAAATCAAGCTACGATGTAAGAGTAAGCAACACAACATTGATAATTGTGACAGATAGAAGTGTAAAGCTGTGGATGTCCCATCCCTGAAGTGTCCAAGGCCAGGCTGGACAGGGCTTGGAGCA